>NC_067476.1:19956983-21349483 GCF_947179515.1 Apodemus sylvaticus
ATTGTGTAAATGTACCCCATTTTCTGTATCATTTATTCTGATTAGGGACATCTGGGTTGTTTCTGTTTCAAATGGCTGTTTCAAATAAAGCAGTTATGAACATAATGGTACTCATGTTCTTGTGTTATGTTGGAGTACCTTTTGGGTGTATTCCTGGTAGTGGTATTGCTGGATCTTCAGTAGAACAATTTCCAATTTTCTGAAGAACTGCCAGATTTATTTCCAAAGTAGTTGTACCAGCTTTTAATCCTACTAGAAATGGAGGAGTGTCTCCCTTTCTTCACATCCTTGCCAACATCTGCTGATGCCTGACATTTTTATATTAGCCATCCTAATTATGTGAGGTGTAATCTCAGAATCATTTTGCATTTCTCTGATGACTAAGGATGTTCAAGATTTCTCTAGTTGCTTCTCAGCCATTCAAGATTTCTCAGTTGAGAATTCTTTGGTTTGCTCTGTACCACATTTATTTTATTTTATTTTTTCATTGGATATTTCCCTTTTTCACATTTCAAATGTTATTGTATCTTTAATTCAGTTATTTCTAAACCAGCATTCTCAATACAATTATATAAAAGTTCCATTCTTCCACTGACATAAAAGGCTATGGGAATCATAGAAAAGGAAGCAATCAATCATGATGGAGGAGAGGAATGCAGAATAGGAGAGAAGCTCTGAGCAGGATAAGTAATAGTAAAAGCTATTTAATCACACACACACACACACACACACACACACACACACACAGAGAGAGAGAGAGAGAGAGAGAGAGAGAGAGAGAGAAACATAGAGATAGAAAGAGACAGAGAGAGAGAGAAAAACCTACTACTGTAGTGATTTCCTAAAATATATCTATAACTACACCACAAGAATCAAATAGAGTTACCCTAAAATATGATAGCAATATCCTTTTAAAATACCAGACTCTATAATAATGAATATAATAGTAATAATGATAATAATAACAATGATGACAAAAATGAAGAAGAAGAAGAAGAAGAAGAAGAAGAAGAAGAAGAAGAAGAAGAAGAAGAAGAAGAAGAAGAAGAAGATGTGCAAGAAATAGGTTAATTCCTTCCATTGGGGTTATTGGGTATTGAGTTCTTACAGACAACCAAATCTTAAAGGCTGTCTTAGTGAGTGTTCTATTGTTGTGAGGAAACTTTTTGATCAAAGCAACGCCTGGAAAGCATTGTTGATTGTTTACAGTTTCAGAAATATGTTCCATTATCTTCATGACAGGAGCTTAGTGGCATGGCTATAGATATGGTGCTGGAAAAATCGCTAAGTCTTTCACATTCAGATCTACATGCAACAGGAAGAGAGACACAGTGTGGTTAGATTGTGCTTTTGACACTCCAAAGCCCTTTCTCAGTGACATGCTTATGTCAAAGGAGGCCACACTTATTCCAAGAAGGCCATACTCCCTAATCTTTCTCAAGAGGTATGACTTCCTGATTGCCAAGCATTCAGATATATAAGCTATGGGAGCAGTTCTTCCTCAAACTACCACACAGGTCATTGTCAGTGCTCTCGATTACCCACCAGAACTTGAACGTTAAGACACTATTCCACACTACCCAATTCCTTCTACGAAGCCACAATTACGCTGATACCAAAGCCACACAAAGATCCAACAAAGAAAGAGAACTTCAGACCAATTTCCCTTATGAACATCGATGCAAAAATACTCAATAAAATTCTTGCCAACCGAATCCAAGAACACATCAAAATGATCATCTACCATGATCAAGTAGGCTTTATCCCGGGAATGCAGGGTTGGTTCAATATACGGAAATCCATCAATACAATCCACTACATAAACAAACTCAAAGAACAAAACCACATGGTCATTTCATTGGATGCTGAAAAAGCATTTGACAAAATTCAGCATCCTTTCATGCTTAAAGTCTTGGAGAGAACAGGAATTCAAGGCCCATACCTAAACATAGTAAAAGCAATATACAGCAAACCGGTAGCCAGCATCAAACTAAATGGAGAGAAACTTGAAGCAATCCCACTGAAATCAGAGACCAGACAAGGCTGCCCCCTTTCTCCTTATCTTTTCAATATTGTACTTGAGGTACTAGCTCGGGCAATTCGACAACATAAGGAGGTCAAAGGGATACAAATTGGAAAGGAGGAAGTCAAACTATCATTATTTGCAGACGACATGATCGTCTACCTAAGTGACCCAAAGAACTCCACTAGAGAGCTCCTACAGCTGATAAACAGCTTCAGCAAAGTGGCAGGTTACAAAATCAACTCAAGCAAATCAGTGGCCTTCCTATACTCAAAGGATAAGCAGGCTGAGAAAGAAATTAGGGAAATGACCCCCTTCACAATAGCCACAAACAGTATAAAGTATCTTGGGGTGACTCTTACCAAACATGCGAAAGATCTGTATGACAAGAACTTCAAGACTCTGAAGAAGGAAATGGAAGAAGACCTCAAAAAATGGGAAAACCTCCCATGCTCATGGATCGGTAGAATCAATATAGTTAAAATGGCCATTTTGCCTAAAGCACTATACAGATTCAATGCAATACCCATCAAAATCCCAACTCAATTCGTCACAGAGTTAGAAAGAGCAATTATCAAATTCATCTGGAACAACAAAAAACCCAGGATAGCTAAAACTATTCTCAGCAACAAAAGAAAATCTGGGGGAATCAGTATCCCTGACCTCAAGCAATACTACAGAGCAATAGTGTTAAAAACTGCATGGTATTGGTACAGTGACAGGCAGGAGGATCAATGGAACAGGATTGAAGATCCAGAAATGAACCCACACACCTATGGCCACTTGATCCTCGACAAAGAGGCGGAAAACATCCAATGGAAAAAAGATAGCCTTTTCAACAAATGGTGCTGGTTCAACTGGAGGTCAGCATGCAGAAGAATGCGAATTGATCCATCCTTGTCTCCTTGTACTAAGCTCAAATCCAAATGGATCAAGGACCTCCACATAAAGCCAGACACTCTGAAGCTAATAGAAAAGAAACTGGGGAAGACCCTTGAGGACATCGGTACAGGGAGAAAGTTTCTGAACAGAACACCAATAGCGTATGCTCTAAGAGCAAGAATTGACAAATGGGACCTCATAAGGTTACAGAGTTTCTGTAAGGCAAAGGACACCATCAAGAGGACAGATCGGCAACCAACAAATTGGGAAAAGATCTTCACCAATCCTACATCAGATAGAGGGCTAATATCCAATATATATAAAGAACTCAAGAAGTTAGACTCCAGAAAACCGAACAACCCTATTAAAAAATGGGGTACAGAGTTAAACAAAGAATTCTCACCTGAAGAACTTCGGATGGCAGAGAAACATCTTAAAAAATGCTCAACTTCATTAGTCATTAGGGAAATGCAAATCAAAACAACCCTAAGATTTCATCTTACACCAGTCAGAATGGCTAAGATTAAAAATTCAGGAGACAGCAGATGTTGGAGAGGGTGCGGAGAAAGAGGAACACTCCTCCACTGTTGGTGGGGTTGCAAATTGGTACAACCACTCTGGAAAGCAGTCTGGCGGTTCCTCCGAAAACTGGGCACCTCACTTCCAGAAGATCCTGCTATACCACTCCTGGGCATATACCCAGAGGATTCCCCACCATGTAATAAGGATACATGCTCTACTATGTTCATAGCAGCCCTATTTATAATTGCCAGATGCTGGAAAGAACCCAGGTATCCCTCAACAGAAGAGTGGATACAAAAAATGTGGTATATCTACACAATGGAGTACTATTCAGCCATTAGAAACAATGAATTCATGAAATTCGTAGGCTAATGGATGGAGCTAGAGAACATCATACTAAGTGAGGTAACCCAGACTCAAAAGGTGAATCATGGTATGCACTCACTAATAAGTGGTTATTAACCTAGAAAACTGGAATACCCAAAACATAATCCACACATCAAATGAGATACAAGAAGAAAGCAGGAGTGGTCCCTGGTTCTGGAAAGACTCAGTGAAACAGTATTTGGCAAAACCAGAACGGGGAACTGGGAAGGGGTGGGAGGGAGGACAGGGGAAGAGAAGGGGGCTTACGGGACTTTCGGGGAGTGGGGGGGCGGGCTAGAAAAGGGGAAATCATTTGAAATGTAAATAAATTATATCGAATAAAAAAAAAAAGACACTATTCCAGAAATATATGCTTAAACTTGTTCTGACATAGAAGTTTCATCCCTATAGGCTCCTCTATTGCGAAAAGTTTCTATACAAGCTACCAGAAGAGGAAAGTGATTTCTGGACATACCTGGCTATCAACTCTGATAGATTCAACAATGAGAAGTCTGATAAGGCATGCCATTGGAATATTGTGGGAATAGCCAAACATTTTCTGTTTGGATTTAAGGCACATTTGACAGTATTAAATCCACACCTGACCAAGATTCTATTGGACAGAATGTCATATATCCTGGGGGAGCACCTACTCCTATTATTATGCTAAATCAATATAGTATTAAGCCAAAATCTATTGACCTATAATTATATCTATGGATTAAGGCATATCTTCACCTTCATCAAACAAACAAACAAACAAACAAACAAAAAACCCTTCTCTTTTCATGGACAATAACAAACAAACAGAGAGAACCACAACTGGCTAAAAAAAATAGAATGAGAGACTGCAAAACTTTTCACCATAAACGAAACCTGTATTTTCAACTCCTACCTTAACAACTAAGGGATCACAGTGGAAGATGCATGAAAAGGCTTTAAAGCCAGATGTGGTAAATGATTATAAGTATTGTCTCGAGATCGGGTGGCGGCGGCGGTGGCGGCAGTGCAGCAGTGGCTGGTCCAGCTGAAGGGCCATCAGCAGTGGAACCAAGGCGACACAGGGTCCAGTTAGGCCCGGCGCCCAAGACCACTGACCTTCTCTGGCCAGCCGGGCTGCAAGCAGCTGCGGATTTGCAGTGCCTTTTGCTGCATGGAAGCCACTTCAGAACTCGGCCTCCTGCCAGTCAGGAGAGGATCACCTCCATCTTGGTTTCAGACTCCAGAGAGATCGGACAGACTGAGGTACAAAAACATAACCCCAGGCCATCATCGCGGGGGTCTGAGCCCAACGAGCGTTGGCCTGCACCCAGGCCCTGGGCTGTTCGGGGGGACCATCGGGGCACCAACCCAGCCAGGAGGTTTTTGAGCCCTGGCCGGCGCACACGCCGCCATTTTGCCTACAGGACCCAGAGTTCTCGGGAGGGCAGAGACAGCTAACAAGCATAGCCTGAGGCTAACAAAGCGGGGGTCTAGGCCCCAACATGCCCTGGACTGACCCCAAGAACTGGGCAGCTTGGTGGACCATCTGTGTGTCAACCCGCCCAGGAGGTTGTTAGCCCAACAGACTCTCCCTGCGCTTTCAGGGAACGTGAATGCACACGCCCGCCATCCTGATCAACTGGCAGACCCCGTTGACAGTCATAGGCCGAGGGGAACTTTGCTCGGACCTTGGCCTCCCAGGCTTCTGCATGGACCCAGGGCCTGGGAGGCCAGGCTAACCTTGTGTGCGCCAGCCCGGTTGGGGGATCAGCTGCCCAGCGGAGTAATCAGCACGCAGGTGAGGTCCCGGCAGCGTACACCGTCTGTGCTCCCTGGGGGTGCACACGGGCTCCATCTGGTTCACAGACACAATCTGGGGCAAAGCACACTAGAGCTGCATGGGCACCCAAGAACACATCAGCAGGCCAGCAGGAAGAAGTCGGTGTGCTCCGGTGAATCCAGTGGGCCCTGGCAGGAGCCTTCGGGTGCCTGCTTTGGGATCTGAACAACCAGGGCCACAGCGCTCGGTCTCCAGGAAGTGCAGGAGACCCTGTGTGCACCCAGAGACAGTCTGGGAGCTCGCAGCACGGCTTGCTCCTGCGGCCCAGAGCTTGGGTCCCAGTCCTGAGGCCTCTGGCTAGAGCCCTCAGCTCAACTGTCTACGCTTCCGGATCCAGATCAGCCTGGGTGGCAACACCCAGTTCCTCTCCAGGTCCTGCAAGAGGCAGGAGGGGCTTCTGGGCGGCCAGCTGGGAGAAGTCGGTGTGCTCCGGTGAATCCAGCGGGCACCAGCAGGAGCCTTCGGGTCTCTGCTTCGGGATCTGAACAGCCTGGGCAACAGCACCCTGTCTCCAGGCAGTGCAGGAGGTAAGCTGTGTACCAGAGGCCACCTGGGAAGGGAGAGCTTGCACTGGTGAGTCCAGCACTGACAAGACCAAATAAAACCAGTGAGAACTAGATGGCAAAAGGCAAACGCAGGAATGTCACTAACAGAAATCAAGGCAATATGGCAACATCTGAACCCAATTCTCCTCTACCAGCATGTCCTGGATACCCCATCACACCAGTAAAACAAGATTTGGATTTAAAATCACTGGTCATGATGCTGGTACAGGAACACATGAAGGACATGCTTAAAGAAATTCAGGAGAAAATGATCAAAGTTAGAAGCCCTTGCAAAGGAAACACAAAAATCATTGAAAGAAATCCAGGAGAATACAAAAGCCAATAATGAGGAAACGCAAAAAACACTTAAAGAAATACAGGAGAACTTTGGTCAACAGGCTGAGGTCATGAAAGAGGAAACACAAAAATCTCTTAAAGAATTACAGGAAAGCACAAACAAGCAAGTGAAGGAGCTAAGCAAAACCATCCAGGATCTAAAATCAGAAGTAGAAACAACTAAGAAAACTCAAAGAGAGACAACTTTGGAGATAGAAAGCCTTGGGAAGAAATCAGGGGACAGAGATGCAAATATCAACAACAGAATACAAGAGACAGAAGAAAGAATCTCAGATGCTGAAGATTCCATAGAAACCATGGACTCAACAGTTAAAGAAAATGCAAAATGCAAAAAGCTTGTAACCCAAAATATCCAGGAAATCCAGGACACAATGAGAAGACCAAACCTAAGGATTATAGGCATAGATGAGAATGAAGATTTACAACTTAAAGGGCCAGCAAATATCTTCAATAAAATTATGGAAGAAAACTTCCCTAACCTAAAGAGAGAGATGCCCATGAATATACAAGAAGCCTACAGAACTCCAAACAGACTGGACCAGAACAGAAATACTTCCCGTCACATAATAATCAAAACACCAAATGTTCTAAACAAAGAAAGAATATTAAAGGCAGTAAGAGAAAAAGGCCAAGTAACAGATAAAGGAAGACCTATCAGAATCACAGCAGACTTTTCACCTGAGACTATGAAGGCTAGAAGGTCCTGGGCAGATCTCATGCAGACTCTAAGAGAACACAAATGCCAGCCAAAACTACTATATCCAGCAAAACTCTCAATCACCATAGATGGAGAAACTAAGATATTTCATGACAAAACCAAGTTTACCCAATATCTATCCACAAACCCAGCCCTACAAAGGATAATAGGAGGAAAACACCAATACAAGGAGGGAATCTTCACCCTGGAAAAAGCAAGATAGTAACCTTTCATCAAACCCAAAAGAAGTTAAGCAATCAAATTTAAAAAATAACGTCAAAAATGATAGGGAGTAACAATCACTATTCCTTAATATCTCTTAACATCAATGGACTTAATGCCCCAATAAAAAGACACAGACTAACTGAATGGATACGTAAACAGGACCCTACATTTTGCTGCTTACAGGAAACACACCTCAGGGTCAAAGACAAACACTACCTTAGAGTAAAAGGCTGGAAGACAATTTTACAAGCAAATGGTCTCAGGAAACAAGCTGGAGTAGCCATTTTAATATCAGATAAAATTGACTTTCAACCCAAAGTCATCAAAAGAGACCCTGAGGGACACTTCTTGCTGGTCAAAGGAAAAATACAAAAAGAAGAACTGTCAATCCTGAACATCTATGCCCCAAATGCAAGGCACCCTCTTTCGTAAAAGAAACTTTATTAAAACTAAAAGCACACATTGCACCTAACACAATAATTGTGGGTGACTTCAACACTGCACTTTCCTCAATGGACCGATCAGGAAAACAGAAACTAAACAGGGACACAATGAAACTAATTGAGGCTTTGGACCAATTAGATTTAACTGATATATATAGAACATTCTATCCTAAAGCAAAAGAATATACCTTTTTCTCAGCACCTCTTGGTACCTTCTCCAAAATCGACCATATAATTGATCACAAGACAGACCTCAACAAATATAAGAAGATCGAACTAATCCCATGCCTCCTATCAGATCACTATGGAGTAAAAGTGGTCTTCAATAGCAACAAAAACAACAGAAAACCCACATACATGTGGAAACTGAACAATATTCTACTCAATGATACCTTGGTCAAGGAAGAAATAAGGAAAGAAATTAAAGACTTTTTAGAACACAATAAAAATGAAGACACAACATTCCCAAATCTATGGGACACAATGAAAGCAGTGCTAAGAGGAAAACTCATAGCCCTGAGTGCCTCCAAAAAGAAAATGGAGAGAGCATACATTACCAGCTTAATGACAAACCTGAAAGCCCTGGAACAAAAAGAAGCTATTTCACCCAGGAGGAGTAGAAGGCAGGAAATCATCAAACTCAGGGCCGAAATCAATCAAGTAGAAACAAAGAGAACCATACAAAGAATCAACAAAACCAGGAGTTGGTTATTTGAGAAAATCAACAAGATAGATAAACCCTTAGCCAGACTGACCAAAGGGCACAGAGAAAGTATCCAAATTAACAAACTTAGAAATGAAAAGGGAGATATAACAACGGAAACTGAGGAAATCCAAAAAATCATCAGATCCTACTACAAGAGCCTGTACTCAACACAACTGGAGAATCTGGAGGAAATGGACAATTTCCTTGACAGATACCAAATACCAAAATTAAATCAGGACCAACTAGACCATCTAAACAGTCCCATAATGCCTAAAGAAATAGAAGGAGTCATAGAAAGTCTTCCAACCAAAAAAAGCACAGGACCAGATGGTTTCAGTGCAGAATTCTATCAGACCTTCAAAGAAGAGTTAACACCAATACTCTTCAAAGTATTCCACAAAATAGAAACAGAAGGAACACTACCCAATTCCTTCTACGAAGCCACAATTACGCTGATACCAAAACCACACAAAGATCCAACAAAGAAAGAGAACTTCAGACCAATTTCCCTTATGAACATCGATGCAAAAATACTCAATAAAATTCTTGTCAACCGAATCCAAGAACACATCAAAACGATCATCCACCATGATCAAGTAGGCTTTATCCCGGGAATGCAGGGTTGGTTCAATATACGGAAATCCATCAATACAATCCACTACATAAACAAACTCAAAGAACAAAACCACATGGTCATTTCATTGGATGCTGAAAAAGCATTTGACAAAATTCAGCATCCCTTCATGCTTAAAGTCTTGGAGAGAACAGGAATTCAAGGCCCATACCTAAACATAGTAAAAGCAATATACAGCAAACCGGTAGCCAGCATCAAACTAAATGGAGAGAAACTTGAAGCAATCCCACTGAAATCAGGGACCAGACAAGGCTGCCCCCTTTCTCCTTATCTTTTCAATATTGTACTTGAGGTACTAGCTCGGGCAATTCGACAGCATAAGGAGGTCAAAAGGATACAAATCAGAAAGGAAGAAGTCAAAGTATCTTTATTTGCAGACGACATGATAGTCTACCTAAGTGACCCAAAAAAACTCCACTAGAGAGCTCCTACAGCTAATAAACAACTTCAGCAAAGTGGCAGGTTATAAAATCAACTCAAGCAAATCAGTGGCCTTCCTATACTCAAAGGATAAGCAGGCTGAGAAAGAAATTAGGGAAATGACCCCCTTCACAATAGCCACAAACAGTATAAAGTATCTTGGGGTGACTCTTACCAAATGTGAAAGATCTGTATGACAAGAACTTCAAGACTCTGAAGAAGGAAATGGAAGAAGACCTCAAAAAATGGGAAAACCTCCCATGCTCATGGATCGGTAGAATCAATATAGTTAAAATGGCCATTTTGCTAAAAGCAATATACAGATTCAATGCAATACCCATCAAAATCCCAACTCAATTCGTCACAGAGTTAGAAAGAGCAATTATCAAATTCATCTGGAACAACAAAAAACCCAGGATAGCTAAAACTATTCTCAGCAACAAAAGAAAATCTGGGGGAATCAGTATCCCTGACCTCAAGCAATACTACAGAGCAATAGTGTTAAAAACTGCATGGTATTGGCACAGTGACAGGCAGGAGGATCAATGGAACAGGATTGAAGATCCAGAAATGAACCCACACACCTATGGCCACTTGATCCTCGACAAAGAGGCTGAAAACATCCAATGGAAAAAAGATATCCTTTTCAACAAATGGTGCTGGTTCAACTGGAGGTCAGCATGCAGAAGAATGCGAATTGATCCATCCTTGTCTCCTTGTACTAAGCTCAAATCCAAATGGATCAAGGACCTCCACATAAAGCCAGACACACTGAAGCTAATAGAAAAGAAACTGGGAAGACCCTTGAGGGCATCGGTACAGGGAGAGAGTTTATGAACAGAACACCAATAGCATATGTTCTAAGATCAAGAATTGACAAATGGGACCTCATACAATTACAAAGTTTCTGTAAGGCAACGGACACCATCAACAAGACAAATCGGCAACCAACAAATTGGGAAAAGATCTTCACCAATCCTACATCAGATAAAGGGCTAATATCCAATATATATAAAGAACTCAAGAAGTTAGACTCCAGAAAACCAAACAACCCTATTAAAAATGGGGTACAGAGTTAAACAAAGAATTCACACCTGAAGAACTTCGGATGGTGGAGAAGCATCTTAAAAAATGCTCAACTTCATTAGTCATTAGGGAAATGCAAATCAAAACAACCCTGAGATTTCACCTTACACCAGTCAGAATGACTAAGATTAAAAATTCAGGAGACAGCAGGTGTTGGAGAGGGTGTGGAGAAAGAGGAACACTCCTCCACTGCTGGTGGGGTTGCAAATTGGTACAACCACTCTGGAAATCAGTCTGGCGGTTCCTCCGAAAACTGGGCACCTCACTTCCAGAAGATCCTGCTATACCACTCCTGGGCATATACCCAGAGGATTCCCCACCATGTAATAAGGATACATGCTCTACTATTTTCATAGCAGCCCTATTTATAATTGCCAGATGCTGGAAAGAACCCAGGTATCCCTCAACAGAAGAGTGGATGCAAAAAAAATGTGGTATATCTACACAATGGAGTACTATTCAGCCATTAGAAACAATGAATTCATGAAATTCTTAGGCAAATGGATGGAGCTAGAGAACATCATACTAAGTGAGGTAACCCAGACTCAAAAGGTGAATCATGGTATGCACTCACTAATAAGTGGATATTAACCTAGAAAACTGGAATACCCAAAACATAATCCACACATCAAATGAGGTACAAGAAGAAAGGAGGAGTGGCCCCTTGTTCTGGAAAGACTCAGTGAAGCAGTATTCGGCAAAACCAGAACGGGGAAGTGGTAAGGGGTGGGTGGGAGAACAGCGGAAGAGAAAGAGGCTTCTGGGACTTTCGGGGAGTGGGGGGCTAGAAAAGGGGAAATCATTTGAAATGCAAATAAAAAATTATATCGAATAAAAAAATAAATAAAAAAGAAAATGCGCTACAGCCAAAAAAAAATAAGTATTGTCTCTCTACGAAGCAGTAAAGACATGACTATGAACTCAGAGTCATCATAGCACAATGCTCAGGAACTTTATAAGTTTAGTGCATGTGTGAAGTGGGTACTGTGGCATGAATTTCTACTCCAAGATAAAAAATTATTGGTAGTTCTTAACTTCTGGGAAATTAGTTTTATAGCCTTTGATTAGTCAGCCACACTTCAGTGGTATGCAACACATCCAACAGTACATAAAGATCACAAATTGAGCTTGATTTGAAAACAAAGATAAAAATTTTTGTGGGAAAGGATGTATATATCTAAGAAAAGTATGCAGAGGGGGTGTGAATATGATAAAAATATTATTTGAATTACTCAGATAACTAACAAATGCTGACTTGGAATTATTAATTATTTATAATTTAATGTTTTCATATATATCAAAAGGGACAATGATTAAGATAAATATGTTTGGTGATGTCAATTATAATGGAACAGAAGCTACTATTCAATAAACTTCTATAAATATATCTTCTCTCTCCAATACAGAGAAAGCATCATATGATAACCAAAGTTAAAGTAGAACAGCTATACAATATTACTAAACACTTCATAAAAGTTTATGATTGTTCATTGAATATAAAATACAGCTGATAATGTAGTTTTAGTTTGCCTATTTGATTGAATATATATTGAGATCTAAATACTTTTTCAACTGGCTCCGGAAGAAAGCCATAATTGTAACTAAACTGTAAAATTGAGTTTGCATTTGTAAATAAGTTTCAAATGTAGAGAGACCAATGTTTATTTGAATATATGTAATTACATATATTTACTTACTATTGTAAAACATGTGAGCACATAAAAATTGGGAAATATAATATATCCATATTTAGAAATAGAAGTATATTCTTTAATATGACTATGTTTAATACATTGTTTCATAAAATATTTTCCTTTTACTTAACTTGAAAGATTAATTTCTTCAGGTCTGCTTCCCGACTGGGCCAGATCAGCACCCAATACCCACTGATATCCTCCACATGGCATGGGAGGCCTGCTTGCCTCCCCAGAGGTCCACAGCAACTAAAAACACAGAACTCAGCTGACATAGGACCTACCCACCCTGCACAGCTCCACCTTCTTTCTAGACCATGTCTCCACCCAATCCAGATCAGAGGTTTGATATCCTGCCAAACCCTATAGCCTGTCTGACTCCCAGGAGGTCCACACTAACTAGGGACACAGAAGGCCTGCTCTAACCAGAGACACATGAGGCCCAACCTAACTAGAGATAGCTCTGCCTGCCTCCAAGGAAATGAGAAACAAGTTCTACTTTCCTCCAAGGAGACTTGTTCTAGTCAGAGTCCCTCAGGCCAGTTGACACCAGAGATAAACAGATATTAGAGGCAAGTGCAAGATTATAAGTGACAGAATCAAATGGAATTTTGTACCACCAGAACCCAGTTTTCCCACAACAGGAAGTATAAGATACCCCAACATGCCTGAAAAGCAAGATAATTACCTAAACCCCACCTCCTGAAGATGATAGAAGTCTTTAAGGAGGATATTAAGAACTCCCTTGAAGAAATACAAGCAAATATATAGATGACCTTAGAGAGGAAACAAATAAACCACTTAAAGAAATACAGGAAAATACAATAAAGCAGATGAAGGAATTGAACCAAATGGTCTAAAAATTAAAAATGGAAATAGAAACTATAAAGAAAACAAAGCAGGAGGCAATTCTGGAGATGAAGAACTTAGGAAAGAGATCAGGAGCTATAGATGCAAGCTTCACCAACAAAATTTAAGAGATAGAAGAGAGACTCTCAAACATGAAAGATATCATAGAAAATATTGACACATCAGTCAAATAAAATACAAAGAGTAAAAAGTTTCTAAGTCAAAATATCCAAGAAATTCAAGACACAGTGAAAAGATCAAACTTAAGAATAAGTATAATAGAAGAGGGTGAGGAATCCCTAGCTCAAAAGGCCAGAAAGTATTTTCAGCAACATTATAGAAGAAAAGTCCCCTAACCTAAGGAAAATGATGACCATAAATGGCCATAAACACAGCCTACAGAACACCAAATAAATTGGACCAGAAAAGTAAAACCTCCTGTCAAATAATAATCGAAACACTAACTGCACAAAGTAAAGAAAGGATATTAAAAGTTGTAAGAGGAAAAGCCCAAGTAATATATAAAAGCAGAACTCTTAGAATTATTCCAGACTTCTCAACAGACACTAAAGCCCAGAAGACACTGAGCAGATGTTATCTAGTTCCTAAGAGAACACAAATGCCAGCCTAGGCTACTATATGCTGCAAAACTCTCAATTACCATAGATGGAGAAACCAAGATATCCCATGACAAAACCAAGTTTAAACAGTATATTTCTATTAATCCAGCCTTACAGAAAATTTTGAATGAAATTTCCAACACTAGAAGGGTAACTACATCCAAGAAAACACAAGAAATTGAACATTTCATAAGAAACCCAAAAGAATCATACACACATAATACCGTTTCCAGCAAAAACATCAATAGGACCTAAAAATCCTCTGTCTTTAATATCTCTCAACATCAATGTACAAAATACATAGTTTAACAGAAAGAATACTTAAACAGGATCAAGCATTTCACTGTGTATAGGAAATGTACCTTAGAGACAAAGACAGACACTACCACAGTATAAAAGACTGGAAAAAAAAGTTTTCAAATAAATGGTCCCAAGAAACAAGTTAGAAGTTCTAATATTCAACAAAATAGATTTTAAACCAAAAATTAGGGAATATGATGGGAAAGAACCCTTTATATTCATTAAAGGAAAAATCTACCAGAAGGAAGTCTCAGTTCTAAATATCTATGCTCCAAATGCAAGGATAACTATATTTGTAAAATAAACTTTACTAAAACTCAAAATACACATTGAACCTCACCCAAAATAATAGTGGGAGACTTCAACACCACACTCTCACCAATGGAAAGGTTATTAAACAGAAACTGAACAGAGACACAGTGAAACTGACAGCAGTTAGGTATCTTCAGAATGTTTTACCTCAAACCAAGAGAATATACCTTCCTCTCAGCACCTCATAGAATCTTCTCCAAAATTGGCCATATAATCATACATAAAAACAAGCCTCAACAAATACAAAAAGACTGAAATATTTCCATGTATTTTTTCAGATCACCATGGACTAAGGCCATGCTGTAATAACAACAAAAACAACAGAAAGCCCACATATTTATGGAAGCTAAACAATTCTCTGCTCATTGATAACTTGGTCAGGGATGAAATAAAGAATTCAAAGACTTTATAGAAATAAAGACACATCATACCCAAACTTATGGGAAACAATGAAAACTGTGCTAAGAAGAAAATTTATAGCACTAAGTGCCTTAAAAAGAAATAGAGATTCCATATAAGCAATTTTACAGCACACCCGAGGGAAAGAACTCTAGAACAGAAAGAAGCAAACACCCAAGAGGAGAATACCTCACTAAATAGTCAACTTCAGTACCAAAATCAAAAAGTTAGAAACAAAGAGAATGATACAAAGAATCAACAAAACCAAGGGTTGTTTCTTTGAGAAAATGAACAAGATAGATAATACTTTAGGTAAACTAACTAAAGGGCACTGAGACAGTATACAAATTAACAAAACCAGAAATGAAATTGGAGTCTTAACATCAGAAGCTGAGGAAATTAAAAAAAAATTATCAGAAACTATTACAATAGGCTATACTCTTCAGAACTCAAATATCAACTTGAAATAGATTGAGTTTTCTAGACAGATAACACTTAACAAAGTTAAATCAGGATCAAGTAACTATTTAAATAGTCTCACAGCCTCTAAGGAAATATAAATTGCCATAAAAACCTCCCAAACAAAAAAGCCTAGGGTTAGACAGTTTTAGTGCAGACATTCAAAGAAGAGCTAATGTGAATACTCCTCAAACTATTCTACAAAATAAAATCAGAAGAAAGACTACCTAATCATTTTATGAAGCAACAATTACTCTGGGACCTAATCCACAAAACGATCCAACAAAGAAAGAGAGCTCCAGACCAATTTTGCTTATGTATATCGATGCAAAAATACTCAATAAAATTCTAGCAAACCAAATTCAAGAACATATCAAAACCATTATTCACCATGATCAAGTAGGCTTCATCCCAGGGATACAAAGTTGGTTTAATATATAAAAACCCATTTTCGTAATACTTCTATATAAACAAACTAAAAAAAAAAAAAAACAAAAAAAAAAAAAAAACAAAAAAAAAAAAACACAAGTTCATCACTCTAGATACTGAAAAGCCTTTAACACAATATAATAACTGTTCATGTTAAAAGTCCTGAAGAGGAATTAATGGCATATACCTAAGCATGATAAAAGCCATTTAACAAACCAACAGACAACATCAAATTAAATGGAGAGAAACTAGAAGCAGTCCTATTAAAAATAGGAACAAGACAATGTTTCTCACTCTTTCTCTAACTATTCAATATTGTACTTGAAGTTCTAGCTAGAGCAATTAGACAACAAAAAGAGATAAAAGGGACACAAATTGGAAAGGAAGAATTCAAAGTATCATTTTTGCAGATGATATGGTAGTATACATAAAAGACCCCAAAAATTCCACCAGAGGACTCCTACAGCTGACAAATAACTTCAGCACAGTGGCAGGATATAAAAGTAACTCAAAAAAATCAGTATCCTTCCTTTATATAAATGATTAATGGGCTGAGAAAGAAATTAGGGAAACAATACCCTTCACAATAGTCACAAATATTATAAAATATCCTGGTGTAACTCTTACCATGCAAGTAAAAGATCTGAATGATAAGAATTTCAAATCCCTAAAAAGAGAAATTGAAAATGATAGACAGAAAGATCTTCTATGCTCATGGATTGGTAGGATTAACATATTGAAACTGGCTATCTTACCAGCAATCTACAGATTCAATGCAATCTCCATAAAAATTCTAAAACAATTCTTCACAAGCATGGAAAGGGCAGTTCTCAACATATGAAAAAACAAAAAATCCAGGATGTCCAAAATAATTCCTGCCCATCAAAGAACTTCTGGGGTATTACCATATCTGACCTCAAGCTGTAATACAAAGCAATAGTGATAGAAACCACAAAATACTGGTACAGAGAGAGATAGGTCAATGAATGAAATAAAATCAAAGACCCAGTAGTAAACACACACACACCTGTGGACACTTGATCTTTGACAAAGAAGCCAAAAACATACAGTGGAAAAAGAAATCATCTTCAGTAAATGTTGCTGGCTTATTTTGGTGATCTGTTTATAGGAGAATGAATGAATGAATGAAACCAAATCCATATTTGTTACCTTGCAATGTTCAAGTTCAAGTGGATCAAGGACCTCAACAGGCCAGATACACTGAATCTAATGGAAGAGAAAGTAGGAAAGAGCCTAAAACTTATTGGTGCAGGGGGATATTTCCTGAATAGAACATCAATGGCTCAAACTCTAAGATCAACAATTGATAAATGGGACCTCTTGAAACTGAAAAGCTTCCGTAAGGCAAAAGATACTGTACAAGAGTTGAGAGTACACATTATGTTGTATCAAAATTAACCTTAAATTTTATATCAACATACAAAGATTTATGCCAGTAAGAACCATAAAATTGGCTCAGTATACAACAATTCATAATAATGTAAAAAAACAGTTTTGATAGTAGCAATATTTCCATATGTAAGCGTAGATTCAATAATCTACCTTTTTATTCTATTGTTTCTATATAATTTTTTATTTCTTCTTTTTTCTTTTTACCCCTTCTCTTCATCTAGAAAAGAAAGAATGATAGAGAAAAAAGATGGAAATCTCTGAGTCTAAGCTCCCTATTTTCTTTCTACCTTGTCCAGGACCATAATTTGTAAATCATTTTCTTTTTTTCTTTTTATTTATTTTTTGTAAATCATTTCTAATATGACTACATATGTATAACTCGTAAAATGACCAAAACCAACTTAAGGAATGGGATGATCGTCTTTTAATTGCTCCTGCTCAACTGGGATGTAGAAATTCCTGTATTAATAATCAAAAGAAAATTGGGAAAATGGCTAAGTCTTAAGAAATGCTGGCATGATTTGCTGCCCAGTCTCTGTCTGATGCGAGAATTCAGGACTTACCTGAAGTCCTAACAGCAACAGTATGAAAGGATTGATGAATCAAGGTCACCTGGTATCTGCAGACCTTCCTGAAGATGTTCTAGAAGCCAGTCTCTGAAAATAGTACCAGTCTGAGGCAGGATCAGGTATCCAGCATCCCCTGGGATGGATCTTATCAGGGCTGCTTTCTTAGCCTTCCATTCTATAACATTCAAAACTTGTAGGCAATATGTACATTCACATGGAATGCTCTGTATGCCCAGACCGAGCTGATTTTCTACTCCTGGTGTGAAAGGTAGCTATCTTTCGTTAGAGGTTAGTTTGATCATATAAGCAAACCACAATATAAATCTCCAATCATACCATAGGGAAGGTTGGCATTTAATAATAAAATATGAAAATTCTGAGGCCAATTAGAACTTTCGCCAAGCAGGTTGAAGTTTTGGCTAAAGATATTTGTAGTCTTTGCCACTTTCACAACTGTCTCTCACTGGAGGGATGAGCAAGTAAGTCACCTGTTTGTTTTTTTCCTTGATTTTCTTCTGTCTGTAGCCCAGATCTCCACAGTGTCTCACTCTGTTAAACTTAATTTTTTTAATTTTGGAAGGCATCCAGACCCATTTTATTTTCCTTTCCTGCTCACATAAGCACAAATCCTTTCCTCCAACATAACTTATCCTTTTTCTGGCAGTTTGAAGTCAATAAGAGTATAGACTTATACAATCCTGCTGCAGCCCTTATTTATCTAGATCTGCTCCATTTTGACCTCTCTCAAAGAGAGTGTATAATACTTTCATAATCTTTGAACTTATATCCACCATCATTTTGATAACTTAAAACAATTTAAGACAATTAATATTATTATTTATTGAGACATGGTTTTTCTGTGTAGCCTGGGCTAACTTGATTTTCCTTTGCTGATTAGGGTGGCCTGGAACTCACAGAGGACCTCTCTGTCCCTGCCTTTGTTTACTATGCATTGAGATCAAAGGAATGAATTTTTTCCATAGTACAATGCATATTTTATCCATAGTTACAATAGTATCTATGCACTCCCTTTCTCTTAATTTAATGTCCTTCTCTGTATTCAATTTCATTTAAATCCCATTCCATTTAGTGTATAAGCATATTCCCAAATCATCATGTAACTGTTCAGAATTCTAGACTTGGGCCAAGTGCCATGCACCAGGCTGAGCAGTCACCAGTTTCCCCATGGAAGACCATATCCAAGAAGACCAGCTGCTCAGAGTAGTATGACACTTTATTTCATGTTATTTTTTATGAGTTGGCATTAGTCTTCCCATGGGAGCTGTACATTTTATGGAGACTCTCTTGGCTGCTCAAAGTAACATAATATTTTATTTATATTAGTTATTTATAATTCTTGGCTATGGAAGCCATGCAGTATGCTCAGAAAAACAGGATTCCCTGGGCTTCATTGCACAGTCAGGGCATTCAGCACCAATGCACCTAGGCTCCAAACCTGTGTCTCTATGGCAGAGCAGGGCAGCACCAAGGAAGAACACAAGCTGTCATTTGAGCCTACCAGTTTGGAGCTCAGAAGCTGTAATTTAGCCCATGCTTTTACCCTCCACCCCCACCCCATCACACATACCAAACTAGCATGAACTCCAACCTCTATTGGGACCCTGCACGGCTTGGCGAAAGACTGATATTGCTAAGGAATCTCTCTTCCTGTCTTCCTAGTTGCCATCATAGCTTTTATCTTAAGGGGAAAGCACACCTTTTTCTGGGAATCTGAAATCTCAATGAGTTAAAATTCTATCCAAACAAGTGAAAGACCTATATGACAAGAACTTCAGGTCTCTGAAGAAGGAAATCAAAGAAGACCTCAGAAAATGGAAAAATCTACCATGCTCGTGGATTGGCAGGATTAATATAGTTAAAATGGCCATCTTGCCAAAAGCAGTCTACAGATTCAATGCAATCCCCATCAAAATCCCAACTCAGTTCTTCACAGAGTTAGAAAAAGCAATTCTAAAATTCAACTGGAATAACAAAAAACCCAGGATAGCTAAAACTATTCTCAACAACAAAACAAATTCTGGGGGAATCATTATCCCTGACTTCAAGCAATACTACAGAGCAATAGTGTTAAAAACTGCATGGTATTGGCACAGTGACAGACAAGTGGACAAATGGAATAGAATTGAAGATCCAGAAATGAATCCACACACCTATGGTCACTTGATCTTCGACAAAGGAGCCAAAAACATCCAGTGGAAAAAAGATAGCCTTTTCAACAAATGGTGCTAGATCAATTGCAGGTCAGCATGCAGAAGAATTCGAATTGATCCATTCTTATCTCCATGTACTAAACTTCACTCCAAGTGGATCAAGGGCCTCTATGTAAAACCAGACACACTGAAACTAATAGAAAAGAAACTGGGGAAGACCCTTGAGGACATGGGCACAGGGGAAATGTTCCTGAACAGATCACCAATATAGCTTATGCTTTAAAATCAAGAATTGACAAATGGGACCTCATAAAATTACAAAGTTTCTGTAAGGCAAAGGACACTGTTAAAAGGACAAAATGGCAACCATCAAATTGGGAAAGGATATTCACCAACCCCACATCTGATAGAGGGCTAATATCCAATATATACAAAGAACTCAAGAAGTTAGACCCCAGGGAACCAAATAACCCTATTAAAAATGGGGTACAAATCTTAACAAAGAATTTTCACCTGAAGAAATTCGGATGGCCGAGAGGCACCTTAAGAAGTGCTCAACATCATTAGTCATTAGGGAAATGCAGATCAAAACAACCCTGAGATTTCACCTTACACCAGCCAGAATGGCTAAGGTCAAAAACTCAGGAGACAGCAGGTGTTGGCGAGGATGTGGAGAAAGAGGAACACTCCTCCACTGCTGGTGAGGTTGTAAGATGGTAAGACCACTGAGGAAATCAGTTTGGAGGTTCCTGAGACTTCTAGAGGACCCTGCTATACCTCTCCTGGGCATATACCCAAAGGATTCCCCTGCATGCAATAAAGACACATGCTCCATTATGTTCATAGCAGCCTTATTTATAATAGTCAGAAGCTGGAAAGAACCCAGATGCCCCTCAAAGGAGGAATGGATACAGAAAATGTGGTATATTTACACAATGGAATACTACTCAGCAATTAGAAACAATGAATTCACACAATTTTTATTCAAATGGTTTGAACTGGAAAATATCATCCTAAGTGAGGTAACCCAATCACAAAAGTCTACACATGGAATGCCATCTCTGATAAGTGGATATTAATTAGCCCAGAAGCTCTGAATACCCAAGGCACAAATTGCATACAAATGACTCCCATGAAGAAGTATGGAGAGGGTCCTGATCCTGGAAAGGATTGATCTAACATGGGAAGGGAATATAAGGACAGAGAAAAAGGAGAGAGGAGATTGGAGAAGGGATGGAGAGAAGAAGGTTTATGGGACATATGGGGAGGGGGGATCCGGGAAAGGGGAAATCATTTGGAATGTAAACAAAGAATATAAAAAATTAAAATATTAAAAAAAGTAAGTTCTTGCCATATGTTAGTTTGCCAAAATGTAGTGAAAATTTGTTGGCGATTTCTACCTCTCCTTAGATCATTTAGTTCCCAGATAAAATACATAAAACCTTTATATTTATAACAGCCTTATGAGTTCTAGAACTGGGAAGATATCAACCCTCTAAAGTGTTTTATCTACTTCCCTGACAATAATCCTTAGTTTTTGCCATATTCTGCCTGGGTAGCTTTTACTCCAAGTGGCCAGCCCTCAGGACCATGTCCTCATTATTCACCCATTCCATTGTTTCCTCTCTCTTTATCTTTCTGCTCTCTTCCTGGCCTCTGCTCAGACCCCCAAGCCCCTGGAACTGAAGTCTCACATATGTCTCCATTGCCCAGCTATTGTCTATAACCATGTTTATTCAAACAATAGTTTTGAATTAAGAACCAATGTTACTTAGCATCTTTTGGTATAATTAGGATTTTTCTCATCCCTCAGGCAACCAGAGATTTTGGGGCAAGTATTTAGCTTTACAATACACCACAAAAGAGCAAAACTCAACACACATTTCAAGGAAAAAAATTAAGCAATAAATCACACATCTACCTTCATATATTGATAGTAAAATACTTCAACATCCCATAGTTCATCCAGATAAAAACTAAACCAGAAATACTGGAGCTAATAGATACTATAACCCAAATGCACCCAAAAGAAATATTTACAGAGTTCTTCTGGTCTGAGCTGGCGCCCTGAGCATCAGATGCTGGGCACTAGCTCTGACCCCAATCCCAAAACACCCAGAGGAAACTGGACTTCAAGGTGCTCTAACATGCCCAGGATTATGTGAGGAGTCCACAACACTAGTTCTAATATGGGAGTAACTGGGATCCTCAGGATCCAGGGATGCAGGAACCCCCACCTGGACAGTGGAACAGGTTGATTCTCTGCATCGAATCCCACAAAACCCAAAGGGAATGTGACTCCCAGGTGCTCTAACATGCCAAGGATCATAAGATCATAGGATTATAGCATCTCAGGAATGTGGTAATATCAGGATTTCAGGATCCCAGAGGCAGTTTCACTCCCAGGAGGTCTTACACCTAGGATGTCAGGATCACAGAGATAGCTGGACTCAAAGGAATTCTGACAGAAACAAGATAACAGGATAGACATGCTCCAGTTAGAGACTGAGTGCAGCTACCACTAGGGATAACCAGTTGGCAAGAGTCAAGCCCAAGAATATAAGCAACAGAAACCAAGTACACGTGGCATCATCTGAACCCAGTTCTCCCACCATAGCAAGTCCTGAATACCTCTATCACAACAGAAAAGCAAGATTCAGATTTAAAAATCACTTCTCATGATAATGATAGAAGACTTTAAGAAAAACATAAAGAACTCCCTTAAAGAAATAAAGGATGACACAGGTAAACAAGTAGAAGCCCTTTAAGAGGAAATTTTTAAAAATCCCATAAATAATTACAAGAAAAGATAACCAAAGAAGTTATGAAATGGAACAAAAGCATCCAGTATCTAAAAATGGAAGCAAAAACAATAAACCAATCACAAAGGGGGAGTACTCTGGAGATAGAAAACCTAGGAAAGAGATCAGGAGTCATAGATGCAAGCATCACCAACAGAATGCAAGAGATAGAAGAGAGAATCTCGGGTGCAGAAGATACCATTGGGAACATTGACAGAACAGTTAAAAAATGCAAAATGCAAAAAGGTCCTAACCCAAAACATCAAGGAAATCCAAGACACAGTGAGGAGACCAGACCTAAGGATAATAGGAATAGAATAGAGGGAAGATTCCCACCTCAAAAAGCCAGCAAATATCTTAATCAAAATTATAGAAGAAAACTTCCCTTACCTAGAGAAAGAGAAGCCCATGAACATACAAGAAGCCTACAGAACTTCAAATACACTATACCAGAAAAGAAATTCCTCCTGTCTCATAATAATCAAAACAACAAATACACAAAACAAAGAAAGAATATTAAAAGCTTTAAGGAAAAAGGTCAAGTAACATATAAATTCAGACCTATCAGAATTATGCCAGACTTCTCACCCGACATTTTAAAAGCCAGAAAATCCTGGACAGGTGTCATTCAGACCCTAAGAGAACACAGATGCCAGCCCTGGCTATTATACCCAGCAAAACTCTCAATTAACGTACATGGAGAAACCAAGATATTTCATGAGAAAACCAAATTTACATACTCTCTTTCCACAAATTGAGCCCTACAAAGGATAAAAGGTGCAGGCTCAATGACCCACACTAGAGGAATGGGAGGGTGGGGAGGCAGAAGTGGGTGGGTGGATCATGGCATACCCCCATTGAAGCAGGAGGAGGTGGGATGAGATAGGGGGTTTCTGTGAGGGAAATCCGGAAAGAGTATAACATTTGAAATGTAAGTAAATATAATATCCATTAAACAAATGAAAAAATATTTACAGATCATTTCACCCAAGTGAAGACAAGTATAACTTCTCAACACCTCACAGCATTTTCCACAATACTGATCACATACCAGTTTGTGATGCAAATCTCAGCCAATAAAAACAAAGAAAGGAAAAGAAAAAAAAAATAACCCCATGAATCCTACCAGACCAATTTTGGTTAAAACTGGATCTCAACAAAAGAAACAACTGCAAAGTCATGAAAACTGAACAATTCTCTACTGAATTATTACTGAGTCAAAACAGAAATAAAAAAAGACAACATGCACACACACATGGTACAAAATGAAAGCAATGGTAAGGAGAAAGTACATAGCATTAAGTTTCTATATGAAAAAAATAGAGAGATATTCTATTAATCACTTAATAGCACAAGTGTAAGCCTAGGACAAAAATAAACAAGCTCTCACAAGAGGAGTAGAACACAAAAAAATTCAAACTAAGGATTGAAAGCAAATAGAACAATACAAAGAATCAAAGAAATAAGGAGTTGATTTTTTTAGAGAAAATTAACAAAACATATAACCTATCATCCAACCTACTAAACAATGGAGAGAAAATATTCAAATTACCAAATCCAGACACAAATAAAGGATATATAACACACAGCAGACAACTCTGAAGAAATCTAAAGAAACATCAGATCATACTTTGACAATCTATAGTCAAAAAATTGGAAAATCTAAAAGAAATGTATACTTTTCTCAACATATATCATTTACCAAAGTTCAATCATATCACAGATAAACAATTTAAATAGACCTAACATCCCTAAAGAAATATAAATAGTCATTAAAGTTCTTCCAACTAAATGAAGGCAAGGCCCAGAGTATTTTAGCTCAGAATACTACTAGATTTTCTTTTTTTTTAATTAGATATTCACTTTATTTACATTTCAAATGATATCCCCTTTCTGCCCCTACCCCTCCAAAACCCCCATTCCAATCTTCCACCCCTGCTCACCCTTCCCCACCCCACAATTTTCTGACTTGCATTCCCCTATTCTGGGAAATCAAGCCTTCACAGGACCAATGGCCTTTCCTCTCATTGATGTGTGAAATGGTTATCTTCTGCTACATATGTAACTGGAGGCATGGGTCCCTCCATGTGTGTTCTTTGGTTGGTGGTTTAGTCCCTGGGAGCTCTTGGGGTACTGGTTGATACATATTATTGTTCCTCCTGCAGGTCTGCAAACCTCTTCAGCTCCTTGGTTTCTTTATCTAGCTACTCCACTGAGGACCCTATGCTAATTCTATTGGTTTGCTGTGAGCCATGGGTATTTTGATCCACTTTCCAATAAGGATCAAAGTATCTGCACTTTGGTCTTTCTTATTGAGCTTCATGTGGTCTGTGAGTTGTATCTTGGGTATTCCTAGCTTTTGGGCTAATATCCACTTATCAGCAAGTACATACTGTGTGCGTTCTTTTGTGATTGGGTTACCACACTCAGGATGCTATTTTCTAGATTCATTGCTTTCCTAAGAATTTCATGTATTCATAGTTTCTAATAGCTGAGTAGTACTCCACTGTGTAAATGTACCACATCTTCTGTATCCATTCATCTCTTGAGGGACATCTGGGTTCTTTTCAGCTTCTGGATATTATAAATAAGGCTGCTATAAACATAGTGGAGCATATGTCCTTATTACATGTTGGAGCATCTTCTGCATAGATACCCAGGAGTGGTATAGCTAGATCCTCAAGTAGGGATTTGTCCAATTTTCTGAGGAACTGCCAAACTGATTTCCAG
The DNA here is from genome assembly GCF_947179515.1 of Apodemus sylvaticus. Lineage (NCBI taxonomy): Eukaryota > Metazoa > Chordata > Mammalia > Rodentia > Muridae > Apodemus > Apodemus sylvaticus. The sequence continues at coordinate 19,982,458 of NC_067476.1, forward strand.
AGTGGTTTTACCACCTTAAAATCCCCCCAGCAATGGAGGAGAGTTCCACTATCTCCACATCCTCTCCAGCATTTTCTGTCCCATGACTTTTTGATCTTGGCCATTCTGACTGATATGAGGTGGAATCTCAGGGTTGTTTTAAGAAGAGTTAACACTAGTACTCAGACAATTTTTCCACAAACCTGAAATATAAGAAATGTTGACAAATTAATTTTATGAGGTCCCAAGCACTCTGAAACTCAAACCACACAGTCATTAAAAATACAAGACAATTACAAAACAATTTTCCTTATGAATATACTTGGAAAATTACTTAACAAAATATTAGCAAACTGAATCCAAGAGCATATCAAAAAGATCATCTACCATAATTAAGTAATCTTCATACCAATGATGTTAGGCATGGATCAACATATAAAAGGCAATCCTTCTTTGAAGGTCTGATAGACTTCTGCATTGAAACCATCTGCTCCTGTGCTTTTTTTGGTCAGAAGGCTATCTATGACCCCTTCTATTTCTTTAGGGGTCATGGGTCTGTTTAGATGATCTATTTGATCCTGGTTTAATTTTGGTATTTGGTATCTGTCTAAGAAATTGTCCATTTCCTCCAGATTCTCCAGTTGTGTTGAGTACAGGCTTTTGTAGTAGTATCTGATGATTTTTTGAATTTTCTCAGTTTCTATTGTAATGTCTTCCTTTTCATTTCTAATTTTGTTAATCTGTATACTGTCTCTGTGCCCTTTGGTTAGTTTGGTTATCTATCTTGTTGATTTTTTCAAAGAACCAGCTCCTGGTTTTGTTGATTCTTTGTATGGTTCTCTTGGTTTCTACTTGATTGATTTCAGCTCTGAGTTTGATGATTTTCTGTCTTCTCCTCCTCCTGGGTGAATTAGCTTCTTTTTGTTCCAGGGCTTTCAGTTGTTCCATTAATCTTCTAGTGTATGCTCTCTTGAATTTCTTTTTGGAGGCACTCAAAGCTATGAATTTTCCTCTTAGCACTGCTTTCATTATGTCCCATAGATTTGTGTGTGTTGTGCCTTCAATTCCATTAAATTCTAAAAAATCTTTGATTTCTTTCTTTATTTCTTCCTTTACCAAGGTATCATTGAGTATTGTTCAGTTTCCATAAATATGTGGGCTTTCTGTTGTTTTTATTGTTATTAAATACCACTCTTACTCCATAGTGATCTGATAGGAGGCATGGGATTATTTCAATCTTCTTATATTTGTTGAGGTCTGTCTTGTGACCAACTATATGATAGATTTTGGAGATGGTACACGAGGTGCTGAGAAAAAGGTATAATCTTTTGCTTTGGGATGAAAAGTTCTCTCTATATATATATCTGTTAAATCCAATTGGTCCAAAGCTTCAATTAGGTTCACTGTCTCCCTGTTTAGTTTCTGTTTTACTGATCGGTCCATTGATGAGAGTGGAGTGTTGAAGTCACCCACAATTATTGTGTTAGGTGAAATGTGTGCTTTGAACTTTAGTAAAGTTTCTTGTATGAATGAGGGTGCCCTTGCATTTGGTGCATAAATGTTCAGGATTGAGAGTTCTTCTTGTTTAATTTTTCCTTTGACCAGCAAGAAGTGACCTTCCATGTCTCTTTTGATGACATAAGGTTGAAAGTCAATTTTATCTGATATTAGAATGGCAACTACAGCTTGTTTCCTGAGACCATTGCTTGTAGAATTGTCTTCCAGCCTTTTACTCTAAGGTAGTTTTTTCTTTGACACTGAGGTGTGTTTCCTGTATGCAACAAAATGTTGGGTCCTGTTTATGTAACCCATCTGTTAGTCTATGTCTTTTTTATTGGAAAATTGAGTCCATTGATGTTAAAAGATATTAAGGAGTAATGGTTATTGCTTCCCATCATTTTTGATGTTAATTTTATACTAGTGTGGTTATCTTCTTTTGGGTTTGATGAAAGAAGCTTAATATCCTGCTTTTTCCAGGGTATAGTTTCCCTCATTGTAATGGTGTTTTCCCTATTATCCTCTGTAGGGCTGGGTTTGTGGAAAGATATTGTGTAAATTTGGTTTTGTCATGGAATATCTTGGTTTCTCCATCTATAGTGATTGAGAATTTCGCTGGGTATAGTAGTCTTGGCTGGCATTTGTGTTTTCTTACAGTCTGCATGAGCTCTGCCCAGGATCTTCTAGCTTTCATGGTCTCTGGTGTAATTCTCATAGGTCTTCCTTTATATGTTACTTGTCCCTTTTCTCTTACTACCCTAAGTATTCTCTCTTTGTTTAGTACATTTGGGGTTTTGATTATTATGTGACGGGAGGTAGTCCTGTTCTGGTCCAGTCTATTTGGAGTTCTATAGGCTTCTTGTATATTCATGGGCATCTCTCTCTTTAGGTTAGGGAAGTTTTCTTCCATAATTTTGTTGAAGATATTTGCCGGCCCTTTAAGTTGTAAATCTTCACTCTCATCAATGCCTATAATCTTTAGATTTGGCTTTCTCATTATGTCCTGGATTTCCTGGATGTTTTGGGTTACAAGCTTTTTGCATTTTGCATTTTCTTTGATTGTTGAGTCCACGGTTTCTATAGTATCTTCGGCATCTGAGATTCTTTCTTTTATCTCTTGTATTCTGTAGTTGATATTTGCATCTATGGTCTCTGATTTCTTCCCAAGGTTTTCTATCTCTAAATTTGTCTCCCTTTGTGCTTTCTTAGTTGTTTCTACTTCTGTTTCTAGATCCTGGAAGTTTTTGCTCAGTTCCGTCATTTGCTTGTTTGTGTTTTCCTCTAATTTTTTGAGAGATTATTGTGTTTCCTCTTTCATGACTTCTGCCTATTGATCAAGTTCTCTTGTATTTCTTTAAGTGATTTTTGCATTTCCTCCTTATTGGTTACAAACTTCTGACCCATATTGTCCTGAATTTCTTTTAGTGATTTTTGTGTTTCCCTTGTAAGGGCTTCTAGCTTTTGATCATTTTTCTCCTGAATTTCTTTAACAGATTTATCTATGTCCTTCATGTGTTCCTTTCACAGCATCCTTACCAGTGCTTCTAAATCCAACTCTTGCTTTTCTGGTGTATTGGGGTATCCAGGACTTGCTCTTGTTGGAGAATTGGGTTCAGATGCTGCCACAATGCCTTGGTTTCTATTATTAACATTCCTAAGCTTGCCTTTCGCCATCTAGTTCTCACTGGTGTTAGACAGTCTTATAGTCACTGCCTGGTGCTTCAACCTACTGTGGACCTTTAAGGCTATTTCTGTGACACTGGATGACTAGGTTTCCTCTGGCACAGTTTGCTGATATGCTGCCTTCCTCTTTTGTGCCTTTGGAGCCCTTCTCAGTCTTGCCTCAAGAAATGTTATACTTAAGTTGTCAAGGTGAACCAGATGTTCTCAGACTGCTCTGTTATGGAGCAAAGATGGTATGTGGGGGGGCCACTCCTTCTGTTGATTCTCATGTGGGACACAGGCCCCATACCTACCAGCTGGGAGATGAACCACCTGTGTGCTTAAATCCTGGGCACAGGCAGAACTCTGGCAGTTTGCGCCCCCAGAGATCTTAAGCTTGGGGTGATATAGTAACTAGTGATGCTCTTCTGCCCAGCAGGCACTGAATATGGCCATGGGGATTCTTTCCCTCTGCTGCTCTCCAGGTAGGACACAGGCCCCATGCCCAGTGGACTGGCAGATGAACAGCCTATGTGCTCAGTTCTTGGGTGCAGGCAGACTTCTGGCGGTTTGCACCCCCAGAGATCTAAAGCTCGGGGTGATACAGTACCTAGTGATGTTCTTTTGCTCCAGCAGGCAGTGAATATAGCTGTGGGGATTCTCTCCCTCTGCTGCTCTCCAGGCAGGACACAGGCCCCAAGCCAGGAGCTCCGGCATATGAACCGCCTATGTGCTCAGTTCCTGAGTGCAGGCAGACCCCTGGAGGTTTGCATCCCCAGAGATCTAAAGCTCAGGGCGATACAGTACCTAGTGAAGCTCTTCTGCCCCGGCAGGCAGCAAATATGGCCACGGGGATTCTCTCCAGTTAAGTCTTTTAATTAAACTTTATTAGTTCTAGATAATAAATTTTGAAAAGTAAACTTCAATTAAATTTTCTTTTTAAGAACCATGTCAAAGAATCTTAGGCCAAATTTGCCATCAAAAAGTACAACAAGACAACAAATTTGTCTGTGAATAAATAAATAAATGAATAAATAAATAAGGGCACACACCGATATCAAATTTTCTAAAGAACATGGATGCAAAAGTAAAAGTTTATATAAAACAAAAGAAATCCAACAGATTTGAGAATCATATCTACTACAATCCAATGAGTTTCATCCCAGATATCTAGAGATAACTCATGATATGTAAATTAGTAATTGCTATCCACAAAATAAGTGCATCAAAGGATACAAATCATATGGGTTACCTCATTAGCTGCAGAGATCAAAGATAAGACAGATTTTGACCAAATCTAACTTCCTTTATGAAAAGTCCTAGAAAACTAGAGATAGAGTGGAAGCATATCTAAATACTAAGGGTAGAGTGCAGAAAGTCCAAAGTCAAAACCAAATTAGAACCAAACCAAACAATCCAAAAAAAAAAAAAAAAAAAAAAAAAAAAAAAAAAAAAAGCAACAAGGGCAGCACTACAACAAAATGTACTAACTAAACATTGCAGCCTCATGAAAATCATCAATAAGGAGTGGATGTACAACAATCCTGACAATAAAATAAGTGCTAGAGACAGAACCTTGCAGATTGAAAATTATTTACAAAATAAATGTACTGTAGAAAAAAAAGCATGGCATTAAGGCCTACTTGATGAAATAGGAATGGAACCCATACTTAACACTGCTGACGTGGCCAAGAATCTGAGACTGTGCTATGGTCCCTAGGAGAAAAACTATTACTATTAATCTGCTAAAGGAACAAAGCACTGCAATGATCCCTAAAGTTATTAACACTCGTATACCCTCAGATCAGGGACTTGCCCAACCTGCGTCAGGCAAGTTTCTTTGGGAATAGATGGAAAATACAAAGAGACCCACATGTGGGTAATGTGCAAAGAATAAGAGATTTTGAAGGACTCATATCCTGAATGGGATGTCTTTATAGAAGCCCCCTATTCAAGGTTCAGCGAATCTGTGTGGAATAATAGTCAGAAAATTTAAGAGCCAGAGGTGGTCAACAACTCCAAGGAAACCTCATGTTCTAGAAAGAATGGGACAAGTGCACATTTGAATTTAAAGAGACTGTTTCAGCGTGCACAAGACCTCACAATTTCAAACCAGGACAAAAGAACATAGCACTGAGAAGGGGAAGTACCTACAAAGTCCCATACCTGAGAAACTATTTGAAATTATGTTTTCTGGGGAAATGAAAATCAATTTATCCCAATGGATGGCTCTGTTTTTTTGTGTGTGTATATGTGTGGGAGGGGGTGGGAGGTGATTCCCTAATTGGTTCTTGATTGTGTCGATAAAAAAGGCAGAAGCCAATTGCTGGGCAAAAGAAAAAAGATGGGTCTTCTGGGTCCCAGAAAGAAAAGAAGGGACCAGGAAAAAGGGAGTGGATTTCAGCCAGGCTTTGGAGTAAAAAGGAAACTACAGTCATGTAGGTCTTAGTGCACCTGGAGTCTGCAGTCTCTAACTTGAGCCTGGGCCAAGAAGAATGGTGGGAACTAGTTGATAAGATGATGATGATGATGATGATGATGATGATGATGATGATGATTGGAAATTCTTTGCGCAGCTATTGAGTTATCTGGCTAGGTTTAAAATTTTAAAACTGTCTAGTGTATTCCATCTATGGGGATAAAGTGGCCAGGAGGAGAAAGAGGACAGCCAGGGCAATTTTTGGTGGCTTGTTGAAGCTAGTCATGAGGGGCTGGGGAGCAATTGTACTTACCAGAAAACTGGCCAGCTGGCCCCTTGAAGAGCTGAGTTAGACTGAGTGAGACTAGTGGTGAAGCGCCTGGGGTACAGCACCAGGTGAGGAGGAAGTGTACTTTTACATGCAATTTATGTGTTTGTGTGTGTGTATGTGTGTGTGTGTGTGTGTGTGTGTGTGTGGTGTGTGTGTGTGTATGTGTGTGTGTGTGGTGTACCTTGCTCTTGTGTTATGAAGTGGTGTGCTTTTCATTGTCTTTGCTTTTGCAGTTGTTTTGTTTTGTTTGAGAGATCAAAACAGGGAGAGGAAAAGAGAAAAAAATCATGAAATCATTTGGGTAGTTAGTATCTTGGAGGAGGGGAAATAATAAGATCAAAATAATTGTGTAAAAGTTTTTAAAATAAAAAAAATGAAATCTAAAAACTTCTCAAATAATCAACTAGGCCAACTTGAGAGCCATCCCATGGACAAGCATCAGTTCCTTACACTATTAATGATACTCTGTTATACTTGGAGGCAGGAGCCTAGCACAATTGTCCTCTGAAAGGCTCCTTCTAGAAACTGGCTAAAAGAGATGCAGAAACCCATATCTAAGCATTTGATAGAGCTTGGAGGACTCTAATGGAAGAGCTGGGAGAAGGATTGTAGGTTCTTACAAGGGTAGGAACTCCAGAGGAAGAACTCACCGGGACCCTTGGGGGTTCCCAGAGCCTGAACTGCCAAACAAATAGTATATGCAGGCTGGACCTATACCTCCCCACCATATTTGTAGCAGATACTCAGCTTGGTCTTCACATGGTTTTACCAACAACTGGATCCAGGGCTCACCCTGACTGTTGTCTGCCTATATATCCTGTTCCCTTAACTGAGCAGGTTTGGCTTGTCTCAGTGGGAGATGATATACAAAGTCCTGCAGTTTGTTGTGCCAGGACTGGTGTAGAGACTTTCCTTGTCTCAGAGGTGAAGGAGAAGAGGGAATGGGAGCAGGAATTGTGTGAGGAGCAGACTGGGAAAAGAGGGAGACAACTTTCCTTCCCAACAAGAAAGGTTTAAAGTCTCCGATGAAAGACTTATGTATGCAACACTGACCCATAACACCACCTGGACTGTGGTAACATTAACCACTCGGAAAAAATCATTCCATGCCTCACTACCACCACAACCATATACAAACTGTGGGCACTCTTTGAGTAACTGTTTTACTCTGTCTCATCAAAGTAAGGTCAATTTTCATGAGTACTTCCTCTACAGGAACAATTCCTCAGACCTGAGTTGACATCTGAGTGCTCACTGTTCTGTGAAACAACTAAAGATTAAGTGCTGATCTTTCTGACATCTAAAGACTGCTTCTTCAATCAATCACACAAGTTGCAAACAACTAAGTGAGTCTCTGTCATTTTAAATAATTAAGAAAACATTTAATAAATTATACTTCTTACTCAAATTTATTCTTCATACATCTCTGATAACATTGATGGATAACTAGCTTTAACAACAAATTCCCAGTCCATTTCATGTACACAGTTTACTTCACTGACAGCCTTTACAATAGGAAAGATTTGAAGTTTCTAAAAATTATGAAAAAAGAAATAAGCTATATACATCAAAGACAAAAAAGAATGGTACAAGTTATGCAAGTCCCCAAAAATATTAAGATTTATGGATATGAAAAGTTATGCGAGTCACTTATGGGTCTGAGAATGTAATTCAAGATTTATGAAAAGTTGTTTTAGATTTCCTTCCTCCTCCATATGCTCTTGTTTGGGTCTCACTCACTGCTCTCTGTCACCCATAGTCAAAATATACAATGAGTCCTCTATAACCTCCCATATTCCTTCCCTAACCTGCCCAATTCCAGTTCCCCCTCATTCCCTCTATTTTATTCTCTCACAAGAAGAGATGTCCTCTCTAGAACTCACAAAAATTTTGACGTTTTCTCTAGCAGCAGCTCCTGGTATACGCCTGCATCCCTCCTCTTCCTTTTCTTAGATCCAACTTGTACAGTCTCTCACTCTCAAAAATCCTAGAAACTCCTCTTATTTTCTGCCTACTTCTTTAATCAATGCCATTGTATTGGGTGACATCTTCCTTCTTTCACTGCATACCATACTCAAAGACTCATCTGTTTATATTCCCAATACTCCTTAGATATACCAGCTTCTTCCTAGGATAAAGATCCATCTCCTCACCCTACAACACTCCCATTTTAACAGTCATAAAACCTAAGGGATCCTTCCTCCTAGCCAAGACTTTTGCTCCATTAACTGTTTTCTCGTTAGAATCTTAAGTCACTAACTTTAGTCTAACCTCTCCATTATTGCTGAAAGCACCACAGACATTTCAGTACAAAGTATTAAAGAATCTTTCTTCTTAATACTCTCTAATACCCATGCCTAAGAACTTTTTCCCATAGATGAATATTGATATTCAATAATCCTGACAACCGACTTGGACTCTCCTTCTCCATAGATTCAGGGACAGTACCCACATTTTGGCCAGCTGCCGCAGTGACCCCAGTGAAATCTGTAAAACAAAATTTTACAGACTGAGGTGAGAAATGTCTCCTGGGGTTCTCCGGAACACCCTACTCAGAAGCCGAAAATCTCATGTGGCAATCTACTTTATTTCTAATTCTCCTCCTTCCTAGTAGCCGGGACTAAGAAAAACCAAGCAAATTAAGATGTAAAAGCATCCATCTTGTAGTAAGTCACTAGCCAGAATATTCTGTAACACTTTGCTCCAGTCATTTACATAATTACATTTACCTCCCAACAGGATATAAATGAAGTATGGCTCTGACACTATGGTTTGAAAAGCATTAATAGCAGGTAGTAGAATTTCCAGGAACCCTAAAATAACAGGTTCCTTTTGTGTTTTGGCCCTCATAGTCACCCTTGCAGGACAGGTGGATTTGAAACAATAGGCCCAGACTAGAAGGTATTTACATCTGAAGAACCTTATACAATGCTATTGCAGAACAGGTGGGTGTTGGGCATTTGAATTGGGACAGAGCTCAGAGCTGCCTCAATGGAAGCTTCTGAGGAACTGCTTTTGTTTTTCAGACCCCATCAAGGGAGTCTTTGACCAAAACAACATTCTTAGTTTATCCAGGTGTGATTCAGGATACAGTTCATACTTTTTACTCACAGAAACTCCCTTGTTATCTCACCAGGCTGGGGCTAGGGGCTGCAGCCAGAGCTGATCACTAGGCACCTAGGGTGGCCCTGGGAATGGCACAGAGAGGAATGCAATAGGCAGACTAGGCAGAGGTGCTCTTGGGAGGCTGGGCGTGGGCCAGGCGGCTCCCCAGGCTCTGCAATGCCACCATCATTGCCTGGGAGGCTAGGTACAGGAGCTGTCCTTCCCCAGTTCCCGGGCTAGCATAACAGTGGGGCCAGGATGAAGAAGCAGCTTAACCGCATGTACCAACTGGCCAACCAGATGATGGGCATACACCTTGTACTACCCGAGAAAACTGAAGCTTTGACAGATGAATGTGATGCTTAATTTGAGATGTTAACTTGACTGGACTAGGGGATACCCAGAATAATACACTCAGATCCAAAACCCACCTTGGTGCCTGTGTGTCATTTTGCCAAACCTGTGCCTTCCTAGACCAAAAGAATCCTGGATATCCCATCGCTGAGTTTGGACTGAGGCATCCAGCTACTCTGTAGGACAAGTGGACTATGTCACTGAGGGGAGTGGGCATGGGATTGGTAAGGTGGAACATGCTCAAATCCCAGATATCTCAGAATTAGAGACAGAGTAGAGATAACTCCCTCCCCATTTCCATGCATGCCTTGGGACATGTAATCACAACCCCAAGTAAGTGTTCATAGGCAGTCACATAGTGTAGCACCTGAAATTCATCCCCATGTAAATAAAGTATCATCAGCATCTTAGCATCAGCTAATAAAATGTATTTACCCCCAAATCCCATTCCACCTCCAAGGTTCAGATGGTTCCTGTCCACATGGAAGGAAGTACACAGGTTATTTCATCAAGAATTGTTTGAGAGTGTTTTTCCTGAGCTATATCACTTGGGGGCAACACCCCCAAGGACTCATTGTAGGACCTTTGACCCATGTGCTTGGCCAGACTACCTTAATAGCATAAGCTTATTTCACAGTGGTGGCTCCTACTGCTGTGTCCACTGCCACCACCACAGCCACCATAGGACTCTGGAACATGGATACTTGCTGGCCAGTGGAACCTCGTTATGCCTTTTCTAAGTATAACACTTCTGGCAGTTAGGACATGAGTCCTGTGGACCTTTCTTATCCTGGACTTCGCTTCACCCTCCACGATCAGGTAGTATACACAAACATCTGATGCCCTAGATCAGGTAGTATGCACAAACATCTGATGTCCTAGATTGGGTCGTATACACAAACCTCTGAGGCCCTAGAGGGAAGAGAAAAGGAAAAGAAGAGGGAAGAGAAGAGTGGGAAAGGGGACTATGGACCCCACTCATTCTCCACCTTGTCCTGCCATCTCTGAGCAGGTATACTGGCAGTGCCTGGGCATTCCACCATGAGAAGTGGAACCAAGAACCACAGCACTCCTAGAGACTCATCCTGCCTTCTCCCATTTTTCCTCCCTCCTGCTTAAGTGTATAGATAACTTACTCTTTTCCAGTCCTATCTCTCTTCAGTTTTCTTACTTCCAGAACTTACTAGCCTCTACCTTCCACAACTCAGCTCTTCTCTCCCCAAGTCACCTATGTTTGACTCTCTGTCATGGTCAATCTTGGATTCTCTCTCATGCCAACCCATATATACCTCATTTTAAAACTATCTTGTTCATCTCCATTCCTTATCATTGCCTTTATGGCCAATTTCCTCCACTCATGCGTTCTTAAATACTTAATCTTCATGTATTATCTTTGCAAAGCCACTGCTATACCTTTTCATGGCCTCCTTCCTCCTATCCACACATAGTTCCTTAAACTTAAAATGTTATCCTTTCTGTCACAGATCCTCCACTATTCTGGAAAGAGAGAGACAGAAAGAGAGAGAGAGGGGGGGAGAGAGAGAGGGAAGGGGAGAGAGAGAGAGAGGGAGGGGGAGGGGGAGGGGGAGAGGGAGAGGGAGACAGACAGACAGACAGAAACAGACACACAGAGAGAGACAGAGACAGAAAGAGAGAGAGAGAGACAGAGAAAGAGAGAAACTTCTCAGAAATCTCTACCCCATCCCTGTCAAACACAAGAGGGTCCTTTAGTTACTTCTGTCTATATTTTATATGGATGCCAGACCCTTCCTGTCAGGTGGCCAACAGACTGACCCCTCTGTTATCAATGGTCACCCCCAACCTCTGGCTCTTGTTCTCTGAAGTTTACCTGTTCCTGACATATCTCATCTCTCTTCTCACACTCTCACTTTTCCTCTGTCCAAATGATTGCAAACATCTGCTGTCACCTGATTCCCCTCAATTCATAAACTGTTCAGACCTCCTCTGATATAAAACACTCTAAATAAATCCTATATTCCCTATTAAAAGACAGAACTAAACACAAGCCACATTCTCTCTCTCTCTCTCTCTCTCTCTCTCTCTCTCTCTCTCTCTCTCTCTCTCTCTCTCTCCTTCCCTTCCCTTTCTTTTCACTTTTCTTTTCTTTTTCTTCCCCTCCTCCCATGAACAGTCATTTATTGGGGAAGCCTGCATCAATCCTTCTTGGTTGCCTCCTTCCTCATGGCTGGGAGCATGTCACTTAGCTCCTCCAATCTTCTCTTGGCACAGATGTGTGTGCCTGTGTGCCCATCCTCTTCTTGATGAACTTGAGTGCATGCTTGTCCTTATGAACAACCCCACGGGCACACTGCTCCTAGGGTGTGAAGCTGCACACCTCTTGGATCATGTCCTGTGAGAATTTGGTATGCATGGTGAGGTGCCCGCAGTGCTGCTCTCTGTGTCATGCTTGCTGAACATTTTTCATGAGGTAGCCTGGACAGGAAAAACTGGCATTTTCTTATTGGGCATACTTATCTCCTCTCTATCTAGAGGCAGTCCTTTGCCCCACTCTGGGGCAAATACTCCTTCTTCCTCCACCTTCTTGCTTTTCCTTTCCCCCTTATATTCTATCTCCTATCTTTGTTTCTTATTCCGAATCTTTTTTCCCTCTAAGGCAAATAAATCTACTTCATACTGAGAACTTGGTCTTGGGGTTCCTGAGCTGATACTGATTCTTACACACACACACACACACACACACACACACACACACACACACAGAAGTACGCATACATGCACACATGCACACATGTGCATCTGATCATGAGTGGTCAGATGTTCTTTGCCTTATGGTCAGTTGTTGACCCAGTAGTGGCCTTTGCCAGCTAAAAGAGAAGCTTCTTTTATGAGAGTTGGGAGCTACAATTTTCTCTTGGTGAAAGATAAGTATTTAGAATATAGTTAAACTGATTTTGGAACTTGATAGTCCTGAGATTTCCTCTAGGGCCTATTTCCTTACTGACTATGGCTATTTGGCTAGATTTACAATAACAGTCATGTATTCTCTCATATTGGAGCATCAATAAAAACAGTTAAACAGGTGTTAACTTCCCACAGATGTGTGCCATTATTGAATGCTTGGAGATGTCTTACCATGCTGGTGAAATTTTGGTGATTTGTAGTTTTTAAAGATAAGACTGTTTGGATATCGTGGTGGTTTGAATCAGAATGTCCCTGAAATGCGGAAATATTTGAATACTTGGCCCTCAACTGGTGGTTCCTTTTGGATCTTTGAATACATTTAGGAGGTATGGCCTTATTAGTATGCAACTGGAAAAAGAATTTGAAAGTTAAAAGACTTAGAATATTTTTAGAACCCTACCTCACCTCTCATGCCTGATTTTTAGTCCAAGGCATGAGCTCTCAGCTTTATCTACCCCATATTTCCATACACTCTCACCTAATTAGAATTTTTCATCCAAATAACCTTTTTCTTTTCTAAGTTTTCTAGGTCACTCTGTTTTACTACAGCAATAGAAAAGAACCTAATACAGATGCTGTGAGATCTAATCCTCAGAAGTGAGGCTCCAGGTCAGTTCAAGCTTGATTCCTTTAAGCCCTCTCTGAAGTAGATGGTACGTTCTGTAATGGTATTTTACCTTCAAGTTCTGGGAATAACCTAAAGGCCACTGAATTAGCCCACATATTTGGAGTCTTTTAGCCTCCACTGAACAATATATAATATAATTCTAATATATAAATATAAGTCTATATATGTATATACAATATACACATATATATTTCGTATATAAGCATTTAAAAAATCAATCTCACAACTCAATGGAGATCTAACTGAATTGGGCATCACAAACTTAGTAATACAGTTCTGTTTGCTTTGCTATAAATACAATCTTTTTCTTATAATACATTTGGTAGGCTAGATACGACATATTACTCATCCAAAAATGGATCTCACTACTTAGGACTCTGACCTGCATGCAGCTGCAAGTACATCACTTTCAGTGATGGCTATTCTTGGTTGTCAGCTTGAGTATGTTTTCCATCAACCACAAATTGAAAAAGAAGGGGACATTTGTGAGAGATTCATTTGCTTGGTTTGAAGCAGCGGAATCAACTTCTTGTGTGGACCTTTGAGGTTGGAAGACACACACTTTTGATTTGGATCTTCTCTCTCTCTCTCTCTCTCTCTCTCTCTCTCTCCCTCCCTCCCCTCTCTCCCTCCCTCCCCTCTCTCCCTCTCCCTCTCCCTTCCTCCATTTCCCTCTCCTTCTCCTTCCCTCTCCCTTCCCTGCCTCTCCTTCCCCCTTCCTCTCCCTTTCCCTCCCTCTCCCTCCCTCCATCTCCCTCTCTCCCTCTTCCTCTCCCTCTCTCTCCCTCTTCCTCTCCCTCCCTCCCTTTCCCTCTCCCTCCCTCTTCCTCTCCATCCCTGTCTCCCTCCCCTCCCTCCCTCTCCCTCCCTCCCTGTCCTTCCCTCCCTCTCTTCCCCTCCTTCCTTCCCTTCCTCCTTCCCCCTCTCTCTGCTTCCTAATTTCCTAATTTTAATGCATGCTGTGAACTCCCAGATTTTCTGCTCCACATTTCCACAGACTCTCCTTAGAATTTGTAATTGAAATAAAGTTGTTCTTCTCTAAGTTTTCTAGGCCATTGTGTTTTACTATAGCAATAAAAAAGGACCTAACACAGATACTATGAGATCTAGACCTCAGAAATGAGGCTTCTGGGTCAGTTCAGGTTATTGATTATTTGAAGTTTTTGTCTGGACTACATCTTTTCCTGGGAGCCTATATAATGAAATGGAAGAAAGCAGATTTTGCTCATTGTCTGTTTGCCATCTCTTTGCTAGGACATCTATTCTTTTACTTCCATTGGAGTCTACTGTGACATTCAACATTTACTTCAGAATAGCCTAGTCATCAAGCCCTGTGGACTGAGCAACTATTGGATATTTGGATTTTCAGTTAATAGGCATCCATTGTTGGATTATCTGAACTGCAGCCTGTAAGACATTCCACTAAATAGTCATGAAAGAATTTAGTGAATGAATTTCTCTTTCTCTCTTTCTCTCTCTCTCTCTCTCTCTCTCTCTCTCTCTCTCTCTCTCTCTCTCCTGTTCTCTGTCTCTTTGTCTCTGTCTTTCTGTTTTTTCTCTCTCTCTCCATATATATATATATATATATATATGTAGATAAAGCTGAGAGCTCATGCCTTGGACTAAAAATCAGGCATGAGAGGTGAGGTAGGGTTCTAAAAATGTTCTAAGTCTTTTAACTTTCAAATTCTTTTTCCAGTTGCATACTAATAAGGCCATACCTCCTAAATGTATTCAAAGATCCAAAAGGAACCACCAGTTGAGGGCCAAGTATTCAAATATTTCTGCATTTCAGGGACATTCTGATTCAAACCACCACAATATCCAAACAGTCTTATCTGGAAAAACTGCAAATCACAAAAATTTCACCAGCATGGTAAGACATCTCCAAGCATTCAATAATGGCACACATCTGGGGGAAGTTAACTGACCCGTCCAGCAGGTCCAGTTATTCCTGGGTCCCGAAGGGGCACTACCTGAGGGTCAAAAATGGGGGGGGGGAGAGAGAAAGGAAGCCAAGCACGCTAACAAAGTCAGAGTCAGTCTGGGTTGTGTCATGGCTTCATTTAATGTCGGGGAGGTAAGTGGGTTTTAAGGTTTACAGAGAAGGAAATAACCTTCTCTGAGAAAAGCTGAGAGCTCATGCCTTGGACTATAGAATATATATATATTTATACACACACACACACACATGCTTTCTGAATAATGGGTCAAATTTCTCCTATTTATAATACCTATCAAATGTGGATGGTTGTTTGGTTGTGAAGTGGAAGGTAGGGGGCCATTTTGACCTACAGTGGTTTGGATTACAAGTGCAGTAAAACAAATTACATTTTCAAAGTGAATGTTTAGGAAGAATCTCTGATTCACCATTTTATATGTATGTATGTGTGTGTGTATGTATATATATATATATATATATATATATATATATATTCAGATATGCCTATGATTAAACTAAGATGCATTATGGGAAGAAATATGTGTAGTGAGCTAGGGCTTACATAAACTAATTCTGCCAGTCAACATAAAGACACACTTAAGCAACCACTTTTCTTTTTCTTTTTCTCTTAAGCTGATTAAAAACTCTTGTAACAATAATTGCAGCAAAAGTTTCTAACAGCCTCCATAAGCATCTTCATTAACCTGGAGTATTTTCTGATCTTTCTTATTGCTTTGCTTAAAATAAAATTGCCTTTCTACTTTGCAATCTGTTTGGAATTTTATTTACTTCTTCAGTAAGCAGTTGAACCCGGACATAACCTGCCCAGACTCTGCGGTCAGTAACACTTCCTACTTGTTTGACTTTTGCTCTGTCTGGTTTTTCAAAGATTCATGTACTACCTTTTACTTATATTTCTCAGTCTGTCTATCTCTTATTATACTAAACTTCATATTTCTATGAAAATAATTGTTATGGCAGCTTTAATGTTATCTCTCTGTTAAATTTTCTTGCTTATTTTCTCTGTATAGTTTTCCTGATGAGTTGAACATTATACTTTTATTTTTTCCTTTACCTTCAAAAATCTCTTCTTCATCTGGTATGCTACCTGATATGTGTGATGTATTCAGAGCTACCTTTAACTGTCTAGAGAAGCTTTGTAATGCAAAATTACAAAAACAACTTCCAGTAAGAAGAATGCAATGGCGACATAGAGACTTGCATTCTAAGGGTTAATGAGATGTCATTCTGATGTGGTGAAACCTGTGAAATGTTCCTCTCTGGAGCAAGCTTAATGATTAAATACTTTACACTTTAAAACTGCATCACTGCACATGCTGGAACTAAGCCAGGGAATCAGCTAAGCTGATCTTTTGCTTAATTTACAATCCTTTCAGAGAGAAGGATATCATGTGATAAGCTGAACACTTCCCCAAGTCATTTTGTTTCAGGAATGTTGACTTGTGGAAAATCTAGTAAGCACACAATGTAAAACACTGCAGAATTGTATTCCCAGGGAAATTTTTGCCATTTTCTCTTTTCAATAAGTTTCACTTGTATAAGGAGACTATATGTTTCTCATCAAGTAGTGTCTGAAAGCATTACATGGGTGTTTTAAACCTTCATTGAATTGATTTGATTCAAATTATTTATTTTTTTCAAAATTAGTACTTTGAGAATTTCATATAATTTAATTTAATTATATTCATTAGCACATTTTCCAGATTCACACCACTTTCATATACACTCATCTTGGTATATTTTTATTTTACTTATCGTTTAAGGAAAAATAGTTGCAATCTGTGCTGTCCATATATTCTTAGTTGTATTGTTTTCCGAAGGAATGCTGCTGACTTATCAGGGGCCATACTCATAAAGTTTGCTTTTCCTTCTAGCATCTATCTCTCAGTAGCTTCTCAGCGAGGTGTTGGACTTGACACAATGGGTAAGCTTAAATGTGTAACTGTCCTGCTGCGTTTAGAAAACAATGTTTGCTTGTAATTATTTATCACCTTCTGATCTTATAATATTTGTGTCCCTTCTTCCAAAATAATCCCTGAGCCTTAAAATAAGAAAATGTGATACAGATATCCCACTTGGGGATGTATATTTGCATATTCATTGGACTTTTGCCAATTGTTAATTGCTCTGTTAATCTCTACCTACTGAATAAAAAAGCCTCTCTGATGACTAGTGAAGTTGAGCATTTTCTAAGATGCTTCTCCGCCATCCGAAGTTCTTCAGGTGAGAATTCTTTGTTTAACTCTGTACCCCATTTTTAATAGGGTTATTTGGTTTTCTGGGGTCTAAATTCTTGAGTTCTTTGTATATATTGGATATTAGCTCTCTATCTGATGTAGGGTTGGTGAAGATCTTTTCCCAATTTGTTGGTTGCCGTTTTGTCCTTTTGATGGTGTCCTTTGATTTACAGAAACTTTTTAATTTTATGAGGTCCCATTTGTCAATTCTTGATCTTAGAGCATAAGCTATTGGTGTTCTGTTCAGGAACTTTCCCCCTGTACCGATGTCCTCAAGGGTCTTCCCCAGTTTCTTTTCTATTAGCTTCAGAGTGTCTGGCTTTATGTGGAGGTCCTTGATCCATTTGGAGTTGAGCTTAGTACAAGGAGACAAGGATGGATCAATTCGCATTCTTCTGCATGCTGACCTCCAGTTGAACCAACACCATTTGTTGAAAAGGCTATCTTTTTTCCATTGGATGTTTTCAGCCCCTTTGTCCAGGATCAAGTGGCCATAGGTGTGTGGGTTCATTTCTGGATCTTCAATCCTGTTCCATTGATCCTCCTGCCTGTCACTGTACCAATACCATGCAGTTTTTAACACTATTGCTCTGTAGTATTGCTTGAGGTCAGGGATACTCATTCCCCCAGAATTTCTTTTGTTTTTGAGAATAGTTTTAGCTATCCTGGGTTTTTTGTTATTCCAGATGAATTTGATAATTGCTCTTTCTAAGTCTGTGAAGAATTGAGTTGGGATTTTAATGGATATTGCATTGAATCTGTAAATGCTCAACTTTGCTAGTCATCAGGGAAATGCAAATCAAAACAACCTTGAGATTTCAACTTACACCAGTCAGAATGGCTAAGATCAGAAACTCAGGAGACAGCAGATGTTGGTGAGGATGTGGAGAAAGAGGAACACTCCTCCACTGCTGGTGGGGTTGCAAATTAGTACAACCACTCTGGAAATCAGTCTGGCAGTCCCTCAGAAAACTGGGCATGTCACTTCCGAAAGATCCTGCTATACCACTCCTCGGCATATACCCAGAAGATTCCCCAACATGTAATAAGGATACATGTTCCACTATGTTCATAGCAGCCCAGAAGCTGGAAAGAACCCAGGTATCCCTCAACAGAAGAATAGATGCAAAAAAATGTGGTAAAAAAAAAATAAATAAATAAAAATGTGGTATATCTACACAATGGAGTACTATTCAGCCATTAGAAACAATGAATTCATGAAATTCTTAGGCAAATGGATGGAGCTGGAGAACATCATACTAAGTGAGCTAACCCAGTCTCAAAAGATCAATCATGGTATACACTCACTAATAAGTGGATATTAGCTTGGAAAACTGGAATATGCAAAGCATAATCCACACTTCAAATGAGGTACAAGAAGAATGGAGGAGTGGCCCCTAGTTCTGGAAAGACCCAGTGTATTATAAGACAAAACCAGAACAGGGAAATGGGAAGGGATGGGTGGGAGAACAGAGGGAGGGAAGGGGGCTTATGTGACTTTCGGGGAGTAGGGAACCAGAAAAGGAGAAATCATTTGAAATGTAAATAAAAATATATCGAATAAAATTTTAAAAAATCATTAAAAAAAAGCCTCTCTGATGATGATGATAATTGAGATGTAGTAATTTGTGGGTATAAAAATTATTTTTTCGCTATTATGAATAGAGCACAAATGAACTTGGATAAGTAGGTATCTCTACAGTAGGATACAATCTTTTTGGTATATGTCCAAGAGCAAGCAGAATCTAACATAATTATAATTCTAGATTTATTTCTAGCTTTTTAAAGAACCTACACACTGTTGCCCTTAGTGACTACATCAGTCTGCACTCCCATATCCATGTCTGGATTTTTGTTGTTGCTACTGCTGCTGCTGCTTCTGCTGTCATAACTGTTCTTGTTTACTCAGCAAATATGACTGGGGTAAGACAAACTATTAAGATAGTTTAATTTGCATTTCCATAATAGCTAAAGATGTTGAACAAATTAAAAAATGTCCCTCAATCATCTGTTTATCATCAGCTCGTATCTGATTGTTTTTAATTGATTTGTCTGTTTTCTTAATTCTTTCTCCAGATCAGTTACATTATTTTATTTATAACTAGAGGATAATAACCTTTTATAGACTATGGCCAGTGAGGGAAAGCAGACTTTATCAAGTTACATTAAATATTCTTACCTTTACAACAGGTTTTAATCAATACAACAAACTGCCACATAACCATGATTCTTAAGCATCTACCAGTCTGCAGGATACTCACATTTCCTTATCCTTCTACAGACAGAAAAGGGAGGCAATAACTGGCCACCTAGTCTCCCTAGATTGTTGCCATCCAGTAGCTAGCATTTTCTCTGACACTTAAAGAAATGTTCAAATTTTTTAGACATCACAGAAATGGAAGTCAAAATTATTTTCAGATTTTTTCTTATACCTATCAAAATGGGCTAAGGTCAGTAGTAGTACAAGTGATAGTTCATGCTGACTAAGTTCTAGAATAAAAGGAATACTCAGGCGGCGGCGGCGGCGGCGGCAGCAGCAGCAGCAGCAGCAGTGGCTGCTCCAGCTGAAGGGCCATCAGCAGTGGAACCAAGGCGTCACAGGGACCAGTTAGGCCCTGCGCCCACGACCACTGACCTTCGCTGACCAGCCGGACAGCAAGCAGCTGCAGTTGTGCGGCGCCTTTCCTGCACGGAGGCCACTTCAGAACACGGCCTCCCACCAGTCAGGAGAGGAGGATCCATCTTGGTTCCGTACTCCAGGAATCGGACAGACTGAGGTACACAAACATAATCCGAGGCCAACACCGCGGTGGTCTGAGCCCGCGGTGGTCTGAGCCCGACGGGCGTTGGCCTGCACCCAGGCCCTGGGCGGGTCGGGGGGCCATCGGGGTGCCAACCCAACCAGGAGGTTTTTTGCCCAGGCCTGCGAGCGCGCCGCCGCCATTTTGCCTGCAGGACGACAGAGAGCTCAGGCGGGCAGACCTGTAACAGGCATAGCCTAAGGCTAACAAAGCGGGGGTCCAGGCCCCAAAAGGCACAGGACTGACCCCAAGAACTGGGCGGCTTGGTGGGCCATCTGTGAGTCAACCCGCCCAGGTGATTGTTAGCAAAGCAGACTCTCCCGGCACTTTCAGGGAGCGCGGGCGCACACGCCCGCCATCCTAGTCACCTGGCAAACCCAATTAACAGTCAAAGCCGTAGGGGAACTTTGCTCGGACCTTGGCCTCCCAGGCTTTTGCCTGGACTCAGGGACTGGGCGGCCAGGCTAACCTTGTGTGCGATAGCCCGGTTGGCAGATCGGCTGCCCAGCGGAGTGAGCGGAACTCAGGGGAGGTCACAGTAGCATACACCGTCGGCACTCCCTGGGAGTGCACACGGGCTCCATCTGCTCCACAGACACAATCTGGGGCAAGGCCTCAGGCAGAAGCCCTTAGCTCTACTCTCTCCGCTTCCGGATCCAGATCAGTCTGGGCGGCAGCATTACATCTCCAAGTCCTGCAAGTGGCTAGCTGGGCTTCCGGGCGGCCAGCTGGGAGAAGTCAGTGTGCTCCAGTGAATCCAGCGGGCCCCAGCGGGAGCCTTCGGGTGCCTGCTTTGGGATCTGAACAGCCTGGGCAGCAGCACACTGTCTACAAGCAGTGCAGGAGGTAAGCTGTGCACCAGAGGCCAACTGGGAAGGGGCAGCTTGCACTGGTGAGTCCAGCACTGACAAGATAAACTAACACCAGTGAGATCTAGATGGCAAAAGGCAAACGCAGGAACGTCACTAACAGAAATCAAGGCAATATGGCAACATCTGAACCCAATTCTCCTCTACCAACATGTCCTGGATACCCCATCACACCAGTAAAACAAGATTTGGATTTAAAATCACTGGTCATGATGCTGGTACAGGAACACATGAAGGTCATACATAAAGAAATTCAGGAGACAATGGATCAAAAGGTAGAAGCCCTTGCAAGGGAAACACAAAAATCATTGAAAGAAATCCAGGAGAATACAAAAGCCAACAAGGAGGAAATGCAAAAAACACTTAAAGAAATACAGGAGAACTTTGCTCAACAGGCTGAGGTCATGAAAGACGAAACACAAAAATCTCTTAAAGAAATACAGGAGAACTTTGGTCAACAGGCTGAGCTCATGAAAGAGAAAACACAAAAATCTCTTAAAGAATTACAGGAAAACACAAACATGCAAGTGAAGGAGCTAAGCAAAACCATCCAGGATCTAAAATCAGAAGTAGAAACAACTAAGAAAACTCAAAGGGAGACAACTTTGGAGATAGAAAGCCTTGGGAAGAAATCAGGGGACAGAGATACAAATATCAACAACAGAATACAAGAGATAGAAGAAAGAATCTCAGATGCTGAAGATTCCATAGAAACCATGGACTCAACAGTTAAAGAAAATGCAAAATGCAAAAAGCTTGTAACCCAAAATATCCAGGAAATCCAGGACACAATGAGAAGACCAAACCTAAGGATTATAGGCATAGAGGAGAGTGAAGATTTACAACTTAAAGGGCCAGCAAATATCTTCAATAAAATTATGGAAGAAAACTTCCCTAACCTAAAGAGAGAGATGCCCATGAATATACAAGAAGCCTACAGAACTCCAAACAGACTGGACCAGAACAGAAATACTTCCCGTCACATAATAATCAAAACACCAAATGTTCTAAACAAAGAAAGAATACTAAAGGCAGTAAGAGAAAAAGGCCAAGTAACATATAAAGGAAGACCTATCAGAATCACAGCAGACTTTTCACCTGAGACTATGAAGGCTAGAAGGTCCTGGGCAGATCTCATGCAGACTCTAAGAGAACACAAATGCCAACCAAAACTACTATATCCAGCAAAACTCTCAATCACCATAGATGGAGAAACTAAGATATTTCATGACAAAACCAAGTTTACCCAATATCTATCCACAAACCCGGCCCTAAAAAGGATAATAGGAGGACAACACCAATACAAGGAGGGAAACTTCACCCTGGAAAAAGCAAGATAGTAACCTTTCATCAAACCCAAAAGAAGTTAAGCATTCAAATTTAAAAAATAACATCAAAAATGATAGGAAGTAACAATCACTATTCCTTAATATCTCTTAACATCAATGGACTTAATGCCCCAATAAAAAGACACAGACTAACTGACTGGATACGTAAACAGGACCCTACATTTTGCTGCTTACAGGAAACACACCTCAGGGTCAAAGACAAACACTACCTTAGAGTAAAAGGCTGGAAGACAATTTTACAAGCAAATGGTCTCAGGAAACAAGCTGGAGTAGCCATTTTAATATCAGATAAAATTGACTTTCAACCCAAAGTCATCAAAAGAGACCCTGAGGGACACTTCTTGCTGGTCAAAGGAAAAATACAAAAAGAAGAACTGACAATCCTGAACATCTATGCCCCAAATGTAAGGGCACCCTCTTTTGTAAAAGAAACTTTATTAAAACTAAAAGCACACATTGCACCTAACACAATAATTGTGGGTGACTTCAACACTGCACTTTCCTCAATGGACCGATCAGGAAAACAGAAACTAAACAGGGACACAATGAAACTAATTGAAGCTTTGGACCAATTAGATTTAACAGATATATATAGAACATTCTATCCTAAAACAAAAGAATATACCTTTTTCTCAGCACCTCATGGTACCTTCTCCAAAATCGACCATATAATTGGTCACAAGACAGACCTCAACAAATATAAGAAGATCGAACTAATCCCATGCCTCCTATCTGATCACTATGGAGTAAAAGTGGTCTTCAATAGCAACAGAAACAACAGAAAGCCCACATACACGTGGAAACTGAACAATACTCTACTCAATGATACCTTGGTCAAGGAAGAAATAAAGAAAGAAATTAAAGACTTTTTAGAACACAATGAAAATGAAAACACAACATACCCAAATCTATGGGACACAATGAAAGCAGTGCTAAGAGGAAAACTCATAGCCCTGAGTGCCTCCAAAAAGAAAATGGAGAGAGCATACATTACCAGCTTAATGACACACCTGAAAGCCCTGGAACAAAAAGAAGCTATTTCGCCCAGGAGGAGTAGAAGGCAGGAAATCATCAAACTCAGGGCCGAAATCAATCAAGTAGAAACAAAGAGAACCATACAAAAAATCAACAATACCAGGAGCTGGTTCTTTGAGAAAATCAACAAGATAGATAAACCCTTAGCCAGAATGACCAAAGGGCACAGAGAAAGTATCCAAATTAACAAACTTAGAAATGAAAAGGGAGATATAACAACGGAAACTGAGGAAATCCAAAAAATCATCAGATCCTACTACAAGAGCCTATACTCAACACAACTGGAGAATCTGGAGGAAATGGACAATTTCCTTGACAGATACCAAATACCAAAATTAAATCAGGACCAACTAGACCATCTAAACAGTCCCATAATGCCTAAAGAAATAGAAGGAGTCATAGAAAGTCTTCCAACCAAAAAAAGCACAGGACCAGATGGCTTCAGTGCAGAATTCTACCAGACCTTCAAAGAAGAGTTAACACCAATACTCTTCAAACTATTCCACAAAATAGAAACAGAAGGAACACTACCCAATTCCTTCTACGAAGCCACAATTACGCTGATACCAAAGCCACACAAAGATCCAACAAAGAAAGAGAACTTCAGACCAATTTCCCTTATGAACATCGATGCAAAAATACTCAATAAAATTCTTGCCAACCGAATCCAAGAACACATCAAAACGATCATCCACCATGATCAAGTAGGCTTTATCCCAGGAATGCAGGGTTGGTTCAATATACGGAAATCCATCAATACAATCCACTACATAAACAAACTCAAAGAACAAAACCACATGGTCATTTCATTGGATGCTGAAAAAGCATTTGACAAAATTCAGCATCCCTTCATGCTTAAAGTCTTGGAGAGAACAGGAATTCAAGGCCCATACCTAAACATAGTAAAAGCAATATACAGCAAACCGGTAGCCAGCATCAAACTAAATGGAGAGAAACTTGAAGCAATCCCACTGAAATCAGGGACCAGACAAGGCTGCCCCCTTTCTCCTTATCTTTTCAATATTGTACTTGAGGTACTAGCTCGGGCAATTCGACAACATAAGGAGGTCAAAGGGATACAAATTGGAAAGGAGGAAGTCAAACTATCATTATTTGCAGACGACATGATCGTCTACCTAAGTGACCCAAAGAACTCCACTAGAGAGCTCCTACAGCTGATAAACAACTTCAGCAAAGTGGCAGGTTATAAAGTCAACTCAAGCAAATCAGTGGCCTTCCTATACTCAAAGGATAAGCAGGCTGAGAAAGAAATTAGGGAAATGACCCCCTTCACAATAGCCACAAACAGTATAAAGTATCTTGGGGTGACTCTTACCAAACATGTGAAAGATCTGTATGACAAGAACTTCAAGACTCTGAAGAAGGAAATGGAAGAAGACCTCAAAAAATGGGAAAACCTCCCATGCTCATGGATCGGCAGAATCAATATAGTTAAAATGGCCATTTTGCCTAAAGCACTATACAGATTCAATGCAATACCCATCAAAATCCCAACTCAATTCTTCACAGAGCTAGAAAGAGCAATTATCAAATTCATCTGGAACAACAAAAAACCCAGGATAGCTAAAACTATTCTCAGCAACAAAAGGAAATCTGGGGGAATCAGTATCCCTGACCTCAAGCAATACTACAGAGCAATAGTGTTAAAAACTGCATGGTATTGGTACAGTGACAGACAGGAGGATCAATGGAACAGGATTGAAGATCCAGAAATGAACCCACACACCTATGGCCACTTGATCCTCGACAAAGAGGCTGAAAACATCCAATGGAAAAAAGATAGCCTTTTCAACAAATGGTGCTGGTTCAACTGGAGGTCAGCATGCAGAAGAATGCGAATTGATCCATCCTTGTCTCCTTGTACTAAGCTCAAATCCAAATGGATCAAGGACCTCCACATAAAGCCAGACACTCTGAAGCTAATAGAAAAAAAACTGGGGAAGACCCTTGAGGACATCGGTACAGGGAGAAAGTTTCTGAACAGAACACCAATAGCGTATGCTCTAAGAGCAAGAATTGACAAATGGGACCTCATAAAATTACAAAGTTTCTGTAAGGCAAAGGACACCATCAAGAGGACAAATCGGCAACCAACAAATTGGGAAAAGATCTTCACCAATCCTACATCAGATAGAGGGCTAATATCCAATATATATAAAGAACTCAAGAAGTTAGACTCCAGAAAACCAAACAACCCTATTAAAAAATGGGGTACAGAGTTAAACAAAGAATTCTCACCTGAAGAACTTCGGATGGCGGAGAAGCATCTTAAAAAATGCTCAACTTCATTAGTCATTAGGGAAATGCAAATCAAAACAACCCTAAGATTTCATCTTACACCAGTCAGAATGGCTAAGATTAAAAATTCAGGAGACAGCAGGTGTTGGAGAGGGTGTGGAGAAAGAGGAACACTCCTCCACTGCTGGTGGGGTTGCAAATTGGTACAACCACTCTGGAAATCAGTCTGGCGGTTCCTCCGAAAACTGGGCACCTTACTTCCAGAAGATCCTGCTATACCACTCCTGGGCATATACCCAGAAGACTCCCCACCATGTAATAAGGATACATGTTCTACTATGTTCATAGCAGCCCTATTTGTAATTGCCAGATGCTGGAAAGAACCCAGGTATCCCTCAACAGAAGAGTGGATGCAAAAAATGTGGTATATCTACACAATGGAGTACTATTCAGCCATTAGAAACAATGAATTCATGAAATTCTTAGGCAAATGGATGGAGCTAGAGAATATCATACTAAGTGAGGTAACCCAGACTCAAAAGGTGAATCATGGTATGCACTCACTAATAAGTGGATATTAACCTAGAAAACTGGAATACCCAAAACATAATCCACACATCAAATGAGGTACAAGAAGAAAGGAGGAGTGGCCCCTGGTTCTGGAAAGACTCAGTGAAACAGTATTCAGCAAAACCAGAACGGGGAAGTGGGAAGGGGTGGGTGGGAGGACAGGGGAAGAGAAGGGGGCTTGCGGGACTTTCGGGGAGTGGGGGGGCTAGAAAAGGGGAAATCATTTGAAATGTAAATAAATTATATCGAATAATAATAATAAAAAAAAAAAAGGAATACTCATTCATTGCTTTTGGAAATGAAAATTTGCATACTTACTATGGATACCAATATGGCAGTATTAAAGAAAGTTTGGAATTCATATACATCAAGATATAGATAAGTCATTGAATATATCCCAAAGACTATTTTTCCTACCAGAGACACTTGCACAATTGTGTTTATTGCTGCACTATATAGAATATCTCACAACTGAAAATAACACTCTGAATACTGCACCCACACAACTCAATGAATGTGGAAATGTAGGCCTGGTGTCTACAAAGAAACTACACTCCCATGTTCAAGTGTCTTTGGTAAGAAAGATATACTGAAGGGTATACCAATCCCACCATATACCCTTTGATCTACAGTATGTTCTGCTTGTAAAATGTGCTAGGGAAATGGTGGCCCAAGGCTTGTGTGAAAAACTAGCAGATTAAACTTTAGAGTAATTTTTGTTAGTAGTATTGACCTTTATGTTCCTTTCCACAATTTTCTATTTTGAATATATTTTCTATTAATGTACTTTTAAAAAAGAAGTAATGATTAATATGTCAAAAACAATTAACACCCTCAGAGTTTGACATAAATATTATATTGTTTAAAAGCAAAAATCCACAACTCAAGCTCTGGCTTCATCAAAAAGTTCTCTTGGCAAAAACACTTAGAAAGGGAGTCCTCATTTGAAGGTCCTTTAGTCTATTTTTCTCTAAGTTTTCCTTTCATAACTTGGCTTTAATATAGGAATTGAAATAAAAAATACTTTATGTAAAAACCACCCAGAAATATAGGTTTTGCTTTAATGATAATAATTAAATTATTGGCAAGGAAATGATTCAAATCTAAAATTAAATGGTAGGAAACTCTTAACTACTAAAAGGAAAAGCCTTGTTTATATTTCATTATTTTATAAAAAAAAGATTTATTTATTTATTTATTTATTTATTTATTTATTTATTTATTTATATAATGTATGTGACTACAATGTTGATTTCTTCAGACACACCAGAAGAAGGCATTGGATCTTATTACAGATGGTTGTGAACCACCATGTGGTTTCTGGGAATTGAATACAGGACCTCTGGAAAAACAGAATTCTCAACCACTGAGCCATCTTTCCAGCCCCATAGCTAGTCATTTATTTTAGAAAATTTCCCTAATGACAAGAATTGTTGAAACTCAAGTAATATCTCATCACTCTATTTCAATGTCTGTATTTACATAATATAAACATTTGCTCATTCACTATCTAAAGAAAATATAAATGTAAAGAATTTTGTTCATAAAATTGGCTTGAGATTTTAAAACATATATTTATCCTGTAAAATAAACTTACATGTTAAATATCATTATCATAGTTATGAATGAAGTATGTTATGTGTTTCTTTTATTATCCACCTTATATATGCCGGCCTTTTTCCCATAGCCTGCACCACAGATCATCTGTCTTTGTAGTTCAATGTGTTTTGTGCTCCTTTTATCTTTCCTCAACCTCTAATAGTTATTTTACCATTTACTTTCCAGATTTTCTGTGCTTTGCACATATTCATGTGTTTATGTGTGTAGGGGGCGTGTAGTGTTTGTACACTAGCAGTCCCATATAATGGAAGTTATGTAATTTCTATCTTTCTGAGTTTGAATGACTATATATAATATCATCTCTTCCTGATCCATCCATTTACCTGCACATTTCATCTATTTTTAGAGTAGATGATATTCCATTGTGAACATGTACCACATTTTCATTATATATTGATTACTGATAGACATGTTGGCTGATTCAATCTCTTGCTATTCTGCATGAGAAAGCAATAAATAGGTTTGAAGTATTCGTATGGCAGTATATTGAGTTCTTTGAGTACATGCCTAAGAGAGGTAATGATGGGAATATTGTGTTTTAATGTTTAATTGTTTGACAAATCTTCATAATAAATCTAATAATGGCTTCATGAATATGCACTACCACTAATGGTAAATGAGGATTCCACTTTGGGAATATTTTTACAACACAGTTTAGATATCAAAAGAGGAAAGCAGGAAAAATTATATAACATGTAATAGGATTAGAATGAAATTTGTAACCAGGCATTCAATTACAACCTTTACCTGCAATACTAGAGAAATGGTGCTATATTCCTACTACATACAAGTAAACAAAAGGAATAAATAATACTAGCCCATCAAGCAATAGGAATTAACAAAACCTGTTTATTGATATCTCTCAACATCAATGGTCTCAATCTACCACCCATACACAATCAGTGTAAATGATGTGAAAACATAATCCATACTTCTAGAGTGTGCAAGAAAGGTAAGTTAACACCAACTATAGAAATTACTTCAAAGTTAATGAATGGGAAATTGTTTTTAACTAAATAGACATAAGAAGGAGCCTGTTATAACCATTTTACTATGTGGCAAAATAGATTTCAAACCAAAACTTATCAGAAGAGACAGGGAAGGGCACTATATATTAGTCAAAATGTAAACATACACCAATAGGACATTATAATTCTTAGCATATATGTACCAAACACAAGGGCATTAATGTTCATAGAAAAAGTGGATCCATGGGAGAGGAGAGGTGGGCTGTGGCTGAAAGTGTTACTTACATAAATGCAGTAAACTAGAAGGTATCATTAAAACTCTCCTCACCAAAATGGTATTAGTGTAGTATTGTACCAGACTTTCAAAGAAGAGTTTATGCCAATACTACTCAAATTTTTTCACAGATTAGAAACAGAAGAACACTGTCCAAATAATTTTATGTGGCCAGTTATGGCAATAATTAAACAGTATAAATACCCAACAAAGACAATTATAGAATAATTTCTCTTATAAAGATAGATGCAAAAATTCTCAATAAAGCACTTGTAAAACTAATTCTAGAAAATATCAAAAAGATTGTTCATCATGATAAAGTAGGCTTCATTCCAGAAATGGAGGAATGGTTCAACATATAATTGATAAATATAATTTAACTTATTAAAAGTCTAAAAGGGAGAAAAACATGATGCAGAAACACCTTTGAAAAAGTCCAATACCACTTCCTTATAAAATATCTGGAGAAATCAGGGATACAACAGATATGCATTAACATAATAAAAACTGTTATTTGTTTACAACAAACCCAAAGCCAACATCAACTTAAATGGAGAAAACTCAAAGTTATTCGACTCATGTCAGTAACAAGATAAATTTTTAGATTTCTCCTATTCAATGTAGTACTATTCTTATCTAGAGTATAAAATAATTCAAGCAGATCAACTAAGCAGTCTCTAATTTGCAAATGATATGCTTGTGTACTTAAGTGTCCATGAAAATTCCATGAAAAACTAATACAGCTTATAATCAGTTCCAGAAAAATAAATGGAAACAAAGTTAATTTCAAATATCATTAGTGGCTGACCCAATTTGGGATCCATCTCTAGGGGAGGCTC
Source organism: Apodemus sylvaticus (assembly GCF_947179515.1). NCBI lineage: Eukaryota > Metazoa > Chordata > Mammalia > Rodentia > Muridae > Apodemus > Apodemus sylvaticus. Next base: position 20,012,160 of record NC_067476.1, read on the forward strand.
CAAAACCTGCCATTATTGATTCTACAGTATGCTATGGAGAGGAGCATGGCTGCCCTCTGAGAGGCCCAACAAACAGCTGACTGAGACAGATGCAGATACTTCCACCTACTCATTGGACTAAAGTCTGAGATCCCTGTGGTTGAATTAGGGAAAGGCTGCAAGAAGCTGAGGAGGAGCGTGCCACTATAGGAAGACCAGTAGTCTTATCTAACCCAGATCTCTGAGATCTCAGACACTGAGACACTGGCCAGGCATGAGCTAGTCCATGACCTCCAACACATATATAACAGAGGACTGCCTGGTCTAGCCTCAGTGGGAGAAGGTGGGACCTAAGATACTTGAGGCCCCAGGGACTGGCATTTCAGGGAAATCTCATTTTTCACAAAGACCTCAAATAATATAAAATATTTTGGCTTATTTCTAACCAATCAAGTGAATGACTTGTTTGATAAAGAATTCAAGTAGTTAAAGAAAGAATCTGAAGATGATATCATAAGATCAAAAGATATTTCATGTTCATAGACTGATAAGATTAATATGGTGTAAATGGTCTTTCTACCAAATTGATCTACAGATTCAGTGTCATCCAAATTAAAATTCTAATACAACTCCTCCAAAATCTTAAAAAAGACATTGTCTTCTTCCTCTAGAAATACAACATATCCAGAATAATTTTAAAAGTCCTAACAAAATAATCACTGGATGTATTGCCATGACAATTTTTAAATTATACTACAGAGCTATAGTAATAAAAACAACATAGTAATGACATAAAAACAGATCCATTGATCCATGGATTTAAATAATTGTAGACCAAGACATAAGTCCTCACATTAATAGACACCTCTTTTTTGATAAAGAACGCAGAAATATAGTTGATAAAAGGACAGCATCTTCAAAAATAGTGATGATCAAACTTTTTGGCTGCATTAGAAGAAACCAAATAGATCCGTACTTAACACTCTACATAAAACTCACGTCCAAATAAATCAAATCCTCAATATAAAAATAAATACAATGAATCTGATAGAAGAAAAAGTGACCTCATTATGATAGGATTTTCTGAACAAAACACCTTTAACACATGCTAAAATCAAAATAAATAAATGGTACCTCATAGAACTGAAAAGTTCTGTACAGCAAAGGACACCGGCATCTGGACAATAGAATGGAGAAAAGATTCTTACTGACTATGCGTGTGATAGAGAACTAATATCCAAATATATAAAGAACTCCAAAAGCTAGGTAAGAAGAAAACAAATAACCAAATTAAAAAATCATGTACATATCTAAACAGAGAGATTGTGAAAGAGGAAACTCAAATAGCTGAAAACCACTTAAAGAAATATTCAACATTTTTAGCTTCAAAGAACATGAAAATAAAAACTACCTTGAAAATTTATCTTAAAATCATCAGAATGGCTAAGATCAATAATGTAAGTGGCGGCACATGCTGCCAAGAATATGAAGTAAGGGGAACGCTCACTGTGACAAGTCCTCAGGAAGATGTGAGTGACCTACCTCATGAGCTAGTTATACTGCTGTTATCATATAACTAAAGGTCTTAAAACAGAGGCACTTGCTCAACTTACTTCTATACTTGTAATAGCAGAAATAGGAAAATACCTACATGTCTCTCAACAGAAGAGTGGATAAAAATGCGATATATTCGCACAGTGGGGTGTTACTGAGACATTAAAAAATAGCATCATGTAATTCACTGGTGAATAGATGAAACTAGGTAAAAAGTCATCCAAAGTGATTCCCCCCAGACCCTAAAACACAAATGCAGTATATATTGAGTTATATTTGTATATTAGGTATTACATCAATGATAACCGTGCTTTGATTGATACAAGCATCAAGGTTAGGTATATTGTTTAGGAAATATGCATATGGGTTACAGATAGATCTTGTTAGAAAAAGATAAATAGAACAGATACTTATGGGTGGAAATGGCCCTGGAATGCGATGATTGAGGAGAGAATATCATGAAAGAAGGGGAAAAAAAGGAAATATGATAAGCGATTGCTAATATCAAGGGCCACTGGAGGGGTAGAATAGAAACCTAATTCAGTAGAAGCTTTTTTTTTTTACATGCACATAAAGGTGATCTATCTGAATTTGTCAAATAATGGGGGGATACAAATCCCCAACTGGACATCTTTTGTCACCAAATGAAGCTTACAGTACTGTGACTGGATTATATCTAATTGAGTTGTTGGCCAAATGGGTTCCATGGGCATTCCCAAACAAAACAGCCTGTTTCTAAGACTATACATCGCTCTCCACAAACTATCAGGAAGGTGCATTGCTGAAAATGGCACCTACACAATTCATTAAATATGGAAAAGTCAAATTTCCTACGTAGAACCTTCACCACTATAGTCTAGCATCTTTATTATTAGAAGGCACTCTACATGCTACCAAAAGTGAAACATAAACAGCAAGCCAGCCAAAATCTTTGAATAGTCAAGGGTGTTCACGCTTGATACATTTTGGTCAACATTTTGGTTGACCAGGCACCTAAAACTAGATTGCTCATGGATCAGAAAAAATACTACTATTCTAAACAATCTAACAAAATCAAACAAAAACAACAACAAAAATGTAGCAGTAAAATGAATCCAAATGACACCATTATATTAAACTGAGATTAGGGTTTTGCTCAGGCTTCACCAGTGAAGCTTCCCTCTGCAGCACTTTGTAACAAACACAGAGACTTACAGCCAGATATTATGCAGAAACTGAGAGACCCAGAACACTCAGTTCTCAATGTGAGTTCTCTGCTAAATTCTTCATCCCAGAGCTCAGGGAACCCTGTGGAAGAAAAATTGGAAAGAGTACAATATTAAAAGGGATTGGAGGACATCAGGAAAACAAGGCCTTCTAAGGCAAAATGATCAAAACACATATGACATCACAGAGATTGAGCAAGCCTGTACTGGGCCTGTATGGGTATACACCAATATCTGTGCCAAATCCTTTAGGTACTATATTATGGATTCTATTTTAGTGATTTTATGGGGATCCTGAACATGGAAACGAGCAGGTCATTTCACCTTCTCTAAGGGTCTTTCTCTTCTGTTTGTTTTGCCAAATTATATCAATGTTATCTTTAGTTTTGCCTTGTTAAATTATATACTATACCATTCCATACCATATCATACTATACCATACCATACCATACTATTATATTATAGTAATTACTTAGAATCCTGTATGTTTTATAATTAGAAACAGATGCAGGTTTGATCTGGATTGGAGGGCAAGTGATGAAGAACTGTGAGAAATAGAGGGAGTGGAAAAACCTTTATCAGAATATATTATGTGAGAAAAAATGTACTTTCAATAAATGGGAAAAACATGGATTTTCATTATTTTAAGGCTATCTCATATTTGCTGAAATACTATAATATGTCTTTGAAACCTTAAATATTGCATTAAATATAATAATAAAAGTAAATATTTTTCTGTTTTTAAAACACCACTTTTTAAGTTACTGTACAAAGTAATGGATTTCATCGTGACATTTCATCCATGTATGGTATTATTTATGATTGTAATGTGTATCCCTCTATACTGTTTTTCTCAGCACTCTCTGCCCTCTGCTGGCACATCCCAACCCCCACATTTAACCCTCCTCAAATTTTATGTCACATAAATGATATTACTCTCTCATATTACTCTCTCATTTTGCTCCCTACTTTATGTTTCCTATTTGCTTCCCCTTTGTACATGAACTTCTTTAATGTTTCAAAGTTTACATCACACATGTACACACACACACACACACATACACACACACACACACACACACACAGAGAGAGAGAGAGACAAGGCATTAAATTTAAAATGAATGTTTTGTATATGGAAGAAACTGACTTATTTGGAATTTTGTCTTTCTGAATATGACTTACTAAACATACCACAATTATTTTCATTTACTTTTATGAAAAATTCATATAAATGTATTAATTGATTGAATAAGTGAAACTGGATGGTCTTATTTTATAAGGAAGTTTGAAAGTAAAGTTGATTGAGCTGAGTTTCTTGCACACCAAAAGCAAGGAACAAAAGAACAATAACAACAACAACAACAAAATAGAAACATCATCAAAGCATACCTTAAGATAAAATTTAGAGCTGAAATAGATGTACAAGACAAAATTTAGAGCTGAAATAGACTTTACTGGCTGGTTTTGTTTGTCAACTTGACACAAGCTGGAGTTATCACAGAGAAAGGATCTTCAACTGGGGAAGTGCCTCTTTGAGATCCAGCTGTGGGGCATTTTCTTAATTAGTGATAAAGGGGGAAGGGCCCCTTGTGGGTCCTCCTGGGTTGTACTGGATGGATGGAATACCATCTCTGGGTTGCTATTCTTGGTTTCCATAAGAGATCAGGCTGAGCAAGCCAGGCGAAGCAAGCCAGTAAGAAACATCACTCCATGGCCTCTGCATCAGCTCCTGTTTCCTGCCCTGCTTGAGTTCCAGTCCTGACTTCCTTTGGCAATGAACAGCTGTGTGGAAGTGTAAGCTGAATAAAACCTTTCCTCCCCAACTTGGTTCTTGGTCATGATGTTTGTGCAGGAATAGAAACCCTGACTAAGACATAGACTTAGAATGGAATTGATATTCAAATTCATCTACAGTAAGATTTCCAACATTGGATTGACTCTTACTGTTGCAATTTATTTTAGATGTGGCAGTTTATTAAAGAAATTATGAAATATTTATTATAAATCAAATTCAAATAAGGACAAAGCAATATAAATCAATTTCAGTGCTCACCCAATGATTAGACATCTGTTAACTTTCCCAAGGCCTGAGAAATATTTTAGAGGGGTTTGACAGAATCTTAGAAAGAACGAGCCAAGGAAAGTTCAGGAGTGCTATGAATTATTGTCATCTGAACAAGATATGGCTGCTGAAATAGTAAACCTATAGCAGCTTTGCTTACAGAAGACCTGCATAATGTCAAAGCAGTTAAAAATAACAGCATAGACTGGAAGTGGCTCTATGAGGCCCCAACATAGCTGAAGACCTATTGGCATCTGAGGCTTTTATTGCTTGTCCCTATTCAATGAGGTGATAATCCAGTGAATGGCATGTGCTAGTCCTGTCTGAATCCTAAGGATGTTTTGGACTTCAGTCTTAGTACTTTCCCTTCTTCCTCACCCATGGGGAAGGCATCATCCTTCAATAACCTCCAGTCTCTACATCTGACACCTGATCTGAAGTTCTCTAAAGTTGTGTGCTTTCGCAATCAAACCGGGGCCTCATTATTCCTTAGATAACGAATCCTAATGTGACCAACTAGCAGCACTCTAGATCCCAATATTATCTGTTACCTTTACAAATCATTCAACTGACCCAGGGGAACATAAAAGAGATTCTTCATGTCATATTTGTCTTTTCACAGCTACGTATACTGTTTGCTTTCCTCTGGTCTCCCCCACACACTGATCACATTTTCAGTCTTTGAGTTGCCTTTGATGGATCTGTAAGTTTGTTGCAAAATGCTAGCTGTAGCAGGACCTAATTGGAAGCAGATGAGTAACTCAACTGCAGCTTGCACACACCCAGCCACACCATTCCTACCTCAATGTCTGCCCCAAACCAAGCTGCTGATTCCACTCTGTTAAGGTATATAAAGATCATCTGCTTCTGCTAGATTCTGCCACCCACAAATTTGATCCAAATTTTGCAGTCTGACTGGTCAGATGCTATTTTCCTCTATCTATTATGCCCTCCGTGTGGGTGCCTGACTTTGGATACTACAGCTTTCTATGCCTCTAGCCTGCTACACTCAACTGGACATCAGGTTTTCCCTCTCACTCTGAACTGCTCCCTGTTCCCTTTCTTTACTTGTTCCTTGCTTGACCTTTACATTTCAAGTTCCCTTGCCTCTCATTCAACTCTCTTTGTAGAGCATATAAAAATTCCCTCTGGTATAATTTTGTTTAGTACCCCTCCCTCTCTTCTTTCTGGCCTCATATTTTATAACAGTAGCTTGACATCAGTCCAGATCAATGTCACAAAAATTAGAAAACTTGATTTCCATATTTGTACAAATCATAAGACTACTTCCACATAGACAAATGATTCCTGAATATTTTATATCTAAACTTGCTTCACTATATACTTCCAATACTTTCCAATATTAGCAATCTTTAATCTCCTTTATTTAACTGTGCTCTGCTCTAAAAAAATACCTTATAAACTCTAGCTCCAGATTTTAAGATCACTGTATTAAAATCTATAATATTTGTAACAAAAATTAGATTTAAACCTATAACAAAAGGCTTATAATTGTGTGTGTGTGTGTGTGTGTGCGCGCGCGCGCGTGCGTGCGTGCGTGCACATGTGTATGTATGTGTGTGTGTGTGTGTGTGTGTGTGTGTGTGTGTGTATAACTCAGCTCCTGAATATGTGTACATGTAACTTGGTCTTTACTACCACACACTAAAAAAATCTTCAGGAAATTCAGGGGATAAAATCAAGAACAACATGAACAACAACAACAACAAACAACGATCAAACAAAAAAACCAAAACAAAACAAAAAGCAAGCAACATAAAAGTATGGACTTTGCTATTGCATTATAAGGTACTGAGCTACATAAATATGCTAAAGATGAAGATATTTAGACACTATCAATAGTGACTCACTGTCCTTTAATATTTGTTATTTTATTGTAGTGATGAGAATCAAGCACAGGAAATTATATGGCTTTTTCTTGAACAACCCAGAAGTGAGAAAGATTCTCAAAGTCTATTTTTGCTGTTTCTGAATGATAAACATTAGTGTGTTTTCTTTCCCGGTTTCATTATCATTAAATAATACAGTATGTTAGGTATTCTATTCACTAGATCTTGAAAGCAAAAATAATACTTAAAGGCTTCTTTCTCAAGTAGACATGTTGTTATGGCAATTAGCTCTTATTTCTTCTCTTCATGAAACTACACATAACATAACAAAAAAATTTAAAATATTTTAAATGGATAAACTGAAAATAGACAATTAAAAGTTCATTTTTTTTCCTTCACTATTGAAGTAATACCAAAATATTTGGTGCTGGTTGGGTCCTCTGGAAATGATAGATCCTCTCTTAGTATTTGATGAGCTTGGTTTGAAAATTTTTAAACATATCCAAGCATCCTTATGCCTGTGCTTATGATTTTCCTTGAGAACTAGAAGAATAAAATCCACAGAACACAAAACATGATTGCTTTTTAAAATTTTTTTCTATTTATTTTCTATATTCTTTGTTTACATTCTAAAAGCTTTCCCCTTTCCCAGTTCCCCCCTCCCCCCATATGTTCCATAAGTCCTCTTCTCTCCATCCATTCTCCTGTCTTTCCCTCTCCCTTTTCTCTGTCCTGGTACTCCCCTACAATGCTGGATCAAGCCTTTCCAGGATTAGGGCCCTCTTCTTCCTTCTTCATAGGAATCATTTGATATGCTAATTGTATCTTCAGTATTCAGAGCTACAGGGCTAAATGATATCCACTTATCAATGATTGCATTCCATGTGTATTCTTTTGTGATTGTGTTACCTTGCTTAGGATGATATTTTTCAGTTCCATCCATTTGCCTAAAAAATTCATGAATTCATTGTTTTTAATTGCTGAATAGTATTCCATTGTGTATATATACCACATTTTCTGTATCCATTCCTCCATTGAGGGATATCTGGATTCTTTCCAACTTCTAGCTATTATAAATAAGGCTGCTACGAACATAATGGAGCATGTGTCCTTATTGCATGCTGGGGAATCCTCCGGGTATATGCCCAGGAGAGTTATAGCAGGGTCCTCCGGAAGTGTCATGGCCAGTTTTCTTAGGAACTGCCAGACTGATTTCCAGAGTGGTTGTACCGTCTTACAATCCCACCAGCAGTGCAGGAGTGTTCCTCTTTCTCCATATCCTTGCAAAACACCTGCTGTCTCCTGAGTTTTTAACCTTAGCCATTCTGACTGGTGTGAGGTGAAATCTCAGGGTTGTTTTGATCAGCATTTCCCTAATGGCTAATGATGTTGAGCATTTCTAAAGGTGCTTCTTGGCCATCCGAATTTCATCAGGTGAAAATTCTTCGTTTAGGTCTGTACCCCATTTTTAATAGGGTTATTTCGTTCCCTGGGGTCTAACCTCTTGAATTCTTTGTATATATTGGATATTAGCACTCTATCGGATGTAGGGGTGGTGAAGATCTTTTCCCAATATGGTGGTTGCCATTTTGTCCTTTTGATGGTGTCCTTTGCCTTACAGAATCTTTGTAATTTTATGAGGTCCCATTTGTCAATTCTTGATCTTAGACCATAAGCTATTGGTGTTCTGTTCAGGAACTTTACCCCTGTGCCTATGTCCTCAAGGGCTTTCCCCAGTTTTTTTCTATTAGTTTCAGTCTGTCTGGTTTTATGTGGAGGTCCTTGATCCACTTGGAGTTGAGCTTAGTACAAGGAGATAAGAATGGATCAATTCACATTCTCCTGCATGCTGACCTCCAGTTGAGCCAGCACCATTTGTTGAAAAGGCTGTCTTTTTTCCATTGGATGTTTTCAGCTCCTCTGTCGAAGATCAAGTGACCATAGGTGTGTGGATTCATTTCTGGGTCTTCAGTTCTATTCCATTGGTCCACTTGCCTGTCCCTGTGCCAATACCATGCAGTTTTTTAACACTATTGCTCTGTAGTAATGCTTAAGGTCTGGGATACTAATGCCCCCAGAAGTTCTTTTACTGTTGAGAATAGTTTTAGCTATCCTGGGTTTTTTGTGATTCCAGATAAATTTGAGAATTGCTTTTTCCAACTCTGTGAAGAACTGAGTTGGGATTTTGATGGGGATTGCATTGAATCTGTAGATTGCTTTGGCAAGATGGCCATTTTACTATATTAATCCTGCCAATCCATGAGCATGGCAGATTTTTCCATTTTCTGAAGTCTTCGATTTCCTTCTTCAGAGACCTGAAGTTCTTGTCATAAAGATCTTTTACTTGTTTGGTTAGAGTCACACCAAGATACTTTATATTGTTTGTGGCTATTGTGAAGGGTATCATTTCTCTAACTTCTTTCTCAGCCTGCTTATCCTTTCAGTATTGAAAGGCAACTGATTTGCTTGAGTTGATTTTATAACCTGCCACGTTGCTGAAGTTGTTTATCAGCTGTAGGAGTTCTCTGGTGGAGTTTTTTGGGTCACTTAAATATACTATCATGTCATCTGCAAATAGTGATAATTTTACTTCTTCCTTTCCAATTTGTATACCTTTGACCTCCTTATGTTGTCTAATTTCTCTAGCTAGGACTTCCAGTACTATTTTGAAAAGATATGGAGCGAGAGGGCAGCCTTGTCTAGTCCCTGATTTTAGTGGGATTGCTTCAAGTTTCTCTCCATTTAGATTGATGTTGGCTACTGGTTTGCTGTATATTGCTTTAATTATGTTTAGGTATGGGCCTTGAATTCCTGTTCTTTCCAAGACTTTTAGCATGAAAGGATGCTGAATTTTGTCACATGCCTTTTCAGCATCTAATGAAATGATCATATGGTTTTTTTCTTTGAGTTTGTTTATGTAGTGGATTGCATTGATGGATTGTTAAAGTGATGTTTATTATACTGCTATTCATGAGAGTTGACTAACATACTTAGATATCAGGGAAAGAAGTGCAGCGCAATTGACTTTGTAATTTCATTTTATTCCAGTCAGAATAGCTATGATTGAAAAATGAAAAGATGACAAATGCTAAAATGAAAATGGGAAAAGAGGAACATGTTTTCACTGTTAGAACTTGTTCACCTGGAAACCTGTCTGACACTCTTAACAAGGCCATCAACAAGAGCCTAGAGAAGTCATGGGTCCTTAGTAAAAATCTTCTACCTCTATTTTGCTATATGAGTATAGCAAGAAGATAACTCATAATGGAATATTTCTATACCCATAGGTAAGTGGATTGCTCAGTTCTTATCAAAGAATCTTTGTTTTTCATTAGATGATAGATAACAGTGATATGCACAACTTCTGCAATGTGTAGCACAAAACAGACTGCTTATTTATTTGTGTGTTTTATTTTGTGTTTTAGATTATTGGTTGCTGTATAGTTATTTTGATTTCTGGGTTTTAGATTTTTATTTTCTTATTTTTTTTAATATTTTTATTTTCTCTATTCTTTGTTTACATTCCAAATGATTTCCCCTTTCCCGGATCCCTCCTCCCCATATGTCCCATAAAACTTCTTTTCCCCATCCCTTCTCCAATTACCTCCCTCCTTTTTCTCTGTCCTTATATTCCCTTCCAATGCTAGATCGATCCTTTCCAGGATCAAGACCCTCTCCATACTTCTTCATGGGAGTCATTTGTTATGCAATTTGTGCCTTGGGTATTTAGGGCTTCTGGGCTAATTAATATCCACTTATCAGAGATTGCATTCCATGTGTATTCTTTTGTTATTGGGTTACCTCACTTAGTTTGATATTTTCCAGATCAAACCATTTGCACCAAAATTTTGTGAATTCATTGTTTCTAATTGCTGAGTAGTATTCCATTGTATAAATATACCACATTTTCTGAATCCATTCCTCCTTTGAGGGGCATCTGGGTTCTTTCCAGATTCTGGCTATTATAAATAAGGCTGCTATGAAAATAATGGAGCATGTGTCTTTATTGCATGCCGGGGAATCCTTTGGGTATATGCCCAGGAGAGGTATAGCAGGGTCCTCTGGAAATCTCATGTCCAGTTTTCTGAGGAACCTCCAGACTGATTTCCACAGTGGTTGTACAATCTTACAGCCCCACCAGCAGTGGAGGAGTGTTCCTCTTTCTCCACATCCTCGCCAACACCTGCTGTCTCCTGAGTTTTTGACCTTAGCCATTCTGACTGGTGTAAGGTGAAATCTCAGGGTTGTTTTGATCTGCATTTCCCTAATGACTAATGATGTTGAGTACTTCTTAAGGTGCCTCTCTGCCATCTGAATTTCTTCAGGTGAAAATTCTTTGTTAAGATCTGTATCCCATTTTTTAATAGGGTTATTTGGTTCCCTGGGGTCTAACTTCTTGAGTTCTTTGTATATATTGGATATTAGCCCTCTATCAGATGTGGGGTTGGTGAATATCCTTTCCCAATTTGATGGTTGCCATTTTGTCCTTTTAACAGTGTCCTTTGCCTTACAGAAACTTTGTAATTTTATGAGGTCCCATTGTTAATTCTTGATCTTAAAGCATAAGCTATTGGTGTTCTGTTCAGGAACTTTTCCCCTGTGCCCATGTCCTCAAGAGTCTTCCCCAGTTTCTTTTCTATTAGTTTCCGTGTGTCTGGTTTTACATGGAGGTCCTTGATCCACTTGGAGTGAAGTTTAGTACATGGAGATAAGAATGGATCAATTCGAATTCTTCTGCATGCTGACCTCCAATTGATCCAGAACCATTTGTTGAAAAGGCTATCTTTTTTCCACTGGATGTTTTTGGCTCCTTTGTCGAAGATCAAGTGACCATAGGTGTGTGGATTCATTTCTGGATCTTACATGGTATTATATCAGTTGAGAAGTAGGGAAATATCTGTGGGAAGATGTAGAAGAGCAAAGAATATGCTTAAACTGTATTATATGAAAACCTTCCTATTAAAATAAAATAAAAAATAAAAGAAGTGTACATTGAGTTACAGATGAAAAAGGTAACAACAAATCAGCCAAATGTTTCTCATCACATCCATCTTGGTGAATCAGTAACGTTACTATTGCTACTTACCAAAGTAGGAGTAATTAATTTATACTTTATCAAAGAAAGATATTGTGGGTGACATAGAAGCAGCTAAAATATTAATAATTCCCATTCCATTCATTTTTCTTTGCCCCATATATAGTGGAAATTTGAATATTAGGGATAGGAAAGGCACCCTGTGGATATCATATAAGTTGGAAATATATTCTTATCCTCAACAAGGGCATGCTAATTGGCCTGATTTTATGAGAGTCTTACATGTGGCTAACTTGAACTGTTTTGTCAGAATGATGCTGTTGATGTCATGTCTGTAGGAAATACCTATACTTCACCAGCATAAAAATCATACAACACTGCCGGTTTCATGGATTTTCATTCTGAAGTCCTCTGTTGTACTTCCTTTAAAAAATGCTTTGTTTTATTTAGGTAGATTTCATATTCAGTGATTTATGAGATGTGGTCTTAAATTTAGTGATACATATATGTCAAACATAGTCATATATATATATGTATGTATATATATGTCTGTGTGTGTATATCTATCTTTCTTCTATCTATCTATCTATCTATCTATCTATCTATCTATCTATCTTTCTTTCTTTCTTTCTTCTATATATCTTTCTTCTATCTATCTATCTATCTATCTATCTATCTATCTATCTATCTACCTATCTATGAATGATTGAATGTCCAGGAGGGTGGGAGTGTTCTAATGTTTTGGGATGGTACGAAATACTGAAGTCCAACTTAAAATGGCTGGAACATTTACAAAAAATTTAATCTATTTGTTTTATGTATATGAGTGCTTATTCTCATGTTTTATGTATATGATTGCATGCCAAAAGAGAGCATCAGATATCAGTTTAGATGGTTATGAGCTAGATGGATTCCAAGCTACCATGCAATTTCTGAGAATTAAATTCAGAACATTTTGGAAGGTAAACAGTACTCTTAATCTCTGAGCCATCTCTCCATCCCCTATAACTTTTAACTAAGAACTATTTATCCAACTACATCAAAGATCCAGCTGTAGGGTATGCAAATATATATAGCACTTAAAATTTGTAAAAATTCTTTTATTCTCCTGATTTAATTGTCATCTCTGACACTTCTTGCTTCAGTCTGCTACCTTAGGCCCAGCCCTGGAAGCTTCTAGCTGAACTTTCTGATCTAGTCCCATAATGTTTTCAGCCTCTGTTACAGACCGTGGGTCTGCTGTGGGATAACCAAGGTCCTCTGGTTCAGGAAGGCACAGGTCCAGCTGAGATGAAGACAGAACAAACCACACACACACAGAGGAGGTTTGAACTGAATGTATTTTGGAGCTCTAAGGCAAGGATTTTTATACAGGAAGAGTTGGTATTACCATTTCAAAAGATGTAGCCAGTGAGGCAGGCACAATTATCATAGCCATTTGGTACAAGGAAATGCAACATCAATCGGGAACAAAGTTTCTCAAGTAACAGATACAGAAGATCAATTTACAGATGCCATCAAACTTCCTGATTAGAATACAGAGTCACTCATAGTTTACAGCAAACCTTCAAAGAGTTAGAAGTTTCTTATACCACCTGGGTCTTAACAAGTTCTTGTGAGAAATCCTTATCTAACATTTAGCCTTTTACCTTGTAAAACAAAAAACTTCCTGACTAAATTAATGCCCTCAGTAGCAGAATGCCAGAGCCATCCTCATATACATATGCACAGCCATAAAAACCTGCATGTGGTTGGAAGGTAGTAATTATGTAAACAACTGTGAGGCAAGGCATTGAAATTCTAAAACAGGGGTTGGTGCTCAGTGACTTGACTTCAAAGACCGGATTATCAGCCAGGCTTTAGGAATCCCGGTGAAGAGAGAAAAGGAGGAAGTTGGGGCAAACTGCTACTTGAGAACTAAGGGCCCATCTTAAATAGCCAGAAAGTAAGAGAGTACAGTAAATTGCCAGGTGAGATTATCAGCTTCCACAGCTTCCAGAGAGTTCCGTTATTCCCAGGAGGCATTTCTTTTCTGCCTCTGTCTGTAAAATATCATTTATCATATCATATCAATTAAGACTGCTGCTCAATAAACTCACCCATTCCTATTTTTGACTGGTTGGTCAACTCACCTGCTCTAGCTCAAAACTTCTCTTCATGTTAACTGATTCAAACTGGCTTGTTTCTTGGCTTTTTGCTCTTTTGTTCTACTTGGCCTCATACAAACATTGGCAACATATTCAAATCTTCTGGCTCCTCATTCTTTGGCTTGTTCTGTCTTCACCCATATCTAGCTTGCTCTATCTCTGCAACCATAACTTTCCTGGCAAACTGACTTCTCTCCTTCTCTCTCTTCACTGCTCTCTATTAGGTAGCCTCTCTTTCACTCTCTTCTCATGAGAGTCAAGCATATCCTATTCTGTCAAATCTTTTTCTGATTCATCATTTTGTCTGCCTCTCACTTAGACATCACTTTCAAACATGGGTGCTACCTTCTACACAATAACATTACCTTCATTGTCTGGGATTGAAGGTGCCTGATAAGGACTGAGCAATACCAGAACTAGAAATATTTTTTTTCTGTAGATAAAACAATCTTGGAATTTACAGCATAATAAGATATACTACAACAAATCTTAATTACGAGTCTGACTGGACTTGAAACCATGTTTGATACACAGGTTTTTCTTTTAAGGTTGTTTGTGGGAAGGTCCAACTGAGTAAGAAAGGCACCCCTTGTTGGTGAGTGGAACCTTCACATGTGCAGATGTCCAGGACCAAATAAAAAGAAAAAGGAGAAAGCTGAGTGACCTACTATGTTCATTTCTCCTTGTCTTCAGACTGTGGACACAGTATGACCACCTGCTTCATGTTCTCATTGCCAGTCCTTCCTGCCATGATAGACTATATTTCTTCATAAAACCTGAACCAGAAAAACTCCTTATTTATTTAGGTTGTTATTCCTAACCAATGTTATATAATAAGAACATGAAAACTACTAATATACCGAAGTACTGAGAAGATTCCACTACACTACACTCATTCTAGAAGCCAAGAATATGTAAGTTCTAAGGTGTTTATTAAGCAAGAAAATAAATGACAAAATGCACTTCAAATTTGTCCCCTTTAATTGACACTAATGATGGAGGTATCTTCAAGGAAAATTCTATTTCCAACTCTGGGTAAAGAACTAGTCTTGAAGTTATGCAAAATATAAGAGAATATAGCGAGACTTGTCAATCATCTGGCCAAGACACCACATTCCAAGAAGTCCACAAAACTCATGCTAAAGAAATGGGAGGAATAAATATCCCTTAAATGCAATAATGGACTCTTTACCTCTCATGTGGATCAGTGACGGAAATTCCTCATATTCTGGAAACTTTTCTGAAACTTGGAAAAGCACAAATTCCCAATTTTCTTTACTTTTTATTTCTCTGGACACTTTAAACCCATGTACATCTTTTCCCTTATGGTATGGCTTTCTCACTCTTTCTCTGCATCTTTGGCTGCTTATCTAACATTTATTGCTAACCTTAATTCCTGATTGAAATGATGACACATTCTTTGTTCTTTTCTCTTTCCTGGTTGCTTATTATCTTTACAATGTGCCAGTCCTGATGCTTTTCTCTTATACCATATTAAAATTGATCATGAACTTTATGAATTTCCTGTTAAATTGGTTCATTCAACCCAAAGATGAACTCAAATTTATCTAGTGACAATAGAAACAAAAGCCTGTTGATTATTCATGGGTTGTGGAGGTGCAGTTTAACTTTCTGGTCTGACATTGATGTTCAATATTGCTCTCTTCATAAGTCACATGTCTTTTAAAAGAATATATTTACTTATTTTCTTTTTTATTGGATATTTTATGTATTTACATTTTAAATGTTATCCCTGGT
Source organism: Apodemus sylvaticus (assembly GCF_947179515.1). Classification (NCBI taxonomy): domain Eukaryota; kingdom Metazoa; phylum Chordata; class Mammalia; order Rodentia; family Muridae; genus Apodemus; species Apodemus sylvaticus. Next base: position 20,027,750 of record NC_067476.1, read on the forward strand.
TTCCCCTCTGGAAACCCCCCCCCATCAGATCTCCCTCCCTTTGCTTCTATGAAGGTGTTCCCTTTCCCACCCACCCACTCCCACCTCACTGCCCTAGCATTCCCCTACTCTTTGGAATCAAGTCTGCAACTCACCAAAGGCCTCTCTTCCTATTGATGCCAGACAATGCCATCTTCTGCTACATATTCAGCTATAGCCATGTTTTCTTCCATGTGTATTCTGGTTGGTGGTTTACTTCCTGTGAGCTCTGGAGGGTCTGGTTGGTTGATACTGTTGTACTTCCTATGGGGCTGCAAACTCCTTTCAGCTCTTTCAGTCCTTTCTCTAATTCCTCCATTGGGGGTCCCAGGCTCAATCTATTGGTTGGCTATGAGCATCCACCTCTGTCAGGCTCTGGCAGAACCTTTAACAACACAAGTTTATCAGGTTCCTCTCAGCAAGCATTTCTTGGCATCCACAATAGTGTCTGGGTTTTGTAATTATATATGGAATGGATCCCCAGGTGGGGCAGTCTCTGGATGGTCTTTCCTTCAGTCTCTGTTCCACATTTTGTCCCTGTATTTCCTTTAAGCAGGAGCTATTCTGAGTTAAATTTTGGAGTTGAGTGAGTTGCCCTATCCTCAACAGGGGGCCTTGCCTAACCCCTGTGCATGGTCTCTACAGGTTCTCCTTCCGCTTTGTTGGGCATTTCAGCTAAACTCATCCCTGTTGAGTTCTGTGAGCCTCTTACTTTCCTGGCATCTGTGACTTGCTGGTGGCTACCCCTAGTTCCCCATTCACCATTGTTATTCACCTCTGTTCAAATACTTGACTTTCTGTATATCATCCCTATCTCCTCTCATACCTGATACTGCCCCCCCTTCTCTCTTCCTTCAAAGTTCCTCCCACACTCTAGCTCCTGTCCCTCTTTCTAAGAATGACTGAAGCATCCACATTTTGGTCTTCCTTCTTCTTGAGGTACATATGGTCTGCAAATTGTATCTTCAGTAATCAGAGCATTTGTGCTAATATCCACTTATCAGTGAGTGCATACCATCTGTGTTCTTTTGTGACTGAGTTACCACACTCAGAATGATATTTTCTAGTTCCAGCCATTTGCCTAAGAATTTCCTATATTCATTGCTTTGAATAACTGAGTAGTACTCCATTGTGTAAATGTACCACATTTTCTGTATCCATTTCTCTGTGGAAAGACATCTGGGATCTTTCCAGCTTCTAGCTATTATAAATAATAATGCAATGAACATGTTGAAGCATGTGTTCTTGTTATGTGTTGGAAGATCTTTTGGGCATATGTTCAGGAGTGTTTGTACCAGCTTGCAATCCCATCAATAATGAGGGAGTGTTCCTCTTTCTCCACATGCTGGCCAGCATCTACTATCACCTGAGTTTTTGATCTTATCCATTTTGATTGGTGTGATGTGGAATCTCAGGGTTGCTTTGATTTGCAATTCCCTAATGACTAAGGAATTTGAACATTTCTTTAGATGTTTCTTGGCCATATGATATTCCTCAGTTTAAAAAAAAATTGTTTTTAGAGCTCTGTGTCACATTTAATAGGGTTATTTGGTTCTTTGGAGTCTAGCTTCTTGAGTTCTTTATATATATTGGATGTTAGCCATCTATCAGATGTAGGAGTGGTAAAGATCATTTTCCAATCTGTTGGTTGCTGCTTTGCCTTATTGACAATGTTCTTTGCCTTACAGAAGCTTTGCAATTTTATGAGGTCCCATTTGTTGATTGTCGATCTTAGAGCATAAGTAATTGTTGTTCTGTTCAGAAAATTTCCCCTGAAATTACTCAGGTATTTGAGGCTCTTCGCCACTTTCTCTTCTATTTGTTTCCATGTATCTAGTTTTATGTGATTTTCTTTGATCCACTTGGACTCGAGCTTTGTATGAGGAAATAAGGATCTATTTGCATTCTAAGAACTTTTACTTTTGGTTTAAGAAAACAAAATGGAAATTAAAACCAAACATAGAAACCAACCAACCACACCAACAACTACAACAAAATGAAAAAAAAAACAAAAAAACTCATTGATTAGTGTTGCTGACTTATTCTAGACATAATTCATTTGAAACACTGGTTCCAATTTCTTCTTGTTTGGACTCTCCACACTTTATGTAGAGGAAACATAAAGCACTTATTTAAGATATTTTTGTAAGGGTGTGACAATGTCTTTCCTAACTTCAATTACAATGCTTAACTCTGAATCGTGCCTGTAAAAGTCACTTCTCAGACTTTAGGCTGGTAAAGCATTTTGAATTTCTTCTAGGTCTGAGGCCCATAAATTTTCAGAATCCAAATGCTAATAAAAGCATTACATTACATTGATGTAATACATGCACAGAGGATACTCAATCATAGTCTCATTTGTAGATTTTATTTCTGCATTAAAATACATTAAAGAAAATTAGTGAGGAATGAAGTGAACGGGACCACATGAAACAGAAAAATTAACCTTCATCCAAGACTCCTTTCTGGTTACTTGTTTTACTGCCCAAATATAGCCAAGATCTCACTGTTTTCAAAGAATCTGCAGGAATTGTGGTCTCCTTGTCTAGCTTTGAATTGATAATCCTCTTTTACTCTGTTTGGTATTCAGGTCTTCACATTGTGATGCACACACAATTATGTCATCCATGTGGAATGAACATCTAAAAAAGATTTATTACTTTCTAAAAAATAAAGACTGAATAATTTCTTTTTGTCTTTTTTTTTTCTCCTTCTTGCTCATCATCACTTTCATCCCCCAGGACAAAGGATACATAACGTTGAAATAATTAAATAAAATATCACCACCTCAATACAAGAAGAGTTAAAGTAAAAAACAAAAGACCTTTCAAAAAGATACAACCCAATCAGCTTCATTAGCATTGCAATAAGATTTGTACTTTATTCTGAGGAGGGTGGAGTGAGATTCCACCAAGTGTCATTGCAAATGAACACTTTGGAACTCTTGACAGCTACAGAGGAAGATCATAATTTCACTTAATTTCTTTTTTAGGCTCACTCATTTAGAAGAACTAAGACTTCCACTGCTTTTGGCAAATTACAATTGTGCTGCAGCTTTTCTGTTCAGTGCTCTGGAAACATGAGTAAACATCTTCCCCTAGGATTCTGACTAGCAGTATTTTTATATATTATGTGTTTATATATATATATATATATATATATATATATATATATATATATATTCTCTCTCCAAATCTTTGGTGGTCCAATTGAAAGACCTTTAAAACTAATATAATCACTTAAACAAGTGCCACAATGAATATTGATTCTAAACTATATATCAGTCCAAAAATGCCAGCATTCGATGAGTTGAACTCTTCCAACCAATAATCTTATTTTATTGTTAATTTCAAAATGAACAATGTTTAAATATGTACAATCTAAGAAGCAAAATTCTAAGAAAGAATGCATTAAAAAAATAAAATACCCATATCTGTGTGTGTGTGCATGTGTGAATGCACATGTATGCATTAGTCATTAAATGTGTAATTAATAATTAAAACCTAATAAGTTTCACTAGAAATAAATTTCTTGATTGAATTTTTCTAACATTATATATCAGACAGAAGAATAATAAAATTTTTTTTAGGACAGGAAGTGATCTGTTCATTTAATATATTTTTAGGTTTCAAAACTGGTATTCTAATTTAAAAGTAAAAAAGAAAAAAGAAAGAAGGAAAGAAAGAACAAAAGAAACAAAGAAAGAAAGAGAGAGAGAAAGAGAGAAAGAAAGAAAGAAAGAAAGAAAGAAAGAAGAAAGAAAGAAAGAAAGAAAGAAAGAAAGAAAGAAAGAAAGAAAGAAAGAAAGAAAGAAAGAAAATTAGCCAGGTGGTAGTGTCACAAACCTTTAATCTTAGCACTCAGGAGGCAGAAGCAGGCAGATCTCTGAGTTTGAAACAATCCTGGCCTACAGAGCAATTTCCAGAACAGCAATGGCTGTACAGAGAAAATTTGTCATAAAAATCAAAACAAACCAAAAATGCACTCAATTATTAAAACTATGGTACATTTTCATAGTGAGTACATTTTTATAGTGAATTTTGACAGTGAAGAGTTTAATCAAATAGTTCAGAAGCAATACATTGATCATGAATTCTTTAAAAAAATCTGTTGCATATGTATATGTGTATGTGCATGTGCATGTGTGTATGTTTGTATGTGCATATATGAGAAGAGGTGACAAAGGGACAACAGATCCCCTGGAGGTGGAGCCTGAGTTATAGGTGATTTTAAACTGTTTAATGTGAGTACTGAGAATTGAGTTCAGATCTTCTGCAAGAGACATACACTCTCATATCCCTCTCTTTAGTCCTGTTGTATAAGATTCATCTTACATTCCAGCTCTTTTCCACTTAGGCTGAGGAAGAATAATGGAAGACTAAGGGAGAATGAGAAATAGAATTGAGTGAATATAATGCTAGATAAAATTTTGATTGAAAGATGTATTTGATATTTAAATGTTCCTTATAAAATATTTGATCATGTGATAGACATTCTATAAAATGTAGATCAACAAAAAATTTAAAATTTTGTAAGAAAATATAGATTATTAATAAGTTTATGTTCATGAGATATTTTTGTTAATGAAAATTATATTTGAAATTAGGTGAGCATCATATGTTTAAGACATGAATATTGATTCTGATATTTAAATTAAGTTAGTGTATAATGCTTTTTATACAATTTATTATTGTGCCTCATATGGTAACATTATAATGTATTATTATTTCAAATCTCTTCTTTAACTCAATTTACTAGCTAAAGCCTAGTGTATATGGAAGATGTGGAGAAAGATGAACACTCATCCATTGCTGGTAGGATTGCAAGTAGGTAAATGCACTCTGAAAATCAGTCTGGCTGTTCCTCAGAAAATTGGACATAGTACTACCTGAGGACCCAGCTATACCACTACTGGGCATATTCCCAGAAGATGTTGCAACATCTAATAAAGACCCATGCTCCACTATGTTCACAGGAGCCATATTTATAATATGGTTAGAAAGAACCCAGATGTCCCTCAACAGAGGAATGGATATAGAAAATGTGATACATTTACACAATGGAATACTAATTAGCTATTAAAAATAAACTTTCATAAAATCCACAGGCAACTGGATGGATATAGAAAATATCATCCTGAGTGAGCTAATTCAGTCATAAAAGAATACACATGGTATGTACTCACTGATAAGTGGATATTAGGCAAAGAACATTGAATACCCAAAACACAATTCACAGAAAACATGATTCTCAGGAGGACAGCAGACCAAAGAGTGGATGTTTCAGTCCTTTTTAAAAGGGGGAACAAAATAATCAAGGGAAGTAGAGGGTGGCAGGGACTTAGGAGGAAGAGAAGAGAGGAAAGGGAAAGACAGGAAGAATCAGGTATGGGAGAAGATGGAGGAGATGTTCAGAGGGTCAGGAAATTGAACAGAGGTGTGTAGCAATGGGGTATGGGGAACTGGAGGATAGCAACCGGAATGTCCCATATGCCAGGAAAGCAGGAGCTCCCAGGACCCCACAGAGATGACATTAGCTGAAATGCCTGACAAAGGGGAGAGAGAACTTGTTTACACCATATGCAGACATTAGGCATGACCCTCTGTTTGAGGCATGGAGCCACCCACCCATCTCCAAAATTTTAACTCAGAATTGCTCCTGTCTAAAGGAAATACAGGGGCAAAGAATGGAGCAGAGACTGAATGAAAGGTTATCTAGAAATTGTCCTACCTGGGGATCCATCCCACATGCAGAAACCAAACCCAGATACTATTGCTGATGCCAAAAAGTGCTTGCTTACAGGGGGCTGATATAGCTGTCTTCTGAGCAGCTTTGCCAGATCCTGACCAATACAGATGAGAATGCTCACAGCCAACCATCGGACTTAGCACAGGAACCCCAATGGAGGAGTTAGAGGAAGGACTGAAGGAGCTGAAGGGGTATCCATGGGAGAGGAGGCCCTTGGTGTAAAGGCTTGATGCCCCAGTGTAGAAGAATACTAGGGCGGTGAGGCAGGAGTGGGTGAGTGGGTGGGGGAGCATCTTCATAGAAACAGGATAAGGAGGCATGGATCGGGGTTGTAGAACAGAAATCGGGAAAGGGGATAACATTTGAAATGTAAATAAATAAAATATCCAATTTAAAAATAAACAAATCCCCCAAAATATAAAGGCCTATTTAAAAAAATTAAGAACAAATTTTTGCATAACAAAGTGTAATAAAACAAAAATCGTCACATGAAAGTTGAACAATAAAAACAAAACAAAACAAAAAAAACCAAACAAACAAATAAAAAGAAAAGACCCTAAGAGAAGGCACAAGCATTAGAGACACACTAATTCAAATACTTGGTAACCCCATAATAATACTAATCTGAAAGTAATAGGTTATATGCAGAAGACCTAGTAAAGTCCTATGCATGAACTGTACTTATTTGTTTGTTCAGTATTTAAACTTGTATGTAATTTGTCGATTGATTCAGAGATCTTTATTCTCCTGGTGTCTTCCATCAACTTTGACCCTTATATTCTTTTTGTTTCCCTTCCTTTGGAGTTCTCTGTGCTCCGGGTGGAGGTATTTTATAGAGACTGCTTATTTAAAGCTAGGTGTTCCAAGTCTCCCCTCCTGCCTATATCTATCTATCTATCTATCTATCTATCTATCTATCTATCTATCTATCTATCTATGGATATTATTCTATTTGCTTAGAGTTGTGTCTTATGACTCTGGATTTATTCCCATCAGCAGCAGGTAGAATATTTCTGAGCGATGTATGAATATAGCAGAATATCATTAGTATCTTTTTATTTCTTTCTTAAATTTTATAACTGTAGTATTTTGCTTTACCTTAACGTCTCTTGGCTCTCTAATCTTAGGTTCTTATTTACCCAAGCAGTAGCAGTCATCCATCCACTGAGTGGGTAGATTCCATCCACTGGAATGAAGCTCATGTTTAATTCCATATTGGTTGTTTACTCTCAAAAGCTTTGTGTCATCATTGCCTGAGCATAATTTGTTGGAAGAACAGCATTGTAGATCAAAGGTTTTGTTTCTGCTTGGTGTTTACATTTCTCTTTTAACAAAATTCAGAGTACCTTTTTATACCAAAGACACTAGAACATAGGGGTGGAGGTTCTACAAAGGCAGCAACTTGACATTTCTATTTTTAATGTGTTTTATGGGTATTGTTTTCAGCAATGGGTCATTTTCTGTAAGTTTGAAGGGAGAATGCTATACTTGCCAACAGCGTATGTTGTTTGTGGATTTCCATGTGACTTTGACCAATAACTCAATTGGATGTAAACCAATACCAATACTGGAAGCTTTGTTTTGTGTCAAATGATTGGCAGTAAAGATTCTGTTTCCCCCTTTATTTAGAGAATTTATTATCACCACCTTCACACTTTAGCAGTTGTCTATTACATTTTCTTTCTATACCATCTCGCGAACGCCCCTTGATTCCAGCTGTCCCACGCCACATTTCCTACCTTAACTCCATTTCCCTTTATCTTCCCACCTGATTTTCCCATTCTCTTTACCCAGACCCAGTCCACCCATATACTCTATTCCATATCCTCTCTCATTGAGATCCAACTGGACCCTCGTCTGCTTCTCTCAAGCTAACCTCTCTGAATCTATGTATAGCCTGGGGCAAATGGGACTGCACCACCAGTGACATGCTTCACTGTTGGCTAAACTTCATTTTTACTGCTTTTCTTCCTCTTTTTCTTCCACTGTGAATCTGACTAGATGCAGAGAACAACAAGCATCCTATAGTTTATCTCTTATGATTCCTTGAATATCCTCCAACAAACTAATTAGTCCATTGCTTTGTAATTCAGCTTTATTCCAACTTTCAGCACATGGGCAGAATATAGTATAGTATAAATGGCCTATACCCCAAAATCTAAAAGCCCTGTTGTTCTCCTATGAAGACTTATGAGCAGTCTTCAATGTTTACATTCCCATTCTAGCCTTCACACTCCTCCAAGAATCACAAATTAGTTTCTGTGTATCCTATTCTAGGGCTTTTTTTTTAATCCTCTGTCATCAAATAGTTTAATTTTTCTTCCACAAACTTATTCTAAAAGTCAAGAATATCATTTTCAGGTTTATGATAGCAATGACCTTATTCTCCAGTATCAGTTTTCTGTGTTAATCACCTTTCTTATTACTGTGACCAAGTACTTGACAATCATCAACCTAAGTAAGTAAGATTTTATGTGAGTTTACAATCTTAGGGTCCAACCCCTCAAGCAGTTAAGGTATAAAGCAAGAGGCTGTGCCAACAGAAGTATATTGTTGGTACACTTATACAATGTGTGTGTGTGTGTGTGTTTTCCTCTCTCTTTGTGGTACATGCATTTTAATTATATGATATCATATATAAATAGTTATTAAGAGAGGATTGTGGGAATGGCAAATGTTTAAGCAAATACATAATAAATACTAAAGAATCAGTCAATGTTGTTTTTGTTTTGTTTTTTTAAAGACTGATGAATTTTTCTACAAATCTTGTGCCTCCAGTGATTGACATTCTATTTCAAAAGTTATTGTGAAGAAGTTTTCTAGTCAGAAAAAGCTGCAGGAAAAGAGTTTTCTTGAGATAAGCAGTAGTGAGAAATTGGTCTTGAGGGAATGTACAAGACTGTGTTTCAGCAAAACAAAGACTTCTCCTAGAATACATAACCATAATTTTTAGAAAAATAATTTTCTATTAAAAATTATATATCACATTTTGACTAAAATTTCCTTATCAAGGATGTATGTTGTATATCTAATTTTCTTAATTTTAAACCAGCAGTCTCTATCTCAGAGATAAAGAAAAAAGGAATATCATACTAAGTGAGGTAACCCAGACTCAAAAGATGAATCTTGGTATGCACTCACTAATAAGTGGATATTAACCTAGAAACCTAGATTACCCAAAACATAATCCACACATCAAATGAGGTACAAGAAGAAAGGAAGAGTGGCCCCTTGTTCTGGAAAGACTCAATGAAGCAGTATTCGGCAAAACCAGAACGGGGAAGTGGGAAGGGGTGGGTGGGAGGACAGGGGGAGAGAAGGGGGCTTACGGGACTCTTTGGGAGTGGGGAAATCATTTGAAATGTAAATAAAAAATATATCGAATAAAAAAAAGAAAAAAAAAAGGAAATAGATCCTTATAATACCAGATGAAAAAAAAGCACACATACATTTGATAACAGATAAAGTCTTAAAGAAAAAAATTGTTTACAGCTCCACATCTGTAATCATTAATGTTTTCTGTCAAGTTCATTGGATCTAGAATCAGTGAGGATACAAAGCTCTTAGCATACCTCTAAGGTAGACGTTAGATTGGGGTTAAGTGAGGAGGGAAGACAATCCCTGAACTTAGTTCACCAACACAACAATGAGAACAAAACATGGCATACGAATACATCCACTCCTCTGTCAATACACTGTGAATAGATGCCTTACTTTTCCAGCTATGCTTAACTATATGACTGAAAATTATAAGCTAAAAATAACCCTTTCTTTCTTAGTTGCCTTTATCAGATATTTGATAATAACAATAAGAAACATGACCAACTTAAAAATTAATAACACAAAGTGAGGCAGTGCTCAGAGAACAGTATCCATGTGAATCTCTGGGTTTTTGAACTTGTTTTCAGAAGGAATGTGAAGAATTTGAAATTTGGGGCTAACAAATATTCACAATGTTATTAAGCAGAGCTTATTATACCTTCTTGGTGGAAGCTCAGGAAACCAAAAGATGGAGAGAGAATTGTGTTTAGTTAAAGGTGTGGATTGCTCAGAGAAGTGGAGGGAGTGAAACTGAGTTTCATATGTATTATATGAAAGAAGAATGTATTTTCAATAAAAGTGCAAAGAAAGCAAAGAAGTAAAAAGGAAAAGAAAGGAAAGGAAAGGGAAGGAAGGAAAGGGAAGGGAAGGGAAGGGAAGGGAAGGGAAGGGAAGGGAAGGGAAGGGAAGGGAAGGGAAGGGAAGGGAAGGGAAGGGAAGGGAAGGGGAAAAGAAAAGTGTACCCTTTGAGGGAATCTGAAGTTACTAACACAGCTAATGTTCTGATGGTTATATTTAACTGTCAACTTGACAGGATATAAAATCACCTAGGAAACAAATCCTAGATGGATATCTAGGATATAAAATCATCTAGGAAACAAATGCCTTCCTTTGGGTTTTCAAATCGAGGCCACTGAAGATAAAAGACCTGAAATAAACATGGATCACACTATACCACTGGCTGGTATGACAACAGAGAGATGCTAGTGGAACAAAATTATTAGTCTGTCTCTGTTTCTTGTTTTGGATTTTACATGGCCAGCTGCCTCACTGTGGTAGGAGAACAGGAGAGAGATTGAGAAAGGCATCAAGATTAACATACTAATGTACCTAGTTGGCAGAGAAAGACTGAATGGAAGCTTCTGTGATCTTGGCAAATGGGGAAGAAAGGGTTGTGTCATAAACCTATTTGTGAAGGCCTGTAACACTAGATGCCCAGAAATGTTTGTCTAGAACCTTTGCCAGCTCTCTGGCCTACTTCTATTCTTAGAACTAATTTTTAATTCATTAATAAATAGTTGCAATTTCTGTTAAAATTCATGTTCCAATTCTTTTTTCTGATACAAAATATACAGTGAGTGCATTTAGGGCTCAGTCGGTGCTTTAGGTCTCAGCGTGGCCTTTTCTTGTGGGCAACACAGTCACTGCATTCATTGACAATTTAAGAAGAAGATATGATACTTTGGTGGGGTTTATCATTGGTAAAGCACTATGTACAGTAACTCTCTTTACTCTTTGCAGAAAGAGTGAGAACAAATTCTGTAATTGTACCAAATATTATCATAATATATAATGAATAATGGGAAAATATCAAGTGAAGATATTTTCATTTTATTGATATTTCTTGTAAATCCTTACAATTACCATATAATTGCTTCTTAAAGACCCTTATCCAAAATCCTATAGCATTGGTTTTACTGATGTTTCTCTTTAATATTTTAGTATATACGTATAGTAGACTATATAACCCTGAGACATAAGCGCACAGCCAGAGAAAGCATGCCCTCTATGTACTCTCCCTTCTTTCCGTTGCTCCTCCCTTCCACTAATTGACTAGAATACACTAGACTGGGGTACAAGATTGAAAATGGGACTGTAGGAGGCCTATTATCTTCACATAGTCATTGGCAATGTTGTCATGGTTATCATTATACAAAACCCTCCCCGTATCAAAAAAAAAAAAAAGAGTTTTCTCTAAATCTAATCACACTATGTGCACTGATTTAAGTTAATATGCATTTCTCTCTCCAATCCCATTTATCATCAAACCACTACTAAAATAACTATAACCTGCATATTTTACCCTGCCGATATGTATATCATTCCATGGAAATGGTTATTTACAGGTGATCACACTTGCTTTTTTTCTTTTTCACCAAACAAAATTATTTTGAGTACACTTTTTTAATTATTGGTCTTTTTGTGGGAATGTTCAACAAATCCTTCTAAATCAATTAGGGTATATTTTAAATGGACTGATCTATATACTATTCAAATGACATAATTTGTTTACTCATTGTGCAATTTTAAATATCTACCTGTGCTTTAGACTTGGACATTGAAAACATTCACTGTGAAATTCTTTATGGGTTGTAGTATTTCTCTCATCATACTTTTTAACTAAAAGTTTATTAACAGTTTGAAATTCATTTGAGACTACATCTCCTACAAAGCATCTGAGATTTTCCACAATGTCAGAGAGCATAATCTTTAATTTTATTAAATCAGTATGTAATATCTCTCAGGGTTATACATAGTATGGCATTATAAGTTTAATTTGTGTTTTCCTGACTATTCTTATGTATTTTCCTTGTAATTTTCCTTCATCTTTTACAATAAGATTGTCCATTTTAACAGAAGAAATATAATCTTTAAAAAATTAAATATTCTCTTTAAATCTGAAAGTATTCCCAAGAATGAATAAAAAAATAGGATTGTAGTAAGACTCCAGAAAGGATAAAGGGGAAGAGAGGAATATTTGATATTAGTAAATAAAGAGATGAACCTGAAGAGCTATACAGCGATAAATCCATGCCTCATTTGATACAAAGCCATACTGTCTGAATGATGACATATGGGGAAAATATTTTAAGCCCCAGCCAACATGCTCAATATTTATATATCATATAACATATTTTTGTCAATGCAAAAAGACTACTGAGTCATTTGATAATGAAGTAAGCTAAGAAATAAACAGATAAGTGCCAGAAAATTCCAGGATGATCAAGTTAGTTTCAGATTTCAGCAGAAATGACAATCGTGTTGCAGAGCAGAAACAACTTCACTTTCTAGGCCTTCAGAATTCTCAAAATCCATAAATAACTGGGTTACTGCTGAAGATTGAGTGCATTATTCTAACTTTAGGATCAGATATATCAGGTTGTCAGCTTTTATTTTGCTATAGCACTCTTCATAAGTAACATACTGTCTTAGTTAGGAATTTATTGCTGTGAAGAGACATCATGACCAAGGCAACTTTTATAAAGGAAAAGATTTAATTTGCTGCTGTCTTACAGTTTTAGAGGTTTAGTCCATTATTATCACGGCAGAGAGCATGGGAGTATGCAGGCAGACGTTGTGCTGTAGGAGCCAAGAGTTAGATATCTTCATATCTTGATCCACAGACATCAGATGGGGACTGTGACATGCAACCTCCAACGAGGTCATACTTATTCCAACAAAGCCTGACCAACTCCACTCCAAGACTACAGCTACACCTTCTAAGTGTCACTTCCTATGGTCAAGCATTCAAAACATGAGTCTTTGGGGCCATAGCTATTCAAGCTGCCATACATATGTAGATCACAACTCCTAGGTGACAGCTATATCTGGCTTCAGTCAGCAAGCACTTGTGTGAATGGATAATAGATTCTGGGTTTTATAACTGTATATGGAATGCATCCCTGAGTGGGGTAGACTCTGGATGGTCTTTCCCCTAGACATAGCTGATCACAACTTTTTTTTTATTCGATATATTTTTTATTTACATTTCAAATGATTTCCCCTTTTCTAGCCCCCCACTCCCCGAAAGTCCCATAAGGCCACTTTTCTCCCCCTGTCCTCCCACCCATCCCTTCCCACTTCCCCGTTCTGGTTTTGCCCTATACTTCTTCACTGAGTCTTTCTAGAACAAGGGGCCACTCCTCCTTTCTTCTTGTACCTCATTTGATGTATGGATTATGTTTGGGGTATTCTAGTTTTCTAGGTTAATATCCACTTATTAGTGAGTGCATACCATGAGTCACCTTTTGAGTCTGGGTTACCTCACTTAGTATGATGTTCTCTAGCTCCATCCATTTGCCTAAGAATTTTATGAATTCATTGTTTCTAATAGCTGAATAGTACTCCATTGTGTAGATATACCACATTTTTTGCATCCACTCTTCTGTTGAGGGATACCTGGGTTCTTTCCAGCATCTGGCAATTATAAATAGGGCTGCTATGAACATAGAAGAGCATGTATCCTTATTACATGGTGGGGAATCCTCTGGGTATATGCCCAGGAGTGGTATAGCAGGATCTTCTGGAAGTGAGGTGCCCAGTTTTCAGAGGAACCGCCAGACTGATTTCCAGAGTGGTTGTACCAATTTGCAACCCCACCAGCAGTGGAGGAGTGTTCCTCTTTCTCCACATCCTCTCCAACACCTGCTGTCTCCTGAATTTTTAATCTTAGCCATTCTGACTGGTGTAAAGTGAAATCTCAGGGTTGTTTTGATTTGCATTTCCCTAATGACTAATGAAGTTGAGCATTTTTTAAGATGCTTCTCTGCCATCCGAAGTTCTTCAGGTGAGAATTCCCTGTTTAACTCTGTACCCCATTTTTTAATAGGGTTGTTTGGTTTTCTGGAGTCTAACTTCTTAAGTTCTTTATATATATTGGATATTAGCCCTCTATCTGATGTAGGATTGCTGAAGATCTTTTCACAATTTGTTGGTTGCCGATTTGTCTTGTTGATGGTGTCCGTTGCCTTACAGAAACTTTGTAATTTTATGAGGTCCCATTTGTCAATTCTTGATCTTAGAGCATACGCTATTGGTGTTCTGTTCAGAAATTTTCTCCCTGTACCAATGTCCTCAAGGGTCTTCCCCAGTTTCTTTTCTATTAGCTTCAGAGTGTCTGGCTTTATGTGGAGGTCCTTGATCCATTTGGATTTGAGCTTAGTACAAGGCGATAAAGATGGATCAATTCGCATTCTTCTGCATGCTGACCTCCAGTTGAACCAGCACCATTTGTTGAAAAGGCTATCTTTTTTCCATTGGATGTTTTCAGCCCCTTTGTCGAGGATCAAGTGGCCATAGGTGTGTGGGTTCATTTCTGGATCTTCAATCCTGTTCCATTGATCTGCCTGTCTGTCACTGTACCAATACCATGCAGTTTTTAACACTATTGCTCTGTAGTATTGCTTGAGGTCAGGGATACTGATTCCCCCAGAATTTCTTTTGTTGCTGAGAATAGTTTTAGCTATCCTGGGTTTTTTGTTATTCCAGATGAATTTGTTAATTGAGTTGGGATTTTGATGGGTATTGCATTGAATCTGTATATTACTTTTGGCAAAGTGGCCATTTTAACTATATTGATTCTGGCGATCCATGAGCATGGACGGTTTTCCCATTTTTTGAGGTCTTCTTCCATTTCCTTCTTCAGAGTCTTGAAGTTCTTGTCGTAAAGATCTTTCACATGTTTGGTAAGAGTCACCTCAAGATACTTTATACTGTTTGTGGCTATTGTGAAGGGGGTCATTTCCCTAATTTCTTTCTCAGCCTGCTTATCCTTTGAGTATAGGAAGACCACTGATTTACTTGAGTTGATTTTATAACCTGCCACTTTGCTGAAGTTGTTTATCAGCTGAAGGAATTCTCTAGTGGAGTTTATTGGGTCACTTAGGTAGACTATCATGTCATCTGCAAATAATGATAGTTTGACTTCTTCCTTTCCAATTTGTATCCCTTTGACCTCCTTATGTTGTCGAATTGCCCGAGCTAGTACCTCAAGTACAATATTGAAAAGATAAGGAGAGAGGGGGCAGCCCTGTCTAGTCCCTGATTTTAGTGGGATTGCTTCAACTTTCTCTCCATTTAGTTTGATGCTGGCTACCGGTTTGCTGTATATTGCTTTTACTATGTTTAGGTATGGGCCTTGAATTCCCGTTCTTTCCAAGACTTTAAGCATGAAAGGATGCTGAATTTTGTCAAATGCTTTTTCAGCATCCAATGAAATGACCATGTGGTTTTTTTCTTTGAGTTTGTTTATGTAGTAGATTGCATTGATGGATTTCCGTATATTGAACCAACCCTGCATTCCCGGGATAAAGCCTACTTGATCATGGTGGATGATCGTTTTGATGTGTTCTTGGATTCGGTTGGCAAGAATTTTATTGAGTATTTTTGCATCGATGTTCATAAGGGAAATTGGTCTGAAGTTCTCTTTCTTTGTTGGATCTTTGTGTGGCTTTGGTATCAGCGTAATTGTGGCTTCATAGAAAGAATTGGGTAGTGTTCCTTCTGTTTCTATTTTGTGGAATAGTTTGAAGAGTATTGGTGTTAACTCTTCTTTGAAGGTCAGATAGAATTCTGCATTGAAACCATCTGGTCCTGTGCTTTTTTTGGTTGGAAGACTTTCTATGACTCCTTCTATTTCTTTAGGCATTATGGGACTGTTTAGATGGTCTAGTTGGTCCTGATTTAATTTTGGTATTTGGTATCTGTCAAGGAAATTGTCCATTTCCTCCAGATTCTCCAGTTGTGTTGAGTACAGGCTCTTGTAGTAGGATCTGATGATTTTTTGGATTTCCTCAGTTTCCGTTGTTATATCTCCATTTTCATTTCTAAGTTTGTTAATTTGGATACTTTCTCTATGCCCTTTGGTTAGTCTGGCTAAGGGTTTATCTATCTTGTTGATTTTCTCAAAGAACCAGCTCCTGGATTCGTTAATTCTTTGTACGGTTCGCTTTGTTTCCAATTCATTGATTTCAGCCCTGAGTTTGATGATTTCCTGCCTTCTACTCCTCCTGGGTGAATTGGCTTCTTTTTGTTCCAGGACTTTCAGGTGTGTCATTAAGCTGCTAGTGTATGCTCTCTCCATATTCTTTTTGGAGGCACTCAGGGCTATGAGTTTACCTCTTAGCACTGCTTTCATTGTGTCCCAAAGATTTGAGTATGTTGTGCCTTGATTTTCATTAAATTCTAAAACGTCTCTGATTTCTTTCTTTATTTCTTCTTTGGTCAAGGTGTCATTGAGTAGAGTATTATTCAGCCTCCATGTCTATGTGGGCTTTCTGTTGTTTTTGTTGTTATTGAAGATCACTCTTACACCATAGTGATCTGATAGGAGGCATGGGATTAGTTCGATCATCTTATATTTGTTGAGGTCTGCCTTGTGTCCAATTATATGGTCGATTTTGGAGAAGGTACCATGAGGTGCTGAGAAAAAGGTATATTCTTTTGCTTTAGGGTGAAATGTTCTATAAATATCAGTCAAATCCAATTGGTCCAAAGCTTCAATTAGTTTTACTGTGTCTCTGTTTAGTTTCTGTTTTCCCGATCGGTCCACTGAGGAAAGTGGAGTGTTGAAGTCCCCCACAATTATTGTGTTAGGTGCAATGTGTGCTTTGAGCTTTAGTAAAGTTTCTTTTACGAATGAGGGTGCCTTTATATTTGGCGCATAGATGTTCAGAATTGAAAGTTCTTCTTGGTGGCTTTTTTCTTTGACCAGCAAGAAGTGTCCTTCTGTGTCTCTTTTGATGACTTTAGGTTGAAAGTCAATTTTATCTGATATTAGTATGGCTACTCCTGCTCGTTTCCTGTGACCATTGGCTTGTAAGATTGTCTTCCAGCCATTTACTCTAAGGTAGCTTTTATCTTTGACACTGAGGTGTGTCTCCTGTATACAGCAAATTGTAGGGTCCTGTTTCCTTATCCAGTCTGTTAGTCTATGTCTTTTTATTGGGGAATTGAGACCATTGATGTTAAGAGATATTAGGGAATAGTGATTATTACTTCCTGTCATTTTTGATGTTCTTTTTATATTTGAGTGGTTATCTTCTTTTGGGTTTGATGAAGGAAGGTAACTATCTTGCTTTTTCCAGGGTGTAGTTTCCCTCCTTGTATTGTAGTTTTCCTCCTATTATTCTTTGTAGAGCTGGGTTTATGGAAAGATATTGTGTAAATTTGGTTTTGTCATGGAATATCTTGGTTTCTCCATCTATGGTGAATGAGAGTTTTGCTGGGTATAGTAGTCTTGGCTGACATTTGTGTTCTCTTAGAGTCTGCATGAGATCTGCCCAGGATCTTCTAGCTTTCATGGTCTCTGGTGAGAAGTCTGGTGTGATTCTGATAGGTCTTCCTTTATATGTTACTTGGCCTTTCTCTCTTACTGCCTTTAATATTCTTTCTTTGTTTAGTGCATTTGGGGTTTTGATTATTATGTGACGGGAGGTATTTCTGCTCAGGTCCAGTCTGTTTGGAGTTCTGTAGGCTTCCTGTATATTCATAGGCATCTCTCTCTTTAAGTTAGGAAAGTTTTCTTCCATAATTTTGTTGAAGATATTTGCTGGCCCTTTCTGTTGTAAATCTTCACTCTCATCTATACCTATAATCCTTAGGTTTGGTCTTCTCATTGTATCCTGGATTTCCTGGATGTTCTGGGATACAAGCTTTTTGCATTTTGTATTTTCTTTGACAGTTGAGTCAATGGTTTCTATGGTATCTTCGGCATCTGAGATTCTTTCTTCCATCTCTTGTATTCTGTTGTTTATATTTGCATCTATGGCCCCTGATTTCTTCTCAAGGTTTTCTTTCCCCAAAGTTGTCTCCCTTTGTGATTTCTTAGTTGTTTCTACTTCTGTTTTTAGGTCCAGGATAGTTTTGCTCATTTCCATCATTTTTTTGTCTGTGTTTTCCTGTAATTCTTTAAGAGATTTTTGTGTTTCCTCTTTCATGACTTCTGCCTGTTGACTCAAGTTCTCCTGCATTTCTTTAAGTTTTTTTTTTTTTGCCTTTCTTCTTTATTGGCTTCTATCTCTTGGGCCTTATTCTCCTGCATTTCTTTAAGTGTTTTTTGTGTTTCCATTATACGGGTTTCTAGCTTATTCATGTTCCTCTGCATTTCTTTAAGAGATTCATTCATGTCCTTTTTGTGTTCTTCTAGCAGCATCATGAACAGTGATTTTAAATCCAAATCTTGTTTCTCTGGTGTGTTGGCATAACCAGGACTTGCTGATGTTGGAGAGTTTGGTTCAGATGCTGCCATATTGCCTAGATTTCTGTTAGTAGTGTTCCTGCGTTTGCCCTTTGCCATCTTGTTCTCTGGAGCTAATTGGTCTTGTCTCTGGCTGGTGTTTCAGCCTCCTGAGAGGCTCTAGGGCTATTTCTGCAACACTGGAGGGCAGGGTTTCCCCTGTTGCAGATTGCTAATGTGCTTTCCTCCTCTTGGGTGCCCTTGCAGCCCTAGTGTTCTTTGCCCCAGATTGTGTTTGTGAGCCAGAAGGTGCCCGTTTGCTCCTTCAGGGAGTGCTGAGGCTGTATGCTGTAGGGACCTTTTCTGCGTGCTGATCTCTCTGCTGGGCAGCGGAACTCCCAACCGGGTTGGTGCACACAAGGCTAGCCTAGCTGCTCAGGCCCTGAGTCTAGGCAAAAGCCTGGCAGGCCAATGTCTGAGCAAAGTTCCCCTCAGCTGTGAGTGTTAATTGGGTCTGTCAGGTGGCTAGGATGGTGGCGTGTGCGCACTCCCTGAGAGTGCTGGGAGAGTCTGCTGGGCTAACAACCTCCTGGCCTGGTCAGCACACAGATGGCCCACCGAGCAGCCCAGGGCCTGGGGGCAGTCCAGGGCCTGATGGTCTGAGACCCCTGCTATGTCCGCCTCAGGCTATGCCTGTTAGCTGGTTTGGTTTTGCCTGCTTGGTCTCTCTGGCTTCCCTTAGGCAAAATGGCGGCGGTGCATGCCAGCCCGGGCAAACAAGCTCCTGGCTGGGTCGGCACACAGATGGCCCACCGAGCAACCCAGGACCTGGGGGCAGTCCAGGGCCTGACAGTCTGAGACCCCTGCTATGACCGCCTCGGGCTATGCCTGTTAGCCGGTTTGGTTTTGCCTGCTAGGTCTCTCTGGCTTCCCTTAGGCAAAATGGCTGTGGTACGCTCATGCCGGCGGGGGGAGGGGGAAACCTCCTGGCCGGGTTTGCACCCTGGTGGCCCCCCGATCAGCCCAGGGCCTGGGTGCAGGCCAACGCCCGTCGGGCTTAGACCCCCGCGATGTTGGTCTCGGGTTATATTTGCGTACCTCAGTCTGATTTCTCTGGCGACCGAGAACCAATATGGAGGCCTCATATCTGACTGGCAGGAGGCAGAGTTCTGGTGTGGCTTCTGTGTGGTGAGACGCGCCGTAAATCCTCCACTGCTTGCAGCCTGGCTGGCCAGCGATGGCCAGTGGTCGTGGGCGCAGGGTCTGCCTGGACCCTATCCGCTTGGTTCTACTGCTGATGGCCCTTCCTCTGGACCAGCCACTCCTGCTGCTGCCGCTGCTGCCGCCACTCTTCTCTGATCACAACTTTTATAGGCCAAACCAAATGATATCTGGAATCTGGCCCAAATATTCCAGGTAAAATAAGAGTATTGAGCTGTATTTTCAAAACCAAAGTTATAAATTATCTATACGTGTTTAAATTAAATAATTACCTCAAGACACACTGTTTGTAATATTTATTTTTCACCTGAATAATGGAAATAATTAAAAGGAAGAATTATGTGGAGACATAGAACTCAGGGCATCATCATCATTATCAACCCACTTCTTACATACACCTCTACCAATGTAGAACAGATGTTTAGCACTGGTTGAGTGGGGTGTACATACATTAATTCTGTTTGGGCCTGTTTGAGAAAGGTATATATTTATATGTGATTTTAGTGTGTACCTTTTAGGAGCATACATATGGACATATATTTACAATTTGGGGTACATGTCATGCCTCATTAACCAATTACAAAATAGAATTATGTATGTGCTACTTATTTTATATCTCCTTTTGTGGTCTCCTTCATGAAGAAATTTTATTTTTCACTTTATTTGGCATTTGATAATAAAATTATTAATATAGCAAGCCAGTAGGGAGAAAGTAAAGAATGATTCAGAAACAAGATTTTAAGTACTGGGTAAGATATTTTCTCTACCATCCTAAATTGATGAGGATGTAAGGGCTTGTTTTTCCTTTTTGTATTAGATACCTAAGTACCTGTTTTGTTTATTATTTTTATAAACAGACAAAAGAGACCTTTAAGGAGACAACTCAGTATCCAAAGAGACCTGAGTTCTGCCAAACATTTGGAAGAAAGAGGCTGTTTTTTTCCAAAAGCATCTCCATTTAAATTCACATAACTCAAACAATTCATATGATATGAAGCCAATATTAAGAAACCATAAAAGCTAGGATTATGTAAATACAGGTCAACACTTGACTGAAAAAGTTTTTAGAGGAACTGATCACTACACATTGACATTCACAGAGAAAGGAGAAGAGAAAGAGTTGTACAAGTTACAAGAAAGTAAAAAGTAGCCCAGAGTGAGAGATCTATAGAGCCCATAGCCATGATTTAGGCCAAAGTTCCTCAAGTGCACAGACTGAGCTGAGGAAAAAACAGAGAAAGGAAGGTGTTGAGACTCCTAGCCAATTTGCTTCTCCAATCTGCTTTTGTGATATATATATAGAGGATGGAGGGTACCAGAACATGGCCTGCCAAGTCAACAAATCAAGGCTTATGTGGGCTGAAAAGACTGAAACAGCAAGCACAGGGTTTACTTGCGCCTGTACTAAGTCTTCTGCATGTATGTCCTGGCTGATAGTTTGATGTTTTTGTGAGACTCCTTGCTGAGGGAGCTTGTATGCCTCTGACCCTTTTGCCTGTCCTTGGGACTCTTGTCCTTCTATTGGGTTCCTTGTCCAGCCTCAATAGAAGGCTTATGCTGTTATATCTTGGTTTGTCCAGTTTGGCTGTTGTATTTCAGAAACACGCTCTTTCTTAAGAGAAAATGGAGGAAGAGTGGATCTTGGGGAGAGGGGATGTATGGGGAAGAACTGTGAGGAGTGGAGGAAGGGGAAACTGTAGTCAGGGTGTATTGTATGAGAGAAGAATCTATTCTCAATTAAAAAATAAATTAAAAACAAACAGGAAGAAGAAGAAGAAGAAGAAGAAGAAGAAGAAGAAGAAGAAGAAGAAGAAGAAGAAGAAGAAGAAGAAGGAGGAGGAGGAGGAGGAGGAGGAGGAGGAGGAGGAGGAGGAGGAGGAGGAGGAGGAGGAGGAGGAGGAGGAGGAAGAGAAGAAGAAGAAGAAGAAGAAGAAGAAGAAGAAGAAGAAGAAGAAGAAGAAGAAGAAGAAGAAGAAGAAGAAGAAGAAGAAACTAGAAAATAATTTACATCAGTTTTCACTAAAAATTATTCCTTTTTTTTTCTTCTTCCTAAAAGTATTCTATGTATTTGAGTATGTATGTTCCACATGTTCTTCTGGTAACTGTGGAGATTAGACAAGGGGTCAGATTACCTGGAACACATGATTTTAATCAACCAGTAGGTGTGGTGAACAGAAAAATTTATATTTGGTTCTGTGCCACCACTGAGTAAGTGCTAAGACACCTCCACCCTCACCCCCATTGAATTCTTAAAGTAAATAATGATGGGGTTTTTATTGTTATGGGCTTGTGTTAGTACCAAATATAATTTAAAAATTGATTAAATTTTGTTTAAAATGCTTTTGTACCATACTTACCTAGATTGCACTGTGAGGCTATACTTGTGTGGGAAAAGGATTTAACAATAAATAACATTTGAAATAAGTGATATTTACCAATATCTCAGCAAAGCACCATATGGTGCTAAAAAATTTATGATTTTATTTTTTACTCAACTGTTTTGTTTCCTTATCCATAGGGACCCTTGCATTGCTGGAGATCCTTTATATTGGTCACTAAAATAATTATTAAAAACATTTAAAATGAAAAGGGTTATAAGAAAATGTAAAGATGACAGAAAGCACACAACTGGTTTTTTTGTTATTTTTTTTTAAGTAATCAGATCCATGACTATCTGTACGTATCACAGCTATTCAATTTTGTTGGGCTTCAGGTTAAAGACAAATACATTCATTTTGTTCAAAATACCTGGTGAAACTTAGTGTGGAACAAAAGCAGAAAATTATAAAGAATGAAACAAAATACAAAATTCTCAAGAATCCATTGTATTTAAGGGTAAGTATATATATATATAAATATATATATACTTACCCTTAAATACAGTAAGTAAGTAAGTATATATATATATATATATATATATATATATATATATATATATACTTACCCTTTGAAGACAAAAGCTACATGTTACGAAAAGCTACATGTTACTCATTTAATTTTAAACTAAACTCCTACCTACTCTATAAAGGAGTTCTTAGGTCAGTATTCAATATTTTCTGCTATAACCTGCCTTCTGAGACAAGAATAATGCAAGGCTCATAATATAAACATGTAGGCCTAATTAGTACAGGTATGTTATACAACAGTCATTAAGGTTCTTAGGATCAGGATCATTATATAGTTAGAAATAATTATTTAATTGCTGATTAGAATTAAATCAAATTATTCTGCTCATGATAGTACATAGAAATATTTATAAAATATGAAGTCCTGACTTTTCTATTTTTTAAATATATGATTACATTGTTTATTTTTGAAAGCACTAATACAGATAGCTACAGTGATTCCTCATTTACTGTTTTAAGTAATTTACATTGGCATACTCCTACAGGAAAGTTTAGAAATTTGGTGAGGAGTTCAGAATATAAAGTTTAGATTTATTTAATGCCTGCCATACATAAAAATGACATATTAATGGCTGACCATGGCAGTGATCAGATTTTATCACAGCCTTGTTAATGCTGGTCTTTTATATATATATTTTTTCTATCTTCTTTGTTTACATTCCAAAAGCTTTCCCCTTTCCCAGTTCTCCCCTCCCCATATGTCACATAAGTCCTTTTCTCTCCATCCATTCTACTATCTTTCCCCCTCCCTTTTGTCTGTCCTGGTACTCCCCTTCAATGCTGGATCAAGCCTTTCCAGGATTAGGGCCCTCTTCTTCCTTCTTATGGGAATCATTTGATATGCTAATTCTATCTTCAGTATTCAGAGCTTCAGGGCTAATTAATATCCACTTATCAATGATTGCATTCCATGTATATTCTTTTGTGATTGTGTTACCTCACTTAGGATGATATTTACCGGTTCCATCCATTTGCCTAAAAAAATTCATGAATTCATTGTTTTTAATTGCTGAATAGTACTTCATTGTGTATATATACCACATTTTCTGTATCCATTCCTCCACTGAGGGATATCTGGGTTCTTTCCAGCTTCTGGCTATTATAAATAAGGCTGCTATGAACATAGTGGAGCATGTGTCCTTATTGCATGCTGGGGAATTCTCTGGGTATATGCCCAGGAGAGGTATAGCAGGGTCCTCCAGAAGTGTCATGTCCAGTTTTCTTAGGAACTGCCAGACTGATTTTAATAGTGGTTGTACCATCTTACAATCCCACCAGCAGTGAAGGAGTGTTATTCTTTCTCAACATCCTCTCCAACACCTCCTGTCTCCTGAGTTTTTAACCTTAGCCATGCTGACTGTTGTGAGGTGAAATCTCAGGGTTGTTTTGATTTTCATTTCCCTAATGACTAATGATGTTGAGCATTTCTTAAGGTGCTTCTCGGCCATCCGAATTTCTTCAGGTGAAAATTCTTTGTTTAGATCTGTACCCCATTTTTAATAGGGTTATTTGGTTCCCTGGGGTCTAACTTCTTGAGTTCTTTGTATATATTGGATATTAGCCCTCTATCAGATGTAAGGTTGGTGAAGATCTTTTCCCAATTTGTTTGCTGCCGTTTTGTCCTTTTGACAGTGTCCTTTGCCTTAAAGAAACTTTGTAATTTCATGAGATCCCATTTGTCAATTCTTGATCTTAGAGCATAAGCTATTGGTGTTCTGTTCAGGAACTTTTCTCTTGTGCCCACATCCTCAAGAGTTTCCCCCAGTTTAATTTCTATTAGTTTCAGTGTGTTTGGTTTTATGTGGAGGTCCTTGATCCACTTGGAGTTGAACTTAGTACAAGGAGATAGGAATGGATCAATTTGCATTCTCCTGCATGCTGACCTCCAGTTGAACCATCACCATTTGTTGAAAAGGCTATCTTTTTTCCACAGGATGCTTTCCGCTCCTTTGTTGAAGATCAAGTGATCATAGGTGTGTGGATTCATTTCTGGGTCTTCAATTCTATTCCATTTGTCCACTTGACTGTCCCTGTGCCAATACCATGCAGTTTTTAACACTATTGCTCTGTAGTATTGTTTGAGGTCTGGGATACTAATTTCCCCAGAAGTTCTTTTACTGTTGAGAATAGTTTTAGCTATCCTGTTTTTTTTGTTTTTCCAGATAAATTTGAGAATTGCTTTTTCTAACTGCGAAGAACTGAGTTGAGATTTGGATGGGGATTGCACTGAATCTCTATGTCGCTTTTGGCAAGATGGCCATTTTCACTATATTAATCCTGCCAATCCACGAACATGGTAGATTTTTCCATTTTCTGAGGTCTTCTTCAATTTCCTTCTTCTGAGACCTGAAGTTCATGTTGTATAGATCTTTACTTGTTTGGTTAGAGTCACACCAAGATACTTTATATTGTTTGTGGCTATTGTGAAGGGTGTCATTTCTTTAACTTCTTTCTCAGCCTGCTGAGTATAGGAAGTATAGGAAGGCTACTGATTTGCTTGAGCTGATTTTATAACCTGCTACTTTGCTGAAGTTGTTTATCAGCTGTAGGAGTTCTCTGGTGGAGTTTTTTGGGTCACTTAAGTATACTATCATGTCATCTGAAAATAGTGATAATTTTACTTCTTCCTTTTCAATTTTTATCCCTTTGACCTCCTTATGTTGTCTAATTGCTCTAGTTAGAACTTCAAGTACTATATTGAGAAGATATGGAGAGAGAGGACAGCCCTAT
The DNA here is from genome assembly GCF_947179515.1 of Apodemus sylvaticus. Classification (NCBI taxonomy): domain Eukaryota; kingdom Metazoa; phylum Chordata; class Mammalia; order Rodentia; family Muridae; genus Apodemus; species Apodemus sylvaticus. The sequence continues at coordinate 20,052,869 of NC_067476.1, forward strand.
CTAGTCCCTGATTTTGGTGGGATTGCTTCAAGTTTCTCTCCATTTAGTTTGATATTGGCTACCAGTTTGCTGTATATTGCTTTAACTATGTTTAGGTATGGGCCTTGAATTCCTATTCTTTCCAAGACTTTTAGCATGAAAGGATGCTGAATTTTGTCAAATGCTTTTTGAGCATCTAATGAAATGATCATATGTTTTTTTCCTTTAGTTTGCTTATGTAGTGGATTGCATTGATGGATTTCCTTATATTGAACCATCGCTGCATCCCTGGGATGAAGTCCACTTTATCGTGGTGGATGATTGTTTTGATGTGTTCCTGGATTCGGTTGGCAAGAATTTTATTGAGTATTTTTGCATCGATATTCATAAGGGAAATTGTCCTGAAGTTCTCTTTCTTTGTTGGATCTTCGTGTGGTTTAGGTATCAGCGTAATTGTGGCTTCATAGAATGAGTTGGGTAGTATTCCTTCTGTTTCTATTTTGTGGACCCGTTTGAAGAGTATTGGTGTTAGGTCTTCTTTGAAGGTCTGATAGAATTCTGCACTGAAGCCATCTGGTCCCGTGCAGTTTTTGGTTGGGAGACTTTCTATGACCCCTTTTATTTCTTTAGGGGTTATGGGACTGTTTAGATGATCTATTTGATCCTGATTTAATTTTGGTGTTTGGTATCTGTCTAGGAAATTGTCCATTTCCTCCAGATTCTCCAGTTGTATTGAGTATAGGCTTTGGTAGTAAGATCTGATGATTTTTTGAATTTCCTCAGTTTCTGTTCTTATATTTCCCTTTTTATTTCTAATTTTGTTAATCTGGATACTGTCTCTGTGCCCTTTGGTTAGTCTGGCTATGGGTTTATCTATCTTGTTGATGTTCTCGAAGAACCAGCTCCTGGTTTTGTTGATTCTTTGTATGGTTCTCTTAGTTTCTACTTGATTGATTTCAACCCTGAGTTTGATAATTTCCTGACTTCTACTCCTCCTGGGTGAATTAGCTTCTTTTTGCTTCAGAGCTTTCAGGTGTGTCATTAAGCTGGTAGTGTATGCTTTCTCCATTTTCTTTTTGGAGGCACTCAGGGCTATGAGTTTTCCTCTTAGCACTACTTTCATTGTATCCCATCAATTTGGGTAGGTTTTATCTTCATTTTCATTAAATTCTAAAATGTCTTTGATTTCTTTCTTTATTTCTTCCTTGACCAAGTTATCATTGAATAGAGTATTGATCAGTTTCCATGTGTATGTGGGCTTTCTGTTGTTTTTGTGGCTATTGAAGACCACTTTTACTCCATAGTGATCAGACAGGAGGCATGGGATTATTTCAGTCTTCTTATATTTGTTGAGGTCTGTCTTGTGACCAATTATATGATCAATTTTGGAGAAGGTACCATGAGGTGCTGAGAAAAATATATATTCTTTTGCTTTAGGATAAAATGTTTTATATATATATATATAGGTCTAAAGCTTCAATTAGTTTTATTGTGTCCCTGTTCAGTTTCTGTTTTCCTGATCAGTTCATTGAGGAAAGTGCAGTGTTGAAGTCACCCACAATTATTGTGTTAGGTGCAATGTGTGCTTTGAGCTTTAGTAAAGTTTCTTTTAGGAATGAGGGTGCCCTTGCATTTGGAGCATAGATGTTCAGAATTGAGAGTTCTTCTTGGTGTATTTTTCCTTTGACCAGCAAGAAGTGTCCCTCAGAGTCTCTTTTGATGACTTTGGGTTGAAAGTCAATTTTATCTGATGTTAGAATGGCTACTCCAGCTTGTTTCTTCTGACCATTTGCTTGTAAAATTGTCTTCCAGCCTTTTACTCTAAGATAGTGTTTGTCTTTGACACTGAGGGGTGTTTTCTGTATGCAGCAAAATGTAGGGTCCTGTTTATGTATCTAGTCTGTAAGTCTATGCCTTTTTATTGGGGCATTGAGCCCATTGACGTTAAGAGATATTAAGGAATCGTGATTATTACTTCCTGTCATTTTTTATGTTATTTTTTTAAATTTGATTGGTTATCTTCCTTTGGGTTTGATGAAAGAAGGTTACTATCTTACATTTTCCAGGGTGAAGTTTCCCTCCTTGTATTACTGTTTTCTTCCTATTATCCTTTGTAGGGCTGGGTTTGTAGTAAGATATTGGGTAAACTTGGTTTTGTCATGGAATATATTGGTTTCTCCATCTATGGTGATTGAGAGTTTTGCTGGGTATAGTAGTTTTGGCTGGCATTTGTGTTCTCTTAGAGTCTGCATGAGACCTGCCCAGGATCTTCTAGCTTTCATAGTCTCCGGTGAGAAATCTTGTGTGATTCTGATAGGTCTTCCTTTATATGTTACTTGGCCTCTTTCTCTTACTGCCTTTAATATTCTTTCTTTGTTTAGTACATTTGGGGTTTTGATTATTATGTGACAGGATGTATTTCTGTTCTGGTCCAGTGTGTTTGGAGTTCTGTAGGCTTCTTGTATATTCATGGGCATCTCTCTCTTTAGGTTAGGGAAGTTTTCTTCCATAATTTTATTGAAGATATTTGCTGGCCCTTTAAGTTGTAAATCTTTGTTTTTCATCTATGCCTATAATCCTTAGGTTTGGCCTTCTCGTTGTGTCCTGGATTTCCTGGATGTTTTGGCTTGCAAGCTTTTTGCATTTTGCATTTTCTTTGACCGTTGAATCCATGGTTTCTATGGTATCTTCGGCATCTGAGATTCTTTCTTCTATCTCTTGTATTCTGTTGTTGATGTTTGCAAGTATGGCCCCTGATTTCTTCCTAAGGTTTTCTATCTCCAAATTTGTCTCCCTTTGTGATTTCTTAGTTTTTTCTACTGCTATATTTAGATCCTGGATGTTTTTGCTCAGTTCCTTCACTTGCTTGTTTGTGTTTTCCTGTAATTCTTTAAGAGATTTTTTTTTCCTCTTTCATGACTTCTGCCTGTTGGTCAAAGTTCTCCTGTATTTTTTAAATCATTTTTGCATTTCCTCCTTATTGGCTACTATCGTTTGACCCATATTCTCCTGAATTTATTTAAGTGATTTTTGTGTTTCCCTTATAAGGGCTTCTTGCTTTTGATCATTTTTTTTCCTGAATTTCTTTAAGAGATTTATTTATGTCCTTCATGTGTTCTTGTAACAGCATCATGACCAGTGATTTTAAATCCAAATCTTGTTTTTCTGGTGTGTTGGGGTAGCCAGGACTTGCTGTTGTTGGAGAATTGGGTTCAGATGCTGCCATATTGCCATGATTTCTATTAGTATCATTCCTAAGTTTGCCTTTTGCTATCTAGATCTCACTGGTGTTAGTTGGTCTTGTTGTCAATGCAGGACTCACCCGTGCAAGCTGCCTCCCTGCAGCCCGCCTCTGGATGCACTGCTAGCCCTCTACACTGCTTGGGGATGGGGCATGTGACACAGGCTGCTCCTGATCCAGATCCAGAGGTAGCGACTGGAAGGCTCCCACCAGAGGCCTCTTGATGGATTCTCCACTCTGCCAGGTCAGTCGGACTCACCAGAGCAAGCTGCCTCCCTGTGGCCAGCCTCTGGATGCACCGCTGACCCTCTGCAGTGCTTGGGGACAAGGTGCATGGCCCAGACTGCCACTACATCTTCCCCAAAAAATCTGTTTATAAATCACTTCTCACTCTATATGCTATGGTCACCACTCACAAATATGTTAAAGTTACTCTAGCTTCACCACAGAAAGAAAATCAGATTTGTTTCCTTATGGAAAGATCTTGTTCTTGACCAAAAATATTGTTATTCAGTTTAATATGTTAAAGTTACTGTAACTTCACCACAGAAAGAAAATAATATTTGTTTCCTTACGGCAAGATCTTGTTCCTGATGGAAAATATTGTTATTCAGTTTAATAAGGCAAATTGTTAACTCACTTTCCTACTTGAAGAGCAAAGTTCATACTCAAAAATAGATATTTGTAAACTTCAAGATGTTATATAAAATTATTATGTAACACATCTCAGAACTTAATGTAAAATTAGATAATATAAATAATTTGGTTATATAATCTTCCAGGTAATTAAATTAAATTGGATATCAGTGGTTAAGAATATGCACTGATATTACAGAAGACTTGTGTTTGATGACAGTACACATATCAGGCAAGTCACAAGTGTATGTAATTTTAGCTGTGGTGAGGATACAAAGACTTTGATCTCTGGAGGCAGCTACATTCAATGCACACACTCCTACCTGGACTTATCTGTACTTAGAAAATAAAACTAAACATATTTAATGAATACTTTGAACATTATTTTACTTTCTCTACCTCTATAAAACAGTTAACAGTATCCTGTACAGGGTAGATTCTTGAAACACACAGACACACACACACACACTAACACACTCACACACCTGCTTTAGACCTGTACATTTGATTTTGAAACTTATGAGGGAAGAACTAGAATTCTCATTTATTCCTGGTCACTGAAGTTCATCCTATCTGACTCCCTTTTGTGTATATATGTGCCTTGACCTATCCACATGGTAAGGTTGTTGTAGAAATCCTTTTGTTTCCTTTGTTAAAATTTACATAGATATAATTAGTTATTCTAATCAAAATTATCAGAATGCAACTTGAGGTTGCTTTAAAAAGGTATTACTAAAAAGCTAATTTATCACCCAACATTTTATCCTTACCACAATGCTTCTTAAACTACGAATCAAAACTCCTTAAGAATTTCAGAGGCCAAACATGGCAGTATTAGCACGTTTGCCAATGGTAAGCATTTCTCAACTGCACAGACACAATGACCAAACTCTAACTTAAAATCCAAAGCACAGTGATTCAAAAGTGTTTCTGCTAGAACTTTTTTATGCTACATTATAAGATATAGTTGTAGGAGGTTTTTCGTCTCATAATGTTTTGTCTGGGGAAATAAAAAACTTAACAGGCATTTTGCTTATTATATTAATGTTGTATATATGTGACAAATGCTTTTAGAAAGCATTTAAATGGAGGCTTACCTACAGTTTCAGTGGCTTAGAACTTGTAATTAGATTAGTCCATATACACAGAAAACGGTGAGACATATTAACTTCAGTGACAAGAAATAAATCAGTTTTTATTTATTCCTGAGATGATGATGATGATGATGATGATGATGATGATGATGATGATGCCAAACTTTGGCTGTTTTACATCCCAAAGCCCATGAATTTAGTAGTTTTTCAGTACACTGAATTTGCTGTCTTATCAGGTCTTTATCTATGTTGGACTCCCAAAGGTTATTCTAATGCTAGCAAAGGAAAGCCTTAGCAACTAGATATATAGCCAATGAGAGTGAGTGTAAGCATGAATGCAAGCTTCATTTTTATATATCTTTTCGTGAATCTACCATCAGAAGTTGTGGCATATATTAACAGTGGATTGTTCAATTTGTAATGCTTCAATAAAGAAAATTCATCATGTGAATGCCAACCTGCTGGGGCTTTAGTTGATCCAGATGTTGACAAACAGGATTAGCCACCACGTTCTGAACATTTACTAAAAGCAGTCTTCTTAGCATCAACAAATATGAAATCAAAATATCAATTAACTTTGAAAAATATTAAAAGCATTTCATGTCCTACCTTATCAAATAATCAGGTAAGAATTAGAACAGCAATATCAACCAACATGAACTCCCAAAGCTCTCAGGAACTAAACCACCAACCAAAGACTACACATAAGAAGAACCTGTGGCTTTAGGGTGGATATGTAGCAGGGGATTGCTTTATCAGGCTTCACTGAAAATGGAGTTCCTTGGTCCTGTGGAGTCTTGATATCCCAGAATAGGGAAATGCTTGGGTGATGAGGCAGGAGTGTGTGCACTTGTGGGAGAGCACCCTCATAGAGGAAAGGGGAGGGAATGGGAGTTTGTTGAGGGGAATCTTGGAAGGGGATAACATTTGAACTGTAAGTAAAGATATTAACCAATAAAGAATGAAAAAGTTATATAAATATTTATCACATAGAAAAATTTCAAAAACCAACCTTATATATCTATGTTTATAAGAACTGATTTGAGTAAATGCTGTAAGATTGTTATCAATGGAATTTGACTTACTGTGCATTACTAAATGAATGACACATGTGTTTGAAAATTATTTGTGGGCAGTTGTTCATACCTCATGAATAGTAAATGCATTATGTTTGCATATGATAAAGTTAAAATTATACAACAATTTCTATATCCAAATAAATGCAAACAGCTATGTCTCAATTAAATTAGAAGTTTTTTTTTTTTTAATTTGATATAATTTATTTACATTTCAAATGATTTCCCCTTTTCTAGCCCCCCCCCACTCCCCGAAAGTCCCGTAAGCCCCCTTCTCTTCCCCTGTCCTCCCTCCCACCCCTTCCCAGTTCCCCGTTCTGGTTTTGCCAAATACTGTTTCACTGAGTCTTTCCAGAACCAGGGACCACTCCTGCTTTCTTCTTGTATCTCATTTGATGTGTGGATTATGTTTTGGGTATTCCAGTTTTCTAGGTTAATAACCACTTATTAGTGAGTGCATACCATGATTCACCTTTTGAGTCTGGGTTACCTCACTTAGTATGATGTTCTCTAGCTCCATCCATTTGCCTAAGAATTTCATGAATTCATTGTTTCTAATGGCTGAATAGTACTCCATTGTGTAGATATACCACATTTTTTGTATCTACTCTTCTGTTGAGGGATACCTGGGTTCTTTCCAGCATCTGGCAATTATAAATAGGGCTGCTATGAACATAGTAGAGCATGTATCCTTATTACATGGTGGGGAATCCTCTGGGTATATGCCCAGGAGTGGTATAGCAGGATCTTCTGGAAGTGAGGTGCCCAGTTTTCGGAGGAACCGCCAGACTGCTTTCCAGAGTGGTTGTACCAATTTGCAACCCCACCAGCAGTGGAGGAGTGTTCCTCTTTCTCCGCACCCTCTCCAACACCTGCTGTCTCCTGAATTTTTAATCTTAGCCATTCTGACTGGTGTAAGATGAAATCTTAGGGTTGTTTTGATTTGCATTTCCCTAATGACTAATGAAGTGGAGCATTTTTTAAGATGCTTCTCCGCCATCCGAAGTTCTTCAGGTGAGAATTCTTTGTTTAACTCTGTACCCCATTTTTTAATAGGGTTGTTCGGTTTTCTGGAGTCTAACTTCTTGAGTTCTTTATATATATTGGATATTAGCCCTCTATCTGATGTAGGATTGGTGAAGATCTTTTCCCAATTTGTTGGTTGCCGATCTGTCCTCTTGATGGTGTCCTTTGCCTTACAGAAACTCTGTAACCTTATGAGGTCCCATTTGTCAATTCTTGTTCTTAGAGCATACGCTATTGGTGTTCTGTTCAGAAACTTTCTCCCTGTACCGATGTCCTCAAGGGTCTTCCCCAGTTTCTTTTCTATTAGCTTCAGAGTGTCTGGCTTTATGTGGAGGTCCTTGATCCATTTGGATTTGAGCTTAGTACAAGGAGACAAGGATGGATCAATTCGCATTCTTCTGCATGCTGACCTCCAGTTGAACCAGCACCATTTGTTGAAAAGGCTATCTTTTTTCCATTGGATGTTTTCAGCCTCTTTGTCGAGGATCAAGTGGCCATAGGTGTGTGGGTTCATTTCTGGATCTTCAATCCTGTTCCATTGATCCTCCTGCCTGTCACTGTACCAATACCATGCAGTTTTTAACACTATTGCTCTGTAGTATTGCTTGAGGTCAGGGATACTGATTCCCCCAGATTTTCTTTTGTTGCTGAGAATAGTTTTAGCTATCCTGGGTTTTTTGTTGTTCCAGATGAATTTGATAATTGCTCTTTCTAACTCTGTGAAGAATTGAGTTGGGATTTTGATGGGTATTGCATTGAATCTGTATAGTGCTTTAGGCAAAATGGCCATTTTAACTATATTGATTCTACCGATCCATGAGCATGGGAGGTTTTCCCATTTTTTGAGGTCTTCTTCCATTTCCTTCTTCAGAGTCTTGAAGTTCTTGCCATACAGATCTTTCGCATGTTTGGTAAGAGTCACCCCAAGATACTTTATACTGTTTGTGGCTATTGTGAAGGGGGTCATTTCCCTAATTTCTTTCTCAGCCTGCTTATCCTTTGAGTATAGGAAGGCCACTGATTTGCTTGAGTTGATTTTGTAACCTGCCACTTTGCTGAAGTTGTTTATCAGCTGTAGGAGCTCTCTAGTGGAGTTCTTTGGGTCACTTAGGTAGACGATCATGTCGTCTGCAAATAATGATAGTTTGACTTCCTCCTTTCCAATTTGTATCCCTTTGACCTCCTTATGTTGTCGAATTGCCCGAGCTAGTACCTCAAGTACAATATTGAAAAGATAAGGAGAAAGGGGGCAGCCTTGTCTGGTCCCTGATTTCAGTGGGATTGCTTCAAGTTTCTCTCCGTTTAGTTTGATGCTGGCTACCGGTTTGCTGTATATTGCTTTTACTATGTTTAGGTATGGGCCTTGAATTCCTGTTCTCTCCAAGACTTTAAACATGAAAGGATGCTGAATTTTGTCAAATGCTTTTTCAGCATCCAATGAAATGACCATGTGGTTTTGTTCTTTGAGTTTGTTTATGTAGTGGATTGTATTGATGGATTTCCGTATATTGAACCAACCCTGCATTCCCGGGATAAAGCCTACTTGATCATGGTGGATGATCGTTTTGATGTGTTCTTGGATTCGGTTGGCAAGAATTTTGTTGAGTATTTTTGCATCGATGTTCATAAGGGAAATTGGTCTGAAGTTCTCTTTCTTTGTTGGATCTTTGTGTGGCTTTGGTATCAGCGTAATTGTGGCTTCGTAGAAGGAATTGGGTAGTGTTCCTTCTGTTTCTATTTTGTGGAATAGTTTGAAGAGTATTGGTGTTAACTCTTCTTTGAAGGTCTGGTAGAATTCTGCACTGAAACCATCTGGTCCTGTGCTTTTTTTGGTTGGAAGACTTTCTATGACTCCTTCTATTTCTTTAGGCTTTATGGGACTGTTTAGATGGTCTAGTTGGTCCTGATTTAATTTTGGTATTTGGTATCTGTCAAGGAAATTGTCCATTTCCTCCAGATTCTCCAGTTGTGTTGAGTACAGGCTCTTGTAGTAGGATCTGATGATTTTTTGGATTTCCTCAGTTTCCGTTGTTATGTCTCCCTTTTCATTTCTAAGTTTGTTAATTTGGATACTTTCTCTGTGCCCTTTGGTCAGTCTGGCTAAGGGTTTATCTATCTTGTTGATTTTCTCAAAGAACCAGCTCCTAGTTTTGTTGATTTTTTGTATGGTTCTCTTTGTTTCTACTTGATTGATTTCGGCCCTGAGTTTGATGATTTCCTGCCTTCTACTCCTCCTGGGTGAAATAGCTTCTTTTTGTTCTAGGGCTTTCAGGTGTGTCATTAAGTTGGTAATGTATGCTCTCTCCATTTTCTTTTTGGAGGCACTCAGGGCTATGAGTTTTCCTCTTAGCACTGCTTTCATTGTGTCCCATAGATTTGGGTATGTTGTGTTTTCATTTTCATTGTGTTCTAAAAAGTCTTTAATTTCTTTCTTTATTTCTTCCTTGACCAAGGTGTCATTGAGTAGAGTATTGTTCAATTTCCACGTGTATGTGGGTTTTCTGTTGTTTCTGTTGCTATTGAAGACCACTTTTATTCCATAGTGATCAGATAGGAGGCATGGGATTAGTTCTATCTTTTTATATTTGTTGAGGTCTGTCTTGTGACCAATTATATGGTCGATTTTGGAGAAGGTACCATGAGGTGCTGAAAAAAAGGTATATTCTTTTGTTTTAGGATAGAATGTTCTATATATATCAGTTAAGTCTAATTGGTCCAAAGCTTCAATTAGTTTCATTGTGTCCTTGTTTAGTTTCTGTTTTCCTGATCGGTCCATTGAGGAAAGTGCAGTGTTGAAGTCACCCACAATTATTGTGTTAGGTGTAATGTGTGCTTTGAGTTTTAATAAAGTTTCTTTTATGAAAGAGGGTGCCCTTGCATTTGGAGCATAGATGTTCAGGATTGAGAGTTCTTCTTGTTGTATTTTTCCTTTGACCAGCAAGAAGTGTCCCTCAGAGTCTCTTTTGATTACTTTGGGTTGAAAGTCAATTTTATCTGATATTAAAATGGCTACTCCAGCTTGTTTCCTGAGACCATTTGCTTGTAAAATTGTCTTCCAGCCTTTTACTCTAAGGTAGTGTTTGTCTTTGACCCTGAGGTGTGTTTCCTGTAAGCAGCAAAATGTAGGGTCCTGTTTACGTATCCAGTCAGTTAGTCTGTGTCTTTTTATTGGGGCATTGAGTCCATTGATGTTAAGAGATATTAAGGAATAGTGATTGTTACTTCCTATCATTTTTGACGTTATTTTTTAAATTTGATTGCTTAACTTCTTTTGGGTTTGATGAAAGGTTACTATCTTGCTTTTTTCAGGGTGGAGTTTCCCTCCTTGTATTGGTGTTGTCCTCCTATTATCCTTTTTAGGGCTGGGTTTGTGGATAGATATTGGGTGAACTTGGTTTTGTCGTGAAATATCTTAGTTTCTCCATCTATGGTGATTGAGAGTTTTGCTGGATATAGTAGTTTTGGTTGGCATTTGTGTTCTCTTAGAGTCTGCATGAGATCTGCCCAGGACCTTCTAGCCTTCATAGTCTCAGGTGAAAAGTCTGCTGTGATTCTGATAGGTCTTCCTTTATATGTTACTTGGCCTTTTTCTCTTACTGCCTTTAGTATTCTTTCTTTGTTTAGAACATTTGGTGTTTTGATTATTATGTGACGGGAAGTATTTCTGTTCTGGTCCAGTCTGTTTGGAGTTCTGTAGGCTTCTTGTATATTCATGGGCATCTCTCTCTTTAGGTTAGGGAAGTTTTCTTCCATAATTTTATTGAAGATATTTGCTGGCCCTTTAAGTTGTAAATCTTCACTCTCATCTATGCCTATAATCCTTAGGTTTGGTCTTCTCATTGTGTCCTGGATTTCCTGGATATTTTGGGTTACAAGCTTTTTGCACTTTGCATTTTCTTTAACTGTTGAGTCCATGGTTTCTATGGAATCTTCAGCATCTGAGATTCTTTCTTCTATCTCTTGTATTCTGTTGTTGATATTTGCATCTCTGTCCCCTGATTTCTTCCCAAGGCTTTCTATCTCCAAAGTTGTCTCCCTTTGAGTTTTCTTAGTTGTTTCTACTTCTGATTTTAGATCCTGGATGGTTTTGCTTAGCTCCTTCCCTTGCATGTTTGCGTTTTCCTGTAATTCTTTAAGAGATTTTTGTGTTTCCTCTTTCATGAGCTCAGCCTGTTGACCAAAGTTCTCCTGTATTTCTTTAAGAGATTTTTGTGTTTCGTCTTTCATGACCTCAGCCTGTTGAGCAAAGTTCTCCTGTATTTCTTTAAGTGTTTTTTGCATTTCCTCCTTGTTGGCTTTTGTATTCTCCTGGATTTCTTTCAATGATTTTTGTGTTTCCCTTGCAAGGGCTTCTAACTTTTGATCCATTTTCTCCTCAATGTCCTTCATGTGTTCCTGTACCAGCATCATGACCAGTGATTTTAAATCCAAATCTTGTTTTACTGGTGTGATGGGGTATCCAGGACTTGCTGGTAGAGGAGAATTTGGTTCAGATGTTGCCATATTGCCTTGATTTCTGTTAGTGACGTTTCTGCGTTTGCCTTTTGCCATCTAGCTCTCACTGGTGTTACTTGGTCTTGTCAGTGCTGGACTCACCAGTGCAAGCTGCCCCTTCCCCGTTGGCCTCTGGTGCACAGCTTACACTCTGCACTGCCTATAGACAGGGTGCTGTTGTCCAGGCTGTTCAGATCCCGAAGCAGGCACCTGAAGGCTCCCGCTGGGGCCCGCAGGATTTATTGGAGCACACCGACTTCTCCCAGCTGGCCGCCCGGAAGCCCCCACTAGCCTCTTGAGGGACCTGGAGATGTGGCGGCCACCCAGGCTGATCTGAAGCGGAGAGAGTTGGGCTGGGGGCTTCTGCCTGAGGCCTTGCCCCAGATTGTGTCTGTGGACCAGGTGGAACCCGTGTGCACCCCCAGGGAGCTCCGAAGGTGAATGTTGCTGTGACCTCCCCTGTGCTCCGCTCACTCCGCTGGGCAGCCGATTTCCCCAACCGGGCTGGCGCACACTAGGTTAGCCTTGTCGCCTGGGCCCTGAGTCCAGGCAAACGCCTGGGAGGCCAAGGTCCGAGCAAAGTTCCCCTAGGGCTATGTCTGTTATTTGGGTCCGCCAGGTGACCCGGATGGCGGGCGTGCGCGTCCGCGCTCCGCGAAAGCACCGGGAGAGTCTGTTGTGCTAATAACCTCCTGGGCTGGTTGACACACAGATGGCCCACCAAGCCGCCCAGTTCTTGGGGTCAGTCCTATGCCTTTTGGGGCCTAGACCCCCGTTTTGTTAGCCTCAGGCTACGCTTGTTAGCAGTCTCTGCCCTCCCGAGCACTCTGGCTCCTGTAGGCAAAATGGCGGCGCGTGCACCGGCCGGGGCAAAAAAAAAAAAACTCCTGGCTGGGTTGGCGCCCAGATGGCCACTCGAACAGCCCAGGGCCTGGGTGCAGGCCAACGCCCGTCTGGCTCAGACCCCTGCGGTGTTGGGCCTAGGATTATGTTTGTGTACCTCAGTCTGACAGATCTCTGGAGCCCGGGATCAAGATGGCGGTGAGTCTCTCCTGACTGGCGGGCAGCCGAGTTCTGAAGTGGCTTCCGTGCAGCGAAAGGCTCCGCAGAACCGCAGTTGCTTGCCGCCCGGCTGGTCAGCGAAGGTCAGTGGTCGTGGGCGCAGGGCCTAACTGGACCCTGTGTCGCCTTGGTTCCACCGCTGATGGCCCTTCAGCTGGAGCAGCCACTGCTACCGCCGCCGCCGCCGCCGCCGCCGCCGCCGCTCCCTATTTGCCTCCTCCCCTTCTCCTCTAAATTAGAAGTTTTTTATCAATATATTACCAATGTTTTGCAAAGTAAGCATTCTTTATTTAAAAATATACATATAAGTTCAGGCTGTATGCTTTGTAATATTCAGTCACTGAAAATTTGTTAAAGCCAATAATCAGTACCAGGTAGCATACAAGTCTCTATCCACAAAACATCTAGTTTGATAAGTGAGACAAATACAACCTGAAGTCATTTTCCTAGTTTGAGTATTATGTGAGCTGAGCCAACATATGTCTAGTCTTTCAAAGAAAATCCATGTGTAGTTTGTATTCCCCTAGTCAGTAATTCTTCAACCATGCCTATGTATTCAAAAGGAGATTAAAGCTTAATGCAGCTTGTGCATTTACAATTTTTATTTGTTCAGTCTTGGATAAGATTTCAGAAAGAAACATACATATACTGAAAGGAAACATTATAGTCTATTCCTTAGATGTTTTTGATATTTTGTCTGATTCTGTTAAACATGGTTGTTTACTTTTTAAAATTAGTTCTTTTATTTTTAATATTATAATATAATTGCATCATTACTCATTACATTTCTTATCTAAAAATCCATATACATATAGAATTTATGATTTATGAATTTATTTCATTCCTTTTGAATTTTGTCAAGATTTTTTTATGTCTCATAATGATGAAAATGTTATGTTTAAATCCAGTAGCATATTTTATAAGACTAGATACACTGATTTTGATGTTTATCTCTTTACAATAATTAGCAAAGGGATTAGATTAGATTAGAATGGGGTTAGATTAGAATGAAATATCTCCATTATGTCTTCTGGTTAGTTTCAGTCTGATGTCTATTTTGTCAAATATTAGGATCAAGATACCTAGTTGTTTCTTTTTCTCATTTATTTAAATTAGTTTTTTCCATCATTTTACTCTATCTAAAACAGTGCCTGTCTGTAAAGCTAAGATGTGAATTTTTGTGGATCGCAGATAGATGAATTATTTTTCTTAATCCATTCAGTTAGATTGTGTTTTTTGATTACAGAATTGAGAAAGCCAATGTATAGTTTGCTTTTATTTTTTTGTTTGTTTGTTTAGGCTCTTTATAGTATGGAAATTTTTAATTTTTACTTTTAGGTATTGTGGATAATTTTGCTAGGTATATTAATTTAGCCTTGGTTATCATGGTCTTTTAGGACTTGAAATACATTGTTTCAGGTTCTCATGGCTGTTAATTCCAATTCAAGATGTTAAGGCCTAGGTAACTTGTTCCTTGCTTAGCTTGCCATTTTGTGTTGTTACTAATGTTATTAGTAAACTTTCTCAGATATTGTTACTGCTGTTATTAAAAAAACCCTCTCACATTCCCAAGTTAATTACACATTCTGTTATATTTTGTGCTTTTTTGAAACCAATCACAACAGAAGTCAGTTAGAACTGCTTTGTGTAGTCAGCCACAATAAGTTTGGACCTGAACCAACCACCTAGTAGCACTTCCTGCATGCACCTGTATATAAGCTTTTATTGTATTTGCCTTTAAAAGCTTTACCTGGGATGGACTTCAGGATAATAGCATCACACACACGTATTTAGAATAAGACTTCCATTTTGAGTAGGAGACAAGTAATGTTTAAGCCTCAATACCTCTTTGGGAATTGACGTCCTACTTGGCAGAGACATGTATGTGGGTAACTAATAGCTTGATTGGCAACTTAATACATCAATGTTAAACAAGGGAAGTTTCCTCCCAGAGTTGAATACTCTAAACAATCAGGGCAGGACATGACAGTACAGCAATGGGAGTACAACAAATACATGTTTCTAAGTAAATCCCCTAGCCCTAAATTCTAATTGGTGGAATAACTTGACCCAGATGTTTGTAGATCTCAGGCTTACAATTTTTGAGACAGAGTTTCTCTGTGTAGTCCTGGCTGTCCTGGCTGTCCTGGAACTCACTCTGTAGACCAAGCTGGCCTCGAACTCAGAAATCCACCTGCCTCTGCCTCACAAGTGCTGGGATTACAGGGGTGCGCCACCACGCCTGGGTAACACTAAAAGATCTTAAATCAGTGTATCAATTCAGCTCCTTAGTCTTACCTGTGATCCTGATTAATTAATCTTGGGGAATATGCTTGATAAACTATCCTTGTCTGAATGAAGTTATTGTTCATGTGTTTGGTGAGGTGACTCTAGAACCCACCAATTGCTTTTGAAGTTTTGATAGAAAATTCATTTCTTATTCTAATGGGTTTTCCTTTATAAAAGTGACTTCTTTTTGTTTTTGCCTCTTCTTTTCTTTTCAGAATTGAATATACTTTTTTTTAAAATCTGTTTATTTATTGATTTCACTGATATGCCATGGAGATATTCTTTTCTGTTCTTGTTGATTTAATTTTCTGTTTCCTTCTGTTTGTATCTTATGTGCATATATTTCTTTAGTTTGGAAAAGTTTGTCTCTGATGTTGTTTATGTAATTTTCTTTTGATTCTTATTTCTCATCTATAACTATAAATCAAAAGATCTTCTTTCTCAAGGTGCTTCGTAATTTCTACATCTTCATTTCATATATATATATATGTAAATATATATATATTCTTTATTTGTTCTGGATCTTATTTTTTTATATCTTTGCATCTTGATATTCTTTGTTTTGCTTGACACTTTTGCTTGCATGTTTCTGTTTCAGTTTTCTACTTGGGTTTTGGGGTATTTTAATTTTATTTTTCATTCAGTTTAAGTCCAGTTCAATTAATTTACTCTACTGAATTAACTTCAAATGTTCTGAATCCTCTTCCACATTTCTATCAGTTCTCTTTGTGTTTTCTTGAATGTCATTCAGACATTCTTCTTAAATTATTTCTTTTTAATTTCATTGTGCTGTTTTTTTGTCTTATCTTTAAACTCCTTGAATTCTATAATAAAGTTCATGACTAGTCTTTAAATTTATATGTCTTTGGTTGTATATAGGTAATTCCCATTGGTAAACATTCCATAGTACTAGTAGGCTTTGAATGAGAGACACATACTTGATATTTCATGTGGCTTGTTTAATTTTTATTTTGATATCTGAGTATATGAGCTTCTTTTATTTTTCTATTTATATGAACAGAATAGGTTGGAGCAGAAAAGATGATTTGTGAGTAGTTTATGTCCAGAGATTATAAATGCCTTAGGCATAATTGTATGAAATATTCAGTCTTACCTGGAGGTTTCTACTCCACCTTTAATCACTCAGTTCCTAGCTAAAAGACACACAGTTTGTATATTTGTAATAAGCCTTTAAAGCAATAGATCTGCGCAGACTACCCTGTAAGCTATTGGTATCTACTTCCCTTTCAATAACCCTAAGTTATAACTTGCCATGTTTCAACTGGGCTACACTTAATTCCAACTGTCCAGCCTTGTGTTCATGCTTTCATGATTGACCAACCCATGGTATCTGCTCCACCTTCTCTCTTTTCTCCTTGAGGTCTCTGCCTCAGATTCCAAGCCTGGGAAATGAGACTCTGTTACACCTCTTCTGCCAAGCTATAAGCTATAAGAATATTTATTTAACCAATAATTTTAAATTAAGGAGAAAGATCACATAGAATCAATTGATGTACTTGAGGATTCTCTTGTCCCCAGGGCAACCAGGGCCAGTATTTAGCATTACAATACATAGCAACAGGGAAAATCTCAACAAAGATGATATACAGAATATACATTACATTCTGGCTCAAACTTGGCGGGTAGTGTTTGATTAGACTGGATAATGAGTTTATATGTGATGCAGGAGACTCCTGCTATTGGAGTAGCTTGTCTCTACAGGAAATTAGAGGCTGGATTTGGCATAGGTTGTGGTGGCATTTCTAGGTCACAGCATTTGCTATAGAACCCTAGAAAGGTCTAGAATGCTGTAATGCTGTATAGATAGAAGGGTCAGAAAGACTCACCAGGCTGAATTCTGCAGAAGCATTCTAGGATCTGATTGGGTAGAGAGGCAGGTATGATATGGGAGGGTCTTGTACCTTAGAAAGGCTAGGTGGGTCCTAGTAGAATCCCATCAGCTGTTTGAGGTCTAGGCAGGATTGCCCAGATTAGTCTGAGGCACTGGGTACCTGACTAGGGCTTTATATGCTAGATTAGAGAGGGTTCATGGAAGGGAGGGTCAGGTTGCCTCACCTAACTAGATCCTTTTAAAGTAATTCTTTTTTACCTTTTATAGATGAGAAAATTGAATTTAAGTTTAGTACATATTCCCAAATGGAAAACAAAGCAATCCTGCAAACAGATTAATATTCACATCTCTAGAACTCAATATTCTATAGTTCTATAATTAGTTGTTCTGATACACCACAATGTTCCATAACTATTACCCTCATATCAGCCTCAAAACTTCACGCAAAACTGAGCTCAATTATCACTTTTTGAATAATTTTCCTAATCTAATCACCTTTTCAGCATCTTCCTGATCTATGTTCATTACATCACATTATCTTGAGCACATTTTAAAATCTATCTTTAAAGATTTTATACTTTTAAAGGAAAGAAGCTATATCTTTAAGGGTCTATCTACCAAGATACTTCTCTTGAAACTACATATAAAAGACAATTGATAAATGATTTTAAATGAATAAAATAGAAATTTAATGTTCATAGGTAGGATGATAAACTTAGAAGTATTAAATCATAAAATACAGGCTATTTGAGAATAACAGATATTTCAGTGTATCATATACACAGCGTAAAATTGGGATTACTGGCCTTCTGGTTTCAACCTGTGCCTGGAGCAGAACTGGGGTGCTGAAACTGGCCCCACTCCTACAATATCCAGATGGAGGCCTATTTCCAGGTGTTCTAACATGGCCAGGATCACAAGATCAAAGGACAATAGGAACACAGAGGAAGCTTAATTCCTAGGAGATTGGACATACCCAGGAGCACTGGAGTTCTGACATACTCAAGATAATATTTGAGTCCACAACATCTTTTACAACACCCAGTGAAACTGGAACCACAGAAACCAGGGAAACACAAACCCATGCCCAGTCATGGGTTACACCTGTGCCCATAGCAGATGCAGGGCTCTAGCTCCCCACCCACTCAAGCAACACCTAAAGAAAGCTTGACTCCGAGGAGCTCTGGACACATGAGGAGCTCAGCAGCTTGGTCACATCAGGATTTCAGAATTCCAGAGGCAGCTTGATTCCCATGAGCTCTGACAAAGCCAGGATCTCAGGATCACAGCATTACAGAGACATCTGGACTCTGAGGAATTCTGACATAACAAGGATCACATGAGTAACAGGCTCCAGTCAGAGACAGCAAGGGTAGGTAGCACTAGAGATAATCAGATGGTGAATGTAAAGCAGAGACTGAAAGAAAGGCCATCCAGAGACTGTCCCACCTAAGGATCCATCCCATATACAGACACCAAGCACAGACATGAATTTAGATGCCAAGAAGTAGTTTCTGACAGAAGCCTGATATAGCTGTCTCCTGGAGGCTATGCCAGAGCCTGACAAATATAGAGGTGCATGCTTGTAGTCAATCATTCTACTTAGCATGGGGTCCCAAGTAGAGGAGTTAGAGAAAGGACTGAAGAAGATGAAGTGGTTTACAACCCCACAGGAAGAACAAGAGTATCAACTAACCAGAAGCCCCGGAGTTCTCAGGGACTAGATCACCAACAAAAGAGTTCACATGGAGCAACCCATGGCTCCAACTGCATATGTAGCAGAGGATGGCCTTGTTGGACATCAGTGGCAGAGAGGCTCTTGGTCCTGTGAAGACTCAATGTCCCAGTGTAGGGGAATGCCATGGCGAAGAAATGGGCCTGGGTGGGCTGGTAGGGAACGACTCTCACAGAAGCAGGAGGAAGGAGGTTGGGATGGGGGTTTCTGGAGGGGAAACTGGGAAATTAGATAACATTTTAATTGTAAATATACAAAATATACAATAAAAATAAATAAATTTGGGATGACTGTCAGGAAATGACATGAAGGGAGGAGCAGAGACAAATTATAGGAACCATTGTCAACAAATTGGGCTTGAATAATAACATAATCTTAGTCACAAGATGCATATTCTATTTATAGATCAATGATATTAATTTTATTAATTATTTGAATAATAGGTATTCTTATGACATTTTAAACATGTTTTTAAGATTCCTTGTTCATCCTACTATGCCATTATTATTTCCTGTTCCACTTACTATTAATATCTCCTCTCTCTCAAAGACTTCTTTCTTGTATTATCCTCTATTTTTCTTTCTTTAACTAATGTTGCTAAAGGGATATATAAATATAAATAAACAAAAACTACATTTATTGTTTCTTGTATGTATATGGTTTTAAGGCAGATCACTCAGTATTTGGTAAGTACATATGAGATTAAACTTTGGGACGCTTGTGAAATTTTGCCTATTCATATTGGCATGGCAACTCCATTTATTCTATTTGAGACCTTATTCCACAGAGCAGTGTTATTGGTGTTAATGGAAATTCTTTGCCTCTCAGTTGCTGAGTCACATATAATTCCTCTTTGAAAAACTCCTCTAGATTACGTTCAAAAGTGTACTTTACAACTATAATATTTATTTTATCTCTCTTTGCAATCAAATTGATATTCAATATCAACCATCTTATACTCTTGTATGCTTTTAGCTATACTTTAAGTTCCCCAAACATGGAAAGCCATTTTGTTCCCATGTGGCTTAAAAGTAGTGTATGATATGTGAATGTGTTGTGCAAATAAAGAATTTCAAATATTAAATGTAGGGGATATTTGTTAAGGATTGAAAGTAGCTACTATAATTTGAATATGGCTGCAAATTTTAACTAGTTTAAACCAGTCTTAAAGAAAAACCTTTTTCAATGCCTGTAATATGCCAAATACTGTATTAAGTACTGGGGTGGTCACCACCTCCATAAAGAAATGACCAAGCTCTCCAAGAATTGACAAATGGGACCTCATAAGGTTACAGAGATTCTGTAAGGCAAAGGACACCATTAAGAGGACAGATCGGCAACCAACAAATTGGGAAAAGATCTTCACCAATCCTACATCAGATAGAGGGCTAATATCCAATATATATAAAGAACTCAAGAAGTTAGACTCCAGAAAACCAAACAACCCTATTAAAAAATGGGGTACAGAGTTAAACAAAGAATTCTCACCTGAAGAACTTCGGATGGCGGAGAAGCATCTTAAAAAATGCTCAACTTCATTAGTCATTAGGGAAATGCAAATCAAAACAACACTAAGATTTCATCTTACACCAGTCAGAATGGCTAAGATTAAAAATTCAGGAGACAGCAGGTGTTGGAGAGGGTGTGGAGAAAGAGGAACACTCCTCCACTGCTGGTGGGGTTGCAAATTGGTACAACCACTCTGGAAATCGGTCTGACGGTTCCTCCGAAAACTGGGCACCTCACTTCCAGAAGATCCTGCTATACCACTCCTGGGCATATACCCAGAGGATTCCCCACCATGTAATAAGGATACATGCTCTACTATGTTCATAGCAGCCCTATTTATAAGTGCCAGATGCTGGAAAGAACCCAGGTATCCCTCAACAGAAGAGTGGATGCAAAAAATGTGGTATATCTACACAATGGAGTACTATTCAGCCATTAGAAACAATGAATTCATGAAATTCTTAGGCAAATGGATGGAGCTAGAGAACATCATACTAAGTGAGGTAACCCAGACTCAAAAGGTGAATCATGGTATGCACTCACTAATAAGTGGTTATTAACCTAGAAAACTGGAATACCCAAAACATAATCCACACATCAAATGAGATACAAGAAGAAAGGAGGAGCGGTCCCTGGTTCTGGAAAGACTCAGTGAAACAGTATTCGGCAAAACCAGAACGGGGAACTGGGAAGGGGTGGGAGGGAGGACAGGGGAAGAGAAGGGGGCTTACGGGACTTTCGGGGAGTGGGGGGGGATAGAAAAGGGGAAATCATTTGAAATGTAAATAAATTATATCGAATAAAAAAATTAAAAAAAAAGAAAAGTTACAAAAAAAAAAAAAAAAAAAAAAAAGAAATGACCAAGCTCTCAAATGGCATGAACAATTTGAAATGATTTCTTATTAACTTCTTGAGTGGTGTGCAAATGTATTTCAGGAGATTGTAGCATGCTTTAGAATAGTTAAGGAACATTAACAATTGAAGAGATATTTAAATCCACATCAAAAGAAAGGCTACCATTTTATGGAATGGATAGTGAGGATACTCCAAACATGAGAATCACCTGCAGCTTACTTTTATGTTATAAAAAGATACAATTTCTAGGAGTGAAGAATTCAATGGAAGCAAAAGTAATGATCACTTATAGGAAGGATCTGTCTTTTATGATTCAATAAACAAAGTCAAAACGCACATAGGATATGAGCAAACATGACTTGCCCAACTCCTCTGTCTGCTATACTTTTTTGATCAACCCATACCATAGCAAATTTCCAAGTCCAACCAGGCTGTGTTTGGCTATCCAGATGAGCATATTCTCTTATCCATAAGCCTCTCAAACTCACTGAAATTCTCACAGGGACTGTTTCTCATACTTGATGTTGAACTTCAGTCTAAGAAACCCTGTAGGCATTCTGAGAATTTATATGTGTACATCAGAAAGCATATCCTATATGCTAGTCCATTCCCCTGTGTACTGGCTAGTTTTGTGTGTCAACTTGACACAGGCTGGAGTTATCACAGAGAAAGGAGCTTCAGTTGGGGAAGTGCCTCCATGAGATCCAGTTGTGGGGCATTTTCTCAATTAGTGATCAAGTGGGGAGGGCCCCTTGTGGCTGGTGCTCTTGGGTTATATAAGAGAGAAAGCTAAGCAAGCCAGGGGAAGCAAGCCAGTAAGAAACATCCCTCCATGGCCTCTGCATCAGCTCCTGCTTCCGGAACTGCTTGAGTTCCAGTCCTGACTTCCTTTAGTGATGAACTGCTTGAGTTCCAGTCCTGACTTCCTTTAGTGATGAACTGCAATGTGGAAGTGTAAGCTCAATAAACCCTTTCCTCCCGAACTTGCTTCTTATTCATAATGTTTGTGCAGGAATAGAAACCCTGACTAAGACAAATTGGTACCAGCATAGTGGGGTATTCCTGTGACAACCTGACCATGTGTTGTGGAGGACTATGGAAGGACTTTGGAACTTTCGGCTAGATTATCCATTCAGTGTTAAGAGCTCTGTACAATGTTCTGTAGGAGCTTGGGAGATAATGTTGAGAACAATGCAGAAGATGGAGGCCTGGCTTGTGAAATTTCAGAGGGAAGAATAAAGACTCTTACAGTGGCCATGTTTTGATTGTGAAGATTCTGTGGTTTTGGTTAGCTGGGGTTGAAGAATCAGCTGTGATTAACAAGATACAAGAACCACTAAAGCAAACCTTTGTGTTACTGGGACTATTGATGCTGGTTAGCTGGAGCTAAGAAATTAGCGGTGATTAAGAAAAGACCAGCATCACTGAGGTGAAATCTTCTGGAAAGTGTTTTCTGAGAGCACAGAGAGTGTGTTCCAGAGATAGCCACAGTTGTATTTTGTGCTGTGACTGGACTTGGTACTGTGTAAGTGTCAACCAGATGGTACTGGTTTTGAAGGCATGAAGGGGTCATGAAGGGCAGCTGAGGCTCTTGGCACAGTGAGAAGAGGCCACGGAAGGCCACTGGTGAAGGTGCAACCTCAGTTGCAATTGATGGCCCAGGACTTGAAGAGGTCATGCATAGGAGCAGAGGCTTGTCACCATGAAGAGAGCCTATAAGAGGCTATTGGTGAAGCCTAATTACAGTGGAAGATAGCAACGTTTTGGAGATGCCAGTACCACGCGATGACCACCAAGAACAGCAGCAGCAGTGGATTACAGGCAGCTGGAGCCTAGAAGACAAGCTGTGTGCTACAAAGGGCAGAGCTGGAGAAGTGATCCCAGCCCTTGGAGGAGCCCAGAAGATCGTGAGTTGGATCCCAGACATTGAACCATTGGAATTTGAGTTTTGCTTTTGGTTGTGACTGTGCTCTGATATGCTTCCCTCTTGAAGGAAGAAAGTAGTTTAGTGGAGCCCACAGTTAAGAGACTTTGAATTTTTAAAAGACTTTGAATTTTAAAGATATTGGACATTTTAAAGTGATTGAACTTTTAATATGTAAAGACTGTGGGACTTTTAAAGTAATTTAGATCTTGGGGATGAATAAGAAAGTAAGGGTTGAGGCTTAATAGTGATGTGTTTGTGTGTCAAGTTGGCAAGGGGTCAATTGTACTGGCCAGTTTTGTGTGTCAACTTGCCACAGGCTGGAGTTATCACAGAGAAAGGAGCTTCAGTTGGGGAAGTGCCTCCTTGAGATCCAGTTGTGTGGCATTTTCTCAATTAGTGATCAAGTGGGGAGGGCCCGTTGTGGGTAGTACCATCTTTGTGCTGGTGCTCTTGGGTTCTGTAAGAGAGCAGGCTGAGCAAGCCAGGGGAAGCAAGCCAGTAAGAAACATCCCTCCATGGCCTCTGCATCAGCTCCTGCTTCCTGACCTGCTTGAGTTCCAGTCCTGACTTCCTTTAGTGATGAACTGCAAAGTGGAAGTGTAAGCTCAATAAACCCTTTCCTCCCCAACTTGCTTCTTGGTCATGATGTTTGTGCAGGAATAGAAACCCTGACTAAGACACCCTGTCTACTAAACTTTGTTTTAGTTACACTATTATTGCTGTAAAGAGACACTATGACTCTTATAAAACAGCATTTAATTGGGGCTAGCTTACAGTTTTTAGAGGACTGTTCTAGGATCATTTTAGTTGGGGTATGCCAGGAGCATAAGGGTATTCATGAAGTTGGAGCATTTGCTGAGTGACATATATATATATATATATATATATATATATATATATATATATATATATATATAGAGAGAGAGAGAGAGAGAGAGAGAGAGAGAGACAGAGAGACAGAGACAGAGACAGAGACAGAGACAGAGAGACAGAGACAGAGACAGAGACAGAGACAGACAGAGACAGACAGACAAAGATAGATAGAAAATGAGAGAGTCCTTTCTCTAATTCCTCCATCACCCTGCACTCAGGGTGTGGCTGGGTAGAAGAACACACTCATAGAAATAGGGAAAGGGGTATAGCAGAGGAGCTTTCGGGGAGAGAGGGAAACCTGGTAAGTGGATAATACTTGAAATGTAAATAAATGTCCTCCAACAAGAACACCTCCTAATCCTTATAATACTTCCAAACAGTTTCAATCCCTGGTGACTAAGTGTTAAAATATATTCTTTATAGGTACCTTATCATTCACACCATTTCATCTAGGTTTGGATCAGAAAGCATATCCTATGTGCCCATCCATCCACATCTGTCTACCAAATATTATACTCCACCACATACCATAACCACCAGATTGAGGTTGGAATCCTCTGTGCTCTGAACAAGCCTGTTAAGTCTAACTTATTATTGTAAATCATCATGTACTCTACCTAAGTTAGAGCCTATATCCCACATTCAGTGCTCTAACAAAATCTGAAAAGACCCATCTGTGTTTTTTCAATCTTTAGACTAAGGAGAAGACAGACATTTTACATTTCACCAAGCCCTCTGTCTTCAGATCATTATCACTAACAACAACAAAAATATGGGTTGTATTTCAAAAACAAACCATGTGAAAGATTCAACAGTGTGTATATTTGAAAATCTACCAGTCCTATAGAAATATTCTCCAATGAGAATGGCCTAGTTGAGCACCTAAACACAAACATTACAAGAAAAATCTGAAACCTCAAAAAATTCAAGGACTTTGAAGAAAACACAAATGATTAGTTTATCAAACTTAAAAGAATTACTAAGGAATTTAAATGCTAGTGTGATACTCATCAAAACACAAATATGTGACTATATTTAATGAAAAGCATTTGGAAACTGAGTTCAAAATTGTTACATAAATTTAAAAAAATATTCAATCTGAAATGAATCTAAAACTGACAACCTTAATATCCAAGTATGAAACTCAGAAGAAATCCTTGTAAGTAGAAATAATCAAGCAGAAGCTGGACTATCAAGTCTCAGAGATGAAGTTGAAGAATTACACCACTGAGGCAGATATACACACTGTTGTATATATACAACATGTGTTGATTTTCAAATATACACACTGTTGAATCTTCCACATAGTTTGTTTTGAAATACAACCCATCTTTTTGTTGTTGTTAATGATAATGATATGAAGACAGAGGGCTTGGTGAAAAAAATCACAGTAAAGGAATATTCAGGAAATTTGGGACAGCATAGGGATACCAGTTGGGTTCCTAATAGGCATCATTTTAAAGGCAGAGATTACAGAGCGAACTAGATCAAGTCATCAACCCAGAAGACTTGTATACCAGTAAGATGCAACAGAATACAGGCAGTTTCCCCCCACATGCAAACACATACACACACACATAAACACTCACACACACACACACACACACACACACACACACACACAGAGACAGAGAGACAGAGACAGAGACAAAGAAGAGAGAACTTAAAGCCAATTCACATAAATTGAATACTACTCAATAATGAACTTGTAAAGTTATTACAAAAGTCATATATCAAAAAGTTTATCCATCATGACTAAGTGGTTTTTATCCCATAGATACAGAGCTGGTTTAATATGCAGAAGTTAATAAGTATAAGAAATTTTGTACATAGACATATAGGGGAAAAATCAAATGAACATTTCAACATATGCAGAAAACACCAGTTGGATATGAGACTATCCAACATATCTTCACAATTAAAGTTCCATGGAATGCCAGACTAGAAGGAACATACCTCAACATAATATAAGCTATACATGAGAAACCCACAGTCAGCACCATCCTAATTATAGGAAAAAACTGGAAGCAATGCCTCAAAATTAGGCATGAGACAAGGATATTTATTATAACACTCCTTCATAATATTATGTGCAATTTATCCCATTTCCCAGTCCCCCCAGAAACTCCCTATCCTGCTCTGTTCCCTGCATCTATGAGGGTGTACCTCTACCCACTCATCTGCTCCCACCTCCCTGCCCTCACATTCCCCTATACTGGATCATCAAGCCGTCATGGGACCAAGAGTGTCTTCTCTCATTGATACCCAGCAAGGCCATCCTCTACTACATATGCAGCTGAAGTCATGGGTCCCTCCATGTGTACTCACTGGTTGGTAGTTTAGACCCTGGGAGCTCTGGGGGGATCTTGTTGGTTGATATTTTTGTTCTTCCTATGGGGTTGTGAACCCCTTTAGCTCCCTCAGACCATTCTCTAATTCCTCCATTGGGGACCCCATGATCAGTTCAATGGTTGGCTGAGAGCATCCACCTCTATATATGTCAGGCCCTAGCAGAGTCTTTCAGGAGACATCTATATCAGACTCCTGTCAGCATGTACTTCTTGGCATGCACTTCTGCTAGTGTCTGCATTTGCTGACTGTATATGGAATGACAATGGATAATATCAGAAATGCAACATGATAACAAATAATCTTGAAATAAGTGTTTTTCTATATACAATCAACAAAAGTACAGAGAAACGGTATCATGGAAAAAACTCCCATTCATAAAAGCTTTAAAGAAAATCAAATATATAAGAATGAACCTCACCAAGGAGGTGAAAGTTCTCTATAATGAACACATTAAACTTTTTAAAACAGAAATAGTGAAAAACACTAGAATATGGAAAAGCATGCCATATTCATTGATATGTAAATATTATCTTGTAAAAATTTTCATTATACCAAGTCATTTACAAATCTAAAGGAATCCTAATTAAAATCCCCATAGCATTTTTTTAATAGAAATAGAACAAAATATGAAATTCACATGTATCCACAAGTGGCCTAAGCAAAAGAATCATGCTTGAATGATGATAATGATAGATTTCAAGGCAATTCTTTTTTTTTAAATTTATTTTTATTCGATATAATTTATTTACATTTCAAATAATTTCCCCTTTTCTAGCCCCCCCACTCCCCGAAAGTCCCGTAAGCCCCCTTCTCTTCCCCTGTCCTCCCACCCACCCCTTCCCACTTCCCCGTTCTGGTTTTGCTGAATACTGTTTCACTGAGTCTTTCCAGAACCAGGGGCCAATCCTCCTTTCTTCTTGTACCTCATTTGATGTGTGGATTATGTTTTGGGTATTCCAGTTTTCTAGGTTAATATCCACTTATTAGTGAGTGCATACCATGATTCACCTTTTGAGTCTGGGTTACCTCACTGAGTATGATATTCTCTAGCTCCATCCATTTGCCTAAGAATTTCATGAATTCGTTGTTTCTAATGGCTGAATAGTACTCCATTGTGTAGATATACCACATTTTTTGCATCCACTCTTCTGTTGAGGGATACCTGGGTTCTTTCCAACATCTGGCAATTATAAATAGGGCTGCTATGAACATAGTAGAACATGTATCCTTATTACATGGTGGGGAGTCTTCTGGGTATATGCCCAGGAGTGGTATAGCAGGATCTTCTGGAAGTGAGGTGCCCAGTTTTCGGAGGAACCGCCAGACTGATTTCCAGAGTGGTTGTACCAATTTGCAACCCCACCAGCAGTGGAGGAGTGTTCCTCTTTCTCCACACCCTCTCCAACACCTGCTGTCTCCTGAATTTTTAATCTTAGCCATTCTGACTGGTGTAAGATGAAATCTTAGGGTTGTTTTGATTTGCATATCCCTAATGACTAATGAAGTTGAGCATTTTTTAAGATGCTTCTCCGCCATCCGAAGTTCTTCAGGTGAGAATTCTTTGTTTAACTCTGTACCCCATTTTTTAATAGGGTTGTTTGGTTTTCTGGAGTCTAACTTCTTGAGTTCTTTATATATATTGGATATTAGCCCTCTATCTGATGTAGGATTGGTGAAGATCTTTTCACAATTTGTTGGTTGCCGATTTGTCCTCTTGATGGTGTCCTTTGCCTTACAGAAACTTTGTAATTTTATGAGGTCCCATTTGTCAATTCTTGCTCTTAGAGCATACGCTATTGGTGTTCTGTTCAGAAACTTTCTCCCTGTACCGATGTCCTCAAGGGTCTTCCCCAGTTTCTTTTCTATTAGCTTCAGAGTGTCTGGCTTTATGTGGAGGTCCTTGATCCATTTGGATTTGAGCTTAGTACAAGGAGACAAGGATGGATCAATTCGCATTCTTCTGCATGCTGACCTCCAGTTGAACCAGCACCATTTGTTGAAAAGGCTATCTTTTTTCCATTGGATGTTTTCAGCCTCTTTGTCGAGGATCAAGTGGCCATAGGTGTGTGGGTTCATTTCTGGATCTTCAATCCTGTTCCATTGATCCTCCTGCCTGTCACTGTACCAATACCATGCAGTTTTTAACACTATTGCTCTGTAGTATTGCTTGAGGTCAGGGATACTGATTCCCCCAGATTTTCTTTTGTTGCTGAGAATAGTTTTAGCTATCCTGGGTTTTTTGTTGTTCCAGATGAATTTGAAAATTGCTCTTTCTAACTCTGTGAAGAATTGAGTTGGGATTTTGATGGGTATTGCATTGAATCTGTATAGTGCTTTAGGCAAAATGGCCATTTTAACTATATTGATTCTACCGATCCATGAGCATGGGAGGTTTTCCCATTTTTTGAGGTCTTCTTCCATTTCCTTCTTCAGAGTCTTGAAGTTCTTGTCATACAGATCTTTCACATGTTTGGTAAGAGTTACCCCAAGATACTTTATACTGTTTGAGGCTATTGTGAAGGGGGTCATTTCCCTAATTTCTTTCTCAGCCTGCTTATCCTTTGAGTATAGGAAGGCCACTGATTTGCTTGAGTTGATTTTATAACCTAAGGCAATTCTTTTAAGGACAACATTTAATTAGGGCTGGCTTACATTTTCAGATACTCAGTCCATTATCATCAAGGTGGGTGCATGGCAGCATCTAGGCAGGCATAGTACCGGAGGAGTTGAGGGTTCTACATCTTCATCTGGAGGCTCCTAGGAAAATATTGACTTCCAGGCAGCTAGGAATAGAGCAGTAAAGACCATGCCAACAGAGACACACCTATTCTAATGAGACTACACCTCCTAATAGTGCCACTTCCTGGCCCAAACATATACAAGCCAAACCATTAGAGATGCCAAAGAAATCATCCAAAACAAAACAAAAACAAAAATAAAACAAAGCAAAAGATCCTAAACAAATAAAAAAAAACATAAACCAAAGGGGGAAAAAACATGAAAACAAATACTGTAGAGGATGTGGGGAAAGGAACCCCCCTTCACTGTTGTTGGCATTGCAACATTAAGTACAGTCAAGATTTTTTTCTGGTAGAACAGATACCATTTTTCTGAATGGAAAATGTCACCAGTTATTGGATCTGTGTAGACACACATTATCTTTACTTGAAAAAATGATTGGAAAGACATTTAAAGTCATCCTTTTATATCACAGACATTTTTATAAGGGTGATAATCTTGTCCATAAGGGTAGAATACTGATTATCTAATTATCCTAAATCCTTCTGTCTGCCTGTGATTTTTGGGTGGACGTGGTTACCAACTTTGTTGCATGCTCTGACCTTTCTTAATCTCTCTATGTGGGGTCAGAACTTAGGCACTATTCAGAGCAGTGAGTACCTTGTTCATGTTGATTCTTTGTAGGCTGGTGTGTCAGCTTATATTCTAATTTAGCTTCCACAGTTCCTTCAATTCCTACAAGCATATTCCTTGTTATGTCACCCTTAGTACTGTATAGAATCAAACATCCCTCTTGTCCGCGTATCTGCTTCTTTAACCTCAGTTGTATATATTAGGTCCTCTTCCTTGAAAAATAGCTGGAAAATTGCTCACAGGTGTGGGATTTGGCCTTCTCTTGCCAGGATATTTTATTCTTGCCTGCATATCCTCCTAACTTGCCTAGAGTGAGAGTATCAGCATCTAATTTCTGTTTTCTATTCTCTGTGTCTCCTTTACTCTTCAGTGTCTTCTACATTGGTACTCTTGACACTTCTGGTTCTTTGGCCTGTTCTGTGCACAGGACTAGAGGAGCCTTAACACCATTCTTGTTCTTTACCCATATACTAATCATGTTTCTTATCTTTGGAACAAATACATGAGAAGAAGAAACTTGATGGGAGAAGAAAATGGGTTTATTTTTTCTTTGTACCTTCCTGGTGGTGAAGACATGTCAACATGAGATCCTGGAACTTCAAAGAGCTCAAGGTGTGGTTTGTTAAGTATGTCTATAAATACACAGAGACTCTGGCCTGACTCACAGGTATAACCATAATTTACGAGGCATTAGCTGATTACTATCACTAGCCAGGTCTTGTCCCTTAAAGTTTCCACAATATCCTAAGACAGTGCCACAAATGAAGAATTAATGATAATACATATGAGCCTATGGCTGGCATTTAACATTCAAATTACACTACTTTGATTTCAGGCCTATAGACTTGTAGCTGTCTCATAATTCAATGAAGCATTCAGTCTACATGGAAATAATCTCTAGCTACAGCAGCCAATAATGCCAAAAAACATTTTTAAAAATCTTCTGGGAAGTACTTCAATGGGCATTTGTGGCAGGCAGCTGCAACAGCGGCAACAACAGCAGTGGCTCGTCCAGAGGAAGGGCCATCAGCAGTGGAACCAAGGTGACAGGGCCCAGGCAGGCCCTGCACCCACTACCACTGACCATTGCTGGACAGCCGGGCTGCGAGCAGCAGCGGATTTACAGCGCCTTTCACTGCACAGAAGCCATATCAGAAATCTGCCTCCCACCAGTCAGTTACAAGAGACTCTCCTCCATCTTGGTTGTCAGATGCCAGAGAGATCAGACAGCCTTAGGTATGCAAACATAACCCGAGGCCAACATTTTGGGGGTCTAAGCTCAACGGGCGTTGGCCTGCACCCAGGCCCTGGGCTGTTCAGGGGGCTATCGGTGTGCCAACCTGGCTAGGAAGTTGTTTGCCAGGCCCGGCTTGCTCGATGTCATTTTGACTACGAGATGCCAGAGTGTTCTAGCAGGCAAAGCCAGCTAACAGTCATAGCCCGAGGCTAACATAGCTGGGGTCTAGGCCCAACAGGCATTGGATTGCACACAGGCCCTGGGTTTTCCAATGGGCCATCTGTGTGCCAACCTGGCCAGGAGGTTGTTAGCCAGACAGACTCTTCCAGGACTTTCAGGGAGCGCACACACATTGTTGCCATCCTGGCCACCTGACAGAACCAATTAACACTTATAGCCCGAGGGGAACTTTGCTCAGGCCTTGGCCTGCCAGGCTTTTGCCTAGACTCGGAGCCTGAGCAGCTATGCAAGCCTTGTGTGCACCAACACGGTTGGGAGATCGTCTGCCCAGCAGAGTGATCATCACTCAGAAAAGGGCATACACCATCAGCACTCCCTGAAGGAGCAAACGGGCATCACCTCGTTTACAGAGACAATCTGGAGCAAGACACACTAGGGCTCCAAGAGCACGCAAGAGGAGGACAGCACATCAGCAATCTGAGACAGGGAAAAGCCAGCCATCCAGTGTTGCAGGAATAGCCCTAGAGCCTCACAGGAGGCTCAAACACCTGCCAGAGACAAGACCAACTAATGCCAGAGAACAAGATGGCAAAGGGAAAACACAGAAACACTACTAACAGAAATCTAGGCAATATGGCAGCATCTGAACCAAACTCTCCAACATCAGCAAGTCCTGGATATGCCAACACACCAGAAAAGCAAGATTTGAATTTAAAAATCACTAGTCATGATACTGCTAGAAGAGCACAAAAAGGACATAAATGATTCTCTTAAAGAAATACAGGGGAACATGGATAAACTAGAAACCCATATAATGGAAACACAAAAATCACTTAAAGATATTCAGGAGAATAAGGGTCAAGAGATAGAAGCCAATAAAGAAGAAACACACACAAAAAAAAAAATTAAAGAAATGCAGGAGAACTTAAGTCAACAGGCAGAAGTCATGAAAGAGGAAACACAAAAATCTCTTAAAGAATTAAAGGAAAACACAAACAAACAAATGAAGGAACTGAGCAAAGCCATCCTGGATCTAAAAACAGAAGTAGAAACAACTAAGAAATCACAAAGCGAGACAACTTTGGAGATAGAAAACCTTGAGAAGAAAGCAGGGGCCTTAGATGCAAATATCAAAAACAGAATACAAGAGATGGAAGAAAGAATCTCAGATGCCGAAGATACCATAGAAACCATTGACTCAACAGTCAAAGAAAATGTAAAATGCAAAAAGCTTGTATCCCAGAACATCCAGGAAATCCAAGACACAATGAGAAGACCAAACCTAAGGATTATATGTGTAGGTGAGAGTGAAGATTTAGAACTGGAAGGGCTAGCAAATATCTTCAACAAAATTTTGGAAGAAAACATTCCCAACTTAAAGAGAGAGATGCCCATGAATATGTAAGAAGCCTACAGAACTCCAAACAGACTGGACCTGAGCAGAAACACCTCCCGTCACATAATAATCAAAACCCCAAATGTACTAAACAAAGAATGTTAAAGGCAGTAAGAGAAAAAGGCCAAGTAACATATAAAGGAAGACCTATCAGAATTATACCAGCCTTCTCACCAGAGACCATGAAAGCTAAAAGATCCTGGGAAGATCTCATGCAGACTCTAAGAGAACACAAATGTCAGCCAAGACTACTATACCCAGCAAAACTTTCAATCACAATAGATTGAGAAACCAAGACATTCCATGACAAAACCAAATTTACACAATATCTTTCCACTAACCCAGCTCTGCAAAGAATAATAGGAGGAAAATTCCAGTACAAGGACGGAAACTACACCCTGGAAAAAGCAAGATAGTTACCTTCTTTCATCAAACCCAAAAGAAGATAATCACTCAAATATGAAAATAACATCAAAAATGACAGGAAGTAATAATCACTATTCCTTAATATCTCTTAACATCAAAGGACTCAATTCCCCAATAAAAAGACATAGATTAACAGACTGGATAAGGAAACAGGACCCTACATTTTGCCGCATACAGGAGACACACCTCAATGTCAAAGACAAAAACTACCTTAGAGTAAAAGGCTAGAAGATAATCTTACAAGACAATGGTCTCCGGAAACGAGCCAGAGTAGCCATTCTAATATTGACTTTCAACCTAAAGTCATCAAAAAGACACAGAAGGACACTTCTTCCTGGCCAAAGGAAAAATCCACCAAGAAGAACTTTCAATTCTGAACATCTATGCGCCAAATGCAAGGGCACCCTCATTCGTAAAAGAAACTTTACTAAAGCTCAAAGCACACATTGCAGCTAACACAATAATTGTGGGTGACTTCAACACTCCATTCTCCTCAATGGACCAATCAGCAAAACAGAAACTAAACAGGGACACAGTAAAACTAATTGAAGCTTTGTACCAATTGGATTTGACTGATATTTATAGAATATTTTAACCTAAAGCAAAAGAATATACATTTTTCTCAGCACCTGGTGGTTCCTTCTCCAAAATTGACCACATAATTTTTCACAAGACAGACCTCAACAAATATAAGAAGATCGAACTAATCCCATGCCTCCTATCAGATATTTATGGAGTAAGAGTGGTTTTCAAAAGCAACAAAAACAACAGAAAGCCCAAATGCACATGGAGGCTGAATAACACTCAACTCAATGACAAACTCAATAGCCAAAGAAGAAATAAGGAAAGAAATCGGTGAGTTTTTAGAATTTAATGACATACCCAAAACTTTGGGACACAATGAAAGCAGTGCTAAGAGGAAAACTCATAGCCCTGAGTGCCTCCAAAAAGAAAATGGAGAGAGCATACACTAGCAGCTTAAGGACACACCTGAAAGCCCTGGAACAAAAAGAAGCCAACTCATCCAGGAGGAGTAGAAGACAGGAAATCATCAAACTCAGGGCTGAAATCAATCAAGTGGAAACAAAGAGAACAATACAAAGAATCAATGAATCCAGGAGCTGGTTCTTTGAGAAAATCAACAAGATAGATAAACCCTTAGCCAGACTGACCAAAGGGCACAGAGAAAGTATCCAAATTAACAAAATTAGAAATGAAAAGGGGGATATAACAACAGAAACTGAGGAAATTCAAAAAATCTTCAGATCCTACTACAAAAAATCTATATTCAACACAACTGGAGAATCTGAAGTAAATGGACAATTTCCTAGACAGATACCAAACACCAAAATTAAATCAGGACCAAATAGATCATCTAAACAGTCCCATAAACCCTAAAGAAATAGAAGGGTCATAGAACGATTTCCAACCAAAAAAAGCACAGGACCAGATGGTTTCAGTGCAGAATTCTATCAGACCTTCAAAGAAGACCTAAAGCCAATACTCTTCAAATGATTCCACAAAATAGAAACAGAAGGAACACTACCCAATTCCTTCTACAAAGCCACAATTACAATGATACCAAAACGACCCAAAGATCCAACAAAGAAAAAGGACTTCAGACCAATTTCCCTATGAACATCGATGCAAAAATACTCAACAAAATTCTTGCCAACCGAATTCAAGAACACGTAAAAAAAAAAAACGATCATCCACCATGATCAAGTAGGCTTTATTCCAGGGATGCAGGGTTGGTTCAATATACGGAAATCCATCAATGCAATCCACTACATAAACAAACTCAATGAAAAAAACCACATGGTCATTTCATTGGATGCGGAAAAGGCATTTGACAAAATTCAGCATCCTTTCATTCTTAAAGTCTTGGAAAGAACAGGAATTCAAGGCCCATACCTAAACATAGTAAAAGCAATATACAGCAAACCGGTAGCCAGCATCAAACTAAATAGAGAGAAACTTGAAGCAATCCCACTAAAATCAGGGACTAGACAGGGCTGCCCCCTTTCTCCTTATCTTTTCAATATTGTACTTGAGGTACTAGCTCGGGCAATTCGACAACATAAGGTCGTCAAAGGGATACAAATTGGAAAGGAAGAAGACAAACTATCATTATTTGCAGATGTCATGATAGTCTACCTAAGTGACCCAAAAAACTCCACTAGAGAACTCTTACAGCTGATAAACAACTTCAGTAAAGTGGCAGGTTATAAAGTCAACTCAAGCAAATCAGTAGCCTTCCTATACTCAAAGGATAAGGAGGCTGAGAAAGAAATTAGGGAAATGACCCCCTTCACAATAGCCACAAACAGTATAAAGTACCTTGTTGTGACTCTTACCAAACATGTGAAAGATCTGTATGACAAGAACTTCAAGACTCTGAAAAAGGAAATGGAAGAATACCTCAAAAAATGGAAAAACTTCCCATGCTCATGGATCGGCAGGATTATTATAGTTAAAATGGCCATTTTGCCAAAAGCAATATACAGATTCAATACAATACCCATCAAAATCCCAACTCAATTCTTCATAGAGTTGGAAAGAGCAATTCTCAAATTATTCTGGAATAACAAAAAACCCAGGAAAGCTAAAACTCTTCTCAAGAACAAAAGGAATTCTGGGGGAATCAGTATCCCTGATCTCAAGCAATACTACAGAGCAATAGAGTTAAAAACTGCATGGTATTGGTACAGTGACAGGCAGGCAGATCAATGGAACAGGATTGAAGATCCAGTAATGAACCCACACACCCATGGCCTCTTGATCCTCGACAAAGGGGCTGAAAACATCCAATGGAAAAAAAATAGCTTTTTCAACAAATGGTGTTGGTTCAACTGGAGGTCAGCATGCAGAGGAATGAGAATTGATCCATCCTTGTTTCCTTGTACTAACCTCAACTTCAAATGGATCAAGGACCTACACATAAATCCAGATACTCTGAAGCTAATAGAAAGGAAACTGGGGAAAACCCTTGAAGACATCAGTACAGGGGGATAGCTTCTGATCAGTTCACCAATAGTGTATGCTCTAAGATCAAGAATTGACAAATGGGACCTCATAAAATTACAAAGTTTCTGTAAGGCAAAGGACACCATCAAAAGGACAAATTGGCAACCAACAAATTCGGCAAAGATCTTCTCCTACAACCCTACATCAAATAGAGGCTAATATCCAATATATACAAAGAACTCAAGAAGTTAGACCCCAGAAAACCAAATAACCCGATTAAAAAATGGGGTACAGAGTTAAGCCAAGAATTTTCACCTGAACAACTTCAGATGGCGGAGAAGCATCTTAAATAATGCTCAGCTTCATTAATCATTAGGAAAATGCAAATCAAAACAACCCTGAGATTTCACCTTACACCAGTCAGAATGGCTAAGATTAAAAATTCAGGAGACAGCAGGTGTTGGTGAGGATGTGGAGAAAGAGGAACACTCCTCCACTGCTGGTGGGGTTGCAAATTGGTACAACCACTCTGGAAATCAGTTTGGTGGTTCCTCAGAAAACTGGGCACCTCACTTCCTGCTATACCACTCCTGGGCATATACCTAGAGGATTCCCCACCATGTAATAAGGATACAGGCTCCACTATGTTCATAGCAGCCCTATTTATAATAGCCAGAAGCTGGAAAGAACCCACATATCCCTCAACAGAAAAATGGATGCAAAAAATGTGGTATATATACACAATGGAGTACTATTTAGCCACTAGAAACAATGAATTCATGAAATTCTTAGGCAAATGGATGGAGCTGGAGAACATCATACTAAGTGAGGTAACCCAGTCTCAAAAGATCAATCATGGTATGCACTCTCTAATAAGTGGATATTAACCTAGAAAACTGAAATACCCAAAATATAATCCACACATCAAATGAGGTACAAGAAGAACGGAGGAGTGGCCCCTTGTTCTGGAAAGACTCAGTGTAGCACTAAAGGCAAAACCAGAACAGGAAAGTGGGAAGGGATGGGTGGGAGAACAGACGGAGAGAAGGGGGCATATGGGACTTTCAGGGATTGGGGGGCCAGAAAAGTGGAAATCATTTGAAATGTAAATAAAAAATATATCGAATAAAAAAATTAAAAAAAAATCTTCTGGCAGTCTCTGACCTAGAGTAAAACATAGTAGCATTTTTGTCTCCTCTAGAGGACAGGAAACAATTTCTATCTAAGATAGTCCACTTAAAACTATTTTTAATATTACAGTTGAAATCCATTTTTGATTTATAATGTGAAATGGTAAGTTTGGCATTGTGATTGATGCCATTAACAAGGACTGATTCTACCAAGTTTCCAAGGCTGAGAAGCAGAACAAAAGTTCATAAATATGGAGGAGCCTCGTGAACAATTTTGGTCTGTATCAATGCAGTTGTTTTTCATCTATTGCTCTGTATTTAGTAGTCTTAAAATTAATTTGTAAACGTCTGTAATAATAAAAGAAATGTACAATTTCCACAAGGAATACACCATCATATTTATTGTGAACTATAGTAATACACAATTGTATTTAACACAATCTATTGGGAATAATGAAAGGGAGAGAAGATGCTTTTGTTGTGGCTATATACTAATCTAGTTGATTTTAATGTGGCTACTATAAATGTCTAGCTTCACCCATTATTATAAATTGAGATCTAAATAATTGCAGGCAGTTATATGATATATGCAAAAAATTAATAGGAATAGCAATTCCTATTAAAATTAGGAGCAATAATGCATTTTTAAGAAAGCTATTTTATTTTGACATCTTCTAAAAACTCTAACACATGCATAGTAAGCATTGTTATTCTTAAAATATATATTACACAAATGATTAGTTTTTATAAAAATATTATTATAGGATCAAGGTTTATAATATTGTTTCTACTATAAATTGAACGTGTTAATTTATACAGAAATAGATAAAGATTAAAAGTTGACCTTGTGGAAATTTCAGTTCATAAATTTAAAATACCAGTATGATTTTAGGTAAATGGCAAGTATTTACATAAGCATTAGTTTAGTAAAAGAATTACAGGGTAGTGTGCATGCAGAAGAGAATAAAGGTGAGGCATATGATACCATAAACAAGTGCTGAACAGAGCAGAAAAGGAAGACACTTATTACTTGTTTAATGTAACAAAGCCTGATATGGAGAAAGTAATTGTGACTTAATAAAATAAAGGCATTGTTATAAAAATGATGAAAGAGTAAAATCAGGCTGTTTGTTGAATATGGTAGAGCCTCTCAGAGTCTATGTCTTAGCATCTGCATACTGTTTAACTCACTTCCCTTTAGCAAGAACTAGACAGAATATTACACAAGGGCTATCAATCCTGATATGAAGAAAGAAAGAATATGATTTTCATTGTACTCATACAATTCTTTCTCTCTCTGGTTCTTCTTACTTCTTGACTTAGAAAACCTCTGCTCTCTGAATGGTTTCTGAACAAGTCCACGAGGAACTGACATCTTGTTCCATCAATATCCACAGTGCTGAATCCTGGTAGCTAACATGTGCCCAATTTTGGAAGTATTATCTCCCACAGGAGAACCTTGGATTATTACCATTTCTGACAGCATCTCAACGATTACCTGCAAGCGCTGTGGAAGTTAAGAACCAGAAAAGTTATACCTTGATTCTAGAGGCATAGAAACTGTGATATAAGTGGTGTTTTAAGTCATTAACATTTGGGTTAACCTTTCAAGAAGCAATGTAGTTAAGAGAGGAGTCCCAGAAGACAACTACTGTTTTTTTGTATACAAGGTCATTTCAGTTTTGAGCACAGCAAGTCTCATAATACACATGATCTAGAGGTTATACATTTTTGAGTTTAGACATTTTAAACAGAAATTTAACATCATGATCACTGAAATCTGATGTTTATGTAATTTCATGTGAAGACATTGCAACACAAAGAAAAGTTAGCACTTTAGAAAAATAAGAAGAAATATGGGTAATAATAGCCAATGGAAAGGCTATAAAGCAGTGACTTCTAAAAGCTATTGAGGGTCATAAGCCATGGAAGTGACTAGTTCTAGTGTGATTTTATTTGTTCGAGCCAATACTGAGTACTTGAAATATATAACATTCACTATGTGATGCCACTGGGTTTCAAAAAATAAACACACCTTACACTTTTCTCTTAACACACTGTGGTTTAAGGACACACACAATTATACCTACCTACCTACCTACCTGCCTACATACATACATACATACATACATACATACACACACACACACACACACATTCACACAAACTTCTTTCAACATGAAACAACATGATAGGTGTTATGAAATATGCTTGCATGTTGTATGCATTTTTTTAAATTCACAAATGCAATAGAAAGTCATTCCGAATTAAAAAATGATATGTTTTGTTGGATGGTAACACTTAGGGTAATAGATGTGTTAGAAATGATAAAAAGTACCTCAGACAGAAGTGTCATTTATTTTCCTACCAGAGATCGAATTAGAGTAGAATATTCTTCCTAAGAGTCCTGTTAGATACTAAAGTTCTAAACTCTTACAGTTCTGCCATACTCATTTCTGGCTTTGCACCAATAGCAAAAATGGTGCCTGAAGTGGATAATCATGGACACTTTCAGTTTGCAAATGAATATAACCTTTTTTTTTTAAATAATCACCTTGAGTAATGACTAGAATACATCACATTTTCTCTGTGTTTCTTTCTGTTTTTCTAGTGTTCTCTCCATTTTCACTAGCTATTATTCTTACTCTCTCAATCTAGCTTATGACACCGTGAACTTTCATAAGTACTTTCATTGACACTGATGAAAAACAGGAAAATCTCCAGATTTATTCGGCTTAAAAGAATACAAAAGAAGACATTGTTTTGTTTGTTTTTTTTTTTATCACAGGCAAATGGATGGAACTAGAAAATATCATCCTGAGTGAGGTAACCCAGTTCTCTTAAAAGAACACACATAGTATGTACTTACTAATAAGTGGATGCTAACCCAAAAGCTCACAATGCCTGTGGAACCTACAGAACATATGGCATGGATGTTTCAGTCCTGCATTCAGAAGGGAACAGGATGATTGTGGGAGATGAAAGGAGAAGGGGACAAGGGAGGAGAAAAGGAAAGGGGAAATAAGGGTAGCAGTATCAGAATCTGGAGGAGACACGAGAGAGGTAGAGGGTCAGGAAATCAAATAAGATATGGTAGCAGGGGGGATAAGGAACTGAAGATAGCCACTGAAGGGTCACAGACACTAGAGAAATGTTAAGCTCCCAGGACCCAATAAGAATGACTTTAGCCATAATGCACAGAGAAAGGGGAGATAGAACCTGTGGAAATAGCTTCCGGTAGATAGCCATGGTCCCAGATCATGGGATGGAGCCACCTACCCATCTCAAATGTTTTTAACCCAGAAATGTTCCTTTCCAATGGAAGAACAGGGACAAAAAAATAGAACAGAGACTGAAGGAAGGCCAAACCAGGGAATGGCCCCACCTGGAGATATATCATGTCTGCAGACACCAAACCTAACACTGTTGCCATGGGCAAGAGTGCTTGTGGACAGGAACCAAGTGTGGCAGTTCCTGGAAAGGTCAGGCTAGCAACTCACCAAAGCAGAGACAGATGCTTGGAGTCAACCATCAGGCTGAACTCTGAACCTGATGGGAGAGCTAGCAGAAGGACTGGAGGAGCAGAGGAGGATTAAAACCCCATTTGAAGAGCAACATAGACTAGCCCAACCCCCATTCTCTCAGAGAGTACACCATCAACAAAGGAATGTACCTAAAGGGAACTCTGGCTCCAGATCCATATGTTGCAGAGGATGGCCTTTCCAGAGAGCAATAGGAGGGGAGGCCCTTGGTTCCAGGGATGTTTGATTCCACAGAGTAGGGGAATGCTAGAGCGGTGGGGAGTGAGACTGTTGGTTGGTGGGGGTGGGGAACTACTCTTGTACAGACAAAATGAAGGGGGGAGGGCAGATGTGGGATAGGGATGTGGTAGTGGTGGGGTAACCGGGAAGTGGGATATCATGGGATGGGGGTTGGTAGAGTGAGTAGCTGGAAAGTGGGATACAATTTGAGATATAAATGAATGGAATGATTAATAATAATAGAAGCAAATTTAAAAAATAAGTATCAATTACAAAAAATACAAAAAAATGTATAATTGTCCTCCTATATATCTTATTAATAGAGACATATGTTTTCAATAAAAGTACTAGTTACATATATACTATATTTACAATTTAATTACTTTAATGAAATTCCACTTTGGTGAAAAAATATAGGTTTTAATTATATTACTAATGATAAGAAAGTTGACCTGTTTAAATGAGTCTCCCAGAGCCATATAGCCTATAAGTGGGAGTTTCTAGTAGAATTAGACAGTCAGGGAGTCTTAATTAATTCAACAATGGAAAGAGGAGAATGGGATTTTTGGAGATAGTATGCTTTTATCACAATCCTACCATCCATAATACAAAGTATGTTTTTTGATGCCTCTCACTGATTTCCTCAGTTATATACATACTGCCATTCATTATAAATTATAGGATAATGCTCCAATCTTTACTTTGCTCCCACCACCACTGATTATGTGAATTATCATAGATCCAAGGTATAACATGCTTACCATATACTCATGGTTTCCAAATGCCCTTTGCTCATCTCTTGCAAGTTTTAGCTTTTCCTTACATATTAGATGCACTGCTTCGTGCAAGTTCCCATATTTCCCTTCCATTTTCTGGCCTCTGTAGTTTGCTTATGGCATCCTCTTCTCAGGAAAAGATTATTTAATATCCAAAATAATGTAAATGACAGTCTTTCATGACCTAATTAGGAAGTAACTTAGTACTTTCCATAAATTCCATTATTAGCTACTATTTTTTAAACGTGGTTCCATTTTTTTTTACCTTTTTAATTATTGCTTTCTAGACATATGTTTTACTCATGAATCAGTGATAATTCTCCCCAGAGAATTATTGCCAGTTCAGTAACAGAAAGAACTAACTCTTAGATTTGATACTTAATGACAATTGTGGTGATTGGCACATGCCAATCATTCATGTATTTTCCAGTGGACACTAACAAATGATTGTAAGGAATAGGATGAAAGTAAATTTGTATTGATTCAGACGAAACACTAAAATAGACATTTTAAACTTCTCATTTCATTTACTTCTTGAGGACAAAAAAAAACACTTTTATGGTGATGACAGTTAGACAGTATAGAATTTATGTTCACTGAAATGAAGTAATTTCTTTAAGTTCTAGTAGACTAATTCAGATATAATTTTGGCTCTACAATATAGAGAACATCTTTTATATTAGAAAGAATCCTTGGGTTTTATCTGTAATCTGGCCTTTGCAAAAAAAAATTACTTTCATAATAATAGTCACCATTTATGTGATGATTTTTATACATAATGTTCCTCAAGTACATTTTTATTCATTTATATTCATTAGAACATGCATTTATTAAATCTTAATTTTAACTAGACAGCAATTGGAAGTGCAACAATAAATAAAAGTAAAAAAATCTATGCCTTCATAAAGTTTATATATATTTCAGCAGGAAAATAAATCATAGTGTATTTTAGGGACTGTAAAAGTGATTAAGTCAATAGATATACGTGAATGGAAATACACTGCAGAAGTAGGGGATCCTGTTTCTGAAATGGAGATAAGTAATGATTCCCTGTAGTAACATTGAAATGGGTTCACCACTCCTAGCAGTGGGGGATATGGATCCTGAAGTGGCCACTTCCTGTGGCCTAGCAGGACTCCCAGAGGAGGGATAATGACAGCAACTCATGCACAAAACATTCAACTCAAAGTGTGTCCTGCCTACAAGATATGCAGGGATAAATAGAACAGAGATGGAGCGAAAGGACAATCAACTACTGGCTCAAATTGAGACATGTCCCATGGGCAAGAACTAATTCCTGCACTTTTAATGATACTCTGGTATGCTTGCAAACAGGAACCTGGCATAAGTGTACTCTAAAAGTCAAAACTCAACAGCTAATCAAAACAGATTCAGAGAGCCACTGTCAAATATTAGATGGAGCTCAGGGGAGTCTTATGGATGAGTTGGGGGAAGAACTGAGAGACCTGAAGAAGACA
Organism: Apodemus sylvaticus; assembly: GCF_947179515.1. Lineage (NCBI taxonomy): Eukaryota > Metazoa > Chordata > Mammalia > Rodentia > Muridae > Apodemus > Apodemus sylvaticus. The sequence goes on from NC_067476.1 coordinate 20,095,592, forward strand.
GAGACTTCAAAGGAAGAAGAAAACAATCAACTGACCTTGACTTTAGGGGGCTACCAATGATTGAACCACTAACCAAAGAGTGAGAATGAGCAGGACATAGAATTCCTGTCCATGTGTGTCAGATGTGTAGCTTGGTCTTTATGTGGGTCCCCCAACAACTAGAATTGGGGATTTCTCTGAATATGTTTTCTGCCTTTGGATCCCATTTCTCTAAATGGACCACCTTGTCTAAACTCAGTAGGAGAGGATGTATCCAGGTATTATTTAATTTGTTCTTGTGTTTCTGGTAGGGTTGAAGACTAGTTATAGTCTCATAATCAAACTTAAGCTGTTTGGCATTGAGGAAGATGATTTAGATTTAAAGGATAATTTTTGGATGGTAATGTAAGTTAAAAAACAGAACATAATTCAGGGATAGAATTGTAAACTTTTTAACGTAGGATAGATATTAGAGTAATGTACATAAATTGACAAAATTGGTGGGCTGGACATTATTAGTGTATATCATTTCTTATAGTTAGCTGTATACTTTGTTCAATGTATATCTGAGAGAAAAGGCCAATTTCATGTACAAATAGGATGAGATTTTATGTATTGTTTCTAATGCTATTTGTGTTCATTTGGCTCCCAAATCACACAAGAACTCTCAAGTCTGTATGTGAGACACATATTCTCCATGTCCCCAGATTGTTATAATTGGCAAATAAAGTTGCCAGTAGCCAATGACTAGCTGGGGAAACAGACTTTATATTTCCCAAGCACAGGACCAATGGAAGAAGAGAGTTTTAGAATCACCATGCAGGGAAAGTAATAGGATGCAAGCAAGCATGAGAAAACCAACCATGTAAGAATTAGGGAAGGTGAAACTAGAAAATATCCTGAATGAGGTAAATCAAACACAAATGGACATCCATGGTAAGTGCTCACTAATAAGTGCATATTAGCCAAAAATGTACAGATTACCCAAGAAAAATCCCATAGGACTCAAAAAAGATAACAAGCCAAAAGACCCAAGTGAGGATACCTCAGTCCCACTTGGAGGAAGAAGAAAGAAGTCACATGGGGCCGAGGGAGGGAAGGACCTGTTTGGGACAGGGGACAGAGAGGGAAAGGAGAAACATGATGTCTTATTGGGCAGGAGACAGGACTGAATTCCTGAGGACCAGCATAAAGAATAGAAACTGGCAATCTTAGGAGGTAGGAGGTGGGTGGACCCTCTTAAATATACCACAGACCTGGAAGGTGAGAGACTCTTAGGACACAAAGGGAAGGACCTTTGATAAAGTGCTCTACAGTGGTGAGGGGGAACTTGTAGAGTTCACATCCCATAGAAAGACAGGACACCATCTTACAGCCCCACCAGCAGTGGAGGAGTGTTCCTCTTTCTCCACATCCTTGCCAACACCTGCTGTCTCCTGAGTTTTTGACCTTAGCCATTCTGACTGGTGTAAGGTGAAATCTCAGGGTTGTTTTGATCTGCATTTCCCTAATGACTAATTATGTTGAGCACTTCTTAAGGTGCCTCTCGGCCATCCGAATTTCTTCAGGTGAAAATTCTTTGTTAAGATCTGTACCCCATTTTTTAATAGGGTTATGAAGAAGTATGGAGAGGGTCCTGATCCTGGAAAGGATTGATCTAGCATGGGAAGGGAATATAAGGACAGAGAAAAAGGAGGGAGGTGATTGGAGAAGGGAAGGAGAGAAGAAGGTTTATGGGACATATGGGGAGGGGGGATCCGGGAAAGAGGAAATCATTTGGAATGTAAACAAAGAATATAGAAAATAAATATATATATATATAAAAAAGAAAGACAGGACACCATATGGAGGGATGAGTTTGCCAAATCACAGTCAAAAGCTTAGACCCAGAATTGTTCCTGTCTGAAAGAACTACAGGGACCAAAATGGAGAAGAACATGAGAGAAAGGAGGTCCAGTGGGAGTCCCAAATTAGAATCCAGCTTCAGGGAGGCCCTGGGCTCTGCCATGCTTATTGATGCTATGACTTGCTTGCAGACAGGAGCCTAGCATGGCGGCCCTCTGTGAGGCCAAACAATAACCTGAGTCAGATGCAGAGCCCACTTTTATTTTTAAGTAATTTATGTTTTTTACACTCCATATTTACTCCCCCACCCTCTGACTGTTCCACATCCCATACCTCCTCCCTACCTACCCCATCGTCTCCACATGGATGTCCCCACCCATCACCCCACCTGACCTCTAAACTCCCTGGGGTATCCAGTCTCTTGAGGGTTAGGTGCATCATCTCTGAATGAACACAGACCCAGCAATCCTCTACTGTATGTGTGCTGGGGGCTTCATATCAGCTGGTGTATGCTGCCTGTTTGGTCATCCACTATTTGAGGGATCTCATAGGTCCAGATTAATTGAGACTACTGGTCCTCCTACAGTCCATCCTTCTATTCAGCTTCTTTTTGCCTTCCCTAACAAAATGGGTCAGCTGCTTCTGACCATTGTTTAGATACAAATATCTGCATCTGACCCTTTCAGCTGCTTGTTTCTGGAGAACAGTCAAGCTAGGTCCTTTTTGTGTGAGTATTCTATAGCCTCAGTAACAGTGTCAGGCCTTGGGACCTCCCATTGAGCTAGATCCTACTTTGTGCCTGTCACTGGAACTTCTTTTTCTCAGGCTTCTCTCCATTTCCATCCATGTAATTCTTTCAGACAGGAACAACTATGGGTCTGTGCTGTGACTGTGGGATGGCCCCCCTCCCCTCATTTGATGTGCTGTCTTCTTGTTGGAGTTTGACTCTATAAGTTTCCTCTCCCTACTGTCTGGCATTTCATCTAAGGTCCTTCCTTTTGAGTCCTAGGGTATCTCACTTCCCAGGTCTCTGGTTCATTCTGGAGGGTTCCACTTCTAACCTCCTATCTCCTGAAGCTCCCTTCTATCTGCTGGCCCTTGAGGCCGGGACTTCAGTCCTTTTCCCTTACCCAATACAAGATCAAGTCCTCCACTCCCACCTCTCTGCTTCTCCACCCCTTCCACTTTCCCTTTCAGGTCCTTCCTTCCCTCCCCACTTGTGATTGCTTTCTTCTCCCTCCCACATGGGACTGAGGCATCCTGACTTGGGCACTTCAGTTTGTTGACCTTTTTGAGTTCTGTGGTGAATATCCACTTATTAGTGAGTACATACCATGCATGTCCTTTTGGGTCTGAGTTACCTCACTCAGAATGATATTTTCTACTTTCATCCATTTGCCTGCAAAATTCAGAATGTCCTCCTTCTTAATAGCTGAGTAGTATTACATTGTGTAAATGAACCACATTTTCTGTATCCATTCTTCTGGTGTGGGACATCTATGCTGTTTCCAGCTTCTGGCTATGACATAAAGGCGTCTATGAATATACATAGTGGAATACATGCCCCTGAGGCATGGTGGGGCATCTTTTGAATATATTCCCAAAGTGGTATTGCTGAGTCTTCAGGTAGATCTATTTCCAGTTTCCTGAGGAATGTCCAGATTGATTTCCAGAGTGGTTTTACCAGGTTGCAATCCCACCAGCAATGGAGGAGTGTTCTTCTTTCTCCACATCCTGTCCAACATGTGTTGTCACCAGAGGTTTTGATCTTAGCCATTGTGATTGGTGTACAGTAGAATTTCAGGGTCACTTTGATTTGCATTTCTCTAATCACTAAGGACTTTGAACATTTCTCTGGGTACTTCTAAGCCATTTGAAATTCCTCAGTTGTGAAATCTTGGTTTAGTTCTATACCCCATTTTTTGATTAGGTTGTTAAATCTATTAACATAATCCACTATATAAACAAACTAAAAGAAAAGAATCACATGATCATCTCCTTAGATGCAGAAAAGCATTTGACAAAACACAACACCTCTTCATGTTAAAAGAATTGGAGAGATCAGGAAATCAAGGCCCATACCTAAACATAATAAAAGCAATTTCCTAGAAATCAACAGCCAATATCAGATTAAATGGAGACATACTTGAAGCAGTCACATTGAAATCAAGGACATGACAAGGATGCACACTCTCCTCATATCTATTCAATATAGTACTTGAAGTGCTAGATAGAACAATAAGACAACAAAAAGAGATTAAGAGGATACAAATTGGCAAAGAAGAATTAAAGGTATCACTATTTGCAGATATGATAGTATACAAAAGTGACCCCCAAAATTCTACCAGAGAACTTCTCCAGTTGATTAACAACTTCAGCAAAGTGACAGGATATAAAATTAACTCAAATAAATCAGTTGCCTTCCTTTATACAAATGATAAACAGGCTGATAAAAAATTAAAGAAACAACTCCCTTCACAATAGCCACAAATAATATAAAATATCTGGGAGTAATTCTAACCAAACAAGTGAAAGACCTATATAACAATAGCTTCAAGAGTCTCAATAAAGAAACAGAAGGTTTCTGACAATAGAGAGATCTCCCATGCTCATTGTTTCACAGAATTAACATAGAATAAACTGACAATCCAACCAAAGGCAATATACAGATTCAGTGCAATCCCCATCAAATCCCAATGCAATTCTTCAAAGACATGGAAAGGGCAATTCTCAAATTCATTTGGAAAGACCAAAAACCCAGAATAGTGAAAACAATTCTTAACAATAAAATAACTTCAGGGGAAATCACTATCCCTGACCTGTCTTTACTACAGAGATACAGTGATAAAAACTTCATGGTATTGGTACAGAGAAAGACACCTTGATCAATGGAATAGAACTGAAGATCCAGAAATAAAACCACACACTTTTGGACACTTGATATTCCATGAACAATGGAAAAAAGAAAGTATATTCTTAAATAAATGGTGCTAGTCTAACTAGCTGTGTATATGTAGAAAAACCAAAATAGACCCATATTTGTCACATTGCACAAACCTCAAGTCCAAGTGGATCAAGAACCTCAACATAAAACCAGATACACTGAATCTAATTGAAGAGAAAGTGGGAAAGAGCCTTGAACTTATTGGCACAAGGGGAAATTTCCTAAACAGAACTCCAATGGCCCAGGCTATAAGATCAAGTATTGATAAATGGGACCTCATGAAACTAGAAAGCTTTTGTAAGGGAACAGACATAGTCAATAAAACACATAGGCAACCTGCAGATTGGGAAAAAAATCTTCTCTAACCCCACATCTGATAGAATTTGGGCTATTATCCAAAATTTTTAAAGAACTCAAGAAGCTAATCTCCAAAACCAACCTAATTAGATGCAGAATCTTACATCTAATCAACTGACAGAACCTGGAGCCCCTGTGGTTGAATTGAAGAAAAGCTGGAAGAAGCTGAGTAGGAGGGCAGACCCAGGGAAAGACCAGTAGTCTCAGCTGACCTGGATCTCCGAGATTTCTCAGACACTGCAGCCACCAATTAGATAGAATGTGCCAACTGATAAGAGGCCCACCCAATAAATATGCAGTAGAGGACTGCTTAGTCTGGGCTCAGGGAGAGAAGATACACCTAACCTTCCAGAGACTTGAGGCCCCAGGGAGTAGGAAGGCCTAGTGTGTGGGGGTGAGGGGGTGGGATATTCTCTTGGATACAGTGGGGAGGAGGTATGGGGTTGGGAGCAGTTCAGGGAGTAGATACAGAGGTGTATGACGTTTGTACTGTAGAAAAGGATTAAAGAACATATATATAAAATTGCAGAAGAGTGGCTTTAAGAACCACTCCCCTGACTGGGTCTGGGGTAGCAGAGATGAAATACAGATTTTTTTCAAGAAATAATTCAGGAATATTAGAGGTGAGAGTATGTTATCCATGAGGAGGTTTGGAAGTGTCCAGCTATTGAGCTGCTTAAGTCATACTAAAATAAGCTGGTGAGTATGTGACTTTCATTTGCAAGTACAGAGCATTTTAGCAGGTGGGTAGAAGTGCACACACCCACCAGGGCATTCATAGCAGATTATTGATCTTACATCTTATCTTTATTTGAAACTTACTTTATTATTTTAGTGCCTTCATTTCTACTCATCCAACTGCCAATGTCCTTCAGGGTGCATGGAACGTCCACAGTACTCTGTCAGACTCAAACCTATTTCTTTCATTCAGGCTTCATGCTTCATGCTAGACTAGAAACACCATGTAGAGCTCTAGTACGTGGCAAATTGTCACACTGTTTTTTGTGCTAAAGTGCTGAAAAATGTGGATCCAGGAGGCTGTGTAAATCAGCCATGAAGATTATTATGCTAAACATCACAGAAAGTTAGAATATCTAAGAGAGAATAAATATGAGGTGAAGAAAGAGGTAAGAAAGTTTCTTTTGGACTGGAACTATAAGGAAATCATGGGGGTAAAAAGCTACTATGATTTTGCAGGTGAGGTCTCAGCACAAGACCAATAGTCTGAGATGTTCAGGTGAGCAACTGTACCTAGCAAACTAAGATTCTGCAGTTTATAGCTTCTGGGAAAGCAGCTCCTCTCTGTTCTTGGCAGAGATGCCCTCATTCTTGTCACGGTCTGAACTTAAGTGACTTGTTTTCTTTTCCCACTGAATTAGCCCATGTTCTCTGCTTACAATATCTTTAGTTTGGGAAAAGTTTACTACCCATCCAGTCAAAGCAATAGTATCCACAGACTGACAACTCCTCTCCATTCATTCCATTTAACCCCCCAAATCAGATAACATCAGATAGACAAAATTATTTAATAAATTTTATTGGTTGTTCATACTATATTTGAACTCTATTACAATATGAGCCTTGTTCTTTCTGCCTATTTTTATACTTTGTGCTTTTAAAATATATTATAAATAAATAAATTTTTGGTAGTTGCTTCTGTTTAAGAAATATACAATAACACAAAGTATTTAAAAAATAAGATGAAATTTAAATACTTTGGAGAATGCTTCTGTCAAGGTAATAAGCATAGAGAAGAGCATTTTTCTACTTAGGATTATTTGGAGATGCTAGTGAGTTATTCTAAGAATCCAAGCCAGAACAGGAGCATTTTGTTCACTAAGTAGGAAGCAAATCTAGCCCTGAAAACTTCTGGGCTTTCTGTCATGACTGCAAATTATCCTGAGTTCTCTTTCCAATGGAAAACACATTAATCTGTCCTGATACACACCAAGTCATTGCAAATATCTGATAGAAGAAAAGTGCTACTTTGTAATTATAGAAATTAAAAATGGACTTGATTTACATATTTCAGTTCCTCCTGTCCAATGTGAACTTGCCTTTGACTATAATAAAATATTGACATTAAAAAATTTTCCATTTATAGTGTCTCCTGGAACTTTTTAGCCCAGCCCTGGGTATCCAGAGGCAATATGCAATGTTGGTTACTCCACTATGAAGGCAAGGGAAATCTCTGAATAGGATATAGCTCCTTACTAAGGAAGTCAAGCTTGCAGATGTGCTCCTCCGGGCATCTCAGTTCTTCACTGTGCTATTTCCATTTACTGTGTTCCTTCATCTATGTCTGATCAGGGAACCTCTTGAATTCCTAATTAGTAGCTTTTCTAAATCTATAATTCCCTGGTAGTTACAGTTAAAATTCATATGCTAATTTCTATGTATACAACAAAAAACAGTTACTTTTGTGTCATTAGGAGTGATTTATCTATCTTCAAATGATTGTATTTACTATTTTTTAAATATTTACTAGAACTGCAGAGGTATATCCTGTGCTATTAGCAGCAGGTTACCAGAAAACACTGAGATACTGACTGTATGAGATAATGACAGTATGCAAGAGTGGCTTCACACATATTACAGACATCTAATTCTGTCTTAGTTTTAAACTGTATAAAAATATTTTATCAGTTCTTTGCCTCTTTCCTGTGTTCTTCTGAATTGGAAATTACAAGACTTAGAAGAGATGAAATGTTAAGTTAATATTTTTAAAGTACCAGACATATTTCCAGGTCTTTTGGTGCTGAATAAATATTGATTTATGAAAACCATAAATTGAACAATAAGGAGAAATTATAGGTGTGGTTTAGCAATCATCCATAATGGCTTGCTATACTTGGACAATTTCAATATCAGCAACAGATAGTGTGAGAGTGTATGTGTATGCCTGGGTATGAATCTATGTGAGCATGTATGTATATGTGTATGCATACACGTATGTGTGTGTTTATATGTGTATGTTTAAATTGATTAGATGTGGAACATTTGTTCAGTTTTTGGTGCCTCATGTTTACTGAAAGAACTGAGTTCATTCATTTTGATCTCAGCCCTTCTCATTCTACTGCTGCTGTGTACCTTGCTGATCAGATACAACACTGTATGTTTCTCTTTTTTTAACAGATGCACATATACACAGACAAATATTAGCTGTAAATTGGGGACACCTATGGAAGAGATAGGGAAGGTATTAAAGGCCCTCAACGAGATGGCAACCCCACTGGAAGACCAATAGTGTTAAGTACCCCTGGTAGCTCCTAGATACTGAGCCACCAATGGAAGAGCATACACAGGCTGGTTAAAGATTGCCTGTGTAGTAGAGATCTGCCATGTCTGGTCATAGTGGAGGAGGATGCACCTAATCCTCCAGAGACTTGATGAGCCAGGGGAGGGATACCAAGGGGAAGGAGGATGTCCTCTCAAAGGTGAAGGGGAGGTGGATGGGGGTAGGAACACTGGAAGAGGGGATCAGGAGGGGGACAACATTTGGGAGATAAATAAATAAATAAATAAATAAATAAATAAATAAATCTTAAAAAGTTATCACAAGGTACCCCATTAACTTAAAAGCAATACTAATCTTAAAGCAAACTTTTAAAAGTAATGAAAGCCTTAAATTTCTGGCTTTTCAATACATCCATTTCATAGCTTCTGACTACCACTTGTGTCACTATCACATGACATATACATTCCTGGTTTTGAGACTCTTGGAAATTTTAGAACGTTAAGAAGGATGTAAGTATTGCTTAATACAATCCTTTTTATATACTTCCGTAAAGAAATCTTTAGTAGTAATTGTGTTCAAGAAGGCCACAGATTTTATTTATCTTACAGGTTAACAAAGTAATCCAGGAATAATAACATATACCTATAATTTCAGTACAGGGAGGAAGAAGAGAGAGGAAGATTGTGAAATCCAAGATAGTCTGGACAATATAGGACCCTACTCTCAAAATCTAAGCAAGCAAACAAACAAGAAAAATTTCAAACTAAAACAAACCAATGAACAAAAGATTCATGATGATTAATTATAAAATTGGCAAATGATGTCCTTAAAAAAAAACCTCTTCTAATGGTTTAACCAATGTTTCCTAATATTAGTAGACATAAATTTTCTTTTAAACACTTAAAATATTGAAACATCCTTTGATGGCAAATGTTCTAAACTTCCTTTTCTATTTTTTTGACATTATCATAAAATAGCATAGTTTCCCCTTCCTGATTCTCTCTTCAAATCATTGTACTTTTAAAAATCAATAGTCATTTATATATATGTATATATATCATATAATATATAAGAATATATATTATATGCATTATAATATACATATATTTCTAAATACATAAGTACAACCTTATCAGTCTATATAATGTTGATTATGCATGTGTTTTTAGGATTGGTAGTTAGATATTGAATAATCGGAGTTCTTCCCTGAGCAAGACTACTTCTTGGATTTTTATCATTCTTTAGTTGTCTGTAGTTCATTTATTAGAGTTGAGGTCTCCTGAGCTTTCTTTCTGCCCGTGTTAGCATGTGTATTGGTTTTTGTCCTCAGTTCATGATTATGTTGTCATATTGGTGAAACCAATGGATTTAGCTTTTGTCATTAGTAGTATATGCATCAAACTCCCTGTTCATATGGCCCTTACAATCTTTTCACACACATTTCTGCAAAGATTCCAGTGCCTGAGACTGTAGACATTGTAATACAAGTATGTCTGGCTTGTTTGTTTGTTTGTTTGTTTGTTTGTTTGTTTTTGGCTGTGGTTTCCTTTATGGCTCTTGTCTACTAGAAAGAGAAAATCCCTTGATGATGGTTGAGAACTATATTTATTCCTGGATATTTGGACAAATATTTAGAAAGTAATTCTACACTGTTTTAGTAAAGGGGTGCTTGTAAATTCTCATTGAAGATTCATGGCTTCTCTAGTGCAGGGTAATTGGGTAGACTGCCTGGACTGGGCATGATTTCCCTTTGGTGGGACAAGTCTTAAGTCCAATTTGAGAGCTGTTGGTGACTGTCAAGGTATTTGTGCCACTCCTGAAGTCTTAGTTTTATCTTGCTATGCTAATTGTTGTCTGATGGTTCAGGACACCATAGCTGGGTATGACTATTGGTTTCCTTCCCACTTTGGAAAGTTGCATTGGGCAACTTCTGGTACCATGAAAGCTAGTCCTCAAGAAAGCAGCACTTACGCCAGTTCAAGCTCAGGTTACAAGGCTATGTCTCCAAAATGCATGGTATCTTCAGCAATAGGGACTTATACCTCTTCCAAGCAGGGTGGTCAATCAAGGAAAATAATAATATCCTGTAATAATTTGGGGCTTTTTGGACAAGCCTAAACCAACCATTCAAAAGAGTGTTTTTCATATCTGGTATTAAGGTTTTGCCAGATGGCCTTTGGATCCTGGCAGAAACATTTTTAGCCCAGATGAAAAAAGTTTGCTTAATTATGTATGTATTATTATACCCCAGTGTACATGGATTATATGTACTTTTACATAGATAGTTAATATTTCCTTAAGATGTATTCAGACACCATTATTTTGATTTCCTCCCGTGAATTATCTTTCTGCATTTACTACCCAATTAGAAGCTGCTCTTTCATTTTTTGATCTCCTCAATAAGATCACTGCTTTCCCAGCCCCTATTGATCCTCCAGTTTCACTCCAGGCAGTAGTCCTTTTCCACTGTCTTGGTTTGGGCAGTGTTACACTACTAGATGCATGCATATCTAGGATTAAGTACTACAAGCCTCAGATGAGAGCAAAGATGTGATGTTTTGCTTTCTGAGTCAGGGCTTCCACACTCAATATGATGTATTATAATTCCATCTATTTACCACAGATTCCTCAGCTTATATTTCTTTGCATCTTGAAGAGCATTTTCAAAAAATATTAGGTTATTTATACTTTCTAGCTATTGTGATTAGAACATGAATGAACATGACAGAACTTCATATCTGTGAAGTATAAAGTTGAGTCTTTTAGGCATATGTTGATAAATGTGGTAAAATGATGTACTTAATTTTACCTCTTTGGTGACTTTTTACACTAACTTCTGGAGTGTTTGAATCAATTACCAATTCTACCAACTTTGACCAATCAGTTCCTTTTCTCCACATCTTCTCTAGGGTTAGTTGGCGAATTAATATTCAAAAAAGGACCACTTTTTTTTTCAAAATCTATGTGATTCCAATCAAAATCCCCATTCCATTGTTCACAGAAATAGAATAAAAAGCTCCTAAAATTCACCACAAAAGACTCCACATAGAAAAAAACAAGCTTGAGCAAAAAGAATAACGCTTGAGGGTTTATTATTCCAAACATCCATATATATATTACAGAGCCATAGTAATACAAAAAAACAACATGGTAGTGGCACAAAAACAGACATATGCACCAACAGAATAAAGTCAAAGACCCAAAACCATGAGTTTAAAAAATATAGCCATTTGATAGTTAATGAGGATGCCAAAAGCCACACCCAAGAGAAAATATATCTTCATTATTTCTCTTCATTATTTCTCTTCATTAATTTATCTTCATTAAATTGTGATGGGCTAACCATATACAGAAGAATAACATTAGACACATACATAGCACCTTGCACAAAACAAACTCTTGATGTGTCAAAGACCCAAATGAAAAAAAAAAAAAAACGGAAACATCAGAATTATTAAAAGTAAACATAGGAACTACCCTACATTATGCAGGAATAAGACAAGACATTGGAATAGGACTCAGTTTGTTCAAGAATGAAGGCAAAGAATTTATAAGTGGCTTCTGTAGAGCTAAAGAAACAACCTACTCAGTGAATAGGAAGTCCATAGAATGAAAGAAACTTTTCCATGCATCTCCCAATTAAGATCTAAAATTCTGTAAGCAACTAAATCATATACACACACACACACACACACACACACACACACACCCCTACACACATGCACGTGTGTGCGCACACACACACACACACATATACACACATACAAACAATAAAAATCCCAAAAAGATCCAATTCAAAAAGTGTGCCTAGGATTTGAATGAAGTTATCAAAAGAAGAAAATTTGTTAAAATATAACTGAAAAAGTTGTTGTTCCTAAAAATTATAAAATACAAATTAAAACAAATTTCATATTTTATTTTACCCTGGTCAAAATAGCAAAGATCATCAAGGTCACTGACAAAAAGTAGGAAATATTTTAAACTTACTTTAAAAAAATAGTTATAATTCAGTGTCTACTGAAGGAGCCAGAGTAATGCCAAATAGATTTAGAACATTCAATACCAACATTACTTCTAATTCCACTTGATTTTTGCAGTACAGACAAGTTTGATTTTTTTGCAAGTAATAACTCCTGAATCATTTTTGCACTGGGATATGAACTAAGCATGAAATGCCCTGCGGATGTATAAAGTTTTAAAAAAAATCAATACTTCTCTACTTATCATGTTTCAAGACAGAAAATTCAAAGTCACAGGAGGAAAGGGAAAAGTAAATTTTTAAGAGATTAAAAGTGTGAAATGTAAACGTAATTTTAGTTACTAATAACATTTTATTATTTGGTCTCTTAATGTTAACCCATCTTCAACATAAAAATAATGAACAGGAGAAAATAGTAAATGGAAACCTAAGAGGAATGATTTGAATGTTTTGCATACCTTATCAGTCTACTGTGAGGATGAAAAAGTAATCATAATTTTCCCAGAATTTACACTTAGAAGAGTTTCTAAAAAAAAAAAAAAATAAGCTAAGGTGATGTGGCTGAGAACAGCTAGAGGGTGAAAGAAATTTTGTAGGCAATCCTTTTTATGATGAAAGAAACGCGATTAGGGTTTGGGACATCCATAAAAGGGTAATACAATTGTTTTCAGCAATTTTTATGTAAAAGGTATATAGAAAAATTTTAAGATTCTGATCACCAGGATGATATAATTTTCTGTATAAAATATTTATAATAGTTTAATATGTTAAATATTTTTAATAGAGTATGCACTATATTTTGGATTTAAAATAATATCATGCAATGTTCTTTTTTCTTTTTTTTTTATTAGATATTTTCTTTATTTACATTTCAAATGCTATCCCACTTTCTGGTTTCTCCTTCAAAAACACCCTATCTTATCCCCCCTTACCCCTGCTCACCAATCCACCCACTCCTGCTTCCCTGTCCTGGTATTCCCCTATATTGGGGCATGGAGCTTTCTCAGGGATAAGGGCCTGTCCTCCCTTTGATATCCAACAAGGCTGCCCTCTGCTACATTTGCAGTTGGAGACATGGGTCCCTCCATATGTACTCTTTGCTTGGTAGTTTAGTCCATGAGAGCTTTGGGAGTAATGGTTGGTTCATAATGTTGTTCTTCCTATGGTGCTGACAGCTCCTACAGCTCCTTGGGTCCTTTTCTCTAGCTCCTCCATTGGGGACCTTGTGCTCAATCCAATGGTTGGCTGAGAGCTCCCAACTCTGTGTCTATAGGATACTACCAGAGGCTCTCAGGAGACAGCTATATCATGCTCCTGTCAGCAATCACTTGTTGGCATCCACATTAGTGTCTGGGTTTAGTAGCAGTATATGGGATGGATCCCCAAGTGGGGCAGTCTCTGAATGGCCTTTCCTTCAGTCTCTGCTCCACACTTTGTTTATGTATCTACTCCAATGGACATTTTGATCCCCCTTCTAAGAAGGACCAAAATATCTACACTTTAGTCTTCCTTCTTCTTGAGCTTCATGTGGTCTGTGGATTGTATCTTGGGTATTCCAAGCTTCTGAGCTAATATCTACTTATTAGTGAGTACATACCATGTGTGTTCTTTTATGATTGGGTTGCCTCACTCACAATGATATTTTCTAGTTGCATTCATTTGCCTAAGAATTTCATGAATTCGTTGTTTTTAATAGCTGAGTAGAATTCCATTGTGTAAGTGTACCACATTTTCTGTATCCATTCCTCTGTTGAAGGACATCTAGGTTCTTTCCAGCTTCTGGCTATTATAAATAAGGCTGCTGCTATGAATATAGTGGAGCATGTGTCCTTATTACATGTTGGAGAGTCTTCCGGGTATATGCCCAGGAGTGGTATAGCTAGGTCCTCAGGTAATACTATGTCCAATTTTCTGAAGAACCTCCAAACTGATTTCCAGAGAGGTTGTACCAGCTTGCAATCCTACCACCAGTGGAAGAGTATTCCTCTTTCTCCACATCCTCTTAAGCAGCTGCTGTTCCCTGAGTTTTTGATCCTAGCCATTCTGACTGGTTTTAATGTGGAATCTCAGGATTGTTTTGATTTGCATTTCTCTGATGACTAAGGATGTTGAACATTTTTTAGCTGCTTCTCAGCTATTCAGTATTCCTCAGTTGAGAATTCTTTATTTAGCTCTGTACCCAAATTTTAATAGGGTTATTTAGCTCTCTGGACTCTGACTTCTTGAGTTCTTTATATATATTTTGGATATTAGCCCTCTGTTGGATGTCGGGTTGGTAAAGATCTTTTCCCAATTTGTTGGCTGATTTTTTTCTCCTATTGACAGTATCCTTTGCCTTACAGAAACTTTGTAATTTTATGAGGTCCCATTTGTCAATTTTTGATCTTAGAGCATAAGCTATTGTTGTACTGTTCAGGACATTTTCCCTGGTGTCCATGTGCTCAAGGCTTTTCCCCACTTTCTTTTCTTTTAGTTTCAGTGTGTCTGGTTCTATGTGGAGGTCCTTGATACACTTGGACTTGAGCTTTGTACAAGGAAATAAGAATGGATGAATTTGCATTCTTCTACATGCTGACTGCCAGTTGAACCAGCACCATTTGTTGAAAATGCTGTTTTTTCCACTGAATGGTATTAGCTACTTTGTCAAATACCAAATTACCATAGGTGTGTGGGTTCATTTCTGTGTTTTCAATTCTATTCTATTGTTCTACCTGCCTGTCATTGTACCAATACCTTGCAGTTTTTAATCGCTATTGCTCTGTTTTGCTGTTTGAGGTCCAGGATACTGGTTCCCCCAGAAGTTCTTTTATTTTTGAGAATAGTTTTTGCTATCCTGGGGATAGCTATTTGATGGGGATTGCATTGAATCTGTATATTGCATTTGGCAAGATGGCCATTTTTGCTATATTAATCCTGCCAATCCACAAGCATGGGAGACCTTTCCATCTTCTGAGGTCTTCTTCAATTTCTTCAAAGACTTGAAGTTCTTGTCATACAGATCTTTTACTAGCTTGGTTAGAGCCACACCAAGATTCTTTGCATTGTTTGTGATAATTGTGAAGGGTGTTGTCCCCCTAATTTTTTCTTAGCCTGTTTATCCTTTGAGTATAGAAAGGCTACTGATTTGTTTGAGTTAATTTTATATCTGGCCACTTTGATGACGTTGTTTATCAGCTGTAGGAGTTCTCTGGTTGAGTTTTTGGGGTCGCTTAAGCATCCTATCATTTGCAAATGATAAGATCACTATCATATCATTTGCAAATAGTAACTTCTTCCTTTTCAATGTGTATCCTTTCAACCTCCTTCTGTTGTCTAATTTCACTAGCTAGAACTTCAAGTACTATATTGAATAGATATGGAGAGAGAGGGCAGCTTTGTCTAGTCCCTGATTTTAGTGAGGTTGCTTCAAGTTTCTCTCCATTTAGTTTGATGTTGGCTACTGGCTTGCTCTATATTGCCTTTACTATGTTTACATATGGGCCTTGAATTCCTGATCTTTCCAAGACTTTTAAAATAAAACTATATGCTTTTGTCACAACTTCAACAGAAGACCACTGCCCTACCAGGGGTCACACCTGTACATACTGAGAGACCCCCAACTCAATGTTTTTAGACCTTTAAGCAACTAGTCCATCACAGAGTAACTTGTTTTTCTGTTTTCAGCTTGAGAAAGATAGCCCACCCTGTTCTAGTTCCAATGGTTAACTATACAAAGCCCCAAGGACGTCTGCTCCAGATAATCTCTAATCTTCCTTAATTTCTCATTCTGTACTTCCCATTCTGTGCATGTTTTGTCCTCCACCCCTTGCCTTGTGAATTGTGTCCTCCAATCCTTGTCTTGTGATTTTTCCCATTTAAATACCCCTGACTTCAGTTGCACTGGGTCCTTAGTCCTCTACCCCAGTGTGGTATATGGCTGTGGAGTCCATAATTCTGGAATAAAGAAATCCTCATGCTATTGCATTGAGACTGTTTCTCGTGAATGACTTGGGTGTCGCCTTCCGAGGTGTGGGGTGCTGGGGCACCCTCAGTTTTGGGGGGGGTCTTACATTTTCTTGGTGCATTGGCCGGGAAGTGCGACTTTCCTTCACATGTGAGAACCAACTCAGAGATAAAGGGGATCCCCTCTGGAATGTGTGTGTGCTGGCTGGTGTCTGTGTCCTGAGTGTTTATACTGCTCTGTTTTCTATATCTGAGGAGAGGCGTGTTTTCAGTGGACAGCTGTCCTTTCAAGTTCGTGAGAACCAGAGGACTGTGGTGAGCAGAAGTGCTCTGTAACACAGGCTGCGACCCGGGGAGATGTTCCCGGGTATTTTGGGGGAACTCCAGAGACCCTGGAATATTCCCGTCTGAATGTCAGAGAGGACACGTTAGTTCTACTGAATTGGAGAACTTATATGCCCTCCCAGCTGTCTGGTTTTCTGATCTGGTTCTGTCCGTCTCAATGGAGGCGAATACTTGTCAATTTTATGCATCTTTGTCTACAGTTTGGCCACTAGTATCTCACTGTGTGTCAAAGTCTAAGTCTATAAGCCTTTCTGAAAATTTTGGTTTTGCTTGCAAGTTTCTGGGGCTCAGAGAGCCTGTCTGGTGTGGGGCTCCACTGGCAGCTGCTAGAGTTGAGACTGCGGGGGTCTGTCTGGAGGAAGCTTTAGACCTTAGACCCTGGAGAGAGCTGAATAGGGCCTCCTCCATCTGTAAACAGCAAGTCAGTAATAGCGGAAGCCATGTTTGGCTGGAATCTGGTATCTGGTCCCTGCACTGTGTTCAGGGACATCTGGTGTCCCCTAGGGGCAAATTGTGTGATTTTCCTTGCTCTGTGTTCTTGAATCTAGAGGCCTGACAGTGGCAGGGTCAGGCTGTCTATGTGGTGTTGTTTTGTATCATGTTTTGTGTTCTTGGACTTAGACGGACGATATTATTTTGACTTTGACTGAAAAGCAACTCTGTCTGTGGCGACAAAATCAGGTCATGTGACTCAAGCATGCCAACTTAGAACAAAAGGAGAGACACAATACTTGAGCTCTGACACCCCCGGAAAGGGAAAACAAGTCTTAACAAGACGCTTAATGTGGCAGGTGTGAGAATTTGGGGTTTAAGTTGGTACAAATGGTTTATTTCTTTTATTTTAACTTGTTTAAATTATTATGTTCAATGTGATGTTAAACTTTGTGGTTATAGTGTTTCTCTGGAAGAGAGGTCAAAATAAGGGAGACCTCTAGAAGACTAGATTCTAAAATATTAAGTGAAAAAAATCTGTCTTTGTGATACTAAAATCTTTATAATTGGTATTAAATTTAAGGCATAAGTTCTTATTTGATACAGGTTTTATTTTGATACAAAATCAAGTTTTTCATTGGTATAAATACTAAACATTTGAAAGTATAGGATTTACACCCAGTTCTTTGTTATTATTACTAATCTGAGATGTTTAAGCCTGTGAGTTTAGTGTCAAAAAGAAATATCAGGCTCTGAGTTTATTGTTAGGGTGTTTTCTAGGTTTTAATCAGAAATAGCTGAAGATAGTTTAACAGACAACCGTCCACATTACATAGATAGTTGGTTTTCAAAAACATCAAAAATCCATGGTATATGATGTTTAAGTCTTAAAAACTGTGTTAAGCTTTCTATATATTTTCAGTTAATATTGGTCACTCTTAGATTTCTGATGGTATTGAAGACTGTTAGTCTCATAGGCAGCCCAAGCTGTTTAATCCTGAGAATGCTGATATATAATTAAATAAATGATTTTTAGGTGACATAAAATTTAAAGTCAGGACGTGAGTCAATTCTTACAATGTTAATTCTTAAGTGTTAATTCTATCAGTCTTTTAAAATAATACAGATGAAAGGGTTCTGTTTAATTGACAGGGATGATAAACTAGGTGTTCTCTCTATCTTATAGTTTATAATTTACAAAATGGTAATAATTATACTCCGTTGATATTTAGAGAGGACCACAGAGTGGTGTAGGAGAGGACCTGAGACCACCTATCCTGATACCATGGTAGCTCTCTCACTAAGGGTACATTTCCCAAGAGACTAATCAATCTCTTTGAGATTGTTTTATTTGTAATACAGGAAGCCAAAGGGATTACCCCCTCAGACAAAAGGTAAGAGGCACCTAAAAGATCAACACACCAGATTCCATTGGCAGGTCTTAAGGGCATGGCAGCCCACAAATTTGGCCAAGGTATGTAAGGTTGAGCAGGTACCAGATGAGTCACCTACAGCTTTTCTAGGGCAGTTCGTAGAGGCATTCTGCCAATATACATGCTATGAATCCAGGGGCTCAGAATATAAAGCTACTATGACAATGGCTCTTATAGACAGGACTAGAAGAGATATCAGGAAAAAGCTTCAGAGGCTAGAGGGATTTGGTGCAAGTTGCTGAGAAGGTCTGTAGAAGGATTTAGTAGTATAGGTTATTGAGAAAATCTATAGAGATTTAATACAGTTTGCTGAGACAGGTAGACAGAGGAGGAGAAGAAACAGAGACAAAGAAAGAAAATGACAGAGAAGGAAGGAAGCTACAGAGAATCCTGGATATAATAGTGAGAAAAAGCAGAAAAGGGAGACAGAAAAGGACAAGTGTGCATATTATAAGGAAAGAGGCCACTGAGCCAGAGTAGCTCAGTGAGCCCTAAGAAATAGAAACCAGGAGCAGGAATTCCCAGGTCTTGGGAAAAGTGCCCCCAAATGGCAAACTCAGGTGTTAGCCTTGGGTGAAGATAGCGACTAGGGGAGATGGGTTTTCTGACCACATCCCCAACACAGGATAACTGTGGGAGTAAAAGAGAAACCCACTCAGTTCTTGGTGGACACAGGGGCTCAACACTCGGTCTTCCAAGCCAATGGCACTGTTTCCAAGAAAAGATCTTGGATCGAAGAAGCCCCTGGCACCAAAATGTATTCATGGACTACCTGAAGAACAGAGGACCTAGGGATGGGGTGGGTAACCCATTCATTTAGGGTTATCCCAGACTGTTCCTACTCTCTGTTGGAGTAAGATATACTCTCCAAAATGGGGAGGGGGCAGATATGTTTCTTGCCCAACGGGCTGCAGCTAACTGGCCCCAAAAGAGAGACTGACCCTGCTGAAAGTTGCTATAGACTGGAGCAGTTTTCTCCATGATAGAAGCAGGTGCTGCTTTGGTGGATGGAACAAATGTCATCTGGGTAGAAGAATCTTTACCCCCTGGCATGTCAATGCAGAAAGTGGAGCTCGTTGCCCTCATCAAGACTTTGAAACTTGGAACCAGCAAGAAAATCAACATCATAATCACAGATAACAGATATGCCTTTGCCACAGCCCACATCCACAGGGATATATGCCAAGAGGACTGCTCACATCAGAGGAAACCAACAGGAAATCTTGGACCTCTTAGATTTCCTAATGAAGTCAGTCATTGTGAGTATTCACTGCCCAGGATGTGAAAGGGAAAAGACTCAATGGGCAATAACCAGGCAGAGCAAGTGGCTCCAGGAATGGATATGCAGGAGCCTATACTGATTATGAGTCTGTAAGAGACACCCATTGGGAAATAGGACAAAATTAAGGAACAGTCTCACTTAAAAAAAGGACTGAGATTGCTAACCACCCTAACAACTATTACCATGAAAGGGTGCATACAAGAAGGGAGAACTATACTCCCCAGAAAGTAAGCCAAAGACTCACTAGGCAAAAAGGCACAGATGGACTCATTTAGGGGATTAAAAAAAACTGTCCTGGCAGTTAAGGGACCAAATGTATATATTTATGACTCAGGTTTTAGGCTAGAGAGATAATAGAACAGTGT
Organism: Apodemus sylvaticus; assembly: GCF_947179515.1. NCBI lineage: Eukaryota > Metazoa > Chordata > Mammalia > Rodentia > Muridae > Apodemus > Apodemus sylvaticus. The sequence continues at coordinate 20,115,733 of NC_067476.1, forward strand.
AAGATATGCCAGTAATAAATGCTTATGCAGTAAGGAGTAAATAGGGCAAAAGACCTAGAAGAGAACAACCTAGAATATATTAAGAGATTTTATAACAGCTAAGGCAGGAGAATATGGTTATAAAATACCTTCTAGCATTTATAGATACTTTCTCTAGATGGGTTGAGACTTTCCCCAGTAAGCAGTAAACAGCTGCCAAGGTTAGAAAAAAGTTTCCCGAGTTTCAGAGTGCCCAAGGTAATTGGATCAGATAATGGTTCTGTTTTTATTTCTAAGGTAAGTCAGAAATTGTCAGAAATATTGGGGACTAACTGGAAACATTATTGGTCGTACTGTCCCCAGGGCTCAAGGCAGGTAGAGAGAATAAAGAAAACCCTATGAGAGACCTTAACTAAATTGACCTTGGAGACTGGCTCAGGCTGGGTGGTGCCTCTCCCCTTGTTTCTGAAGAGCCCCTACCATTTTAACCTGACCCCCCCCTAGAGATCCACTTTGATACCCCAACTCCTTTGTTGTCCACTGGGCCCTCCCAGGAGGTGTCCCACAATTTGAGATTTGCCTTAAATACTCCAGACACTGCTTCCAGATAGACACTGGATTTGTATAAGAAGTCTTCAGGAACTGTTGCTGGAACCCTGATGAAAGAAACCCTCACCAAATTGACCACAGAGACTGGTGTTAATGATTAGATAGCTCTCCTACCCTTTGTGATCTTCAGGTCTTTTTTTCTCTAGGCTCAAGACCCTTGAGTGGGTGAGGCAGCGAGAGTGGAAGGCCTACTCAGGAGAAAGAGACTTGCAAGTCATTTCCAAGTTGGAGGTTCAGTCTACGTTAGACGCCACTGCGCAGAATACCTTGAGACTTGATGGAAAGGCCCTTATCTTGTACTCTTGACTACCCTGCTTTCTGCTTTGATGAGACCCTTTGTAATTTTACTCCTTTTGCTTACAATTGGAACCTGTTTGACTAACCGGTTAATAGTTTTTATTAGGGAAACGTATAAGTGCCGTGCAGATTCTTATGCTACGCCAACAATATCAGAGATTAGGGTAGGACAATCCAGAATTTATAGAATCAGAGATTTAGTTCTATAGTTCTAAGATTAGAACTATTAACAAGTGAAGGAGTGGGGAATGAGAGACCACCCCCCAACTCAATGTTTTTAGACCTCTAAGCAACTAGTCCATCACAGAGTAACTTGTTTTTCTGCTTTCAGCTTGAGAAAGATAGCCCACCCTGTTCTAGTTCCAATGTTTAACTATACAATGCCCCAAGGACATTTGCTCTAAATAATCTCTAACCTTCCTTACTTCCCCATTCTGTGCATGTTTTGTCCTCCACCCCTTGCCTTGTGAATTGTGCCCTCCAACCCTTGTCTTGTGATTTTTCCCTTTTAAATACCCCTGACTTCAGTTGCACAGGGTCCTCAGTCCTCTACCCCTGTGCGGTGTATGGCTGTGGAACCCAGAATTCTGGAATAAAGAAATCCTCATGCTATTGCATCGAGACCATTTCTCGTGAGTGATTTGGGTGTCGCCTTCCGAGGTGTGGGGTGCTGGGGCACCCTCAGTTTTTGGGGGTCTTACAATACCACCCTGAGACAATGCCAATATCTACAACTCTAGATGTCACACAGTACCCAGAACCCCAGAATCCTTCTGCTCTACTAGAGGCCATGCCAGTACCAAGCACTGCAGAAGTCAAACTACTAAGCAGAACCCTAGAAACTCAGAAGCAACACTGGCACACAAAACCCAGAGCCACTTATTTCACAAAAATTACTCAGAGACATGTTTACCAGATTTGTATTTAATTTTGATAAACGGGATTTCTCATAAAATTTGATGACTTCTTTAGATTTTCCAATCTTCTGTAATACAGGTTCTTGAAGTATGGCCTAATGATTCTTTAGGTTTCATCAAAGTCAGCTCTTATGTCCCTGTTTTTGTTTCAGATTTTGTTAATTTGGACATTTTCTCTCTGCCTTTTAGTGTGTTTAGAGAAGACTCTTGTCTGCCTTTTAATTTTATCAAAAAGCCAACTCTTTGTTTCATTGATTCTTTGTATTGTTCTCTTTGCTTTTATTTGATTGATTTCAACCCTCTGATTATTTCCTTCTCTTTACTGCTCTTGGGTGTGATTACTTCTTTTTAGTTTTCTTCATCTTGTCCTCCTTCTGCTTTTCCTTCTCATCTCCTTATCTTTCTTCTTCCTCTTGTTGTTGTTGTTATTAAATTTCCAGTGTTAAGTGTCTAGTATGAGATTTCTCTAACTTCTTTATGAAGACACTAAGTGGTATGAATGTTCCTCTTAGCACTGCTTTCATTTTGTTCCATAAGCTTGTGTGCTTGGTGGGGAAAGAGTGTCATGGTTCCTGCTCCTGGGACAGGGCCAGCAGGCATGGGTCTCCAAGAGTGTTGGTGGCTGTTCTGGGTATATGGCTTGCTCATATGCTAATGTACAATTTTATGTACATTACTGTCCTTGATGGTAATTTTAATGACTCTATGATCATAAGAGACAGCACAAGTCTCAGAGGCAAAGATGTAATGTGTTCACCAATGGGAACACAAATGTGTTCACTAATGTGTTCATAAAATGGTTAACACTACAACCTTTAAGACAGCCCTTAAGGCTATGGCAAAGGACTCTAAAAACAACATCATTAGTCATTAGGGAAATGCAGATCAAAACAACCCTGAGATTTCACCTTACACCAGTCAGAATGGCTAAGGTCAAAAACTCAGGAGACAGCAGGTGTTGGCGAGGATGTGGAGAAAGAGGAACACTCCTCCACTACTGGTGGGGCTGCAAGATGGTACAACCACTGTGGAAATCAGTCTGGAGGTTCCTCAGAAAACTGGACATGAGACTTCCAGAGGACCCTGCTATACCTCTCCTGGGCATATACCCAAAGGATTCCCTGGCATGCAATAAAGACACATGCTCCATTATGTTCATAGCAGCCTTATTTATAATAGCCAGAAGGTGGAAAGAACCCAGATGCCCTTCAAAGGAGGAATGGGTACAGAAAATGTGGTATATTTACCACATTGGAATACTACTCAGCAATTAGAAACAATGAATTCACAAATTTTTAGGCAAATGGTTTGATCTGGAAAATATCATCCTAAGCGAGGTAACCCAATTACAAAAGAATACACATGGAATGCAGCCTCTGATAAGTGGATATTAATTAGCCCAGAAGCCCTGAATACCCAAGGCACAAATTGCATAACAAATGACTCCCATGAAGAAGTATGGAGAGGGTCCTGATCCTGGAAAGGATTGATCTAGCATTGGAAGGGAATATAAGGACAGAGAAAAAGGAGTGAGGTGATTGGAGAAGGGATGGAGAAAAGAAGGTTTATGGGACATATCGGGAGGGGGGATCCGGGAAAGGGGAAATCATTTGGAATGTAAACAAAGAATATAGAAAATAAAAATATTAAAAAAAAACATGAGTTTGAAAATATAAAATTTCTCAATTATTCAAAAATGTACAGATGCAATATGAATTGTATAAGAAGCTTCACAAACCTAAAACAACAGAGGCATTATGAATTATGAACAGAGGATTATGAACAGAGGCATCAACATTATGAATCAGCATTTCAGAAATATACAAAGGACAACCTGAAAAAAGAATTCAGGCAGACTCCAGAGTTCAAGGTCAGCCTGGGACAATAGCTAATTTAGGACAATAGCTAATTTAGGTTCAGAAGAGGTAGAAATGGTAATTTTAGGATATAGTCCCACCCTGCTATCTTATTCTATTGCTCACTATCTTCTAAGAATTAAGGGAGTTGTGTCACAGGATGCTGATACATATGATAATCAAACCTAAAGTAAATGACCTGATTGATATGTAAAATCAAAGACTGGGTAAAGTGAGTTTGTCCTTGAGCCTGTTGCTTGCCTGCCTATGAATCGCTTGCCTCTAAATAGTCTACCATATTTTGTCTGGATGTACCTAGCCCTTCAGTGACTTCATGTAGGAATGTGGTGTGGGGGTGAAAGCCAGAAAGTGGCTTTCCCATCTCAGAGAATAGGGGTAAGTAGATTGGGGGCAAGACTTTAGTGAGTGGGTACTGGAAGGAGAAGAAAGGGCTGATATTGGGTTATAAATTAAATATATAAATTATTAATAAAATATATTTTTCTGGGGTTTTGATCTTGGAATTTTCTATTATTTTTAAATTTAGTCTTTTCATAATGTCCCAGATTTCCTCCATGTTTTATGTCAAGAATTTGTTAAAGTTAACATTTTCTTTGACTATGTATAATTTTTTCTATTTTGTCTTCTAAGTCTGAGATTCTCTCTTCCATGTCTTATATTCTGTTGGTGATACTTGCATCTGTAGTTCTGAGAGACATTAACTCAATGTTTTTAGAGCCCTAACAACTATCCCAGCACAGAGTAACTTGCTTTTCTGCTTTCAGCTTGAGAAAGATAGCACATCCTGTTCCAGGAACTAGCTCACCACATTCTTGACACATCTGGTGTCCTAATCAATGCTTAACTATACAATGCCCCAAGGATGTTTGCTCCAGATAATCTCTAACCTTCCTTAAGGCATAAACTATTGCCTGACTTCCTTATTCTGAATGTCCCGTTCAGTGCATGATTTGTCCTCCACTCCTTGCCTTGTGAATTTGTCCTCCATCCCTTGTGATTTTTGTCCTCTATCCCTTGCCTTGTGATTTTCCCCTTTAAATATCCCGGACTTCAGTTGCTCAGGGTTGCTCAGGTTGCAATCCTCTACCCCTGCGTGGGATATGAGCTCAACCCCAGTGCACTGGTTTCCTGAATAAACCTTGTGTGATTGCAGCAAGGATGTTTCTTTGTGAGTTCTTGGGGGTCCCATTATCCCGCCATTTGAGTGTGGGTCTCCCCTTTCCGGGGGAGGGGGTGTCTTTCAATTCTGGTTTGTTTACCTAGATTTTCATTCCCAGAATTCCTTCAGGTTTATGTTTTCTTTATTGCTTCTATTTGGATTTTCAGGTCTTGAACAGTTTTATTCATTTCCTTCACCTGTTTGTTTGCTTTGGATTTCTTTAAGAGTTCTAATCATTTCCTCCCATTGTTGCTCAAGGGTTGGCCCTGCTCCAGTTGTTGGGGGACCTGCATGGGGTCCAAGGTGCTCATCTGCTATATATGTACAGTGTAGTTGGGTTCTGGTGTTGTCCAGCTCTTTGTTCAGTGATTCAGTCTCTGGGAGTGCACAAGGGTTCAGCTTGATCTTGAAACATTTTCTTGAATTTATTGAAGGTATTTAAGGTTTCCTCCAATCATTTGTTTTTGTTTTCCTGGATTTCTTTACGGAGTTTATTCAATTCTTCCTTAGGGGCCTCAATGAACTTCATAAAAAATGGTTTTAGGTTATTCTTTTGAGTTTCAGCCTTGTTGGAATATCCAGTACTCACTGTAGTAGTATAGTTGGGTTTTGGTGTTCCCTTATTGCTCTAGCTGTTGGCTTATTAATTAGTTTAGGGGCCATTTTCTGAGTTCATGTTTGTTTTTTCCCCCTTGGTTTCTGTTTCCTTTCTGATTTTCTGGTCCAAATGGCCTGCAGTTTTAATGATTGGTAATTCCTCATCTTCATGCTGGCAAGGATGTAGAGCAAGGGGAATATTCTTCTATTGCCACTGTGAGTGCAAATGTCTACAGACACTTTGGTAAGCAATATGGCAGTGTCTGTGAAAACTGAGAGTCAATCTAGCTCAAGACCCAGCTATACTACTCCTAGACATTTATCCAAACAATGCTGCTACATCCTAAAACAAGGACATTTGCCCTACTATATTCATAGCAGCTTATTTATAATAATATTTATAAGGAAGGATCAGTGATGGATGACTGGGAGGTGATGTGAATGACAACACATGGATAGGGTTGGGAAAAGGGAGAAAAGAAAGTATGGCTAGAAACCTAGTCAAATGACATCTACAAGGGTGAACCTTGCTAAGACTTCTATCAAAGGAGAATAAGGACTCTGAGTGTGACATTTCCTGTAACTAGGCAATATTTCCAGTGGAGGACTGGGGCACCAACCCAGCTACTACATTTTAAGTCTATTTGTCTTACATACCAACTGAGTTGGAGGAAAGTTGGTACAGAAAGTCAGAATGGCCACCCAGTGCCTGATTAAGCTTGACACCCATGCTGCTAGAGGGAACCCACACTTGGAGAGCCAGGGACCAAAAGCAGGGCAGCCCAGAAAACTTAGAAAGAAACAAACAGGACCAGCAAAAGTAAAAACAAATAAACAAAGAGTCAATTACATGATTCTTAATGATATTTTGCTACCTTCTTAGACAATAACAGAATTGTTTTCAGAGAGGATCCATATAGTAACTGATAGGAACAAATGTAGAGAGCAAAAGTGAAACAGACAGTTTGGGGGAAGTCTCCAGAGAGCTAGTAGGAAAAAGTCAGAGGACTCAAGGACACCAAAAAACAAAACAAAACAAAACAAAACAAAACAAAACAAACAAACAAAAAGCAAACCAGATATACATACACACAAAACAAAAACAAAACAAACGCAAGACAGAATCAACCAACCTGGGCTGATAGTAGCTCATAGAGACTGTAATGATCAAAGAGCCTACATGGGTCTGACCTGGGCCCCCTGTATATATGTCATGGTTTTGTGTAGCTTGGCTTTCTTGTGGGCTTCCTAACAGTGGGAACAGTTGCAGTTCCAGACTCTTTTGCCTGATTTTGGGACATTTTTACATCTTATAAGTTGCCTAATGCAGCCTCAATAAAAGAGAAGATGCCTAGAGATTTCAATATACATTTAGGTACTTCTCCTCCTTTGGTTTTTCCCCTTCTTCCTTTTTTTTTTAGTTTGACTTCATGTTTTATCCATACTGTGTGTTCTGAAATTGGCTCCTGGCTTCTCCTCCTTCTGCAACATTAGGTACTTTATTAATGTCAAGAGAAAAAGAGAAGTATCATTTGGAAAGCAAAAGAAAGGAGTATTATTATCAAAGACAAAAAACAGAAACTTTTAATAATAGAAATTATCAGTAGAGAATTTACTAAATTTCACCCAATATTCATAAAATAATTTAAATATATATAGTACATATTTGGATGATGCACCCACAAGAGTTCCAGAAATCCTTCTATATTAATGCAGTAGTATGTCAGTTTCACAACATGAATTAGAATATAATAGAAGGAGTTTTTAAGGATGTTTTTCCCACATTAGCTATAAATGTTTTCATGGCTAGTTCAAAGATTCATTTGTCTTTATGTTTATTACAATGATAACCACTTTAAAATTACTCAAATGAAGAAATAGAAAGAATCCTAGTACATGAAATTCTTCATACACTTGCAGTCAGTTATGACATCATATGGGAAGAAATGATAAAAGTTTATAAATCTTTATTCTAAATTATCTAGAGAAGAATCCTTGCTCTTTGGCTAATGTAAAATATTTAAATTTGTTGTCCAAATTTGAGAATGTATTGTTGATGACCGTGATTGAAGAGTTGTAAAATAAAGTTTATATGACCGACCTTATGGTTTATTAAGTGAAAATAGTAATTTTAGTCTGAATCAAAGATAAATAGCAAGGAAATATAATGTATATTGAATAATTACACCTATCATGTACCCAAATATATTTTTGTTTTTCTCATAAGATGAAGTAAATATATACATGATTTACATGTTTCATATATCTTTATTGAATACCTACAGGTCGTTGCAAGGTATTGCTAGAAGTACAAATGGACTCCTTTCTCTCAAGAAATGCAAAACATAACAAACAACAAGCATACACATGTTTAAGTGGAGTGCTACAAACAAACTGTTAAAATTGTTAGGAAGGTAAAAGCCCAGAGATCCAGTATGGTTTTAAATATTAGCACTTCACTGTTTCTTCACTGCCATCTTTATTGTATGAGCAAGAAATGAGTCTGTTCATGTCCCTAGCAGTCTACTCTTGTTCCTAGACTGTAAGTAAGTATGATATTCCTCTACCAGAGGGCTTATGATGCACTAATACAATGCATAATAGTTGCTTTGTGCATATCAGAAAATACCCATAGTAGAATATGGTCTGTGTATGAAGAATCATTAAAAATTCTGCTCATGTCATACTCGAGTGATTTTTGTCCTTTTCTGTAATGTTGAACTGAAGAAAAACAATGTAATCATAGAAAATATTCTCTGCAGACATGATTTTACAAGTTGTCATTAGCCAACACTATCCAGGTTACTGATTCAGGTGGACAGAGCTCAGACCGCCTAATGCTATCATTAGCCTCTTATAATATAATTTATAAGACATTTAAGAGGTCAATAAAAAGCAAGGTTCTAAAAGAATTTCTTTTCTTAAAATGTCATTTGCTCTGAGAAACTTACCATTGACCACGGTATTAATGGTGACTATTCTGTCCATCAACATGCTTGCAATCCACACAGCAACTAATTATTATAAAGCATCTGACAAGGACAAGCAATTATAATAATTGCAGACTTTCTTTTATATGCAGAATGGCACTCAGGCAGTGTGATAATAAAATAAGGCTATAATTTGAAGCAATATTTAACATTTTATGCAGTTGAGAATTATACTTCTGATAAAAAATAAAAATCACATTTCTATTTGGTTGAATTTAAATGTATCTGTGCTGCCATGTGGCTGCCATTTTAATGATGTCTTCTAGGAAAACAAATCCATAATCAGTTAAGCAGAAGAATAAGGATATGTTTCCATGTAGATTCTTCTTAAAGACAATAGTATTGAAGTTAGAAGAAACTCAGGTCTGAGTTTCTGGAAGATTAATGAAGTCTGTTAATTGGACAGATACTTGAAAGATTTTTAAAAATAGAATATGCATCAATATTTTATATAATATAATTGAATTATATAATATATAATATAATATAATAATAAGAATTCTCACTAAAATCTCAATGAATAATTTTGTAAGGCCAGCAAAATGTCTCAACGAGTAAAGATATTTGTGCAAAAGCATAGCAATTGGAGTTAAATTCCCAGAGAGGGTGGAAGAAAATAAGCAATTCTTAAAAGTTGTTCTTCTGACCTCAAGTGTTCCATCACATGCAGATTCATCTGCATGCACATTCCTGTATATAGGCACAAGAAATATATGTAATTCTGAAAACAAATATGTTGAAAAATTAAGTGAAAGTTGGGACACACTTTACACAGTTATATGCCTGGTTTTGTTTGGTTGGTTTTTCTTTTTCCATTTATTAACCGATTTATTTATTTGTTTGCACTCCATATTTTATTCCCCCCATCCCTGTCCACCCTCCGACTGTTCCACATTCTATATATCCTTCCCACTCCCTGTCTCCACATGGATGTCCCCACCCCCACCCTTCCTGACCTCTAAACTCCCTGGGGCCTCCAGGCTCTGGAGGGTTCGGTGCATCATCTCTGAATGAACACAGATCCCACAGTCCTCTAGTATATATGTTGGGGCATCATATCACCTGGTGTATGCTCCCTGTTTGATGGTCCAGTGTTTGAGAGATCTCATGGATCCAGATTGAGACTGCTGATCCTCTTATGATTGCCCTTTTCCTCGGCTTCTTTTAGCCTTCCCTAATTCAGCAACAGGGGTCAGCTGCTTCTGACCATTAGTGGGGTGTGAATATTTGCGCCTGACTCTTTCACCTGCTTGCTAGGTCTTTTGGAGTGCTGTCATGCTAGGTCCCTTTTGTGAGCACTCCATAGTCTCAGTAATAGTGTCAAGGCCTTGGGAACGCCCCTTGAGCTGGATCCCACATTGGGTCTGCCACTGAACCTTCTTTTCCTCAGGCTCCTTTCTATTTCCATCCCTGTAACTCTTTCAGATAGAAACAATTATGGGTCAGAGTTGTGACTGTGGGATCATCCCCATCTCCCTCATTTGATGTCCTGTCTTCCTGTTGGAGGTGGGCTCTACAAGTTCCCGCTCCCTACTGTCTGGCATTTCATCTAAGGTCTCTCACTTCACAGGTCTCTGGTTTATTCTGGAGGGTCTCCCCCAACCTCTTATATCCTAAGGTTGACTGTTTCCATTCTTTCTCCCTCAGGGCTTCAGTCCTTTTTCCTGACCCAATATCAGATCAGGTTCCCCTCTCCAACACCATCCACTTTCCCTTCCTAGTCCCTCCTTCCTTCCCACCTGCGATTCCTTTGTTCTCACTCCCAAGTGGGACTGAGGCATCCTCACTTGGGAACTTCAGCTTGTTGGTACTAATAATTTCTGTGGACTGTATCTTGGGTACTCTGCTTTTTTTTTTTTTTGACTAATATCTACTTGTCAGTGAGTACATACCATACATATCCTTTTACATCTGAGTTACCTCCCTTTGCATGTAAAACTGGGGATGTCCTTGTCCACTGTGTAAATGAACCACATTTTCTGTATCCATTCTTCTGTCATGGCACATCTAGGATGTTTCCAGCTTCTGGCTATCACAAAAAAGGCAGCTATGAACACAGTGGACCATGTGCCCCTGTAGCATCATGGTGCATCTTTTGAATATATTCCTAAAAATGGTATTGATGTTCTCCAGCTCCATCCATTTGCCTAAGAATTTCATAAATTCATTGTTTCTAATGGCTGAATAGTACTCCATTGTGTATATATACCACAATTTTTTGCATCCACTCTTCTGTTGAGGGATACCTGGGTTCTTTCCAGCTTCTGGCAATTATAAATAGGGCTGCTATGAACATAGTGGAACATGTATCCTTATTACATGCTGGGGAATCTTCTGGGTATATGCCCAGGAGTGGTATAGCAGGATCTTCTGGAAGTGAGGTGCCCAGTTTTTGGAGGAACCGCCAGACTGATTTCCAGAGTGGTTGTACCAATTTGCAACCCCACCAGCAGTGGAGGAGTGTTCCTCTTTCTCCACATCCTCGCCAACACCTGCTGTCTTCTGAATTTTTAATCTTAGCCATTCTGACTGGTGTAAGGTGAAATGTCAGGGTTGTTTTGATTTACATTTCCCTAATGACTAATGAAGTTGAGCATTTTTTAAGATGCTTCTCCGCCATCTGAAGTTCTTCAGGTGAAAATTCTTTGTTTAATTCTGTACTCCATTTTTTTAATAGGGTTATTTGGTAAGTGAGGTAACCCAGACTCAAAAGATGAATCATAGTATGCACTCACTAATAAGTAGATATTAACCTAGAAAACTGGAATACCCAAAACATAATCCACACATCAAATGAGGTACAAGAAGAATGGAGGAGTGGCCCCTTGTTCTGGAAAGACTCAGTGAAGCAGTATAGGGTAAAACCAGAACAAGGAAGTGGGAAGGGTTGGATGGGAAAACAGGGGGAGGGAAGGGGGCTGATGGGACTTTCGGGGAGTGGGGGTCTAGAAAAGGGGAAATCATTTGAAATGTAAATAAAATTATATCGAATAAAAAAAAAGGAGTGGGGATTCCAGGATCATGTAATGTTTTTATGGTTTTCTCATTCCATCATTCTTTCTTATATAAAGATATTGTTCTGCTAAAAATGGTCATTTCACAATTGTCATAATAAATATGTATTCCTTCTAAAAAAAAAAAAGGTATTGATGGGTCTTCAGGTAGCTCAATTTCTAATTTTCTGAGGAGCCTCCAGACTGATTTCCAGAATTGTTGTACCAGTTTGCACTCTCACCAGCAATGGAGGAGTGTTCCTCTTTCTCCACATCTTCTCCAACATGTGTTGTCACATGAGGCTTTGATCTTAGCCATTCTTATTGATGTAAAGTAGAATCTCAGGGTCATTTTGATTTGCATTTCTCTGATCAACTAAGGACTTTGAATATTTCTTTAGGTACTTCTCAGCCATTTGAGATTCCTCACTTGTGAAATCTTGGTTTAGTTCTATACCCCATTATTTGTTTGGGTTGTTTGTTTTTTTGGTGATTAGTTTCTTGAGATCTTTATATATTTTGGATTTAGTCCTCTATCAGATATGGGGTTATTGAAGATATTGTTCCAATCTGCAGGTTGCCGATTTGTTTTATTGACTATGTCTTTTGCCTCACTGAAGCTTTCCAATTTCATGTGGTCCCATTTATCAATTCTTGATCTTAGAGCATGAGCCATTGTAGTTCTTTTTAGGAAATTTTCCCCTATGGCAACGAGTTCATAGCTCTTTCCCAGATTCTCTTTTATTACTTTCAGTGCATCTGGTTTTATGTGAGCTCCTTGATCCACTTAACTTGAGCTTTGTGTAAGGTGACAAATAGGGCCTTATTTTCATTTTTCTACATACAGACAGTTAGTTAGACAAGCACCATTTATTGAAGATGCTTTCTTTTTTTCATTGTATGTTTTTAGATTCTTCATCAAAGAACAAGTGTCCATAAGTATGTGGTTTTATTTCTGGGGCTTCAATTCTATTTCCCTGCTCAATGTGTCTGTCTCTGTACCAATACTATGCAGTTTTTCTCACTATTTCTCTGTAGTAAAACTTGAAGTCAGGGATGGTGATTCCCCCTGAAGTCCTTTTATTTTTTTCGCTATTCTGGTTTGTTTTGTTTTGTTTTGTTGGTTTTTTTTGCCTTTCAAGATGAATTTGAGAATTGCTCTTTCCATATCTTTGAAGAATTGTGTTGGGATTTTGACGGGGATTTCATTGAATCTATTGATTGCTTTTAGTAGGATAGCAATTTTTACTTTGTTAATTCTGCCCATCATGAGTATGGGTGATCTCTCCATTTTCTGAGATCTTCAATTTCTTTTTTTTGTTTGTTTGTTTCTTCTTCTTTTTTTTTTTTTTTTTTTTTTTTTTTTTTTTTTTTTTTTTTGAGACAAGGTTTCTCTGTGTAGCCCTGGTTGTCCTGGAACTCACTCTGTAGACCAGGCTGGTCTTGAACTCAGAAATCCTTCTGCCTCTGCCTCCCAAGTGCTGGGATTACAGGCGTGCGCCACCACGCCCTGCTAATTTCTTTCTTGAGAGACTTAAGGTCTTTTATTTGTTTGGTTAGAATTACCGCAAGATATTTTATATTATTTGTGGTTATTGTGAAGGGAGTTGTTTCTCTAATTTCTTTCTCAGCCTGTTTATCATTTGTATAAAGAAAAGCTACTGATTTATTTGAGTTAAATTTGATTAAGTTGTTTATCAACTGGAGAAGTTCTCTGGTAGATTTTTTGGGCTCGCTTATGTATACTATCAAATCATCTGCAAATAGTGATTCATTTTATTTATTTCTTCTTTGCCAATTTGTTTTCCTTTGATGTCTTTTTGTTGTTTTATTGTTCTAGCTACCACATTGAGTACTATATTGAATAGATATGGTGAGAATGGGCATCCTTGTCTTGTTCTGGATTTTAATGGGATTGCTTCATGTATGTCTCCATTTAATTTGATATTCACTCTTGGTTTGGAGTAAATTGCTTTCATTATGTTTATTTATTGGCCTTGAATTCCTGATCTCTCCAATACTTTTACAAGGAAGGGGTGTTGTATTTTTCCAAATGCTTTTTCTGCATCTAAGGAGATGATAATGTGACTTTTTTCTTTGACGTGTTTATATAGTGGATTGCATTAATGGATTTTCATATATTAAACCAAACTTGCATCCCTAGACTGAAGCCTACTTGATCATGATGAATGATGGTTTTGATATGTATTTGGTTTGCAAGAACTATATTGAGTATTTTCGCATCAAGATTCATACTCGAGATTGGTCTGAAGTTCTGTTTTTTGGTTGGGTCCTTGTATGCTTTAGGTATCAGTGTAATTGTGGCTTCATAGAACAAGTTTGGTAGTCTTCCTTCTGTTTCTATATTATGGAATATTTTGAGAAAAATTGGAATCAGATCTTCTTTGAATATCTCATAGAATTCTGCACTAAATACTTCTGGCCCTTGTTTTTGTTTTTTGTTTGTTTGTTTTGTTTTTTGTTGTTTTTTTTGTTGGAAGGATTTTAATAACTTCTTCTATTTACTTGTGCAATATGGGCCTGTTTCAGTAGTTTACCTTCTCTTGATTTAACTTTGGTATGTGGTATCTGTCTAGAAAACCATCCATTTCTTCTACGTTTTCCAGTTGTGTTGAGTATAGGCTTTTATAGTAGGATTTTTTTAATTTCCTAGATTTCTGTTTTTATGTCTTCTTTTCATTTCTGGTTTTGTTAATTTGGATACTGCTTCTCAGCCCTTTAGTTAGTTTGACTAGGGGTTTGTCTATCTTGTTGATTCTCTCAAAGAGCCAGCTTCTGGTTTTGTTGATTCTTTGGATTGTTTTCTTTGTTTCTATTTGGTTGATTTCGACCTTGAGTTTGACTATTTCCTGCCTTCTACTTCTCTTAGGTTGAGTTTGCTTCTTTTTGTTCTAGAGCTGCATGTGTACTGTTAAGTTCTTGGTGTAAGATCTCTCCATTTTCTTTACCTAACCACTAAGTGCTATGAACATTCCTCATAGAACTACTTTCATTGTGTCTTAAAAGTTTAGGTATGAATGTGTCAATGTTTTTATTAAATACCTGGAAGTCTTTAATTTCATTCTTTATTTCTTCCATGACAAAGTTATCATGGAGCAAAGAGTTTTTAAGTTTTCACATGTATCTGGGCTTTCTGTAGTTTTTGCTGTTATTGAAGACCACCAGCCTTAGGTCATGGTGATCTGATAGTATATATGGTATTATTTCAATCTTCTATCATTGAGGGTTGTTTTGTGACCAATTATATGGTAGATATTGTAGAAGGTACAATGAAGTGCTCAGAAGAAGGTGTTTAATTTTGTTTTAGGGTGAAATGTTCTGTAGATGTCTGTTGAATCCATTTGGTTCATAACCTCTTTTAGCTTCACTGTACCTCTGTTTGGTTTCTGTTTCAATGACCTCTCCATTGGTAAAAGGGGGGTGTTGAAGTCTCCCAATATTATTATGTGAGGTTAATGTGTTTGGAGCTTTAGTAAATTTTCTTTTATGAATATGTTTGTTCTCACATTTGGGACTTAGATGTTCAGAATTGAGATTTAATCTTTGTGGATCTTTCCCTTCATGAATATAAAGCATTCTTCTTCATCACACTTGATAACTTTTGGTTGAACGTCTATTTTATTGGATATTAGAGTGACAACTCCTGCTTGTTTCCGGGGACAATTTGCTTGGAAGACCTTTTTCCATCCTTACTCTGAGATAGTGTCTGTCCTTGTTATTAAGGCATGTTCCATGGATCAGGAAAATTCTGGATCTTCTTTCTTTATCCAGTCTGTTAGCTTATATATTTTTATAGGTGAGTTGAGTCCATTAATAGTGAGAAATATTAAAGAAAGATGACTGTTGGTTGCTGATATGTTTGTTGTTTTAGTTTGCTTTATGTGTTTGTGGTTCTCTCCTTTTGACTTTGTTGTGAGGAGCTTAATATCTTGCCCTTTGGCACAGGTATCTTCCTATTGTGGGAGCTTTCCTTCTAGAATTGTTTGTAAGGTTGGATATTATTTGAATTTGGTTTTGTCCTGGAATATTTTGGTTTCTGCATTTATGTTGATTGAGAGTTTTGCTGGATATAGTAGCCTGGACTGGAATTTGTGTTCCCTTAGGGTCTACATGACCTCTGACCAAGCTCTTGTGGCTTTCAAAGTCTCTGTTCTGAAGTTTGGTGTAATTCTGATAAGTCTACATTTTTGTGTTACTTGGCCTTTTTCCCTTTCAGCTTTTAATAGTCTTTCTGTGTTCTGTGCATTTTGTGTTTTGATTATTATGTGTTGAGAGGATTTACTTTTCAGGTCCCAATTATTTGGTGTTCTATAGGCTTCTTGTACCTGTATGACTATCTCTTTCTTTAGGTTGGAGAATTTTTCTTCTGTGATTTTGTTGAAAACATTTTCAGGTCCTTTGAGCTGGGAATCTTTTTCTCTATTCTGATTATGCTTAGATTTGGTCTTTTCATTGTTTCTTGAATTTCTTGGATGCTTTGGGTTAGGAGTTTTTTATGATTTTAATTTTCTTTGACATTTGTGTCAATCTCTTTTACAGTATCTTCTATACCTGAGATTCTTTCTTCCATTTTTTGTATTCTTTTGGTGATACTTACATCTGTAATTCTTGACCTCTTTCCTCAGTTTTCAATTTCCATGTTTGCCTCCATTTTATTTTCTTTATTGTTTCTACTTCCACTTTTAAGTCTTGGATTGCTTTATTCAATTCCTTCACCAGTCTACCTATGTTTTCCTATATTTCTTTCAGGGAGTTACTGATATTCTCCACAAAGGACTCTAATATTTTCATGAGGAAGGATTTTAGGTCAGCTTTCTGGTTTTCAGGTGTGTTGTTGTATTCAGGGCTTACTGTGGTGGGAGAACTGGCTTCTGATGATGCCCACATATATTGGCTTCAGTTGCTTATGCAACTTGCCTTTTGCCACCTGGATATCCCTGGTATTTGTTGGTCTGCATTACTCATTGCTCCAGGACTCTTAGCAGGCCTGCAGCCCTGGCTGTAGTAGACCACCTGTGGGGCCTTCCATCTGGGGACTCTTCACAGCGGCAGAGAAGCTGCTGGTCTGTTGCCCTAGAAGCATTAGATCTCTTGGGAGGCCTTCAGACTATTGGGTCTTCAGCAAAGCAGTCCACATGCTGTCCAACTGGTCTGAGTGCAGGTGATGCTCAACTACTCAATAGCAGGTCCTCTACTGCTTTGAGTGCAGTGGGTCCTCAACTGCTCTAAGTACAGTGGGTTCTCAGTTGCTTTGAGTGCAGTGGGTGAAAGGATCAGGTGTTACCATGTGTTATCACTACACAGCTGTTCATAAAATTGTATAGAAGGATTTTTAAAGTATTAACTTAGGTTCTCATGCTAATCCAATAAATCTTCTTCTGAAATCACTGATAATCTTTACAAATAAGCAGCTGACCACAACCCTTAAGGATTCTATTTTTTAATATATTTTGAAGGTTTTTTTTTTAAATTTCAAGAGCTCTCTTTTTCCTGAAGGACCTGGTATGACTTTTGTGTACATAAATCTGTATAGAGAGAGCACAGTGTTTTTCACCTATAAAATTAAATCTGTTTACAGTAACAACAATACTTAGACATTGCTATATAACATTGTAAAATAATGTATAGGGATTCTTAGTCCCAGATTTCCTTCACTGGCAGTTATTGTCTACTCTGGTGTCTTTTTTTTTTTCATTCCAAATATTCTAAAACATACCTGCCATTGTATTTAAGTTGCTGTACATAGGGAACTTTAAAATTAGATTTCCAAGGTGACCCCAATGGCCAATATCTTGGGAGTTGCAGAAAGAGAAACAGTGTGCCATTTTCTAAGGGACACCATTACACTGGCTCCTACCCTCACTGAAAACATTTCTAACATTTGAAAAAATAGAGACATTTTTGGGATAATTTCTGCCCATAAAAAGTACAGGTTAAATATAAAGAAATGCTACTTTGCATAGCATTGACATTTAGCACATTTCTAACTTGGAAAAAGTATCTTATATGTGATGCAGCCAGTCATTTTTCCCTCACACATTTAATTAAAGAGGACACTTCTCTCAAAGATCTAAGTTAGGCTGAAATTTACATGATAGTAGCCAAGGATAAGGATGTTGATTTTAAATGACTTATGAAGTTTTGAGCAATCCAAAACCCTTATGTACTTTTATTAATCCAACTTGGGGTTTGTGTATATTGTGGAAGCCAATACATGACCATTTTATGATTATGTCAGACACATACACTGACTGAAGTCATTAAATTTTTCTACTATATTATTTTAAGATATAGTAGATTCTATTCTGAAGAAGAAAAAATGCAAAATGTCTAGCTTCCACAGAGCTAAATCAGTTTAATTTCCTATGAACTCCCTCTCTTCTGTCTGTCCTCATTCTGTTCCTTGAAGGTTAATGCCCGTGGAAAAATACAAACACAAACATTTACTTTTGTTTTCTTTGGATTAAAAAGACAATTTTTAAAGGGCATTTCATATTCAGAAATAATACTGAATATGACCTTAAGAAATGCTTCAACTCAGTGGTTTTCTTTGTGTTTATTCATTTCCATTTATTGCTCAGTGTGTTGCTGGTTTTCATGCTTTAAATGCACCCAAGGATAAAGCATAAGCAAATGTTTATACTATGCACATACATTTCTTCTAGAGAAAATATAAAGTCACACTGCTTAGTATTATCTAAAAGTCAAAGAAGATAATTTTAACATCTAGTCTTTACTTTGCATTTTCATTTGGGAATTTTTCAAACTGTTCTTTCTATAATCATCCTAATTTTTTCATATTTCATTACTTGCTAGAACTTTAAATGTATCTAAGGCCTACCTGACTGGCTCATAGGCAACCTACTTTCTTAGTTATACTATTTACAATGCTCACTACTCCTCAGCCAAAATGGCACTCAAAGACTTAGAAACTCAAAGATTACAAACATGTTATATAATTTCCTCTTATACTTTGTCACTAACTTTAACTGATCATTCAGTCACCCACTTCCTCCAATACACATCAGCTGTCTCATGACATTCAGAGGTTCAGACTTCTTTTCAAAACTCATTTCTTTACAAAAATATTTTTGGGCCACCTTGTCAAAGATGATACCCCAGTTCACTGGAATGTTGAAAAGACATGAATGAAATACAGTAGCTCTTTTATATTCTCACAAAAACAAACTGAAATGCTCAAACAAGGATGACACACACACACACACACACACACACAAATATACTACACACACACACCACACAAACACCACATACACACACTCCTCACAGAATGTAGAATGTCATTAGTCTTGCATCCTAATTTCTTTAATACCTTACTGAAGCCTCTCAATGTCTTTAGTTATTGATTACTTCCCAAATAAAGGGAATACAAAGACACAGGTCTCTATTGGATCCAGGTAAATGTGTAGGGCATAGTTACCACGATCTTAGGTAGAAATTTTTTTCTAGGATATAGTCTAATCAGGGACTGACAGAGGACTACTAACTACCTAAGGTCAACCTCTAACAACAGATAGAGACAACTCAAAAATGATTCAACTCACCAGGTTGTATACAAAGTGTCCAAAGTGCCTTATTCATTACTTTAGTGTAGAACTTCAACATAAGATCACAGATATTCTTCCAGATGACTCAGAGGAGTGCCAACTCTTGGCTTCTAGAATATTTGTTCGCTCTTATTAGCTGCTAGCACACAAATAATGCACATCTCCCATTTATTTATAGTCCATACATATACCTATCTAATGAAGAATGATGAAAATCAGATATTTTATACCATAAAACTACCAAAAAGTGCATACAAGGTAGCATATATCATTAAGGAATTTGAAGAAGTACCAATCCTTTCAAATAAGAGAAACTCTATACACCCTATCCTTGTTGGAGTTGGGCCTTTAATTCTGATAACCTACTGCTAGCGTTAAGTTTTCCACAATTGTTTCTTAAAAGAATTAGAAATATGTCCACCAATTTTATCATACCACACTTAAAAAATCCTTTGCTGATATACTTTTCAAAATGCATCAGCAGCTGATGAATACTGAAAGTCACACATTCTCAAATGTGAGACATTCTCATTTTGCATGGTATCTGTGCTTGTACTTTTTGTTGTTTGAGAAAGAATACCAATATGTATACCAGACTGGTCTCAAAGTTATAGGCATCTTCATGTTTCAGCCTCCCTTGTGCTAACATTAAAATTGAGTTCCACCATGGTCAATGGGAATTTCATTTATTTTTAAGAGCATAATTTTGTAAGGGCTTACAATTGCAATGCATCACATACTAAATATAAGTATTTATTTTAAAAGGGTAGTTTGCATGAACATATTCCAAACAAATTTATTTTTAATTCATTTCTTCAAAAATAGGTGTCCACGCTTGAAAATCTGTTCACAAATAAAACTGAAAGGCAAGAAATACCTCAGCACTGCAGACTCTGGTCAGAAGACTGTATCATACCTGGAACAGATTGTTTATACAAATGTTAAATAATTCTACCTCTACCAACAGACATAAAATGTAAGGTGTTCTTTTCTTCTGTGAATCACTGGTCCAGTCAGTTCCAAATGACAATATCTAAGTGTCACAGTTTTATACTCTTCTTACTACAGAAGAAATATATCTCTGAACTTTTGTTTATGTATAAGAATGAGTTCAAATGTTAAATGCTCAAAACAATAGTCACCCTTTCCTTTCAATGTGTGCACCCAACCACCAGACTAAGCGCAGGAACCACAATCAGGGAAAAGACTGAAGGAACAAAAGGGGTTAGCAACCCCATAGGAAGAACAACAATATCAACCAACCAGACCTCTCAAAGCTCCCAGGAACTAATCCACTCACCAAAGATTATACATGGAAGGACCCAATGGCTCTAGCTGCATATGTAACAGAGAATTACCTTGTCTGGCATCAAGGCCCCTTTGCCCTGCGGAGGCCTTGATGATCCAGTGTAGGGGAGTGCTAGGACAGTGAGGGGGAGGGAGTGGGTGAGGAAGCACTCTCATAGAAGCAGCGGGGGCAGGGGAGAGGAGAGGAGTTTAACTTGGAAGGGGGATAATATTTGAAATGTAAATAAATAAAATAACTAATAAAGTAAATAAAAGGGGGCAGGTATAGAAATAAACAGAGAAAGGAGCTTCAGTTGAGAAAAATGCCTCCATGAGATCCAGCTGTAAGGCATTTTCTCAAATAGTGATCAAGGGGGGAGGGCCCCTTGTAGGTGGCATCATCCCTGGGCTGGTAGTCTTGGGTTCTATAAAAAAGAAAGCTGAGCAAGGCAGAGGGAGCGAGCCAGTAAGTAACATCCCTCCATGCCATCTGCATCAGCTACTGCTTCCTGGCCTGACTTCCTTTGGTGATAAACAGTGGTGTGGAAGTGTAAGCTTCCTTTCCTCCACAACTTGCTTCTTGGTCATGATGTTTATTAAGAAATAGAAACCCTGGCTAAGACACTTAGGCTATCATATAGTTGTGTTTTTCTAGGAATAGCTTTCATGTCATTTACAACTTTAGTCCAATGGGTCTTATAATCTTTCAGTCCTCAGTTCTATGTTCAAAGCCTGAGATGCAGTAGTTTCATTGCAGATATATCTATCGGGGCTGGCACTTCACTCTTCGCTGTTCTTGGGTTTTGATTGGGTTTGTTTTTTTCTGTGATTGTTTGTATCTACTTTCATGAGGAATGGGAACTATATTAATCTCTGTGTATAAGGATAAGTATTTAGACAGTAGTTATGAATTATGTCTCTTTGTAAATTGGCAGTAGGAGATTCTCTTCTAGGATCCATGACCTTACTAGCACTGAATCATACACTAGATTTTTAATAACAGGCAATGTGTCCTCCATTTTAGCAGGCCTTAAGTACAATCAGATACTTAATGGTTACCACCAACATATGAGTATAACTGTTGCACTTCGGGATTTCTTGCCATGTTGGTCACTATTACATATCATCGACATTGTTTCTGCATTGGACTATATATTGTTTCGTTCTTTAGTCAGCTTGTATAGAACCTTCCCATATATTAAAGCAATTTATCAGAGAGGAGTATTCAGCCAAGTCAGTTCTTATCCTGATTCCTGTGTCTAAAATGCAAAGTATCTTTTAAAAAAGAGTCTTATCTTCAACTTGTTGGAGGCAGTCAAGAGAAACAGGAATATGATTTATTATCTTTGGATTTTCTGGGACCACTGTAACCCACAACTGGAAGAGAAATTTCTCATATTTAGTGCTGGCTTTCTGTAACATGGTTTATGCTTTTTATAGAATTTTGTTAGACCAAGGGACATAATTTCAACTTTATATAGCCTATAATGTGTGTGTGTGTGTGTGTGTGTGTGTGTGTGTGTATGTGTGTGTACATATATGTAATATGTGGCTTGGGATTAATATAAAATATTTTTTCTTAACACCCTTTCCAAACATCTTTTGTATTAATTATTACCCACTCTTGCTATTATCTCCTCATCCCAAGGAAAATACAACCTCCTTGGTTTTTCTATGCACATTTCAGATTGCTTGTATCCTACCATTGTCTTCCTTTGATATGCTTGCCCACAGAAACTTTTTTATTTGCCTATTTTCTGACATTATCCAAGATTTGACATTTATATTTGAAGTCTGTACTAGGAACTAAAGATGATGGAGAACATGTGCTGCTTTCTGCATCATGGTTACCTCATTCAGCGTTTGTTTTAGTGTCATCAATGTTATGACATTCATTTTTTAAAATTATAACTCAATAGCATTTCATGGTGTGTATCTAATTGTCATCATGCTGTAGCTGGTGTACCTCATTTTCATTATCCATTGAAGAATAGCTTGTATCTCTTTCCTTAATACTGGGAATAGAGCTGAGCATAGCTGAGCAAATATCTGTGAAGTTAGATGTTAGGTCCTTTGGGCACGTGCCAGGGACATCTTGAGTCCAATGATACTTTTGTTTTTAGCTTTTTGATAATTTTCCACAATAATTTCCAGAGTGTCTGGGCTGGTTTGCAATCACACCAACAGAAAATATGTGTTTCCCTTTCCTCATGTTCTGGTCTGTATTTATTGTCAGCTATTTTTGTTGACCTTTGCCATTCTGACAGAAACAAGACAAAAATCTCAAAGTTGTTTTAACATTCATTTCCCTAATTGCTAAGAAAATTGTGTTAAAGATATTTCTTGGCCATTTTTATTTCTTCTTTTAAGAACTCTGTTTAGAGCCATAGTCTGTCCCATAAAGCATATTCTTTCTGATTCCTTCTTTTAATTCCTTATATATTCTGGATATGAGTCTTCGGTCAGTGGTATAGCCATCAACGAATCGCCCTGGATCTGATACTGGTCTGCTGTAACTTACTGATGGTTCTCTTGTCTGTGCAGAAGATCTTAACTTCTTCTTTTTTTAAATTTATGGATATATTTATTTACATTTCAAATGATTTCCCCTTTTCTGGACCCCCACTCCCCGAAAGTCCCATCAGTCCCCTAGGTTCCACTTGTCAAGGCTGCCTTTGATTTGGGTAAATAAAGTACACTGGCATTTTTACTTGTAGTTTCATCGTTTCAGATCCTTGATCTGTCTGTCCATTGATTCAGGTCAGGCTTTATGAAAATGGACAGAAACTGGTCAAATTTCTTTGTGCTACTTGTGGACATCATTTTGTAAAAAAGTTCTTTTGCCTTCACTGTATGTTTTCAGGATCTTTGTAGAATATCAGTTTATCAGATGACTGTAGTTATGAATACACAGATTTAGGGATTTTTTTCTTTGTTGTATCATAATACGCTTTTGTGCTAAGGAAACAACTTTATTACTATGTCTTAATATTTACTGAGGACTAAAATGGCAATCTTTTATTTTTATGTTTGGGATCTTGTTGCATCTAAATAAAATTTCTGGATAATTGTATTATACTAGATCTATAAGTTGCTTGTGGTAGAATGGTATTTTTTTGGATAGTTTTTTAGAACTTTATTTCAACGTAACTATATGCATAAGAAGTATACTCATATTTATTAATAGAATGCAATTGTGTTTAACTTATCCTACATATTCTTGACCAGAAACTTGGTACATGATTTACATTTTTTAAAATAATAACAAAACCCCCCTGCACTCTGTTTCATCGATATCTATTACAAATATATAAAAAATTCTTCATCAAATGCTGGTGAAGGCAGCAGGACCTTGAAAAATTTATCTTTAGTTTGCCTCAGAAAAGTAACACATATTGCACTGTAAAGGTTTATAAAATTGGCACAAAACATTGTTGTGATGCCACAATACCAGTATAAGTGTTCAGAAATTAATGGGAGCCTATGGTACATACATAGAACTGTAGAAGCTCTCACGCTAAGCCAGCAGAACAGATTGCTAATCTACACAATCAGATCATTCGGAACTAAGACTATCAACTTACCTCATGTGCTCAGTCAACCAGAAAACACTAGATATATACCTTTGATTTTTTTTTTTTTTTTTGCAAAGAAAACAGTTTCTTCCACATTTCAGTTTACATGTAACAGCATGCTAACAGGAAAGTTTCTTCCATTGTCCACACTCAGTGAAATGTAAGAGGTGAGCTTGGGTTTTACATTGTATTACTCTACACCACTCAGAATGGCTAAGGTCAAAACCTCAGGAGACAGCAGGTGTTGGCGAGGATGTGGAGAAAGAGGAACACTCCTCCACTGCTGGTGGGATTGCAAGATGGTGCAACCACTTTGGAAATCAGTCTGGCGGTTCCTCAGAAAACTGGTCATGACACTTACTGAGGACCCTGCTATACCACTCCTGGGCATATACCCAGAGGATTCTTTAACATGCAATAAGGACACATTCTCCACTATGTTTATAGCAGCCCTATTTGTAGTAGCCAGAAGCTGGAAAGAACCCAGGTGTCCTTCAACAGAGGAATGGATACAAAAAATGTATATTTACACAATGGAGTACTATTCAGCCATTAGAAACAATGAATTCATGAAATTCTTAGACAAATGGATGGAGCTGGAGAGCATCATGCTAAGTGAGGTAACACAGTCTCAAAAGATCAGTCATGGTATGCACTCACTGATAAGTGGATATTAGCTTAGAAACTTTGAATACCCAAGACATAATCCACATATTAAATGATGTCCAAAAAGAATGGAAGAGTGGCCCCTGGTTCTGGAAAGACTCAGTGCAACAGTTTAGGGGAATACCAGAACAGGGAAGTGGGAAGGGATAGTTGGAGGAACAGGGGGAGGGAAGAGGGCTTATGGGACTTGCGGGGAGTGGGGACCCAGAAAAGGGGAAACCATTTGAAATGTAAATAAAAATATATCAATAAAGGAAAAAAATTAAAAAAAAGAAAATTAAAAAAAGAAAATTGGAAATATATCTTCCTGAAGTCCCAGTTATACTACTCTTGTCCTGTTTATTTCTATTCTTTAAACTCCAAAACCATGAACCAAAATCATCCCTTTGTCACCTAACAGGTTTGGGGATTTCATAGTTAACAACAGTTTTTTTAAAAAAAAGATTTTAAAATGTATAAAACTCTATTAGCTCACCAACTTTCATCTGTTCTTTTTTCTAATATGTTAATGCCATTACATTTTTCACTATAAATATACTTAACTATGAGGCCTAACTACAAATGACAAGAATACTTAAGCTATCTCTTACTAATCATTGTTGATTCATTTGTACTTTTGTTATTGGATATTTTATATATTTACATTTCAAATGTTATTCCCCTTTCCCAATTTCCCCACCAGAAAACCCCTACCCCACCACCCCTCCTCCTGATTATATGAGGGCATGCCCAACCCATTCCTGCCTTCCTGTCCTTGCATTCTCCTACACTGGGGCATTGAACTTTCACTGTACCAAAGACCTCTTCTCCCATTGATTCCCAGTTCTGCTACATATACAGTTACTGGAGCAATGGGTCCCTCCATGTGTACTCCTTGGTTGGAGGTTTAGACCATGGGAGCTGTGGTTTGTTGATGTGGTTCTTTCTATAGGGTTGCACACCCTTTCAGTTTCTTTAGTCCTTTCTCTAACTCCTCTGTTGGGGACTCTGTGATCAGTTCAATGGTTGGCTGCGATCATCTGCAATTGTCAGGCACAGGCAAAGCCACTCAGGAGACAGCTATATCAGGCTCCTATAAGCATTCACTTCTTGATATCTACAATAGTGTCTGCATTTGATGACTGTATATGTGATGGATCCCTGGAGGTGGGGGGAGTCTCTGAATGGCCTTTCCTTCAGTCTCTGCTCCACACTTTATCTCTTTATTTGCTCCTATGAGTATTTTGTTCCCCCTTCTAAGAAGGACCGAAGAACCCACACTTTGGTCTTCTTTCTTCTCGAGCTTCATTTGGCCTGTGAATTGTATCTTGGGTATTCTGAACTTCTGGGCTAATATACACTTATCAGTGAGTACATACAATATGTGTGTTTTTGTGATTGGGTTACCTCACTCAGGATGATATTTTCTAGTTTCATCCATTTGCCTAAAAATTTCATGAGTTCATTGTTTTTAATAGCTGAGTAGTACTCCATTGTGCAAGTGTGCTACATTTTCTGTATCCATTTCTCTGTTGAAGAACATCTGGGTTCTTTCCAGCTTCTGGCTATTATACATAAGGCTGCTATGAACATAATGGAGCATGTGTCCTTGTCATATGTTTTAGCATCTTTTGGGTATATGCCCATGAGTAGTATAGCTGGATCTTTCCTCAGGTAGTACTATGTCCAATTTTCTGAGGAACTGACAAACTGATTTCCAGAGTGGTTGTATCAGCTTGTAATCCCACCAGCAATGGAGGAGTGTTCCTCTTTCTCCACACACTTGCCAGTATCTGCTGTCTCCTGAGTTTTTGATCTTAGCCATTCTGACTGGTATAAGGTAGAATCTCAGGCTTGTTTTGATTCACATTTCCCTGATTACTAAGGATGTTGAACATTCCTTTATTAGCTTCTCAACCATTCGGTATTCCTCAGTTGAGAATTCTTTGTTTAACTCTGTATCCCATTTTTTTTAAAGAGGCTATTTGATTGTCTAGAATCTAATTTCTTGAGTTCTTTATATATATTGGATATTAGTCCTCTGTTAGATGTAGGGTGGGTTAAGATCATTTTCCAATCTGTTGGCTGCTGTTTTGTCCTATTGACAATGTCCTTTTCCTTACAGAAACTGTGCAATTCTGTTAAGTCCCATTTGTCAATTCTTGATCTTATAGAATAATCCATTGGTGTTCTGTCTAGGTACTTTTTTCCCTTGTGCCCATGTATTCAAAGCTCTTCCCCCACTTTCTCTTCTATTACTTTCAGTGTATCTGGTTTTATGTGGAGGTTCTTGATCCGCTTAGATTTGAGCTTTATACAATGATATAAAAATGGATCATTTTGCATTCTTTGACATTTTGACTGCCAGTTGAACCAGCTCCATTTCTTGGAAATGCTATCCCTTTTCCACTGAATGTCTTTTTAGCTTCTTTGTCAAAGATCATTTGACCATAGGTGTGTGGGTTTATTTCTGGGTCTTCAATTCTATTCCTTTGGTCTCCCTGCCTGTTTCTGTACCAATACCATGCAGCTTTTAATCACTATTGCTCTGTAGCACACCTTGAGGTCAGGGATGTTGATTCTGCCAGAAGTCCTTTTATTGATGAGAATAATTTTCAATATCCTGGTATTTTGTTATTACAAATGAATTTGCAAATTGTTGTTTCTAACTATGAAGAATTGAGTAGGAATTTTGATGGGGATTGCATTGAATCTGTAGATTGCTTTAGGCAAGATGGTCATTTTTACTATATTAATCCTGCCAATCCATGAGCATGAGTGATCTTTCCATCTTCTGAGAACTTCTTTGATTTTTGAAGTTCTTGCCATACAGATCTTTCATTTGCTTGGTTAGTGTCACACCAAGGTGTTTTATATTATTTGTGACTATTGTGAATGATATCATTTCCCTAATTTCTTTCTCCCTAGTGTCTATCCTTTGAGTAGAGGAAGGCTAATGATTTGTTTTAGTTAATTTTATATCCAGTCACTTTTATGAAGTTGTTTATCAGGTTTAGGAGTTCTCTGGTGAAATATTTTGGGTCACTTAAGTATACTATCATATCATCTTCAAATAGTGATTTTTTTGACTTCTTCCTTTCCAATTTTTAACCCTTTGACCTCCATTTGTTGTCCAATTGCTCTGGCTAGGTCTTTGAATACTATATTGAATAGACAGGGAAAGAGTAGGCAGACTTGTCTATCTTTTCTTCAGTAGTTCCTTATATCATTGTGTGTTTCTGAAAAAAAGTATGTAATAATGAAAGTCTCTGCAACAGATTGGGGGGTGTATTGCTATTCTTTTATCATGAAAACAAACTTCACTCTTTTTATAATAGAATAAAAAGATGGGTTTTTCAGACTAGTTTCTAGAATGAAAGGGCTATATTACACACTGATCCATCCCTCTCTCTCTATATTTGTCAGATATTCATCCTGAGCTATAATTTCACTTGCTTTATGTTAGCCTGCTGTCATCTGACAGAGTGAACTTATTTATTGACAGATGATTTAAAATATGAACTACTACTACATCATTTAAACATTTATTTATGGTCCCTAATCTCTGCAATTCTTGTACTGATGAGTTATTGCTTCAGTTTTATGCTTTTGGCCAAAGAATGAAGCAGCTTCTAGATATTCTTCTACTTAACCCTTCTTGTAACCACTTTATCTCCACAAAAGAAAGAACACCCATAATTCCACCAATCTGTATTTATGTTCAGGATGATTTTATGTTGAAGGGTCAAGGAATATATTATGTATAAATCACTGAATGTATTAAATTTTTTCTGATGTAGCATTATTTATTAGTTGGTCTCCAAAAAAATCTCATTAGACAGAGAACATGATAACTTTTATGTGTCTTGTTGTTTCTTTGACAATGGATTCTGTTAGAATTTTGTCTAAGCTCCACTCCATAGTTACCTGGCAACAGCCAGGTGTGCCCCTCCCCACAGTTACCTGGCAACAGCCAGGTAGGCCTGGACTACTATAAAGAGGGTTGCTCAGCCCCTCCTCTCTCTCATACTGCTCTTACATCTCTTCTCTCTCTTATTCTCTCACTCTCAGCCTCTCTCTTGCCCCCTCTTGGACTCTCCTCTCCTCCCCCCTTTCCACGTGTTCATGGACGGCCTCTGCTTCTCTACTCTTTCCTTCTCTCTGCTTTTCTTTGCCTCTACTACCCTCTTAACTCCCTTCCCCATGCCCTGAATAAACTCTATTCTACGCTATACAAGTGTGTGTCTGATCCCTCAGGGAGAAGGGATGCCTCAGCATGGGCTCGCTTAGGCACCCCCTTTGTCCACACTGCTGTATAACATATTCTCTAACCTCTTTCTCTTTCTATGACCACAACATATTCAATACCTAATGATCCTCAAAAGTTGTAATTATTTTCATTTTATATTACAATTTTAATAATTGTCACAAGTTTTAGGAGAAAAAGATTGAAATTCTGAAGGCATTTGATTATATGTTCAATTACTGGATTTTATATCTTTAGAGGTTTATATTTTGCAACTATGTAAGAAATCATGATTTTTCTCTCATATGGTAGATGATATTAATCACCCACATCACCCTAGCAGAACTTCCCACTCCCTGGGACCTCAAGTAATCTAAATGGCTATGTTCTTCTCTCACTGAGGCCAGACCAGGCAGTTCTCTGCTGTATATATTGTGGAGGCCTCAGACCAGCTCATCTATATTACCTGGTTGGTGGCTCAGAGTCTGAAATATCTCTGGGATCCAGGTTAGTTGAGACTGCTGGTCTTCCTATGGGGTTTCCTCTTCCTCAGCTTCTTCTAATTTTTCTCTAATTCAACATAAGGGGTCTCTGGCTTCTGTCCATTGGCTAGGTAAGTATCTGACCCCTTCAGCAGATTGTCAAGCCTCTCAGATGGCAGCCATGCTAGGTTTCTGTCTTTAAGCCCACCATAGTACCAGTAATGGTGCCAGGCCTTTGAGCCTCCTCAAGAGATGGATAGTGGACTAGACTATCTTTCTCTCAATCTCTTCTCCATTTTGTCCCTGCTGTTCTTTTGGACAGGAACAATTGTGGGTCATAGTTTTTGACTGTGGGATGGCAACCTCATCCCTCCACTAGATACCCTGTACTTGCTACTGTAGGCAGACTCTCCCCACTGTAAGGCATTTCATTTAAGGTCTGTCCAAATGAATTCTGAGTGTGTCTCACCTCCCAGATCTCTGGTATATCCTAGGGGTCTCTCTACCTCTTACCTCCTGAAGGAGGAATAGGAATGCCTATTTCCATCCTTTTTTTGCCAGCCCTCAGGGCTTCACTCCTGTTCTCCCCAATGCCTGATCATGTTCCCCTTTCCTCATCACCCTCTCCCACCCAGCTCCCTCCCACACTCTGTCCCTTTTGATTACTTTCTTTTCCCTCTCAAGTGGGATTGAGACATCCTCACTTAGGCCCTATGGTTTGCAAATCTTCTTGCGTTCTATGGATGTATTCTGGACATTCTATACTTTTAAGCTAATATCCACTTATTAGTGAATACATACCATGCATGTCCTTTTGGGTCTGAGTTACCTCAATCAGCATGATATTTTCTATTTCCATCCAGATGCCTGCAAAACTCAGATGTCCTCATTCTTAATAGTATTCCATTGTGTAAAAGAATTACATTTCTGTATCCATTCTTCTGTTTTAGGGACATCTGGGTTGTTTCCAACTTCTGGCTATCACAAACAAGGCTGACATAAATATAGTGGAACACATGCTCCTGTGGTATGGTGAGACATCTATTGGGTATATCCCATGAGCGATATTGCTAGATCTTCAGGTATATCTCTTTGCAATTTTCTAAGGATCCTGCAGATTGATTTCCAGAGTTGTTGTTCCAGGTTGTGATCCCTCCAACAATGGAAGAGTGTTCCTCTTTTTCCACATCCTTGCCAACAGATGTTGTCCCCTGAGTTTTTGATCTGAGCCATTCTGATAGGTGTAAGGTGGAATCTCAGGGTCCTTTTTATTTGCTTGTCCATGATCACTAAGGACTTTGAACATTTCTTTAAGTCCTTCTCCACCTTTCAAATTTCTTCTATTGTGAATTCACTGTTTAGTTCTATGCCCCATTCTTAGATTGGGTTTGGTTTTGGAGGTTATCTTCTTGAGTCCTTTATATATTTTGGATATTAGCCACCTACAATATATGGAGTTAGTTAAGATTTTTGCCCAATCTGTAGATTGCTGATTTGTGCTATTGACTATATCCTTTGCTGTACAGAAGCCTTTCAGTTTCATGAGGTCCCCTTTATCAATTATTGATTTTAGAGAGTAATCCATTGGCATTCTGTTTAGGAAATTTCTCCCTGTGCCAATGATTTTAAGGCTCTTTCCTACTTTGTCTTCTATTAGATTGAGTGCATCTGGCTTTATATTCAAGTCCTTGATCCACTTGGACTTGAGCTTTGTGCAAGATGACAAATATGGATCTATTTTCATTTTTCTATATACATACTGCCAGTAAGAGCAGGACCATTTGTTGAAGATGCGTTCTTTTTTCATCATCATGTTTTTCAAACATCAAGTGACTGTAACTGTGTGGTTTTATTTTGGGGTCTATAATTTTTTTCATTGTTCAGCCTGTCTGTCTCTGTATCAATAACATGCAGTTTTTATCACTATTGTGCTATAATATAGCTTGAGGTCAAAGATGGTGACTCTCCCAGAATTTCTTTTTTTTTTTCTTTTTTTCTTTTGATTTTGCATATCTGTACTGAATTAAAGATAGTTTCTTAGTGGGAAATGGAGTAATATCTAGCCACATATGAAATTCTCCACATTTTACCTAATTAAAACAATGAGGTGAAAACTGGAGCTTGTGTAACACATTGTGAGTAAAGGTAAGTTAACTTCTTCAATCCTGTTGTCTACAAGATTTAATTTTAACATAACTCATAAAATAATTTGAAATTTCAAACTCTCAAAAATCATGGAGATCATATGGATTATATTTTTCTGGATTTCACTTTTTTATATATTCATCCTTTTTATTTAATCTTTTCTTTTTTGTCACTTGAGATTTTTATTTTTTTTATTCGATACATTTTTTATTTACATTTCAAATGATTTCCCCTTTTCTGGTTCCCCACTCCCTGAAAGTCACATAAGCCCCCTTCCCTCCCTCTGTTCTCCCACCCATCCCTTCCCACTTCCCTGTTCTGGTTTTGTCTTATACTGCTACACTGTGTATTTCCAGCACTAGGGGCCACTCCTCTGTTCTTCTTGTACCTCATTTGAAGTGTGGATTATGTTTTGCATATTCCACTTTTCCAAGCTAATATCCACTTACTAGTCTACATCCCATACCTCCTCCCCCACCTCCCTATCTCCACAAGAATGTTCCCAAACCCTACATCCCACCCCATCAGACCTCTAAACTCCCTGGAGCCTCCAGTCTCTTGAAGGTCATGTGCATCTTCTCTGACTAAACCAAGACCCGACAGTCCTCTGCTGTATATGTGTTGGGAGTCTCACATCAGCTGGTGTATGCTGCCTGTTTGGTGTTCCAGTGTTTGAGAGATCTCAGGGGTCCAGGTTAATTGAGATTGCTGGTCAACCTACAGGGCTGCCCTCCTTCTCAACTTTGTCCAGCTTTTCCCTAATTCAACTACAGAAGTCATCAGCTCTGTCCTTTATATATCTTGGATATTAGCTGTCTATAGGATATGGAATTAGTGAAGTTTTTTTTTTTCTAATCTGTAGGTTGCCAATTTGTCTTACTGACTATGTCCTTTGCTTTATAGAAGCTTGCAAGTTTCATGAAGCCTCATTTTTCAATTCTTGGTCTTAGAGCATGAGCCATTGGGGTTCTGTTTAGGAAATATATCCCCCCCCCCCATGCCAATGAGTTGAAGGCTCTTTCCCACTTTCTTTTCTATTAGATTTTATTGTTAATAATTGTTTTCTTCTATCCTGGGTTTTTTTGTTTTTCCAAATAAATGTGAGAATTGCTCTTTCCATATCTTGAAGAATTGTGTTGGAATTTTGATGGGATTGTGTTGAATCTTTAGATTGCCTTTGGTAGGATGGCCATTTTTAATATGTTAATTCTACAAATAAATGAGCATGGGAGATCTCTCCATTTTTTTTCCTGAGGTCTTCTTTGACTTCTTTCTTGAGAGACCTAACGTTCTTGTCAATTTGCTATTTGAGAGACTTGAAATTCTTGTCAGACCTTTCACTGGTTTAGATAGGATTACATCAAGATATTTTATATTATTTGTAACTATTGTGAAAGATATTGTTTCCCTAATTTCTTTCTCAGTCTGCTTATCATGTGTATAAAGTAAGGCTATTGATTTGTTTGAATTAATGTTGTATCTGGACACTTTACTTAAGTCATTTATCAGCTGTAGAAATTCTCTTGTAGAATTTTTCGTGTTGTTTATGCATGTTATTATATCATCTGCATGCATGATACCTTGTCTTCTTCTTTGCCAATTTGTATCCCCTTGATTTCCTTTTGCTGTGTTATTGCTCCTGCTAGAATGTCAAGTACTATATTGAATAGATATGGGGAAAGTGGGCATCCTTGTATTGTCCCTGGTTTGAGTGGGATTGCTTTACGTATATCTCTATTTAATTTGATATTGGCTGTTGGTTTGCTCTAAATTGATTTTATTATATTTAGGTATGGTCCTTGAATTCCTAATCTCTCCAATACTTTAACATGAAGAAGTGCTGTATTTTGTCAAATGATTTTTTCAGCATCTAATGAGATGATCAGTTTTTTTTTCATTGAGTTTGTTTATGTAGTGGACTGTATTAATAGATTTTCATATATTGAACCAACCTTGCATCCTTGGGCTGAAGTGTACTTAATCATGATGAATGATTATTTTGATATGTCCTTAGATTTGATTTGCAAGAATTTTGTTGAATAATTTTACATCAATATTCATAAGCGAAATTGGTCTGAATATCTCTTTTTGTTGGGTTCTTATGTGCTTTAGGTATCAGAGTAATTGTGGCTTCAAAGAATGAATTAGGTAATGCTCCTCCTGTTTCTCTTTTATGGAATAGTTTGAGGAGTGTTGGTATTAGCTCTTCTTTTAATATCTGGTAGAATTCTGCTCTAAAGACAATACTCAATAATTCCTATTATTTCCAAGTACATTATTAAGGATTCTTCCCCAAAGACTCAAGTTTAGAAATTCCAGTGTCTAATTTTTAAAATAAAGAGTGCTGTTTTGTTTTACATTGATTTTTATAGAACTGCAACCTCTGCCAATAATACAAAATAAAGAGCTACAAATATACTGAGCATGCCTTTAAACTAAAGTTTCCTCTGGTAGCCTTCCTTCCATATGGCTAATATCTTCATGATCTCCTCTGAATATGTTCATAGTTATATTAACTATCCCTTCATATTCTTCCTTCAGTAGAAACCATATTCCCTTTATCTTCTGGTTTCTTAGTCAGTCTGGTTATGGTGAAAACATACTCTAGAAATAACAAGGCTTTACCATATAAAATATAAAATTTAGGTTATTATCATCTACTAGAATGTGAGATTAAAGTAGCTTTCTGTGTAAGGGAAAAGGTGCTTCCTCTGTCAGTATAGAAGATGGATGAAATCTTAATGTCAGTGAAGCATTTATACTTGTATACCAAGCATCTTTTCAAAATTATCTGTCTTAAAGACACTTGAAGTATAAGCTAAGATACCAAGGCTCTGTCTGCATCTCACCTTTATAATTCTATTTTACCCCATCAACCATGAAATCTGCAGATTCCTTGGCTCTTTAACATATACCTATCATGAGGTTTACTTGTTTAACTGAAATTTATTATTTTTTTTCAGATTTTGATAGATCATCTATAATTGTTTTCCCTATTTTTACTTCAACATGCATACTTTCTAGGAGTAACAAATATAATTTCAATCCAAGCCTCTTCCTCATTTTAATCTTACCACCTGCATGCCTTCTAAGTTTTTGTGATGGAACAACATTGTTTCTCTTAATGTCTATAGGAAGTTTATTATAATAACTACGTTACATTTTTTCCCAAGTCCTATCCTTTGAAAGAGAACTTGTTACAATTCAAAACAAGCCAGAAACAAAAACTGGCAAGCAAATTGTTGATATTGTTAATGATCTAGGCTTATGGGTCAAACGTGAAATATTTCTGTAGGTTCATAGATTTGAAAACTTGTTGTATACTTATCAACCTCCAGCAGAGCCTCTCAGGAGACAGCTATCTCAGGCTCCTGTAAGCAAGCACTTCTTGGTATCCACAACAGTGTATGAGTTTGTTTACTGTATAGGGGCAGGACAGTCCCTGGATGGCCTTTCCTTCAATCTCTACTCCACACTTTGTCTCTGTATTTCCTCCCATGAAAATTTCATTCCTCCTTTTAGGAAGGACTGAAATATCCATACTTGGGTCTGCCTTCTTCAGCATCATGTGGTCTGTGAATTGTATTTTGGGTATTCTGAGCGTTCAGACTAATGTACACTTATCAGTGAGTGCATACCATGTGTGTTCTTTAGTGACTGGGTTACCTCACTCAGGATAATATTTTCTAGTTCCATACATTTGCCTAAGAATTTCATGAATTCATTGTTTTTATTATCTGAGTAGTACTCTGTTGTGTAACTGTGCCAGATTTTCTGAATCCAATCCTCTGTTGAAGGACATCTGGGTCCTTTCCAGCTTCTGGCTATTATACATAAGGCATGTGCCCTTGCCATATGTTTTGGCATCTTTTGGGTATATGCCCAGGAGTTGTATAGCTGAGTCTTCAGGTAACACAAAGTCCAATTAGCTGAGAAACCTCCATACTGAATTCCAGAGTGGTTTTACCACCTTGCAGTCCCACTAACAATGAAAAGAGTGTTCCTCTTTTTCCACATCTTTGCCAAGATCTGCTGCTACTCAAGTTTTTGATCTTAGCCATTCTGACTGGTGTGAGGTGGATTCTAAGTGTCATTTTGAATTGCATTTCCCCAATGACTAAGGATGTTGAACACTCCTTCAGGTGCTCCTTGGCCATTCTACATTCAGTATTTTCATGAATAGACAGATTTCTTGGAGGTTTTGAGTCCCAAACTTTCAGATTTAACATTTTCTTCAACCAAGGTATTCATTTATTCTCTTGTGTCTTCAATGCATAAGATCTGTTGTATTTTGCTGGACAATAGTCACTCTTGTTCACCTGGCATAAGTCTAAATGACTCTTAGTAAATATTAAGCTAACTCAGATTATGTAATGTTGAGGAATCAGATGTCTTGTTAAATAAACTTATCCTAGTGTATTTTTGGAGAAGATAAAGTCTAATATACTTTCAAAAATTTAATCATTTAAGTAAACCTGCTTGGAGAAGTAAGCCAAAGTAGTTGTAATTTTTCTAAGAAGTAATAATATTTTTCATTCAGGGCTTGTATTTAAAAATAGAAAGATATGGCAGGGAAATAAGTCCTAGACTGGAGCAGCAGTATCTTCTAAAATCTAGCATGGTGATACATAGATATAATGATAGCATTTGAGAGGCAGAGTTAGGAGTTCCTGGTCTGAGGTATAGATTTTTCTAATTCAAACAGTTATTGTCAAAAAACAAATAATTTTTTGGCTGGAGAGATGGATTATTAATTGAGGGGGCTTGGCTATAAACCTGATTACCTGAGTGTGATATCAAGCATAAGCACAGTAGAATGAAAGTATATGCTCCTGTATGCTGCCCCCGGGCTTCCTCATGTGTGCTACATGCTCCTGTATGCTGCCCTTGGGCTTCCCCATGTGTACTACATCGCTTCCACCAAATAAATAATACATATTTTTAAGTGGCACAAAGGAAGGACAAATGAAAATGATCAACTGTCTTCTACAAATTTAGGAATTATTTTCTTACTAGGTATTTGGATACTGCAGCAGTTTCCCCATTGCAGATAATTATAGCTACCCATACTCTTCTCTTCTTACTTATGGTCTTCATATTTAAATTCTCATTAAGACAAAATAGAATGCTGTTTCAGCAAAAGCAAAAGATTAAGTCTCAGCCTTCAGAGTCATCAAAACAAGTGTTGCTCATCCCATAGCAGGTGTAAAGATCAAAAAACAACTTGCGGAAGTTGGTACTCTTTTTTATCCTGTGGGTCAGTGGGTTTGAATGCAAGTTTACAGGATGTGTGACATGCAGCTTTTCCTACTGAGTCATTTTTCTTGGCCAATCATCAGTATTAAATTTGGTGATACCATTATTTTGTTGAGGAATTGTTTTGTTTTATGATGCCTCTTGGCATTATTTAATGCCAGCTTCCTGTAATATGGGTAATTGTGTTTTTCCCCAAAATAGCTGACAGTATCTCTAGACTGTTTATAGTCTATAGAATAGTATATCTATTCATTGTTGCAGCATTGTGGGTATGCTGTTGTCATCTCCTTAATGGGTAGAGACCAAGAATCCAGATTAATACTCTACGCTCTAAAGGACAATATGAGAACTACCGCCCTCAGATTTTGTGAGGTTAAAACTCCTTGTTCTATGGTAAGAAATTAATAGACAGGTCAGGTTTGTTAAGAACCATTAATTAAAAAAAAAATCTCACAACAAAGCGGAAAGAAATTACCCAGAAAACCTAATTTTAGTGTGACTGAAAAAGAGCTGTCAATATGAATATATACATATGTCAATATGTATATATATGTATATATATACATATTCATACATATATATATGAATTTTAAAGCATTTACTTAGCTTTATGTAATAAAAATTACAAAATATAATTATATAGAACTTATGTGATAGGAATAGAGATTTACTAAAAGAAATATTAGAGATTAAGTTTCAGTAAATTGTTCAGTTGATTAAATTTAAATTTTCAGAAAATAAAAATATTGACTTTGTTAAAAATGTCATGGTAGAGTGAAACATTAGTGAGCAGACGTATGGGCAATGATCAACTTTTGCTCTCTTTATCAAAAACCTCACTTGACTGCGTTTTTCACATGTTCTTAATTGGAAAAAGATCATTAATGGTAGGTTTTGTTTGCAGAATAATACTAATAAAAATACCACTTAAATTGAGCATTGCACAGTTTATCAGTTTTCCATGAAGTATATTGTATTCTAAAGAAATGAAGAGGGATAATGGCTTATTACAGTTACATGATTGTATGTGTAATATATTTCTTTCTGATGTAATTTGGAGTTTATGATAAGAACAAGAAGTCTGTGAAAGGTAAATGCAAGGAAACCTTTCCACTTCAAGAGAGAAAACTCTTCTTCAGGTACACTTTGGAAAATTATTCAGTGACACCTCTCATACCATGGAAAATGTTTTATAAGATTATCTTAGGATTTTTAAACCATATAATGAAAGGACTTTTGTCAGTTTAAAAACTACCAAACACAAGCAATTAAATATGTAGAATTTCATTTAAATAAGTCAGTCAACAATTTTTTATAAAGTATTTAACACTTCATTGTAGAAACATAGGCAAAATGACTATTATAACCAAAATGAAAAATACTGTTCAATTTAAAAAATGTACTTAAACAAGAACCTGAAAAAGTTTATGGTATGCATAACATTGTTCAAGCAAATCACACAAGTATTACATAAACCAATATTCTATAAAGGCCTCAGTATGGCAAAGTTTAGAAATAGGTAGTATGCATGCACATAGTAGAACAAAAAGTTTCCTTATAAAACAGCAATTTTTAATGCTTGTACAAAGGGATAAAGAGCAACCACAAACATATTTCATCTGTTAGATTAATACATTATGACAGCTAAAAGTCAGTCATGTCTATCAGAGGGACAAAAACCCCCCACAGCTTATGAATAAAACTTTTGTGCCTTTAAAGATATTTGTATAAAAATGTTATCTTTTTATACAACTTAAATAAACCATATTTGTTACAATCAAAATTTGAAAACAAATGAACAAAGTGAATGGGTCTGTGTATTTTGTATAAGCAAAGAG
The DNA here is from genome assembly GCF_947179515.1 of Apodemus sylvaticus. Classification (NCBI taxonomy): domain Eukaryota; kingdom Metazoa; phylum Chordata; class Mammalia; order Rodentia; family Muridae; genus Apodemus; species Apodemus sylvaticus. The sequence continues at coordinate 20,154,214 of NC_067476.1, forward strand.
AAACCAAATTACCAATGCTAATGGCACAGATAGACTCCACCAGGCATCATGGTGAGTAATTGTTATAGCTTGAACGATTTTTTGAATCATAGTTGAATTGAGAGGACAAATGATTTGTCATATGGCATGTCAAAAGTCCTTTCCAATTACTTTATACAAATAAAATCCTCTTTGACCTGACAAAGAGGGTGTATTCAGAAAACTGAACTTTTGGTATCATTTTGTGTGGTTGCATGTGGTTTTCTAGTACTCAGCATGATTAAGAGGTAATTATAATCCACAACATGAACATACTTGGAAATAAATACATAAGACATGAGGTCTCATATCCTGCTGTGCTCTTGGCTGGCTGTGTGCCTTAGGATTCAGAAGAAGCAAAAGGTCCTATCACACAGGAGGTTCTATTAGTCCTGTTCTAGTTATATTCTTGCTATGTTCTATCAGCGTAAATGCCACTATTATTATACGGTCATGTATTTTGAATATCAAAGAGTCTATTAAATTTTTGGAAAAAGTCATTTTAATTCATGCAAATTATGTTCTTTTAAAAGACTTTCCTCCAAAATTCCAGTTACTATCAACACAGACTAATTGCAAAGCAGGAGATGCTGAACTCGTATGAGCTATGTATTCTCAGCCAAGTATGAATTCATGTTTATGGGCATGAAGAAGAGAGTTTGTCCTTTCAATTCCACAGAAACTACAATGGCACTGTATTAAAAATTTCATACAATAGAATGCTATCGTGTAGAGTACTTTGCTGATTATGGAGAACCAAAAATTCTTATAAAATAGATTGCTCATATTAACTCTAAAAAGGAATACGTTTTCTTTTTAGGTTTTAACAAATTTAAAGGTGTGTCATATCAGCAGCATCATTGTAAGTTTTAGTGTAGTGCAGTTATTTTCATAAAAATACCTTAAAAATGGTGAATCAATATTCATTAGCAAAAAATAAAACCCCCAAAACTGAGAAAACAATTAACCAGGAAAAAGATAAAGAGATAATGCTGATGCTAAAATAAGTATAATACTGTTGGAACATATAAAAGTAATCCTTATATTTTATACATTTATACAGCATAGAAAAGTGTCCATCATTATGCTACTGTCTCTCTGATGCCAATTTCAATTTTCTTTGGAAGCAGTTCTTTCCGCTCATCCACACTTGCTAAGGAGTTTCGACAATTTGGTCCATCCATATACAATTTTGCATATACTGGGTTGGAGTAATTTGTTGGCTGAAGGAGAAAGAGAATAAATCAAATTTTACTGTCACCTTGACCAAGTTAATTGTAGAATCTTTGTTCTTAATGATAACATGTAATTTAAATTCTATGTTCATAGATTTTAGTCCACTTTAACACAGAAAGTAACTACATTTTAAGTTAGCTTGGAGACCAAATAGGAGCTTTGAAACAAAAGCAAAAGCTGGTATAACTGTGAAACTTATACCTACCATAACTTTAATATAAAAGGGTAAACTTAATTGTTTCAAGGATGTTTGGCCTTTCACGCATTGTACCCACCTCTGACTGCTGGTGGGAGTCCACAGACAGAGGCAACAATTATCTAACTATTTTGTTCTTCTAATTTTTCAATGTGAATTAAACATAGGTAAATGAAGAGAAGTCAAAGCAACAAAATACATCAGATTTATACCTTTAAAGTAAAGAAAGTAATTTTGCTTCAAACAACCTACATGCACTTGCTTTGGAAATACCTCTGGATTCTTTCCAATAATCTTGAATTCAGAGAGACAAGAAGTTTTACAGCCATGGTTGATTTTGAAGCATAATGGAGGATAACAAGCAAGCTCTTTCAGTTGGAAATGATATGCAACCTTCATTATTAAAGAAACTGAAACTTAACACAGGAAAGCCCCATCTAATTTATATTATTTTGAGTTTCAGTTTCGTTTGTGTTTTGCTTTTTCATGCAGTATCGTAACCTTTGTTACAGCAAGGGGACATGTAGTTTTTATATCATGCACAGGAAACATTCTAGGACAAACAATGAGAATGAAAATGACTTGATGGTCAGGAGCAAGAGGTATGAGGAACCTGTACATTCAAGATCTTTTGCTCGCCCTAAAATGAGACTTGTGACTCTGGACAGAATACTTGTCTTCTAAACCCAGCAACTAAATCTTAAGAATAACTAAGATTTCATTAGACCATCTCTAATTGGTCTAAAATATGGTGACATATTTTATGTGTATTTTCATTTAGCTTCACACAATATATGTGAATAATCTAACCATACCTTTCTATTATTAAAAGAAATAAATTTGAATTCACTCACTTTACATTTATTTTTATAAATCTAGTTGGCTGTATATTTAAAATTCTTCCCAATTCTGTAGAGGGAGTACAATCAAATTAATAACTGATCTAAACTACTAATATGTTCTAGAAACATTCTTGAATGTAAAGAACACACTGCAAAAGTCTGAGATTTTAATGCTGTTTTGCAAACTCTTGTTAATTTAAACCATGATAAGGGCAAGTTCTGTCCAAGTCAAGAGTGGCTCTGTGAGTGGTGAGGGTTTGAAATGGGATGGGAAGGAAAAGATAGACTGTTTCTCTCACCCCAGAAGTTAGTGGTCCTTTCAAATCAGAGTTTAGGTAGATGGGCGGTGCTGTATGTGGGAGCTTGAAAGCACTGGGCCCTCCCCCTATGTACCTGGACTGTACACACAAACAGAAAATTTTATCTCATCTAATGACATGGAGACATTTTTAGTGATACAAAATATAATTAAATGATACAATTAATATAAAATAGCCTTTAATTCTAGGCCAAATCAGGAGGCACATGTCAACTTACAGAACTTGAGATCATTATGTCAGAGGTGAGAACCTTAGGTCCTGGTTCCTAACATATACTCTGCATGAAGAACATCGACTTCTATGTAACCCTGGAAATTTCTCCACTGAAGATTTTGCCATTAAAATTTCAGATTTCAGACAGGACTCTATCTTGAAGACTCAGCTATTCTCTTTTAACAACTGATCATTACTTTATAATTTTAGGATAAAAATATCTTTCTTAGAACATCTGGAAGGATGCCAGAAGTCTATTTTTTAAGATGGCTTTCTTTTTCATAGATAAATTTCCAAGTGTGCCACGCACATATAATCCATCTTCCACTGTAACTGAATGGAGGTAAATGTAGGTACCTTCATGTAGTAATTCAGAGTTACACTGCAATTTTACAAACCATCTAGGGATATCTTAATTATATCTTAAGCAATGTTACCAGTTCAGTCAGCTAATTGGTAAATATAAATATATATTATTTATTGAGTGCTAAGTGAAATTATGTATGAGTACACTGAAATCATATATGAAAGACCAGAAGCATGGTTTAATTTTCATAGAGTAAATGTGTAAATATTTCAATAAGTTCTATTCCTTTTAAGTCTAAGTAATTGTATTTAGTCAATTTCTAGGACCTAAAATAACAAAGGGATTTTAGAACTTTTCATGAAAAGCCGGGGGTATTCATTCCATCAATTCATGTTATGTGATGGACACTGCTTTTCCTTAGAACAACATTCTGGAAGGATGCTAGAAGTACAATTTTTAATATGACTTTCTTTTGCACAGATATATTCCTTAGTGTACCAAGTACATGCGCTCTTTTAATGTCAAGAATACTATATTATAGTAATATTAGAATTACTTGCTTTATGTAAAGTTCTAATGTAAGAATTTACTATTTAATAAGTAAAATTAGTCCAAATGAAATTGGACTAATGAGTTACTAATGGAATTGATTATAATATGTGTATACTTCATATAGTAATTGGTGATTTACCTAATAGTGACTATGATTCCAAATTTCAGGCTTAGGAAATTCAATACTAGTTTCTAAAGTAGATCCCCTGTAGGGAGAAAGTACATAAACTGGAGAAAACCATTAAGTATATTATTGATCATTGTAATAATACTGTAAGTTACAGTTTGCACAAGTGTCATTAATAACTCTGTAGCTGGATAATAAATTTTATATTTATTTTATAAATATAAATAATAAATTTAATAAATGTGCTTAATAAATAAGGGCTCAGATAATTAAGACAAATTAATCTTTACACACTTAATTTATGTGAATATTTGCTTCATTTGAGCAGAATGCTATGATACATCACAGAATCCTTTAAAGATTATGTTTAAAAATTTTAAAAAGCTATATATGACTGTTGAATATTTCAAATAAATAAATTTATTATATTACATATAAGATTTTTTTCTCAAAATGGATTTAATTAAAAAGAAACTTCAGGATGCAGCTTTGTTAACTATTCAAAAAGACACTACTGTGATCAAACTAATTATTTTGAAGTTGAACCAATAAACTCTTTTCATAATGAAAAATGAAGTATCCATTGTTTCAACATTATGCTGACCATTAGGGACGCTAGCACATTATATATTTTAAGCTATTTTACTAAATAAAATTCCATCTTTGTAAACTAGGTGAATACATATTTTTTAATATAATGTAGTATTTATTAATATTTCCCCAAATATTTCCCATGTATTTTCCTTTGTATTTCCAGATAACTCAATATATGTTAAAGTCTTTTATTATAAGAATAAATATTACAAATGCATAATTAAATTCAGAAATCTGTAGTGGTTTTGACTCAGAAACATTAGTCTTCTCTGTTCATGATTTCAAGAAATATTACCTTGACTGGATCTATCATGAAACTCGGTTCTAAAAGACCTCCATCACTGTGGTCGTGGTCCACTTCATACATATTGTATGATGGATTGCCGATTTCTACATTTATTCCTCCATTGATGATAGGTTGCCTTCTAATTGTCTTTGTTCTACAATATGTGGAGATAAAGTTAAGTATCCATTGCAAAGACATCACAATTTAAATTCTATACAATTAAAATATTTATTGAAATGCTGGCATGGTACAACTGATAAATTCTGAATGAAATAAATAATAAATTCTGAATTTTTGCATATGAATGCAAGAAATTTAATAACAGATTTTTAAATCACAAAGGAAAAGAAAACTAACAATTTAACCATTTATTTTAAATTAATGTGATTTAACAATGCACAAAAATACATTAAAAGAAAACTTTTACTGAACACAATGTCACATTAATGGAAAATTCACAATTCAATTATAAGTTAAATTTCTATTTTTTCTCTGGGTTGAAAATTAACTAACAAAAAATGTGATGAAGAAACTTTGAAATATCTTGTTTATAACCTCCAACTCAATGACTGTAATACTATTTTACAAACTCTCATGTTCTTGATTAATTCAAATTTATAGAGCTGTAGTTATATAAACTACAACACTTCTAGTTCTTGGAAGATAAAGTAAATTAATAGATCTTACCCATTAAAAGTGTATTTTATAACATAGTTGAATAGGAAATAATAGACTTATGCCAACAATTATGTACAGTAAAGTAATAAGACAATCTTCAGATTTTTTGCTTATTCAAGGAAAGATCACTAGAAAGGTAAAATTCTACAGAAATTGTCAATGATCTGCCAATGTTAAGTGTCATTAGACTATATACATGGATTCATCTGACAACATAAAATGAAGGAACACTTGTATAAAGTATAATAATTTTAATTAAAATCAGGGGTAAATCAATTGAAAATAATGTTTTGTAATTAGAATAATTAATCCCATTTTAAGGGAAAAATGAAAACAGGTTTTCCACTTTCATATGTCTCAGTTACTGCAGGTAAATCCAGAGCATGGCATCTTACCTTCTTTTTCTCTTACAAACCACTAAACCAATCACTAGAGTGGTTACCAAAGTCACCAAAAGGACAAGAGGCACGATGATAGCAATGCTCCCTGGAAAGAAATTGATCCATGGATGAACAAATAAACAAATGATATAAAGGATAGTTAAACTATCACACTCGATCCTTTCAGCACTAATGTGAACAAAAATAAAGCATGGAAAAAATGATTCTATTCTAAGGTCATAACTACCACATCGTCTTACCAAAGAGTCTGTTGGGATGGTTGGTTAGGTACCTTTTGTTTAAAGTTTAGACATTTAGAGATAACGTTTGTTTCTGTATTACTGATTACTACCACATTTATGAGCATGCAATTATGAAAGTATACATTGTAGGTTAATGATGTCTGAGTATATTTGCATTCAGTTTTACTGACCACAGTTCCACAAATAAAGTATTGTTCTGTAAGCTACAACTATAATTAGCCATTGTACCTATGGCAAGTCAAATGGCAGCATGGTCAAGCACCAACAGACACAATGGTTTTATTCTGATAGGCATATACAGAATCAACTGTTTCATGGATTTCTTTGGAGTGATATGCTCGCGCCATTAAATTAGTAATAAAAAGAATAATTAGTGGGATGATACTTCTGAACTCTACTTTCTGGCACACACAATGGTCCATATCCATATATATGTGAAGCCAAACAGTTATACAAATAACATAAAATGAATACATTCTACATTTTTAATGAATGGGAGAGTTGTTTCTTTATAAATAAATAAATAAATAAATAAATAAATAAATAAATAAGCAATTGATGCTGTCTCTAAACCCCAACTCTAGAATAGTTTCAAAAAAATATTTATGGAGCTTTTACTTATGCTGAAAATATCTATAGAAATAATGTTAGTATCTGTAATCTTAGTATTTGTCTTAAATGCTGTTTTTAACTTTTCTCTATCTAATCATAAGAAAAATTAGAGAAATACTACTTTTCATTCATAGGTAGAAAGTGTGGTGGGGTAGTGGTTTCATTAGACAGTGATTCTTCTGAATCAAATCATTTACCCTCTTTTGGTAATATAAATGCATGGGGGTATCCTAGCACTGAATGTCAATAATAGTAGAAAGAAGCTGACTGCAAGGGCCACCTCATGGCAGAAACATTAAATAGAACTTTTGATCTGACCATGTTAACGTTTTGCTAGGCTAAAACTCAGTGCACATGAAACCAGGCTTTCTACAGTCATCCAACAATTCAGTCTAAATACCTTACCCAACAAGTAACCTAGAAACAATATTGTCTTACATTTAACCAAAGCATATATATTGAAAATATTTAGAAATAAAAACCAAGTTATTTTACTATTTGAAAATTTCTCTGCATTTCCATGTTTGTATAAAATACTAAAGAAGAGGTTAATTATTACACTATTCCCAATGTGCAGACACTTTATCAGAGTGACTGATATCCCAATAGTTACAAATAGAGGATACATAAGTGAGATCAACTACTGGAGATAAATTACCAAAGTATCTGCAAGGATTCATTACAAAAAATCATGTAGTATACACACACACACACATACACACACACACATACACATTTCAATATATATTTCAACTGATTAATCTCAATTTGACATTTATCTTCACATCATTGTATAGTCTTTTTTCATTAAATATTAGAATATCAGTAAATCTGTAAAGACAACCAATACTAGACTCAAAGTATACAGCATGCCTTCCTTCTCAGTGTAATTGCAAATCATTTATAAATTTATATAATTACCTTTTTCTCACTAGTTTCTGCCATTCCATACATTATAACTATTAATTATTCATGCAAGAAAACTAAGCATCTCTTTTTCTTTTAATTTTCCAGCACAGATGGTTGCTAAAATCCCTATACATTATAGAACTCTGTTTAAGAGTCCAAACATCTGGTATGTTTATGCAACCATTCAAGGTAACTGCAACAATATTTAGTGTTGATGATAAATAATACAGACAGAATTTTGTTTTCATTTTCATAAACATTAACAGAAATTACTGACATAAAATTCTAAAAAATATAATTAATTAAGAACCTTTTGCTTTTCTTTTCTTCAGCTTGTTTTGTCTGATTCTGGTTTGTTTGTTTTTATTTTACTTATGTTTATATTATTATTGTTTTTATATAATAATAATAATAATAATAATAATAATTTTAGATAATTTTATGTTTGGATCCTACTGAAAAAAAATGGTGTAGATTTGGGTGGGTATGAAATTGAGAAAGATCATGGAGGATTTAGAGAAGCAGAATTCATAATCAAAATATATTGTATTAAAAGATCTATTTACCATAAAAAACAAGGAAGATTCAATGTAATGTGCTAATCAGTAAATATATGTTTGACATATAAGAATTTAACCCATTATTTGTATGTGATAAGTGGGTTGTAAACTGATTGAAAGTGTAAGAGGGCAGGAGAAACTTACTCAACAGTGTCATAATGTCTTCTTTTGTAATGTGGTTCTGAAGATTAGTTTTTCTGTCCTAGAAGAGCAGGTCTACATCTCAGCTGAAGTCACAGACACTGAGTCAAGCTACTTCTTATCAAAACATATTGGCAATTCGACTCGGATAAATTGTCTCAGGTTATTGAGCTATAAAGTACAAGTTATCTTTGATCATCATCTTATATTGTTATAGCTATCACCATACTGATAATGTAGAAAGATTTATAGACACTCTATGTGCTCATATTTTATACATTTCACAAAATATTTGTGCAAATGAGTTTTCCCTCCATTGGGGGAAAACTTATACTTCCTTTCCTCTGCAAATAGTAAAGTCTATTGTTAAGATGACTCAGGGCTCATGTGTTCAGATCTCACTTAAGAAATATGTCTTAATGTGAACTTTATCTTTGCTCTATTGATGTGCACATCACTTGAGGATGAAACAAACAAGTTTATGCCATCTTGTGGTCACAGTGATGCATGCTTTTAATCCAAGCACAACATTTGGGACACAAAGGCAAGAAAAACACTATCATTTTAAGGCCAGCCTTGCTTACAGAGAGAGTTCCACAATATCCAAGGATACATAGAGCACTCAACAAAAACAACCACTCAACACTACCACTACAAAAAAAAAAATGCACAGTATCTTCAATACTACTTTGTAGAAGGTAGACAATGTCCTGGGATACAAATCAAGCTAGTCGGGGCAATGTTAGAACTAGCCATTGAGCACTGAAGGATGGTAGTTCTCAGCCCTCAAGAGGGTGTGGAAACTAAGTGAATTAAAATAAAGCAGTAACCAACCACCAGATTAGAGTGAAGATAGTATAGTTGGGTGGTCATGTCTCATACTGGAAAATAGAAGGATGTTAGGAAGGCATGTGTAAGTCATATAAATATGCTGGTAAGCTGTACTAATGAGGAAAAAGAGGTGATACTGATAAAATAAGGAGGAAATATATTATGAATCCTTTGTTTTGTTCAATTTAAAAAATAAAATAAAGGCCTCATAGTTAACTTGTGGTGTCTAGGTACTTAGGTTATTTCTTCAGCTATCTAAAATGTCAGTTGTTTGGATGGATGTCCCACCCCTCACCCCTACCACTACCATACCTCAAAACTCCCTGGGGCCTACAGTCTCTTGAGGGTTAGGAGTATCTTCTCTGACTGAACTCAGACCCAGCAGTCTTCTGTTATATATGTGTTAGGGGCTTCGTATCAGCTGGTGTATGCTGCCGGGTTGGTGGTTCAGTGTCTGAGAGAACCTGGGGGTCCATGTTAATTGAGACTGCTGTTCCTCTTACAAGGTCACTTTCCTAAATTTCTTCTAGCTTTTCCCTCTTTCAACCACAGGGGTCAGCAGCTACTGTCCATTGGTTAGGTACAAATATTCGCATCTGACTCTTTCAGCTATTTGTTGGGTCTTTTCAGAGGGCAGTCATGATAGGTCCCTTTTTGTGAGTGTTCTATTGCCTCAGTAATAATGTTGGCCTCAGGGCCTCCCCTTGATGGATCCCAATTTGAACCTGTCCCTGGACCTCTTTTTCCTCAAACCCTTCTCCATTTCAATCCCTGCAGTTCTTTGAGAAGAGAACAACTGTGGGTCACAGTTTTGACTGTGGGATGACAACCCCATCCCTCACTTGATGCCTGCCTTTTGCAGGAGGTGAACTCTACAAGTTCCCCCTCCCCACTGTAGGGCATTTCATCCAAGGTTCCCTCCCTTTGAGTCCTAAGAGTCACTCCTCTCCCAGGACTCAGGTGCATTCTGGAGGGCCTCCCTACCTCCTAGCCCCCAAGGTTGCCTGTTTCCATTCTTTGTGCTGGCCCTCAGGGCCTCAGTCATTTCCACCACCAAATAGCAGATCATGTTCCTTTCTTCCCTCTGAGGTCCCTCCCACCTTCCCCACTTGTGATTGCTTTCCTCTCCCTCCCAAGTGGGACTGAGGGGTACTCACTTGGGAACTTAGCTGGTTGACATTTTTTTTTTTGAGTTTTGTGAACTGTATTTTGGGTATTCTGTATATTTTTGAGCGGGGACAGCTAATATCCACTTATTAGTAAGTACATAGCATGCATGTCATTTTGGGTCAGTGTTACCTCACTCAGGATGATATTTTCTAATTCCACCCATTTGCCTGCAAAACTCAAGGTGTCCTCATTCTTAATCGATGAATAGTATTCCATTGTGTATATGGAATTTCTCTGGATTTCCAGAGAAACTGCACAATTTCTGTATCCATTTTTCTATCATGGGACATCTGGGTAGGTTCCAGCTTCTGGCTATCATAAACTAGGCTGTTCTGAACATAGTGGAGCATGTGTCCTTGTTATATGTTAGAGCATCTTTTGGGTATATGACCAGGAGTGGTATAGCTGCGTCCTCAGGTAATACTTTGTCCGATTTTTTGAGGAACAACCAGACTGATTTCCAGAGAAGTTGTACAAGTTTGCAATCCCACCAACAATGGAGGAGTATTTTTCTTTCTCCACACTCTCGCCAACATGTGCTGTGACCTGAGGTTTTTATCTTAGCCATTCTGATTGGTGTAAGATGAAATCTCAGGGTCATTTTTATTTGCATTTCTCTGATCACTAAGGACTTTGAACATTTCTTTAGGTGCTTCTCAACCTTTCAAGATACTTGTGTTGTGAATTCTCTGTTTAATTTAATATTCCATGTTCTGATTGGGTTGTTTGGTATTTTGGTGGTTAGTTTCTTGTGTTCTTTATATATTTTGGATATTAGCCATCTATTGGATGTGGGTTTAGTGAAGATTTTTTTCCCAATCTACAGGGTGCCAACCTGTCTTATTGACTATGTCCTTTGCCTTACAGAAGCTTTTCAGTTTCATGAGGTCCCATTTATCAATTCTTGATCTTAGAGCATGAGCCATTAGAGTTCTGTTTAGGAAATTTCCCCCTGGACCAATGAGTTCAAGGCTCTTGTCCACTTTCTCTGCTCTTAGATTGAGAGTATCTAGTTTTATGTTAATGTCTTTTATCCACTTGGACTTGAGCTTTATGCAAGGTGACAAATATGAGTCTATTTTCATGTTTCTAAACACAGATAGACCATCCATTTATTGAAGATGCTTTGTTTTTTTCTATTATATATTTTTGACTTCTTTGTCAAAGATCAAGTGTCCCTAAGTGTGTGGTTTTATTTCTGGGATTTCAATTCTATTCCATTGGTCATAGAATCTGTCTCTGTACCAATACCATAAAGGTTTTTCTTTTTCTTTTTTTTTTTTTTTATCACTATTGCTTTGTAGTATAGCTTGCGGTCAGGGATGGTGACTTCCCAGCAGTTCTTTCATAGTTAAAAATTGTTTTTGCTTCTGGACGGTGGTGTCACAACATGCCTTTAATCCCAGAACTTGAGAGGCACAGGCAGGAAGATTTCTGAGTTCGAGGCCAGCCTGGTCTACAGAGTGAGTTTGAAGACAGCCAAGGATACACAGAGAAACCCTGTCTTGAAAAACCAAAAAAAAAAAAAAAAAAAAAAAAAGTTTTTGCTATTCTGGAGGCTTTTGCATTTTCAGGTGAATTTGAGATTTGCTTTTTTCATATCTTTGAGAATAGTGTTGGGATTTTGATTTACTATGTTAATTTGGCCAATCCATGATCATGGAAGATCTCTCCATTTTCTGAGATCTTTCTCGATTTTTTTCTTGAGAGACTTATGTTATTGTTATATAGAAGTTTCACTTGTTTGGTTAGAGTTACTCCAAGATATTTTATCTTATTTTTGACTATTGTGAAGGGAGTTGTTTCCCTAATTTCTTTCCCAGCCTCTTTATCATTTATATAAAGGAAAGCTACTGGTATATTTGCATTAATTTTATATCTGGTCACTTTTATGAAGTTGTTTTTCAGCTAGAAAAGTCCTCTGGAAGAATTTTATGGGTCGCCCATATTTACTATCATATTATCTGCACGTTGTGATAACTTGTATTCTTCCTTTACAATTTGTATTCTACTTTTCTTTGTGGACAAATGTCCTCTGATTATGTTTGAGGAATCTTCAACAAAATATTGGATTTTCCTTGAGAGTTTAAGAACACCCTTGTTTCAGCTAGCTATTCAGAACAGGCATAAGCTTTTGACATTTTTGCTTTAATTATTATTATGATTTTTTCTTTAGTTTCTTGTTTACTTTTTTATTTTCTATATTCTTTGTTTACATTCCAAATGATTTTCCTTTTCCCAGTTCCCGCATCCCCATAAGTCCCATAAGCCATCTTCTCTCTGCCCATTCCCCAAGCACCCCCTCCCACTTCTCTGTCCTGGTACTCCCCTACAATGTTGCATCAAGCCTTTCCAGGACCAGGGCCTTCTCCTTCCTTCTTCTTGGGAATGATTTGATATGTGAGTTGTGTCTTCGGTATTCAGAGAAAAGATCTTCACCAACCCTACATCCAACAGAGGGCCAATATCCAACATATACAAAGAACTCAAGAAGTTAGACCCCAGAGAAGCAAATAACCCTATTAAAAATGGGGTACAGAGCTAAACAAAGAATTTTCACCTGAAGAACTTCGAATGGCTGAGAAGCACCTTAAGAAATGTTCAACATCATTAGTCATTAGGGAAATGCAAATCAAAACAACCCTGAGAGTTCACCTCACACCAGCCAGAATGGCTAAGATTAAAAACTCAGGAGACAGCAGGTGTTGGCAAGGATGTGGAGAAAGAGGAATACTCCTCCACTGCTGGTGGGAATGCAAGCTGGTACAACCACTCTGGAAATCAGTCTGGTGATTCCTCAGAAAACTGGGCATGACACTTCCAGAAGACCCTGCTATACCACTCCTGGGCATACACCCACAGGATTCCCTAGCATGCAATAAGGACACATGCTCCACTATGTTCACAGCAGCCTTATTTATAATAACCAGAAGCTGGATAGAACCCAGATGTCCCTCAATGGAGGAAAGGACACAGAAAATGTGGTATATTTACACAACAGAATACTCCTCAGCAATTAAAAACAATGAATTCATGAAATTTTTAGGCAAATGGTTGGAACTGGAAAATATCATCCTAAGTGAGGTAACTCATTCACAAAAGAATACACATGGAATGCAGTCACTGATAAGTAGAAATTATTATCATTGTTTATTGTTGTTTTTTACATAGAAATGTCTAACAATAAGTACTCTTTACTTAGAAGTTGCCCATAATTAAAAACTATTAAAAAATTGACTCTCTAATTAGGAGATCATTCTTCTTTACAATATAAAATCAGACATAGCTACATTGTCTTGATAGAATAATAGAACTTGATAAGGCTTTCAAGTAAGCGGTAGAGAACTTTAATGTTCTAAATTAACATTGTTCTCTGAGCCTAACTTTTCTGTCTGTGTGCTGAAAGAACACCATTGAAGAACTTACACAAACACTCACTTGTCTGAGCATGACTGAAAACCATGGTAATCTTGTAGCAACAAGGGTGTTTTTCATGCATGAAGTAATAATCTGGACTGTGAACTAGATATTTCTTCTATGCCTTTTTTCTTTTCCTCTTGAAAGAATTAGTATAGTAAATTCCTAGTTAAAAACATGCTGAGGCGTCTTCCTGTATAGCCTATCTGAGTAAGGTGTTTCCCAGCACTTGGCAGAAAGCTCAATGTTCATCTAATAAAATTATTTATTGGGTAATGTGGCTCATTTTATGATAATGTCATAGCCAAATAGCTACAAACCCTTTTTATCCTCTGAAATTTCTGTTACTTATATAGGCTTTCAGTGAGTGAGAGGAGGGCACATTTCAGAAGAAGGGACAACACTATGTGCCCCCACACCTGATATCATTTGTACCAAAGCTGTTCCATGTAACCTGACATATTTTATTACAAAAAAGATTGATCATGAAGATGTTTGGATATCCTAATCTCAGTGAAACCACTTGGAATATTCTTCTCCAAGTCACTTTTAATGATCCATTTTTTTTTCTTCTGAAAATGGCCTTTAAGAAAAATATTTTAAAAATTTTGTATATATTCTAACCTGGTGCATTATTTCATTTTAAATAATTTCTCTAATGTTTAAAATTACTTTTGCTCTGAAATAATCTGTATTTACTCTAAATTAAATCCTTGAAAAAATTTACAGCATACAGGATGAAAAAAACTTACAATAGCAATCTGCCTTTAAAACTGAATGTTTTTATATACCTGTAATTTTAACTGTATACTTTTATTTTTAAATGTCTTTAATGATTAATAATATGTGTAAACATACTGTTTCAATCATTACATTTATCTTTATTCTTCAGAAATTTATATTAATATATTGAGTTCTGGTGTTGATAAAAAAGAGAAAACATTATTTACATGTTTCTTTTAAGTACATAAAATTAGTCTAAATATCTCTCACCACACATAACTTTTTATAAACCAAGCCCCCAAAAGTATTACTCTAGTCCTTCCTACCATGGTGTTCTTGCATTTACTAAACATACTATAGAGAAAAATCCAAATACTCTCTGATCAAAGAACTCACAATTTACCTATTCTGATTATATTGTGTATTGTATAGTCTTTTAGAACAGTAGTTCACAATCTGTTGACCCTGACCTCTTTGGCTAACTTTTATCTTCAAAAATATTACCATTACAATTTATAACAGTATTGCTTTTATGAAGTAGCAATGGAAATAATTTCATAGTTATGGCTGTTACTACAAGATGAGGAACTCTGTTAAAGTGTTGCAGCATTCAGAAGGTTGAGAACCTCTGGTTCAGAATGATATTCCATCTTTCCAATATGTTCATGCATACTAACTCAAACTAATTTCCACGGGTAAGAAATTTGGACACTGTTGCTTCAGGAATAGAGAAACTGTGATAGCAGGGCAAAGAATATGCAAGGAAACAACCAATAAGGTCTATTTCTAACACACAAAATCATGTAATCTTGATCTAAGTAAATAATTCATATATATGAATATATATATATATATATATATATATATATATATATATATATATATATATATATATATATATATATAGCTTTGTCTCCTGAAGTGAATGGCTAAACTTAACAATTTTCATCAGGGATATAATTTTCCTCCTTTTCTGTGTATGTGTATATTTGGACTACTTCCTTATTATGAACCTTTCAGACACCCCACTCAAGGTCAAATTAGTGACACTATGTATGAACTGGGAAACTTTTTCTGACTTTCAAAATCTTTACAAATGGTTTTCAGAAAATACATGGATACACACAGTGCTGATTAAGATAGTTCTGTTCTGAAACTGCTGTGTTATAAACCACAGATAAGTGATAAAACCTCTCAGTGAAGATACTGTTTGTTTTCATTTTGGTAACTTAATTCTTTTTTTTATTCGATATATTTTTATTTACATTTCAAATGATTTCCCCTTTTCTAGACCCTCACTCCCCGAAAGTTCCATCAGCCCCCTTCCCTCCCCCTGTTTTCCCACCCAACCCTTCCCACTTCCCTGTTCTGATTTTGCCCTATACTGCTTCACTGAGTCTTTCGAGAACAAGGGGCCACTCCTCCGTTCTTCTTGTACCTCATTTGATGTGTGGGTTATGTTTTGGGTATTCCAGGTTTCTAGGTTAATATCCACTTATTAGTGAGTGCATACCATGATTCATCTTTTGAGTCTGGGTTACCTCACTTAGTATAATTTGTTCAATCAATACAACAGTATCTCAAAGGAGTCAAGATTATATTTTTCCTAATTACATGAAATTGTTATCATTTGAAGTCTTCTATCAGTCAATGATGACAAAAAAGATAAAGAAATGGCTTCTAAAGACTTTAGACAAAGATAATTGTGTGACACTTACTTGTGCTGATATGCTCAGATTTGCTGCTCTTTGGGGCTGGCCTCTCACACTGTGTACCTGACCAATTAGTGGAGCACCTAGAATGTCCAAACAACAGCCAATCAGTGAATTACACATAACACAGAGATCACTAATGCAAATACTTCAAACAAACCAAGAAAAGACACAATCATTATAAATTTGTCATGATCAAGGAAACAGTCTATTTGTTTCACATTTTCAGTATGCTGCAGGTAACGTTAACTGCATAGCATGAATTGTGACATGTAAAAAAAAAAAAAAAGTCAAGCAGCTACTTAACCAATGTTGAGTGTGCATATTATACAACCTCTCTTTATTCTTAAGTTTCTAAATTTTGTGCATATGGTTACTTAAAGCCTAAGGTGTAACTAACAACCAGTCTTCAAGGTTTCAGGTCTTAAATATGTGTAGGAATATTACAGTATCAAGAGATAGGGAAATACCATCTTTAATTTTGTTGTTAAATAATAAGCCCATCAAAAGGAGCTTATATGCATATGCTCAAATTTTCAATAAGAGAAGTTGTTTCCTCATATTGGGGAAACATGGTTTCCATATGTCTAGAGAAAAGTAAAATTCTAGGGGTGAATTTGATTAAAAATTGTTCTTAATAAAAACCAGAAGTATCTGGTTGGGTGGTGCAGATACAAATGAATGTGAGTTGTTATCCTTGAGTATGAACAATGCTAACTGGCTACCATAAATTTCTCTGTGTGACTATCAGCATCAAAACATGAAGAAACAATATCACTGGCCTCACATCATATTTAAAATGACTATCAAATATTACCATATTGAGAATATTTGTACACTATGAAAGAAAAGCTTACAGGACCATTCCAAGTTAATCTCTATCAGTGTACTGGGTAATACATAAGTATATTACAAGATTTCTGCCACAATTATTTTATATGAATAATGTTGATTTCCAAACAATATTTCTCTCTTACCATGAGCATTATTTTATATATTTATAAGAACACAATTGGTTCTTATAAAACATGGTGATATTCCAGAAAACCATTATAGTAACAAACTCAAATCACAAACAAAAACTGGTTCTGGACAAAATACAAAATAATTAGCACAATCAGCAGTATTGATACCTTTGAAGTATATAGATATTTGATTAATAATGATAGTATGAGCATGGAGCATGGTTTAAATGAAAGTTAATATCATTATTATGTGGCATTTCAGCAATTACTCACCTTTATGTTTAGTTGTTTTATAGAAGGCTTACATGAAATATAATTTTTTATGCCTAGCATTTGTGATAGACTACATTATAAGTCAATCATTGGAACAGGTCAGTTAACATCTAGGCCTTTGGGTCTTTTTATAACATTGAATCAGAGTGAATGCACTAGGCATACAAAATTAGGGTAAAGTGAAAAATGAATGAAATGTTAAGTTTTATAAAACATGTTATTATTTCTCATTTCTTTTTTTACAGATGCATGACCTAGAAAACTCTCTAACTCATTACAGGTTCTCAGATAACTTAAAATAAGATGCTTGGGGGACATTTTGCAATTATGGTCTTGAAGTAAAATCTAATAGTTGAAAACTACTTTTCATTTTATTTAACTTTATGCCTGTTAAATCTTCCTATTGAACCACCTAGAATGCTTTCTGTACCTCAATGGAAAATATGTACAGATTACACAGATACTACATTATAAAGGTAAAGCTGATACATATACAGTTAAATGTGTGCATCTATGCTGAGTTCTTTTCCAAACTACTAATACTTACTCTTTATGTCACTGTATTTTTAAAAGTAGACCAAGGTTCTTCTTAAAATATGAGAATAACATTTACTATATTTTATTGTCCTTCTATAGTAGCAATTCTCAACCTGTGGGTCCCCCTTTGAGGGTTTAATGGCTTTTCACAGGGGCCACATATCAGATATTCGACATGCCAGATATTTACATTATGATTGATAACTGTAGCAAAATTATAGTGATGAAGTAGAAATAAAAATCATATTATGTTTGGGGATCAGCACAACACATTGATGGTTGCATCATTATGAAGGTTGAGAACCACTGTTATAGAGAAAAAAAAAATCTCTGATGTCCTCATTGTACCGAAATGACTAAAATGACAGTGAAATTACCTAAAAATTGGTGGATCAAATGCTAATTGGGCAGATGAGGTTTCTGGTAAGAACATCATATCTTTTATATAATTCGCAATGTTAGGAAAGTATGTTTTAGAGTCTAAGGCTAACAGACAATGTGAAATGGAGAATGAACAGAGAAACAGGAGGAACCATATGGAAAATCTTCAGCTCTTTACATGGAACAAGTGGTATTTATTAACAATCTAATTTTCTAATTTGTCCATGGCTTGAGCATAGCACTTATCGCAGGTAAGGAAGGCACGTGTTCATGTTTTTTGAATCTCTTTTTTTATTGGATATTTTTTATTTATTTATTTACATTTCAAATGTTATCCGCCTTCCTAGTTTCCCCTACACATCCCCCTAGCCCATCCCCCCTCCCCCTGCTTCTATGAGGATGCTCCCCCACAATGTTGCAGTACATTTAAGTTCCAAATCTTCAGGGAATATTTTTACTTATTTTATATGGGAATATCTCTTAGAGATTACACTTAAAAGAATTATTTTTTTTACCAGTAATACATTTTAATCAGTGATGCTAACCTGAAAATTTCCCTATATTTCTTATAAAGTAATACTTTACAACCAAAGATAAAATAAGGTGTGTTTCACTGCCTCCCTTTGTTCCAGACTTAAAAATAATTTCTTGGAGATATTAAATCAAATAGAAATCATTTTTCTTGTTGCTTAACTTACAAAATTACAACCTGAGACATTTGCTGCTCTAGAAGTTTCTCTTCCACTGGGTAATTTAAAGCCAAGCATTTTAAAATCATTTTTATAGAATTTAATAAATCTTCATATCTATGTAGACTACAATGATCAAAGCCATTAATGGCCCGGCACTGAAGGAAAGGATTGTGCAGATCATCAAAAGTTCCTGTCCAATTCCTCTTTGAATTATTTGCATAATCATACTCACTATAATTTCTTTGTCATCTCTTTTCCCCATTCTTTATTCATCAAGAAAAATTTCTCACACGAGCTTTAGCTACTTTGAATCTGTACTACTGTAATTTACTGATATCTTTCTTCATCTAAAAATAAACACTTGCAAGTTAGGATCACCACCCCAAACACCTGTATATCATTCATTAAAGAGCTCTCATATGGCTATTTCCCAGAGCATGTAAGTATGAACCATATAGGACAGTTTTCATATTAATATTATACCATTCTAAATTATTGATTAAAATCACATGAATTTTAAATACTCTTGGATTAAAGACAGAATAATTAGGTAGATCCTTGATTATTTAGCCAAATAATAATATACACACATCAATCTTTCAATAATAATAATAATAATAATAATAAATATCTTCCTCATAATTTTGTGCAATTATGAGTTGCTGATTAGAGAGTTACTGATTCAACTTTCTTTGGCATAACTTCTTTAATAGAACATCAGCATTTGAGTTAAAATATCATTTACTGCTTCATTGCTTTCTCAATTTTATTCTTCAATTTTCATTAACAGTAAGCACAAAATCCATTAATTTCATAAAATGCCTTAAATATCCTAAATTAAGATAATTATCAAACTGAAATTTTACTAAAACTTCAGATTCTGGGTTTCCATATATCAAGGAATATATTACATATCATGGGATTATGACCAAGGTTCCATATGCTACTTGTGTTAATCTGATAGAACCAATATATAACACAAATAAATATAATTACTATATATTCTCCAACTCTGTTCTTATAACAAATTTTAATTAAATTTTATTGTTAGGCTTTTAACAGTTATATATAAGACCAACAATACTGCTCAAATTTGAATTTATCAGTTCTTTACATACTATTTGTCACAAATGACTTTTTAAGATCAGTTTTAAAATTTGTTCCTGTCTGGATTTCACTAATCAAAACAAACTTATTTAGTTTATCATGACATTACAATTTATATAATTATGTTATAGTTATACTGTTTTAATTACTACTCTACAGTAGAGGGTAATATCTTAGTAAAGGCAATTTTGTCAGATATTAAATATAACAAGCACAGTTAGAATGTTGAATCAAAGATATATAGGGCAACAAGATATATCTAAAATGTAAATTAATAATAAATAGCACAAATATCACATACAATAAATTGTTAAAGTACCTACAACTCCTATGTAGTAGAGATATTTTTTGCAAGGGCAATTATGATTAGGATTGAAATACTAAGTATGTATTAAGTTTCTCAAGTATGATCTGCACAATAAAAATAATGAATTCATATGAATTGTCCATTTGCAGAAATGTGGTCTAGAATCATCTACTTTAGGAAAACTTCAAAACAATATAACAAGATTAATAAATGCTTTTTTTTTCTTTTCATCAAATTCAAAGGTCAAGGGACTCTTCTGGACACAGTGAAATGCAAAGGTGGACCTTAAAACAAATGAAACAATATTTTTCTTTATTGTACATGTGAACTTTTCTACCTTAGGCATGATGATAGACGTTCAGAAAGGAAGAAAAGGTGTCCTAAAAGTCTCTATTTTTCTCCACATGGGAATTAATGAAGTAATGGAGGAATTCCATATGTGCTTTGTGGGTCTCACTCAATAAAAATAGAAACATGAATATCACACATCTTCAAATGTGTATGAAAATATTTTCATGTAGTAAAAATTAGACAAATTATGCCATGAAAGAGACTTGTTAATTCTCTAAGTAAATTTTACTCTGAACCTTTTGATTATCATTTTCTGAATTTGTAATGTTTTCAAAACAGTGATGCCTAATTATAGTTTGATGCATTTAGACACATGGTATTCTTTACTTTTTTTACTACTTAAAACAATACCAGGTTTTTAACATAAAGTCAGAATATTAAATATATTTTAACAGTAAAATGACTAGAATTCCTGCACCAGATCTTAATATTTTATTATCTGCCCTGCAGGAGAGAGGGTGTATCAATATTTTTTAAAGTAACACTTTATTGCATATATTGTTATTAATATAGGCCAAAGAACAAAAGTTGTAATGCTGAGGACGAAAATAGTAGCTTAAAATAAAGCTAATTACAGAGAACTTTTACAGAATTCCTTGCATAGAAATTCTACAGGGCTGAGTCAAATAGGAATAAGGATTTTTAACCTAATGCATCTTCCATAATACTACACTTGAACTTATCAAAAAGTTACCTACCCTAACCTGTGATTAAGATTTCAGCCTCTAATCGGAAACCAACTCTTTCAACTTAGTATTTTGCTGTCAACTCTCTCCATAAAAGATGCTGCTTTTGTGTCCTCTGGATAGTGAGCCCACATGGTGGTAAGGCTGCCCTTAGCAAAGTAGTATCTGAACTTTTCCCCAGAGCTTAGTAACCTGGACCTATTTTCCTCTGGAAAATCTCAGTTGTATACAATAGTTTCTCTATGCTCGTCTCTAACAAGAACACAACACATAAACCATCCTAGAAGCTTGGAATACCCAAGACACAATCCACATATCAAATGATGTCCAAGAAGAAGGAAGGAGTGGCCCTGGTTCTGGAAAGGCTCAGTGCAGCAGTGTATGGGAGTACCAGGACAGGGATGTAGGAAGGGGTGGACTGGGGAGCAGGGGGAGAGAAGAGAGCTTTTGGGATTTGCCAGGAGGGGGGAACAAGGAAAAGGGAAATCATTTGAAATGTAAATAAAGAATATATCGAATAAAAAATAAAAAATAAATGCTATACGAACAATAAAAAGAAAAAAGAAAAATAAACCCTCTGGACTGTATTCTCATCCAAGGAATCTACTGCATGTAGAACACGAGCTGATGCGTGGCAGGTTAATGGAAACTAAATGCATGATTTTTGACTAGATCATGGATTTAAAATGATAGTGGTGACAGTGTTTGGAGAATGAGTGGGGAAGTATAATTATACACCAATGGTTCTCAACCTGTTGGTTGTTGTCATTTTGGGGGTTAAATGACACTAATTTGCAGGGGCTGCCTAAGAGCAACAGAAAACCAGATATTTACATTATGATTTATAACAATAACAAAATTACAATTATGGCATAGCAACAAAAATAATTTTATGGTTGATAGTAAATATTTTTGTCTTATATCAAGCTAACACTTTAGTTGTGATCCAATATACCATAGATATTTGCCTAATATATAGTTTGTGTTTTTGGAGACAGAGAGTCAAGTGGCTCATCAGATAGGTCTCAAATTTTTTATGAAATCCAATTTAATTCTATCAGTTAACTCTCTGAAATAAAAAAAAAAAGTGCTAGCATGGATAACCTATATGACATGCATGAGTTTGTAAATTCAGGCTACCAGGGCTGAAATCTGGGTCTTCATCCCATTACAGGGTTCTCATCTCTCCTGCAGGAGCAAGCATCCTCCCTGCTGTGTCAAATGATGTCCGGGATCCAGCCTATGCTTAGCTCCAACCACTCTCCTTTCAATCCATCTACACTGCACATGTGTACTGTCACTTTTCACATCGGTCTTACCCTCTTTTCATTTTCCCTTCCTTTTATTTCTTTTGCTGTTTTTCTTTTTAAATTGGATATTTTACTTACATTTCACATGTAATCCCTTTTCCTGATTTCCCTCCAGAAACCTCCTATACTTTTCCCTTCCCCCTGTTTCTATGAGGATGCTCCCCTACCCACCCACCCACTATCACCTCACTGCCCTAGCATTCCCCTACATTGGGACTTTGATCCTTCACAGGACCAAGGATTTCTCCCATTGATGCCAGATAAGGCCATCCTCTGCTACATATGCAGCTGGAGCCATGTCTCTCCATGTGTACCCTTTGGTTGGTGGTTTAGTCCCTGGGAGCTCTTGGGGGGGGCTGGTTGGTTGATATTGTTGTTCTTCCTTTGGGGTTGCAAACCCCTTCAGCTCCTTCAGTCCTTTCTCTAACACCTCAATTGGGGACCTGTGCTCAGTCTAATGGTTGGCTGCTAGCATCCGCCTCTGTATTTGTAAGGCTCTGGCAGAGCCTCTCAGGAGACAGCTATATCAGGCTCCTGTCAGCTAACACTTCTTAGCACCCACAGTAGCTTCTGGGTTTGGTGTCTGAATATGGGATGGATCCCCAGGTGTGGCAGTCTCTGGATGGCCTTTCCTTCAGTCTCTGCTCCACACTTTGTCTCCATATTTACTCCTGTGAATATTTTGTTCCCCCCTAAGAAGGACTGAAGTGTCCACACTTTGGTCATCCTTTTTCTTGTGCTTCATGTGTTCTCTGAATTGTATTTTAGGTATTTGGAGATTTGGGGCTAATATCTACTTTTCAGTGAGTGCATACTATGTGTATTCTTTTGTGACTGGGTTATTAAGCATCATAAAGCATAAAGAAAAAACCTTTAGGTTTCTTAACAAGTTACACTAATAAGGAATTTGACTGTAATCTATGTTTAACATGAGTATTGTTATGAACATTAAATGTACAGACTATATCAGTCCACTAGTATTACTATAATTTTATTAATATTTTCTGTGCTTATATGATCTTAATATAACTTTATTATAATTATAATTTTTAATTTTTATTCCCAGTAAAGGAAATCTTAGGTATAAATTTCTTTAGTGATTTAATAGGTTAACTGTCTCTACTACTATCTTTGTATGAAAAGAAAGATGTAAGTCATTTTTCTACATGATTATAGTATGAAGATATTTTCCCTCTAAACTAATGTTGTTGGCAAAGTATAAGAATCAATCGTTCATGAAAAGTACACAAAGTTACTATGGAATCAAGCACTACATTAAAGGTGGGTTGACACAACTTTTCAGTTTTTCAATTTTGAAACATAAGCAGGAAATAAAAGTTTATTGTTATGAACATATGACACTTGGACTGTGAAACTAGTAGATAAGAACACAAGCATAGAGTAAAGTGTTGAAAAGTTAAGGAACAGTTACACACAGTGCTCCATTGGTTTTCTTTCTTTATTCTGATACATATTAAAACCAAGAATATCTTTCCATGTGAACAGAAATAATAAAATCTCATTATTTCCTCTCTTTCTGCTCTTCCTGAATACTGTGGCTCAGTTTCAAATACTCCTGTGGCAGGCATACAACTATGTGTAAGTGCAGTACTAAGGCATATGATCGCCTTTTCTGGTCTGTACAAGTATCATTATAAGTGATTTCCATATATACAAATGGACAAAACACTCAGATATGTAAAACAAAAATTTTGAAAATCTTTAAAAAATAATATAGTATATACAGATAAATTTTTATGTACTATTGAGCTAACATGGTATACCTATACTTGTAAAAACTGCAATTTCATATCAGGTTAAACACATCTATCTCCTCAAGTGCTTATTATTTCTGCCTCTGAAAAGAAATGGGAAGAAGATACACCCTGGATGGGGATGAAGTATGAGGGGAGGCCAGGTCTGTTGAAGAACTGGGGTTGACAGTGGGGACTGAATTTGAATGAGAAAAGAGAGACTTAAATATCTGTGGCTAGACAACCTGATTCCCTGAGCAGCATAGCAGGTTGGTTGTTAGGGAATACCCGCTGGTATTTGGGGTCAAAGATAAAGGCATGAGTCAGGGGAACGAATGTGGGAGGAGAAGGTCTATGTGACCTCCTCAAGACAGAATCTGAGAGAAAGAAAATGTCACAGCAAATGCCTAGTGGTTTGCTAGAGAGATGGGAATGAAAGTAGGAGATTGGATTTGGAGGAGTGGAAGGACAGGTGAAGAGATTGATGTGAAAATTCACAAAATTATTTATCCTTTGAAAATAAATAAGTTCAAGCTTGTTCAGAAAAGGATGATGTGTGGTATCCATTTCTGGCAGATTGACAAGCAGGGCAAAAGCTAGAATAAGTTACAGCCTGTCACCTGGGACAATAAAGGACAAGTGTTGATGTTGCAGGCTATATTGAGTTTTGCTGCTCTGAACAACATGAACATTTCATGTTTTATGTTTTCAGAATACTCCTAGGGGCAGAAACAAATTAGTAACATGCAGTTTTCTGATTGAAGCATGGGTCGCTCTGGCTGCTCAAGTTCTCTTGCTCAATACCTTTCTGGAAATGCGAGGTTTGCTTGGAATCACGCTGAAAACTCCCTCGGACTTTTCACGGCTCTCCTCTCTAGTGCCCCTGGTCTGCATACAGATGCTGCCTTTCCCAACAGGCAGACTCCCAGAGCCAATGATTCCAGCTCCCTTCTGTGAGGCTATGAATGTGAACAGTCGGGCCTTAAGTTGGCATGGAAATATAGACGGATAGTTTCTACTTTTGTAAAAGAGTGACAGAGCCTTACAAAAGATGAAACAGCCCTTCTTCCTTCCAAAACCTTAGCCCCACTTTCTCAAACAGCAGTAGAACATGTCTTCCATTTTATTCTCTCTCAGGAATTGTAAAATAATCTTGTGGTTCTAATAAGATCGTTATATTAGAATAATGGCAAATCCAAAGGAAACGAAGATGCCCATCACTAGGCATCTAGTGTAGGACTGTAGTGACAGCTCCTCAGTCTCTCAGACTGAGAAGCTCAGCAGAGAGAAGCATACACTTTCTCTTTACTTTGGCTCTTTTTATAAGTCAAATCCTGCCTTGCTTTCAGGGGTCACAAGAGGTTTACTTCTTGGCACTTTTTCCTCTGCTCCCCCTGTGGCCATTTCTGTCAAGGTCACCACACTGCAATTTATTGGCTGGTGATGTGATTATATCTTTCTTTCAATACCAACTACTTTCTTTGCTTTGAGGTTCTTACTTAGTTTCCATATTTTGTTTTCAGACTTATGAGGGCTAGATCATACCAGTTTCTGGTCATTTTAAAGCTAGTCAAAAATAATTTTAGATTATAAATTGTCCACAGTTTGGAAAGCAGTATTCTGTGTGATTTATGTTTGGCTTTTTAATCCTTACAATGGTCTGAGACAATAGATGCAAACAGTATGTTCACAATAAGACAACAGAGATAGGAAGACAAATTTGAACAAAACAGAATTCCCAACAGGTAAAGCCTGTTATTCTGTGATTGTACTTCTTACTAGGAAACACATTAGTCGTTTTTCTAGCTTGAAAAATCATTACCTTGTTTATATTGAAAATTAGGATTCATTATTAATTTCCTTTTAAAAAATCCATGGGTTTTGGTAGGATGGCCATTTTTACTATGTTAATCCTACCAATCTAGGAGCATGAGAGATCTCTCCATTTTCTGATGTCATCCTTGATTTCTTTCTTGAGAGACTTGAAGTTTTTTTTTTATTTTGAGACTTGAAGTTTTTGTCATACAGATCTTTAATATCTTTGGTTAGAGTTACCCCAAGATATTTTATATTATTTGTGACTATTGGGAAAGTATTGTTTCATGATTTTCTTTCTCAATCTATTTATCATTTGTATAAAGGAAGGCTACTGATTTGTTTGAGTTAATGTTATATCCTGCCACTTTGCTGAAGTTGTTTATCAGTTGTAGGAGTTCTCTGATAGAATTTGTGGGTCACTTATGTATACTATCATATCATCTGCACATAGGCACATAGTGATAACTTGTCTTCTTCCTTTCCAATTTGAATCTCTTTGACCTCCTTTTGTTGTATAATTGTTCTGGCTAGAACTTCAAGTACTATATTGAATAGATAGGGAGAGAGTGGGCAGCCTTGTCTAGTTCCCAATTTTAGTGGGTTTGATATAAAAACAATGGGATGATTATTAAACTATAGGCATAATGCAATGCAGATGTTTATTCTTAAACTCTGTAGTAATACAAAGTAATTGTATGATAAATGGAGAATCCATGTTATGGTTGGGAATTAATGAGTAAATCAGAAATAATATAGCAAGGGAAGGAATTTGTTATCTTGTGGAGAGGAATAAGGGTAAGATGGACTACAGGCAAGATTTAAAGGCCAATTTCACAGAAATATGCTCCATGTCCAAAGGCCACAGTAAGAAGAAGGTTTGATTTTCCCATTAAATATGGATCAAAACAAACAGATGTGGAAGTTTTGAACACAATTGCAATAGCAAGATATATGGGTAGAACTTTGTAGAAATCCTGCTTTCCTCAACACAAATTCCTATTGATATTTAACCTAGTTAAAAACCAAACTAAAGAAAAGGAGAAAGAGAGAGAGAGAGAGAGAGAGAGAGAGAGAGAGAGAGAGAGAGAGAGAGAGAGAGAGAGAGAGAGAGAGAGAGATTGAGAGAGGGAGAGAGAGAGAATCAGATTTTTAGCTTTGGTTTGAAATGTAAAACTGCAGCATAAAACTTCACAGTGCTAAATTACTTTGACCACATGGGAAACTGTTCTTGCCCTAGGCAGGAAGCAATAACAAACAATGTGGAAAGTGTCTTGGCATATTTCCATATTGCCGAAAACAGTGAGCACCTAAATAGTTATGGTTTCTGAAGCAATAAAATACTTGAGGCAGATATTTTTAGTTTTCCATTTTCAGAAAATTCATATATACCTTAAGAACTTATTTCTTCTTTGGGGTATTAAAGAGAATAAAATTACACAGAGAATTATATTTAAAAAATTAGCAATATTCATATTTCAATAATATGTACCCATCATCAAATTTTAAGATATTTGCTTAATAGTATTTTTTCTGTGCATTCACAGAGAAAATTCTTAAAGAAAATTTCTTAAAATATAATTTGAATATTGCTGAGTATATGCACACACATATACATGTGTGTGTATGTCTATGTGCATCTATTAACATAGTTGCATGCAGCATATATTTTCTTTTCTTTTGGTTGTCCCACATATCACATTTTTGGCCTTTACTTATGCTACACAAACATCACATCAGTGTATATTCAAGCCATTGGACTTTAGAAGACATCACTGTGCTATCTGAACTGGGTTGAGCTATTTTATAACCAAGGATGGCATATAACTCATTATCCTCAAAAGATTTCTCATATATATGTGTGAACAGAAAATATTGTAGCATTTTGTCATTTCATAAGGCATTAGTAATTAAAAAGGTACACTTCCATCTTCTATTCTTGGTTATATGTTCAGATATAATCTGTTATATTGTTTTGAGCTGTGCAGAAAATAAATACTAGATGTATAGAAAAATTAAATAAAAATTTTGGGTTTGAGAGGGTGATGTGCACGTATAACCCTAGTACTCAGTATACCAAGGCAGGGAGATAAGTGTTCTGTGGGTAGTCTAAACTCATACTAAGAATAAGTATATTTCAGGGAAATTGTTCCCATTAAAATGAATACTTAGCGCCTTACTTCCTCTATAACATTAAAAGTACATTTTGTAATTCTTTATTATTTCTGCTAATAGGAAGCTCATTTTTGAAGTGCATTCACTGATATGTTACACAAATTTTGTAGCATATCTATCTGAAACTGACTCTGAGCCAATTTTAAGACAAGATTCTAATAAAATTGCTATCAGAACTATATCTAAGTACTTCAGACCATACATAATTGAATTATGTTGTTGAATGGCTAGTCCTACCACGTATTTTTTTTTTTTTTTGGATTTGGTTTTTTCGAGACAGGGTTTCTCTGTATAGCCCTGGCTGTCCTGGAACTCACTCTGTAGACCAGGCTGGCCTCGAACTCAGAAATATGCCTGCCTCTGCCTCCCAGAGTGCTGGGATTACAGGCGTGCGCCACCACCACCCGGCTCCTACCACGTATTTAACAGAACAAAATATTAACTTGTATAAAATTAAAGGGGGTTGTTTTCACAAGCTTCTAACTTTGAATCCAATAATCCTAGCTGCTCAGTGTCAGTCTTAGAAAATTAGTACATATCAAGCTATATACATACATATGCTAATACTCTGAGAATGGACACCAAAAATAAAATAGGCAGCTGAACGTGATTGCTCACACTTCTAATGCCACCACTTGGGAAGCTAAGGTAAAAGGAATGTTATTAATTCAAGGACAGCATGGGTTCAATACTGAGTTCCAGAATGACCCTGTTGACAGAATAAGACCCTTGTTGAAGAAAAAAAATCCAAAAAATGTGCTTTATAAATGAATGACATGCTAACAAGACTTAACATGTTGACTTGGATCAGTATGGCATGAAGAATTAATTAGATAAAATAGCCAAGTAATAATTGTTTTATTGAACCTCTTGAATGAATACAGTGAGGCACAGCATGCAGCTAATTGTCCATGACTTATGTGTGCACAGCTATGTACATGTGGGATGGCAGTGGAGCAAAGGAAACTGAAGAGAACCAGACACGCAGTTAATTGTGGATGACAGAAAGAACTCTAGGTATTGCTATAGAATAATAATATTGATGGAGGTCCATGCGACATACAAAATCTGGATCTCATGTAAGTGGGACTCTAAACCTATGAGAAATTGTTAGACTTGGGAAGGCATGAACTAGTTGCTATTGAGTTTTATTATTTTTCATTATGGCTGAAGAGATAGCTCACTAGTTAAGAGCAGTGCACGCACTTCCTGAGCACCAGAGATTGATTTTACACAACGGCTCAAAACCATCTTTAACTCCAGTTGCAGGGAATCCACCAACCCTTTCTGGCCTCTGTGAGTACCAGTCATGTATGTGGCACACAGATATACATGCAATCAAAACTAACATCTACATGAAATAAAATAATAAAAATTTAAATATATTTTTCTTAATATTTTAGTATAGTAATAAGAGCTGAATAATATTGTCAAAATAAACAGAATAGAGAATTTTAAAATATAGTTTTAACAGTTTTCAATTGAATACTTGAAAACTTTCTCCAAGTAAATGTAAAAACATACTATGTTTTATTCCTTTGCTTTTCTTTGTGATTTTCTTTTTGTTGCACACAAAGTAAAAAATGAAAATGGCCATCTAGAGACAAAAGTGAAGGCTTTCAACCAACAAATCTATTCCCTAAATTGAAGGATATAGCAGTAAAATTTCTAGGTAGAAAGACTGAGCTGTCACCTTCATAATATCTGAATACTTTATTGACTTTCCAACTGTGTGTATTTGTCTCATACAATTCAGGTAGTTTTTCTCTCCATGAGGAAAGGAAAAATAATATACCATTGAAACTAAAGCAACCACCAGGCTGAGGAACTTGTAGCAGATTTTATTTCCTATAAAGGTTTTAGATGAAATGGTATATATTATATTTTCAATAGAAATACTGATGACTGCTTTGAGAGATCAAGATAAAATACTCGTCTTAAACGTCTTCCCATATAAGATTTGGTTGCTAGAAAGATGCTGTGGGAACTGTGTAGTCCTTTCCCTAGATTGCTTTGTATTGCATACTACCATCGGTAACATTAAGTTTTATTTACATTTTGCTACATATTATAACTATAGAAATTGTAAATATGCTATAGATACCTTAGGCTTTGTTTGCTTGCTTGTTTGTTTGTATGTTTGGGATTTTTTTGTTGCTTTTGGGGGGGGTTGTTTTGTTTTTGTTGTTGCATTTTTGTTTTGCTTTATTTTCATATACCCTGAACTTCCTTCTTAGGAGCCATGAACATGAGAGCAAACCTGATCTTCTTTTTCTACCTTTGTAGATAATAAAATTGGGGCTTCAAACTTCCTGTAGCCAGGCAAGATTTGAGTGGAGGAATAACACCAACCGACCCTTCAAACTTTTGATCAAAAATTTGCCCCATCTACATGAAATGCAGATACAAAGATGGATTGGAGACCAAGGGAATGGGCAATCAATAATTGGCCCAACTTGAGACCCATCCCAAGGGCAAGCACCAATCCCTGACATAAGACACAACAAATGACTCTTTGTTATGCTTGTAGACAGGAACCTAGCATAACTCTTCTCTGAGAGACTCCATTCAGTAGTTGATTGAAATAGTAGCAGAAACCCACCTGCAAACACTGGACAGTGCTCTGGGAGTCTTATGGAGGAGTTGGGAGAAGGATTGAAGGCCCCGGGGAGAGGATAGTAACTCCCCAGGAAGACCAACATAGTTAACTAACCTGGACCCTTGGGGCTCTCAGAGACTGAGCCACCAACCAAAGACCATATACACAGGCTGGAACTACTCCCCACATATGTAGCAGACATACAGCCAAGTCTTCATGTGTGGTCCCAGAAACTAGAGCTAAGACTTTCCTTAGAGCTGTTGCCTATCCATAGAATCTGTTCCCTACAGGGCTATCTTGTCTGACTTCCATGAGAAATCATACACCTAGTCCTGCAGAGACTTGATATTCCAGGGTGGGGAATCCTTAGAGGGCCTTCTTATTCTCAAGGAGAACAGGAGGGAAGATGGGGAATTGGAGGAGGAACAGTGTAAAGGGGCCTGGGAATAGGAAGGGGCAGTATTTTTTGATGTAAAGTGAATAAATAAATTATTAAAATAAGAAACTTTATTCTTCAATAAGAACACTCTTAATGGCTAAGTCTTTATTATTGTAGAAATATGTTTCTCTGTTCTTTTTTTTTTCCTTTATTGAACTCTTAACTAAAGTTCATAGATTTTTGTGGATGCTGTCTGCATAGGGGCTTATACATCTTCCTAAGAACAAACACCTTGTCTGTTATAGAGAGACACATTTAATCTCACCTCTCTGGAACTGAAACTACTGGAAATCTCTTCCTCTTCACTTCACAGGAAACAATTCCTTGATACATTTCTCCAGGTTATATTTCTTCTCAATTAATCCTCAAAGCACTAAACATTCCTCATACAGTGTTTTCAGCATCCCTGCCCAGTGGCCTTCTGCCCTCAGTAACTTGAACTGTTGCTTCTACATCAATTGTACTTTGAGCATGCTACTCTTCCCTAGATTTTTTCAGCCATTCTTCATGTTTAAAGCTCCTATAATTTTTGTTTGAAAATATTAACATCTGAAAGGCCTTTGACACTCCTTCTTGGAATCATGAATAATTCCTTATTCAGTTGTTTTTCATACTTTAATCACAGTTTTATTATAACAACACATTATTTTATATTTTATTAAAAGACATTCTTCTAGTCAAAATGAATTTAAGTGTCTGAGCATTATATATTGGAATGATTAAAGTTCAGAGGAAGTGACATCACATAATTCCATAATTAGGCACAGATTGTTAAACTTGTGTGACCACATTATATCATCCTGAAAAGGGCATAGCAGCTAGACAACAGCATATGAATGTGCATAAAATATGGAGATTATATAATGTATTTCCCAGTCAGGTTTCATGGTCATGAAGCTATCTAAGTTGACAAATGCCTTACTCATTGTCTATTTATATTTGTTTAATGAATTACTGTGCAAACGAAAATAGGATTTCTCTATAATTTCATGACTTAACTCTTTGAAGTATATATAATATCTATCATATTTCTTCTGCATATAAAAAGTACTGAAAAAATAGAAAAATCCAAGGACAAACACAACTTCCATAAGGGCAAATAGGCATGGAGATACTGTTATTTAAAAATAAAAGGTAGTCCCTAAACTTCTGGAGTTAGCCTGTTTCCTTTTTGCTGAGCTTACCAGCTATCGTCATTATTAGACTCTGGTACTATTTGCTTAAAATTGAACATTACTCTGGAATGTTACAGTCATTTGGATTTCTTATTCTGGTGACACAGACATTTCTTGCACAGGAAGTCATCTAGATACCTGTTTGTGATGAGGAGTCAAATTAAATGTCCTATAGTTCACAAACTTTGCTCAGAAGCAATGAAACAGTAACAGGATAAACCAAGGCTACATTGTAGGGCAGAAATTACAAGGGTGGTAAAACTAAAAATGTCCTTCATTATCTTTGGGACAAGGATCATTTTGAACTCAGTCACTCTGAATACCAATGAGTCACCATTCTGTCTGTTCTTTCCCCCATATACACTCCCAGGAATAAGGATTATTTTTCCTTGGAAGTTGTACCAAAACTTTTATTGCAGAACCACTGATTTTTGACTTAACAAGGGCTACCTTTTTTTTCAGTGCCAACTTTAATCATTTTAAGTTTCTGCCTTATAATTCCAGAAGCTCATGATAACAAAATAGTCAAGTTTTGGTACAGAAATTCTGTAATTTTAAGATGATTGTGCTATGCAGATTCACTAGGCTAACCCCACCTTCAGTGAGGGTACTCCAAGGTACTAATCTGAGCTGCTTATTTTAACACTATTAAGAAAGACACCCACATATATGCCAACCCTAAAAGTTAAGTAGATATGGCAAAAATAACATCTACTGTGGTCAGTTCAGAGGAGACACAGGGATGGGAAAATAGGAGTTTACTTTCCATGGATATTCCATGGTCATCACAAACTGAATGAAGAATGGTCGATAATAAATTAAATTTCTTCCTTGGCATGTAATTATTTCTTTTCTTAGTAAATTCAACTGCCTCTGATGTAAATCTAAGAAAAAAATAGTTTACTATCCCATCAGATTTTGAAGTAGAAATGTCCAACTTGAAATCCACTGTTCCATATATAGTAGCGACAGACTGTAAACCTCTTGCTTCTGTCTTCCAGGTATTAAAATCTACCTTTCTAGCATATGTGTTTTTAGGAACCAAGATGAGTGGCTTTTCATCACCTGCTATATTTCTGCACACTCTAGCTGTCTGCAGTGTATACAGTTATCTATGAGCAAAGCATAGGTTAATTAAATGTGACAAAGATGAGCCCCAAGATTAAGTGTACACTGTGAAATGCATGTGGATGTTCATGATTTAAACCAATGAACTGTGGCCTGAAATGATGTCACAGGAAGCACAGCAGTAAGTGGAAGGTTAAACCTACTTGCATCTCGGCTCATTAAACGCAGTTAAAGTGCAAATCCCCTCATTCTGACAGTAGTGATCACAAGGGTTCTCTTTCTGGTCACAGCGCTGACTTTTAAACCCCACAGAGCATCTGCAGAATTCCAGTAAAATACAACTGAATATAGTCTGTCTTATTTGCCATATATGTTTAAATTTATGTTATACAATGATAGTAATATAAAATAAAAATGTTCTCAGAAATGCTTGTGTCCCTCAAAGACACACTGATCACATGTTCCTGTAACAAGTTGTAGAACAGGAAGCTCATAAGATTTATTTTGGGATATTATCCCCTTACACAGTTAAAATAAAACTCAATACACTGACCATGTCAGTGGGCCGGCTTTAGGTGGTCTGGTCTAGAAAATCAACAAACTGGGAAGAGGAAGATATCAAATTCCAGATTTTCTAATTGAGAATCTCTGCTTTCTCTGGGGGTATTGCAACCTGGCTACACATAATATACTCTCAAAGAGCCAAGGACTTAATTGGTTTATATTACATGATACTCTAAACCTGATAGAACATCAAATAACATCATATATTTGAAAACATGGTTCAAGTTATTTTGAGAAGAATACAGCTAAGGAATTGACACACAGACTAACACACACACGTGCACATGTACACACACACACACACAAACACACACATACACACACACACACACACACACAAACTCACACACAATGAACTGTACGTTTCATAAAGCTTAATAAGGTCAATAAAACCAGAGCAGTTTTTCAGCATTTCCAAGTTGAAAAACTGTGAATGTCTGAAATGTAGAGATGCTAAGAATAGAATAAGCTGTTCCTCATGAGATTTTTAAGGGCTGATGAAAAAGGAATTATGTAGATCATGAGCCAATGAGGGACAGTTGACCAGAGATGTGCATGACACACTCACTTAAGAGTATTGCCCTTCCACAAAAGGAAAACATTAGAATAGAGACGCTACCTACATGCAACCCTGTCTTAAATTGCATTAGTAGATACTCACACACACACAGGTATACTAGTGTCAGGGTCCAGCTGGCATGTGCCACCATTGTAACAGTAGCCATCACATAATTGACAGCTAGAGGCAATCTTCCCATTAGTACAGCTGCAGAAACAGAGGAAAAAGAGAAAACAGCTTTAACAGAATTATTGCTGTTGAAGACTGACACAAAACACCTGCAACCTAGAATGTGTGTCATTTGAGAATACTCTAGTCACTGTGTAAATCTACATTTTTCTAGAAAGCAGGTTGTGGGAAGAAAACTTATTTGTTAGAAAAATAACAGATTATTTGGGTATTTTGCTAATTTTAACCCTTTTTCTTGTTAAAAATTTAAAGCATCTAGATAAATGATTAGAAAATATTCTTATCTGTCACATACATGCTAGGAGGACTTTATGAATTTCTTTTTCAGTTAACTATGACTTGGTAACATCAGTATAAGTTATAAGCCACATGACAGAAATACTAAAACATTCTGTTCTCAATGACACAATTCCTAGAGACAAGTGTTAGGATTACAATTGTTTAAAATGTATATGTGTTTTTATATTGTAATGGATTATATATTTATATAAGTGTACATAAATTTATGATTTTGTGTGTATAGAAGCCACAGGACAGCACTGTGTTTAATCTTAAGGAATGTTATACACCTCTTTCAGCACAAGGATTCATTGTTCTGAAGGTTAAAAGTTATGCAGACTGGTTAGGTGATAATCTCAAGGGGATCATCTTGATTCTAATTCTAATGATTTGGGAAATGACAGGTATCCCTGTGGTCTTAGGGTTGGAATGATTGTTCACCAAATAAAGGTATTTGCCACCCAAGAAGATGACCTGCAATTTTCCCAAGTGGTCCTCTGGTGTCTGTGTTCATTCTGCTGTGTGATTCTATCCCACCCTTGAGCAGACAGGCATACAAATAAAGTAACTGGAAATAAATAAACTTAGTTTAAATGTTAACCACATATTAAACTCCATGTTAAGCCTGTTTTGTTTTGTTTCGTTTTGTTTTGAGTAAGGGTGACACTCCGTACCCCAAGTTGGCCTAGTGTTTCCTATTGAGTTTCCCTACATTACAAATTTAAGCTACTATGACTTCATAGTTTTTATTGCCAAAATAAAGCTAATCAGTGAAAATCTAAAACTAACAATATATAAGTAAAACAGGAGCAAGGAGATTGGTGTTCTTGAAAACGACAATTCAGAGCCTAATTATAATCACATTACAGGTTTGAGATGAGAATAAACACTATCTTCTTTCACAGAAAAAATGTACAAAGAAAACCATACTGTCTTTTGTTTTAAACAAACAACTATATTGTTCATGAAATGACACTGAAGAAAAGGGGGAAAAGTAGAACGATGTCCAAGGTCACTCAGGAAAATGATTTCCTTCCTGAAGAGTTGTGAAAAAGCTGTACACATGGTACTTAAAGTGTAGATTGTTATTTCATGCTGGTGTATGTCATCAACTGGTAACAAAATAAGTTGTTTCATAAGTCCAGACATGACCTCGGAAATGAAGCCATGCTGCAGTACCACTGACCATTTGTAACTTTCCATGGTAAATGACTTTTGCAGAATACCCGTTCCTAACTCTAGACATGACCTTGAAAGTGAATTCAGGCATCAGTATCATTAACAGGACATTTTAGATTCCTCACGGTATGGAACAATTGCATGACATTTCCTTTAGGACATTTTCTATTGACATTAAGGTTCCTGAAATTGATAGGTTAGCAACACTGGTGTTTCATAATTGCATTACTACATGCATGCTTATCTGTCTTGCTGGAGACTGTATGGCTGCTGGTAATCTACTCACTGAATATATTTTGTTCAGTGTTTGAATTGGAAGACAGGTCTAAAAACCCTATATTTCAAAAATAGCATTTCTTTTAATATCAAAATAATTAGATGTGGTGAATTACCTATATGTAAGGTTTAAAGTGGGACTGTATAAACCCAGAGCCCATCATGGGACAGATGAGGATGATCTCAAATTCTGATGTAATAGGGAGTATATATCCTCTACAGCTGATATGGACATTGTCTCTACAATACACACACTAAGTGAGTCAAATACACAGTCAACAAGTTTTCTGAAATGTTTTGTATTAATGCCACTCCTTTTTCTTTTTTCTTTTTTTTCTTTTCTATATTCTTTGTTTACATTCCAAATGCTTTCCTCTTTCCCAGTTCCCCCCTCCCCATATGTCCCATAAGTCCTCTTCTCTCCATCCATTCTCCAATCATACCCCTCCCTTTTCTCTGTCCTGGTACTCCCCTACAATGCTAGATGAAGCCTTTCCAGGATCAGGGCCCTCTTCTTCCTCCTTCATAGGAATCATTTGATATGCCAATTATCTCTTCAGTATTCAGAGCTTCTGGGATTATTAATACCCACTTATCAATGATTTCATTCCATGTTTATTCTGTTGTGATTTGGTTACCTCACTTAGGATGATATTTTCCAGTTCCAACCATTTGCCTACAAAATTCATGAATTCATTGTTTTTAATTGCTGAGTAGTATTCCATTGTGTAAATATACCACATTTTGTGTATCCATTCCTCCACTGAGGGACATCTGTGTTCTTTCCAGCTTCTGATTATTATAAAAAAGGCTGCTATGAACATAGTGGAGCATGTATCCTTATTGCATGCTGGGGAATCCTCTGGGTATGTGCCCAGGAGAGGTATAGCAGGGTCCTCCAGAAGTGTCATGTTCAGTTTTCTAATTTCCAGAGTGGTTGTACCATCTTACAATCCCTCCAGCAGTGGAGGAGTGTTCCTCTTTCTCCACATCCTTGCCAACACCTACTGTCTCCTGAGTTTTTAACCTTAGCCATTCTGACTGGTGTGAGGTGAAATCTCAGGGTTATTTTGATTTGCATTTCCCTAATGACTAATGATGTTGAGTATTTCTTAAGGTGCTTCTCAGGCATCCGATTTGCTTCAGGTGAAAATATTTTGTTTAGATCTGTACTGCATTTTTTAATAGGATTATTTGGTTCCCTGGGGTCTAACTTCTTGAGTTCTTTGCATATATTGAATATGAGCCCTCTGTCAGATGTAGTGTTGGTGAAGATCTTTTCCCAATTTGTTGGTTGCTGATTTGTCCTTTTGACAGTGTACTTTGCCTTATACAGAAACTTTGTAATTTTATGAGGTCCCATTTGTCAATTCTTGATCTTATACCATAAGCTATTGGTGTTCTGTTCAGGAACTTTTCCCCTCTGCCTATGTCCTCAAGGGTTTCTCCCAGTTTCTTTTCTATTAGTTTCAGTGTGTCTGGTTTTACGTGGAGGTCCTTGATCCACTTGGAGTTGAGCTTAGTACAAGGAGATAAGAATGGATCAATTCACAATCTTCTGCATGCTACCCTCCAGCTGAACCAGCACCATTTGTTGAAAAGGCTATTTTTTTCCACTGAATGTTTTCTGCTTCTTTGTCGAAGATCAAGTGACCATAGGTGTGTGGATTCATTTCTGGGTCTTCAATTCTATTCCATTGGTCCACCAAATAAGAAAATGTTACAGGTTCTAATTATATTAAAGGAATAATGTCAAAGAGGAAGTTAACTCATTATACATTGAAGAATTTTACCTAAAATAAGTATTGCTAAAAGGTATTATCTGAAAGATAAAACTTCAAATTAATTTTTAAAATTCCTTAGTTCAATAGCTATAAGAATTTTTTGCCATTTTTTCTATTAATGTTTTATTTGAATTTGCACTTTAAAATATAAGCTTGCAAATATTTTAAACGTGGAACAAAAAAAATGCAACTTAATACCTTTAGAAGAACATGATTTATTTTACTATATGTTATCTTCAATAAAGGTACATATAATATGAACAAGTTGACACACTATGGTTTAATAACTTAATGACTTCCAAAAATATGTTACTTTCAAGTTATCTAGTAAATACGAAGAATTTTTAGGAAAGTTACTATTAAAGAGATCATCTCTGAACCTGAACTGTTGATTTGAAGGTATAAGTTTCTTTTCAATGATATTATATTTATTTCCAAGAGAAAAAACAAAATATAGTGATAATACATATTAAAGAACATCTTCACAATTTTCATAATTTCGTTTATAGATTGAGAAGATAAACATTCGAATTTCAAATGTACATGATTATTTGAATTTTTCTCTAAAAGTGAACATATAACTTTTTTTTGTAATTTCTTTTCTTCTTTTTTTTAATCGATATAATTTTATTTACATTTCAAATGATTTCCCCTTTCCTAGCCACCCCCACTCCCAGAAAGTCCCGTAAGCCCCCTTCTCTCCCCCTGTCCTCCCACCCACCCCTTCCCACTTCCCCGTTCTGGTTTTGCTGAATACTGCTTCACTGAGTCTTTCCAGAACAAGGGGCCACTCTTCCTTTCTTCTTGTACCTCATTTGATGTGTAGATTATGTTTTGGGATTCCAGGTTTCTAGGTTAATATCCACTTATTAGTGAGTGTATACCATGATTCACCTTTTGAGTCTGGGTTAGCATTTGCCTAAGAATTTCATGAATTCATTGTTTCTAATGGCTGAATAGTACTCCATTGTGTAGATGTACCACATTTTTTGCATCCACTCTTCTGTTGAGGGATACCTGGGTTCTTTCCAGCATCTGGCAATTATAAATAGGGCTGCTATGAACATAGTAGAGCATGTATCCTTATTACATGGTGGGGAATCCTCTGGGTGTATGCCCAGGAGTGGTATAGCAGGATCTTCTGGAAGAGAGGTGCCCAGTTTTCTGAGGAACGGCCAGACTGCTCTTCCAGAGTGGTTGTACCAATTTGCAACCCCATCAGCAGTGGAGGAGTGTTCCTCTTTCTCCACACCCTCTCCAACACCTGCTGTCTCCTGAATTTTTAATCTTAGCCATTCTGACTGGTGTAAGGTGAAATCTCAGGGTTGTTTTGATTTGCATTTCCCTAATGACTAATGAAGTTGAGCATTTTTTAAGATGCTTCTCCGCCATCCGAAGTTCTTCAGGTGAGAATTCTTTGTTTAACTCTGTACCCCATTTTTTAATAGGGTTGTTCGGTTTTCTGGAGTCTAACTTCTTGAGTTCTTTATATATATTGGATATTAGCCCTCTATCTGATGTAGGATTTGTGAAGATCTTTTCCCAATTTGTTGGTTGCCGATTTGTCCTCTTGATGGTGTCCTTTGCCTTACAGAAACTTTGTAATTTTATAAGGTCCCATTTGTCAATTCTTGCTCTTAGAGCACATGCTATTGGTGTTCTGTTCAGAAACTTTCTCCCTGTACCGATGTCCTCAAGGGTCTTCCCCAGTTTCTTTTCTATTAGCTTCAGAGTGTCTGGCTTTATGTGGAGGTCCTTGATCCATTTGGATTTGAGCTTAGTACAAGGAGATAAGGATGGATCAATTCGCATTCTTCTGCATGCTGACCTCCAGTT
Source organism: Apodemus sylvaticus (assembly GCF_947179515.1). NCBI lineage: Eukaryota > Metazoa > Chordata > Mammalia > Rodentia > Muridae > Apodemus > Apodemus sylvaticus. The sequence continues at coordinate 20,194,601 of NC_067476.1, forward strand.
GAACCAGCACCATTTGTTGAAAAGGCTATCTTTTTTCCATTGGAGGTTTTCAGCCCCTTTGTCGAGGATCAAGTGGCCATAGGTGTGTGGGCTCATTTCTGGATCTTCAATCCTGTTCCATTGATCCTCCTGCCTGTCACTGTACCAATACCATACAGTTTTTAACACTATTGCTCTGTAGTATTGCTTGAGGTCAGGGATACTGATTCCCCCAGACTTTCTTTTGTTGCTGAGAATAGCTTTAGCTATCCTAGGTTTTTTGTTATTCCAGATGAATTTGACAATTGTTCTTTCTAACTCCGTGAAGAATTGAGTTGGGATTTTGATGGGTATTGCATTGAATCTGTATAGTGCTTTAGGCAAAATGGCCATTTTAACTATATTGATTCTACCGATCCATGAGCATGGGAGGTTTTCCCATTTTTTGAGGTCTTCTTCCATTTCCTTCTTCAGAGTCTTAAAGTTCTTGTCATACAGATCTTTCACATGTTTGGTAAGAGTCACCCCAAGATACGTTATACTGTTTGTGGCTATTGTGAAGGGGGTCATTTCCCTAATTTCTTTCTCAGCTTGCTTATCCTTTGAGTATAGGAAGGCCACTGATTTGCTTGAGTTGATTTTATAACCTGCCACTTTGCTGAAGTTGTTTATCAGCTGTAGGAGTTCTCTAGTGGAGTTTTTTGGGTCACTTAGGTAGACTATCATGTTGTCTGCAAATAATGATAGTTTCACTTCTTCCTTTCCAATTTGTATCCCTTTGACCTCCTTATGTTGTCAAATTGCCCGAGCCAGTACCTCAAGTACAATATTGAAAAGATAAGGAGAAAGGGGGCAGCCCTGTCTAGTCCCTGATTTTAGTGGAATTGCTTCAAGTTTCTCTCCATTTAGTTTGATGCTGGCTACCGGTTTGCTGTATATTGCTTTTACTATGTTTAGGTATGGGCCTTGAATTCCTGTTCTTTCCAAGACTTTAAGCATGAAAGGATGCTGAATTTTGTCAAATGCTTTTTCAGCATCCGATGAAATGACCATGTGGTTTTTTTCTTTGAGTTTGTTTATGTAGTGGATTGCACATATAACTTTTTTATTTTTTATAATTTCTGTTTAGAATTTTTCACCTACAAAACATTCTGACATCAATACAAGTTCCACTGTAATCCTAAGATAAAAGACATCAGAAATCCCATTGCAGACTTTAGAGCAGTGAATATATTCCACTTTTCTCTACTCAACTGTCATATAAACCATTGATTAAAAAATTATTACCAGACATATAGTTATGAAGTATGTATCCATTGGTACAATTGTTTTCTAGTCTCATTTGTTCCTTAAACTGTATTTCCAGAACAATCATTTGAAATATAAGAATTCTACTAGCAGATGGCAATAGCCTTTTCCAATTATAAATATCTGGTGTGTTTTTTATTTTCCTTTATTGGGTAGTTTAAGGGAGGGGTCTTACATCCAGGCTTCTCTTTCTTACATGAAATTATTTATATGATGGGAACATGCTGGATGGTTCTATGAATAATTTCTGGGTAAACAGGGCCAGTGACTCAGTTCATAACCCTCATTCTCAGTGTAAGTGGAAAAGACTAATTGAAAGCATTATGTAGCCTGTTCTTATTAGAAACAGAGAAAAAGGGAAGGGCAAACCAGTGGAGTGGAATTGTTTTAAAAGATATATGTAGTTGATACTCATGAAGCCTCCAAATAATGAGGGAGACAGAGTCCCTATTAGCTATCATTTATCAGCAAACAAAGCTTTCAGAAATAACACTAGGTTAAATCTAATCGAGGTGATGGCCAAGGGGGTCCCATAGAAATCTTCAAACATTGTAGGCTGTGTTCAAGGCAATGAATGCTCACCACAAACAAATGTAGAGCAGCAACTCTACATTCCTGAAAATAACACCCATTAATTTCATCGAACATAGAATGGTTGATCTGGTGCCTACATAGAACTTCTATAGCTATATTCTTATGTTTATGGTATGGGAAAGTACACTGAAGGCTACCAAAAGATAAGCATAAATGTGAACATAGACACAAAACCACTCTTTTACAGCAGTACAAGGCTTGTGGGAGTAATAGGGCTCATGTCATGAGATGGTACCCTGTATTGTTGCATAGGTGAACAAGACCCAGTGACTAGCTCAGAAACCTAGGATAAAATAAACTACTCCTAATTGAATAAATGAATGAATGAATGAATAAATAAATAAATAAATAAATAAATAAATAAATAAAATTATAAGTGAGCTAGTTCTTGATGGCTTGCAAGGCTAAAGCAGGCAGATCTTTGTGAGTGACTTTCGGGGAGTGGGGGTCCAGAAAAGGGGAAATCATTTGAAATGTAAATAAATATATCAATAAATTAAAAAAAAGAAAAAAATAACAGCCTATTATTCAGAGCAATTTCCATGATAGCCAAGGCTACAGAGAAATCCTGTTTCTAAACAAATAAATATATAAAAATGTCAAAAAAATTACAAACAGTGATAAAAGATGACTCCTGAAGATGCTCTGCTTTCCTCATGGATCAGCACCTTACACAGAGAGAATCTTCCTCTTTCAGCACATGAGAACACATAAAGAGACCAACAGCTAGACATTATGAAAAGAATGAGACAGAGCTGCGAGTGTGACGTCTTCAGAAAATCTGTGCCCTCAGAGCTCAGAGAACCCTGTAGAGGAGTTAGGTAGAAATATTGTAAGAGACAAAGGGGACACCAGGAGAACAAGGCCCTCTAATTCAAGTGAACAAAGCTCATACAAATTCATAGAGACTGACATAAAAGGGCTGTATGAGTCTGTGTATACTTTATAATTTTCATATTATTATTATTGTATGACTCATGAATTTGTAAACAAGTGGGTCTTGATACTTGTGACATTTTTAGAGCTCTTTTTCTGTTGTTGGTTTGTGCTATTCAACTTTAATGTGATGTTTTTTGCTTTTTCTTCTTTTGTTTAAAAGCAACATATAAACTAATTCCAGGTCTACTCATAGACTGAAATAAAATTCTTTCATAATTGCAAGTTGTTAATATTTTATGCACATGAGGGTTGGGAGATACATGTGATCATTTATTATTACTTTATATACTTAGTAAAGAAAGACATATTTTAATTACTTTACTTAAAAATAGTGTGCATTCAAATTATCAAAATTGCTAGGTTTAGTATATGCTGTTCATAAAGATAACACAAAACACATTTACAGTAAATTCTAAAGTGAGAATAAATAATAATGTATAAATAAATAAAACTTGTCAACATTGCCTGTAATAACATTTTATTGGACCTTGTTTGGAGAGGGACATAACTCATCTGCCAACTCCTAGAGCCCTCACTGGCAGAGATATTTTATGGCACACTTTCTGTCTCTTTCTCTCATTCATAACATTTCTTAGGAAAGTAGGTGACAGAATCCAGTTCTTTATAAGCACTTCTTTTAGAGGGTTGTTCAAAGTACTCTGTCTGCCATGGAGACTGACCTCCCACCTCATGGGGAGAACTTGTTTCCTGATACAAGCAATAGCATTAGTATTAGCTCCTGGGTTCTGCTCCCATTCACTTGGTCTTAAACACAAATTTCAAAAGGCAACAAAAGTAGAATTTAGTGGAGCTAGCGAGATTGGTCCCAGATTATGAGCACTGGCTGCTCTTCTAGAGGTCCTGGGGTATATTTCCGGCAACCACATTATAATTTCAAAAGGAAAGACATTTGATCAGAAAAACAAAATCAAACAATTTCAATTTACTCACTATGACTATTCACAAGAAATAACTAAATGCTTATATTCAAAATTTCATGTGGTCTGTTATACAAGCTTTCGAGAGACTCTGAGATTAGAAGACAGTATTTGGGAGTTGGTTCCCACTTTTAAATGTGTAGGTATGGGGATTGAACGAATATGATCAGACTTGTCCTATAATTTCATCTATTCCTCCTGTCTTATTCAATTAAATGTAACACTTGTCTGAGATACTATGTTCTAAAACATTTAATTATCAAAATAGAGCTAGTCAGTTAAAACCTAAAACTAAACAAAATCTAAAATAAGTAAAAGGTGAGAATGCATGTAGTTCTAGAACTCCTTGGCCAGCCACATAACTGACCTTTCCATAGCAAGATGATCTTGTTTTCATGAATCATCATCGCAAATACTTACGTACTTATTATTACCTTTTCCTTTCAGTTTTTATTCTTCTATATCTCCCATGACCAATACTTCCTCTTAGTCTTCCTCTTGATCCCTCCTCCTCCTTTTCCCTCTCCTTATTCTTCTTTTCCATTGCTATGAATTAGACCCTTGGTAGGCAAACAACTCCTATCCATAGCTTTATGTTTATGTTCCTGAATACATTTCTGCTATTGCTTACATCTTGGGTTTATTTTATACTAGAATAATTTAATAATATTGATTTTCATATGCTTCAGAATTTTGCCTACATCTTGAAGAATGAGCTAATGTGAACTTCATCTCTAGTTTTAAAAAGAGAACTGTTGGACATTTAGAATTTTAGAAAAAATTAAATTGACTTTATAGTTTATTTCCTAAATCATGTATCTTTGGCATATAAATGCTTTATAAACAAGTCAGATCCCTACTTACTTGCAAAATATATCTTCATTGTCTTTATTTATAATACAGTGGCCCCCGTGGCACCGTACACATTTGTCAATCTCACATTTTGGTCCTTCATAGCGTGTTGGGCAGACACATTCAACACTTCCATCATTCCCAATAGTACATGATTCTGAATTTACACAATAGTGGTGGCACACATCTAGGAAGAAGAAACAACCAAACATTTAAATGCTGTTATAAGATATTTTTCAGCCATATAAATGATGTTATTTTATTTAATATTAAAATGCTTATACAATAAGAAAAACAATTTTTAAAATAAAATTATATAATATACAAAAGCAACTTCTCTGATAAGGTCTTGATTCCTCTTTTTGTCTCTGTTCCTAAGTTGGGTTTCATTTCATCCTGCTAAGAAGATAAGTGTTATACTGATTCAATGTTAGCAGATGCACTCTTTTTGTTCTGACTTGCAATGTTTAAGATTCTTTCACTTTCTTTCCAATGAGCAGCGAAAGTATGCCTGGCTGTAAGCAGGAATGCTTGAGATTTCCTTATGAAAATCATTATTGCCCTTCCTTCCTCAGTCTATGCTTTGGCTATAGACTGATGAGTAGATAGAAAGTGAAAGGAATGCTGATTGCAAAATTGACTGATGCTTTATGTGTGAGGAGTGATAAAGAAATCTCACTTTTCTTAATTTTCCTATGTGGGCATTAAATAACCCACCCTCCAGTGTGAAACATTCCCATTTAATCTAAGCTTCTATTTCAACGGAGCATTCTTATCAAGCATTACAGACTGTTTTCCTAACGACAAAGAATTATTTTCCTCAAATGTTCCCTCATGAAGATACATAGCTCAACAAAGGGCATTAAATAAACTATTAATATACATTTAGAATTATTACGCTTCAGTGACTTGAAAAAGCAGACAGCTCTATATGTGTTCATATAGGTCTATACTATGATTTTTTTTAAAAATTTAAAGAAACGAGGATGTTTCATATTCCATGTTCTTAGTCCTTGCATGTCAAAGTGAGGAGGCATTTAGAAGCAGGGCTTCTCTCCCCAGTCAGTCTAGAGTGCTGCGTCTCTGGGCCTGTCTTGAAAACCTCCAATATTCTGTTTTGCTTGAGTTTTCTAGCACCCAAGAAGTGTATAGCACCGAAGCATTGTCTGCACCTTGGTTTCCATTCCTTCCATAGCATATATAATGTCCTTGTCCCTCTTCCCTTATCCTTGCTTTCATCACTTCCCTTTATCATGTTTCCGATTCTTGTTTTAAAGCCTTCTCTTCTCACTGATTTTCAGCTGCAACAAATCTTTATCAATCTTTACCCATAAAGCATCAGTTAATTTCACAGGAGAAATCTGGTAATAAGTAGGTAGTTTAATACCTATATTAGTTATTTTTTCTGTTGCCATGATAAAACATCATGACCAAAGGCAATGCAAAATGTTCAGAGTTTATTGTGTCATATGGGAGCAGAGCAGGAAGATTGTGTCAAGGGACAGTGGAGGCATGGGAGAAATCAGTAGGCATGTCAGCAGGAGCAGCAATCTGAGATTCTGCATCTTTTACTACAGCATAAAACAAAGAACAGACTGGAAATTAGTTGAGGGAACTCACACCTAGTGGCATACCCTTTCTAGTGTAGGCCATGATTCCTATGCCTCCCAAAACAATATTAACATCAAGGACTAAGTATTCAACTCTATTGGTCTACAGGAGACATCTCTCATTCAAACAGCTACATTTGGCTCCCAGGTCCCATTATGCCCAGAGCCCCTGAAAAAGCCAAATATATTGAGTCCAACTCCTGAAGTTCTTAAGATTTTGCACAGTTTTAGAACTGTTCAAAGGTCAAAAGTGTCTTCTAAGACTTAAGATAATCTCTTAACTATAACCCCTGGAAAATCAAAAGGTAAATTGCAGACTTCTAATATATAGTGGCACAGGTACATATTACCCAATGTATGGAGTGGGAATACAATGGGGAAATGTCCTAAAACTAGACTAGGATTCACCGAGGCAAAATCGAATTCAATAGCTCCTTTTCCAGTGTTACAATGGATGAGTCCATCCCTCCAGCTTTGCTCTCTGTACATTCATCTCTCTATTGGGCCAACTCTACGTCCTATATGCATCTTTCCCCAGCAGATATCTCATGACTCTGTCATCTCTAGCTACTTGGTGTCTTCACTGTAACCCAGAGTTCACTTTCAAATCATCAAACAAAAGCTTTCTTGCTTGTCTTAGCAGTTTTTCTGAATCCATGGAATATGAATCCAGTACCACTCTGTATTTGTATCCTTTATGCTTATAAACCCAGCTGACCATGAGGCTGACATTGTCAAGACTGACTGTCTTCAAATCATATTAGGAACAACTTTTAAACTCAATTGCTTCTTAGGAACAGTGAACTCATAAAACTCCCTTTCAAAAGTTGCATTTGACCTTGATTGTGTCTTGCCCTCTGAGAACCTTAAGGACATGGCAGCTTACTTGACATCAATGATGATAATCTCCTAAAACATTACAGTCCCTCTTCTGGAACATACTGTGAACATAACACTATTCTTACTAGTGCTCTCCCCCCCCCACTCAGTATATTCTGTATTTCTTTCTCCATGATCGCTCTTTCATTTTATACACATACAAATGATCAGTAACAGCCAGGCCATTGGATAGCTGGCTTATCATTCTGTTGTCTTGAAATTTCCTCTGCTAAAAAAATTACTTTGATTTTGCCTCAGGTAAGTTCTTAGGAAAAGATCTGAAAATTGGCAGGTTTTTTTGTTTTGTTTTGTTTTCCTTTTTCCTAAACTAGCAAATGTCTCTATCCTGTTAGGTAAAATGGTTTCCCTCTGAAACCCCTCAATCTGGGCTTCCACCATCTGCCCTGCTCTCAGCATCTCTATCTTCAGGCTTCTGTTAGACTGGTCTTTTGACCTGTTTATACATTACCTTTCAAGCCTAAAGTTTGAAAGTCTTCCAACTCATTCTACAAAAGAACATTGTCAGAATTTTCACATAAATGAACCATTCTCTGGTCTCGACTTCTGTACTCATTAACTTTCTGCATTGTGATACACCAAGGTCAAAGGCAACTTGAATAAGAGATAATTTATTTTGGCTTATCTTTCCAGATGAGTGTGTCTACCATCATATGCAGAGGAAAACAGCAGGCATGACAACAGAAACATGAAGCAGAGAGAGGGAACTTTAACATAGGGTGAAACTCTCTGCTCTTAAAGCCTGCCACAGAGACATGATTTCCTCAGCAAAGCCACTCTCCAAAACCTCCATAAATAATGCAACCAACATGGGACCAAGTGCTCAAATGCCTAAGTGTATGAAGAACACTTCTCATTTAATTCATTACGGAATCTGGTATGTAAGTTATAAGACAAATATAGGATATGTGAAAATTAAAAAAACTAGAATCCAGAGTTTTCTGGCACATAAAACCTGCCTGTATTGTACAGAATCTGAGACTTTTAACTGTTTAAATAATTCTAGACAATTCTAGAGTCTTTTCAACTGTCTCCAAACCATAACCGATCTATGGATTGCCAAATTCTACTCTACATTCTTTACTAAGATATAATCTATTGTGAAGTATTAGATAAAATAATATCAACACAAACTGAATCCATCCCTGTACCTTTCTATGTACTCACAAACAGTATTCACCAAGATAATCTAAGCACTACCTGAGCTGTCTCTCTAAAAAAAGGAATATTTCATTATATTTTATCATTAGCAGAAATTTAAATTGAAACAAAATATAATTGATGATTTACAAGGAAATTTCTTTTCTATGCAACTATTCATTGGCTTTAATATTTATAATCTTGGCTCAGTTATTAAGAATATTCACTGATCTTCTGGAGAACTATATTTGAATATTACCACTCACATCAGGTGGTTCATATTTACCTGGAGATCTAGATTAAGGGCTATGCATTGGCTCTTGCCTCTGCAGGTGCCTGCTCTCTCTTTCATATGTGTATGTGCATGTGCATATACACATAATAGGAAACATTAATGAAATGTCCTCTTTCCAGAATGAACTTCAAAACACTCAAGGAAGCTAATGGATATGTAGTTTTTATAAATCCTAAGGAATAGTCAGTTTTCTTTCCCAAACAGGGCATGCCTTGTTAACTGTGGTTGATTGTCACCAGTATACACAGGACAGGCATTTCCTTTTACTTTTACACCTAGTCTCATGTATACATGGCACATATTGCACAGTTTCCTTCAAAAACTAATTTTTCTTTTTGAATTTTAAACTTAGCTAATAAGAGGTGTTGTTACTAAAATAATTTTAAATGATAATCTGATAATGAAAATATATATGTATTCACATATTTGTGGATATATATTTAATATAAAACCTTTTATCAAGCATAGATATGATATTACAGTAGAATTCAAAGTACTCAAAGAAACAAAGGTGGTGAATTGGAGGAGGTTGGGTAACAGATGAGACTGTAGAGAAGCTTTGTTTAAGTATACTCAAAGTACAACATGTGTCCATGTATCGGTGTTGCTGTGAACATATCCTTATTAAATCAGTACAGTGAATATACACTAACAGAAAAAAATGGACTCATTTCTAACTCCTAGAGTGAAGAAAATCAGATTAGAAGAATTATAAATTATCAAAGTCTTTTTGTTTTGAGTGTTAAAATAGGGACAGGGTTAAAATTAGAACACTGTGAGAAGCTATGTAAAAACTGTGGCTCGGACTCAGGTTCTTTCTAAAGTAAGCTCGATACCACTGAGCTATATATCTCTCCTCATCCTATCCTGAAGGGCTTTCTCTCATAGTCTTAACTAGATCTGGGCTTAGCCTGCCCCTCATCCCCTCTCCCCATCTGCTATCTCTCCCTCTCTGTTCCCTTCTTTTAGCCCACGGAACAGCATTTTAAATCTAGAGTTGCCTCCAATGTCCCACATTCTAAAAGCATTACTATTTATGCAGATGATTTTGGTAGGCAGATGATTTGCCAAGATTTCTGGTAATATATTGATATATACAAGGATTAAGCATATTATCCAAAGTTATATGCTCTTTCTTTCTATATAGATACATGCTATTAGACATGACTGCAATATGTTTAGAAAGAAGGTAAAATAGCTTCTGTGAGGTTGCTTCTGGGTTGGTTCTCATTGAAGGATTAAAGTATTAAGTCAAAAAACAGACCTAAGAAGTATTATAATATTCTTATTTTAAAATTCTTCAAATGTCTTCTATAGTTTAACAATTGAATTTATTACATAGTTATAAATATATTTCCTGTTTCAAATGTGGGTTTAACAAAACAAACATTCATTTTAATTATGTTAATTAAACATTAATAGATAAAACACATGATAAACTCTAACTAGATGTATGTCTTTTATCAGGGTTGAATATAAAAATCAGCATTTTCTTAACTATTGTAAAAATATAATACATGTAAAGTATTTCTGTAGATAGACTTAAAGCAATATTTTAAGATATTTAAAGAATGAAGATCATTAAAGAATAAAGACGATGCTGAAAAAAGTAGTGTTTCCTCTAAATGTAGCTGGAAGACAGATATAAAATTTCCTAACTCCATCTTTGACTACTAGTCACCCATCTCACACCTGTTTTTATTGATATTAGTCCTTCTCTTCCCTACATTCTGTTTTCTTCTCCCTCCTTCCCATTCCTGCATTCACTCTTTCTTTCCTTAGTTGTCTTATTACTTCATAGCTTCTTTACTTCTCTTTTTCTATTATCAAAATTTTTGTATGCTTCAATCTATGAATTTCATATCTAAATGCTAATATAATTTTTTGTACCTTTCCCCAAGACTTTTTCAGATATATATGCTACAAAGTGATAATATGAATAGAGAGGGGATACATTGAAGATGATAGATAGATGAGCTGAAAGATTATATATATATATATATATATATATATATATATATATATATATAATCATAGATTTTATATAGATGATAGATAAGAATTGATTATAGAAAAGTAATTGATTGATGATACATAGATGGAACAATAAGGTAGAAATAATAAATATATATAATAAAATATAATATAAAATAAAATTATATGTATAATAAAAAATAGATGATAGATAAGTAAAGGGGTAGATGGTTGGATTATGAATAATAAAATTCAGTAAGAATAAAGACTCCTAGAGAGCCCGTACCTGATATTTCTGAGGCTATTAAAAAATACAACTACATAAATATGCACTATTGTTCTACTCCGCAGGATTTTTACATAACTTCTAAAAGTAATGCCTGATAATAGGCATAATTCTGAATTTAAAAACTCAGAATTGAATGAGCATTTGATAGCTGAGGCCCCATATAATTTCCACTTCACGTTTACTATAATCCCACTGTGCCCCAAGAGCTGCACTTAACTGAATTCTTCAGAAAACCACACGAACAAAGTTTTTCAACTGCTTCCCAAGATGCATAAAATGTAGAAGAATGTCTTGGTGTGTCAACAACTGAATTCTACAGTCAATGAACATTTATGTTGGGATGACATAATAAAAAGTGCCTTAAATGTGAGTGACCTGGAGACTAACTTCAGTCCTTTATCATCCAACCAACATTACTTCACCACGCTCACTCTTATCACCGCCAATCCCAGATACTGATGCTAATTCCAGTAAAAATTACATCATGATTCTCTTCTTACAACTCCATTTCCCTCATTACCCCATTTGTATCATGAAGGATGTTTTGAGTAAAGTCATATCTGTACTGATTATTATGGTTAAACACTCATTTTTAAATATCTTCTATACGCTAGGAACGTGTGCTTGTTGCTGTTAAAGTTATGTACAGAGTAATTTATAAAGCATATAAGAGATCATACTTGAATTAATGAAAGAGTAGAAATTTATACACAAAAAGGACTAGGTCTTGAGAGAAGAAATCTTATATAGTAATTATGTCACATATTTTCTCTGAGAGAAATGTTGAAAATGATTTCAAATGAATATATCATCATGTCTTCACAATTAAAAATTAAAGTACAATATTGTGGCTATCCTAACCCCTAATGACATGTGATGTACAAAGTGTTCCATACATGGTAAGCAGCAGACCTAAAATACATGTGTGACACCATTAAAACCTATGATATGAGCTTAGAGACATATCAGATTATTATACAAGAGCCACAGTTTCACAGATCAGGGTCGGTCTTTGACTCCTCCTCTATCTCAAGTTACACATTGTCTGTTTATATATATATAAACTATATAATATATATAGTTTCAGACACAAAAGAGATGTTCCATCATTTAGGTTATTGTTCTGTTTATTTCAAGGCACAATAAGCCTGGATCTATCCATCCACATAATAAAAAATAGATGATAGATAAGTAGATGAGTGGATGGATAGACTATGGATTTATAGATGATTGATTGAGGATTGATAATATATGGATAGATAAATAAGCAGACATATTAATGATAGAGTATAGACAGATGAATGAGTGGAAAAACACAGTGATATACTGAATGAATGACAGATGTTGAAGACATTATGTTGAAGATAGTAAATGATAGTCAGATGATAGATTGTATAAAATATAATTACAAGTTCCTACTCATACTACTTTTTGTAATACTTTTTTCCATCCTTGGATTTTCAAGGGTAGTTGACCTTTCTCAGTACAAATTTGGATACTTCCTAAAGCCAAGATATAAAACAACACTTACTTAATCAAACAGAAAATTAGGTCTTATATTTACTGTGGATTTAGTCATATGCAGACAAAAAGCATTTCTTAACATATACAAGAAAATTGTAGTAAAACGTTGAATTCTCTCAAATCATGATGGATTAATTCTGGATATTAACAACAAAAATAACAGAAAATTTACAAACTAATGGAAACTGAACAACTCTCTATCAAATACAAAATTGTTCAGGAAAAAAATAAAGAAAGGAATGAAAAAACATTACAGAATTAAATGAAGATGCATACACAACATATCCAAACTTATGAGACACAATGAAAGTGGTGCCAAGGTTCATAGCCCTATGTGCTTCCAAACAATCATCAAACAGAAGGCTGAAATCAAGAAAATTAAAACAGCAAAAACACTAGAACGTGTTTAGCTTTTGGGGAAATCATGAAGATAAACAAAAAAAAAGCCTTATCCAAATTAATTCAAGGACAAAATGTTTATCCAAAATAACAAAATCAAACCCAAAAAGTGAGACATAAAAAAAACTGAGGAATCCAGAGAATCATATGGATTCCTAGTCCCTGATTATTATGAACAAAATAGTTATGAAAATTGTTGAACATGTGTCTTTATTGTTATGGGGGCACATTTTGGGAGCATATGCCTAGGGGTGGTATACCTAAGCCTAGGAGTAGTAAATCAATTCCAATGTTTTTATCTGCCATATTGACAAGTAAAGTGGCTCTAAATGTTTGTGCTGTTGGTGGTATTCTGAACAAAGTCACAGATGCTTTTGTCACCAGCTCTGTGCACATTCACACATTTTGAAGGCACTCACTATATGTATATTTATAAAGGAATCAGGGCCCAACTCTGTGCACAATCACAGATGAAGCTGCTTTGTGCACACTCATCCAGTTTCCGGGCACTGGTACCCCAGCAAAACCTAAACCTAGGGCTGTCTCTTGTAGTGGCCCAAGCAATTCAGGACATGAATAGTGAAAAGACAGTTGAAAATTCCAGAAGAGAGGTATCAACTTCCCTGGACTAAGGAAAATTAAGAAGACAGAGGATATTAGACAGCCAGTAGACAGCATAAGGATTTGAAGTAAGGAACAAAAGGTTTAAACTGCTGGGAGAGGAATCGCTGTCAAAGAAATAACCATGTTTCCAAGTTCAGAGGAAAAGCACCAGGAACACACTGGGCAGTGCAGGTTAAGCTAAGAGCATAGAAGATTGAAGGGTCTGATTTCTTCTCGTCAAGAGAAAAAGAATTTCGAGACAACAGGGAACTGTGTTCTACAACTTATGCCACTGAAACTGCACTATTCTGAAAAAAATCTCAAAATGTGACAGAGGTGGAGGCCATTGGTGATTATAGGACATTCTACTTCCTGTGTCAATAATGTTACAGTTATGGCCTCAGTTTCTGTTCATCTTTGCAATAAGAACAACGCAAAATATTCTTTTTCTTTAACATGATTGTTTTAAGTGTCTATATAGGCTTGCTATTAACTTAATAACTCAAAAAATTACTTTATTTTCTGATCAAGGCTCCACGTTTAATATTCAGCACTGCATTTCTATGGGAAGAGCCTACAGACCCATCCTTTGTTTCAGCTGGATTATATCGCAAAGTAGACTAGGTAGCAGTCTATTCATTCAAATTCCTATAGAAAGTTGCAGATGCAACCAAGGCAGATGACTCCACCTAGATCATTAAGCCCACTGTGGCAAGTATTCAAGGTCTCCTCAGCCTGCTCAAGACTAGGGGAGGGCACAATTCTCTCTCTCGCTCTCTTGCTCTCTCTCTCTCTCTCTCTCTCTCTTAAAGATGAGCAGTACTAGTTAAATTCCTTTTAAAAAAATTATGCAGAAACATGGGAGATTGGGTTATAATATGCCACTGTATGGACAGGGTATCACAAGGTAGGGTGCTATAAAAAAAAAAATAAAGAAAAAAGAAGCCCGAATTTGGATCCAAACAAACTTCAGATCTTACAGTCTTCAAAAAGGAGTATAAGAATAAATTCTTCAACTTATTTCGGAGACTTAGAAAACTCATCCCAATGGTAGTGTGGATAGTTTAATATTACTATCCTCAGATGTTGTTGATTTCACAAATAATACCTCTATTTAAATGCACAAAGCTGTGCTCATTTTCTTTGATTGATAGCAGGAATCTGACTTTATAGAAATATTAAAATTCAGCTCTATTTGTTCTTAAGCAAACATTTTAAAGAATATTAAATTTTAGCTTCTCTACCTTTTCTTTCTTTTATAACTTAGATGTCTACTGCCAAAATTAATTTGCGTTCAGACGTCTAGCTTTTACCTTGCTACTGAAGTATTTCAAGGTTTTAACTCAGCACAACTAAGACTGATGTTTAAGTCCCACTAAAAGCCTGTAATTAGGGCAATAATGAGCTTATCTGTCATTCCTTCGTTTACCAGGGGGAGTGGGGAGCACTATATGTGCCAGACATGTGTTTGACAGAACACTGGGCTCGGTGAACTTTGCTGACTCACACTGATGGATTCTGAATTTATTACAATTCATCAGATGTTAGATTTGTCATTTTAATGGCAAAGCCTGAGAAAAGCATCAGTGTTCTCTTGGATGTTTGCAGACATCTTGATCAACAGCTCCTCTGGTCTAATTCTGACTACTTCAAATCCTTGGGCAACTTATCTAACCTCTGTCTAAGGATTAATTGGTTAATTTAAATAAGTGCTTTGCAGTAAAAGGCGGGAAGCATTCTGATTGCTATTGCTAATAGCAGAGGATAGCACAGCCTGGTAAAGCAGTGGGCTACCACACACTGTGATTCTATTAAGTTGTCAATTAGGATGCAAGCTAACTGAATTTGTTCTTTGCAAGAATATAAATTTCTATAATGAGAGCTATATAGCATTTTAAGGCTGTTCAAAAAGAATCAAGAATGCTGATTATTCAATTTAAAAATAAAGAAGGATAACTGATAGAGTGCATTGCATCAGTTGCTAGACTAGGCTAATGAACCAAGAGATTTTAAAATATTGAATTCAAATGGAATGTAATATGACATTCCTATAATCTGAGCAATCTGAATGTTGGATGGAGGACTAAGGATAACAACTTCAAGGTCATTATTCATATATATATGTATATGTATATATATACATATATATGTATATATATATACACACACACACACACACATACTCACACACGTGTGTGTATATACATATATGTGTGTGTGTGAGTGTGTGTATGTTTTGGGCATGCATGTATATGTTGGGCCAGCTTGAAATATACAAGACCCTTTAAAAGAAAAGCAGCAACAACAACACCAATACACACACACACACACACACACACACACACAAGCTATAGAGACATTTTATAAAATAATTGATTGCTTTTTCATGAAATTATTCAGTTCACCTTCATTTAAAGTTATCTATTAAATTATTATTCATTGTTTGTTCAACAGCTCCTTTTGCAAGGTATAATTTTAAAGAAGTCTCAGATCTGAGGAACATACAATAAACAAAACAAAATTGCAGAGTGGACAAAGCCAGAAGACATATAAACAAAGACTTTGAAGAGGAGGAAAATGTCAGTTTAAACTGGGAGGGGGCAAGAATGAATTACAAAGGGTATTAGCAAGTGCTGGCTATAGTCTCATTGCCAGAGAAGTTTCATAAATATGGATGATAGTTATGACTACAGACTTACTAGAACAAAGCAGAGGTTATAAAATCAACCCTTTGTGGGACAGTAGCTAGAATCGCCCTCATTTCCTAGAAGTCATTATACACTGTGAGAATGCTGGAGCACAAAAGAAAAAAAGAAATTAGTGCATTAGTAGGAAGCAGTTATGCTGATATCCTCTGCTGTGCTGCTGGGAGAGAGAAGAAGGAATGAGAGATTAGAGAAGAGCCTCATGGAGCAAAAGCACACATGTAGCAGGATTGGGGACAGTAGGCATAGTGTACTGACATCTATATATTGAAAAAAAAAAGAGCTTGGCCTCATCTGCGAAGAAATGAAATTTTCAAAAGGAAATGGAACCTGAAAATTAACCATTTCCTTGCTACAGCAGATGTGGTCACACTGCAATGCCAGGGCAGGATAATTAATGCTATACTGCCAAATCAACTAGTATACATGGGTATGTGCTGATCCCCGTGCCTCCTTTACTGACCATTGACTGATGTGGGGCATGCTGTGAGGAACATTAAATGAATTTAAGGATTGGGTCATGACGGTCTATCATCTGCTTCAGATCTTGACTCTAACAATTTACACCAGAATGACATGGAAAAGACTCTTTATATTGCACTGGTGGCATCTTGTTGAAACAATGATTAAAAAAAAAGTAGCCAGTGCATTTTAGAACAAAGACAATGTACAAGAGAAAAATTATTATCTGAGTACGTAAAGTTTTCAATGAACGTGCTGAAAATTGAGAGCTTATTTTATATAAAACATAAATGTGACTGTCATTCGATAATGTACATCAGTAGTAAAAAGAGGAAGCATGGATATAGTTATGAATAGAACAGACAAATGTGTACTGGTAGCTTGCTTGATTGAGTGAGAGTAGAGAAAATGAACACAGTTCACATGCTGGATGTTTTAAAAGATGAAGAGAGGATACAGAAGACTGCAGAGTCAACCAGGGCTTTCACAGTTTTGGTAATGAATGATCCTTATTAAATATTTCAAGTAAAGATAGTGTGATAATTCAAGGTGAAAAAAGTCAGGTTAACTCTGAGAAAGCATATCTCAAGCTTACATATAGATTCAGCAGGAGATATAGATTTAGAGTTTTTAAAATCCCACATAGAAGTAAAATCATCCTGATACTGGGGTTCCAAATTTTGTTCCCCTTAAGAAACATCTAAAAATACTTAAATAATATATACTCAGGGATTTAGAATGGAAAATAGTGGCTTGAAAACATCATTTTTAAATGAAAAATACCTTTATTGTAAAATTTGAGACTTTGTAAAGGAATCAGTATTGGGAGTGAGAAAAAAATGGAGATGAGGAAAGCATTTGCAATCACTTCGGTGTTTAAGCTGGAACATAATATGTTACCCTCAGAAAAATGCACAAAAGACCCAGCAAAGAAACAACAGATAAAATACAGATGGGAACATGAGAGAATCGTGTCTATAAACATGAGGAAAGAAAATGTCTTTAGAAACAAGGATCAAGAAACTAACGAAAGCCAATGTAAAACAGGATTTTTTTTTGTCCACTGAAACATAGCATAATCAATCAACTTGAGTCTCATAAGAGCTGCTTCTCCAGTACAGCAGAGGCAGAAACTTAACAGAAGTGAAGTCGATGGAGAAATAGAGACAGGAATATGACAGCAAAACTATTTTAAAAGAATGATACTACCTAATAAAAGAGGAGGTGGGAACAGGGACATGAAGTGAGGAATAACAGATACTAGTATAGGATGTTTTGGATTTGTCTTTTTCAGAAAAAAACATTGCTAGAAAGCAAAGGGTCTGCAGCAAAGAAATTCTTGTTCTACCCAGGCATCCTAGGATGAGACCATTAGAACACACTCCGAGAGGTAAGGTATGGAAGGAGTCAAGATCCCTAAAGGCTTCCAGGAGTAGAAAGAAGGGAGAAAGAACATTAAGGATACAAGTATGGAGACAATTGTAGTAATGAACCTTTGAATTTAGCCGGGAAAGAAAACAGATAAAGTCATTTAGAATAGGATAAAAATAATAGAAAAATTATTGGAATTTAAGTGACAAGAAAACAGCTTAAGAACCTGAAAAAGGGGTTGTGGCTAAAATGAAGAAAGGAGAGAAGAAAGATGTGAACCACAGTATTACTCAGTGCAAACATCAAAGCTTGCTGCTGGCAAGCTGAGGGAGGACACTTTTACTTACAGTACTGGCATCTGTCTCCGGTGTAGTCTGCCTGGCAGTGGCAGTAAGGCTGGTTCCCAGCAGTTACAACACAGCTCCCACCATTGTGACATGAATCTTCGCAGACTGTCTTGCCACAGTTGGGCCCAGTAAAGCCCAGGGCACAGATACAGGTGGGTCTTCCTATTGGACAAA
Source organism: Apodemus sylvaticus (assembly GCF_947179515.1). Taxonomy (NCBI): domain Eukaryota; kingdom Metazoa; phylum Chordata; class Mammalia; order Rodentia; family Muridae; genus Apodemus; species Apodemus sylvaticus. The sequence continues at coordinate 20,213,001 of NC_067476.1, forward strand.
AGAAATAAAGCCGCACTGTTATCCTTAAATGAAACTTCAGTAGGTAAAAATTAGGGAACAAGGCTTCTGGCAAAGCTAGTCCCACAATTTCTTTGTGGCTCGATTATACCAAAAGCTCTTCAGTTTCAGTTGAACGCTATATCCAAGGAAGTATAAACTATTCATACTTGACATTCAGTTAGGTCATTCATGGATGTTTTATAAATAACTGTACTTCTACATTGTTCTTTTTACTCCTATATGTATTCCTTTTCAATTATTTTTTCTTAACTTAGTTATGATATCAAAGAGTTTACTTTGCTTTAAAATTCAGATAATCATAATTGGCCAGTGTTTATTCAGTGTTCACCACTGCTGACTGTACACAAAGCATCAGTGGACAAATACTTCAGGGTGACATTTTAATAATTAAAGAGAATTGTGTTGTAGATAATGTTTGCATATATTAATGAAATTTTCTTTTCTTCTCTCTCTTTCTTTTTTTTTTTTTTTTTTTTTTGTTTTGTTTTTGAGACAGGGTTTCTCTGTATAGCCCTGGCTGTCCTGGAACTCACTCTGTAGACCTGACTGCCCTCGAACTCAGAAATCCACATGCCTACTGGGATTACAGGCGTGAGCCACCATGCCCAGCTATGAAGTTTTCTTAACTTTAGTAAACATAGTAACGTTTAGTACATATGCACTAAACCCACTGGAAATTAATGTTAGTCTTGATGTTTATTCATGTTAAAAAATTACTGGTAGTTTACTAAATATTGGATGTTCAACACAGTAGAACATTTCCTAGATCATCTTCAAACATTTTCCCTCATTCTTTTCTGTGGAAAGCAATTTATCACCATAGCAAGCATTCTTTATATTTTACATGTTACATACAGAAGGTGTACCTCTCTGCCTAGCCTGTCACTAAGCAGGAACTGCCTTGGTAGATGCAGATAAAAGAAAAAACATCTATTATAAACACATAAAGGTAAATACAAAAGCATAAATGAAAATAAACATATTCAGTCACCAGGCTCAGTCAGGGCTCATAGCCATTGTCTGTGCCATCAGAGAATTCATCGTTGTTAGTCTGGGGGCAAAATAAAATTGCCTGAGAAATAGATGAAATGCATCTTATTATGGTTTCAAATAGAATGATAAAATTATTTCATACATGGTCATAGATTCTGTACAGTCCACATTTTTAATAACTTTTTATTTGTTGAAGAAGTTGAGGTGAAATGGATCCATCAAATCTCAACTGTATGTCTGCTGGATCAAGAACAGTACAAAGAAAACAAAACTGTTTGACATCAGTGCAAATGGGGTACTCCACATGTTCCACATTTATATATGAGCTGCAGGAGGTCAATGGCTGCTGAGAGAGTAAGAACAAGTTGCCCTTAGGAACAAACTACCAAGTACACAGCCTATACTTAACATAGTATTTATAAGGAATAAAATATGTTGAAGTAAAATTAACCTGTATTTCTTAAAGAATGGAAAATATCTACAATTTATTCAGTAAGTTCAAAGTAATTACTTTGAAAGAATGCTGCACCCATAAAACCACTATTAATTTGCTCTAAACAAACAAAGCCATACATAATTTTATGATGAACAGCACTGCTTCAAAAATACATTATTTATAAATACTGTTTGGTGCTAGATAAATGTCTACTAATGCTCCAGAAAAAAAGGAGATTATTAGAGCTGACTAAGTTCATTATTTTTGTTGCCAAAAACGATTTACTGAATATTAGCAGGATGTTTCCTTAGAGTGGTGACAAATGTTTTTCCATTGATTGCTGAAATAAAGAGAAAATATTTCATCTGGCATATTAGTAAATGAAAATAAAGACAGAAAAAGGGAGCAGATTGAGGTGGTAAGCAAAGAGAACGATAAGTTTGCCACATGGTGACTGAAGAAAACAAGAACATGTCAAAAATGAATTATTTATTATCTTACTAAGGGTTCATACAATACTCAAAGAGAAATAATTAATGCCAAGAGTAATGAAAATTAGCTTGAGCCTAGAAGTAGCAGTGGACAAAGAAGCCGAAGAGCATTAGAAAATTCATGGTATCATAAAAAATAAAATACAAATACTAATGATAGGAAAATTCTATTTAATTTCCTGGACATTTTTTGTCTCATAGACATCATTTTCACAAACATTACAGGCTATAGCAATTGTTCATGGTTTTCCTGAGAATTTAATAGTAGGACTACATGCTGAAGACCTCAAATATTTGAGCTATAGGACATGGATAAAGCAAGTTAGCATTGACATTGGAGCTTAATTCCTATTGACTAGAGAACAGTGGCATGAATATTATGTGATCGATCAACCATTTTCTGATTTGATTTAAGCCCTACTCCATGCAAGATAGAACCTAGGTCTCATGCCAGTAACTTAGCTATAGCTAGCTAGGTTATAGGCTCAAAGGGAGAATGGAACAGGGGTTTTATTTTTTGTTTGTTGTGTTTTTTTTGGTTTTTATTTTATTATTATTTTTTGATAAATGGACATAGTATTAAGATGTTCCCTATATTTATTCCTACAGATCAGTGTGTCTCTCAACTTCAATCAGAAAACCTTCTTTGTGCAGCATATGGTGGTTAACAAAGAGTCTCATAAGTTGTCAACACACATCAAATAAGAGACTGTGGAGTATTCAGCTGTAATTGGGCACTGATATCACTGTCCTCCTTCTAAGTCTTAGGGAAGAGATACTAACTGAAAGAGAATGAATGTTGGTAATAGAACAATATTTGCCAGATAAGATAGTATATTGCATATGTGAACTCACACCTTTGAATAGATTTGTAGGATTTTCACAAGGGTAAGCCAACCAAATCTCCAGCATGGATGGTGGAGGAGCTCATGAAGTCCTGCCGCTGTCTCATAATTTACTGGTTCTGATGCTAGTGACAGGAGGGAAAATTAGTCCTCTTCAGGGGTACAGGCTCTGGGAGGCTACCCACAATCCTATAGAGTTTCACACCCAGTTCTATACAGGCAGAAGTAAATAGACCCAGAGAGAATACAGCCGGAAGTTCTGTGAGAAAAGTGAGGGGGTGGGGAGTAATTGGAAGGAAAGGAATAATGAGTGAATTACATGTAAACATATAACCTGTAACTATGAATACTAAATATTTATGTTTAAAATAATGGAAGCAGCACATGACAGAGATAATAAAGCAGGAAATCCACACATGTGCCTGGTAATCTCTCTACCAGAGCCGTCCAGAGAAATAAAATTGTGTTAGTGGCTTTCTTGTAAGCCATGAATGTTTTAACATTAAAGCAGGTATTGTCCGTGCCTAAAAGAAATGCAGGGACAAAGATGGAAGCAGAGAATGAAAGAAACGTCATCCAGTGACAGGCACAATTTGGGATCCATCCACAAGTAGACCCCAAATCCTGTCACTATTACTGATGCCATGTTGTACTTTCAGACAAGAGCCTAGCATGGCAGTCCTCTTACAGGCTCTACGAGAAGCTGAGTGAGACAGAAACAGATACTTACAACCAAGCATTGGACTGAAGTTTCACAAACTTATGGAAGAATTAGGGCGAAGGAGTGAAGGAGCTGAAGAAGATGGCGATCCCATAGAAAGTCCAACAATATTAACTAACCTGGAATCATGGGAGCCCCTAGAGACTAATCCACAAACCAAAGAGCATTCATGGGCTGGTCAGAGATGCCCCACACATATTTAGCTGGCCTCAGTGGGAAAGGATGTGCCTAACCTGTACAGACTTGATGACCCAGGGAAGGGGAATGACTGGGGGGTGGGGAGAACTCTCTCAGAGGTGAAGAGGATGGGGTGAAGAACTCAGGCAGGAGGGCAACATTTGGGATGTAAATTAAGATAATCAAAAAAGCAAGCATCCAAGTTGTCCCCAGTTAGCAAAACCTGATACTTAGAATCTAACACAGTTATTTTCAGAAATAGTGACTTTTCTTCCTTTGGAAGAATTTCCTGTGGAAAAATTTCTCTTTGATAAAAACAAACCATGTCCTAGGGAGTACTGTCTGACAGGAGTCGAAGGCCAATGGTGAGAGCAGAGATCAGACTGATGTTTTCTTCTTTCTCCCTTAACAACTTGAAGGGAGACGCTGGCTTTTGGAGCTTTTTGTTTAATAGTATACGGTTGCTTGGCTACTTGGGGATTGTTAAGCCCTGTGTAGAGTATCTCCAGTGAAACTGAATCTTTGTTGCAAAAACTTTCCTGTCCAATTTCATCAGTACAGTGATTGGATGGGGAGATAAGGGGCGGAGCTAGGAGTTGTAGAGGAGGTCGCACAGGATGAGGAAAGACAAGGGGCAGTGCGTGGAAAAGGAGCTCACTTCAGGAGTGTTGGATACCATGGCTTGGGACGCTTTTTGTACATATCATAATATGTACATTGGATTGGCATCTTGAATTTGTGTTTTAAATATTGACAATTCTGATTGGCAAATTAATTGAGTGTTGAGAGTCTGTTCAACCAGGTAATTTGAGGCACCATGGTCAGAGATCCAAAGGAACTGGCAGCCCGTGGGTAATGTGGCATGTGTGCAATGTGGGTCTGCCGATGGCGGAGGGAACACTCAGCTGAAAAGCTGAGAAAGCTAGCTAGAAGAGCTTAGCTCAGCAGCAACAGTGAGGAAGTCACGTTGAGCAGGACCCGCAGGGACTTGGTGCAGAGGCCTGGCAGGCTGGTCATTATTAATTATTTAACACTAGAAATCTTGTAAGATTGTATGTTTCTCGTGGATTTTTCAAGTACTCTAATGTCATGTGTCCTAACCCCACTGCCTTCAGCAGCACACTCATACACCCCTCCCCACTTAATGAGCTCCCTAATTGTGTCCGCATTGCTTTCCCAGAGTCCATCTTCTGCCATTACTCTTTCTAGCACCCTCTTCATTTAAATTGTATCTGATTCAAATTGCATTTCACCTCCAAATATCAACACTCACACCAATACATTTTGAACAATTTCTATCGTCTTCCATTTTTTAAAATAGCCCATCAGCAAAGATTTTACCTTAAAAAACAAATATTAATGAGACTATTATTAAATGTAAATGTAGCTGCTCCTTCCATAAATAACTGATTAGATATTCATAGAAGATAGAGTTTAATTAACCATTCACTGCTTTTATAAAAATACTTATTGACTAATAATATGCTTTGTCCTAAAATTCATTATTTGTTCCATGGCATTATTTATCCTAAACTCTATTTATCCTATGAGCAGATCATAGAAATGAACTAGTATATCTTTTTAAAAGTAATCAATTAATAAAGTTTAATTGTGGAGTATCTCCCAATGTGAATTTAATTTATATATTTCATTTTAGTACTATTTATTTTAAAAACTTTTAGGAATGAAGAGAATTAAAATAAAATTGAATAATACCTTTCAGGCATTTTTTTAGTTAAATACTAATATTCCCTTTCTTTAATCATTATTGTTCTATACAACTATCATATTATAATTAAGTCTGATGAAAATCTTAATTATACACTGTCCATATAGGAATTTTATAAAAGACATAACTTCAAGTAAACCAATAATAAATAAATCCATGATATACTCACTATGACTTATTTCACAAAACAACATTTATAAAGATAATTAGATTTTTTTAAATCTATAACTCAAATATTTTTAAAACATCATATTTATATATAAAAATCCATTGTAAGTGACTTAATTGCACCCAAATATTTAAGTATTAATTGTTATAAAATATTATTCAGCTATGTCTCGGAATAAAATTAAATGATAACTAATTTATAGTAAAAATATACAATATAATATTTTTGACCAGATAACTATGGACATCATGATCTAATAAATTAGGTATGTAGATAAAGTATATATATTATGCTTAAATATCTGAATGAGTGACTTTAACATAAGTATAACAAATTCAATGCTTTATAGGCATTTCTAGACAGATTTTACATAAGTTAAATAAAATAGCTATAAATTAGGATGTCAAAATATTCAGTTAGCATGAGTTTCTTAATCTATGAAGACCCAATTGCTTTTATTATTTTAGCAAAAAGCTTGTGCCCATTAAATGATTAATCTCAAAACAGTTTACCAAAACCATGTTTATTTCTTCAAATAAATTTTACCTATGTTACTAAAGTTTATCCAAAACAACTTTATAAAATTCTTATTCTCTTCTCTAAGTGGGCAATACATAGAGGAATTTGTAAGAGTGGAACAAGGAGGAGAAGAGGCAGAGGATCAGTGATTGGGATATAAAGTGAATAAAAAAGAAAAAAGACCTATAATGTCTTAGATTTTACAATTCCTACAGAGTAGTTACACTTTTAGATGGCAAAGAGGATGCAATCAAAGGTTCTGGTAGAATTTATTTTTATTTGAAAAGAACCTAACTTTATTATTATTGTTGCTGTTGTTGCTGTTGTTATTTTTCCTTCTGGAAATCTGAATTTATTAAATTTTTAAGAGCTAATATGTCAAAGATCTTAAAATATGACTAAAATTTTAAAAAGTGTTTAGGAAAGACTTTGCAAGATAGGAGAACAGTGAGAATGTTTTTTGTAAGGGGTTTATTTACTTAATTGAGAAGACCAATATATATAAGCATATAGTTGTAAAATGGCAAAAAATTCAGCAATGTTGTAAAAGAAAAACATAAAGTATTATATAGAAGCTTCATGGATTAACATGGGAGACCAGAGTCAGTAAACTGGGAATAGTCCATCTAGAAGAAGGAGGAGGCTTTGGAGAAATGATGAATGGTAATGATCCATTAGTGCATGCTCAGAATTCGACCCAGGTGGGGTGTTCTCATCGGCAATGCAGAAGTTTGGCAACAGGCACCTATTGTCCATTTGGAGAGTGGTTGGGAAAAGATCATGCTGATTGTGCTCCGTGCATGTAATGGCATGGGAGGCTCCTTCACCTTCAGTGGCTGACTGAAGAATTTTGTATGAGTTTGACACACTGGTTTTCTTTGCTCATCTGTGAATCTATGTGCATTAATGATATTTGCAAATACTTGTATGTTTGTAGTTTGAACTGTGTCATGATGACTTATAAGGTATGTGGGTAAATTTGAACACAAAGACTTTCAGAAAGCCTCTGTCTTGGTCAAAGCATTGTAAAGATATTGAAGCAGCATAATGTTAATTTAAAAAAAAAATAAAGTTTGAGGATTGCTGAGTTCATACCCTTTTGTTTGAGAGCACCATAAAGAGTACTAATCTTAACCTGTTACTGTCGGTGTGATTTATTCTTTAAGATTTTTACTTAGAAGGTGGAGAAGTTACTTTAATATCTTAGAGAATTTTAAAAGTGTGCCTTGTACTTCCCAATTTTCCATTTATATTTTTGTTATTTTTTGAAAATTGTACTCTAGAGCAGAATTTTTTCTTTCTTCTCTCTCTGTTTCCGCCCTGTCTCTCTCTTCTCTCTGTAACTCCACCTATCTGGTAGTGGTAAACCCAGAATACTAAGGGCAAACTCTCATAGACTAAGCAATAGATCAACTCTAGTGAAAAATAATCATAGTATTCAAGGCTGAAAATGAAAGCACATATTTTTCTCTATATACTTGGAATATTCTCCAAAATGAATCACATTATAGGTCAACAAGCAAGCTTTAATATACAAACAAATAAAATAAACAAACATAATTTTACAGATGAAACAACCTTCAGAATTTTATTAGATCTCAACGGAACATAAATGGGAACTACTAGCTATACTAGCCTTAGAAGATACAAAAATTTGTAGAGATTGAATAATTTTGAGTGAAAAATCTGACTGAATGATTTGAGTGAAGAGTTAGTCATTGAAGAAATGATTAACAAAATTAAGATGTTAGTAGCCAAAATAAAGGGCACAAGTCAACAGAGCTTCTCAGACACTTACTAGGCAGTTGTAAAAGAATTTTTATAGTTGCAAGGTACATTTAAAAAATTAGAATAGTACTATCTTTATGAAGGCACCTAGTGTTATGAACTTTGTCTTATCACTGCTTTCATTGTATCCCATAAGTTTGGATGTGTTCTGCATTCATTTTCATTGAATTATAGAACTTGTTAAATTTCTTCATTTCTTCCTTGACCCAAGGGTCACTGAATAGAGAGTTGTTTAGTTTACATGAGACTTTTTGTTGTTTCTGTTGTTGTTGAAGTCCATCTTTATTTCACAGTATTCTGATAAGATATAGAGGGTTATTTAAGTCTTGTATCTGTTGAGATTTGCTTTGTGACCAAGTATGTGGTCAGTTTTAGAGAAGGTTCTGGAAGTGCTGAGAAGAAGGTATATTCTTTTGTTTTTGGATGAAATGTTCTGTAGCTATCTATTAGGAACATCTGTTACTTACACTGTTTCTCTGTTTAGTTTCTGTCTGGATGATATGTCCAGTGGTGAGAGTTGGGTGCTGTGACTTTTAACATGTAGCATTCAATATGTGATTTAAGCTTTAGCAATTTTTATTTTACAAATTGCATGTATCATTACATTTGGGACATAAATATTCAGAATGGAGATATCATCTTGGTAGATTTGTCCTTTGATTTGTATGAAGTGACAGTCTCCATGTCTTTTGATTGATTTCGGTTGGAAGACTACTTTAACACATATTAGAATGGCCATTATAGCTTGCTTCTTAGGTCTACTTGCTTGGAAAATCTATTTCAAGCCCTTTACTCTGAGGTAATGTCTATCCTTAATGTTGAGGTGTTTTTCTTATGCAGCAAAATGATACATTTTTTTTGTGGCCATACTGTCAACCTGTGCCTTTTTATTGGGCAATTGAATCCATTGATGTTGAGTAATATTAAAGACCAATGATGTATGGATAAATAAATATGCTGGGTAGTTTTACACACTAGAATATTACTTAGCCATTAAAAATGAGGACATCATGAAATTCCAGCAAGTAGATAGAACTAGAAAATATCATCTAAAGTGAGGTAATCCAAATCCAGAAAGATAAATACATGGTATGTATTCACTTATAAGTAAATATCACTTTACTTTAGAAAACATCACTCACTTTAGAAAAGCAAGAATTTGTAAAACTCCAATGTTGCAAATAGAAAGCTATAATACAAATGATGGCACATTATAAAAATAGAGGCTAGAGTATCAACAAATAGAATTAATCATATAAAATTTGATTCTTTCATAAGGTGAACAAGGTTTAGCAACAAAAGAAAACATCCAAAATAATAGTATTAGTGACAAAGAGGAATTGTCACACATAATTCATGAAAATCGATAAAATAAACATTGAATAATATAAAACTGATATTATAAAAGACTCAATGAGTCAGAAGAAATAGGCAAATTTCTAATATATGCATCCAGAATATCTTCAGAATATATATGAATATGTAAGTAACATAATAAGACCCATAAGAATCAAGGGAATTGAATTAGTGCTAACAAGTCTCCAAAGAAAGTAAAGTCCAGAGTGATGGAGCTGGAGATATAGTCTAGTATTTCCTTTATAAGCAAGAAGGCTCAAATTTATATCTTCAGCCAACACATAAATGTATGGCAATCTGGTGTGTGCCTATAAACATAGCTTTGCAAAAGTGCAGACTGGTAGATTCTGGAATCTTACTGGCCAGCCAGAATAACAAAAATGGTGAACTTGATCAGCAAATAAACCCTATTTCAAGAAGTAAGACAGAGAACAGAATACTTTATTAAGCTCCAGCACCTACATGCACAAATAATAACAACCACAGAAATGAATGTGTATTCCACACATAAATATACATCAATAAATATGTATATGTGTATATATACACACAGGTAATGTATATATAAAATTACACACATACACACACAAACACACACACAAACACACACACATACACACACATACACACACATTATCTGTACTCAAACTTAGCTAGAAAGTTATGGTATTAAAGCATTACAGTTATTTCACAGAAAATCATGTAGATCACTGTAAAACAATCAAAACTACAATTATATATCAGTGCAACTATGAAATACTAAGTTTTACAAAATTGTCAAAATCTGGTGCACAAAATAGAAAGCCTATTCAATAAAGTGTGTCATCAAAACTGGATATCCACATGCCAAAAAGCAAGGTAGGGTCACATTTCTCACCCTGCACAAATATTAATTTAAACTGGAGCAAATGGCACAGGGAGATAAGGTCTGGAAAAGAGGGAAGTAAAAGCTAACTAAAATTATATACATATAATTCTTTATGGAATGTTATTAGTTTTCAAGGTGTATGTTATATCGTTATGTGTGTTTATAATGAAAATTAAAATGCACTTGGAATGCTAGCAGTTTTGATTCTGATTCAAGCACTGTGCTTTCCACAAGGCACATGCTAATCCATATTAGTGTCCTTTGCTATTATTAATTTTGTGATATTATTTTTGATACAATAAATAAATGCCTTTGATTTTGTTAATGTTAAATTTAATTTGTGATGATTTCAGTTAGATCAAGATTATTGGGCTTTATACCTCACACTTTTTTACCTATTCTTGGTCCTATGAAGGCTTGATAGATGCCCCAGAGTAGAGGAATTGAGGGTGGGGAGTTGAGAGTGGGGTGGGTGGAGAACACACTCATAGAAGCAGGAGGAGGGAGTATGATGGGATAGGAAGTTTCTGGGAGGGGGAAACCAGGAAAGGGGATAATATTTGAAATGTAAATAAAGAAAATATTCAATTTAAAAAATAGTTTCAGTAAAAAAAGAAAATCCAAGTAATTGCATGTATAGTTGATTCAAATATTTACCTAGAGTGGATGGTATGCAGGTCCCTCCATTCTGACAGTAATTGATACAGTGGTTGACTTCACACCTTCCTCCTGAATAACTGGGCCAGCAGTGACATCTCAGGTCACCCTTCTCATTTAAAATGCATCTTCCTCCATTTTCACAAGTCAGTTTGCAAGAGTCATCTAGTTACAAGAAAAAGAAAAGGCCAAAATGTTGTTTAGGAATGCTTCAAATAATAGCAATAAATACAGGTATTTGAATATTAGAAATTTTTTACAAAATATATTAAACCTGAATGCAGAGCAAATACACAGTAGGTAAAAGCAAATATTAATGTACATTTACTTCTTTAAAGGTGTTGCTGATCTTTATATTTGTTATTACTAATCAAAAATTCTTAGATACAATATATTTTACAATGGATAAATTTCTTATTTATATTATTATTTATTTAAGCATGGAATGACTGACATGTTCCATAACATTGTAAAAGAATGGTATGATATAGTTTTAAATAGAAGAGAAAAAATTCAATTTGAATAACTGCTCACCACAGACCTAATTTCAAAAAAGTCACTATTCCTAAGTGGGTCAATGTGACACAAGTCCTCTTAATCCTATTAGCTGTGACTAATTCCTAGAGCAATGATGTTCAGTGGAATTCAGAAGGGCCATCTGCTGCAGCACTGCCTCAGAGGAGTAATACAATCTGGGGGTTTAGGAGAGCAAAGTGGTTCTTCATACTTCAATACAAACCAGGTTGAATTCATGTATGCACTTTGGACTAGAAAAATATTTGCTTTGTATCCCTATAATCAGGTATCTATTTGCCTATAATCTATTACCTATTGTTACCTATTAAACATTACCTAATGTTACTCTCATCTCCTTTCTCAGATTTTGAATTTTATTCCCACATTTTATATGGAGACATGTCTGTTAGGATTCATGCATAAGGGAGAACAGAGAGATCTTGTTATTCCTTTCCAAATTAGAATCACCTCACTTAATATGAGATACAACTTGTCCCAACTTAGTAGAATTGTTTGGGAAGAATTTGGACGTGGGGCCTTCCTGAAAGAGGTGTATCTCCAGGAACAGTTTTGGAGGTTTTAAAAGATATCATTACAAGCTTGTCTTTTCTATGTCCTTATGTCCCTTTGTCTCTATATGCCTAACATTTGAGATGTGAGCTCTCAGCTGTTCCTGACACCATGCCTTCATTCAGCTATTGTGAACTCTCAGGCTCTGAAACTGAAATACCAAGTAAATGCTTTGAGTGTGTGTGTGTGTGTGTGTGTGTGTGTGTGTGTGTGTGCATGTGTGTGTGTACATAAATATGCATAATATATGTTTAGCCTTAGTCATGGTGTTTTGTCATGGAAAGAAAAATAAATAAAACAATGCTTATGAGTGGTATACTTGGGTGATATAATAATTCTATTTTTAAATATTTTGTGGAGTTCTAAACTGATTTCTATAATATTTGTAGTAATTTATAGCCCATCTGCATTGAATAAGCATTTTTCTTTTCACATTTCCTTTGAACAATTGTGGTCATATAATTTTTTTAATGCTAGCTATCCTAAGATGACACAGTATTTCAAAATAGCTTTAATTTGATTTTTCCTGATATCTTAAATTGTTAAACACATTAAAATTAGTTATTGTCTATTTGTTTTCATACCTTGAAAACAGTATTTTCATTGCATTTAATACATTTGTTATGAGACAGTTTGTTTCCTTAATATTTAATTGTTCTACTTTGTAAATTTTGTATATATTCCCCTATATGAAATATAAATGTTATAGATTTTTCTTTGTTTTTTTTATTCTGCTACGTTGTTTTCTCTTGTAGAAACCATTTTTAATTTTATTTTGAGGGGTTAGTACCTGTGGTACCTGAGTGGTACTTACAATCTGCTTGCCTGCCCAATATTTTGATGATAATTCTCTATGTTTCCCATAGCAGTTTCAATATTCTACATTTTTAATTTAAATCTTTATACCCACTAAAGCTATATTTATACTGGGTGAATAATAAGTATCTAATTTCATTTACTGGAAGCATACATTCTGCTTTATAAACATCATTTTTAAACAGGCTATCATTTTCAACTACATGTTTATACCATCTTCAAAAATTTGGTAAAAATTTGGTGGCCTTAGGTTTGCCAGTAGATTTTCTTGTATTCTATTCTGTTCCAATGTCATCTACCAGCCATATGATATAATCTATCTAATTTTTGATTGGATTATTTAGATAAATGAATCTAATATCTGAAACCAAATTCAAATATGGTAAGAGTATTAAATCAAATAAAATACTGAGATAAATATTAACATTTTAAAACTTTATAAATATTGATTTCTTAGTATACACAATGAATGTATTCATGCAACAACATGGCCAATAGTTATTCCATCTATATTGTCTAGAACAGAAAAAAATTGAAGTTGTGAAAATTAGATTTACATTGTATATTGGCAGAATCCTACAAATTGTTGAAATAATACTAATTCTGAACATTATTTCTTGACTGCTTATGAGGTTTCCTGAGAATGCTACAGTTAGTGGTACTGTATTTGTAAGCTCTAGTTCTTAGGATAGGAAAAAAAATGTCTGATCAGACCAGTGTTAATGAGTATGAAGGAAAGTTGACAGTAAGCAAGCTTCCAAAAAGATAGAGATGGAATGAGAAGACCATTATGTTTTAGAAATTTGCCAAGATATAAATACTCTGAAGAGCCTAGAAAGCCTAGAGATTTATTGTGTTGGCAGATTGTTTACTGACATCAGAGTGATGAATAAGATGTTTTTGAACGCTGGGCGGTGGTGGTGCACGCCTTTAATCCTAGCACTTGGGAGGCAGAGGTGGGCGGATTTCTGAGTTCAAGGCCAGCCTGGTCTACAGAGTGAGTTCTAGGACAGCCAGGGCTATACAGAGAAGCCCTGTCTGTTCATAGCAGCCCTATTTATAATAGCCAGAAGCTGGAAAGAACCCAGGTATCTCTCAACAGAAGAATGAATGCAAAGAAATGTGGTATATCTACACAATGGAGTACTATTCAGCCATTAGAAACAATGAATTCATGAAATTCTTAGGCAAATGGATAGAGCTGGAGAACATCATACTAAGTCAGGTAACCCAGACTCAAAAGATGAATCATGGTATGCACTCACTAATAAGTGGATATTAACCTAGAAAACTGGAATACCCAAAACATAATCCACACATCAAATGAGGTACAAGAAGAATGGAGGAGTGGCCCCTTGTTCTGGAAAGACTCAGTGTAGCAGTATAGGGCAAAACCAGAACAGGGAAGTGGGAAGGGGTGGGTAGGAGAACAGGGGGAGGTAAGGGGGCTTATGGGACTTTTAGGGAGGGGGCCAGGAAAGGAGAAATCATTTGAAATATAAATAAAAAATATATCGAATAAAAAAAAAGATGTTTTTTAACTATACTGGTTGTGTAGAATGAGGATGACTTAAGTAGAGCAATGTATGCTGGATGAAGGTGAAAAATTCTGAGGGAACAGTAAAGTGAAATCAGTGGTACATGCAGGCTGTAGGAAAGCATGGATAGTAACGCTCTGATAATATTAGCGTAAAGTACCTATTGCAGTGGAACATGGGATTCTCTACAGTGTGCTGACTATGGGTAGATCATTTGTCTCACTAGAGATAAATATTTAAAACACTTTGGGAAGATTAATTCCCAACCATATCTATTTGTAAATATTATACATGAATGACATAGGTATCCAAAATCTATTCATGGTGGGGAATGAACATCCCAATATTAGAATTTATTAGACAGTAACAATGTTAAAACAACACATGACACTGATAAAATGAAACGAGTTATAGTCATTCCAAGCTTACAATAATTGTTCTATATTTAAACATAAAGTTGCACATATCAACAGCTAAATATTGATCTGAAGCTAGGCTGCCAAAGCTATAATCAGCTTTAGAAAAAAGCAGGTAAGTGTTCTCCCAAGGCTGAGTAAGATTTGAATTAAAAAATTCTTTTCTATTAGTTTCAGTGTGTCTGGTTTTATGTGGAGGTCCTTGATCCACTTGGACTTGAGCTTAGTAAAAGGAGATAAGAATGGAACAATTTGCATTCTTCTGCATTTTTTGCACTATTTGTTGAAAAGGCTATCTTTTTTCCATTGGATGGCTGTACCTCCTTTGTTAAAGATCAAGTGACGATAGGTGTGTGGGTTCATTTCTGGATCTTCAATTCTATTCCATTGATCCACTTGCCTGTCACTGTACCAATAACATGCATTTTTTACACTATTGCTCTGTAGTACTGTTTGAGGTCTGGGATAGTGATTCCCCCAGAAGTGCTTTTACTGCTGAGAATAGTTTTAGCCATGCTGGGTTTTTTGTTATTCCAGATGAATTTGAGAATTTCTCTTTCTAACTCTATGAAGAATTGAGTTGGGATGTTGATGGGGATTGCATTGAATCTGTATATTGCTTTTGGCAAGATGGCCATTTTTACTATATTAATCCTATTAATGCCTATCCAAAAGCATGGAAGATTTTTCCATCTTCTCAGGTCTTCTTTGATTTCTTTTCTCAAAGATATGAAGTTCCTGTTATACAGATCTTTTACTAGAAAGGAAACTGGGAAGACCCTTGAGGACATGGGCACAGAAGAAAATTTCCTGAACAGAACATCAGTAGTTTATGCTCTAAGATCAAGAATTTACAAATGGGACCTCATAAAATTATTAAGTTTCTGTAAGGAAAAGGACATTGTCAAAAGGACAAAATGGCAACCAAAGATTGCGAAAAGATCTTTACCAATACTACATCTGACAGAGGACTTATATCCAAGTTATACAAAGAACTCAAGAAGGTAGACTGCAGAGAGCCAAATAACCCTATTAAAAAGTGGGGTAAGAGCTCAAAAAAGAATTTTTAACTGAGGAATATCAAATGGCTGAGAAGCACCTAAAGAAATGTTCAACATCCTTAGTTATCAGAAAAATGCAAATCAAAACAACCCTGAGATTTCACCTCACACCAGACAGAATGACTAAGATCAAAAGCTCAGGAGAAATCAGGTACTGGCAAGGATATGGAGAAAGAGGAACTGTCCTCCACTGCTGGTGGTGTTGCCAGCTGGTACAACCACTCTGGAAATCAGTCTGGTGGTTCTTCAGACAACTGGGCATGGTACTTCCGGAGAACCCTGCTATACCACTCCTGGGCATATACCCAGAGGATTCATCAGCATGTAATAAGAATACATGCTCTACTATGTTCATAGCAGCCCTATTTATAATAGCCAGAAGCTGGAAAGATCCCAGATATTCCTCAATGGAGGAATGGATACACAAAATGTGGCAAATTTACACTATGGAATACTACTCAGCTATTAAAAACAATGATTTCATGAAATTCTTAGGCAAGTGGGTGAAACTGGAGAATGTCATCCTGAGTGAGGTGATCCAATCACAAAAGAACACACATGGTATGTACTCACTGATAAGCAGATATGAACTCAGAAGCTCAGAATACCCAAGAAACAATTCATATATCAAATGATGCCCACGAAGAAGGAAGGAGATGCCCCTGGTCCTGGAAAGGCTCAGTGCAGTAGTATAAGGGAATACCAGGACAGGGAAGCAGGAAGGGGTGGATTGGGGAACAGGGTGAGTGAAGAGGGCTTATGAGACTTTCGGGTATGGGGGATTCAGGAAAGGGGAAATCATTTAAAATGTAAATAAAGAATATATTGAAGAAAAAAATTCTATGAAGATTAAAATACAATGTGTTCATCTTTTAACAATAGTAGATAAGGAATGTAACTAATCCTTGCCCAAAAAAAGGTACATGAGCTTATCTACAACAAAAAATTACTTTGAGATATTATTTATACTCCTAGCACATTGTATTAGTTATACAGACAAAGACAAAACTTGAATAGTTAAGTAGAAATAGAATGCAGGAAGTTCCTGTGAAGGCAGAGTTTATTGATGTGTGGTTTGGAGGCTAGTGAGATAAGCTATTTTTACTTGAAAGTAGTAGTTGGCATTTTAAGAAACTCAGTTACTGAGTGGTTGCATTCATTGAAAACTCCCACACAGTACAGATCTTTGTCCTAGCCAGGAAAAAAAGTAGTGATATTTGAAAATACTTGATTTTCTCAGCACAACCAAGGTCACAGGTACTCTAGATGCTAGGAGATTAACAAAGCATAAGGGTCATCATATGCTGGAACAGAATCTGCTCACTAACTGCATGACAATAAGCATTGATATTTCCACCTAAGTTGTTTAAATTAAAATGCAACCCACAACCCACATTGGAAAACAAGGAGCTCGTTTTCTGACTGGAGAGGGCAATTGAGGATGCAGACATGATACTTAGATGAACAGCGAATTCTTACAGAAGAAAAATAATAAGTAAGAAACCCTGCTGGGAAGACATCCTAAATTTATCTTTCATTCTAAAATGCTTGCTGTGCTCCAAATATGCACAGAAGCATGCTGTTTTTGTCTATGATATAAAATTTGGTGAGTACAGGTTTTTCTATTAATAGAATTATGACTAATTCCATAAGTTTGCAAGAGTTTTGTCTACTGGGTATTCAAGAAAAAACTTTTCCTTCTCTTTGTCGTGTTATTATTTAGTTTTGAATCTTAACTTTTTAAAATACCATTTTCTGATAAATGGCTATTCATACTTAATTCATACTTGTAGAACATAACCTATATGAAGAAATACTGTCAGATTTACTTTTAAATTTGACCTTAGGTTATAAATTAATGTTATGTCTTGCTTATACAGTTTAAATATGTATTAGTGTTATTTTACTTATAGTACTTTAAATAATATTTCATATGAGAGTTTAAGGTAATTTCTAAAGTAGTCTGTGTTTTTCAAATTAATATCCCACATACATAATAATCAAAGGAGTTAAAAATAAATACATTTAATGCATAAATAGACTTGGAGCTAGACTTGATATCGACATAGGAACATTACACTCAAATTATTATCTAAAAAATGAGAGTTGACTAATTGTACATTTAAGTTCTGAGAGTAACTTTTCAGTTGTTGCTCCATGGATCACATGTTGAATGAACAGTGTTCTGTTGACACAGGCAAGAAGGTACAAAACAGTCCTTTTGTAGAAAGAGCCATTATTCAGAAGCTCAAGAGTACATGAAACTAAGGTGGATGAATTGACAGAAAAGGTAATATTGCTCAGTTCCAGAACTCATAAATTTAGCCTCACTGTTTATAGAAAAATTCATCTGACTGTATAGAATATCAGAGAATACCTACCTAAAAGACTGTCATCATGGCAGGTTCCATTCATCATATATTTTCCCTCTGGGCAGATACATGTGGCGCCAGAAGGATTCAGTAAGCAGAGAAAGTCACATGACAAATCCAAGCAAGGATTGGGTACTGATGGAAACAAAATGAAAGAAAACAAAGACATGTGAAACAAAGGTTGAGATAAGTTTCAAAAGCATACAATTTTGCAAGCTGAAATGACGAATCACCAATGTAGAGAAAAAAGCAAGACAATTTTTTTATTGAGGCTCTCACATTTTAATATTAGCATTCTATTTATATTTTTGGTTGTGAGCCTAGTCTTTAATGGCTGAGCCATATCTTCAGCCCCAGCATTCTTATTTTATAAGTAATAAAAATCATTATATAATACTTTTATTAATAGGGGATTCGTCCATTCTAAAAGAAAAATTGTCAATTCATACATTTGGCATAATTCCAGGACTACCTCTGTATAAAGTTAGCCTAATTTCAAATTGAACTGGTTCAGTTCATGTACAGTTATCTATGTTGATTATTTTCTTCACTGGATGATCTTGAATAATGATCTGGTGATTGCCTTTTCTATAATATTTAAGATTCAACCTTAGATGGCTCAACTGAATTGAGCTTATAAAACAAGAAGTTATTACCTGAGCATTTTGCTGAACTCTCACTATTTCAAATTTCCAGGGGACCTCACTGCTCATAAAAATGCACCCCCACATGATGTGTGTGGAGATCCAAACCTTAATTTATAATTACCATACAGTTTTAATCACTGTACAGTTTTAATAAATGAAAATTATTTATCATTGGTATTCACAAGGACACAAAATTCATTTGCCTTTGTAAGTTCAAAATTTAAAAAGGGATAAGAACTGAAACACATGTTAAAACAGTTCCCTGCTTACTGTGTGGAAGTTTGTATACATGTGAAACTGAGCACTAAATTTATCTTATCTAAAGGTTTATCTAATGAGCATCTTATGTGGTCAGAGGTCAGTCATGGTGTTACCTATTCTAGCCATACCACAGAACCTTTCTATGAAGATCCAGTACTCACATACTACCATGTTTAGGATAGGAATAAATTAGTTTTAGATTAAAGATTTCGCGGTACTCAGTGGTGATTATGAATTAGGCAGAACTATAAGGTAGCATAAAGTGTCCTTGTGTTAACCATAGCCTCAGTATACGAAGTTCTAAGAAAGGGCAGTAGCACATCAGAAGGTATTTAAGGAATCTTATATCCTGCTAGCATTTGCTCACAATGACTTTACTAAATATAGTTGTCTTTCCAAATGATTGCAATACTCAGCATGAAATCTACTTTATTTGCTCTAAAGAGTGAATATAAATAAATTGGAACTATTTAATAAACACTTATGTGCACATCATTTTAAAAATCCTACTTTTTATGCTTGAGTGTGTATGAAACATTTCTTCACCTCTCAGTTCTCAATGATTTATTTAAGGATTCCTTTCTAGGTTTAAGAACTGTGTTTATAAAAATGATAAACAACAAATCAAAGAAGATAAAATTCTTGGGAGAAGTCTCTGAACATATTTGATACAATAACGCTGCATGCAGTGTTATTGATATGATAGTCAATGGCTGTTAATGACACTATCGTGAACTGACTATTGATAAATGTTTATAAATTCATGGTAGATCTGTATATTTACAAGTTTTTTTAATTATTTTTAATAGACAATTTTAATACTAAGAAAATACAGTAGTGTGTTCTCATCTCTTATTGCAAAACTGGCTTGCTGACTTAAAATGTCTGGAGAAACCAAAGGGAACTTAGCAAGTATACTAAAAATGCAGACATAGTCACCATAATTATAAATCTATTATTTAGGAGACATAATCAAAAGTTTGAAGTATTTTACTTACAATTTAGTTGTTTATAGCGATGTGATACCAAAATGCTCTTTGTTTTGTCAACACCTAAAGCTAGGACCTCTACTGAGCCATGACCAAATTTTTGAACTCTGAATATACCATTTTTCGGTCCTGCTCCATATATATAATCTTCAAAGACATCAATTCTGTGAGGATGCAATAGACCTGAAATGTTTAAGAAAGAGGAATGAATTCCAGTGTTAGCATCATCAAGCTATTTTATACAGTCACGGCATGATGAAACAGTTGTATTTTGCAATTAGGATTTGCTAATACAAGTTGTATATGCACTCAAATTTTAAAAATGTCTAGATTAATCTAAGATCCAATTACAGTTTTATTTATCAATTCAAAATTAAAAATAAGTTTTAATGATAGCTGCCAGGTGATAAATAAATCACACACAACATATTGAACAAACATTTCTATCACTGTTTTGCACCTTCACCTAAAATTGCTTGGGGTTATTATATATGCCAGGTAATAGTCTCTACCATGATGTTTGCAAGAACAAAGGCATGCCTCATCTGTAGCACAAAGAGAATTCTCATGGATCAAGTTTTAAATTGAATTCTATCATCTGATTTAGTGGAAACTACCTGTAATTACAAGATTTATCATGTAACCACAAGATTATATATATAAAACATAGTTTTTTTCCCTCCAAGTTCCCACTATCCTTGAAACACAATACCAAACTAAAATAAAATTAGGAGAATATTTTGTAGTATCCAAGAATGGAATGTAAACAAACAAACAAAGCAATGAGAATAGCAGTAAAATGAATGCATGGTCTAATCCCATACCATCGATTTTTCATTCAATTATTGTTTCATCTTTCTCATTTTTATTATAAAAACCATGAGAATCAAAGCTACATGTATTTACCACAATAGTAACAATCCTATGTTTTTATATTTACATTGCATTTGTGGTAAAGTATGGAAAGACCAAAGAAAAGGAAAAGAAAGACAGAGGAAGGAAAATAAAGTCAATGTATTTGACAGCCAGAGAAAGAAAAATGTGAGGTAATCAGAAGGAACCAGAAAATGAGAAAAGAAGATAGATGTTTATAAAATTAGAGAGGAAAATGAACACAGTTGTAGGGTACAACAGATCCTGCATTCTTGGTGGGAGGGGTTCTGGTTGTAACCAAACTTGTCACTTGGCCTAATACCCATGTGCATAATGAAGAACTCATAGGAATATGTTTTCTTGTGCCCATCGCAATTGCAAAAGAATTTGGTGTTCACTAGCACTAATCATAAATGACTGACAAAATGAAATAATTTCAGAACTTGGACAGTAGGTACCTATGTTTATCCAAGCTCAGGTGCTCTCTGCCCTGGGCTCTTCAATATATTAGTAAGGTTGAAGATTTTAATTAGTACAGATACCACAATTTGAAAGCATTAGAGGAAATTCAAGTTGCAAAATTTCTATAAATCTATGTCTGTGTCATGAGTTAGTAGAGTCAATAACAAAAGTGCTCTGCAAACCTTGCTTGCTGCTGACAGAGACCACTGGACTGGAACCATCATACAGGACACTGCCAATGACGGAGAGCTCAAAGTCTGCCCAGTAAATGCGTTCACCAAAGTGATCAACAGTCAGACCTGAGAAACCAGCATGCAGGGATAAGACATAAAAAGAAACGGAGATTACCTACTATTAAAGTTTTATTTCAATGCTTAATCTTGATAAGTGGGTTTATTTAAGAAATATAAAATTCACTAACACCAATCCATGACACTATCAATGATATACTCTATTATGCTTGCAGACAGGAGTCTAGCATGGTTGTCTTCTGAGAGGATCCACTCACCAGCTGACTCAGATACAGTTAACCACAGCTACGCTGTAGATGGAGATTGAGGATTGTTATGGAAGAATAGGAGGAAGGATTGTGGCCCCGAAGGTGATAGGAGTTCCACAGTAAGACCATCAGAATCAACTAACCTGGACCGTTGGGGCTCTCAGAGTCTGAACCTCCAAGCAAATAACATGCACAGGCTGGAACTAAAACTTCCTGCATATATGTAGCAGATGTGCAGCTTGGTCTTCATGTGTGTCTGGAACAACTGGTGCAGACACTATCCCAAAAGCTGTTTCTTGTACATGAAATATGTTCTTCTAGCTGGGCTGCCTGTCTGGCCTCAGTGGAAGAGGAAGTGTCTAGCTTCAAAAAGACTTGAAATGCCAGGGAGAGGAGATAACCCTGGGTGCCCCCAACTCTTTAGAGGTGAAGGGGCTATGGAGAAATTATCGTGTGAAGGGGTGACCAGGAGAGAAGCAATAGTGGGATGTAAAGTGAATAAGTAAAAGAAACAAACACAAAATAAAAGAATCATAAAATTAAACCATTGTATATCACACTGTTGTAGAAAGTGAGTAAAAATGAAAATCTCTATCTAAATTTAAAACATGCATCAAAATCAGATAGCATTTATTTAATAAGTTATTAGAATAATCTTATCCAAAAAGGTAACATCACCTTAATCATTCCCGTTTATACTTACTGAGTTCTTAATTATAGCTAGTGTATTATGATTTGACCCAATATTTTAGTTTTTCTTCTCTAGTAATGGAAGTTTGTTGTGCTACAATGATATAAACTTAGTGCAACAAAATTTATTTTAAACTCATTTTTGAAGCTCTGTAACCCAGAATCCAATATATGCATGGACTTTAGATAACATAAAGCCATTAAGAACTGGGCTGAGGTCGGTGGGTGGGAGGGTGAAAGCGCTCCCTCATAGGAGCAGGGGGAGGGGCATGGGGTAAGGGGTTTGCAGAGGGGAACCTGGGAAAGAGGATAACATTTAAAATGTAAAGAAATAAAATAACCAATAATCAAAAAAAGAACTGGCAAATGGAGTGACTCTTCATTATTTCAGATGCTTAGTTTGTGTGGTAGTCTTTTCAGTGAGTACAAGATGCACCTTCAATTACTATGACTTTAGCAGAATAGTATCATTGAGTGTTGGGATACCTCCATGTGAAGTTCCATTAAATAAAAGACAGTTTTGGATTAGGCAAAAGCTGTAGACTTAAACAGTATAAAGGAAAAGCACAATTGCTTTTAAAGCAATGTCATAATGATCTTTAATTCATTATGTAATTCTAGCTGAAATATACTAAGTATAGAAATGAATTATCACTTAAATAATACAGAGAGAGCTTCTTTGTCTAGGTACTCTCTAAGGAATGGTGTAACATGAGTTAACGAGGAGTCTGTGTGTGTGGAGCTTCCTGTTTTGAAACTGCCTTTGCTTCTGGGTAATTCTGAGGAATATGAGCTCTGCAATGATTCAGCTTTCTAGCAGTCCAGTCTTGGTGAAGAAAGTAAAGCCACCTTGCTCCTCTCTGAATTTAATAGAATGAAGAGGTAAATAAAACAAAACTTCTTCCCGGTTAAATTAGTTTTCCAATTTTTGATTATATTTGCTTATTATGGAAAAGAGTAAACAAGTGACTGATTGCATCTATTATGTTTTTATTACAAGTACACATGACCATATCAACTCCTGCCAAGTAGTGGACTATTGGATGGAAATATGCAAAAATAGAAACTATATACCAAAGAACAAAAGTTTTATATAAGTGAAATTGTCATTACAAATAATTCTTAAATCAGGAACTCTGTTTTTTCTTAAGTCCTTTAGTTAAACAGGAAAAAAGTTGCCTTTTAAATTAGAGCAGTAATAAAGGAATCAAAATCTTTTCTTATAATAGCATTAAAATGTCAAGTTTATATGAAATAAGTTCATGTTGACCTTGTAAATATCTCCTCCTTGTTTTTAATAAACTGCCAATAGCAATAAAAATAAAACACTTCAGAAAACTAATGTTTTTAACTGAACTGAAAATGGCATATATGGTATGAAATTAAAGGAAGTATAGAGCATTTGAAATACAGTGTTGTGTCTTTAGACTTAACATTATATTTTCAAAATTTAGATTACAATTGCATCACCTTCCTTCGACTCTTTTCCCCATCCACGCTCTCTCATGTCCCCCTGCCTCATCCTTGCTCCCCTACTTCATCTTTGTTGATATATATGTATGTGCACAGATATTTATATCTATAAAACATATTACATGTGTGTACATAAACATATAAATGCAGTATGCTGAGTTTAGCATTTAGTTTTGTTTCTATGTATATGTTTTCACAGATGACTGCTTAGTATTAGAAAATATGTTCGGGGTACATCTCAGAGGAAGACTATCTCTCTCACCCTCCCCCTTTCTTAGTAGCCTAGAGGTTTCTAGTGATGAAAACAGACTTTTCCTTTTCTGAAATAGCACATCTATTGGTGTTGTTCTTTCTCAGGATAATCAAGTATGACATGACTGCACATTGAAAAGGCCATAAAGGATACAGACTGCAGCTCAGAAGGCTGTAGTGCTGAACAGCAGATTCCCATACCCAGAGTTGTTCTTTCAGCATTGTTATGGTCCATGATGCCTAGGCTTCAATTATATTTTAGGGATTTTAAAGTTATTTTAACTCTGAAAATTTTCAAAGATCCTTAAATAATAGATATTTTAACTTTCATAAATTGCACACTAATAGAAAATGATAATGAAATATCCTGAACTACTCTTTTGTATGGTACATATTCACACTTGTGTGGAAATGTGGGAGATGGGGTGCTTATACAAATATTTTCATTGAGATGCCTTTGCTTAGAAATATAATCATTGCTTATGTATTCTTAATATTTTAACTTATTTTTAATAATTTCTATCACCATTTTCTTTGTGTACATAAATATTGATGTGAGCAAAAATATTTATTCTTAGACCAAATTTATAGATCACATTAAAATGAATAACTGTCATTCTCATTGTAACTACTTGCATATTTTTTATATGTTGTGGTGTTATAGAAATTATTACATTTCTCTTATACACTCAGGATTAAGGATATGACAGACATACAGTATTTTTCATTATGTCATATATTTTAAAGGGTATAGATAATATCTTTCAATTTACATGATTTTGTAATCTCTGCCAATTTAATTGAAACAGCAAGTTCTTAGTTCAGTATTTAACAGTCTTAAATACCAGCAAATATTTATTTGTGTATTCACTTATATATTTTGATAAATTTAATTATTAAATTTCTAAACTACAAATTTTGCCTATACACTTAAGTGTAATTTTCATGTGTAAATATTTATGACCATAGAGAATATTGATAATATTTTGGAGTAATATATAAAATATTAATAGGGTTAACATTGTATCATTAAAGACATATCTTTCACAAACTGATATTTCATGATGGTGGTGATTTTTGCAATAGGAGATCTGGTGGTAAGCTATTTCATTAGGACATAGACTTCTAAACCAAGTACATACAGGCATTACATAATTACAGAGACTGGCTTTCTACTGTTCATATAGTTGATACTCTCTTTAAAGGATAAGCCATAAATGAATGAAATGCATGTCACATACTTGGTATCATATTTGACTCAATGCATAACAGAGATGTAACATTTCTATAAAACTACAATTTATAAAGAACAAAAGTATACACATGGATACAAATAAACTTTATGGTAGCTACTCATTTTAACATGATATCTGACACTGAGATTAGAACAAATGTTTATATACACCAAGAAAATGGAAAAAATGGTAAGTCTAAAATATTAACAAGACATGACAAGTGAATGTACTTTTATACAAGGTATCTCATTGGCTATATTTATATAAGTACTTATCTCCCAAGTGTATAGTATATACACACATGGAAATTCAGAACACTGGTTCACAGTATTTCATTATCACTTTCGATTAGGATGCTATTTGTGACAGCAAAATTAGGTTCAGAACACACTAGCAGCTGCAACAGAACACCAGCTGCAGCTTTACCCCCCACTCCCTGCCCTGTGCATGCCTATTGTGAATCTCACAGACCTTCCTGCTCTCCTGTCCTCCTGGGACAAATCCCAGTCCCCAATTCCACCAAATATCCCCCACACAACCACAGCTTATAGCTGCCAAAAGACCAGATAAGCTGAACCTAGACCTCCCCTACTCTCTCTATAACTATGACCCCAGTTCCTATTCTCAGCATCACCCCTAGTACTACAGCAGAATACTAGCTGCAGCTTCCCCTCTGCACTTTGCAGGGCTATTATAGATCCCATAGATCATTCACCTGTTTTCTAGATTTCTTTTCCTGTCTGATTCCTGTGGCACAGCCTTTCCCCCACCCCCACCCCCTCAGCATATATCTCCTGTTCAATCACAGGCTACACCTGTCAGAAAACTGGATAGGCTACAACCAGACCTCCACCACAATATCCATGATCTCAGACCCAATTCTCAGGCAGAACAGAACACCTACTGCAGCTTCCCCTCCCTATATGCCAACCCACCTATGAATCCCCCTGTCCTTTCCATCCCACCTTGTCACTGTGTCCCAGATACCAGGTCAGCAAATATGCCTTTCTCAACAACAGGCCACACCTGCTAGAAGACCAGCCTTAAAAACCCCTGCAAGCATTCCCCCATAAATAGTTGTGCAAACAAATATAGCAGAGACCCTCAGCCAACACACTTTCTGAAAACACAGAGAAGAAACATAACCCAAGGAATAAAACTCCCACCAAACTGAGACAAAAGTAAAATCAGCACCTAGACCTACAATCACCCAAAATACAGATGCCTAGATCCCAGCAAAAGAAAACAATCAATAACAGCAGGGAAGTATGTCTCCACCAAAGTCCAGCTATCCTACCACAGCAGGTCCTGAATAATAGAACATAGCTAAAGCATAAGAAAAAACTTGAAGAGGAAGTGAATAAATTCCATAAAGGAGTTAAGGATAACACAAGCAAGCAATTGGAGGAAAGGAATGAATCCCTTAGAGAACACCAAGAAAACCAGCAAACAGTTGAAAGAAACAAACTGTTAAAGACATAAAAGTGGAAATCAAAGTAATAAAAAAAACCATAAACTAAGAGAATTTGAGGAATGAAAAATTAGGGATAAGAACAGTGACAACATAATACACAAGATGAATGAAAGAGTATCTCAGTCACTAAAGATATGATAGACGACCTGGATGCATCAAAGAAAATGTTAAATCAAAATAAGTTAAATAAATAAATGAATGAATGAATGAATGAATGAATAAAAGATCCTGACATAAAACATCCAAGAATTCTGAAACAATATTTAAAAATCAATACCTATGACTAATAGGAATAGCGGAAGGAAAATACCATCACACACACACACAAAAGAAAACAAACAAACAGAAATAGCTTTATTCAGTCCTATGCTTTCCACTGGGGCATATCATCAGCTTGTCTGCTGCTCTGAAAACACCACAATCTGAAGACCTCCCAGGATATCTGATACAGGCAGGGCAACAGGTAAGGGACATTCTCAGACAACCAGAGCAGCTGGGAACTCCAAGAATCTCAGTGGGTTTTGAAGCCATCACCACCCTCTCCCCCATTCGAACTAAACCATTTTCCAGCCTGTGCCCACTGTAGAGGAAGTGTATCAGATTATCTGCTCCTCTGAAGTCCTTATAGTCTGAAAGCCTCCCTGAATATTTACTGCACACAGGACAACAGACCCCACAGTCTAAAGGCCTCTCGGGAGATCTGCTGTACCCAGAACAAAAACCACATTCTGAAGGCATCCCAGGAGATTAGCTGTACCCAGGGCAAAAGATCACAGACACACATGCCTCTCCAAAGACCACAGAGTCTGAAGGCTTCTACGAAGGTCAACTACAGCTGAGGCCCCAAGCTTCCCAAGAGACCTGCAGCAACCCAGGGACAGAGGAGGCAGTATCCAGACAGACACCCAGGCAGCGAACACCAAAGATAACTAGTTAGTGAAAGGCAAACTCAAGGCCATAAGCAACAGAAGCCAATATACTTTTGCATCATCAGAACCAGTTCTCTCACAACAGCAAGCCCTGGATACACCAACACACTTGAAAACTAGAATGGCAACCTAAAATCCTATCTGGTGAAGATAATAAAGTCCTTTAAGAAGAATATAGATAGCTCACTGAAAGAAACAAAGGAAAACACAGGTAAACAGGCAGAAACCCTCAAAGAGAAAACATGTAAGTCCCTTTAAGAAATACAGGAAAACACAAAGAGGTAAAGAAATTGAAAGCAATCCATGACCTAAAACGGAAGTAGAGACAATATAGAGAACACAAATGGAGGCAACTTTGGAAATGGAAAACCTAGGAAAGAGGTCAGGAACTACAGATGCAAGTATCAACAACAGAATACAATAGTTAAAGAGAGAATCTTAGGCATAGAAGATACCTTAGAAGATATTTACACAAGGGTTAAAGAAAATTCAAAACATAAAAATCTCCTAACCCAAAATATCCAAGAAATCCATGACAAAATGAAATGACTAAATATAAGAATAATAGTAATAGAAGAGAGAAAAGATTCCCAGCTCAAAAGACCAGAAAACATCTTCAACAAAAACATAGGCGAAACTTCCACAACCAAAAGAAAGAAATTACCATAAATGTACAAGAAGTCTATAGAATACTAAAAAGATTGAACCACAAAAGAAAATCCTCTTGTCACATAATAATCAAAACATTAAATAAAGAGAGCAAAGAAAGAATATTAAAAGCTGTAAGGAAAAAGGCAAGGTAACATATAAAAGCAGACCTATCAGAATTACAGCAGACTTCACAACAGAGTCCCTAAAAATCAGAGGAGCCTGAACAGAGGTCAAGCAAACCTTGGAGAACACAAATGCCAGTCCACACTACTATACCTGGCAAAATTCTCATTCATCATAGATGGATAAACCAACATATTCTAGGACAAAACTAAATTTAAACAACATCTATGTAGCAAACCAGACCCTAAACATGACCCTAGAAGGAAAACGGCAACACAGAGAGGGTACCTACAACAAAGGAAAAAACAAGAAATTATCTCACAACAAAACCAAAAGGAGAGAATTAGATACACTAAAGTCACCTACAACAACAAACATAACAGCAACTATCATTTGTCTTTAATATCTCTCAATATATGCAGACTTAATTCCCCAATAAAAAGGAATAAGCTAAAATATTTTAGCATATAAGGATTTTAGCATTTAGGATACATAATCAGGATCGAGTATTTTGCTGCATACAAGAAACACACTTCAAAAACAAAGACAGTCACTATCTCAGTAAAAGGCTGGGAAAAAAGTATTCTTCAAATAGCTCCAAGAAACAGGCAGTGTTTGCTATCATCATCATCATTATTATTATTATTATTATTATTATCATATTCTTTATTTACATTTCCAATGATTTCCCCTTTCCTGGTTCCCCCCACCTGAAAGTCCAATAAGCCATCTCCCCTCCCCATTCTCCAATCAACCCCCTCCCGCTTCCCTGTCCTGGTATTCCCCTAGAGGCAGTTGCCATCCTAATATCCAGAAAAATAGACTTTTAACCAAAAATTGCCAAGAGAGATGGGGAAGGACACATTTTATTCATCAAAGGAAAAATTCATCAAGAGAAATCTCAATTCTGACCATCTATGCTCCAAATGCAAGGGTATCCATGTTCATAAAAGAAACTTTACTAAAGTTCAAATCACACATTGAACCCCACACAATAATTATGAGAAACTTCAACATGCCAGTCTTTCCAATGGTCAGGTCATTGAAACAGCTACTAAATAGAGACACAGTGAAACTAATGAAAGTTATATACCACCAGGCGGTGCACGCCTTTAATTCCAGCACTCAGGGGGCAGAGGCAGGCAGATTTCTGAGCTCAAGGCCAGCCTGGTCTACAGAGTGAGTTCCAGGACAGCCAGGGCTACACAAAAAAACCCTGTCTTGAAAACACAAAAGCAAAAAACAAAAACAATCCCCCCAAAATAATAAAAGGTTATAAACCAAACAGATTTAGCAGATATCTAAAGAACATTTCACTCTAAAAAAATAACTTATACATACTTCTCAGCAACTCATGGAACCTTCTGCAAAACTGACTATATAATTGTTCACAAAACAAGCCTCAACATTTAAAAGAAGATTGAAATAGTGCCATGCATCCTATAGATCACCACAGACTAAGCCTAGGCATCAATAACAAACAAAAAACAAAACAAAACAAAACAAAAAAACCCACAAAATAACCAAACCAAACCAAACCAAAAACAACAACAAAAAAGAACAGAAATCCCATATTCCTATAGAAACTGAATGAACACCTCTCTAATCAATGATTTCAGGGAAGAAATAAAGAAATAAATTAAAGACTTCCTAGAATTCAATGAAAATGATTACACATCATACCTAAACTTATGGGACACAATGAAAAGCAGTGCTAATTCATAGCACAAAGTTCTCTGATAAAGAAACTGGGGAGATCTAATAGTAGCAACTTAACAGCACACTTGAGAGCTCTAGAACAAAAAGAAGCAAACACACCCAAGAAGAGTAGAAGGTAGAAAACAGTGTCAAATACAGGGCTCAAATCAACAAAATAGAAACAAATAGGATAATATAAAGAATCAACATACCCAAAAGCTGGTTCTTTGAGAAAATGAACAAGATAGATACCCCATTAGTCAAACTAACTAAAGAGCACAGAGATAGCATCCAAATTAACAAAATCAGAAATTAGTAGGGATATATGATAACAGAGACCAAGGAAATTCAATAAATCACCAAATCTTACTATAAAAGTTTATATTTAACAAAACTAGAAAATTAAGATGAAATGGGTGATTTTCTAAACAGATACCCTGTCCCAAATTTAAATAAAGAGGAGGTAAACTATCTAAAAAGGTCCATATACCCTAAGGGAATAGAAGTCCTTACTAAAAACCTCCCAAACAAAAAAAGCCCAGGGCCATATTGCTTTAGTTCAGCATTCTGCCAAACCTTCAAAAAAAGAGCTAATACCAACACTCTTCAAACTATTCCATAAAATAGAAACAGAAAAAAAACACTATCTAATTCATACTATAAAGCCACACATACTCTGATACCTAAACCATATAAGACCCAACTAAGAAAGAGAACTTCAGACCAATCTCGCTTATGAACTTCAATGCAAAAATACTCAATAAAATTCTAGCAAACTGAATCCAAGAACACCTTAAAACCATCATTCCCCATGACCAAATAGGCTTTATCAAAGGGACAAAGATTGGTTCAATATAAAAATATCCATTAACATAATCCACTGTATACACAAACTCAAAGAAAAAAAACACATGATCATCTCATTAGATACTATTAAAGCTGTTGACAAAATACAACACCCCTTCATGCTAAAAGTATTGAGAAATCAGAAATTAAGGCCCATACCTAAACATAATAAAAACAATATACAGCAAACCAACATCAAATTAAATGGAGAAATATTTGAAGCAATCCCGCTAAAATCAGGGACCAGAAAAAGCTGCCCACTTTCAATATAGTACTCAAAGTTCTTGCCAGAGCAATTAGACAATAAAAGAAAGTTAAAGGGATACAAATTGGAAAGGAAGAAGTCAATATATCACAGTTTTCGGATAACATAGTAGTATATTTAAGTGACCCAAAAATCCCACAAGAGAATTCCTACAAATGATAACTTCAGCAAAGTGGCTGGATAAAAAATTAACTCAAACAAATCAGTAGCCTTCCCCTACTCAAAGGATAAATGGGCAGAGAAAGAAATTAGGAAAAGAACACTCTTCACAAGAGTCACAAATAATATAAAATATCTTTGTGCAACTGTAATCAAGCAAGTAAAAATCTGTACAAGAACTTCAAGCCTCTGAAGAAAGAAATTGAAGAAGACCTCAGAAGATGGAAAGATCTCCCAATCTCATACATTGGCAAGAATAACATAGTAAAATGGCCATCTTACCAAAAGCAGTATACAGATTTGATGCAATCCCATCCATATTCCAACTCAATTCTTTACAGAAAGGTAGAAAGAGCAATGCTTAAATTCATCTAGAATAACAAAAAAAAAAAAAAAAAAACCCAGTATAACAAAATCTATTCTCAACAATAAGAGAACTTCTGGAGGACTCACCATCTCTGGCCTTAAGCTATACTACAGAAAAATAGTGATAAAAATAGTGTGGTATTGGTACAAAAAAGACAGGTAGATCAATGGAATAGAATTGAAGACCCAGAATTAAGCCACACACCCATGGTGACTTGATCTTTGACAAAGAAGCTAAAACCATCCAGTGGTAAAAAGACAGCATATTCAACAGTATTCAACAAGTGGTGCTGGCTCAAGTGGTGGCTGGCATGTAGAAGAACAAAAATTCACCCATTCTTATCTCCTTGTACAAAGCTTAAGTTCAAGTGGATCAAGGACCTCCACATAAAACCAGATATGCTTAATCTAATAGAAGAGAATGTAGGAAAGAACCTCAAACACATCAGCACAAGGGAAAATTTCCTGAGCAGAACACCAATAGCTTATGCTCTAAGACCAAGAATTGACAAACGGGACCTCATAAAATTGCAAAGCTTCTGTAAGCAAAGGACACTGTAAATAGTACAATATGGCAACCAAAAGATTAAGAAAAGACCTTTACCAACCTTACATCTGATAGAAGGTTAATATCCAATATATACAAAGAACTCAAGAAACTAGACTCCAGGAATCAATTAACTGTATTTAAAAATGTGGTACACATATAAACAAAGAATTGTCTACTGAGGAATACTGAATGGCTGAAAAGTGCCTAAAAAAATGTTCAACATCCTTAGTCACCAGGGAAATACAAATCAAAACAACCCTGAAATTCCACCTCAAACCAGTCAGAATGGCTAACATAAAAAGTTCAGGTGACAGCAGATACTGGCAAGGATGTGGAGAAAGAGGAACACCCTTCCACTGTTGGTGGGATTGCAACCTGGTACAATCATTCTGAAAATAAGTCTGACAACTCCTCAGAAAATTGGAAATAGTTCTATCTGAAGACCCAGCTATACTTATCCTGGGCATAAATCCAAAAGATGCTCCAACATAAAACAAAGACACATGTTCTACTATGTTCATAGCAGCAGTACTTATAATAGTCAGAAACCAGAAAGAACCAAGATGTCCTTCAAGAGAGGAATGGATACATAAAATGTGGTACATTTATACAATGGAGTACTACTCAACTATTAAAAACAATGACTTCATGAAATTCTTAGGCAAATGGATGTAACTAGAAAATATCATCCTGAGTGAGTTAAACCAGTCACAAATGGACAGAGGACTGACAACTAAAATATATTAAAAAAAAAAAACTTAAGAAACTAGACCTCAGTAAGCCAAATAATCCAGTTAAAAATATCTGGATCGGATCTAAATGATGAATTCTCAGAGGAATTTTATATGGCCAGGAAGCACATGAAGAAATATTTACTATTCTTAGCCATCAGGGAAATGCAATTCTAAATGACTCTGAGATTCTGTCTTGTCAGAATGGCTAAGATAAATACACAAAAGTGACACAAGTTTGAGACCCAAGCCATGAGAGGGATCCTGACTCTGACACTGCCTGGAAGACCAGAAACCAGAAGCTCAAAAGGGCACAGAACTACCATAGAACCAACATTGACTGAAAAAGTCAATAAATTGATTCGTATATGATGCTACAAAGGATGTGAAAGAAGGGGAACAATCCTCCATTGCTAGTGGGAGTGGAAAAGTTTACAGGCACTTTGGAAGTCTGTATGGTGGTTTCTTAAAAATTGAGAATCAGTTTCCCTACAAACCCAACAACTATACCATTCCTGGGTAAAGTTACCCTAATATGCCACAAGGACACTTAACTATGTTCAGAGCAGCTTTTTTTTTTTTCATAATAGCCAGAAACTGAAAACAATCTAGATGTCCATCAGCTAAACAATGGATAAAGAAAATGTTGTTCATTTACACAAAGGAGTATTACTCAGCTATTAAAAATAATGACATCATGAAATTTGCTGGTAAATGGATGAAACTAGTAAAGATCATGTTGTGTGAGGTAACTGAGACCCAGAAAGCCAAAGTTGGTACTCACTTGTAATTAGAGTTTAGCCACAAAGTACAAGATAACCTTGATATAATCCACGGGCCCAGAGAAGCTAAGTATCAAGGAAGGCTCCAAATACTTATTCCAATAAGTATTTGGAAGCACAAATATTCTGAAAGAGAAAGAGAGCCTGGACAAGGGCAGTGATGTGGGGACGGGAATTGATAGGATTTGGTAGGCAGAGAATGGAGGGAGAGAGTACTGGGACAAAAAACTTGAATGGACAGAATCTCTGTGACAAACTAGAAACCTAGTACAATGGAAGCTCTCAGGAATCAAATAGAATGACCCGAGCTAATACTCTAATAATGGTGTAGATGGAGCTTAAGCTGCCTGTCTTAACCAGGTAAGACTTCAAGAATAAGGACTGTGACAACAACCTAGCCACAAGATGTTGGACCCAGTTTGTCCTGTCGACAAGCTTTGCTAGAGTAAAGTTGATTTGGAAATTGTATAAGCTGCTAATGAGTGACTGGTCTAGCTTGAAACCTATGCCTTGAGAGGGAACCTGCCTCTTACGCTGACTGGAAAACCAGAAACCATAGGCTCAAAGGCCAGAGAACTACCATAGAACCAACACTGACTGAAAAAGTCAATAAAATGATTCTTATATGATATTCTGCTATACACATAGATTGGTGCCTAGCCCAATTGTCATCTGAGAGGATTCACCCAGAAACTAACGTAAAGAGATGAAGCTGCAGCCAAATTTTAGGCAGTTATTGGGGAGTCCTACAAAAAACGTGGAAGAAGGTCTGGAGGAGCCAGTGGTATCAAAGACAACACAAGAAAATACACAGAATTAGCTACTCTGGGATCATAGTGGCTCATAGAGAGTGGACTGACAACCATGGAGCCTGCATGAGATTGAATTATTCCCTCTGTTTATAAGTTATAATTATTTAGCTTGTTGCAGGACTCCTAATAGTGGAAGCAGGACCTGTCTCTCAATCTGTTGGCTTTTCTAGTCTCACTAGAAACTTAATAGCCTAGTCCTACTGCAACTTGATGTGTCATGGCTGGTTGATATCCATGGGAGGCCTGGACTTTTCTGAAAATAAAGGAACAGTGGTTGAAACTTCAGGGAAAAGGGGAGGTGGGGCTGATGGACTGGGAGCAGAGGAGAGGAGAAACTGTGGCTAAAATGTATAAATAAAAAACAAACAAATCATTTCCTCCCATAAATTGTTTTTGGTCAGAATATTTTATCATAGCAACACAAAGGAAATCAGATAGTATAGAGATTGCAATGTGGGAACTTGGGAGAAAGATTTTCAAGGTCACACCTGCTCCTTGGTCATTTCTTTCACTTTGTTTCATCTCTTCCAATGGGGGAGCAGTATCAGAAAAGCACTATTAACACCATGTTATTACCCTTTATGTCAGACTCAAGCAATGTTTTTCATTAGCAAGTTTTAAAACCCTGAGCAAAAAATAACCTTCCTCTTTGTTGTCAGTCATCGTGAATAAAATCTAACATAGTTGGCTGTCTCTATGCAAGTTATTCCTTAAGCAACAAATTATAGTATCAAGTTCTATAGAATCATAATAAAATAGTATTCCAAATAGATATCCATCCTATAATGCTTTTCTTTTCTATATAGTAATTATAACTATGTAAATTATTTAAGTATGCACTATAATTTCTACTATGGTCTAAGTTTCACACTAGCTGGCCCAAGCTTCCTGAGTTTAGAAACTTTTTCTTTAGTTCCAGAAGCACATGGTACTTGAATGACAGACATATGATGATAGACTGAATCCCTCAACCTTCTCAATTCCATAAAGAATAAAAAGAATAGAGTTAAATGCAATTCACAAAACAAATTTAAAGTCAATGAAATGTAACTCACAAATTCAACTGAAAGTACAAAAGATAACCAAGCATAAATAAAAATCAAAATAAATCGTGCACAAGAATCATCATTCTGTTCTTTTAGCGGGAGTACACTGAGCAACATAGGTGGTACAGAGGTTTTGGATTCCTACAGTCTGCAAATATATTATTATTTAAACATCAAAGTTTATATATGGCACAGTGGAGAAGATATAGCAAGCTAATGGAACTTTCAGTGGGCAGTCAGAGAAAGCAGCTTGAGGGAACCATCAGGAAATGTGGAAAGGGGTCAAGGTGGTGCTGAGGGAGCTGGGTTAGGAGTCCTAGGTAACACCGGAGAAGAAGAATAGGATGCCAATAAAAAGAACTGAATGTAAAGTGCAGGCACTATGAAACATGGCCTTTACAGAGAGTAGTAGTTAGACTTGCTACCACTTTTCAGTTCATTTCAACTGACAAATTCCACACATATTGCCATATGTCTCAGTAACTTAAACATATATATATATGTTTAAGTTAACTTAAACATATATATATATGATAATACCTAAATGGATTTCTGGGATCTATGAAAATTTTATTCATGTAAGAACTTACTAACAGTTTTGACAATTTCCAAATGATTCTCTATAATGTAGCTATCAGTATGATAGTAACATGACTTTTGCATTGGTAAGCTAGAATGTAAAATGTTAGTGTTACTATTGATAACATGATTCTTCACACCGTCTTCTTGTAATATGGTTCTTTCATGAATAAAACTAGATAAAAACTGTTAATATTAATAAGGTTAGTGTCTAGCTTCATATTTATTATGTGCTGAACACGTCATACCTGTGGGTCTCTGTAAGTTTTTTTGTACTAAAATTCTTCTCAGAGTGCCATCCATTGCCGCCTCTTCTATATGGGAGTGATCCCCAATTACAGTCCAGTACATCATCCTAAAGAGAGAATGTCAAGGAGATTAGTTTGGGGATAGTCCTGTGAAAATGTCTCCTTCACTTACCAGTAAATACTCAAATCGCCTGTGTCAGAATAATTCATTTCCCTCATTAAGCAGATTCCTGACCCAACTTGAAAACAATACAATACAATATAATATAATATAATGTAATATAATATAATATAATATAGTATAGTATAATATAATAAAAATATTACCTACATAAAAGTTTTGAGATACAGTATTTAACAATGTACATTGTAGCTTATTTGCTATATAATTTTTAGTTCTGAAAACTCCTTAAAACCTAGAGAACAAT
Organism: Apodemus sylvaticus; assembly: GCF_947179515.1. Taxonomy (NCBI): domain Eukaryota; kingdom Metazoa; phylum Chordata; class Mammalia; order Rodentia; family Muridae; genus Apodemus; species Apodemus sylvaticus. Next base: position 20,250,128 of record NC_067476.1, read on the forward strand.
GTTTCCATCACTTGCAAGTATCTTCAGATTAAGTCATCAAAATGCGAAGAGATTTTGTTGATTTTGTCTTCATATTTTTTATTCTTAATCTCTAAGCACTCCTTTTAATATACTTAATATTTTATATTTAATTGTGGTTTAAAAGTAGTAGTCATGTGATTACCATGTCAGTTCTCCTGTTTATAATCAATGCATATAAACATAACAGAGAGGAAAAGAGATTCTCATACATGTACTAAATGCATAATATAGAAAACATTTATAAAAATATTTGGTGTCAACATTTAAAAAGGAAAAAGTTCTGAGAGAGTAGTATGGGAATTTTCAAGTCTCAGAAAATTATTTTACCTTGAATAAATTAAGAACACAATCTATATATAATCAATAATCATATTGTATTGAGAAAAAAAGCACCAGGCCATCAACCTACCCTCTTTTAGGATTTACAGCAATAGCATAGGGCTCGCCAGCCATATTAGTTAAGAGTCTGGTGCAGTTGGGACCATTGAGTTGTCCTACATTGATGGAGTACCTCAGGCTGGTCCAGTGAGTAGTATAGTAGCTGAACCAGTGCATTCTGGAATGATCAGTCCAATAAACATTTCCTACAACCCAGTCAACAGCAATGTCTCGGGGTCTTTTAAATTCAGGACACTAAAAGAGGAAGAGAAAAAAATACACCACAGTATTTTCAGGAGAAAAGGTGCATCCTTTTCTGTATCTACACATTAGAATTGTAGGGTTATCGGTGGATATTCGAGATATTATTACACAATTTTTCAATCATTGCAGAGTCAATATATCCAGTAAAGAATAGCAGTATCTTCTATTCTTCACTCCAACTTATTGTCACACATATAATTTACCCATGTCTTTAAGTGTATCAATTAACAATGTCTTTATTGATGGATGGAATTTACTTTATGAAGATATATTGATTTGTGTAGCATTCAGATATTTGTATCTATCTGCATCATTTACAATTTTAGGCCATTACAATTAACATGGTAAACATTCATATTCATGTCAATTAGAGCATACCCACTCAGTTATTTAATATTTATTCAGAAATGTAATGGTTGAGTACTAAGATATAAATATATACTGCTAGAAAATCTTATTCAAGAACTTTCATTAATACATATTTTTAGCAATGAGAAGAAATACAGAGTTTTCTAGATTTCTGCCACATAGAGTTGTCTTTAACAAATAAAAAATGTAGGATATACAGATACATTAACAGGGAAAAACATTTCAGTATGTTTTCAGATAAGTTGAAATATCTGTCTGAGAGCTTGAATATTTTAGTTATTTGGTTTTACAGAATTACCATGAAACAAAGGTAAAAAGGATTCATAGAAAATGTAAGCAAAATATTTATTCTGAAGCTTTAATTAACTTTGTCACTTTGAATGGAACTAACAAAGTAATTGACTTGGTCAGGTTTATTGTGCACAAGCAGAAGGAGAAGGAATCACAAGTAGTATCAAACCAAGAAGAGAAACAGTTATTTCAGGTGATTACTATTCGAATCTGCTCACAGTGGAGAGATGCTATTTTAACATATAATAGCCTTTTGGATGATTTAGTCATGAACAAAAAAAGTAGTTATCTCAAATATTTCAAACACACACACACACACACACACACACACACACACACACATGCATGCACACACACAGAGAATCTAAGAAAAGTAGTTGGAAGGCACTGTTTGCTGCTGACTGGTAATTCTTAAAAAAAAAGGAAGTTGCTTTCAATAAATCATGGATCCCAGAAGCAATTTTCCCCTTGTGGTATCAGGGATTCAACACAAGTGAAAAACATGCATTATATTAATTATATTTGTTTAGATTATCACAATATAAAAGTGTATATATATATATATATATATATATATATATATATATATATATACACACATCACCAAATGACAAAGATATTGCATGTCAGGATAAATCATAATAATCTTTTCTTTTTTTAATTTTTTTTAATTTTCTATATTCTTTGTTTACATTCCAAATGCCTTCCGCTTTCTTGGTACTCCCGCATAAGTCCCATAAGCCGTCTTCCCTCTGCCCATTCCCCCATGAGCCCCCTCTCATTTCTCTGTCCTGCTACTACTCGCCTACAATGCTGGATCAAGCCTCTCCAGGACCACGTGCCTCTCCTTCCTTCTTCTTGGGAATCATTTGATATGTTAATTGTGTCTTGGGTATTCAGAGCTTCTGGACTAATATAGACTTATCAGTGACTGCATTCCATGTGTGTTCTTTTGTGAATGAGTTGTCTCACTTAGGATGATATTTTCCAGTTCCAACCATTTGCCTAAGAATTTCATGAATTCATTATTTTTAATTACTGAGTAATTGTAACAGCATGCAATTCCACCAGCAGTGGAAGAGTGTTCCTCTTTCTACACATCCTCACCAACACCTGCTGTCTCCTGAGTTTTTAATCTTAGCCATTCAGACTGGTGTGAGGTGGAATCTCAGGAGTTAAATTGCTGCTCTACACTTTTTAATGTCTGTTACTGAATGCTTATTATGTTGATAGACAAACAGAACAAACCTTTACTATGAAGAAAATATGTTGTTGATCCACCTTGATCATAAGAAAATATTTACTCTTCCTTTTATCACATTAAAACATACAAACTCAAATTCTTGTCTTAATAATATCACTTCCAGAACTATGAAATTTTCATACAATTTTCATAGTTCTTTTTGAAATTAGTCTTTTTATGTTACTTCATTTACGTTGAAAATGTTGGTTATTCTTTGCAAGTTGGTACAACCACTCTGGAAATCAGTCTGGAGGTTCCTCAGAAAACTGGGCATGACACTTCTGGAGGACCCTGCTATACAACTTCTGGGCATATACCCAGAGTATTTACCTGGCATGCAATTAGGACACATGCTCCACTATGTTCATAGCAGCCTTATTTATAATAGCCAGAAGTTGGAAAGATCCCAGATGTCCCTCAGTGGAGGAATGGATACAGAAAATGTGGTATATTTACACAATGCAACACTACTCAACAATTAAAAAAAATGAATTCATGAAATTCTTAGGCAATTCCATGGTTGGACCTGGAAAATATCATCCTAAGTGAGGTAACTCATTTACAAAAGAACACACATGGAATGCAGTCACTGATAAGTGGATATTAGCATTCAGAAGCTCTGAATACCCAAGACACAACTCAAATATCAAATCATTCCCAAAAAGAAGGAAGAGATGTTCCTGGTGCTGGAATGATGCAGCATTGTAGGGGATTACCAGGACAGAGAAGTGGGAGGGGGTTGATTGGGGAATGGGCAGTGGGAAAAGGGCTAATGGGACTTATGGGGAGGGAGGAACGGAAAAGGGGAAATCATTTGGAATGTAAATAAAGAATATAGAAAATAAAAAAATTTAAAAATCTTGGTTATTCTTTAATTTTACAAATATAACCTTGAGCCACTGTCATCTATGAAACTCCATTCCTTACATTTAAAAGAATATGGATGTCATATTTAGCGATACTTGTTTTTTAAAGGTACATGCTATTTTGACAACTGAACCAGGAGTAAATTCTTTAAATAAAAATCAAATTTAGTTTGAATTTCCAGTATAAAATACATGTCTAGAAAACTGACATTTATTTTAAGCACAATGGATCCTGGTAGTATGACTCATATAAATCCTTTCTGAGGTGTTTGTTCCAGTTTTCTTTAAATTCCTTAATTCTTTGACAAAGTTTTTGACTGATCTTTTATTTTCTATTTCCTGAGGTCCATCTAGATAATTTTCATTTAAGAAAATTCTCTGAGATGGTTGGATAAAGAATTTCTATGTGACTATTTTGTACTTTCTTATTTTTTGAGGTTTTATGATGGAATCCATACTTGAAGATTTCTGTGGTTGGTTCTGTTTCTAATTTCAAGATCAACGAATGCCTTCTTTTAGATCTAATAAAGCTAAATATTGTGCCAAAATTGGCTATATTCAATTAATTATAACTGAAATGCTGATAATATCCGTAACAGTATTAATTTCCATGGAATGATGAAAGCAAATTAAGCATGTTATTGCAGACAGTGATTCACAGCACTGAGAATTCACTGATATTTACAACGGATAGAGTTTTATTTACAGAAGGAGAAGTGTAAAGAAGAGGCCATTACTCATTATGGCTCAAGGGCTTTAATAAAATATTATAATGCAATTATATTATTTTTCTTCTCCCGTTTAAAATTCTCTACACCCTCCTATATACCTCTTCTTGCTATCTTTAAAATTCATGGTCTTCTCTCTTATTAATGGTGCATGCATATATATTCCTGGGCACATAAATATATAACCTTATCTATCTACCATTATTTGTGTGTACATTTCATGGCTGACAACTTGGTAACAGATAACTAATTGCTGTGCACTTCCCTGCAAAAGACTATTTCTCCCACTTTCAGTATTCCTGAATTTCTTGTATTTCTTTTTGTAGGACATGATCTCCATGAAATCACAGGGATTTTGAATGATATTACCACAGACAATGACTCATACTAAATAGATTTTGACAAATGGTGAGAAAGAGAAAGCTCTTGTTACAATTTTAACTCTATCTGATAAACAAAAAATGTTAGAAAAAAGTAATTATTTAAACTGAATCAAAGAGACAGGATAGAGAATTGCCTGGGAATACAGAACATCATAGCATGAATCACTTAACTGTAAAAAGACAGAAAGAAAAGCAAAGCAATCAACTCAAAATAGTAGATGATTTTAATAACGTATTTTCTCTACAACAGAGATTATCTGAATGATGAATCAAACATTCAATAAATACATAAATACACAAAATGTAATTGATTACTAAGCAAAGAAACACAAAGGTATTAATAACTTTGAGGAATACCATCTATTAAATGGACACAGCAGATATACCAATCTAATCAAATAATATCCTACCTACACAGTATCTCATGAAAGAGCCTTTAAAAAGACTTCATGTGAGATACAAAACAAATCTTTAAATATGAAGAGAAAAAATTGAAATAACTCTATGTGTCCTATCTAAACACAATGCTCTATAATTTAAAATCCATAGCAAACAAATCTCTAGCAAATATACAAACTGTGAAAGCTTAAAAAATATATTCCTTAATGAAAACTGGATCAAAGAAGAAAGCCAGAAAAAAATTAAAAACCTCATGAAATTCACTGAAAATGACAACATAACAGAAAATATTCTGGGACACATTCTTATAAGTCCTAAGAGGGCAATCTGTTAAAATCATGCACTCTGATCAAGTTACATAACCAAAAATAAAAAATGAAGACATCATGGATTTGAAAGAGAGCATAGAGGAGAATATAGGATGATTTCCAGAATGTGAATTGATCTATACTTATCTCCTTGTACTAAGCTCAACTCCAAGTGGATCAAGGACCTCCACATAAAACCAGACACACTGAAACTAATAGAAAAGAAACTGGGGAAGACCCTTGAGGAAACAGGGGAATGGGCACAGGGGAAAAGTTCCTGAACAGAACACCAATAGCTTATGCTCTAAGATCAAGAACTGACAAATGAAACCTCATAAAATTATAAAGCTTCTGTATGGCAAAGGACACTGTCAAGCGGACAAAATGGCAACCAACAAATTGGAAAAGCATCTTCACCAACCCTACATCCGACAGAGGCCTAATATCCAATATATACAAACAACTCAAGAAGCTAGACGCCAGAAAGCCAAATAACCCTATTAAAAATGGGGTACAGAGCTAAACAAAGAATTTTCACATGAAGAACTTTGAATGGCTGAGAAGCACCTTAAGAAATGTTCAACATCACTCGTCATTAGGAAAATGCAAATCAAAACAACCCTGAGATTTCACCTTACACCAGTTAGAATGGCTAAGATTAAAAACTCAGGAGACAGTAGGTGTTGGCGAGGATGTGGAGAAAGAGGAACACTCCTCCACTGCTGGTGGGAATGCAAGTTGGTACAACCACTCTGGAAATCAGTCTGGCGGTTTCTCAGAAAACTGGGCATGACATTTCTGGAGGACCCTGCAATACCACTCCTGGGCATATACCCAGAGGATTCCCCAACATGCAATAAGGACACATGCTCGACTATGTTTATAGCAGCCCTATTTATAATAGCCAAAAGCTGGAAAGAACCCAGATGTCACTCAATTGAGGAATGGATACAGAAAATGTGGTATATTTATAAAATGGAATACTACTCAGCAATTAAAAACAATGAATTTATGAAATTCTTAGGCAAATTGTTGGATCTGGAAAGTATCATCCTAAGTGAGGTAACCCAGTCACAAAAGAACACTCATGGAATTCAGTCACTGATAAGTGAATATTAACTCAGAAACTCTGAATACCCAAGACACAATTCACATATCAATTGACTCCCAAGAAGAAGGAAGAAGTCCCAGATCCTGAAAATGCTTGTTCCAGCATTGTAGGGGAGCATCAGGACAGAAAAGTAGGAGGGGGCTGATAGGAGAATGGGCGGAGGGAAGAGAGCTTAGGGAACTTATGGGGAGGGGAGAACCGGGAAAAGGAAAATAATTTGGAATGTAAACATAGAATATAGAAAAAAAGAAATGAAAGGGAAGAAAGAATCATGTAAAAGAAGAAAATCATATATTCATATTACAATCTCAAAAAATAATTTAAAAAGCTCAGAAAAGACACTAATAAAGAATATACCTCAAGAATTTATATAAACAAAACAAAAACAAATCCAAAATGAAATAATAAAAGTCAGAGTGAAAATTAATGAGATAGTGACAATGAAAACTACTAAGAATCAGCTAATAGAAGAGTAGGTTTTCTGTTTATGAGAAAGTAAGCTAGATCAACAAACTCTTGTCACATGAGCAGAAAGAGGGAACCTAAATCAGCAGATTCAGCATTGAACAGAGAAACACTATAATAGACATGAGCACAATCTTAAGGGTATCATGCAAAATTAAAATGCTAAAAGTAATGGATGGATTTCTAGATCCATCAAAACCATAAGTCAAACAAAAACCAAACAAAAACAAAAAACAAAAAACAAAAAAGATTAACATTCTAAGTAGAAGCTTGGCTCATATGGATTCACAGAAGAATTGTAGAAGATCTTCAAAACAAAAATGCATTTTAAATGAAATTATAAAAGAGCTGCAGAAAACATACTTTAAAATTATTCTATTAATAGAAAGAAGAAACACAACAAAATCCCTATGAAGTCAATAATACTTTAATACCAAAAACAGATTAAGAAATATAACACACACACACACACACACACACAGAGAGAGAGAGAGAGAGAGAGAGAGAGAGAGAGAGAGAGACAGAGAGACAGAGAGACAGAGAGACAGAGAGACTGAGACAGAGAGAAACACAGAGAGACAAACAGACAGAACTATAGCACAAAATTCCTGGTGAGCATTATCTTAATTGAGATTTCCTGTGCTGTGCAGAAACACCATGACTAAGCCAACTCTTATAAAGGAGAACATTTAATTGGGGCTGGCTTAGAGATTCAGATGTTCAATGCATTATCATTAAGGTAAGAAGCATTTCTGCAGCATCCTGACAGACTAGCCTTAGAGGAGCTGAGAGTTATACATCTTGATCAGAAGGCAGCCAGGAGAAGACTTTCTCACATATGGCTATGAGGAGGGTCTCAAAGCTTACTTCCATAGTGATAGACTTCCTCTAACAAGGCCACACATACTCCAACATCTCCTAGTAGTGCCACTTCCTCATTCAAGCATATTCAAACCACAAGCATCAGTTGGAAAATTCTCAGCAAAATACTTGCATGCAAACTATAGCAGTACATCAAAAGGATCATATGTCATGCTCAAGTTGGATTTAAACAGGAGATGAAGAGATGGAACAAAAGGAGTTGAAATTTTTAATATGTAAAAATACCAGAAAAACATCTCAAAATTCATAATAAACCACAATTGACCCAGGATAGCCAAAACAATCCTTTAGTATACTTGACTATAGTGAAGTGATACTTAACAAAAATACACACTAGAGAAAGTAACCGTCACCAACCAACTAAAGTCAATGATCAGACAGTTTTAATGAAGAATTCCACCAGACTTTCAAAGAGGAATTGATGCCTATACTCTTCAAATTATTAGACAAATTATAAATTGAAGGAATATTTCACTACTTATTTTATGAGGTCATATATTCATAGACTCCAAGAATTTAGGAATAAGGAAAAGGACTAATAAGGGACACAATTTTTTTTTACTGAGAATGAGAAATGGGATAGATTTTTAGGGAGAATGAAAATAGGAGGTATAGGAACAGGAGGGTCAGGTTCTGAGTGGAAGGGGAGATGGGAAAGATCAGGCAAAAGTAGGGAAAAATGCCTAGACCTGGGGGAGCATAGAGAAGTATTATGACAACCTAGTATAGTAGAAAACTCTTAAAATTAAAAATGTGATTTTAATAAAGTCTTCAAATAATAAGGAAGACAAAGCCATAACTTGCCATTTCTTGTCAACCAAAGAAGCTATTAGTTATATCTGGTTATATCAATTGAGTTATATCAATTAAGCCAAAGGCATCCCATGGAAAGCCTTAAAAAAACGCAGGTTTTAGTAATAAGAGGTTGCACTTCACAAGATGATAACAAAGCCCCAATGGCTGACGACATCTTAAAAATACATACATTAAAAATCAACAAGTTGTTCAGTTGCCTGCATAGAACCTCTACATCCTAATGTCTTTCATAATGAAAAGTAATCTGCAGGCTACCAAAGGGGAAAAAATAAAACATGAACCTACCTACAGTCCATTTTTGTCTATAATGCCATCCTTGGTGAAGGATGTGCTAGAACAGTAGTAGCACATATGGTGTGGGAATAACTAACTGATCTCTAGTTTCACATCAGATCTACTCTACCAGATGGGACAGATAGCAGGTGCTGCTGGGGTAACTGAGAACCAATGCTTATTCATAGATTCAGCCATCATCAAGAGGCTTCCTCTTAGAACAGATGGAAAATATGCAGAGATCCACAGCCAAACATTACCCAGAGAGGGATAGAGACCTAAGAATACACAGTTCTAAATGGGATGTCTCTATCAAATTCCTTTCCTCAGAGCTCAAGGAACTCCATGGAAACGAAGCCAGAATGAGTGTAATAAGCACTCCCACAAAACATATTCAATTAACTTAAAATATAAAGAATACATTAAAAATATAATTATAAAAATAAAATTAAAAGTATAACATAACTTGATGCTGTGTAATTCTCAACACAGAGTCAAGTGGCATTCCTACAGCTTATATCTTTATTGCAGTATAAAATTGGAATGTGTTCTAAGCCACATCAGTGGTCACTCATGTGAGTTAGATATTTATGATAGATTCCATTATAAAAAAAAAAAGGAATCCAAACAGGTGTCATGGTGAATTTTAAGTGTTTGAATGCAATTAGACCTTTCTGTGGTATCACTTGACTTTTGAATTGTATGGGGAAAAAAAGGCCAGGCTCCGTGAAAATAAGTAAGTATGCATCTCTCTTTTCCTCCTAGGTTACATTAAAATACAAAATACACAATCATTTTAAAGGCTGTAATGCAAATAGAGAATGCCAACAACTACAATTCTAAACAAGTGGTCTGCATTATTATTCTTATAAGTAGCCATGATAATCAATATTCCCTTCCTGTATCAGCCAAATGCTCTCCAAAATGCATTTCTCAAAAGAGGAAAAGAATAGTGAAACTCTACTTGGTTTCTTGTCTCATGAGCAGATTTATGATATTCTTAAACTTGAAACAATTTTCTCCATGTTATGTTACTTTCTAATGGATAAAGCACACATATTTTCCCATTCCATCATTAAGATGAAATTGCTTCTGTTCACGATATGTATGAATTTTAAATATGAAATATAATGCATTCAAAACAGTCAGATGCTATTTATTTCCATCACTAGGGAGCAATGGTAAATGCATTCGATCAAACCATAAACCAGAACTTACAATAAACATGGTTTTGTGAAAACAGAAAGAAATATTTATTTCTAAGTGTGATGAAATAACTGATTATCTTAATTCTTCACATGCTTTAATTTTTTTTTAAAAAAGGAAGGATGTTGAAAGAAGGCAAAGCCTTCAAATTTTCTGTCATTTACTTACAATCAAGCCACTATTTGCTTGTCTCTTTTCTCTGGCATCGATCATTTTGTAGAAAATCCCGCCTGGATTAAACTGAGTACTCCAGACAATCACATTTCTTTGATAATATACATCCATCCCTGTTATTCTTGAATTATGTTCAACATGAGAAATCTGCTGATGACCGCCACTGTAGTTGAATGGATATACAAAACCCAGGATGTCAGTGTCATTAGCTATGTAGAGAGCTTGATCTTCAGAGCCTGCAGATTATTATAATAAAATACAAAATAGAGGAAATTTCAACTAGAGTAAAAGCGATGATATACTTTAAATTATCTTGAATTGTTATTCTTTATACAGTTTTGTCCAAAGTGAAAATCAGCTACTTTTATACCTTTTTAAAACTTTTCATAATATTTGATTTCTGGTTAACACTTTTCTACAATAATCTTTAGTAGTCACTTTCTTTTCTAAGTACAGAGCTCAATTCATGTGCATAAATTAAGGATTGGAAAGAGATGTCTTTAGTAAGTAACAACATGCTGTGTTTTGATGTCTTGATTTTTGGTGTTTAGATGCTATCCTGTGTCATGTGTCCCTATAACTTTACCTATTGATGTCTTGTTTTTTGAGGGGGTAATTATTCATTCAACCAATGACTTTGTAGAAACTCCATCACTAACTAAGCTACATCCTGTCCTGTTTTATTTTCCATTTAACAGATTTTTTTTGTTGTTGTTTTTGTTTGTTTGGCTGTTTTTTTTTTGTTGTTGTTGTTGTTGGTTTTCTCCGAGACAGGGTTTCTCTGTATAGTCCTGGCTGTCCTGGAACTCACTCTGTAGACCAGGCTGGCCTCGAACTCAGAAATCCGCCTGTCTCTGCCTCCCAAGTGCTAGGATTAAAGGGGTGATCCACCACTGCCCCGCTTAACAGGTTTTGTTCTTTGTTACACTAAGGTTTTGTAATTTCATTTTTATTTCCAATTAAATGAGAGAGTGTTCCCTAGGTTTTGATACCTGTAGCACATATTAATATTATTTTCACATTGATTGAAATGGAAAACCATGTAAGAATTCTAATATTATTAAAATATTAACTAGAAACTAGAACAACCTTGATGCATACATAGTTCTTGCAAATAACCATAATAATATGTCCTGACATGTAATTGTACAAATCCCACTTACATACATATATTAGGCTAAATTTTATCAGTCTCATCAATGCTTTGCATCACAGAATTTGATAATAGACAATAATTCATTTAATAGTCTAAATATGACTCAATATTTATTCCCTTTTGGATATTATTTTGGATATTATAATTCTTTTTGAACTTATTTTGATTTCTTACAGAAATCATGGAAATAGATATGACACTGAAATTTCATAAATGAAGAACCAAGCTTCAAATACCTCAGTGACTTCCTCTAGCCCATGTAGTATGATCATAGGATTTAAATTTATGTATACTACGCATCATTCACACAGGATAAATGACATTGAACCAGTTTTCTCATGTGATTACTTCTTATTAATCATACTGTGTAGCTGATGATAGTAAAGTTATATAATTGTGTACAATACATAAGTAATTAAAATATTTATTTAGAAGTCTAGAACCATAACTGTCTTTTATGAAAAAAAATGTAGTGACAAGTTAAAAAGTAACTAAATTTAGAAAGAAGATTTTATATTCAAACATTGAAAGGTCATACACAAATCCTCTTCTCTTTATAAGCCTAGTCCTTAAACTTTCATAGCTTTACAGTTATAAAATATATTTTTACATTCACTGAAAAGAACTGAATTACTGTGTTTAGACTATATGACTAGTGCTTAAATTTTTATTCTATTGATGTATTACTATAAACACAAAGTAATTTTAATACTTTTGTTCTATCTTTCATAATTTTCTCTGTAAATCACTTTGAACTAGACTAAGAAGATAAGGCAGAGACACAAGAAAGCAAGCTCTAGTGGTATACCGAGCAGTGGAGCAATACAGGCTACCAGGACATACTGCAGGTTTTAAAATGAGCTCACACAGGAGACTGAGGAAGTTTCCAGAACAGAAACATAATATTTTTAATTAAAGGAAAATATAGTTCACATTTCAAAATAAAAGTAAAATAGCCACATTTATTGCCTTAATATCTAAATATTTCATATTATCCAGAATAGGTCTATTGCTAAAATGCAATGAACAAAATTTTCCCCTTAAGATATGCATGAAGAATTGAAATGGCTTTTTAATTACCTTACCTTTTGCTATACAGCTGTTGTTTTTTTCTTGAAAGTTCTGGTCACAGACGCATTTATATGATCCTCGTGTGTTTAGACAGTGCTGGGAGCAGATTCCAAACACCAGGCATTCATTCAGATCTGTGAAAGAAGAGCTCAGAATCCATCTTCACCATTGCAAATTAAGGACTATTCTGACAACTAAGCAAAGAACCTGAACAGCCATCTGCAAATGAGCAGGGCTAAGTCAGCAAGAAATAAAGAAGGCACAGGTGATGTCTATGATCTGAAACTTGCCACTGAATTAAAGGCATAAGTACACCTGAGAACTCAGTCACATATTTAGGTGAATTGTTGACCTCCTGTTTTCCTTCTCCCCTTTCACATAGATTCTTCCGCTTCATACATATTGTATATTTGCCCTGATTGTGTAAGAAGATTCTAGCATAAAGTCATTCCTCAAATCATATTTAGCACAGAAAAATACCTGTCTTTTGTTTAGCACTTTACAGCAGTTTAAAGGCTCAGTGTGATACATGACCATTGCCAATGACATCTGAAGATGACATCATGACAGTATACTTTGCACATTCTGTTGCCTGTGGTATGGCATTTCTCCAGCCACTCCCGAAGCTCTGAAGTACCAACTACTTTCTGTGGAATGAACATTTACTTGTCTTCAGGAGGAATCAGGGATGAAGTAAAATTTATCATATTAACTCTTAATCATGTGCACTTCATGGCCCTATAGTTAAAGCCCTGATATAATATATATTTACATATAGGTTATTCTGATATTCTCTCTTAATTTAATGCCTAATTTTTACATGATGAGAAGTTGACAAGAAAGTCATTTAGACACTAACTTTAAATGTTGAAAGACTTTTTACAAAGGATTGCTTAAAATATGGTGCTAGAATAATAGCTTACAAGTTTCTCAAAGTGAATTATTTGCCATAGCATAAGAAATACCACAGTCAAGAAAAATGGATCATCTTATAATATGCTTCAATAGTTTTTAACCCATAAATTTTTAATTTGCATTTCAAAACAGAATTTCTATGACACACTCACAATTGTTGCAGGTCTAAATTTGCTCAGAGAGATTTATAGTCTCAGGGATGGTTAGCTTAGCTGTGTAAATAAACAAGCTCTTCAACCCAGGCCTGCTCTCTTTCTCTCTATTTGTCTGTCTGTCTGTCTCTGTCAATTTCTCTCTGTCTCTCTCTCTCTCTGTCTCTGTCTCTCTCTGTCTCTGTCTCTCTGTCTCTCCCTCTCTCTCTCTCTCTCTCTCTCTCTCTCTCTTTCCCATAAGTGAAATGTTAGCCCATAGATACTGCTTTTTATGAAAAGCAGTCATTGATCAACTTAGCAGCCTTGCGAGAGTCTTTATAAGCCAAGGATTTAAGTGCAAGTTGTTAAGAAAATGTGAAAATGTACGTTACCTGCACACTCTCTGCCTTTCATGTTTCTCTGAAATCCAGGTTTACAGCGACAGAAAACAGATGTTTTTATTTGATTACAATATGCATCATCTCCACATGGATTCTCATTGTTCTCACAGGTGTGTTCAGTAGGAGCTAGGATTTAAATAGTGGAATCAAAACTAAGATGACTTTGTGGGGTTTTTTTAATTGGAGTTTATTTTTTAATTTGAAATATTTTATTATGTGGATAATTCCCATTAAAGTTTTGCATTTTCTATGCACGTACACTCTTCTTTCTTATGAAGCTCACACGGCCTAAAATGACTGAATTCATTTTACTAAATACAGATGAGAACCTCTGCTTACACTGATATTGACAGCCATTGTCAGGCTACACTACTTTCTAAAGCTCAGTGATGTAAATAATTTTCCTGAAAGGCCATCTTCACAACAATATTTACATACCCTGTATCTTTTTCTAAGAGCCAAAACCTTCCTAGAATTTTTTTTTAACAACTTCTCTGCAGATGCATTCATCAGGCGCCAGAAGGCTAAACTCACAGCTTGATCCATTTTTGATTTGGGCACAATAATAAAAGTAACAGCTGAGAGGTAAACAGACTTAGAATGCCGTTAGAACAAAGTAAACCGTCCCTGTAATTTCAGTACAGTAGTTTTAGTTTCATTTAGTTTAGTTTTACTTTTCTTCCATTAAGGAAAGTCCCTTTAAATGCAAATAATCCAAAGGAGTTTTATTACGGAGGAAAAACTATGTTGTCTCTAACCTATGTCAACTGATGAACCTACGTCAACTGATGGAATTCACTCTAAAATCAACTCTTCTATCCCATAGTCCAAAAATGAGATGATACTCCAAGCAGTGCTACTTTAGCAAAGGCCTGATATATGTGCACGGTGAAGAGTTGTCTCCACACAAGAGCAGAGCAATTCATGCCTTCCTGGACCCCTGAAGTAGAAACCACTCACTCTTCATGCACCCTTGTTCATCGGAGCCGTCGCCACAGTCATCAAGCCCATCACACTGCAGCTCCACGGGGATACAGTTTCTGTTACTACAGGTAAACTCATCCTTTTTACAAGGCTTGGATTTAAATGACAGTTTACCTATGGAATCATTGAGAAAGTGGTTAGTGTTTCATACCATAAAACTGGACAAACCGAATTCACAATGTATTCAAGAGTGTACTAAATGCTGTGAAATTGTAGAATTTTCCATCTTATAATTTACGATTTATGGACTAAGCCAAATAGAGTTTTAGAGTTTTAGAATTTGGAAAATATTCCCTATGTGAAAGACACTTCTTATAAGAAAATGTGTGAATATTATTCCAAGCAGATTTTTAAGTAATGTTTTTATTCTTTGGGAATTTCACAGTTTGTTTTGATCATATTCGTTCCCCTTTCCAACTCCTCATGGATCCTTCCCATCCATCCACCTCCCTCTTGATGTTATTGCTCTCTCCTACTGAAATAAACAAATAAATAACAAAACAAGATAAAGCAAAAACAAATTGTCCAGTTTGTCTTGGCCAACTACTCCTGAGCATGGGTACCGCTCTGGGATGTAGTTGATATACACTATCAGTTTAATTTCACTGAAGAAAACAGACTTTCTCTCTTCCAGGGACTATCAATTGTGAATTACCTGTTAGCTAGGAGTCAGACTTCTACTCTCTGACGACCTCATGTTGTGATTTTTGCCTGTTATGAGCTTTCTTAGAACTTATGGATGCTGTAAAGGTTTCTGAGAGTTCATATGTACACATGGTCCCTTGTCTGGAAAACACTATTTCCTTGAAGTCATCTACCACCTGTGCCTTTAAGGGTATTTCTACTATCTCTTACATAAAGATCTCTGAGCCTTGAGGGGGAAATGTGACATACACATTCCATTTTGAGTTTACCATTTCTTAGTTTCTCATTCTAAACAAATCAACTGGTTATGGGTTTCTATGTTAATCACAGTATAATTAAATAAAAGCATTGCAGGAAAGAGAAATGTATTGACCCATATGTCTAGTACATTTTATTGCTATGTGCATTTAGTATATAATCATAGGTTTTGATATGACTTTTTTAAAAGGTAGGAATTTTTATCAGATGCAGACAGCCTTAGATGAGGAAGAGTCCAGCATGGTTTCTGAATCATCCTTGTTGGATATGTACCTATGGTATTGAAGTTATTTTGTATCTCAGAATATTGGGGAAAAGATTATATCTATACATAATTTATACAGACTCTCTCCTTTCCATCCCTATTTTCAACA
The DNA here is from genome assembly GCF_947179515.1 of Apodemus sylvaticus. NCBI lineage: Eukaryota > Metazoa > Chordata > Mammalia > Rodentia > Muridae > Apodemus > Apodemus sylvaticus. Next base: position 20,266,240 of record NC_067476.1, read on the forward strand.
AGAAATTCTAAGTTATTTTTTATGTGAGATTAATATTATCTTGCATGAAATACCTTAGGGAGAGACTTTGGATAAAGTCATACAACTTTCTTTTTAAATGCATATGCAATTTTAGGGAGTTGCTTTCCTTTTATATTACTATGGTAAGCTCTGGTGCCTGGGAAAAAGCCTTTATATATCCAAAAATGAATATTTTGCTATAATTAATTTTAAGTAATAAATTTTTTCTCTTATCTTTCAAATTGCTCCTAAATCAATATTTCCAATTGAACAGATTTACCACTGCAGTGTTCTTCGTCAGAGTTGTCCCCACAGTCATTAATCCCATTGCATATTTTCTCAAGTTGAAGACAGATTCTATCATTTCTGCATCTGTAAGGCCTTGTGGGTGGGCACAGAAATTTGACTGAAAGAATAAAAACAGAGGAAAAAAACCAACAAAAAATGACTCCTTTGGATATATATACTAACCTATTAAGAATGTACTTTCTTTTTAGAAAGAAAAGATGGTTTTTGCTTTTAATTTAAAATGATGAATCTTGGATACTAGAAAAAATATAGAAGGATTTGTTCAATTTACTTTTTACAGAAAAGTATATATTTGAAGATAATAAATGGGGTAACACAGGAATTTCTGTTCTTGCTTCCTGTCTTAGGTAGGGTTTTACTGCTGTGAAGACATACCATGACTCAAATAACTTTTATAATGTCTAACACTTAATTAGGCTGGCTTCCATTTTCAGTGGTTCACTCCATTATCATTATGGCTGAATACAGGCAGACGTGGTTCTGCATCCTGAGCCAACGACAACCAGGAAGATACCATCTTTGGCAGGGAGCCAGTAGAGGACTCTTCACAGTGAGTGGAGTCTAAATATAGGAGCCTCAAAACAGACATCCATAGGGACATACTTCCTCTAACAATGCACCTCCTCCCATATGGCCACATCTCTAATAGTGCCAGTTCCCATGGGCCAAGCATATTCAAACCACCACTGTTCCTTACCTGGAATGAGTAGACTGATTATGTCTTCCCAGAAATAATATCACACAAATGATTCCATGCTTAAACATAATCAATAATTCATAGTAGGAACTTAGCTAAACTGATGTAGTTCTAATCTGTCTCCTGAATATAAACTTTATACCCATCACAAAATACTATTCTTAACCTTAACCACATAAGCCTCTTTTTCTAATATGTGACAGTGCATACAAGACTCATATTTTCACAAAGTATAAAAAAAAATAGGTGATGGGTAAGTGTCTACCCTTAAACAAATGCACCCTCTCTCCAGCTCATGTAACATTAATGAAAAGGCAGAAAGAAAAAAAAAAGTCAGAGTCAAGATATATGATCAAAGGCTGTAAAATGTCCCCTTCTTGGTAAGACATAGTCATTGTAATCATGACCTCATGGCAGTGGTAGATGCCTTCACTGGCTCTGCATAAAAATTAGCTTGTCAGTATTCAAGCATATTTAGAGGATGGGCTTGGAGGTTTCCACTTTTATAGGTGAATTACTTTCCACTGACATTTTCATGGAGAGGGAGAGTCAATGTCTTCAGTTATGTGCTCACTGGTCATTTCCCTGGACTCCAATAGACAGTTCCTATTCATTGATCACACAGATTGTGCTGGTAAAACTAAATAGATCATAAAATTAAAACCAAATTCCACAGAGCTGGAGAAGAGACTGGTAGAAAAGGAGGAGGGTTGATAAGGATCAAGTGAAATAATGGAAGGAAATGCGCTTCAGACTCTGATGTGGATGATTGCTTAAATCATTATGGTTCTATTTGCCTCTACACATTATCGAACATCTAATTTAAGATCTTTAATAACTCAACAGTGTTTGGGTGACAAAGAACCATAGACTAGATAGCCAAAAGATCTAGATCAAAACAAAATACCAGTGGTCTTTACAAAGACATGACAATAAATGACTCCTAATAACAGTCTGCTATACTTATAGATAAGTGTCTTATTCTGCTACCATCATGGATGCTTTTAGGAATAAATATAGAGGTTAGACATTGGAAAGAGAGAGAGGGAGAGAGGGAATGAGAGAGAGAAAGAGAGAGAGAGAGAGAGAGAGAGAGAGAGAGAGAGAGAGAGAGAGACCAAGAAGCTTGGAACACACAATTCTAAAATCAGTCTCCTCAGAGCTCAAAGAAGCATAATGAAGATAAGATAGGCAGAGTAAAAGAGCCAAAGTAGATGGAGGACAACAAGAAAACAAAGCCCTATAAATCAAATGTACAAACCTCATAATGAGCTTGCAGAGACTGACGAAGAAAGCATTTGGACTACATAGCTCTGTACTAGGTCCCCTTTGGATATATTACAGCTTTCATTTTAGTCTTTTTATGAATCCCTTAAGGGTCTTTGATTGCTGTGTCTTCTCCTGGGATGTTTTCCATCAGATGGTTTGCCTTGTCTAATTTTGATGCAATTTCTTTTGTTTTATCTTATGGTTTATTTTGTTATGTTTTGTTACTATGCCAAAGAAACCTATTCTTTTCTATTAAAATACAGAAGGGCATGAACTGAGATGGGAGGGGGATGGAAAGGAACTGGACAGAGTAGAGAAAGAGGGAACTGTAATCAGGATATATTATATAAATAAAGGAATCTATTTTTTTTAAACAGGGACATAATAAGATTAAAAATAATTTTCTTCTGATCAAGGGCAAATTTTCCTGTCAGTTCTATTGTGCCTGTCAGTACAAGTAATTGCCATATCAGAGAGAACAGAGAAGCCCTGCAGGAAGAAGGGCGCACCAGCTGCTAGAAGTCTAGCTCTCAGCTTTGATGGACACTCCCTGCTGCACCACCAAGACAAGAAGACTGAAAAGGTAACAGTAGCCAAACAAAAATAAACAGCCACACTTGTAAAATAAACATTACTAAAGCTTAAATCACTCAATGTACCTCACATGTTACTAATTGTAGTCATCATTACCAGACTATCAGCACTGGACAGATGATCCATATAAAACATAAACATTGAAGTACAGGAGCTAATAGACATTATAAGCCAAATGGACCTAACAGATATCTACATATTACTTTAACCAAGAACAATAAAACATATTTTATTCTTAGTACCTAATGGAATATTTTTTTCCAAATTGAGCAAATACTTAGTTACAAAGCAAGTCTCAAGAGATATAAGAGTACTGGAATAACCCCCTGTATCCATCCTAACAGACAACCATGGATTAAAAATAATTGCCACAACAGAAACAACAAAAAGTCTAAAACTCATGGAAAATGAATAACTCTTTACTGAATGACTGACTGCTGGGCCAAGGTAGAAATAAAAAGATACATAAAGGACTTCCTGAAATTCAATCAAAATGAAGATACAACATACTCAACCTTACTGTGCACATTGAAAGTTGGGCTAAAGCAAAAGTTCATAATGTTAAGTTCATATACTAAAAAATGGAGAGAATGCCTACTAACAACTTAAAACACACTGTAATTCTCTAGAACAAAAATAAGCAAGCACAATAGGAGTAGTAGAGGGCAGAAAAGAATCACTGAGGACTGAAATCTGAAAAATAGAAAGAAAGAGAACAATAAAAAGAACCAGTAAAATAAAACAACCATTCTTTGAGAAAATCATCAAGATATACTGTTATCACTAAAAGATAGAAAGAATATCCAAATTAACAAAATCAGAAATGAAAAGGGGACATAACAATAGACATCAAGGAACTACAAAGAATCATCAAATTTTAATTAAATATCCTATATTCCGCAAAATTAAAAAAAATCTAAAAATATTGGAAAGTTTTCTTGATAGATACTATTACCAAAGTTAAATCAAGATCAGATAAACAATTTTTTAAAAAACCTATAAATACTAAGGAAATAGAAGTAGTCATTAAAAGTTTCAAAAACACAAAAGAATGAAAGAAGAAAGAAAGAAAGAAAGAAAGAAAGAAAGAAAGAAAGAAAGAAAGAAAGAAAGAAGGAAGGAAGGAAGGAAGGAAGGAAGGAAGGAAGGAAGGAAAAGAGGAAGAAACAAAAACAAAAGAAAGGATATGAAAGAAAAGAAAAAAGAAAAGAAAAGAAAAGAAAGAAAAGAAAAGAAAGAAAAGTGCAGAGAGCCTTATAGGGGTACCTTGCCACCTGGCAGAAACTTGACATTGACCAAGGACAAGGAAATGAGCTGCTAGGCAGGAATCTGACATTAGGGCGTGATAAGGAAGTTAAGTTTGGGCAAGAATCTGAAGTTAGGCAGGGAACTTCAGAGGGAAGTAGGTAGAGGCAGGAATTTTAATCTTAGGGTGGAACAAAAGAAGCAGGCTTCAGGCAAGATTTTGGACTTGGATAAGGAATTAGGCTTAGGTATTAAACCTGCCTTTGTTTGCAGAATTGACTGGGGTCATGCTGCAGTTTTGTCTAATTGTCTCTTTCTTTTTAATCCACTGAAGAACCTGTTGACTGACTAAGCAGGCTTGGTCCGAAAAGAAAGGGGACCAGGGAGAGACACTTTCAGCACAGAATTCTACCTGATTTTCAAAGAAGAGTAAATGTCAATATTCCTCAAACTATTCCACAGGATAGAAACAGAAAAAATAATGCCAAATTCATTTTATTGTCTAAGTCATCCGGATAACCAAATCACCTAAATATTCAATAAAGAAAGAGAATTGCAGAGCAATTTCTCTCACGAACATTGATAGAAAAATACTTAATAACGCAAATGCAAAGAAAATCTAGAATATATTACAAAGTTCATCCACCATGGTCAAGTAGGCTTCATCCTTGAGATACTGGGATGGTTCAACAAAAATATATCAATGTAATACCACATATACACAAATTCAAAGAAAATACTGCTTGAGCATCTCAATAAATACTGAAAAATCCTTTGAAAAACCCAATGCCCATTCATGGTAAAATTTTTGGAACAATCAGAAATACTAAGGACATTCCTAAACGTAATAAAGTCAACTTATAACAAGCTTATTGCCAACATCAAATTAAATAGAGTAAAACTTAAAACTGTCTCACTAAAATCAGGAGCAAGACAAAGATGACCACCCTTTCTTCTATATTTAAAACAGTATTTAAATTTCTAGCTAGAACAATAAGATGTCTGAAGGAGATCAAGGGAGTACAAATTGGAAAACAAGACAAAGAATCAATATTCACTGTTGAATGTAACAGCCCCAAAAACTCTACCAGGGAACTCTTACAGATGATAAACACATTCTGCAAAGTGGCTATAGTTATTAACTTAAAAAAAAAACATATCAATTGCCCTCATATATACTGTCAGGATATTATCAAAAGAATGATGCATAGTGAACAATGCCTTGGTAAACAGTGAGAGAGGCTCCAGACAAAAGGCAGAAGGCCTTTGACCTCAAGTACATTTTGTTCCCATCATATTTTTCAAGCATGATTCCACGGCCCCTATGTTTAACATTCACATTCAGTTAATATGATGTTTATTCTTGTTGAACCTCAAAACCTAGCGAGAACCCAACTGCCTGGAATTTCGATTTGGCCTTCTGCCTTGCTGTCATAGTTTCCCAGATTCCATATTTATTACAAGCCAGGGAATCATATTTAAACTAATCTGCCAAGAATGTTCTGGAAAAGTCCTGCTGTGTCAATATTTACTGTGCTTACTTGTATTTACTTACATGACTTCCTGACCTTGTTTTTCTGATTTCAAACCATGTTTCTTGAATTATTGCTTCCTTTGTTACATTTTTGTATAAAACTACATTAAAATTGGCATAAAGTTTTCTACAGCATTAGACTGTAGTCTGCCCCATTCTTTCAGCTATCAGATCTTAGGTACAGTAAAGAAGATATGCATAAGTGCGGGAAAGTCCACATGTACAAATGACAAAGAAGCTGAGACAGAAATCAGAAAAACAATGCCATTTACAATATCGACAAATAATATAAAATATCTAGTGTAACTATAACTAAGAAAAGTAAAGACATAATGACAATAACTTCAAGTCTTTAAGGAAATAAGTTGAAATAGACTTCAGAAGATGGAAATATCTTTCATGTTCATTGGGAGGATTAACACAGTAAAAGTAACTGATCTACAAAAATGAATCTACACATTCAACACAATCCCTATCAAAATTCCAAAGCAATATTTTTACAAACCTTGACAGAAAAATATTCAGCCTTATATCAAAAACAAGCAAATGAACAAACAAAGTCATCTAAAACAATTCTGTACCATAAATGAGTTTCCAGAAGTATCACCATCTCAGATTTCAAGTGTACTACAGAACAATCAAAATAAAAACCTGATGAATATTGGTACAACAACAGATAAGTTTATCAATGCAATCAAATCAAAGACCCAGTAATAAATCCACATAATTATGGATATTTGATTTTTGGACAAAGTAGTCAAATTTATGCAATAGAAAAAAAGCATGTTCAGCAAATGTTGCTGGTCCAACTGTATTTCTGCATGTAGAAGAAACAGAATAGGTTCTTATTTATCACCATGAATAATCTCAAACATAAGAGGATAAAAGACCTCAATGTGAAACCAGATACACTAAACCAGATAGAAGAGAAATTGCAGAATCAGCTTTATACACATTGGCATGAAGACAACTTCCTGAACAGAACATCAGTAGCTTATGCAATTAGCTCAACAAATAATAAGTCAACTTCATAAAACTGAAACCTTCTCTAAGATAAAGGACACTGTCAATGTAACAAAACAACAGTCTCTAGAATAGGAAAAGATCTTCATCAACCCTGCACCTGACAGAGGGCTTATATCCAAAATATGTAAAGAACTCACAAAATTACACAATAACAAATCAAATAAACAAATTTAAAAATAGGGTATTGGTGTTAACTCTTCTTTGAAGGTCTGATAGAATTCTGCATTGAAACCATCTGGTCCTGTGCTTTTTTTGGTTGGAAGACTTTCTATGACTCCTTCTATTTCTTTAGGCATTATGGGACTGTTTAGATGATCTATTTGGTCCTGATTTAATTTTGGTATTTGGTATCTGTCAAGGAAATTGTCCATTTCCTCCAGATTCTCCAGTTGTGTTGAGTATAGGCTCTTGTAGTAGGATCTGATGATTTTTTGGATTTCCTCAGTTTCCGTTGTTATATCTCCCTTTTCATTTCTAAGTTTGTTAATTTGGATACTTTCTCTGTGCCCTTTGGTCAGTCTGGCTAAGGGTTTATCTATCTTGTTGATTTTCTCAAAGAACCAGCTCCTGGAATAGAAACAGAAGGAACACTACCCAATTCCTTCTACGAAGCCACAATTATGCTGATACCAAAGCCACACAAAGATCCAACAAAGAAAGAGAACTTCAGACCAATTTCCCTTATGAACATCGATGCAAAAATACTCAATAAAATTCTTGCCAACCGAATCCAAGAACACATCAAAACGATCATCCACCATGATCAAGTAGGCTTTATCCCGGGAATGCAGGGTTGGTTTAATATACGGAAATCCATCAATGCAATCAACTACATAAACAAACTCAAAGAAAAAAACCACATGGTCATTTCATTGGATGCTGAAAAAGCATTTGACAAAATTCAGCATCCTTTCATGCTTAAAGTCTTGGAAAGAACGGGAATTCAAGGCCCATACCTAAACATAGTAAAAGTAATATACAGCAAACCGGTAGCCAACATCAAACTAAATGGAGAGAAACTTGAAGCAATCCCACTAAAATCAGGGACTAGACAGGGCTGCCCCCTCTCTCTTTATCTTTTCAATATTGTACTTGATGTACTAGCTCAGGCAATTCGACAACATAAAAAGAGGGTACAGAGTTAAACAGAAAATTCTTGACAAAGGAATCTCTAAGGTCCAAGAAACAAAAATTGTTCAACATACTTAGCCATTCTTCCATTGCTGGTAGGAAAAGGAACTTTGGAAATCAATTTGGTCGTTTCTCGGAAAATTGGGAATAGATCTAACTCAAGACTCAGCTATACCACTCATGGGCAAATGTCCAAAGGATACTCCACCATACAAAGACAATTGCTCAACTATGTTCATAGCACTTTTATTCACAATAGCCAAAAACTGGAAGCTACCTTAGATTGAGACAGGAACAGGGGAGATCAGGTTGGAGGACAAAGAATGGCGAGAGTGTTGTCAGAAATTGGAATAGGGCGAGCATCTCTGGAAAAATCTAGAAACCTAAGGTAATGGAAACTCCCAGGAATCTCTAAAAGCAACCTTAGCTAAGTGGGGGAAATGCTGCCTGAACAGGCCATCTCCTGTAACCAGGCAACACTTCCAATGGAGCGATTGGGACAGCAATCATACACAAAACCTTTGACCTATTTTTTTTTTTTTTTGCCCAGCATTCATGATATATAGGGTGCATCTTGTCCTGCATACAAGATAGAGCAGACAAATTCAGTGAATGGTAAACCAATGCCTGGTCCAACTTGAGACCCATGCCTTGAGTGGAAGCCTACTTCTGATACTCTTAGTGGTATTCTCCTATACTTGCAGACAGGTACCTAAGATAAGCATCATCAGACAAGATTCACCCAGCAGCCAATGGAAAGGGATGGAGAGAACTACAGTCAAACATCAAACAGGATCTGGGGCATCCTGCATTAGAGTGGGAAGAAGAATGTAGTAGCTTGAGGGGTCAAGGACAACACAAGAAAATGCACAGAAGGTACTATCCTGTTCCATATTGGCTCACTTAGACAGAATCAGCAAGTGAGTATGCATGGTACTGATGTAACATAGGCCATCTGCACTTATGCAAACAGTTGTGTAGCTTGGTCTTCATGTGACACTACTGAAATTGGGAGCACAGGTTGTCTCTGACTCTGTTGCCCGCTTATAGGACTTTTTCCCCTAATTGGGATATTTCATCTAGCCTCAATAGTAGAAGATATGCCTATTCTTGCTGCAACTTAATAGGCCAAGACTGCTTTATAACTATTAGAGGGCCTCCTTTTTCTGTAGAGAAAGGAAAGAGGAGGGAATGGGGAAGCGAGGGAAGACTGGAGAGGGCTAGGAGGTAAGAAGGGAGAAAAAACTGGTGCTCAGGACATAAAGTAAACAAATTAATTTATTAATTAGAAAATATAAGAAATTGGTTATGCTGATAATTTCAAATTTTAGTATGTTTTCATTTCACATACCCTGAAAACATTAGTTAAGGGTAAATTGAACATAGAGAACCTGTTGTTTTTTTGTTTTGTTTTGTTTGTTTTTTAAAATCTCAATGCTGAATGGACAATGTAATTTTGCTTATATTGTACATTGATTTATGAACAGCCACCAAAGTGAGTTCTTATTTCTGGTATGCACTAGAATATTCACATTATTTCCATTTACTAATATTAAAACTTCCCTATAATAAAACACACATTGGAATGAAGCCAAAATATTTAAATCTACTTCATTCAGTTCAAAGGTTCATCTGATGTATATAAATAAATTCTTTTAAATAGTGTATATTGTTGTATTGTATCTGCTGAATATGTCTGACAGGGCAGGTTCAGATGTTAGTGTGTCTACAGAGTCATGAACTTTTAAGAGGGTGATATCTTTATTACCTGGGCAGAAGCTGAGTCTGATGATATACTATATGTACCTGACTACAGGGATATGGAATTTGCATATCGTCTCAATACTTCCCTGGTGTCCATCAAAGTGTTAGATCATACGATCTCATTAAGAGCCATGTGAGAGATCATACCACACATGTCAGGGGTTTCATCAGAGTTGTCTCCACAGTCATCTTCTCCATCACAGACCCAGAAATGGAGCTTGCAAAGGGAGTTATTGCACAGGAACTCGTCAGCTCTGCATATACTTCCTCCTTCATTTTTAAGGAGAGATTGAGAAAATCAGTAATGCCAAAAAGAAGGGTTCAGCAACCACTACTTTTCTATTAATTCTGCTTCATTTCCTTATATTTCTTTTGAGCATTATATCAGAAACAGGCAGTTTTCAAACAATTGTCTTTAACAAAATGCTTGTTCCTCATCATGCAATTCAAACATCTTTATATTACTATCAAACATATTTTGTTTAGAGAATACCAAGAAATTACAGAAGAAGATTTTGTTTATAAATATAAATCACCTTCAATTTAACACATTTTGGTTACAATTTACAAGTTTGTATGTTTTAAAGTATTAACTTATATCATCAAATTCTGTTGAGCAAACAAAAACAATGGTAATAAGCTGTATTTTGTGATCATTTTTCACCCAGGTCCAATCAACAACTCTAGGGTATTTATTTCATTCCTGATGCTGGTCTTCTTTTTTGGTAAAATGTTAAAAATATAGATCCCTAGGTAGGATAACTATAATCAAAATCTCCTATATGTGTTTCTATGTGTGTGTGTGGGTATGTGTGTATGTGTGTGTGTGTGTGTGTGTGTGTGAGAGAGAGAGAGAGAGAGAGAGAGAGAGAGAGAGAGAGATTGATTTTAACCATATATATATATATATATATATATATATATATAAAATTTATAAAATGCTTTATATACATATATCTTCATGAAGGTTATAAAATAGGTTTCCATATCAGTTTTAAAAACATACTTATTTCTGCTAAAGACAGCACATACTTTAGTCATAGGAAATAAAGAAATCAATATGGTGTTAAACAATATCAATCAACCAGACACCCCCCCCCCAAGAGCTCCCAGAACTAAACTGCCAACCAAAGAATACACATGGAGGGATCCACGGCTCCAACTGCATATGTAGCAGAGCATGGTCTTGTTGGGCAACAATGGAGGAGAGGTCCTTGGTCCTATGAAGGCTCGATGCCCTAGTGTAGGGGAATGCCAGGGCAGAGAGGTGAGAGTGTGTGGTTGGTTTGGTGGGGGAACACCCTCATAGAAGCAGGGTGAGTGGGATGGATACAGTATTTCTGGAGGGGGGAACAGGAAAGGGTATAACATTCAAAATATAAATAAATAAAATATCCAATAAAAAAGATGTCAAAGACACACAATGGTATGTTTTTAATTAGTCAGAGAGTTTACTGACATTCACTGTGTCATGCTTCAAAGTTCTATACTGATCCCTAAAATGTTCCTTTTCTTTAAATGTCTACAATGTCAAGCTTTAATATGCTGGAATCTAATAGTAATTTCAGTACCAAAACCAGCACAACCTAACATAACCATTTAATATTTTCTCTGAAAACAATACAAAAGAAAGGATGGGTGACCTTTCATAGTAAAGGGGTAATGAATACTTCATTAATGTAATGGTATCTACCTGAATTCTAGCACTTTGAAGACTGATGAAAGAGCTTGAGTGTGGAAACAGTAGAGGTTATGAAGTTACCTAGATAAAAAATTTACAAATAAAGAAGAGGAGGAAGGGAGGAAGAGAGGAAGAGAGGGAGAAGGGAGGAAGGGAGGAAAGGAAAGAAAGATAGAAATGGAGAAGGCAGAGGTGAGGAGAATGAATCATCTGTCCCAACAATGGGAGTTACTGGGACCAGTGGGACCCAGGCACACCAGAACTCCACCAGGCCAGTGGCTCAGGTGCCCTGAGCAGATTTTGGGGATAAACTCCACAGCAGGTCTGACAACACCCAGAGGAAACTCCATTCCCCAGGCACTTTTACAAGCCTAGAATCACAGGATCCCAGGATCTCAGGATCCCAGGATCCCAGGAGCTTAGTCACACAGGGAATCTCAGGATCCCAGAGGGAGCTTGACTCCCAGGAGCTCAGACACACCCAGGATCTCAGGATCACAGGATCACAGAATCACAGGATTATAGACACAGCTTGACTCTGAGGAGTTCTGACAGAACCAGGATAATAGGAAGGACAGGCTCCAGTCACATATAGGAAGGGCAAGTAGCAGTAGATATAATCAGATGGCAGGAGGCAAGCATAAGAACACAAGCAACAGAAAGCTAGGTCACTTGTCATCATTAGTACCTAATTCTTGCACCATAGCAAATCCTAGATACACCATCACACCAGAAAAGCAAGATTCAGATATAAAATCACTTCTCATGATGATGCTGGAGGACTTTAAGAAGGACATAAATAATCCCCTTAAAGAAATACAGGAGAACACAGGCAAACATCTGGAAGCCCTAAAAGAAGAAACACAAAAATCCATTAAAGAATTACAGGAAAAAATCAATCAAGCAGGCAAAGGAGATGAACAAAACCATCCAGAATCTAAAAATGGAACTTGAAACAATAAAGAAATCACAAAGTGAGACAATCCTGCAGCTAGAAAACCTAGGAAAGAGTTCAGGGGTCATAGATGCAAGCATCAGCAACCGAATACAAGAGAAAGAAGAGAGAATCTAAGGTGCAGAAGATACCAGAGAAAACATTGACACAACAGTTAAAGAAAACATAAAAAACAAAAAGCTCCTAACCCCAAACATCCAGGAAATCCAGAACAAAATGAGAAGACCAAATCTAAGGATAATAGATGAAGAGAGTGAAGATTCAACTTAAAGGTTCAGTAAATATCTTCAACAGAATTATAAAAGAAAACTCCCCTAACCTAAAGAAAGAGATGCCCACAAACATGCAAAAATCCTACAGAACTCCAAATAGACTGGACTAGAACAGAAATACCACCTGTTACATAATAATCAAAACACCAAATGCACTGAACAAGGAAAGAATATTAAAAGCAGTAAGGGATAAAGGTCAAGTAACATATAAGGAAGAACTATCAGAATTACAGCAGACTTCTCACCAGAGACTATGAAAGCTAGAAGATCCTGGACAGATATCATACAGACCTTAAGAGAACACAGATGCCAGCCCAGGTCTGGCAAAACTCTCAATTACCATAAGTGGAGAAAACAAGATATTCCAGGACAAAACCAATTACACAATATCTTTCCACACATCCAGCCCTACAAAGGATAATAGATGGAAAACTCCAACACAAAGAGGAAAACTACACCCTAGAAGAAACAAGAAATGAATCTTTTATTTTAATTAGATATATTCTTTATTTACATTTCAAATGTTGGCTCCTTTCCTGGTTTCCCCCATGAAAAACCCCTAAGCCATTCCCCCTCCCCTGCCTGTCCTGGCATTCCCCTATACTGGAGCATTGAGCCCGACCAAAGGCCTCTCCTCCCTTTGATGTCCAAGAAGGCCATCCTCTGCTACATATGTAGCTGGAGCCATGGATGCCTCCATGTATACTCTTTGGTTAGTGGTTTAGTCCCTGGGAACTCTGGCGGTACTGGGTGGTTCATATTGTTGTTCCTCCTATGGAGCTGCAAACCCCTTTATCTCCTTGGGTCCTTTCTTTAGCTCCTCCATTGGGGTCCCTGTGCTTAGTTCAATGGTTGGCTGAGAGCATCCCCCACTGTATTTGTCATGCACTGGCAGAGCTTCTCAGCAGACAGTTATATCAGGCTCCTATCACAAAGTGTGGATCAGAGACTGAAGGGAACATAATTCAGAGACTGATCCACCTGGGGATCAATTCCATATACAGTTACCAAACCCAGAAACTATTGTGAAAGTAATCTTTCAACAAACAGACACAAACAAAATTCTACTTCTAACAACAAAATTAGCAGGAACTAACAATCACTTTTCCTTAATATTCTTTAATATGAAAATTAATATTACAAAATTATCCTAATCAGTTGAAATATGGGGATAAAAATATGAGGAACTAGACCATTGTCACCCAGTGGTTGCTCTGATGTAATTTGGAGAGATATGTCCAATATTGTACAATCAATATACACTTTCCTCTTGTTTGTAGGGAACAGTGTCATGCTGTGTACCACACAATGGTCCTGAAATCATGCTACTCCTATTTCAGCCTCTCTATAAGTATGATTGTTTATGTGATGTTTTTACACTATACTATGGGTTTTAGAATAGCTTACATATTTCAAAATTATTTATACAGCCAAAGAAGATGACCTTATAAGTTCCCCTTTATCTGAGATGAATGCTTTTGAAAATCATCACATCCAATGAACCAGAATCTTAACCTCACCTAATATCTGTGCCACACTCCAAGGAGAACCATTGTTCATTGAAAGAGTTGAGAAATGACTTCATGGATAGACCATCTTAATACACACCATTTCTTATATGAATGTAACCTGTTCCCTCTGGGCTGAGAATGATGATAATCACTCAAGTCAAAAAGCTTTGAACATAGCAGGAAATCATTATCCAAATAATTGTGCCTACAATTCATTCCTTGGCACAGCAGTACTCTCAACTCTTAGCTACTATGGAGGTAAAATCCTTTGGTGATGTGAAAGACATTGAACTATAGCCTTATTACAATGAACTCCAATGTCTAAAAGTTTTACTTCTTTTTGGGTTTCTATCACAGTAAGAACCAAGATTTTAAGCTCTACTAAAAAGAAAACAAACAAACAAAAAAATTTATCTTTCTATGCTCATTTAAAGGCATGTCCATTAATTTTATGGTGATTATATTCATTTTGGCATAAAATATATATTATGTTGAATATGATAAAAAATAAAAAATAAAAATTTAAAAATTTAAAAAAAGAAAGGGAGGAGGGAGATGTGTGTGTCTATGTGTGTGTGTGTGTGTGTGTGTGTGTGTGTGTGTGTGTGTGAGAGAGAGAGAGAGAGAGAGAGACAGAGAGAGAGAGAGAGAGAGAGAGAAGAGAGTGAGAAAGAGAGATCACATGAATATCACATTTGGGTATCCATCCCTTAATTAAAAAATCAAAATCAATGGATATGCAACAGAGTCAAAAATTTTTCAGATTAGATTTGTTTAAATTACTAATCTCATGGCATGCTATATCTTTGCAACAAATTAAGTTAAAAGATGATTATGATCTCTTGACAGAATTTAATTATCTTAAAAAATTCTGTTTGTAACATATCAGTGTTGTTAGAAGAAAAGGTGATCTTCCTAACCTTTTGAGTTAGCTACTACTGAATTTATATATATCCAGAATAGTGCTGGACTTCGCACTGTGTTTTATGAAGAATAGAAACATATGTAACAGTAAGCTGAAGGATTTTGTGATAACCCACCAAGGACTTTGGATTGTGCTGCAAAGATTTTGTATTTCAAACAATTCATCATAGGACTCTTAAAACTCTGAGTCTGTTATTGTGATTAATTCTCAAATGCCACAAGGCACACAGAAGCATCAGGAAAGGTAAAATTTAAAGAAATTTGCTAGATTAACCTTTCCATTTCCTAGGTATATTCATGATCAACTGAACAGGTGATTATTTACAATGTAGAGAACATAATACGAGGCTTAACACTGACATCTGAATTATAACTGAGCTGCTGGGAGTTTCACAGGAGAGGTGATCAAGAGGATCACGCAGAAATCAACAGTTATGTAGTTCTCATCGTGACTAGGGTTGACAGACATTTTAATATGTGGTAATATTTCACAAAGCACATAAAGAGCTTACATAATTTGAGCTTGTGTTTGACCAAGGAATGCTGTCAATCATTTTTCCACTAATGCCAAAACAAGTAGAACCAAGAATGAAAGTTCAAACCATAAAAAGAATCAGGTTCTTTGGGACCATAGAGTCTATCTTTTAAAATGAAAATATTGCTTGTTAATTCTATCAGATTTGGAATGTTATTCTTGGCAAGCTGAGTCATTGGACAAGTGTGTCATGATGGACTTTAACCTTGTGTGTGTGTGTGTGTGTGTGTGTGTCTATGTCTGAGCACACATGCGCATGCACACATGCGTTGTAATCACTAGTAAACATCAATGTGGGTTTTCTGTTTGTTTGTTTGTTTGGTTGGTTAGTTGATTGGTATGGTTGTTCGAGACAGGGTTTCTCTGTGTAGCTCTGGATGTCCTGAAACTCACTCTGTAGACCAGGCTGGCTTTGAACTCAGAAATCTGCCTGCCTCTGCCTCCCAAGGGCTGGGATTAAAGGTGTGGGCCACCATTGCCCAGCCAATGTGTATTATACTAGTATGTGTATGTGGGAACATTTGACATTTGGCTGTGCATGCAAGAGGCCAGAGGTAAATGTGACATCTGCCTCTATTGCCCTGTAGATAGCTCCTTAAGGCTGTGTCTCTCACTAGACACAGAGCTCTCTATCTTGGCTGGACTGACTAGGCCACAATCCCTTGAGAATTATTCACTTCTGTCCCCACAATACTGGCATTACTGGCATGCAAACCGTTGCCCTTTGTAGGACTACTGGGAATCAGAACTAAGACCCTTTGCTCTTATTCTTGTACTTTATGCACTGGTACATCACACACACACACACACACATACACATGCAGCTTTCTTAACTTCTAAGCCACCATTTATTAGTGCAAGGTCCAAATTCAAGGTGACAGGTGAAATTAAACTTTAATATAAGGGAGCTTTATTTTGGCTTTCTATTTCCTCAAAGCTTTGAAAAATATATATGCAATAAAAAAGTTACAATAAATACAAAGTTTGTAAACTTGTCTCTTCTTGAGGAATATAAATGGAAGAATTCAAATTTCATTTAAACATAATTGCCAAGACTCAAAGAACTTTTGGGAAGTTGAACATGTTAATAAACAGGGCTTATGTGGCTTTGTCAAATAAAAGTTATCAAATGAATATATTCAACTCGGCCAGTCTGTGAACCATTAAATAAAATTCCTCTCAATATGAAAGATACTTGAAATTTCCCATTTTCTTGGGATGTCATACAATGAAGCATCAGTACATAGGGTGTGCGGTCACCATGCACAGGGCACACATGGCAAATGATTTGGACTGATAACTAGTTGGGCATTACTCCAGAAGCACTATTTCCCTAGCTCCCCTAGCACAAGGATGCACCTCCAGCATGAAAGGGATTTGCTTATGAACTAAGCAATAGTTATAGACTCCTTGATATGAGAGTGAGGAGGAGTTGGTGCTGCCATGTGGTCCAGGAGACTCCTGTTCCTGGAAAGATCAATTACAAAATGAGAGTGTGAAGACAACTGGAGATAGACAGCTATTTTTCAGGTGCTTGTAATTTCCCTGTTCTCCATACTGTCCTGAGGTGGACTGAAGTTTATCCCAGTGTAAGACCTTGTCAGGTGTGGGGTGGAGATATTATCTACTCATTACATTTTGATCTTAAGAAACACAAGTATTTAAACTATACAAATCCTGTGAGTGTTTTTAAATGTTTTGAAGGCTGCGGCCATATCATCTCTGTTGATCATGTTCCAGATATTACAATATAAAGTCCATTGGGAGAAAGCTGTGATCAAGTTATGAAATACAGCATTTAAGCAATAACAATAGCAAAACAATAATATAAAAGTCATGTAACCTGTAAACATTTTAAGTTTCAAGACAGATTTATAATTTTCATTAGCTTATTCTAATAACTGGCTGTTAATTATGTCATGATGTATACCCAAGATATTACAACATAAAAATGGTCTTCACAAGGCAAAATACTTCACAAAGGAAAATATTATATTCTAAAATTAAAAACCATCTTCCAGATTGGAAAAAAGGCAACTCATCTTGTCAACAATATGACAATAAAAAAATTCTCTGGTACCAGCTAAATGTTACATGCCATATACACAGCAACTGTGTGCAATCCAGTAAACCATGTATTCTTCTTCTTCTCTCAGGGTACGAAAGCCATAGGGGTGGGACATACTTGTAGAGTACAGACAATACTTGTGTAGTTGGGCTGCTGGCAACAGTGTTATCTACAGAGTATATACACTCTCTTTACAGTAGCTGTGTACTGTGTCTGTAAATACTTATCTTGTGCCCACACAGATTTTACCCTGTCTCTACAGAGCCTATGGCCTCTTCAAAGGCTACTTGTTTTGCAGAGGTTGTATCCACTGTATCTCACACTATATCAAAGACCCAGTGTCTATCTAGCCTGGAAACATTATCCATCCAATACTCTACAAACTCCTGTATCTGAGTGACATTTTTCCCAGTGTGGATACTTGGGGGTTACATTTTGTATCAAAAATTTGTGGATTTTTCTTAGTTATAGCAAAGCATTATAGAATAGAACTAGAAAGAGCTAAAAGAATTATTCAAAAATCCTATCCTTAGCATGTTATATAGATACTATTCTCTATACTATAATACTATCATTTATGGACACACAAACATACACACACACACACACACACACACACACAGTACCTTACCTCTGCCACAGGTTTCTTCATCACTGCCATCCACACAATCATAAATTCCATCACACAGCCATCGAATTGGTATACAGTATGCTTTATTTTTGCACTGAAACTGATTTTCCTTACATTCTATCACACAGTCCATCTGTTAAAACACAATGGGTACACATCATATGAGTTTTCATTAATGATGATAGAATTACAGGCAGTGTAACCAGGAATTTCACAGTAGTGGATGTTAGCTATAAAGTGAGATTTATTTTATTTGTCATAATGAACACAACTTCTACAGATAACAGTGTGCTTCAGGATATAGAAGATTTCTGTATGAAGCATGAATGTCCTTCTATTTGCTGTAGAAATTATATTCATGTATAACATATAACATTAGAGACAGTGATAATAGTCAAAATTCTGCTCATTTTATTACATTTGCATTATATAATTCAAAGGTTTTAATCAAATAATAGATTTTTACCTCATCTGAACCATCAACACAGTCAGGTTCTCCATTACATTTCAAAGATGCTGACAGACATCCTCCACTGGCACACATGTATTCACTTGATGAGCAGACAGGAAAGGCTAAACAATTATAAAGCTGAAGTTTAGATATAGGAATAAAAATAACTGGTTTAGAATTTATCAATGAATATAAGAAGATGAAATTATGGCCAAATTAAAAATA
This sequence comes from Apodemus sylvaticus, assembly GCF_947179515.1. Taxonomy (NCBI): domain Eukaryota; kingdom Metazoa; phylum Chordata; class Mammalia; order Rodentia; family Muridae; genus Apodemus; species Apodemus sylvaticus. The sequence continues at coordinate 20,285,062 of NC_067476.1, forward strand.
GCTACTGATAGGATATGACATTAGGATTTAACACAATAAACTAAATAAACAATATACATTAAGATCTTATTCCGTAAATCCTGAAGAGTTAAGTTTCTCACAATTATAAATTATTTGAAAATATCTATTTTCAAGGCTACAAAATAATTAAGGAGCTGGGAGTAAGTGTATTTTATTTATATACACTATATACAAAACAGAAAATGAAAATTTTTTTGCATGGGATCTAGTGTTATATACATTTGAACAATTTTGTCTTCATACTTAAAGATAACATTTGTGTAGTTAACCAAGCCTATAGAATTTATACTTGCTCACTTTTTCTTTTTTCTTTCTTTTGTTTGTTTCTGTTTCTTTCCTTCCTTCCTTTCCTTCCTTCCTTCCTTTCCTTCCTTCCTCCCTCTCTCACTCTTTCTTTCTTTCCTTTCTTTCTTTCCTTTCTTTCTTTCCTTCCTTTCTTTTCTTTCTTTTGTTTCTTTCTTTTTCTTTCTTTCTTTTCTTTTCTTTCTTTCTTTCTTTCTTTCTTTCTTTCTTTCTTTCTTTCTTTCTTTCTTTCTTTCTTTCTTTCTTTCTTTCTTCCTTCCTTCTTTTCTTTCTTTCTTTCTTTCTTTCTTTCTTTCTTTCTTTCTTTCTTTCTTTCTTTCTTCCTTCCTTCCTTCCTTCCTTCTTTCCTTTCTTTCTTTCTTTCTTTCTTTCTTTTTCTCATATTTGTTGTTGCTTTGTTTTTGTTTACCAAAGTAGGGTTTCTCTGTGTAGCCCTGGCTATACTAGAACTCACTCTATAAATCAGGTTTGCCTCAAAGATTCACTTACCTACTTTTGCCTTCCCAACACTAGAATTAAAGCTGAGTACCACCACTGCCTGACTAGTTTTTTGTTTTTGTTTTTGTTTTTCCTTAGGCAGAGATTTTAAGTGGATAAACTTAAAGGGCCAGCAAATATCTTCAACAGAATTATGGAAGAAAACTTCCCTAACCTAAAGAGAGAGATTCCCATGAATATACAAGAAGCCTACAGAACTCCAAACTGACTGGACCGGAACAGAAATGCCTCCTGTCACATAATAATCAAAAGCCCAAATGTACTAAACAACGAAAGAATAGTTAGGACAGTAAGAGAAAAAGGCCAAGTAACATATAAAGGAAGACTATCAGAATTACACCAGATTTCTCACCAGAGACCATGAAAGCTAGAAGATCCTGGGTGGAGCTCATGCAGACTCTAAGAGAACACAAATGCCAACCGAGACTACTATACCCAGCGAAACTCTCAATTACTATAGATGGAGAAACCAAGATATTCCATGACAAAACCAAATTTACACAATATCTTTCTACAAACCAAGCCCTGCAAAGGATAATAGGGGGAAAACACCATTACAATGAGGGAAACTATACCCTGGAAAGAGCAGGATATTAAGCTTCTTTCATCAAACCCAAAGAAGATAACCACACACGTATAAAGTTAAAATCAAAAATGATAGGAAGCAATAACCACTACTCCTTGATATCTCTTAACATCAATGGACTCAATTCCCCAAAAAAAAGACATAGACTAACAGACTGGTTACATAAACAGGACCCTACATTTTGCTGCACACAGGAAACACACCTCAGTGTCAAAGACAAAAACTACCTTAGAGTAAAAGGCTGGAAGACAATTCTACAAGCAAATGGTCCCAGGAAACAAGCCGGAGTTGCCATTCTAATTTCAGATAAAATTGACTTTCAACCTAATGTCATCAAAAGAGACATGGAAGGTCACTACTTGCTGGTCAAAGGAAAAATCCAACAAGATGAACTCTCAATCCTGAACATCTATGCCCCAAATACAAGGGTGCCCTCATTATAAAAGAAACTTTACTAAAGCTCAAAGTACACATTGCACCTATCACAATAATTGTGGGTGACTTTAACACACCACTCTCACCAATGGACCGATCAGGAAAACAGAAACTAAACAGGGAGACAATGAAACTAATTGAAGCTTTGAACCAATTGGAGTTAACAGATATATATAGAACCTTTCATCCCAAAGCAAAAGAATATACCTTTTTCTCAACACCTCATGGTACCTTCTCCAAAATAGATCATATAGTTGGTCACAAGACAGACCTCAACAAATATAAGAAGATTGAAATAATCCCATGCCTCCTATCAGATCACTATGGAGTAAAAGTGGTCTTTAGTAACAGTAAAAACAACAGAAAGCTCACATACACATGGAAACTGAACAATACTCTACTCAATGATACCTTGGTCAAGGAAGAAATAAAGAAAGAAATCAAAGATTTCTTAGAATTTAATGAAAATGAAGGCACAACATACACAAATCTATGGGACACAATGAAAGCAGTGCTAAGAGGAAAACTCATAGCTTTGAGTGCCTCCAAAAAGAAATTTGAGAGAGCATACAATAGAAGATTAACGGAACAACTGAAAGCCCTGGAACAAGAAGAAGCAATTTCGCCCAGGAGGAGAAGAATACAGGAAATCATCAAACTCAGGGCTGAAATCAATCAAGTAGAAACCAAGAGAACCTTACAAAGAATCAACAAGACCAAAAGCTGGTTCTTTGAAAAAATCAACAAGATAGAAAAACCCTTAGCCAGACTAACCAAAGGGCACAGAGAAAGTTTCCAAATTAACAAAATTAGAAATGAAAACGGAGATATTACCACAGAAAACGAGGAAATTCAAAAAATCATCAGATCCTACTACCAAAACCTGTACTCAACACAACTGGAGAATCTGGAGTAAATGGACATTTTCTTAGACAGATACCAATTACCAAAATTAAACCAGGATCAAATAGACCATCTAAACAGACCCATAACCCCTAAGGAAATAGAAGGGGTCATAGATAGGCTTCCGACCAAAAAAAGCACAGGACCAAATGGTTTCAGTGCAGAATTCTATCAGACCTTCAAAGAAGACTTAACACCAATACTCTTCAAACTTTTCCACCAAATAGAAACAGAAGGAACACTACCCAACTCCTTCTTCGAAGCCACTATTCCACTGATACCAAAACCACACAAAGATCCAACTAAGAAAGAGAATTTCAGGCCAATTTCCCTTATGAATATGGATGCAAAAATACTCAATAAAATTCTTGCCCACCGAATCCAAGAACACATCAAAACGATCATCCACCATGATCAATTAGGCTTCATCCCAGGGATGCAGGGATGGTTCAATATAAGGAAATCAATAAATGCTATCCACTACATAAACAAACTCAAAGAAAAAAAACCACATGATCATTTCATTAGATGCTGAAAAAGCATTTGACAAAATTCAGCATCCTTTCATGCTAAAAGTCTTGGAAAGGACAGGAATTCAAGGCCCATATCTAATCATAGTAAAAGCAATATACAGCAAACCGGTAGCCAACATCAAACTAAATGGAGAGAAACTAGAAGCAATCCCACTAAAATCAGGGACTAGACAAGGCTGCCCCCTCTCTCCATATCTTTTCACTATAGTTCTTGAAGTCCTAGCTAGAGCAATTAGACAACAGAAGGAAGTCAAAGGGATACAAATTGGAAAGGAAGAAGTCAAACTATCACTATTTGCAGATGATATGATCATATACTTAAGTGACCCTAAAAATTACACTAGAGAACTCCTACAGCTAATAAACAACTTCAGCAAAGTGGCTGGCTACAAAATCAATGCAAGCAAATCAGTAGCCTTTATATATTCAAAGGATAAGCAGACTGAGAAAGAAATTAGGGAAATGACCCCCTTCACAATAGCTACAAACAGCATAAAGTACCTTGGGGTGACTCTAACCAAACATGTGAAAGACCTATATGACAGGAACTTCAGATCTCTGAAGAAGGAAATCGAAGAAGATCTCAGAAAATGGAAAAATCTTCCATGCTCGTGGATTGGCAGGATTAATATAGTTAAATGGCCATCTTGCCAAAGGCAATCTACAGATTCAATGCTATCCCCATAAAAATCCCAACCCAGTTCTTCATAGAGCTAGAAAGAGCAATTCTCAAATCCATCTAGAATAACAAAAAACCCAGGATAGCTAAAACTATTCTCAACAGTAAAAGAACTTCAGGGGGATTCAGTATCCCAGACTTTAAACTCTACTACATAGCAATAGTGATAAAAACTGCATGGTATTGTGATAATATCAGGCAAGCAGATCAATGGAATATGATTGAAGACCCAGAAATGAACCAACACACCTATGGCCACTTGGTCTTCGACAAAGGAGCTGAAAGCATCCAGTGGAAAAAAGATAGTCTTTTCAACAAATGGTGCGAGTTCAATTGGAGGTCAGCATGCAGAAAAATGCGCATCGATCCATTCTTATCTCCTTGTACCAAGCTCAACTCCAAATGGATCAAGGGCCTCTGAATTCATGAAATTCTTAGGCAAATGGATGGAGCTAGAGAATATCATACTAAGTGAGGTAACCCAGACTCAAAAGGTGAATCATGGTATGCACTCACTAATAAGTGGATATTAACCTAGAAAACTGGAATACCCAAAACATAATCCACACATCAAATGAGGTACAAGAAGAAAGGAGGAGTGGCCCCTGGTTCTGGAAAGACTCAGTGAAACAGTATTCAGCAAAACCAGAACGGGGAAGTGGGAAGGGGTGGGTGGGAGGACAGGGGAAGAGAAGGGGGCTTACGGGACTTTCGGGGAGTGGGGGGCCAGAAAAGGGGAAATCATTTGAAATGTAAATAAATTATATCGAATAAAAAAAAGAAAAGGAAAAAAAAGAATGGATGGAGAGAAGAGGACTTATGGAACATATTGGGGGGGGGGACTGGGAAAGGGGAAGGCTTCTAGAATGTAAACAAAGAATATAGAAAATAAATTAAAAAAATTAAAAAAAATAAAAAAAGAAAAAGAAAAAATTCTTAAAAAAAAAAAAACTGACACACTGAAACTAATCGAAAAGAAACTGGGGAAGACCCTGGAGGACATGGGCACAGGGGAAAAGTTCCTGAATAGAATACCAATAGCTTATGCTCTAAGACCAATAATTGACAAATGGGACCTCATAAAACTACAATTTTCTGTAAGGCAAAGGACACCGTCAAAAGGATAAAACGTCAACCAACAGACTGGGAAAGGATCTTCACCAACCCTAAATCTGACAGAGGCCTAATATCTAATATATACAAAGAACTCAAGAAAGTAGAACCCAGAGAACCAAATAACCCCATTAAAAAGTGGGGTACGGAGCTAAACAAAGAATTTTCACATGAAGAACTTCAGAGAGCTGAAAAACAGCTTAAGAAATGTTCAACATCATTAATCATTAGGGAAATGCAAATCAAAACAACCCTGAGATTTCACCTCACACCAGTCAGAATGGCTAAGGTCAAAAACTCAGGAGACAGCAGGTGTTGGTGAGGATGTGGAGAAAGAGGAACACTCCTCCACTGCTGGTGGGATTGCAAGATGGTGCAACCACTTTGGAAATCAGTCTGGCAGTTCCTCAGAAAACTGGGCATGACACGTCCTGAGGACCCTGTTATAACCCTGTGGTAACTCCTGGGCATATATCCAGAGGATTCTTCAGCATGCAATAAGGACACATGCTCCACTATGTTCATAGCAGCCCTATTTGTAGTAGCCAGAAGCTGGAAAGAACCTAGGTGTCCTTCAGCCGAGGAATGGATACAAAAAATGTGGTATATTTACACAATGGAGTACTATTCAGCCATTAGAAACAATGAATTCATGAAATTCTTAGACAAATGGATGGAGCTGGATAAATAACATCATACTAAGTGAGGTAACCCAGTCTCAAATGATCAATCATGGTATGCACTCACTGATAAGTGGATATTAGCCTAGAAACTTTGAATACCCGGGACATAATCCACAAATTAAATGATGTCCAAAAAGAATGGAGTAATGGCCCCTGGTTCTGGAAAGACTCAGTGCAAGAGTATATGGGAATTCCATAATAGGGAAGTGGGAAGGGGTGGATGGAAGAACAGGGGGACGGAAGAGGGCTTATGGGACTTTCGGGGAGTGGGGACCCAGAAAAGGGGAAATCGTTTGAAATGTAAATAAAAAATATATCAATAAAAATTATTGCCATTATCAAATTTTAAGTAATTATCATATATTTTTTGAGTTTATACGCTGTCTTTTTAGATCTTGTTGATTTTGTCTCCCAAGTCTATGTTTCTGTATTTATACATAGATGACAGTTTGATCTTTTGAAATTTTTCATATAAGATAATGTAATTGACACACCTAGATAAGCACTGCATATTTAATGAGTATGTTTGAGAGCCATGTTTAAGGAATGGAAGTGTATCGAGTATAATATTTTTCTATACCTGAGAAGATTTTCTAATTATCATCTGACTTGTTATGAGACATAAATACAAATAAAATCCATGTACTTCTCTGCTGACCCACCTAACTGTTGCTGCCTTTTTCAGAATCTCACATTTTATTTCAAAAATTGATCATACAGTCAAGCCAAATTTTATTTTGTTATAAGGGGAAAATTCAAAGAGGTGTGGTAAGGTAGAGGAACAAGAAATTGAATATGGGTTTCTGGAATTTGGATTCTATACAAAAACAGTGATTTTTTATCTATCAAAATAACTAAAGCATGGGAGGAATACATAAAGACCTCTAAATGCCAGTACAAAGATTCCTGTGTAACAGTTTTCTGTACCTTGGTTTAAATTCCACCAAGGTTAAAACAACCACTGAGGCAGATGCTCTATTGTCAGGTTACCTGGCTCACAGTTTTTCTCATCTTCTCCATATTTACAGTCTTCATGTCCGTCACACTTCCATTTCGCTGACAGGCATTGGCCATTGGAACACTGAAATTGATCTTTGGAACAACTTGTTTCACAATTTTTCTGTCAAGTATAACACATAATAATTAAATTAAAATCTTTTAAAGAAAGCTGTCTGCAAACTAAACTAAACTAGAAAGCTAAAAATGTTGAGTTTAGAAGCCATAAAAACTGCATATGAAACCTCATTAACTTATTGCTGGCTCATGAGTATGACCAAGTAATGATAATTTTCCAATTTTTCCCATGAAGAGTTTTAAATTTTCAATATTTAAAGGTTTAATTTTAAAAATAAAATATAACAACACAATTTCTTCTTTTAACTTTTAATAAATACACTTTTAGAAATTCCTCAATTCATTGTGGGAGATAAACAAGAGTGGTATTTACCCACCAGGCCTAAATATTCATTTAAATGAGCTATTCTGCTCAAGTATCTTTCTGGACTAATACTTTTCTCATGAGCAATAATTTCTATTTTTCCAAAACTGTAGTATTTTCTTTCCAACAAGTGTCTTAGTTGTTTGACAGCTATGGATATTTCCAGAGTGAAGAAGGTAAACCATTGCTATTCTTTACAGTTCAATCCTCGGGTTGGGGGGGGGGAAAGCTGTATTTCCTATTTTTTATTTTATTTGTGCTAATAGATATATTTTAGACTTCATATAATTGGGATTTGCTTCTTATTATTAAATGTTAAAATATTAAAATGCTATTACTTACTATAGACTTTCATAAGTGATAATAAAAAGGGCATCATAATATTTTATGAGCTCATAAGCTAATATAAAATACTATTATCTAAACTACAATAGCAAAAATTATATTGATTGTTAAAAAAAACAAACATGGATTGTTTAGAATAGTCTTCTCAGAGTAAACTTTACCAGAACTTAATCTACCTTTGAGAGAGTACAAATGTGTCCTCAGTTTGTAATGAATGGCATGTGAAGGCAGTGATAGTAAGGAACATGAAATTAGTTCTGCACTGCATCAAAGCTGAAGCAGGTTTGGCATGAGTTCAAGGTGACTCAGTGCTGCATAGTGGTACCAGGCTAGGCAGGACTACCTAACAAATACAGGGGATCACTCATTCAATGTGTAAATGAAAGAATGTTGAAATTTTTTTATAAAAATAATCATATGTTTTCATCATTTTGTTGTCTCAGTGTATTATGGTTACTTATTTTCAAATATCAAATAACTCTTGCTGCCCTAGAATGAATCACTTGACCATGGTGAATAACTTTTTAATAGGCTATTGGGTTTAGTTTGTGAGTGTTATAGTAAGGATTTTTGTATTTATGTTCATAAGAAAAACTTGAAGCTTTTTTTGATCCGTCTTTTCCCAATTATGACATATAATTAAAATCTGTGTGTATAAAGGTCATGCATATTTATGAACCAAGTACTTAAATTCATTTCATAATTACAGAAACCACTTGATAAACATTCCTAGACTTAGTGAATAGCTATATTAGCATCATTTAACTGAAGTAAATTAATAATAAATAGCATAGGTGTTTCTAGTGTTTTGACAATAGAGAAGGTGGGTCTCCTAGATGTTTTCTAATATAAAATTTAACCTGATATGAATTACTATGTGGTATTGTGCATGTATGTTTATGAGGGCTTTCTGTTAGTTATTATTTTAAATAATCGAAAGCATAATGTAATCAATCACAAATTACTGTAATATTATAGAATTAGCATACTATTATCCTCTACCACCTCCTTCTAGCATTTTTCAAAATTTTTCTGTTTTGATTATATGTGTATGAATGTTTTGCCTGCATGTATGCATAAGCATCATGTACATGTAATTTCTAGGAAGACCAGAAGAAAGAGTTAGATTTCCTTTGAACTATATTTATAAGCAAGTGCTCTTTACCACTGAGACATCTATGCACCCACAACATACATTTTCTTAATAATATTAATATCTTAGCAATTTGAGAGCTGAGTTTTATTTTAAGTAGTGTTGTGAACTCATGGACTTTAGTCCATTATAATATCCTTTTTTTCTTTAGATATTCCACTTGTTCCCTTTGTCAGCTGAGATCCTTGCAAGCTTGACTCTATGCCCTGTGGTCACTGAACGTAATGTCCTGTGTGCTCACATCTGAAGATGTTATTAACAATTCATGGTGTGACTTCTTTTCCCAGGCATAGAAGTACAAATTCCTCATAGTAGCCCTGTTTTTAATACATGGGAAATGGTATTTATATATCACTGTGAATACTTGAGTGAATCATAACTTCTGTATTTCTCTTCATTTTTCCCTTTCATAGAGGTAGTTTAGGGAAAAAAGGAATATTAAGTGAGATTTTATGCTGTACTGATATATTTAAATTATTTAATTTTTTTGTTGCTGTGTTTTGTTGCATGTGTGCAGAGCCCACATGGAGACAGCAGGAAAATATTTTTTCAGTTGTCCTCTGACCACATCCATATTGTAAGGTCTATGTTTATGATCCTACCACATGCACAATAAACAATAACAAAAGAAACTAAATAAAAGATGCAATTGAAGTTTTAGAAGATAATTTGCTATCTAATCATGAGATGCCATTGGAGATTTACATTTGACATTTAATTAACTTAATCTAATGTTTAATGTTTATTCCATACTGTTTTGAAAGGATATTAAAACCACATGACATTTAGCATACATATATATACATACATACAAATTATAATTCTCCCAAAATTTCTAATTACTGGTATAATAATATATGCAATTGTCCTTTCTGACTTTGTGCTAAGTTCTCTTTTTGGTCATTGGTTCACTGTCTTTTATCAAACAAAATGTTATTGTAGATTTTTAAGGAAAAAATACAATTTACTCTGAATTCATTGTCTGTAAATGAAGACAACATAAAAGAAAGATTTCTTTAGAGTATTGCCTTGAAGACACTTAGTAAATGAAAATATAGTCAGCCAAGAAAATAGTATGCCCATCATGATTACTGTTGTTAATGAATATATTTATTTTGATGTGAATAACATTTTGGAAAGATTTATACTATAATTAGTCTTTATGATTATATATTTTGAACATTTAGTAATAACATGCAACAAGAAATCATAAGGCTCAAGCAATAAGTTTATATTTTCTAGAGACTGTCAAGAAAGAAAACTTGCCATGGCATGGATAAGTTTGCAAGATCTAGGAATGTTTAAAACATTTTAAAATTATGGATAGCAAATAAATATTTAACTGATAACTGTAACCTATTCAGTCACCTTACAGAATCTTGCAAGGGAATTTAGATTTTGTTTTATGAAGAGCCTTTGTGTAAAATGGAAATTTTCTAACTTTTCCTGAGATACTTTTTGCAAATCCGAGGTTCAGGCTTGCTGGCCCTGAAGTGAGAATTACACCTGATTCTTGGCCAAACCTTGTGTTTCTATTTGTGATTAGGATGGATTTTCCAAAATGGTGAGGAAATGGAAGTATCTGTTCTAGTAACAATAGAGGTAGGCTGAAAAAGCCCTAAGTTGTATGCATTGTTGTCCAAACAGTAAAGGTATGCTGTGCTTCTCCATCAGGTGTGGAATCAGTGGTTGCTTAGGGAAGTGTTTAAAACAGAAACCTCTAAAGCTGTAAAGAGGATCCTCTGAAGTCTACATGAGATGAGATGGGTTCTGAGTAGTGAATGCCTGCATTGACTGAAAAAGTAAAAAGAAAATATCTAAATCAGTACTATATGAGTGAAAGAAAAATGACTTCCATAATAAATTGAAGACCTCTTTTTCCCTTGGGCTCATTTACATTGCCTGTTTTTCTCTCATATGATTAAACTAAGAAAAGTATTTAAAGTAATTGTCCCTACACTTAGCTCATGTGTATAAGCAGAATGCCTGCATTATTTTAATATGACTAGTTTTAAAGCTTCTGGGGGTCACATGATACATAGCAGGAAAGCCTAAGTACAATTCAAGCTAGGAGAGTTGTCCACAGAAACTATCTCCTATTTTCACCTAAAGCATGGGATTATAATAAATGGATGTGATACATAACCTAAGGAAAGCTTACCCAAGGGGTCATGAAAATTGATGGCCCAGAGTAAAGTTTATAAGACCGCATCTATTGAAGAAAGACTTTAAAACGCATAAAATATTAGTCACGGCTATAAACACATCAGCAAAATTATAAATAAATCTAAAGATTGCAAGTATACCGGCAACAAGGAAGTAGATTTCCAAGCATCCTATTCCATGATCAGATATCAAAGTGTAGAGGTGAAACGGGATATAGAATTATTTGTCAGTAGTAGCACAGCTATTCTGTGCAGCCTGTGCAGCCTAACACATAAATTAAACTTATCTCAGGGTCCTCCAGAGCACAGTGTCCTCCTGAGTGACTTTTGGTCACACTCACTGGACTGAAGGATGATAACCCTGAATGGAATCTGATTACTTTTGTGCTCACAGAGATTCCTACCTCATCAGAGCCATCAGCACAGTCAAACTCTCCATCACACCAGAACCGTGATGAAACACAGTCTCCATTGCTGCAGAGAAAGTCTTTCAGTGTGCAGGTCTGTGGCTCTGAAGATAGAAAGACAGCAAGGGGTGAGCGTGTTTTTTCAGCTGCATACAGTTCAACAGGAAGAGGTAACAGAAATGAAAAGAGATTAGGTAAGCAAAAGCAATGAATTTATTTAGGGAAACAGTCTCATGAAGAACTCTGAAACACAGTATATTACTTTTCAAATGTTATGTATTTTAACATATAATCCATTAAAATGGAAAACTATAAAAGGTAGGCTATTGTCTAATAAAATATAACAGAAAAGTACAATCAAATGCAGAAAACATATTCTAGTGGACTGTGACATGGTCTTTTTCTGTTATAGTTCTATGCCTTTTAATGTATTTAATAAATATTTCCTGCCTTTATATATAAGTTTGCTTAATGACAAAAGAGAAAACTAACCATTGATACTTTTTTTTGGGGGGGGGGGGTTCAAGACAGGGTTTCTCTGTGTAGCCCTGGCTGTCCTGGAACTCACTCTGTAGACCAGGCTGGCTTTGAACTCAGAAATCTACCTGCCTCTTCATCTGCCTCCCAGAGTGCTGGGATTACAGGCGTGCACCACCACCCCCTGGTTAATGTGTAGCCCAGGCTAGCTTCAAACTCGTGATCCTCCTGCCTCTGTCTCCTTCAGCAAATCCTGCTGGCCTGCACCACCACAACCTGCAATACTAACTTTTAATTAAATATGCTAAGTATTTTATTTATCTGATTTTGTCATAAGAGAACTCAGGGTTCACAAGAGAAGAATGGTGCCCAAAGCATTGGCCATGGGAAGGCATACTTTCTTAAAAAAAAAAAAAAAAAAAAAAAAAAAAAAAAAAAAAAACCCAAAAAAAACCAAAGCCTATTTGGTTGTTGTTGTAGTTGTTGTTGTTGTTGTTTATGCCTTTTTTCCTTTAATTGGATATTTTCTTTATTTACCTTTCAAATGTATTCCTTTTTCCAGTCTCCCCTCCAGAAACCCCTTATCCCATCCTCCCTCCCGCTGCCTCTGTCAGGATGCTCCTCTACCCATCCAACCACTCCTGCCTTGTTTTTGTAATTGCTATTTTGCCCTGAATAATTTGTCAGTTTGAAAATTTGTTCACTGTTGATTTAATTGCCCATATTACTTGTAGGACTGAAACCAAATAGCACGCCTTATCTGCTTGACTCCAGCCTTAATGTCGCCATAATGACTAAGAACAACTCAGCCTTCTATTTGAAATGACTCTACTTGAGTTGTTCAACAATGCAGCCCTCTGTTAGCATCTCTGTCTAGGAGCCGTTCAGTCTCTGAACATTAGCAGGAGTCAAGGAATAGCAGGAATGTGTTTTTTTACAATGTTGAGGAAAGATTTCAGAACCTAGCTCTGATGAGTCATCATGGTGGCAGCTGGGCATCACCATTTTCCAGATTGGCATCTTGGATGAAGAAAATCCACAATTGTGTCCTCTATTCGCTAACTGTCTTCTTTAAAATGTTTTATTTATTCACTTTCAAGCTTACTGCTTGATTATGTAAATCTACTTTTAGGTATTGGATTAATATTCTTTAAGTATAGTTTCACTCCTGGTCTTTATAGCTGTGCTACATGCAATATTATTCCTATCCATGTGAAGGATGAATAGACAATAGACATCTGCCTGAGGAAAACCTGAATGGAGACTGATATCCTCTCTCCATAATGACTAAGAACAACTCAGCCTTCTATTTGAAATGACTCTACTTGAGTTGCTCAACAATGCAGCCCTCTGTTAGCATCTCTGTCTAGGAGCTGTTCAGTCTCTGAACATTAGCAGTGTTTAGTGGTCTTCTCACACCTACATGTTTATAAATGTTAGCTTTGAAGATCTGTCCAGTCATGAGTGTCAGAGAGGAAATGCTGTGCTTTAGAATTCACTGTGTATTAGTATATGACCATTGGTCTATAAATAAAACAAAATAAGCTTGAGAAGAATGGCACCAAGTAACTGTTTAGGCAGAAGAGTGAGGCCTATAGTTCTCAATTTCAGCCTAGCCAAGAGTGTGGCAAATTCCAAGCCTGCTTGGATGCACAGCAAAAGCTTTTCTCAAACAAAAACAAAGATGATAATAAAAAATAATAACAAACAAAACCCCAAATTTCCAAAACCAAATGACAACAAATGCAGAATATTACTAAATAGATACTTTCTAACATGTCTGTCTGCTCCTGTTTACAGTATTCAGTAACAGTTCATTCCCTTGTCTTTATAGCATTCATCCTATAAATATGTTTATATACCTGTATAATAGCATATATTATAAAGCATATATGTGTGTATGTATACAGTGTGTGTATTAGACGTTAGGAGCATGTATGCCTAAGTCCTTTAACTAGCTTATTGTTCAAACCTTGAAACAACTCTACAGGGCGTGTATATCACTCTTCCCCGATCTAAATGAGCAAACTAAGAAACAGAGATAAGAACTTTATTCTAAATGACTAAGTACCCACACTAGCTGGTATTTAGATGAACCAATACAACTCGATATGCAAGCCCATGCTTGTGGTGAGTACAGTAGATATTGTTTTCTACAGATTGCAGAAGTGCTTACAAAACAGTAGGAAACTGATTTCCTTTTGTTTGGCCTCTATTTTACTTATTTATTTGCATCATCCTCACATTAAAAATCTATTTTATTTTACTGGAGTTTGTAATCTCCAGGAGTTTTATTCTAGAAAAAGAAACAGTAATGAAATATGTGGTATTTATTTAGCAATGACTGTTAATAATCAGTATAATTTTTCTTAGAAAAATAAAGATAAATGGTATTTTTAGAGCATATTCTACCTAAATGCTTAGAAACTGCAGAAAAACATTTGCATACATATGCTTAAGTATTAAAAAGATTCCTTCTTGTTCAGTTATAGCTTCTATTTATTTTATTTAAAGACAAATACACTTTGTATGTGCTAAATGGCTTCATAGACATTGACATATTTGACTATATGCAGAGTGGGATGTTGCTGACTTAAGATTAGAAATGTTACACAGCCTGTTGGAGGCATTTACTTAATTTCACAGTGAAATTTTTTATGAAATGTTTCTCATAAGTCATTAGAATTGCTGCTCTAGTAAGGGAAGAGGAAGACTATTTGTCTTGAAAATATTTTTAATTGGCAATCTTAAATCTAAGTAATTTTGCTATACACAAAATTTACCAGCATGCACATTGGTGTCACGGAAGAATGGTGTGTATTAATATTTCTCTAAACCTCATTTATATGGCAAAGAACAGAGTCACTTGCCTTTAGATAGCTGAAATGGAAACTCTTTTAACTAAATTTAAGCAGTCAATTTTAAACCTTCAATTGCTTATAAAAATCTTTAAGCCTTTCAAATAAAGTAGATTGAGTTTTCACATGTTGGTCAGGTAGCAGTATGGGTGCATATTAGAACAGCGGCAGCGGCGTGGCTGTTCCTGGCAGCTAAGCCGTCTGGAAAGATATTCTAAATGCAGTCCTTTTGCTAAAATGGTGAGCCCAACTTAATGAATGGTATCTATTATAAACCATATATATAATATATATTAATATTATATATATAATGTATAAAGAGTAGATGGGAAATATTAGCGCATGAACAATCTATTATGTTTTCCGTCAATCTGCTGAGGCACTTGGCAAGAAGCTTCTATAGGGCTTGCTTCCTCTGTCTTTGAAGACTCCTGGATTTCAAAATAGCAATGAATCATGGAATAGCCCAAAGAACGGCTAGTTCCACCTATACTTACAGAGGCAAAAACACAGCCTCAAAACTATTCTTCATGAAGTGAAGGCACTGAAATTGAAAGAGGAAAACAACTTTCCAATCTACAGACTTCAGAGCACAGACAGCACTGGCAGGCAATCTCCAGATTCCTCATTTAGCCACAGTTACTCCTTGTTCCACAAAAGTTATATTAATGTGGGTGTCAACGACCCAGGATTGTTATAACACATTCATTATATAGGATGTGCTGTAAAATAATTTGATATTGATTCATTGTGAAGACTCTAGAAATTAAAATAAACTTGAGATAGGTTGTCTATATACAAAACTAATCTATATAATCAAATTGCATAATATTAAAAAAGGAAATTAGCTACATGTTAATTCAAAAATATATAAAATAAACTGTTATCTACATTAATTATATGTGAACGTCAGTGATATATGTTACAATTTTATTGATGAAGTAAAAAATAAAATGGTGAGACTTTACAGGGACTTTCAAGACTATGGTTCACATTACAAAATGGTTCCAATGACAGTGACATTTCCTTGATTTTAGAACATAGATCATTGCTGAAGCAATGTCCATTGAATACTTACCAAAGGAAATGATCAGCAGATGAAAATTAACAAATATGAACCAATCATCCCATACAAATATTACAATGCAAAAACCACATTTTTCCTTAAACACAGCTAGAAATTAATGGTAACACTACCATTTTAATTATCCTCAAGCATACAACTGGAGTTTTTGTAACATAATTTGAAATAAGATATGCTAAGTGAGATTTATAAGCAAGGCCAACTTGGGGAAAGAAACAGAATTCAACAATAATGTAAATTATTAAATGTAAATAAATTCAAAGAGAATATAATAGTATGTGGGTGCTCTTTCTTAAAACTAAAACTGATTTATTGTTTCTAGTATGTTTTGATAGTTAATAGGAAGTGTTAAATATGTATCAAAGTAAATATCTGTAGTCAATAATTTTGAAAATATGATAAGTTATCACTTTAAGATACATATCTATGATCATATACTCATAAAATTAGGAATTATATACTTAATATACATGTATATTAGTATATAAACATATATTTACACCAGCTTCAATATCTTATATTGGAAATATATAACATATTGATGGCATTTAACAGTAACATTTACCTAAACTTAGTTTCTATATTTCTAAACTCTTGGTAATAATTTTCTTCATTGATAAAATTTTGCTCATGTAAAATTGCTAATGTTTACACTGCTTAAATGTTTCCTTCGCTTCTTGATCATTCAGTGTAGAATTTTCAAATGTTCAAACTTCAAAATCATATTGGTGTCTATAGACCCCTTCATTCTCATACACATTATGGATTTGACATGTTAGTATACTGTGATACTATTAACATATAAAATCTTCTTTCATATGCTTTTGGTTTCCTGTCCCAATTTATTCTTTTACATTGTTATATCTCCTCTGAAATAGGAGATTCTTCTGAAATAAAAATCAGAATAAATATAAAACTAGAAAGAGATCACACATAATTTACTATTTTAAATGGACATTTTCTTTAGTTTTGTTTCTTTGTTTCTTTCTTTTCTCAGAACAGAGTTTTACTGTATAATCCTGGAACTCACTCTAGATCATGCTGGCCTTGGTTTTAAACTCACAAAGTTCCACCTGCCTCTGCCTCCCAAGTTCTGGGATTAAAGGCATGGGCCAGCTCCCAGCTCCTTTATTCTTTCCTAGTGGACATGTTGTCAGTGACTAGGAAAATCAAAGTCCCGTCGGTCGCCTTTCCATTGCCCCAAGCTGGCTTCTAAATTGCTCACCAAAATTTTCATCTACTTTGGGAAGTTCCGCTGACTCAGAGGCAAACAATCCCAATCCCTCTTCTTCTTTTCCATTTCGTTTTAGAAGAATAGTCTAATTTCTTTTACAATTTTAACAACTCAGTGAACAAAAATCCACCTTAGCTGAGCCTGATGATACAGAATTTTAATCCCAGGTAATTTTGATGGTGAGGCAGGAAGATCATAAATCCAATGGCTGCTTGGACAACAAAGCGAGTTTAAGGCCAATTTGACCAGTTTAATGAAATTCTGACTCAAAATAAATGTAAAATGCATTAGAGAATTAGCCTAGAATGCATAATTCCCTTGCTGCAATGTCTAGTGACAAGCAGGAAAGAAGGGGAGAAGGGAAAATGGAAGCTTCACTAAGTGTTCCATTTCCAAGGTTAAGTCTCACCTATGCTCTTGTCCTCGGTTTCTTTGGAAACAGAGTGTTTGCTTGAGGAATTCACGTGATTAAGACTAAGCACATCAAACAAGTCTAAGGAATATCTGGTGCATCAAGTATGTACATTTTTTATATTCTAAATTAATTTTTCTTTTATTAGTATCGTCACAATTTCATTTGATTTTTATTTCAGTCACTGGATATACCTAAAATCCTTCTGTAGACTTGTGGTTTTAAGTGCTGATTAAATGAATCTAAATCCCTAATAAGTCCTTGCAATTTTCCCTACATTTAAAAACCCTGATCCACTGAGATTACATATGTAAAGTAATATCAACAAGTGATCCCACATTCAGATATTTCAAATGATTGGATTGTCAGGCATAATCCCCACGCCTCCAAAAGTTATTTGAAACATTAGTGCATGTTTTGCGGGCTGAATATCCAAAAGATTCTCTAAGGTTTTCACTCCATGAACTACAGGCCTTCCTTCAAATAAAGTATTGTTATGTAAATTACATCATCGCCTCCTGTGAATGAATGCTATTAATCCAATGTAATGAAGAGGAGATATTATTGTTATCCATCTGCTTCAAATCCTTTTAGAAAGGAACAAACCTTAAATATTTAATGGATCCAATTTGTTTTTTATTTTAATTATGTTAATATTAAGTTAAGCTTATATATATAAAAGCATTGGTAAGAATTTTGCAGAGAAAACAACATGACAGGCACTCTGCCTCAGTTATAAAATATGATTATTGAGTAATTATTGGTATTAAATTTATTGCATAAAAGTTTAGAAAGCAGATGCCATTAGTGTTATACTATTTTCTGAGAAAAGCATCCTGAATGCAGATGGTGTTCACTATTCCAGAGAGGATAAATGATAGCTCACTGAGAGATGCTCTTGAGTGAATTTGTAGTGTAAAAGGATTGAGGCAGAAATGGAATGAATAGTCTCCGTTAAACATGATATGTGTTGTGCTGTCTGCACATCAGTCAGCTCATTGTATGAGCTTGCATCAAGGGCTTTCTTCATTGCATACTAATGAGCTGCATTAAACCTCATGATACTCTCCTACCAGTTCTGAAAGAAAATAACTCCTGGGGTAAGCACTCCAATCATTTTATCCTTTAAGACTTAGGTCAATTTATTCTGAAGATTCTGTCCAAATGTGAATATATGTATAAAAATGTGAGCTTCAGGACAGAGGGGGGGGTCCAAATTTCACCTTAACTGAAATAAAAATTGCGGTCCTGCTTATTGAATGGGCTGACAGGCTTGCAAGGTGATTAGGCAAGATTCACTTACTGCAGTTTTCTTCGTCAGAATTATCACTGCAGTCATTCTGGCTATCACATCGCCAGTGATCTGGAATACAGTTGTTGTTCTTACACTGGAATTCATGAGGTCCACAGGTCTTTTTATCTGCAATGAAAGAGCCCACATTTGTGTGCTTGGCTTCCATTAAGACATCCTTACAATGGTCTAACTGCAATGTCAATGAATAGCATATCATCACATCTCATCAACCTTAATTCAGTTACTGACTGAGAAGCATTCCAAGGCAAAAGGAGCTTCTCTGCTGAGACCGCTTGACCTTTTGCACATGTTCCACATTACAAATGGATAATTAGAAATCAATTAAACCAACAAGAGATCTTTCTACCAGTCTGTCAGGAAAAATAATGTCAACATTGTCCCAAACACTTCTTTTCTTTCTGATACCCACTTGCTTCTATATAATGTAACAAAATAAATTATTATTAATAAAACTGAGGGATTACTTGATCCTGTTTCAAAATAACCTTATAATAATACAGAGTTTATAATTATATACTATCCACATACAGCTATATATTTATCAATGTGTGTGTATATGTAGATATTTGTATATATATATATATATATATATATATATATATAAAACCTGTCTGTTGTTAGCTGTATATTTTTGATCAGTCCTGGCTATGATCCAATCATAAAATTATTGTAGGGTAGATATGGCCTTTCCAAACTGCTTAGCATGAGAAGCGCTTTATGTTTCTGATATGTCCCGATTTTTATACCTGTATAAGCATAATGACTTATCTTTTATATTGCTCCCAAGAATAATCTCAAATTACTTCATTTTTCACAGTCATACATTTGAAAAATAATATAATATAAAAGTAAAATATTGTGTATATTATATGCAAAAAAAGTTTTTATAGAGCTGTGACCTGAATCTGCTACATGAAGTTGGCTGTGACATTTTCTTCTCATGGCATCAAAGTCATGATGATAATTTTGTACACGTTGAACCGTTTCAGAATTTAGACTCCCAAATTTGGGTTGCTCAAGCTGTATTAATGCCTTCTACTATGTATAGAAAGGTAGAGTTTTTATAAATGACATCCTACACAAACATTCAAACAATTCCCTGCAGTCTAAGGAGAAATATTACCAAGACAGTGACTATATACATAAAACTAACAAAAACTGGCTCAAGTTTAAGAATCTAATGAACTTTTGATACCTTTGAATGGCATGGCAAATGCTATAATAAAGTCTATGTTTACTCCTGACAGCACTTTATATATGTTGAGTTCAAATTCATGGAGAGCAGCAAACCATAGAAACATAAATTTCAATGAGAGTTTGTACAGTTCTCACAGGTTGTATCTACATATGCAGACTGTAAGCTAGTGCCTTTAAAATTTCACTGCTCTTTGTAGAAGCTCTTGAAGTTGTGTTCTAATGATGGTTATAATTTAACATTGCTTCTCCCTTATACTGGAAAATAAACTTAGATATTTCTAATGAACAGTGTGGTGATAATATTGACTTTGATCAATGATTTGGACTGACTTAAGTTCTTAAAGATCAAGATATTATAAAGTCAATAACAATCTAAACTGAAAGCCCAGGTAAGGACATTTCTTTCAAGGTACATTTCAAACTTTGTTAAATTAGGAGTAGAAAGCATTCCCGGAGAGGTTAACATACTGAAAGCTTGGGTCTCAGCTGGCAGAATTTCAATCCAGGTGATAGGCTCTTGAGGGTGTCAAACTCATCAGCAATTCTCATATCCAAAGGGTTGTTAGGAACTGGATACTATTGAGAGTGTGTAGGTCACTATGCTCCTGAATTTGAAGGGTATGTTTTGTCCCTGGCTACTTCCCTGGCAGGGTCTGTGGACAGCGGGAAGTGAGCCACATCCTTATTGCTTTACCCTCTCCCTTCATGTCTTTACAACCCATGGGCCTAGAAATAATGAGACCAGATACTGAAACCTTTTTCCTTTTTCTTATTATTAATGTCTGATATTTGTCACAGTCATGAAAAGCTGAGTTATAGAGTCACACCTGAGATTGGCAGGAAAGCTTATGTTTTCAGACTCCTAAAATAAATGAGCTGAAAATGACAATATATATTTGGTGAGGGGTTTTACTCTGTATTCCAAAAATGCACAGCGTAAACTTTAAACTCTAATTGGTAATGAAAAGCAAAGTGATTTAAGCACAATTTAGAAAATTAAACAGTAAATATCTATTCTGAACTCAGCTTCACTCCTGGCTAAGCATTTTAATAAAATCAAACACTCTCTATTCTCATAATATCCTAATGAAGGATTATTGCTTTTAATTAAATAAAGGAGAAATATAAGCATCAGAAAGCTAAAGTAATTTCTCCAGGCTTAGAAACTAGAAGCACAACAGCAAACAGAACTTTATATTCAGGTAGTGTTCCTGAAACAGTTTACAGAAGGAATTCTTATGCTAGAATTTAAATGCAATTTTTTTCTGAAAAAAATAAATAAATAATGAAAAGTACTGTCTGTATTTCCTTCCTATATGTTCTGCTTGGCTAGTATGACTTCTCAGAAGCTAACCTGTGCCAGCAGCAGGAGCTGTGCTTAGTGGTTTATATTGTTTCTCCACTTTATTATTTAACGACTGACTTACAGTCTACAGAATTTTAATATAGTATTCTACACATATTAGTGAATAATGAAATACACTGACAACACTGGAATTCAATTAATGACTGAAAATAAACCTTGGTAATGAACAATTTACATGATTATTTTATTTTGGCAATTAAAAAATTCCTCTAGAATACGGATCTCTGTATAAACATTATTTTTATTTATCCTTTAATATACCTTGATTAATTAATTTAGATCATGTTATAAAAATGAATGTATATATTGAAGAAGATCAGAATGAGGCAAAAAATAAGCACTGTGACCTAAATTATGTCACTCTAGGCATGGAAAATCTTCCTAATGAAAATATAAGTTTTGCTTAATTTAAAAATATAGATCGCAGTGGAAATTCCACTGAAGCCATACAGAAATGATATTGGGAAAACATTATATAAGACGATGTAGATTTAATTTTAAATAGTTAAACTTCAGCTATGACATATATGAAAAACATATAAAGGCAAACTATGTAGCCTTGTGAAACAATTAAAATATCCCATGATTTTATGTGCTATAGTACATATATAACATACTACTGGTATTTCTTATTAGTGTGATAAAACTGCTTATCAAAACAACTTAATGAACTTAATAATTAATGGAGAAAAAATTAAAAGTGTATTTTGGGTTCACAGTCCATCATGGCAAGGAAGACATTCTGTAAGAGGACACAGCAGTTCATCACATTGCATCCATTATCTAGAAACAAATAGATGAATACTGGTGTTCAACTTGCTTTCTCCTCCTTTATACAGTTCAAGGCCCAAGTCCCAGGAGTATGACATTCATGTTTACGAAGGGACAAATTTATTAATAAAAAACCCCATTTTGTTTTCAGACTCCATTTTATGACTAACTTGCCATTAGAATAAACTCAACTACTAGAAAAACCTCAACTTGTTCCAAGAACCATGTCACCCTGGCAACAACAACAGTTGCCCTAAACAGACAGCCACTCTACTCCTTTCAACAACCAGTCAGTTCAGAAGGGAAAAGTACCTAATGTCTCAAAGTAGATTTATTAATCTAGCAACCATTGTTTATACCAAGCGGAAATCATTATTAGACAATAGAAATGTACCAAGCAAATGTCAAGCTCTTATAAAACTGCCAAGTTGGAAAGTCCCTTGCCCTGCTACAACCATGATAAAAAGGCAAGGCTTACACTAACTCAGAACATTCCATACCATACACTGAATTGGAATTCATTGAAATGTCTAAGGTTGAGCTTACATAAAGACCCTTTGCTTTTGAATTCAAGTTAGATTTCTGGTAGTCTCTAGTGGTTGATGGGGACTCTGTAATCTGTGTATAATAATTAGGTGCCTATTTCTATCTAAATTATCCACCCAGGAAAATTTTCTCTAGATATTTCCAATGAAAAAATTAAAACTTTGTCATGTCCAAACAATCTCTCAGACACAAAATCACAGTCACTAGGATGTGATCCATATAAAATCAATATTTTATAAATAGAGCTTGATGATTCTATTAAGCAAAACATAAGCATAAAAATTACATGCAAACATACCCTTCATACTATAGTACTTCACAGTAACATCAATTTTCACTATGTGAAGTGTTTCACCATTAGAAGACTTCAATTGCAGTGGTACAATAATTTTTCCCAAACTTTAGCCTCAGGAATATGGCAGAAATATAGAATTAATAACTTCTTAAAAGTTTTCCTATAAACTGGGAGGTACTGCTACAAGTAAAGTCATCCCAGAAAGGTAGAGTAAGGAACTAATTCTCAAGGCAGACAATGATGTGTTTTCACTCTATACTGCATTACTTTTTCATATACATACTTTTGAAAAGAGATAAAAGAAATCAGTGACTGCACAATGATTCTTCTGTGAGCAAAAACTGGAGAATTGTCTGGGCAACAATGAAAGAGAAATTTAAGTATCTCTTTGGACCAAAGAAATCCATAGAGCATGTACAAGCTGAATGAATATAGGAATGTGATACAATATGAGATCCATCCGTAAATAACATATACTTATATGTGTATGGAAGCTCCTTGTAAGTGAAATTGCAAAAGACTGCTGAAAGAAACTGAACAATTTCTAAGAAATATAGATGTACTCTATCAAGTGATTTCAAACCTTAGTTATGTTAACCATTCTCTCTTACTTTACATAGAATTGATTCATTAAGTATCACAATTATATTGTTATTTTTGAGAATATAGATAGAATTCAAATGTCTTTAAAATATTACTTATGTAAAGTAATTAAATAATATTGAAAAAGCAGGAGAATGTGCAATATATTATTTAAAGAACTGTTAATAAAGGGTAATTAAATGGATATAATATTGAGTAAATGATTCCAGAATTATAATATTTAAGCTTCATAAGCTTTCAATAGCAATTCCCATTCAATTTAATAGGAAAAAGAAATCCTTAACAAATCTTATTGAAACTACAAACATA
Organism: Apodemus sylvaticus; assembly: GCF_947179515.1. Lineage (NCBI taxonomy): Eukaryota > Metazoa > Chordata > Mammalia > Rodentia > Muridae > Apodemus > Apodemus sylvaticus. The sequence goes on from NC_067476.1 coordinate 20,308,791, forward strand.
TTTCAATTACACCTTATTGTACATTCATGTTTAAGTGGTACTAAGTCTGTAAAATTATGTGGAATATAAAAATCACTTTTATTTATTTATTTTTTGGTAGGCAGGGGTTACAGAGACAGAACTCAAAAAACAGTAACAGTATAATGAGTAGAAAATTGGGTTGATAAATAGTTTTATGTTAGTAGGAAACAAGTTAGAGTCATTGTGGAAGGAAGAGTCCTAAATAAAAACCTTAACCCAAAAACTGGCCTGTGGTGAAACCCACAGTACAGTTTTTGATTGATGATTTTTAATACGTTTTTAACTCAAATTGAATTTCATCGCTCCATACCTTTTGTTCCTCCAGATGCTTCCATCTAACCTATCCTGAATCTCTCCAGAGCCCCTTACTCTCATGTTACCTTCTTTTCCCTTTTTATTGTTAGACACACACACACACACACACACACACACATATGTTATGTATTATGTATGTGTATATTTATACACATATATGTATAATCTGCTAGGTACATACATATAAGATTATGAGTATGTGTATATACATCTACATGTATGCACATGTACACAAATATGTATATAAGTGTGGGTGTGTCTTAAATGAAATTATACACTTGTACTGATGATGCTTTCATTAAAAGCCACGGACTCACAAAAGCTCCAGTACCAGGCATCAAAACCTTCCTTCCAAATGATTGATCAAAATTGCCCAATTGACTCACAAAACAATATAGATTATTGTTGCTTCTCAGAGGCTGTCAGTGGGCCTCTATAGCTGAAGACTGTACACTTTGGATACAAAACACAGATGAACTAACAACATCATTTCTGGAGTCTAGTTTCCATGCTTCCGGAAACATCTATGCAAACTACTAAGGGAAGAGAAGAATTAGACATTTCTACCCTAACTGCAGCATATATGAACCACAAAAATTTTAAGATATGCAAAAGGGTGAGGCATTCACATGTTGATTGCAACCAACCTTTTGTCTAATTGGACTTAAGGCTCATTCAACAGGAGAGAAATTTTGCCTGGAACTAAAAAACCACACAGTTTCCCTTGGCTAGTGATGTCATAGATCTTAGAAAAGAATCTACAACTACCACTTTGTTAGACCCCATAATTCCTTATTATATTTTAAGACTTATCTTTATAGCCAAAGATAAGTACAGCTACCACCTCTTTTACCTGCAATTGGAGATTATCACAGAAAACTACAACTGATTGATGATGGATGTGGTTGGGCCTAGCTCATTATAGGAAGTGCCACAACTGGTTAGATAGTTCTGGGTGCAATAAGAAGGCAAGCTGAGAAAACATAGAGAGCAAGCAGCTAATGACGGTGCCTCCACGGCTATGTTTCAGAACATATGATTTCTATGACAACAGACAAGCTCAAAGATGAAAGGAACACTTCATTTCTAAGAAATCCTACTTAAGACATTAACTGATATGAGGAGTGGAGTAATGTGACAGACCTGATCCTGTGTTTGGAGGACGACTGTGGTAGTATCTGAACATTGGCCAGGAAAAGTTCTCAGAGTTCAGTGAGCTGTTGTATGGATGTTTGGGAGATAAGACTGCTGAAGCACTACAGGTGTTGTAGGCTTAGCATGTAAATCTTCATAAGGAAGTTCAGGAGTACCTCAAAGACTTTATCAGGGTTGTTTGTCTAATATTCTGAATTAAGAACCACTAAGTGGAATATTTACTTTGATGGGACAATTAATTTTCTCTTCGTCTTTCTCCCTGCCCCCACTCTTCCCTGGCTCTTATAAATCTCTATCCCCCAGCCTTTGATCCCACCCTCTGAAGGACGCAGTTCACTGTCTCCCTACTGCCTAGGCCATATTCTTGTTATTTTTTTAAATTGGATATTTTCTTTATTTATATTTCAAATGTTATCCCCTTTCCTGGTTCCAACCCCTCCCAGAAACCCTCTATCCCATTCTCCCTCCCCCTGCTTCTATGAGGGTGTTCCTCCACCCATCCCAGTTCCACTCCCCATCTTCTATTCCCCTAAACTGTAACATCTATTGAGCCTTTATAGGTGCAAGGACCTCTCTTAATATTGATGCCTGACAAGGCCATCCTCTGTTACATATGTAGCTGGAGCCATATGTACTCCTTGGTTGGTAGCTTAGTCTCTGGGAGCTCTGGGGCATCTGGTTGGTTGATAGTGTTGTTCTTCCTATGACACTGCAAACCCCTTCAGCTCCTTTAGTCCTTTCTATACCTCTTCCAATTGGGGACCTCACATTCAGTTCAATGGTTGACTGTGAGCATCCACCTCTGTATTTGTAAGGCTCTGAAGGGCCTCTCAGGAGACAGCCATATCATGCTCTTTTTTCTTATTTTTAAATAAACTTTTTAAAGGAAAGAAACAGTCACTGTTGCTAATTTTCTTTTGGTGAAGCTGAGTAACAAGTCATTGTTGAGCAGATTGTCTACATAAAATACTCTACTACAACCTTTTAGATATTGCTTTTTGAGAATGTTTAGGATTCAGTTAGTTTTTGAGGCTCTGAAAATTAATTTCATGTTAATCTTTCTCATAAACTTGGATAATATCCTTTAATAAGCACTTACGTTCACAATCTATACTTTCATGGATAGTGGAAGGATATATGGCTGTTTTAGAAGTTGAGAATAACAATTCTAATTTTAACGAATCTATCTGGGATCCAAGGATGTCTATTTTGCTTTGATATTTATTTTTCTCTCTATTATGATAGGGACAAGGTAGGCTTACAAGTAAAAATAAATGACAAATGGAATATTTTTTTTATAAAGAGGTGAATCAGGAATGAGTCAGCTCTAGAGAAACTCCAATAATGACATTTTCTAAATTGCATGCCATTTCAATGTAATTGTCAGTGGGAACTTTTTAAATTTGCATTACCCATTTTTAGAAAGTGTCAAATTGAATTCTGTAATGCTATCATTCTGGAGAAGAATTTGTTATAATTTTTAATGTTTAAATTTTGTATTGCATTTTGCTTTGTGAACTGGGGATGGGAGAAAGTAAAGTCATTCTATTTTCATCTTCTATCTTTATTTTGTCTAAAAAATCCTTGCTACTCCACTAAACTCCCTTTGCTAAGAAATCTGTATCCTAGACAAACTGTTCAGGAATATTTTATAAAGAGAGTTGCATTGTTAAATCACAAAAGCAATGGAATAAAATTTCCATAATACAGAAGCATGGATTCTTCATAGTTCTCTTGGAGTATCAGTTACAGATTCAGATAATAATGTTCCAGCAATTCCATCTCTGTTTACTGCACTAGGTAACAGACAGATGAGCTTACCTATATTTTTCTAATACTTATTTTGTGTTCTTTTAAAAACACAGCAAATACATTTTGAGGTAATTAAAAAGTGAGTTTATATTTTTAAATGATGAGTTGATTGCAGCTGTGTCTTGTGTCTAACTCAAAAATGCTGAATGAGTTCACACTTTCTGAGCAGATTCTAATTGGAATCAGAGGGTAGCAGCAAAGGAGAGTAGAAGTAACTGAAAATGAAAAACTTGACTGGAATCTTTCCAATGCATAGCGTAGTGATGGGAGTATATGCATTAAGGTTTCCTGACTAATTTTACTCATCTACTGTAACTTGAAAACAGTAAACATATACCACATTGAACTAACAGTCTCATTATTACTGAGCAAAAGTAATAAGGTAGACTGGTGATAAGCACCTAACATTGATAGACATAAATTTCAATATCTTATTATTATGCTATATCAGTTTAGGGAGTATGGAAAGTAATATTTATCTAGAAGGTTGCAAAAAATACATACAATGAGTTATCACTTTGTATCTATTGATATACTATAGCTCTACTGCACCCTAGTGGTATAACTTGTATGTTAAGGTTTGGATGTAAACTACCCTCATGAGATTCATGTGTTAAAAGATTTGCCTTTGCAGGCCTTGCTCCCGCTACCACTGATATTCACTGGCCAGCCAGGCTGCAAGCAGTGGCAGATTTATAGCACCTTTCACCCCACAGAAGCTACATCAGAAATCTGCCTCCCACCAGTCAGTTACGAGAGACTCTCTGCCATCTTGGATCTAGAAATCAGACAGACTGAGGTACGCAAATATAACCCGAGGCCAACATCGCAGGGGTCTAAGCCCAACTGTGTTAGCTTGCATCCAGGCCCTGGGCTGTTTGGGGGGCCATCGGTGTGCCAACCTGGCCAGGAGGCTGTTTGCCCAGCCTGGCATGCACCGCCATTTTGACTACAGGACAAAAGAGAGTTCTAGCAGGCAAAGGCAGCTAAGAGTCATAGCCTGAGGCTAACATAGCAAAGGTCTAAGATGGACAGGCCGTGGACTGACCCCAGGCCCTGGGCTGCTCGGTGGGCCATCTGTGTGCCAACCTGGCCAGGAGGTTGTTAGCCTAGCAGACTCTCCCTGCACTTTCAGGGAGTACACACAAACTCCACCATCCTGGCCACCTGACAGAACCAATTAACACTCATAGCCTGAGGGGAACTTTGCTCAGGTCTTAGCCTGCCAGGCTTTTGCCTAGACTCCGGGCCTCAGCAGCTAGGCTAGCCTTGTGTGTACCAACCTGGTTGGGAGATCAGCTGCCCAGCAGAGTGATCATCACTTGGAAAAGTTCCCACAAAATACACAATCAGCACTCCCTGAAGGAGCAAACGGGCACAGCCTGGTTCACACAGACAATCTGGGGCAAGGCACACTAGGGCTCCAAGGACACCCAAGAGGAGGACAGATCATCAGCAATCTGTAACAGGGGAAACCCAGCCATCCAGTGTTGCAGAAATAGCGCTACAGCCTCACAGGAGGCACGAACACCAGCCAGAGAAAAGACCAACTAATGCCAGAAATAACAAGATGGCAAAGGGCAAACGCAGGAACGCTACTAACAGAAATCTAAGCAATATGGCAGCTTCTGAACCAAACTCTCCAACATCAGCAAGTCCCAGTTACACAAACACACCAGAAAAACAAGATTTGGATTTAAAATCACTGTTCATGATGCTGCTAGAAGAACACAAAAAGGACTTAAATGAATCTCTTAAAGAAATACAGGGGAACATGAATAAGCTAGAAACCCTTAAAATGGAAACACAAAAATCACTTAAAGAAATTCAGGAGAATAAGTCTCAAGAGATAGAAGCCAATAAAGAAGAAACACACACACACACACACACACACACAAAAAAAAAAAACTTAAAGAAATGCAGGGGAAAGTGAGTCAAACAGCAGAAATCATGAAAGAGGAAATACAAAAATCTCTTAAAGAATTACAGGAAAACACAAACAAGTAAGTGGAGGAGCTAAGCAAAACCATCCAGGATCTAAAATCAGAAGTAGAAACAACTAAGAAATCACAAATGGAAACAACTTTGGAGATAGAAAACCTTGAGAAGAAATCAGGGGCCATAGATGCAAATATCAACAACAGAATACAAGAGATGGAAGAAAGAATCTCAGATGCCGAAGATACCATAGAAACCATTGACTCAACAGTCAAAGAAAATGCAAAATGCAAAATGCAAAAAGCTTGTATCCCAGAACTTCCAGGAAATCCGGGACACAATGAGAAGACCAAACCTAAGAATTATAGGTATAGATGAGAGTGAAGATTTACAGCTGAAAGGGCCAGCAAATATCTTCAACAAAATTATGGAAGAAAACTTTCCCAACTTAAAGAGAGAGATCCCCATGAATATACAAGAAGCCTACAGAACTCCAAACAGACTGAACCTGAGCAGAAATACCTCTTGTCCCATAATAATCAAAACCCCAAATGTACTAAACAAAGAAAGAATATTAAAGGCAGCAAGAGAAAAAGGCCAAGTAACATATAAAGGACGACCTATTAGAATCACACCAGACTTCTCACCAGAGACCATGAAAGCTAGAAGATCCTGGGCAGATCTCATGCAGACTCTAAGAGAACACAAATGTCAGCCAAGACTACTATACCCAGCAAAACTCTCAATCACAATAGATGGGAAACCAAGATATTCCATGACAAAACCAAATTTACACAATATCTTTCTACAAACCCAGCTCTACAAAGAATAATAGGAGGAAAACTCCAATACAAGGAGGGAAACGACACCCTGGAAAAAGAAGATAGTTACCTTCTTTCATCAAACCCAAAAGAAGATAACCACTCAAATATAAAAATAACATTGAAAAGGACAGGAAGTAATAATCACTATTCCTTAATATCTCTTAACGCCAATGGACTCAACTCGCCAATAAAAAGACAAAGACTAACAGACTGGATAAGGAAACAGGACCCCACATTTTGCTGCATACAGGAAACATACCTCAATATCAAAGACAAAAACTACCTTAGAGTAAAAGGCTAGAAGACAATTTTACAAGCCAATGGTCTCAGGAAACGAGCCAGAGTAGCCATTCTAATATCAGATAAAATTGACTTTCAACCTAAAGTCATCAAAAGAGATACAGAAGAACATTTCTTGCTGGTCAAATGAAAAAATCCACCAAGAAGAACTTTCAAGTCTGAACATCTATGCACCAAATGCAAGGGTACCCTCATTTGTAAACGAAACTTTACTAAAGCTCAAAGCACATATTGCACCTAACACAATAATTGTGGGTGACTTCAACATTCCACTCTCCTCAATGGACCTATCAGGAAAACAGAAACTAAGCAGGGACACAGTAAAACTAATTGAAGCTTTGGACCAATTGGACTTTATTGATATTTATAGAACATTTCACCCTAAAACAAAAGAATGTACCTTTTTTCTCAGCACATCATGGTACCTTCTCCAATATTGACCACATAATTGGTCAACAAGACAGACCTCAACAAATATAAAAAGATCTAACTAATCCCATGCCTCCTATCGGATCACTATGGAGTAAGAGTGGTCTTCAATAGCAACAAAAACAACAGAAAGCCCACATACACATGGAGGCTGAAAAATACTCTACTCAATGACACCTTGGCCAAAGAAGAAATAAAGAAAGAAATCAGATACTTTTTAGAATTTAATGAAAATGAAGGCACAACATACCCAATTCTTTGGGGCACAGTGAATGCAATGCTAAGAGGAAAACTCATAGCCCTGAGTGCCTCCAAAAAGAAAATGGTGCATACACTAGCAGCTTAATGACACACCTGAAAACCCTGGAACAAAAAGAAGCCAATTCACACAGGAGGAGTAGAAGACAGGAAATCATCAAACTCAGGACTGAAATCATTCAAGTGGAAACAAAGAGAACCATATAAAGAGCCAATGAATCCAGGAGCTGGTTCTTTAAGAAAATCAACAAGATAGATAAACCCTTAGTCAGACTGACCAAAGGGCACAGAGAAAGTATCCAAATTAACAAAATTAGAAATGAAAAGGGGGATATAACAACAGAAACTGAGGAAATCCAAAAAATCATCAGATCCTACTACAAAAGCCTATACTCAATAAAACTGGAGAATCTGGAGGAAATGGACAAATTCCTAAACAGATATCAAATACCAAAATTAAATCAGGACCAAATAGATAATATAAACAGTCCCATAACCCCTAAAGAAATAGAAGGGGTCGTAGAAAGCCTCCCAACCAAAAAAAGCACAGGACCAGATGGCTTTAGTGCAGAATTCTATCAGACCTTCAAAGAAGACCTAAGACCAATACTCTTCAAACTATTCCACAAAATAGAAACAGAAGGAACACTACCCAATTCCTTCTATGAAGCCATAATTACGTTGATACCAAAACCACAAAAAGATCCAACAAAGAAAGAGAACTTCAGACCAATTTCCCTTATGAACATCGATGCAAAAAATACTCAATAAAATTCTTGCTAACTGAATCCAAGAACACATAAAAATGATCATCCACCATGATCAAGTAGGCTTTATTCCAGGGATGCAGGGTTGGTTTAATATAGAGAAATCCATCAATGTAATCCACTACATAAACAAACTCAAAGAAAAAAACCACATGGTCATTTCATTGGATGCTGAAAAAGCATTTGACAATATTCAGCATCCTTTCATGCTTAAAGTCTTGGAAAGGACAGGAATTCAAGGCCCATACTTAAACATAGTAAAAGCAATTTACAGCAAACCGGTTGCCAGCATCAAACTAAATGGAGAAAAATTTGAAGCAATCCCACTAAAATCAGGGACTAGACAGGACTGTCCCCTTTCTCCTTATTTTTTCAATATTGTACTTGAGGTACTAGCTTGGGAAATTAGACAACATAAGAAGGTCAAAGGGATACAAATTGGAAAGGAAGAAGTCAAACTATCATTATTTGCAGATGATATGATAGTCTACCTAAGTGACCCAAAAAAACTCCACTACAGAACTCCTACAGGTGATAAACAACTTCAGGAAAGTGGCAGGTTATAAAATCAATTCAAGCAAATCAGTAGCCTTCCTATACTCAAAGGATAAGCAGGCTTAGAAAGAAATTAGGGAAATGACACCTTTCACAATAGCCACAAACAGTATAAAGTACCTTGGGGTGACTCTTACCAAACATGTGAAAGATCTGTATGACAAGAACTTCAAGACTCTGAAGAAGTAAAGAGAAGAAGACTTCAAAAAATGGAAAAACCTCCCATGCTCATGAATTGGCAGGATTAATATAGTTAAAATGGCCTTTTGCCAAAAGCATTATACAGATTCACCGCAATACCCATCAAAATCCCAACTCGATTCTTCATAGAGTTAGAAAGAGCAATTCTCAAATTCATCTGGAATTAAAAAAAAACCGAGGATAGCTAAAACTATGCTCAAAAATAAAAGAAATTCTGGGGGAATCAGTATCCCTGGCCTGAAGCAATACTACAGAGCAATAGTGTTATAAACTGCATGGTATTGGTACAGTAACATGCAGGCAGATCAATGGAACAGGATTGAAGATCCAGAAATGAGCCCACACACCTATAGCCACTTGATCCTTGACAAAGGGCCTGAAAACATCCAATGGAAAAAACATAGCCTTTTCAACAAATGGTGCTGGTTCAATTGGAGATCAGCATGCAGAAAAATGCGAATTGATCCATCCTTGTCTCCTTGTACTAAGCTCAACTCCAAATGGATCAAGGACCTCCACATAAAGCCAGACACTCTGAAGCTAATAGAAAAGAAACTGGGGAAGACCCTGGAGGACATGGGTACAGCAGGAAAGTTCCTGATCAGAACACTAATAGTGTATGCTCCAAGATCAAGAATTGACAAATGGGACCTCATAAAATTACAAGTTTCTGTAAAGCAAAGGACACCTTCAAAAGGACAAATCAGCAACCAACAAATTGGGAAAAGATCTTCACCAACCCTACATCCGATAGAGGGCTAATATCCAATATATACAAAGAACTCAAGAAGTTAGACCCCAGAAAACCAAATAACCCTATTAAAAATGGGGTACAGAGTTAAACAAAAAATTCTCACCTGAAGAACTTTGGATGGCAGAGAAATATCTTAAAAAATGCTCAACTTCATTAGTCATCAGGGAAATGAAAATCAAAACAACCCTGAGATTTCACCTTACACCAGTCAGAATGGCTAAGATTAAAAACTCAGAAGACAGCAGGTGTTGGCGAGGATGTGGAGAAAGAGGAACACTCCTCCACTGCTGGTGGGGTTGCAAATTGGTACAACCATGCTGGAAATCAGTCTGGAGGTTTCTCAGAAAACTGGGCACGTCACTTCCGGAAGATCCTGCTATACCACTCATAGCAGCCCTATTTATAATAGCTAGAAGCTGGAAAGAACCCTGATATCCCTCAACAGAAGAATGGATGCAAAATATGTTGTATATATACACAATGGAGTACTATTCAGCCATTAGAAACAATGAATTCATGAAATTCTTAGGCAAATGGATGGAGCTGGAGAACATCATACTAAGTGAGGTAATCCAGTCTCAAAAGATCAATCATGGTATGTACTCACTAATATTAGCCTGGAAAACTGGAATACCCAAAACATAATCCACACATCAAATGAGGTACAAGAAGAACGAAGGAGTGGCCCCTGGTTCTGGAAAGACTCAGTGTAGCAGTATAAGGCAAAACCAGAACAGGGAAATGGGAAAGGGTGTGTGGGAGAACAGGGGGAGGGAACAGGGCTTATGTGACTTTTGGGGAGTGGGGTGCCAGAAAATGGGAAATCATTCGAAATGTAAATTAAAAAATATATCGAATAAAAAAAAGGAATGACAACAACAACAAAAAGATTTGCCTTTGTTCTTTTTTTACCCATTTATCCATTTATTTATTTATTTATTTATTTATTTATTTATTTATTTATTTAATTTGATATATTCTTTATTTACATTTCAAATGATTTCCCCTTCCTGGATACCCCCTCCCTGAAAATCCTTCTTTCCTCCCCCTGTTCCCCAATCTACCCCTTTCCACTTCCCTGTCCTGGTATCCCCCTACACTGCTGCACTGAGCCTTTCCAGGACCAGGGCCACTCCTTTTTGGGCATCATTTGATATGTGAATTGTGTCTTGGGTATTCCAAGCTTCTAGGCTAATATCCGCTTATGAGTGAGTGCATACCATGACTGTTCTTTTGAGACTGAGTTACCTCACTTAGGATGATGTTGTCTAGCTCCATCTATTTGTCTAAGAATTTTATGAATTCTTTGTTTCTAATCTCTATTGTGTACATATACCACATTTTCTGTATCCATTCCTCAATTGAGGGACATCTGGGTTTTTTCCAGCTTCTGGCTATTATAAATAGAGCTGCTATGAACTTAGTGGAGCATGTATCCTTATTACATGCTGGGGAATTCTATGGGTATATTCCCAGGAGTGGTATAGCGGGGTTCCCCTGAAGTATCATTTCCAGTTTTCTGAGGAACCACCAGACTTATTTCCAGAGTGATAGTACCAGCTTGCAACCCCACCGTCAGTGGAGGACTGTTCCTCTTTCTCTACATCCTCGCCAGCACCTGTTTTCTCCCGAGTTTTTGATCTTAGCTTCTGACTGGTGTGAGCCGAAATCTCAGGGTTGTTTTGACTTGCATTTCCCTGATAACTAAGGATGATGAACATTTCTTTAGGTGCTTCTCAGCCATTTGATATTCCTCAGGTGAAAATTCTTTGTTTAGGTCTGAACCCCATTTTTTAATGGGGCCATTTGGCTCTCTAGAGTCTACCTTCTTGAGTTCTTTGCATGTCTTAGATTCTTCTGTCAGATGTAGTGTTGGTAAAGCTCTTTTCCCAATTTGTTGGTTGCTGATTTGTCCTTTCAATGGTGTCCTTTGCCTTACATGAAACTTTGTAAATTTTATGAGGTCCCATTTGTCAATTCTTGATCTTACAGCATAAGCTATTGATGTTTGGTTGAGAGGACATGGGCAGAGGGGAAGACTTGCCTTGGGGCAGGTATATCCAGTCATTGATGGGGAAATACTTAGGGAAGGATGTTCTATATATGAATAATTTCCCTGAGAAATTTATTATTCTATGGCAGTATTGGAAGGAATTAAAATGTTAGGGAGGAAGAACCAACTTGGAAAAGTATTCCCTCTATTTCTTTCTCCCTTTCCCTTTTCTCTCTCTTCATCCATCCCAGGCATGCTTTCTTCTATCACAAGTTCCCTACCATGACATTCTCTCCATAGGCCAAAATCTATAAAAATACAAAGACACCTTAACACAATGAGCCATAACACAAAACAAAACAAATAAAACAAAACAAAACAAAACAAAACAAAATCTTTCCTTCCTTGTGCTGTTTTCTCATAGTTCCCTTTATGCAATGGTAAGAATTTGACTGCTACACTATCTATGTTACAAGCAAAAACAAAGAGTCAGTGACTACCTCTAGGTTGTGCAGTAAAAATTTATGCCAATCATGTAATCTAGAGTAGTGGCAATCGCATTTATCTTATAAAAAAGATGATTAAAGGCTTATTTTTAACAAAGATCTACAGGCATGCAAAAGAGAAGTAAGTCATCCTACTTTTTAAATTTTGACTAAAAGTTAAAAATCATTTGATTATTCTATGAAATATATATATTAGAATATGACAAAGGGATTTGGTTAAGAAATAGAATCATGTTGGAGAAATGGCCCAATGTTTAGGACACTCACTGCTCCTCCAGAAGTTAAGGGTCAATTGGTTTGTTTTCCAGTTCACTTGCAAGCTAGCTCACAAAATCTGTAACTCCAGATACAAGAAATTTAGTTTCTGTGGCCTCTGTGGAGACCTATAACCACAGCACATGGCACTTTCTTCTCACCCCACATAAACATATTTTTAAAAATAAAATAAATATTTAAATGAATTTTAGATTCAGTTCGATTTCTAACAAGTAAGAACACTTGCTATGAAATTCTCAATCACAAGTGGGGAGGGAGGGAGGGAGATGGGAGGGAAAGTAGAAGTGGTAGGGGAGTGTAGGGGAGTGGAGAGCCTGATCTGGTATTGGGTGAGGGAAAAGGACTAAAGAGTTGAGGGACAGTAGAAAAATGGAAACAGGCAACCTCGGGAGATAAGAGATTTGGGGGACCATCCAGAATGCACCAGAGACACGGGAGGTGAGAGACTCAGGACCTTAGATGAATGCCCGGCTGTAGGGAAAGGGAACTTATAGAGCCTACCTCCAACAGGAAGAAAGGGCATCAAATGAGGGAGAGGAGGGACATCTCACAGTCACAACTCTGACCCACAAGTGTTCCTGTCTGAAAGAATTACGGGAATAGAAATGGAGAGGAATCTGAGGATCAGAAGGTCTGGAGTCAGGCCAAAGCAGGATCCAACTTAAGGAGAGGTCCCACAGCTTGACACTATTACTAAGGCTATGGAGCGCTCACCAAAATGGACAGAGCATTCCAGAAGACCCAACAAGTAGATGAAAGAGTCAGATGTAGATATTTGCACCCAACCAATGGACCGAAGAGGCTGGCCCCTGTTATTGAATTAGGGAAGGCTTAAAGAAACTGCAGAGAAAGGCAACCCTGTAGGAGGACCAGCAGTCTCAATCTCAACCCCCGAGATCTCTGAAACACTGGACCACCAATCTGACAGCATACACCCGCTGATATGAGGCCCCCAACACACATACATTAGAGGACTGTCAGGTCTGTGTTCATTAAGAGATGATGCACCTAACCCTCAAGAGACCAGAGGCCCCAGGTTGTTTAGAGTTCAGGTAGGATAGAGGGTGGGGACATTGATGTGGAGACAGGGTACTGGGGAGGAGGTATGAGATGTGGAACAGTTGGAGGGTGAATGGGGGAAGTAAAATATGGAGTGTTAATTAAAAGAAATTCTGACTACCTAAGTACAAATGTTTGAACTTAACTGAAAAATAACAGACAAGTTGTAGTTTTGCCTGTCACACAGTCTTTTTTTTTCTTTCTTTTTTATCCAGTATATTCTTTATTTACATTTCAAATTATTTCCCCTTTTCTGGCTCCCCACTCCCCGAAAGTCCTATAAGCCCTCTTTATAAGACACATGTTAGTGAGTCTAGGGCTTCCAGATCATCAATCTAGATATAAGTTCAGTGAAACAAATTGTCTCATAGGAATAAGGAAGAAAATGACAAAGCAAGATGTCTCAGGCCTTTTTGTACTCTACTTTTATGTGTTCACAAGTACATACACCACACACACACACACACACACACACACATACAAACACACATATTGACAAACAGCACTACCAGTACCACCACCACTACAACTATACCCCAGCACATACACACATCCCCATCACCAACCCCTATATGTATACCACACATCACACAGTCTGAGACACATACCTCATAGACAAACACAAACACACACATACACACTCACACACACTTACCACCCTCCCACACCACACCGCCACATCACTATACACACTTCCACATCACTACACATACCATCTTACCCACACAACACCCCATGAACATACACATGTATTTCTGTACATGTTCAAGATGCCTTCAGCTTCTAAAAAATTTGAGATTTTGAAAGTTTCTCATTAAATGCTTTCAATTTTGTATGGAAACAACATTAAAATGGTAATATTTTCAGCATTCAGCAGTGCTAGTTTTGAATAAACAAGTTTCTTTCTTATACCTATTTTATACTTAGTTATTTCAATATCTACTCAGAAAAATAAACCTTGGGAAGCATTTAATTATACATTTGTTTTTCCTCACAGACAAATAATTTAGTATATGCTTAGGAAATAGTTTTCTTTCTCATACCACAAATACAGAAGCTGTAATAGATGTTATGTACAATGCTAAATAATATGGTACTTAGTCTGTCAGAGAACAGACTGCTGAAAGGAAATCATGGTTTAGCACATTCTTTGTGGTACCAGTCTTATGTGCTAGTAACCTACTTAAGGTTTCCATGTGAGAACACCTTTTACCTTTATATTTTAATTTACTTATGCAAGCAGAATACTAAAAATCAGAATGATATTTTAAGAATCCAAATAAAGGCGTCACTGAAATCAACAAAGACAGTTATTAATTATGTTATAAAACAGTGTAAGGCCTTTTAGCTAGGGTTAGACTATCCCTACATATAAGCCTTGTCTGGGAAGCCTCACACTCCTCACAGTCTATGCAGATTTTTTTGAGATTATCTTTTGTTGTGGTTGTTGTCGTTTTACTCCTTTAGGGTTAATGTATTTTTAACTCCAATAGTTCAATACAAGTATTTCATTTGGTATACATGATAGAAAGAACATAGGAATACCAACCTGAGATATTTTGGGAATCACAAGTATAAGATTATGATACTTGAAACCCCAAGCACTTGTTTTTATATAGATGATGTGTGTTATGTTCATGACTTTTCTATAGACACACAAAAACCCCCTCCAAATCCATCAATGAAATCTTGTTCAGAAACAGTAATTCTCCTACATTCCTTACTAATATTTTCTAGAATCATCTCTCCAATATACCACTTATACTCACTTTTCTGCAAGTTTAGTTGTAATTATGGGGACAAAATTTAAGATCCTTTATTTAGCAAAGACACATTGTTGTCTACTATCCTTAGCACAGGGTTATGAACGCTTAGATATATGACAATAATCGATACTGAAATGAAGTCTTGCTCTCACTGAGATTATACGCTTAAGGTCAAGTGAGGGACTAGCAAGAATTTGCAAAAGTTCATTAGAAGATTAAAAAAATCCTATTAAGAAGAAGTAAGGGAAGATGGGAGAGTTAATATTTTGTAGATGAGAATACAAATAAAAATACTTGAAAACACAAAAATTGGGGATGTGAGCCGAGCATTGTAAAAGACCGAGTTATGTTATTTTCTGAGTGGCATGGCATTGGAGCCTGAAATAATATCATTGAGGAATAATCAGAAGTGGACGTTCAGGGGAATGGCAGGGAAAGCAGGGAGATTAAGTACAGATAGCAGACAAACTTAATAAGTGAATGAAAGGCCATCCAGAGACTGCCACACCTGGGGATCAATCCCATATACAGTCACTCTAATGGCTATTCCTGGTTGTCAACTTGATTATATCTGGAATGAACTACAGTCTAGAATTGGAAGGCTCACCTATGATCCTAATTTGGAGGCTCAGAGATATAAGTTTCTGACCTGGATCTTGGCATGGAGACCTTGAAGCATAGTGGCTAAGACAAGGAGATCTCCAAGTTCAAGATCATTTGGGATTAAAGGCATGGATGCACAAACCTTTAATCTGGGCCACACCCTCTGCTGGAGACCCACAAGCCAATAATATGGGCCACACCGTCTGTTGGAGACCTATAGCCTTTAATCTGGGCTACACCCTTTGCTGGAGATATATAAGGACATTGGAAGAAGGAAGACTCTCACACTTCCTTGCCTGCTTGCTTCGTGGGACTGAGAAACTGCTAGATCCTTGGACTTCCATCCACAGCTGCTGCTGATCATTGTTGGGGAGTTGGACTATAGACTGTAAGTCACTGACAAATTCCATAACTATATAAAGATTATCCATACGTTCTGTGACTCTGGAGAACCCAAACTAATACAGTCACCAAACCCAGAATTATTGTAGATGCCAAGAAGTGCTTGCTGACAGCAGCCTGATATAGCTGTCTCTTGATAGGCTTTACCAAAGCCTGACAAATACAGAGGAAGATGCTTGCAACCAACCATTGGACTGGACATGTGATCTCCAATGAAGGAGCTGAAGGGGTTTGCAACCCCATTGGAAGAACAACAATATCAACCAACCAAACCCTCCAGAGCTCCCCGGGACTAAACCACCAAACCCATATGGGTTGAGTGGAGCAAACCATAGCTCCAGCTGCATATGTAGCAAAGAATGGCCTTGTTTGGCATCAGTGGGAGGAGAGGCCCTTGGCCCTGTGAAGGCTCTATGTCCCAGTGTAGGTGAGGCAGGAGTGGGTAGGTGTGGAAACACCCTCATAGAAGCAGGGGAAGGGATAAGGGATGGGGGGTTGGGGGAAGGGAAATTAGGAAAGGGGATAATATTTGAAATGTAAATAAAGAAAACATCCAATAAAAGGAAAGAACAAACAAACAAACAAAAATCAAAGTCAGACCAGAGTGATCAGCAAATAACATATGTTTGGATCATCTGAAGATACTAGATTTACACATATTTATGCACAGAAGGGGGTGTAAGACACTAAACTAGGAAGGAGACCATAAATAGTGGGGGCAAAGGATTCTAATGTGAGGAGAGGATGATGGGATATCTGTGAAATGAAAGCAGTAATGGAGGGCACTGGGAGAGGTAAATGGTGTTAGCTAGAGTGAGAAGTGGCATAGAGGAAAACAATAGAGAAGGAAGATAAAGCCACATACAAGAGAAGTTGCCATAACGAAGCCTGTTGTCTTGTTTGTCCAATCATAAAAAAATAATCAAAAAAACAATTTAAAAAGAAGGACTCATGGCTCCAGCCACAGATGTAGCAGAGTATGGCCTTGTCCGGCATCAATGGGAGGAGACACCCTTGATCCTGTGAAGACTCAATGTACTAGTAGGGGAATGTGAGGGCAGCAGGGGAAGGAGTGGGAGGGTGGGGGAACACCCTCATAGAATCATGAGGATGGGGGATGGGACTGGAGTGGGAAGCCAGGAAAGGGGATTACACAGAAATATAAATAAAGAAAATTTTAATGTTTTAATGTGTGTGTGTGTGTGTGTGTGTGTGTGAGAGAGAGAGAGAGAGAGAGAGAGAGAAAGAATTTCAGGGCAGTGGATAAGGCACCATGGAGTGTCTCTTATGCAAGCAAGAGCTGCTAAATTCAGATCTCTGCAATTCACATACAAAAGCCAAGCATGACATCATGTTCCTGCAATCTGGCACTCAGGAAGCAAGAACAGACAAATACCTGGACTGGCCAGCCTACATGAACCATAGGCCCCAGGGTCACTGGGAGATTCTAACTCAAAACAATAAGGTGGAAAGTGCCGGAGGAGGACAGCCAGTGTAAAATATGACCTCCACATACATATGCACACCAAATGCACACACAAAAAAATTAGTTATCATCTAACAGATTGCATAATATTATTCATATATACAATACTCCAATAAACAATCACTAACCTCTTTGTAAAAAAAAATAATAAATGAAGGGAAAACTCAGAAGGAACACAAGTGGAGGGTGCTTACCAGGTTTTAACTGAATTCTTGAATTCTCTGTTTCAACGGAATTGATTTTTTTACTTCTATTGTTTGCCAAGAGTATTTATATATGGACTTTTACTTTCTGCACAAGTGCTTTTTGGATGCATATTTACTTAATGTCAAAATATTGAGATAGCAAAAGAATTTGGAATTGTCAGGGTGAGTTACTTTGCCTGTGTAGTCATAGTTTCTTGACTCTCTTCTGAAGTCCTCAAATCTAGAAGCCTGGCATGTACTGATAAAGTATGAAATAGGTGACAATAAAGCAAATCAACCTTGGAAAAAATATTGAGAGGCTGTAAAACTAAAATGCGTATATGACTACCATTGACATGAATTTAATGAAATCATTACTTTTATTTATTGATTACAGTTATTGAGTAGAAGTACCAAGAATTTTCAAAATGTCAATCAAAACTATATTTTATTATAACATTGCTATATTTGATTTTACCAGTTAATATAGTGTGATTTTGTTATGTTGAAACACATATAATAATATTTATTGGGTTGTATTATAGAGCTTGTATTACTATTGCAAATTTTACATTTGGGCTTTAAAAGCTAATGTTTACTACATATTTTTGTGAGCTAAACATAAGGCAAAATTTGATTTGTGTAATCCTTCCAGAAATTCAATAAGTAAAGCAAACAGAACAATACAAAATGAATAGAGCAAGTCAAGTTGTAGTAAATTACTGTTCCAAATATCCTAAGCTCTTAAGCTATGGGTCTTGTCTCATAGGACCTGACTCTAGCACCTGAACAATGGAACAGAGAATTTTCCAGTAGCTTCCCTCTTCTGTATATTGCCTATTAATTAATAATTAATATTGTTATAGATTATCAATCTGGATGGAAAATATTATGTGCATATAAAACTTGTGCCAAAAATAATTTGTAAAAATGATGGTTGACTTTATAATTAAATTTCAAATCTTAAACATCTCTATAGTGGAAAATAATATTCTTGTACCAAGCATAATTCATACTGGGAAATTAAGAGGAACACTATTTTAAAGCCTTAAATGTCATGATTTGCTATTTTGGAACTATTTTTAAACTTTTTTCCCAAATTAGGCTTATTTTACACCTATATTAACACATTTATAAAAGTTACCCCCTCTCTCCTCTTTCTCATTACCCATTTATCTGATTTTATCAATCAGCAAAGAACATGTCCCTTACTTGACTTACAGTTCAGCTAGGTGCTACCTATCAATAAATGATCACATTAGCTTTTATCTTATTTCCTCATTGACTGCCTAGTCAGCGAGGTATTGATTTTTTTTTTTAAGATTCTGCTTACAGTACATGAATGTTCACTTGGCTGTACTCCCAGATGTCTTTAAAAACCTAATAGTGAACTTCCTTGTTAGATGTCTTCATTCACTTTTTAATAAGCCTGCTTGCCACCAGTAATAGTGTTGACCCTTATGTAAAACCATATTTATCAGAGAGATAGCAGGCCATGAAAGAAACTTAAAAAAATACAATACTTGAGGTGAATATGAGATTTCAAAAAAGGTACCAATAAAATTCACCTGTTAATGCAATTATTAGACACAAGAAAAAAGCAAAATGTCTCAAAGGATATGTCATGATTAAATCTGCATCAATTCAGTCCATCCACATCTCTATTTAGTCCATAAATACATCACTACAAACAATAAAGAAAGTCGAAAGCTCTGCACATTCCTGTATATCTGACATGTTACTAGTCTATAAAATAAAAGAATTGGACCATATTGATTAGCAAAAGTTAATGTGCACTTGAGCTCCTATTAGAAGTATGATCATAAGACATGTTGAACTTATTATAGGAAAAAAATACCTACTTACAAAAGAGGTTGAAAAAGAGAGAGAGACACACTGAATGATTGTCCAGGTTCCTTCCATAAATCGAGTATTCCAGTGCACATATACATGAACAGCTCAACCTCCAAAATCCCAAACTTGAAATGTGCTGTGTGTGCTCATTTTCCTTTAGAATGCTAATTCATAGGTAAAGTTGCTACACAGGAAAGCCCCACATGTTGACCCAGTGCAGATCTCAGTAAGCTCTTCTTGTATTTTGATGAGAATTGTCTTGACATAATAAAGATATAAAATTCATACAAGAATGCCACATTTGAATAAATAATATTTTTGAGAGAATTTTGTAGCATCTTTAGTTAGGAATAAACTGAAATCTGTACTACATATGCATTTTAAAATCCATGTTTCTTCATTTTTTAAGTTAATATATAACAATGACAAATTTTAAATTAATATCAACACCATCCAATGTAAATGTTTTTCTGATGATTACAAGACGGTAATAAGCCTATATTAGGTACTCAATGATTTCCTTGCACTCACATCTTGTTCCCATATTTTTACTCTACTTTAGTTTCTGGTAGTGAGGAAGAAGAATATCTCATACCTTCCTTCAGAGCGACCAAGCACAGATTCCATAGACAAATGTTAATGTTACAAACCTGACTATAACTGAAGAGTGAGAGTGGACAGGCAGAGCAATTTCAGGAATGCTGCTCACGTATGAGAATCCCACAAACTTTTACTATCCTTTACTATTTGGGTTTAGACCTCTGTATATTTATAATGCAAGTCTTTTTGTTTTGGAGCTAAATATTTTGCTAAAAGCCTTTCTCCACAAGATTCCATTTATAGAACACTAATATTGGCAACATAGGAGAGC
The DNA here is from genome assembly GCF_947179515.1 of Apodemus sylvaticus. Classification (NCBI taxonomy): domain Eukaryota; kingdom Metazoa; phylum Chordata; class Mammalia; order Rodentia; family Muridae; genus Apodemus; species Apodemus sylvaticus. The sequence goes on from NC_067476.1 coordinate 20,329,121, forward strand.
AAACGGAGGAAGTAAAGTCAGAAAAATCTTTTAACCAAATTTAAAATATGCTTTAAAAACAATTTGAAAGGTGATATCCTACATGGCTGGAAAAGATGTTTCTTGAAGCTGTGGATTATTTTAAAAAAAACAAAAACACCTCAGTGCCATGAGGTTGGGAGGTAAACCTCCCTATGAATTGTTTGTCAAAAATACCCCATAGGCAATATAGACTCTTGGCATTCCTCTTACTTGTCTACCAAGACTAAATGCCAAGAACCAATTGTTAAGGACATTTATTTTGTATGTGTCTTTAGCTTAAGATGTTCTGGGTAGAAACTGTCTACTTAGGCTGCTCAACTTCTAAAAACAATGGGGAGCTGCTTAATCCATAGAACCTCACATTTTCTCTGGATGGATCTTTACCTTAAAACAGACAATCATTGCCCATTTCTGTCAGACCTAACATCCTGATAAATAGATTAAAACCTTTGGAATGTATTAACTTAACAAAACCCTATTCTCCACAATGAAATGCCTAAGAATAGTGTCTTAAATGACCTTGAGCATAGAAGTAAGAGTCCTATGCATGCTGAAATTAACCTGATATGTTTTTACCAATATATTAATTAAAATGGACTGGATGGCTCCATATTCACGTAGCACAGGGAGATAGCAATCCTTTCAAGAGTGCCTACAAGCTTGTGAGTGCAGGGAAAACCACCACTGCTGCTCAGAGGGAACCACCAGGAACCCTCAGGACATAGGATCATAGGAGCAGCCTGGGACAGGAGAGATCCTGTTTCTATCTGCTCCAACTGAGCAGATCTTCTGCTACAGAAATCCACACACAAATAGTACCAGGAGAGAGATGGTCTACCAGGAGAGCCTACACATCTTTGAGCACAGGTAAGATCACTACTTCTGTTCAAATTCCTGATCTAATAGGAACTCTCCCAGAGCCATCAGGTGACAGGAACCAGGGACCTGGTGGGGACAGGATCATTCTGGCTTCTCTCCACACCCCAGAGCTGACCCTGTACCATAGCTCTACATACCCAAATTCCTCGAGGAGAGAACTGATTTCCCAGGAGCACTGACACAGCAGCTTTCAGGAGGGACAAGCCACAGTCAGAGCAAGAAAAGCTAACACCAGAGATAACCAGATGGTGAAAGGCAAGGGCAAGAACATAAACAGAAACCAAGGCTACTTAGGATCATCAGAAGCCAGTTCTCCCACCACAGTGAGTGATGGATAACACAAAATACCAGAAAAGCAAGACCCTGATTTTAAAATCACATCTCAAGATGCTGATAGAGGACTTTAAAAAAAAAGAAATAAATAACCCTTTTAAAGAAATAAGGAGAGCACAGATAAAAAGGTAGAAGCCCACAAGGAGGAAACACAAAAACCCCTTAATGAATTACGGGAAAACACAACGAAACAGGTGAAGGAATTGAAAAAAAAAAAAAAAAACAATCCATAATCTAAAAATTGGAACAGAAACAATAATGATTTTCTTTCCTTCCTTTGTGATTTCCAGAAAGAAAGACAACTCTGGTGATAGAAAACCTAGGAAAGAGAAGTCATAGATTCAAGGATCACCAACAGAATACAAGAGATAGAAGAGAGAATCTCAGGTGCAGAAGATACCATAGAAAATATTGACACGACAGTCAAAGAAAATGCAAAATGCAAAAAGGTTCTAACCCAAGAAATCCAGGAAATCCAAGATACCATGGGAAGACCAAATCTAAGGATAATAGGTATAGAGGATAGTGAAAATTCCCAATTTAAAAAGCCATTAAATATATTCAATGAAATCATAGAAGAAAACTTCCTTAACCAAAATAAAGAGATCAACATACAAGAATCCTACAGAACTCCAAATGGATTGTTCCAGAAAAGAAATTCCTCCCATCGTATAATAGTCAAAACACCAAATGTACAAAACAAAGAAAGAATATTAAAAGTAGTAAGGGAAAAACGTCAAGTAACATATAAAGGCAGACCTGTCAGAATTACACCAGACTTCTAACCAGACACTATGAAAGCTAGAAGATCTTGGTCAGATCTCAAACAGATCCTCAGAAAACACAAATGCCAGACCATACTACTTTACCCAGCAAAATGCTCAATTACCATAGATGGAGAAATCAAGATATTCCATTAAAAAAAGCAAATTTACACAATTTATTTCCAGAAATCCAGTCCTACAAAATATGGAAAATGCCAACACAAGGAGGGAAAGAGCAAGAAAGTAATCTTCTTTCATCAATCCCAATAGAAGATAGCCACAGAAACATTAAAGTAACATCAAAACCAACAGGAAGTAGGAATCACTATTCCTTAACATCTCTTGACATCAATGAACTCAATTCCCCAATAAAAAGACATAGATTAACAGACTGGATACATAAACATGACCCATCATTTTGCTGCATACAGGAAACACATCTCATTGTCAAAGACAAACACTAAAACAGAGTAAAGGGCTGTAAAACAACCTTTCAGCATGATCAAATAGATTTCATACAAAGAGACGCAGGTATGTTTCAATATATGGAAATCCATCAATGTAAATCCACTATAAAAGCAAACTCAAAGAAAAAAATGACATGATCATTTAATTAGATACTGCAAAAGCATTTGACAAAATTCAACAGCCCGACATGTCAAATACTTGGAAAGATGAGGAATTCAATGCCCATACCTCAACATAATAAAAGCAATATACAGGAATCAGTAGCCAGTTCCAAACTAAAGGGAGAGAAACTTGAAGCAATCCCACCAAAATCAGAGACTAGACAAGGCTGCCCTCTCTCTTCCTATCTGTTCAGTACAGTACTTGAAATTCTAGCTAGAACAATTATACAACAAAAAGAGTTCAAAGGGATACAAATTGGAAAGGAAGAAGTCAAAATATCACTATTTGCAGGTAATATGATAGTATACTTAAGTGACCCTAAAAATTCCACCAGAGAACTCCTAAACCTGATAAACAACTTCAACAAAGTGGCCAGATATCAAATTAACTGGAACAAATCAGTAACGTTCCTATACTCAAAGGATAAACAGAGTGAGAAAGAAATTAGAGAAATGACACCCTTCTCAATAGCCACAAACAATATAAAGTATCTTGGTGTGATTCTAACCAAACAAGTGAAATATCTATATGACAAGAACTTCAAGTCTCTGAAGAAAGAAATCAAAGAAGACTTCAGAAAATGGAAAGATCTCCTATGCTTGTGGATTGGTAGTATTTAATTGTAAAAGTGGCCATTTTGTGGAAAGCAATCTACAGATTCAATGAAATTCCCATCAAAATTCCAGCTCCATCAAAATTCCAACTCAATTCTTCATAGAGTTAGATATAGCAATTCTCAAATTCATTTGTAATAACAAAACACCCAGGATAGCAAAAACTATTCTCTACGATCAAAGAAATTCTGGAGTAATCACCACATGAGACATCAAGATATACTGCAGAGCAATTGTGTTAAAAACTGCCTGGTATTGGTACAGTGACAGGCAGGTAGATCAGTGGCATAGAATTGAAGTCCTAGAAATGAACCCACACACCTATGGTCACTTGATTTTTGACAAAGAAGCTAAAATCATCCAGTGGAAAAAAAGATAGCATTTTCAACAGATGGTTCTGGTTCAACTGGTGGTCAACTTGTCGAAGAATGCAAATTGATCCATTTTTACCTCCCTGCACAAAGCTCAAGTCCAAGTAGATCAAGGACCTCCACATAAAACCTCATAGAAGAGTAAGTGGGAAAAAGTCTTGAACACATGGGAGCAGAAGAAAAGTTCCTGAACAGAACACCAATGACTTATGCTCTAAGATCAAGAATCAACAAATTGGACTTCATAATGTTGCAAAGAACAGTGTCAATGAGACAAAATCACAAGCAACAGACTTGGAAAAGCTCGTTACCAATCCTACATACAATAGATGGCTAATCCAATATATACAAAGAACTCAAGAAGTTAGAGAACCAAATAACTGTATTAAAAAATAGAGAACAGAGCTAAACAGAGAATTCTCAACTGAGGAAACTTGAAGGACTGAGAAGCACCTACGGAAATGTTCAACATCCTCCCTCAGTCATCAATGAAGGACAAAACAAAACAACCCCGAGATTCCACCTCACACCAGTCAGAATGGCTAAGATCAAAAACTCAGGTGAGAGCAGATACTGCCATGGATGTGGAAAAAGAGGAACACTCTTCCACTGTTAGTGGGATTTCAAGCTGGTACAACCACTGAGGAATTCTGTCTGAAGGTTCCTCAGAAAATTGGGCATAGTGCTACCTGAGGACCCAGGAGGCATAACACTTTCTAAGACTCTGAAGCTCTCAACACAGAAACACAGGTCTCACTTCAAAAGGAATTAAAGATTTCAGTGATTATGGCCAGGGAACACAGATTTCAATCTTTCCAAATACACTGCTCCAACAAGGAAGCAATTGCATGAAGTTTTTCTAGTAACACAGCATAGTTTATAGATCTATACTCCTGTAGGGGAGAAAGCATCAATACTATACTCAACTGTGAACATATAAATCATGAGAACATCTTACCAAGCAAAATATGCCCAACATGTAAAATAGTAGGTCTATTCTTCTGGAGCCACCAAAATTTCTATGATTGAGTTTAGGACCATCAGTCTTAATTAATTTGGACCTCCAAGATCTCTGAGACACTGGACCACCAACCAGGCAACATATACCAGCTGACATGAGGCCACCAACCCACATACAGCAGAGGAATGCTGGTTTGTGTTCAGTCAGAGATGCACCTAACCCTCAAGAGACTGGAGGCCCTAGGGAATAGACAGGTCTGGTGGGGTGCAGGGTGGTGGTGTGGAAATATCCTAGTGGAGACAGTACAGGGCAGGGAGAGGAGGTACGGGATGTAGAACAGTCAGAGGGAGGACTGGGAGGGGGATAAAATCTGGATTCATAGAAAAAAAGGATTAAATAAAATTAAAAAAAAAACAAAGCCAAATCTACAGTCAGGAACTAATTTCTGGTTCTAGGAAGAAAAGTCTAGTGTTGATAGTCATGGGGCGTTATACAGCAAGAGAGTAGTCAGAATATAGTATATACATAGGTGAAATTGTGAAAGAACAAATCAAATCAATAAAAGAGGAATCAAAAAAATCATCAAGTTCCCTACAGATACAAATGCTTATACTCTGCCTTCTAGAAATATTCTCCAGAGGAACTTCTCAAGATAATCATCAAAGAAAATTTACCGCTAGAAAGTTTTCAAATGTTTCTTCACTTTACAGTTCAAACTGTGTGGGGATGACCTTCCACATTGCTTTATAATTCTCTGTTTGCACAAGGCTCTAGGAGACCCCTCTTCTTTAATGCTTTCAAAGAATTCACTAGAATAATTTGAAACTATATATAAAATATATATGAAAAATACAAGATTCAGAATGTTGTCTGATATGTATACAAATGTAGATAATTTGATTAATATAAAATATAAATAGGTTCCTCAGAAATCTGGGCATGACACTTCCGAAGGACCCTGCTATACCACTCCTGGGCATATACCCAGAAGATTCCCCGGCATGCAATAAGGACAAATGCTCCACTATGTTCATAGCAGCCCTATTTGTAGTAGCCAGAAGCTGGAAAAAACCCAGGTGTCCCTCAATGGAGGAATGGATCCAAAATTGTGGTACATTTACACAATGGAGTACTATTCAGCCATTAGAAATAATGAATTCATGAAATTCTTAGACAAATGGATGGAGTTGGAGAACATCATACTAAGTGAGGTAACCCAGTCTCAAAAGATCAATCATGGTATGCACTCACTAATAAGTGGATATTAGCCTAGAAAATTGGAATACCCAAAATATAATCCACACATCAAATGATGTCCAAGAAGAACGGAGGTGTGGCCCCTGGTTCTGGAAAGACTCAGTGCAGCAGTATAGGGCAATACCCGAACAGGGAAGTAGGAAGGGGTGGATGGAGGAACAGGGGTAGGGAAGAGTTCTTATGGGACTTTCGGGGAGTGGGAAGCCAGAAAAGGGGAAATCATTTGAAATGTAAATGAAAATATATCGAATATAAAAAACTCCATATTTTTAAATTACATATATATAACCTAGAAAATGATGAAGGGTATTATGCACTGAAAGAGAGGATTTGACTGGTGACTTCAGCAAAACCTAAAACAAGAGAGTAAAACTAAATTGCAAGTAAAAGAGAAAATGAAAAGTGCCAGTACAAAACATGAGGCAATATTTGCAAAACATTTATTTGAAAACTAATTCAAGGTCAGTTACAGAAATAATTTGTTATTCACATGCACAAAAATAAATAATTCAGGAAATATATGAAAATGGCTCAAATATTTCATTAGTGGGACATAAATAAAAATAAGCATAGGGAGTGATACTCTCAGCATATGTCATTCCGTACAAAATCAAAACTTCAATTAATCATTACTATGTGTCTAATAGAAAGACAATGCTTTATGCTATCAATTTCACCAGTGCTGAGGAACAATAAATCTCGCGCTTCTGTAAAATTATAAAAAGATGAAAGAAGCCATATATTCATATGTGTGAATATTGTTAAGGAGTTTTAATCCAACATCATGGCCGCTCTGGCAAGGAATAGCATTAAAAGACTTTCTAGGTCTACGTGTTCTAGCTGAAATAACACATCTTTTATCCCTGCAACCAGGATATAGACAAGCCCTTACTACAGACATTCAATCCCACAAAATGAGGGTGAGGCAATGTTAATTTGTAGAAGGAAGCAGCCATGCTTGAAAGTGATATCTATTTGAGGGGCACACAAAGTGAAGAATCAGGGAGTTCTGACAGAATGAGTCAGAGATAGAATATGCCCAACTGTAATGAGAATGCCACAGGAAGGAGAGGCTACATATGAGCAGCACAAGAAGAAAAGTGATGTGTGTATGCATGCATGCATGTGTGTATGTGTGTGTGTGTATGTATGTATGTATGTGACTGCATCTGTGTCAGTTTTAGCAAGACCATTTTACAAAGACAGATGGCAGGGATAAAAAGCTAGACACAGGTGAAAACAGGAGAATCAAAGATTGAGAAGGAGCCAGAATCTTTGAACATATTGGCAAAGTTAGTATAACACCAAACAGAGCAATTACCTGGAGAAACTGATAGAAGCCTGTTTGATTAAGTCGGCTTTCAGAGGAGTTTGAGCTAGAACAGCTGAGTTGAACCAGCCACCCAGAGTTTAGAAAGAACTAGAAAGGGTGAGCTTATTCAGCAGTAAGCTTCCAAGAGGACAATTACATCTGACAAAAGTTATTTTTACAGAATATGAATATTACTAGACATTTTACTTTATTTTACTGGCCCTATTCTTAAATTTTGAGTTCATCTGATATCTGCTGTGTACAGATATCTGCTATTTAAACTTGTTTAATTACAGTAATATTTTTTCCTAAAAAAATATAAAATTTCATAGAACCTATCATTCTTTCAATATTATGAAATTTAAAGTTTAATATATCACTTTCTCTGCTTTAAGGCATAATAATAACTGGGTCTTTCAGTGAAATCAGAATCAATCATTCATTTCAACATCATGAAAGATGATAGAGATTACTGATACACTTGAGAGTATCTTTTCAGGGTTTATTTTGTCGTCCTACTCATATGTGTTGACTTATCTTAACACTCTAAGCTTTCTAAGCTCAAAGTAAGTGCACCCAATTTAAAATGATAAAACTAAAAGAGACCTAAGCAAGTCACCCAGTTCATAAGCTACAATAGTGAGTGAAGCACTAGAGTTTCTAGGTACACTTTTCATGAAGCCACTCCACAAATGACCCCAGTATACTTTCCTCTGGAAAGGAAGAGACTGTTTCCTCACGTCACATAACAGATATATATGAGCATCTCTAAATGCCTCCACTCTCTTACAGTTTATGTCAGGGTTTCACAGTAATAGAGCTGACACTATTGAAGCTTTTAGAAGGGAGTAGAGCTTACCTAAAAGTAAAAAGCTACATAAGCAATCAAAATAATGTTAATGCCCGAAAGCTTAGAATTGTGGTACACATATTTGAACAAAGGAATGAAACATATATTTTATGTATTTTCTTCACTCATTTTTCGCTCACTTTGGAGGGAAGATTCAGTAAGAGGTGCTTGGAATACATTAAAGAATAGCAGATATCAGATGAACTCAAAATTTAAGAATAGGGACAGTACAGTTCATTAACCCCTTTAAAAGGCAATACTGTCAAAGTGTTTTCAACATACAGTGAGAATCTGGCAGAATAAATATAATAATTCCCACAAGTGCTATAGAGCATCCCAGAAGTTATCCTTGCCAAGCCAATAATGTGAGAAATGGTTCAATTGTTTCTAATCAAAAAGCATGGCACAATTAGAAGCTGGAATGTTATAATCAAGGATGGTAAGATAAAAATTGTGTTAAATAATTAATTCAGAGAAGACATATGAAGATAAATAACTGGATAAGAAGTATAAGCCAGGTAGAGAATAAAATAATGTTAAGTTCTTTGCCTAAATCATGGTAATAAATAATTTGAAGGAGAGCTTTGAAACAAAAGAAGTTTTACCTGAGGATAATGTTAGGTTAATTTACATTTTCTATTGGAAATAATATAGAAAAGTACCTTTTATTTATATAGATAGAATTTTATATGGAATGTACAAGTGTGCCTTTTTTGTTTAGAGTAGGGAGAAATCAAGTGAATCTACATTAACCTGATGGGCCTGATATACATAGAATCTCTTGTGTACTGTATGGTTACCTCACTTGAGAATAAAAAATAACTTATGGCCTATAGAAAAGGGTAGAATAGAAGAAGGTGGTATATCCTGAAAGCAGAGAGAGTTCTCAGATAGAGCTAAGGTTGGAGGAATGGCCCAGAATCATAGAGGAGGTCAGAAGCAGAGCCACATGACATAACTTAGGTTAGAATAAATGGGATATTAAGTTATGTTCTTATAGGGGAACTGCCAAAGATTATGGTCTGTGTGTTTGTGTACCAAAATGTTGCTTTTAAAACAAAAATCCAAGGCATTTGATTTTACCAATGAAGACTCAGGAGCTAGATGCTGGGGTAAAAATCTGCTAGATCAGAGATGCAGACCTTCCTACTCTGCCATGACACAGAAAGGAAAAGCCATTTTTCTGTCTCCATGCTGTCTTAAGTACCCATCACTGCAAAGATCATCCCTTTTGTTTATCCATTCCCTGACAGCGTAGTTGCTTGTTCTGGCTCTTGCCCTGGGGATGAGTTTATTTAGTTCTTGAATTAAAGGTGTGAACAAGAGCTGAGCCACACCAGAGTAATTATTTACATTAAATAGAAAGTTCTTGGGAAAAATATTTGTGGTATGTCTGAGCCAGAACACAAGGTTTTTCCAGTTCATAATCTTTGGTTCACAATGTGATTGAATATCCTGAAACATGCAGATATTAATGACCTTTGTTCCAGTAACATGTAACATGTGAAACTGGGTACGTGATATTTTTAGTCCTTCCTTCTATTGTAACCTAGAAATGCAAATGGTATTAATTCACTATCATGTATTGAACACCTTCCATTATAATTAAGATGATGGAAATGAATGAATATATAGATTGGGCCAAAATATGAAACTAGTAACTTCTTTTATCATATCAAGAAGTAAATCCAGCTTAAGGTCAGGGATGATGATTCCCCCTGAATTTCTTTTTTTTGTTGAGAATTGTTTTGCCTATACAGTCTTTTCTGTTGTTGTTTTTCCACATTTGTAAGCAAGATTGATATGCAGTTCTCTTTCTTTGTTTGGTTTTTATGTGGTTTAGATATCAAAGTAACTATGAATTCAAAGAACAATTTAGGTAGTGTTCCTTCTGTTTCTATTTTGTGGAACGATTTAAGGAGTATTGATATTAGCTCTTCTTTTAAGGTCTCATAGAATTCTGAACTAAAAATATCTGGCCCTGGGCATTTTTTTAGTTGGAAGTTTTTTAATGAACAGATCTATTTCCTTAGGGCTTATGGAACTATTTGCATACTTTACCTGATATTGATTGAACTTTGGTTTGTGGTAACTGTTTAGAAAATCATCTATTTCATCTAGATTTTCCAGATTTATGAAGCATAGGCTTTTGTCGTAGGTTCTGATAATTTTTTGAATTTATTCAGCTTCTGTTGTTCTGTCTCTGTTTCATTTCTGATTTTGTCAATTTGGAGACTGTCTCTGTGTCCTTTAGTGCCTTTGGCTAATGGTGTATCTTTCCTGTTGTTTTTCTCAAAGAACCATCTCTTGGTTTTTTTGATTCTCCATATCATTCTCTTTGTGTCTAAAAGGTTGATTTCAGCCCTATCAGCTGTATGACAAAACAATACTGATAAAAATAAAATCCCAGCAAGGTATTGGTATAGAGACAGCAGGTAGATCAATGGAATAGACTTGAAGACTCAGAAATAAACCCACACACCTCTGCTCACTTGATCTTTGACCAATAACCCAAAACCATCCAGTGGAAAAAAGAAAGTATTTTCAACAACTAGTGCCAGTTCAACTGATGGTCAGCATGCAGAAGAATGCTTATAGATCCATTCTTACTGACTTGTACAAAGCTCAAGGCCAAGTGGATCAAGGACCTCCACATAAAACTAGACAGTCTGAATCTAATAGAAGAGTAATTGGGAAAGAGCCTCAAACTCATTGGCATGGGGGAATTTTTCTGAACAGAACACCAATGGCTCAAGCTCTTAGATCAATAAGAAACTTTGAAGCTTTTAATGGAAAAGACACTGTTGGACACTGTAGGACACCTACAGATTAGGAAATAATCTTCTCTAACCCTGTATCCAATAGAGGACTAATATTCAAAATATATAAAGAACTCAAAATATCAACCTCCAAAAACCTAAGTAATGCAATTAAAAATGGGGTACAGAGCTAAACAGAGAATTCACAACAGAAGAATCTTAAGTAGCTGCAAAACACTTAAAGAAATGATCAAAGTCCTTAGCCATCAGAGAAATACAAAGCAAAACAACCCTGAGATTCCACCTCATACCCATCAGAATGGCTAAGATCACAAACTCAAGTGGTAGCACATGCTGGCAAGGATGTGGAAGAAGAGGAAGATTCCTCCACTACTGGTGGAATTGTAAATGGTACAATCACTCTTGAAATCACTGTGCTGTTGCCTCAGAAAATTGGAAATAATTCTACCTGAAGACTTAGCTATATCACTTTTGGGAATATATCTAAAATATTTCTCACCATACCACAAAGACCTGTGCTCCACCATGTTTATAGCAGCCTTATTTGTAATAGCCAGAGCCTGGAAACAACCCAGATGTCCCTCCATGAAAGAATGGATACAGAAAATGTGGCTCATTTTCACAGTGGATTAAAACGATTCAGCAATTTAAAATGAGGATATCATGAATTTTGCAGACAAATGAAAGGAACTAGAAAATATCATCATTAGTGTGGTACCTCAGCCCCCAAAGGACATGCATGGTATGCACTCATTGATAAGTGGATATTAGGGCAAAAGTACAGAATAGAAATGTGAGAAGGTGAGAAAGTGTCAACCCAATTAGAAAGTAGAAGGAAATAATCACAGGAGGAGGAGGGATCAGGGGACCTGTGTGGGAGAAGGGATGAGGAGGGGAAGGAGAAAAGGATCAGATGTGGGGGGAGGGTAAAGGAGAGAAGCCTGGAGGGCCAAAAGAATAAATAGAAATAAGCAGCCTACAGGAATATGAAGTAGGTAGACCTTCTAGAAAGTACCAAAGACCCAGAAGTTGAGACACTCTCAGGACTCATTGGGGGTGGACTTAGCCAAAATGCCCAACACAGGGGAAAGGGAACTTGAAGAGTCCACCTTTAGTAGATAGACAGGGCCTCAAGTGAAAGGACTAGGTTACTAACCCACAGTCACAATTCCTGACACAGAATTGCCCCTGTCTAAAAGAACTACCAGGACAAAAAGGAGAAGGGACTGAAGGAAAAGAAGTTCAATGACTGGCTCAACTTGCAGTCCATCTCTAGGCTGGGGCACAAAGGCCTGACAGTACTATTCTATGATGTGCTTACAGATGAGAGCCTGGCATGGCTGTCATCAGAGAGGCCCTACCAGCAGCTGACTGACAGAGAAGCAGATAGTTACAGCAAACTGAAGTTGGGGACTCCCATGCTTGAATTAAGGGAAGGATTGAAGAAGCTCAAAGGAAGCATGACCCCACTAGAAAACCCGCAGTCTCAACTAACCCAAACCTCAGGGAGGACCCAGAGACAGAGCCACCAACCAGGAGCATACACAGGTTCATCTGAGGTTGCCAGCACATATGTAGCTGAGGTCTAACTGATCTGGCCTCAGTGGGAGAAGAAAGGCTTAGTCCTTGAGAGCCTTGAGGCCTCAGGGAAGGCCGAGGTCTGGTGGGAGGAAAGGGGAAGAGGAATGGGATGAGGAGGAATGGGACGAGGGGGGGAACTGGTATGAGGGGGAACTGTTGGAAGGGGCACTGAAATTGGGAATGTGAATAAGTAAAATGATTTCAATTAAGAAAGAAAGAAAGAAATCCAGTTGTAATACAAACTAACAAGTTTCCTTACTTCATACACATAGGTATTGGATGGTAGTCATAACTCTTGCTATTCAAGACACAAGTAATTGTTATATATACAGAGTGATTTAGCCACATTACAAAAACTTGACTCACAACTTGTTTCATCTATACAACAGCAAAAGAAATATATTGGTAAGGCAGAATTCTATGAAAACTTTTCAAGAAAAATATAATATCTGACCTAAAAATTAAAGTATCTTTATTCATCTGCCTTTATTTACCACCTAGCATTCCTCACTAGAGAAGACACTTCAGCAAAGTACTGGAACATGGGAGAAAGTCATGTGAGTTTAAGCTTATTATGCTTTTGTATATATTGGAGAAATCTGAGATATTTACTTGAATTTGAAAGTCAGGAGAGAGGACAGGGAGAAAGTTGGTGAATTTATAGAAAAAGTAATTCAGTAAAAAAGTTTCTGTTTGCCTAAATTTTAATGTTTTTCACGGCAAAACTTCCTTTAAGCACTGTTTAAGAAAATAAATATTGGTAATTTATTTTTAGTTCATACCCAGTTTAAAAGGATATTTGAGTATTTTATGGAAAACTATAATTCACTATTTGCTCCTGTCTTTAAATACAATTATAAAGACAGTTCAATAGAGCCTTCATGAGACAGAAAGTGAGTAATGACTCTCTCATCTGCTGTATAATGCATTTAATCCCGACCTTAAGAAATTGAGACTCATTACTCACTTGTCATTTTTAAATTTTCTTCAGCTTCATAATGTAAGAGTGGGCAAAATCTGTTATATGAAAGTATTTTTTCAAGGAAACTTCCCTATGCTTTTAGGAAATTTGTGGGGGTTCATTAAATGCCACACAGAAAAAATTACATATATTTAAAGAAGCATTGCCCCAATGCTTCAGGGTCACAGCATAAGATAAACCAAGAAAAATTTTGTGTGTTGGAGAATGTGAATCCATTGCACAGTAAATATGGTGATTTTACTGTACATGAATAGGACAATGTGCATGAATAGCACAAGACAATAAGCTGTATATATCACAACCAACAATTCAAGGTTTGAACACGATTTTAAGTAACACAGAATCTCAGTGAGGAATTTCTCCCAGTGGGAAATTCATGTCCTATTCAGTACACTTCCATCATCCTAGAAAGTTTTTCTATTCTAGGGGAGAGTTTCTCTGATTCACTGAACTCTGTGTCTTTCTGGAATTATATCAAATTAAGGCCAAGTTTATTGATAATGAATCTTACATTCATTACAAACATATATTATCATTACCCATGCTCATTATACTGTTCGTATCCATGTGGATTATGTCTGCGGTATTATTTAGAACTGGTCCCTGTCCAACGATGGCAATGAGAAACAGCATGACTTGCTTTAGTAGCATCCTCAGCCTGTTATGGCATACACTCACACTATGTTCCTCCTACTCTGCCTTTCCCATTGTAGACAGCACAGTGGCAGGTTCCTAACTATTTAAATAGCATTTATTTGCAAGGCATCATTTATTCATTCCAGTCTTTCCTTTATGAGAGTGTCAGTCTCATGTTCTTGTAAACCATATCAGCTTGAGGACAATGCACAGAACACGGATTAAGGCAATATAACTTGGAAAACTGGAATTCTTAAAGAAAATATGAATCATTTTACTAATAAATCTTAATAATAAGTCGTTTCCCTTCTAATTCATTGAGATATGTTTTACTTGTGAATGCTTCCCAGACAACCAGAAGTCAGATGTTATGCAATGCCTTCTGAGAACAGCAGTGACCTCCTAAGTCACTGGCGTTTGACAGCTTGTCAATGATGATTTTCAGAGCGTATGGGTTATAACAATCTTCTGATTTTGAGCATAGCAATGATAACAATGGGTGAATAAGTAGTCAATTTTTTGAAGGATCGTATTTATGGACCAATAAACAACATTTTGAGTGTGTTTATTTGGGTCCCAATACCTCTAAATTCATAGAAAGTATGTTCAGTACACATAGTCTCAAATCAATACAACAACTCGTCATTTATGGAAAATTATGGAAAAAGTCAATGCAAAATGTCTAATTTACAGGTACATAAATATAATTGTTGATCGATAGTGCTAAGATATTTACACAGCAAAATGATTTATTTGAATTATAAAGTATGTTGTATTTTTTTCACATGCAGAATCTGTGTTCGAAAGATTAAGATTCATTTAGATTGCCCAAGTTCCCCAGACTCTAGCCAAGGACCAACATGTCACCTCACCATCTCTCTCCCTTTGTGACTTTCCTGATCCTAAACCACCCACTCCCAATGACTCTGTAGCCAGAATAAATAGGCCAGAGACCCAAAGAGGCTGTCTGCTTCATATTCAACATTTCCCTCCTTAGCTCATAACTTGATATTCATGTATACATGTTGCAACAGTTCTTTGCTCCCTATAAACTTGGTCTAACTTTAGCTCACCTGATTCCTTACTTTCTAAAAGCATAGACAACTTTACTGAAATTTTTTGATCACAGATTACAGGAAAAATATCACAACGTACACTGATCCATTGTATATTTTGGGTTGAATATGCTCAATTCCATGATGAAATAAATGCACTGAAGAGAATAAAAAGCTCCTATGTAGGAATATCATGCTGAGTTGGTATGTTTATATCCCATATAACTATTTTGAGGGAGGATAATTATTCAAGCCATATGTACAGTTAGATTATATAATATGTCAAAACAATATCATGTAAAAGTATTATATTTAAACTACCAAAATTACTCTTTAGCCAGTAAGTCACTAAAACTTAATGCTTTACCCTACTTTCCTTGATTTAAAACCTTGCTGAAGCCATCACAGTTAACCAGACAGTGAAATTAATTTGTTGATCAAAGGCTCTATTAGTGGGGGTATTTATGAAGAGTATAGGTGTAAATCTTATGGTTAACCTGGCATATGACACTCTGATAATCTATAATGATTGTATATTCTGAAGATATTTTTATGGAGTTTTATTAACAAAATAACTAAAGATCTCTCATTTAGCTCCTCAATATGAGTGGAATTTCAGATTCTGATGATTTTAATTATCTTACCAATGAGAAAAAATTGGCAATGTACTTACACAATTCTGAATAGCTTGGAAGTCCCATATTTCATTTTTCTAATCCATTAATTTAAATGCTTTCTCTTTTCTGAATGCCCAGTTGATGCATTTTCCAACAAAATGGATGAAATTTGTATTTAATATATATTGATAAAAGAAGTTGGACCTAGGAGCTGCTTTTCATCCCATCTTGGTTTCGACACTTTCAAAACAGGATCCTTTTCAATAACTAACAACTATACCATTCATTATCAAATTTTAAGGCACATAATTGCAAGAATTAGCATTGTATAATAAACTATTGTTTCATATTGTCATGTATTAAAATGGAAAAAAATATTTTCTTCACTTTCCTACCTTTTCATCGTATTTTGACATACTTCAAGATTTCTTGTAAACAGCCCATCCTTTGCATTTTCTTCCATCTCATCCTGTGTTTTCTGTAAACAGTTCATCAACTGCACTTGCTTTCATTTTACTCTGTGTTTTTATTAGGCAGCTCACACACTTCATTTCCTTCTGTCTCAGCCTATGTTCTCTGTAACCAGCTCATTTGAGTTTGTTGTGATTCTCAGAAC
Organism: Apodemus sylvaticus; assembly: GCF_947179515.1. NCBI lineage: Eukaryota > Metazoa > Chordata > Mammalia > Rodentia > Muridae > Apodemus > Apodemus sylvaticus. The sequence goes on from NC_067476.1 coordinate 20,345,380, forward strand.
AAAGAAACAAAACTTGTCCACGTAAACCTATTTCTGAGTTGTGTTCAGTCTGCTCCTCTGCTTTCAGTCTAGACTATGGCACCGGTGCACAGAGCTGATTTCTCTAACTGTGAAGCACTCACCACAATTGGCCTCATCAGAGGCATCCGCACAGTCCGGGTCCTCATCACAAACCCACAGCTTGGAGATGCAATGCTTTGTAGTCTTACATTGGAAATAGTCAGGAGAGCAGCTGTTTTCAGCTTAAGAAGAAAATATATATTAATGTGTAACATTCAGCATGAAGTGATATTTTATTGATTAAAATAAATTAGACAACTGTGAAAGAGAGTTCAATGCAAACGCCCCTTTTCATTAATGGAATACTAAGCAGAGTAAAGTTAAATTTTATATTCCTCTAATGTGTACTCAATACACTCCCCAACTGTAAATAGAAAGGAAACATATATTTGTGTCATTATATGAATAAAATCAGAGTTATCAAAAGAAGTATATGGTGCTTGGGAAGTACTTTTTATGATGCAGAATTCAATCTCTCTAGATCACTTTTCTAATATATTTTAGAGTTCATCTTTGTTTAGTTTATCAGCTAAAAGGACTAAACTCAGAAGATATTAAATGAAGGATGAACTAAATGGGTGATGAAATTTAATAAAATTCTTCAGGAATTGTGTGGAATTTAGGAGGGAATGGTAAAGTCTTAACTCAGACTATAAAATACATCTCTGTCCTAGCAGCCTTTCTGGAGTCACTGTGAGAGGAGCCAGCTGCAGAACACAACATCTTAATCAAATTGCTGGATGACTGCATATCACTTGCTGAAAAAAGTTTTAGAGTACAAAATAAAACTTCAAAAGGACAGATATTCACTGCAGCTTTGCTGAAAACCTGAAATTTGACAGGTGCTCTATTCCACAGGTCCAGTAGGTGTGTGTGTGTCTCTGTGTATGTGTGTGTGCATGAATTCATGACTATATATACACTCCTCTATATGGAATAGACTGTTCTTTCTGCTTTTAAATATATTTAACTTTGGGTGGAGATAGGAGTATAATGTGACGAGAGTAAAAGCCATTACTGTGTTAAGTAGACTTTAAGCATTGCTATGTGAAGCATCACTTATAACTAGTTTTATTTTTATACTACATCATTTCAGCAGTTATTTCATGGGAGAAAAATACAATTAAAAATGAGCTGATTTTTTTATAGCTCATTAATGAATAGGCATAAATTACATACATTTAATATGGGGAAGTTAATTTTTGGGAAAATCACCTACAACCAAATGCCATGTTTACTGATTTCGTGCTTTGCTTTATCACCATGACATGGGTGAGCATATTCTGTTCATGCTCTCCACAGTCTCCAGGTCTCTCTCAAAATAAAGATAGCTATGTCTTTATTTTTCTCCCTGGTGTAGGTAGAGCTTGTTAAATAATGCATTATAATTGACATAATTTAGTCATTTCTTGTTCACAGTTTTTCTCATTTTTTTCTGCATGACTCTATGAAATTTAATTTTTGTTCTTGTACCAGTTAAGAGTCAAAAGCCTAATCAGACAAGACATGTGACTTACGACAGTCCCTTTCATCTTCCTCATCACCACAATCATCTTGTCCATTACATCTTAAGTTTACTGGGATACATTTCTTGTTCTTGGTACACTTGAACTGACCTGCCAGGCAGACATGTGTGTCTAAGACAAAGAGAACAAAATAATATGACCTGAGATCAAGGTGTGTATTTAAATCAGTGCAGTAGTAAGAAATCAACACACACACACACACACACACACACACACACACATTCAGAGTCATATAGCCATGTTAGGGCTTTAGTCACTTACCACAGTTAAGTTCATCTGAGTTGTCTCCACAGTCATTCTCCCCATCACATATGAAAGCAGGAAGAGCACAGAGTCCTGTTCCACACTGAAATCGGCCTGGCTGACACTTAAATTCAGCTAGGAGAGAAAGCATAGAGGTGTAAATGGCAATTTATGTCCCTGACTCTTTAACCAAAATTTTTCCAATATTATTATGGTACTTTGAATTGTATGTATCTTGGGGGATGCTCATAAGGGAAATGCTCAAATCTAGAGCATTTAGAGCATCTAGAGCATCTAGAGCTATTAGAGCCTGATGAACATCTAAGAAATGTGCAACCTAGATGGTCTCCCAACTTGGCTTATACTTTATAAACTTGCTTAGTAGAGTTGGAACTAGTAAAGTACTATCAGGAAAATTATCATTAAAAATTAACTTATGGGCTCAGAAGTTGAATCATATTTGGTAAAATGTTGAGCAAGTTTGAGGACCTGAGTTCAAATTCCAGAGCTTGGTGGCTCATACTTAGAATTCCAGTATTAGGATTGCAAAGACAGGTTAATTTCTGAGGAATGCTAGCCAGCCAGCCTAATCTATTCACTGAGTTCCAGGTTAAGACCCTGCCTTATCTGAGAAGGAAGCTAAACATTGTCCTCTTACCTCCATGTTTACATAACTTCACATGTTCACACATGCATTCATACAACTACATGCAGGTATACACACACACACACACACACACACACACACATCTATCAGGAAAGCATTCAATAGTGACTTCATCTCACTTCAAGGCTGCTGCTAAACTTATTAGAATAAAGAGTTTCTACTCTAGTTCCATTTTTAAAATATTTATTTTTTCTTTCTGTCTACGATGTACTTGTGGCACCAGCACACATTCTATAGTGCTAACTGAATACCTCCTGTGCTTATCATATTTAGAATATGCTTTATTTCAATATTAAGTATATACAGTGTTTGAATATAGTAAGTACTTTATACATGATTTACATTATTATAATACACAATTTACGTGTGGTGACATTTTCTCTTGAAATAAGCTTTGGTCTAAATAAGAAATGGTAACAAATAGAGAACTTCTACTGGCATCTAGTCTCTGTTAAGTGCTAAGGTAGACTTACCAATGTTGACTATTATTTATACAAATTGTAGCCTTTCACATGATTATCACTATGACCATTGAAACAGGAGGAAACTAAGCATTATTGTTATTCATAATTCATCCCAATAGGTATAATTTTCCAGAGGGAGGCATAAGTTTCAGATCCAGATTTGACTCAGAAATGTCATATGATTCATATTACTCACAATAAAGCACTATTTTTGGATCCATGATTCTCATGGATTATTTATTACTTACTGGTAGTTTAATACAAGGCTCATATTTTCGGTTGTGAGCCTAGCTTTTAAAACAGCTGAGCCATCTCTCCAGCCCTAGGCTTTTTATTAGCTCAAATTGGGGAATAATGCATAACTGAAATTTGAAACTTGATTTTAAAAAGATACTTTCCTTTTAATTGTGAAAAATATAAATTCTATAAAAAGAAAATCTCTCTACATATTTTATTTCTATAATAAATATTTCTACAAAATTTTTAACAGTAAAATTTGTTAACTGCATTCAATGTTGGATTGTATTATATATACAAATTCATTCCACTTTTGTTTCCTGTTAGTTCACATACAATTTTCTTTAATATTTTTTATGTTGTTAGATAAACAACTCTCCCAAGAAAATAGTTACAGAGTTTGAACAAATATTTAATAGACAACTGGGGCCTGAACTCAGAGGTTAAGAGTGGTGGTTGTTCCTCCAGAGGACTTGGGTTTAGCTACTAGCACTCACATGGAAGCTCACAACCTCAGTAATTCCAGGGGATCCAGTGACCACTTTGGGCCACCACAGGCATTGTATGTATGTGGTATACAGACACACATGTAGGCAAAACATCCATACACAAAATAAATATGAATAAAACTTTAAAAGTTGAAAAACTAAAATAAGATTTGGAAGCTGGTGTAATGTTAATATGTATCTTTAGAATATAATGTGGCCTTGTAATGACATAGAATTCCTGATCACTGTGTTCACACTAATAGCACTATGTAAGTTTTCAAGTGTGTGACACTTGGATCAAGCCTCCTTGCCTTCTTAGATGAGGTTGCAGGCAGTCAGTGTAAATATATACAAAATGTGATGATGCAGTTACTCAAACACAATCTGGGGCTGGAGGGATAGGTCAGCAGTTAAGAGTTGTTCTTTTAGGTTCAGTTCACAGCCACCAAATTTATTTATGTATTATGTATTAATGTAATTTCAAAACTATTTCAAAACAACAAAATACAAATCGTGAAAACAGTGAGTAAAATGGGAGCTCTTAGGGGTTAGAGAGAAGACTGGATAGATAGTAAAAACAGGACACAAATAATTCAACTAAACAAAATGTATACATTCCAGTGATTGATTACACATAATAACAGCTATGTTTAGTAACAACATATTTTATACTTGACGATTGCTAAGAAAGATGCTTCACATTCTCAAGACAAAATGAGTACATAAGAAAATGTGTATGCCAGATGGCTTGAATAAACCATTTAACATATATGTATATATATGAGAACATATATATGTCATCACTATACACACACACACACACACACACACACATATATATATATATATATATTCACTTTTCAAATATATATTCACTGTTTAATTAAAACACCCTGTGCAAATAGTTTTATTTTACTATGATTAGGACCATACACCAGTCCTATACACTGCACTTTCCAATAACACTGCATCTTCTTTAAATTTTTCAAACAAACATAAATCTTTGACCACATATAAAAGTTTATCCCTGGAAGGAACTCTTTACTAACTCTGTAAATCTATAGTTAGCTTTCCACACCAATGGATTACATGATATTTCAAAGTTATAAATAGAATTCAGAAGCTGAAAATACTGAAGAAAAAAATCACTGTGATGCTGACTTTGCTCTTGGTGTTGAACATGCTGTTCTTTTTTTTGTTGTTGTTGTTTTGTTTTATTTTGTTTTTTTTTCCCTCAGCAATAGTGTCTCTGGCCAGTAAAGGTAAAGGCCATCTCAATACATTAACTGGAACATGCCATATCTTTCAACCTATAAAATCAAATTGTATTTACTTTATTTACTACAACATGGGAAGCCTATTAATTAATTGTTTTATTTATTTAAATTCCAAATGTTCTCCCCCGTTTCACCTTCACAATCCCCTCTCCCTTTTGCCTCCAAGTGGGTGACCCCAAACCCATCCTCCCACTACTGCCTCACCCCTCTAGCATCTACCTTCTCTGGGGAGGCAACCTTCTACAGGACTAAGTCAACACCCTAGCATTGATGCCAGATTGTCAGTCTTCTGGTCCATATATAGCAGGAACCATGGACTGACTAATATGCACTCTTTGGTTGTTGGTTTAGTCCCTGGGAGCTCTGAGGGTTTTGTTTGTTTGTTTTTATATTGTTGTTTTTCCTGTGTGGTTTCAATGCAGTTCAGCTTCTTCAATCCTTTCCCTAACTCTTCCACTGGTGTTCCTGTGCTCAGTCCTATGGTTGGCTTGAGTATCTGCATCTGTACTACTCAGCTGGAACCTGGTAAAGCCTCTCAGAGGTCAGCTATACCAGGCTCCTGTCTGCAAGCACTTCTTGACATCAGCAAGAGTGTTGGGTTTTGGTGTCTGCACATGGGATAGATCTAAAGGTGGGGCAGCCTCTGCATGGCCCTTCTTCAGTCTCTGCCCCATTTTTGGTCCCTCTGTTTCCTTTAGACCAGAAAAATTCTGGGTAAAAGACTTTTGAGATGAGTAGATGGTCACTCCATCACTCTACTGTGGGCCATGTCTATCTACTCGCTGTGGTCTCTTCAGATTCTACCTCTCCATTGTTGGCATTTCAGCCAATGTCATCCTCATGGGTCCCTGGGAACCTCTTGCATTCTGGCATCTGGGATTTTCTAGTTGTCTCCCCACCCCTGCTATATATATATCTCTACTTTCCCTCCCACCCCCTGGACTTCTCTCCCATCTCTTCCTGTAACTGATCCTGTCCCCATTTGCCCCCTGCCTCCCCTCCCACACCCAGCTCCCTTCCTCTGCCTCCTGTGATCATTTTATTCCCACGTCTAAGTGTGATTGAAGCATTCACACTTTGGCCTTTTTTTCTTGTTAAAGTTCATGTGGTCTGTGAGTTATATCACAGGAGTTCAGAGCTTTTAGGCTAATATCCACTTTTCAGTGAATACGTACCATATGTGCACTTTTGGGTCTCAGTTACCTCACTTATGATGATATTTTCTAGTTCTATCCATTTGCCTGCAAAATTTACAAAGTAAAATTCATAAAGTAAAAACTGAGTAGTACTCCACTGTGTGAATGTACTATATTTTCTGTATTCATTCTTCTGTCGAGGGACATCTGGTTTGTTTCCAGCTTCTAAAATAAGGATATTAAAAATAAGGCTGCTGTGAACACAGGAGTGTCCTTGTTATGTGTTGCAGCATCTTTTGGGTATATGTCCAAAAGTGGAATAGCTGTGTCTTCAGGTAGAACTATTTCCAATTTTCTGAGGAATCTCTTGCTTGCAATCACAACAACAATGAAGTAGTATTCTTTTCTCCACATCTTCGCCAATGTCTGCTGTCACCTGAGTTTTTGGTCTTAGCTATTGTGACTAGTATAAGGTGGAACTCAGGATCATTTTGATTGGAATTTCTTTTTTTCTTCTTCTTTACCTAAGGTGAATGTAGCCTGGCTTTAAAATGTCTCTCTCTCTCTTTTTTTAAAAATATTTTTATTTTCTATATGACTAAGGATGTTAATATTTCTTAAAGTGCCTTTGGTGATTCAAGATTCCTCAGTTGATAATTCTTTATTTAGCTCTGTACCCCATTTTTAAATTGGGTTACTTGGTTTTTTTGGAGTTCTTACCATGTTACCATGTTGATTTTATCTTACAGAAGTGCATGAGCATGGGAAATCTTTCCATCTTCTAATGTAGTTTTGATCCCTTTCTTCAGAGGATTGAAGTTCTTATCGCACAGATCTTTTACTTGCCCCAAAATATATTAGTTGTGACTATTGTCAAGGGTATTGTTTATTGGAAACCAACTTTTATTGTGGAGAAAATAATTTTCTTATACAAAAGGAGTCATTATCACCTACACTATTCCTTCTTTCAACATTTTTCTAAACTTAACTTAATACCAAAACTTTTAAAAAGAACAATTTGATCATGAGTTTATACCTAGTATCCACAAGTCTTTCTACTCATGTATTGTGTAGCACAATGAAAATAAATCAGGGAAGAATATTTTTTTCAAATTAAACACACAAAGTATTACAAAAGCAATAGCTTTCATTTTATTTCTCATCAAAGTGATAGCTTATTGCTTTCCACATGCAAAGAAAATATGTGAAAGAACTATCGGCATATTAAGTTGATAGTGCAAAGAAGATGAAACAGTTCATTTAAATAACTATCTGAAAATGCAAAAGTAGCTTTATAGTTGATGTTAGAAAATTCTACAGAGGTAAATAACTGCCTTTCACTTCAACAGTATTCCTTCTCTTCAGTGCAAACCTTAGGATCTTGAAACTCTATTGTCAAGGCCAATCAGGGCCAACTCATGGCTCAATTGTCAAATCGAAGTCAGGGCAACCATGCACTGAGACATAGAAGGAATTATCGGGATTGACTGTAAGCATCTTCTACTTAACAGAGAAGGATTGAAGTGACCTATGTAGTGAACTATAATAGGATTTCCAGGAAGACTTCTGATTGCCCATCACCGCCTAAGTGAGCAATGATTGCTAACCTAGAAGCTGTAACCACAGCAATCACACTCAGGATCCATTTTACTGTAGCTGCTAAAGCCAGATTAACAGTAAATAAAAATTAGCATTGAAAAGTCTGACTCTTTAAGAATTTTGAAGGTTTTAATAGTGACAGAGAAGATATAAGTTTCTATCTATTATATATAAAATTATTTTTATATATTTCCCATGGGCCTTTCATATTTGGTGAATATCACAGCAATTTCTATATTACTGGCCACTGTGATCCAAAAAACCAACCAAATAAACCAAAGCTATAGACAAGACAAAGACATTACAATCATTTTTCTTTATATATTTTAAAGAATACCAATTTAAAACTTTCCTATTTCAAAGATGGGAATTTGTGAAAAAATACCTAGTCTAAGCCTAGATGATTTATATAAATCTAGAATGTTAAAAACTCTAAAATCAAAGCCAGATGTTCAGAATACTCACGACAGTTGTCAGGCTCATCAGATCCATCACCACAGTCATCCACAGTGTCACATTTCCACCAGAAAGGGATACATTTATCAGTTTTGCATCGAAACTTAAAAAAAAAAAACAATAGAGGAGAATGTTGATAACCATAACACATGTATAAGGAGTATTCCCATATAGCCTGGTCAGCCATACCTTTTGGCATACTGTAGTTGTAAGCATGCGTGCTCTTAGAGCTTACACAATGAGGAAAGAATGAATGAACCTTAACATACTCTGCCAGCAAATTTCATGGCTCAGAACATCCTGGGGATTAAATCCTGGGTGATTGCCACTTTTGGTTGATATAAAAGGCCCACAAACAGGCTAATGCATTTCCATGTGGTCTTAAGAGCTGCTTTACTCACAGTGACTTCTCTGTCACCTTGAATACATGGCAATGTTGGGTAAGTAGCTACTACAGAGAATGTCACTAAAATCCTCAAACATTTATCTAGTCCCATGTAGATGATATCTGCTAAACGCTGAACAAGGTAAGAAATGACCAAGGCTATCAGGAAGAGATATCAACATCAAATAATTAAATATATTTGAGTTAATTGAAGAGAATTACGTAAGAATCTTCTTCAGGGCTTCAGTAAAAATCAAGGCAGTTCTTATTCTTTAGATACTGTTTATAGGCAAACCTAGAAGATTCCTTCCAGCTAAATAATCATAATACTGCAATCTCCTGAGTGTTCTCAAACAACAACAATAAAACAAACAATCAAAAATACCCCACAACTACAAATGGTTAGAATTTGTAGCTGCCCACATAAATATTGTTATTTTTGCAAGACTGTAAACAGTACAGTTATTTTCCAAATATTAGAATTATTTAAAACCATATACAATAGAAGGTAGTAGGTTTGAATGTGCCCAGAGTACAATCAATCATATGTGTATGAAAATATCATAATAGAACCTGTTACATGAACAACTAATACATGTTAACTGTTTTAAATATGTATAATTTTGAAAGGAAAGAAGAGGAAATTTCACTAAAGGTGGACAGATTAAATTGAAATAGTCTCTGTTGATTTAATTCCATTGGTCTATTTATTCATTTGTTTATATTTAAAGCAGGAACAAACTCAGTAGATTGGACAAACCTTGAATACATGGCAATACTTTCAAGTAAGAGCAAAGATATGACAAAAAGAGAGGAAAAAGAAAAGAAAGGAAGAAAGGAAGGAAGAAAGGAAGGAAGGAAGGAAGGAAGGAAGAGGAAAAAGAAAAAGGAAACAAGATATTTATAAGAAAATGTAACTTCCTAGTCACTTAAAGCTCCAAAGTCAAATGTTATTTGTTTACAAATACTTCCATTTAAAATTCCTAACATAGCCATGGGAAAGGGAGATTCGGAAAATGAAGTTCAACCCTGACTTTTGGATTGACTATGGAAGAGAATATTGATTAAGAAAAATAGTAGTTGGCATTCTTTGATGGCAGTATTGATTTACAGGCAACTGGGCCTATGATGCACTAATTAAAATAAGCTTTGAGAAGACACAGCCTACTCAGTACATGATAAAGGAGTCCTAACCCTCAGTAGAACTGGTAAGTTAGAACATAAAAACTGTTCACTGTTTAGTTTTTTGGTTTTCTGGATTTTTGTTTTGTTTCGTTTTTGACATATAGTCTCATTTAGCACAGGGTTGCATAAAACGTGGTAAGTAGCTAAGTATGGTTTTGAACTTGTTCCTCTGGCCTCTGCGTCCCATCTGTGAGAATATAGCTATTCATCTCTACATCAGGTGTTAAAGCAACACTGGGAATTGACCTACATATGAGGTCATTTTACCCACTTAGAATTCCATACCATAAACTGAGTTTAATGCCAGCTGCACTTCTGTACAATTATGCACAGTGACCCAAAGGCTCAGTCAATTTGATACTTAGTGATCTTAGGGCAGTGGAACAATTTACTTCTTATTAATATTTAAATTAAAAGAAAAGCAAATTTTCTGAACAGAGAGCCACATATCTCTAGTCCTTGGCATTAAATCGCTAAAAGTAAGCAATAAATGAATGCAGTCAATCTATCTCGTTTGGGCATTAAATTCTTTTCTTGTTTGTTTGAGACAGGTTCCCATTGTGTATCTCCGACTATGTCAGAGCTCACTATGTAAACCTGGTTGGTATTTCCTCAAACAGACGAAACTTCCTCTGTCCCCCATCCACATGGATTAAAGGTGCATGCCACTATACCCAGCTTCTTCTTTATTTCATTAAAAAAAAAATAATAAAACAAGCTTACGTTCATTCAGATTTAGAGACCTTGAGTGAATTCATTTCTGAAATATCACACATCAATTGTTATACAAAGGATTTGGCATGGAAAACTGTAACTTGAAAACTTTGCTCTGAATCAATTATCTTTATAAGAAATGGATGTAAAATCTGTTATTTTAAAATGCAGTTGCTTTAGTAATAATGCTCACTTGTTGTTAGCAAGTGCTGAATGAGTCTGGATAGCATGGAGCTGATTCTGGATAGAATTATAAATACAAGAGTGAAGTTCATTCTTGTAGTAATATGAGAGGGGATAGAGATCACTAGCCTTAGGGAAAATATTCCTATTCAACTGATTTTCTTTAATTTTCTTAGCCTGTGGTCATGTCTGTTGTGTTTTTCATAAGTTACAAGAGAGGAAAAATACCTTTATAGACAGTCGACACTTTGGGGAGATGAGGCTAAGTCTGAAGGCAATTGCCCTGAACATTAAATATTTCCAGTCATTACAGTATATCAAAGCATATATGTGAGAGAATTCTATGTCCTCTGAGTATCTTCAAAGTATTCCCAATTATGAGAGATGTATTTCTAATACATATTTATCTAAGGAGATATTTCTAATACATATTTAAAATCACTAAATCTACTTGATTTAAATAATCAACTGTGGGAATTACACATAATCTGAAATTCTGCTCTCACGTCAATGTATTAAGAACAGAAAGGGGTTTTAAGTCAAAGAAACCATAATAAAGCATGCTAACATGACTTTGAAGGATAACCAGCATTTTCTTTTTAAATCTCTTCTATTTCACCTGTAGACTTTATTTCCCATATTTAAATGCAATAATATTTAAAATGAAATATTTAAAATAAAATATTTAAAATAAATTTATAAATAATATTTAAATATATAAAATATAACATTAAAAATAAAAATATAAAAGAGGACTGTCCCACCTCTTGCCTCTCAGGCAGTAGCAGAGTCAGTGATTGAGGACCAATTCAGTGAGTCTGGAACAAATGCAGGTGTCTTCCTATTTACATTCATGTTTGAGAGGAGTGGATGCTATTCATGCTCTCCTCACTCCAGACACATCATGGCAGACCGAATAGTGAACTATGACAGTTTTGTTGTGCTTGATGATGAATTAACTATTTGGGTGGGGGTAATCATCAGCAATTTGAAAACACTATAAGGAGAAGAGTAGCTAAGGGAAATAGAGAAGGGGAGTATTCTCTATTAATTTTATTAAAGAATGTAATCAAGAGATAGAATCCAAGGATGACACATTGTGTCTCAAACAGGAAAGCACAGAAGTGCCCCTAGTAGCATTTACAACTTCTACCTCAAAGAATTTATCTGTATTCACAATGCCAAAACAAATAGAGAACAAAACTTTTTTAAACTACCTACCAGGGAAGATGGGCTGGGTACTCAACATCACAGAGACTTATTTGACATTTATGAGGAGGTGGAAGGAGGCAGAGATCAGTGTCGTGGAATGAATGTTATTCTGTGCAATGCCTAGAATGATCAGTTATTCTACTGTACAAAATAACAAAAAACTAGTTTTTACCTTTCTTATGACCATAATAAGCACACTCAGGTCAAATACTATTAACAACAAACACAAACAACACAGGATAGGATTTCAGAACTCAGCTCACCTGACTGGCTGTGCAGTTGGATAAACAAGTTTTATTATCAGCTGCAAGGTAGAAGTTGGTAGGGCATGCACAGGTGTGACTCTTCCCAGGGCCTAAAAGGCACAAGTGGCTGCAACCGCCATTATTTACTGTGCAAAGATGTTTGGAGACTAAGGATGAGAAATACACAGCAAAACACAATTACCAAGACCAGTAATGCAATACGATGCTTGAGAGTGAATGTTCAAGTTTATAATTTATAGTCAAATAAACCTTTGTGATTTGCAGCTATTAAAGTCATGAATATATTTTATGAATGCTATTCAATCTCAGAATTCATTAATTTTAAATGGTTTCTATAAAAACAAGCATGTTAGGTAAAAAAATCACTCATCAAAAAATAAACAAAGATTAGAAGCATTTGAAATGAAAAATACATACGTTCAGAAATATTAATGTAAAATAAAGCAGTGAAACAATGAACTATAACAAAAAGCATGAAGTTTTTTTCCTTTTAGTACATGAAAGTAGACATTTATTCCATGTAGTCTTGTAGTATCCTATGAGGCACATTAAATATTTCCAATTTTAGTATCCCAAACTATTGAAATAGAATTCTTTGTAGCCAGAGTTCTGGACACTAAGCATCCTGTAGCTCTACAGTAATGAATTGCTCTAATGATTTAATCTTTCACTACTCTGACTACAAGCATTGTTTTCAACTCAGTATGATTTGAACAAATTAATAAATCTTTATGCTATTGTTGAGCATCTAATTACATGCTGCAATAGAAGTACTTGATATGAACTGGCTTTATCATGTAAGATAAAGCTAAACAATGAAATCTGATCATTCTTATCAAAAATGAAATTAGACTTAATCTTGAAATAATAAAAAAAATGAGATGTTGCTGGAAGATGTTGATGCATTATGGAAACCATGGAAAGAATAATTACCATCAGGTTGTCTATAAGAATGATACACCTGGATATCTGTGATGGCATGCCATGAGTTAATCAGTGAAAGTCTGTCTGCTCCCGAGGTTTTATGGACACGGCTGAGTGACTTGGTTTTCCCATCAGTCCAGTAGATGTAGTCTTCAAACAATGTTAGTGCAATCACCCCTGGAAAATCTTGATTAGGGACTGTAATAGGAGATGGTAAGATTAATGTTCAGTCTTGGAAGACTGCCAGTTAAATATTCAGTACGACATGGGCAGACAGATACTATGGGTACAGAACTGAATAATTGCTGTGACAACCTGTCAGGTTGTCAAGGTTCTTTGTTACTGGTTAAGAGAATGCAAAAGAGAATGCACCAGGGTTCACTATGCTCATATTTAGCTTGGATTAACAACTAGGAAGAAAATGAATGTTATCAAGCTCAAAATTATAGGAAATGAGTAGTATCCAATATTGTAAAATTCAAATATGAAGTCTCTCTCTCTCTCTGTCTCTCTCTCTCTCTGGTGTGTGTGTGTGTGTGTGTGTATGTGTATATGTTGCCTGTACTTCATACAGTAGGTTTTGAATTTTTTCTTTAAAGTTCATTGATTAGCTTCTGCCATATAAAATGACTATATAGCATTTCAAAGATGAAATATATCTACTATCTGAAAGTAGAGTGCTGTAAAACAATTATAAAGCAATTTAGTTCATTTAAGTCATTGATTATATATATATATATATATATATATATATATATATATATATATATATATATGAATGAAAAAGTATATAAAGCTGTTTGACTGCTGATTTCAATTACTCTTTAATTGTGACATTTACTATAAATGAAGACTTAAATATAAACACTGATTGACCACCACAATGTGATTAAGAGTCCTGGTAGCAAATAAATGTAATAAATCCTTTGGTGCTGACCAGATTTTTCTTTTTGAGAATAATTGTTTGATGAAGAATTGTTTTGTATGAGTTCAAATTCTTCAGACACAAAATATTTTGCAAATTATAATAGTGTTTTCAGCTCCCGAATTCTCAAAATTAGCAAATAATCAATTTCAGAAAAAGAAAATTTTGAGATATGTACAAAATGCTAATATGTTGAGTATTTAACTATTTAATGTTCCAAGAGAAAGTTAACTAATGCAATTGTGGCAATACTATTTTTTCATTATTTGATTTTAATGACTAAAAATTAATGTTTGACATGTTCTGTAGCAACTGGAAAAATATCAGAGTTTCAGTACAATTTATCATGTTCATGGAAATATAAGGCATCTTTTTTAAAGTGCAGGATAAAATGGTGTTGTCAAAAAAGTAGGCATTTTAAAACTCTGATGTACTGTGTTTAAGATAAATCAAATGGAATCTGATAATTTACTATGATTCAGTCACAAGCAAAAGAAAGAAAATGATATTAGTGAACTTTCATGTTAAATCATTTATTATCAGTGGTATGGGTTCTATAAAGAAATGTACCTGGACAAGATACTGTTTATATGACAAAGGTAGAACTTTTCCCTTTGTCCTTGGAACTTACCTTTCCCTGTTACTTGTGTTATTTAGACAGAACACATGTCTAATTAAGAACAATTGAGTTGAAAATTGAGAAGCACACTTAACCACAAACAGGCCCATAAGCTCTGTATACAAGCTACTTCAGGGTCCTTTTTCTGATTTAAATACAAAAGAAGGAGAAGGAGAAGGAGGAGGAGGAGGAGGAGGAGGAGGAGGAGGAGGAGGAGGAGGAGGAGGAGGAGGAGAAGGAGAAGGAGAAGGAGAAGGAGAAGGAGAAGGAGAAAGAAGGAGAAGAAGAAGAAGAAGAAGAAGAAGAAGAAGAAGAAGAAGAAGAAGAAGAAGAAGAAGAAGAAGAAGAAGAAGAAGAAGAAGAAGAAGAGCAATCAGGTGAATCGTGGTGTATAGGTTCAGCTTTATTTTAAAGTTTCCCCATCTGTCATATATATCTTGAAATGCATAGAAATGCTCAATTTATATGTCATTGAACTTGGAGAAATTAATTATGTCATTATTCTGGGCTCAAAGTTAATCATTACTTTATACTCCCAGTCTATAGAGATTCAATTAACTTCTGTGGAAGACAAAGTTATTGTAAAAATTGGTAAACTAGCATCAACTAGTCTTTTTAAAGTAGTACAATCAATCCCAATGTTCAGAATTAACTGGCACTTAATTATACTACTAAGTACCTGGGTACTTTAGAACTATCTTAAACTAGCATTTTTTAGTTCAGCAAACATCTTTCAGTCCTAAATACAAAGAAGACTGAGTATAGCAATAGTGTAGTGGGGAAATAACTTTATGTGCTTTGTTTCATATAATATTGCCAAAACTCTATTGTGAAGTTTTATATACTTTATTTTACCTAATATTGCCAAAACTCTTATTATGAAGTATTATTCTTCTCAATACTTAATTATGCAAAGAAGAAGTGATCAAAATGAGTAAGTAGCAAACCGGTTTTTGAATGTGAATAATTTCTCTACTGCTAAGATCCCAGCACTTCACCATCCCTGTACTACATTTATGAAGATGGAGCTGCCAGAGCAAGAAAACCAAAGATTCATGTCTTATTCTATCTTAATAACCTGACTGCAATGTGTTGTAATGATTGCCAGATGTGGACAATTTACTGCACAACTAATTAAGCATGATCATCTTTAGAAATTTTATTATTAAATAGTCACCATAAAGTCATGGGCATCAAGGCCTATAAAATGGCTAAGCCCATAAAGGTGTTTGCTAACCAAGCCTAACAACTAGTGTTTGTTTAAAAGGGGTAGTGTTTGAATCATAGGGGTAGCCTGTGAGTGTACACTTACACAATTTGATAAAAATTTAAAATTTATTACTTCAGCAAAGCAACGTCTTATTTCCATGGATAACATGTAGCTAAAAGTCCTGAGCACATAGAAAATGCAGGCCAAAATGAAAGTAGTATATTTTCTCAAACTGTCTTTGTTTTTGTTTCAATTTCCTGTTTGGCACTGACGTACAGAATTGGCACTGTTTGCTTTATAATGAAATTCTAAGTCTCCCATTTGGTATATATATTTTCTTCTCAAACACTACAATGGTGCACATAGGAGATGAGGCCAAACTATGAAACTATGCTTACAGGGGAGAAACTGTATCACTCCATCTAATCTGATCTAGCTCACCAAGCTGGCCTTTTACGGAACCAGGGAACTGTCGGGGCCCAAACCACACCAAAAGAAATCAAGCAAAAGATGATAAATCAATATGAATACTCCTCCACCATAGAGTGCGAGATTCACTGTCAGCTCTGGATCTCCTCAGAAGGGCTTAAATTTTTATTTATACTCGGATAAAAATTATTGCAGTGAATATTACCTGCTAAATGACAAGTATAAATGAATGATTGTCGTGTTTTTCTTGATTAACATAGAAGACTTCAACCTACATTGATTACATAAAACGTATTTAAATTAAATGTTGTATTTTCACATAAGAAACTAGGCTTATTTACATGAATCAAAAACTTACTTTGTTTGCCTAAATATTTTACACTATGTATATGTATGTATATATATATATATATGTATATATATATATACATACATTAAACATGCATGTATATAAATGTAAAATATCTTGAACCATGACACACATGCACACACACATACACATACACAAACACTTATACACACACACTTCAGAGCACAAAGAAAGATGTTTTACAATGAAATTAGACAATCGAGCTGACAAACTATCATCCTGCAATATGAAGGTACAAAAGGAACACTGAACAAACTCTAACAAAACAATATAAAAGAATTTACTGGCAACAGTAGCAATATTTTCTCAAAATTATGTATCAATTATTTAAATACAAATATAACATGTATATATATGTTATATTTGTCATATTTGTTATAGAGTCATGTATATGTATATACATGACTCTATGGCTTAATAAGAAAGCAATCAAAAATGTAAATTTAAAGAAAGTTTTATCGGAAGGTATTTAATGGGCACACAAAAAAGACAGAATAATGGAAATGATAGATGGACTGTAGCTTAATGAGTGATTATTATATGTTTAAAATCCTTACTATGGTTGTTTTTCTTCAATAGTCCAATGCATTGGTATTGACTATTGAATTTTTCCAGCATTCTGCTCAAGCACTAGGCTTCTAATTCTCATTTCACCAACCATATACTTCAGAAGAATATAATTGATATTTAGCAAAGAGTAATATCAAAGTAATACTCACTTGTGGTTTTCTCTGTCAGTCAATTCAGAGAGTATCCATGGTTATATTATACGAAAGATAAAAGTGAAAATATGGCACCAGGGTGTGCTTCTCACATTGGTGCAAGCCTTGCTGCTTGAAACATTGTCATAATATTTCAAACTACTCACTTCTGGATAGCTTCTAATATGCTAAATGAATACGGTTCCTGATAGCAGTATACTAATTTTATACTTTTGATTTGACTTTGAAAATAGAGGAACAAAAATGAAACGAAAGTTTCTTTTTGAAAAACCCCACCATGTTAAGGATGGTACATTGGGATGCTGGCAGAATTGCTTAGAGTTGCTGCACCATACCAAGAGGATATTCTACTAGCATGTTCTGATTAGCCTCTTATTTCTCCTATAGGAATAATATTTTGCATTCAAATACTATTTTTTGTAATTTACTGAACTCTTTTTATAGGTGTTTTGAATGGTGAATTTGCCCATGTGTGTGTTTTGCATCTGTGTAAATGCATGAAGAAACCAGAGGACAAAGGTGATGTTTCCTCTATTAATTTCCACCATAGTTTTTGGGACAGGTTTTCTCATTAAACTGAAATTGACTGTTTATCTATGATGGTTGCCTAGAGAGATCTGGCCCTCCACCGGCACAACTGCTTAATTCTAGAATTACTGGATTTTAAGTGTGTGTGGTGGATTTGCACTCAAGTCGTCCAGCTTTATTACCTTTAAATTCTATTTTTAATTGTTTTTTATATCTATCTTGCAATTTGAATGTCTATATCAACATAAGCTAATATATTGACATTTTGACTCCTAGTTGTTGAAACTGCTTGGGAATGATTAGGGGGTACGGTCTGAATGTAGGAGGTGTGTTACTGAGGGTGAGCTCTGAGGTTCCTATAGCCTACTGCCATTCCCAATGAGTTCTCCTTCTTTCTGCCTTCTGCTTGTGGATTAGATGTAAGGTCTTACCTACTGCTCCAGTGCTATGCCTACAGGTCAGCTGCCATGTTCCACTTAATGGTGGTCATGGACTCTAACCCTCTGGAACTGTGAGTCCCAATAACTGCTTTCTTCTACAGGTCAATTTGGTCATGGTAACTATCCAGAAATAAGAAATAACTAGGACAATTCACAGCCTTTTAATTTATTATGTTGAAATGTATATATAGCTTTTATCAGTTTCTAAAGTAAAACAAAGATAGAACAATCAACAGATTATGAGATACTTTACAATGTAATCAAGTTAAAGGAGAACTAACAATCATGATTGATTTTTATTTGTATTATATGTATTATGCCATATGCATTTATTGATTATGCCTTCTGTATTATTTAGAAATAACCTGAATAAAATTACCTGTTAAGGTCAAACTGGCTCTTTCTTTATAAATTCATACATTTGAAAGACTAATACTGTAATGGTGACTTTCTAATCATACCTAAATCATCTTGTCCTGTCCTAATAAGACTCTTTCAATTGCCTTATTTGCAGTGCTATCAACCTTAAGAGCATGCACCTCTACTCTTGAAACACTCTATAGAAACTTTCACGTTCCTCCTTGTGTTTAATCTGCGCAATCTGTATTACAATATGTAGCTTTTCTGAGACAAACACAGTCATTTTATTGAAGGCACTGTCTACAGGGTAGTGATCATGAATAAGGTATAGATTTTTTCATTTATCTCTAATCAAAGTCTTCTAAAACACAACTGCGAGAAAATGAACCTCACAGGAATAGTAGTGTCCACTCTTGGATTCATTTGGCATATAGGGAGAATGAAGGAAAACTGTTTTAGAGTTTACTCTTGTATATCATAAAATATTCTGTAAATGAAGTAAAACTAAATTGATCCCAGATCCTAAAGCATCCTGGTAATGTAATTAAAGTAATAGCCTTCAAGATGTAGACAATGGCCAATATTTTCATGTAGGAAAAACAGAGCCATCCAATTAATATTTTGTATTTATTTTGTATCTTTTCCTGGGTCAACACCCATCAACTCTTTGTAAATATTCAAACTATTCATCCAGGCCAGAACTACACTTTTTAGCAGAGAACATCACTAGTCCTATATTTTAAAATTGTACAACATATCATTTACCTTAAAATCTTTCTAGAAGGGTATGAATACAAGTAGGAAGATAGGGTGTAAGTTAAAATAGTTCAGCATCACAGCCAAAATGACTGAAACAGAATGAATGAAGTCAGATAATAATTATCATTAAAAGGTATAAATTGTGATTTCAATGGATAAGGAAAATGCATAGGGTGTGAAAGAGATGCTAAAATTATCCGAAATAAAAATGGTTTATTATACAAAAGAAAATGAAATATTTATGACAATGGCCAATAGGTAGAAAGAACACACTTCCTAGTTCATGAAGAATAATAGAGAACAGTGGGTAGGTGGGAAAATGTCTGGAGAGTACATATCTTCAGTAAACAAGGGCAGAGACAGTTATAGATAGTACCACCAAACAACACAACTGTGAAGCAATGGAACCTCAGGGCAAGGACAACTGTCCTTTGTCAATATCATGCCCCTATTAGAGTTGCTTGTATAATCAATTTTATAGATAACTTTGTCTTTAAATTCTCTAACATATATATTTATCTTTCTCCCTGTATAACTTTTTTGCCTTTATGCAGTCTTCCTTAATATTAAGTAATAATTCTACATAATAAATTCAAGTCAATGGATGCAAATCCTAATGTTCTAAAGCAATGAAAGCCTTGAGAAATTCTAAGAACACTAAGGATAGACAATGCTTCTGAGTATCAGAATATTAAATAACTATCAGGGAAACATGAAGTGTTGCTTTCAGTGAGACTACTTTGTAACCAAATATATACTTCTTAATTCAGCATATTTCTTAGAACATAGACAAACTTATGCAAATATTGCCTGGGATTCTATTATAGAAACCGTCTTTGGTTACTCTTCAATAAAATTCCAATTGCCTTCTTAGCGCAGTAACCAGTCCTGAAATATTATTTGTTTAAATTTTTGTAAAGTATCTGATTTACAATGACAACTGTAGAAACTGTTGTTATATTCAGAATTCTTTAAAATTAAACCAATAAAATAGGTGGAAGGCTACATCTTGAGGTACATCTTTATCTAGCATTTCCTATATCCTTTCATTTTTCTTCTCATCTCAACTAACATAGATTCCTGACATACAATGAGAATATAGGTTATATAAAACAGTACATTTTTCTCTTTTATCCATTTTTAAATTATCATGCTATGAATCAAATATGGCCTTTTCAGTAATTTGAGATCTCAAACCAAATTCGGCTGAACTTTTTGACAGTGTTATAAATTAGACTATAAAAATTATAGTAAATTTAAAAACAGGATTTGCTTGACTGGATCATCTCATGATAATACCACTCTAATCTCTGAAAGAATCAAATCCCTATTGCTTCATAAACTTGACTCAGTCAGATTTATGCATTTCTGCAATATTCTGGACATGTTCAGTGAGAATTATAAGCTACATGGGTAAGAGGAAATATGGTTTTTCAACATGTCTATACATGTAAAAGTCATGATATTCTACAGGTATGTATATTAGGAGTGTATTCTGCAATGATATATGTCTAAGCTTATTTGTCTGCATGCATATATGTGTATGGTGTATATATATATATATCATATATATATATATGATATCTCTGTAGATCAGAAAAGGGTGTTGGATTCTCTATACTTGTAATTACACATCAGATGCTTATGAGCCTACATGTGGCTATGGAACCTAAACTCAGT
Source organism: Apodemus sylvaticus (assembly GCF_947179515.1). Classification (NCBI taxonomy): domain Eukaryota; kingdom Metazoa; phylum Chordata; class Mammalia; order Rodentia; family Muridae; genus Apodemus; species Apodemus sylvaticus. The sequence continues at coordinate 20,366,444 of NC_067476.1, forward strand.
CCTCTGCAAGATCAATAAGTACTCTCATCTAAGTGATTGATTCAACTACCCCTAGAAATATATTTCTGGGAGGTGATTAAAATATTAATCACGTAATCACCAAATAGTATTGTGTTCCTATTTCCCCAAATTGCATGGCTATCTTCAAAACAGATGGTAAGATGTGCCATTCAGAGATACATAAACACACATGGCCCAGGGGTCTCAGAAAGTTACATGATTCACTCTTCCACTTACCAGGGCTATAATAGTAGTAAACACTCACTGAAAAGAGAGTACTCTTTCCAAAGGAGGAAAACTGCTCATAAGTTTTTCAGGGAAGCCAGGGATGCATCTTCTATGAGTCTGCATACCGGTTCTGAGGTGGGAGAATCTGTGATGCAGGCTTTTTATTGCTTTGTTTTGGTTTTTTTTTTGTTTTGTTTTTTGTTTTGTTTTTGTTTTGTTTTGTTTTTTTTTTTGAGGTTGGATTTCCCTTTTCTTTCTTTCTTTTTTTTTTTGGTTAAACATTTGCTTTTTGTTATTTTTATTTTTTATTGTATATTTTCTTTATATTTCAAATGTTTTCCCTTTTCTACATCTCCCCTTTGGGAACCTCCCATCCTCTCCCCCTTTCCCTTTGCCTCTAAGAGGATGCTCCTATACCCACCCACCCAACTCCAGCCTCACCAAACTCCAGCCATACCACTCTAGCATCCTCCTACACTAGGGCATACAGTCTCCACCAGACCAAGGGCCTCCCCTCCCATGCATTCCTCTACTACAAATATAGCTGGATCCATGGACCCATCCATGATGCAGTTTTCTTATTTACTCACCTATACTCCATGAATAACTTTAGAAACCCCTTCTCTAGAAAACTGTATGGAATCTCTTTATATCCCTGTCATTAGTACCTTCTTTAGGATGAAAAGACAGAAAAGAATTTGTTCACAAATTTCCAGTAAAAGTCCCACAACACCCACTCTTTCTGCATTCCTGGATCTGTACTCCATTCCTGGGGCCACAGCACAAATTGGCTTTCAAGAGGCCTGCTGCCACTAAGGACATGCAGATGATATACCCATGACCTAATCCCCTACTTGCTGGGACCCTGGAAAGACTTGAGGTTTGCTCTATCACCTCTGTGCTCCGTCTTCTGGGCTACACCTGTATCAATAAACTGGCTGAGAAAGAAATAAAGGAAACAACGCGCTTCACAATAGCCATTAATAATAGAAAATTCTATAGTGTAACTATAAAGAAGCAAGTGAAAGACCTATATGACAGAAACTTCAGGTCTCTGAAGGAAGAAATTGAAGATATCAAAAGATAGAATATCTCCTGATCAATAGAATTAACATATTAAAAATGGCCAACTTACCAAAACCTATCTAGAGGTTGAATGCAGTTCCTATCAAAATTTCCACAATGTTTTTTACAGACATTGAAAGAACAATTCTCAACTTTATGTGGAAAAAAGAGAAACAATATAGCTTAAACAATCTTGAACAATAAAAGAAAGTCTGAAGGTATCCCAATCCCTGATTTAAAGCTGTACTACAGAGCAATAAAACAAACAAACAAACAAAAAACAAAACAAAAAACCCTGCGTGGTATTGTTGTAGGAACAGACAGGTTGGTCAATAGAATCTAATTGAAGACCCGGAAATAAGCCCACATACCTATGGACATAGGTGCCAAAACCATACAACAGAAAGGAAGAGCATCTTCAGCAAATGGTACTAGTCTAACTGCATGTCTTTATGCAAAAGAATGCAAATAGATCCATATTTATTACCCTGCATAACACCCAAATCCAAATGGATCAAAGATATCAACATAAAACCACATGCACTAAATCTCATAGATGAAAAAGTGAGAAATAACCTTGAAGGTATTGGTACAGGAGACAACTTCCTAAACAGAATGGCCAAGAAACTAAAAACTACAATTAATAAATGGTGCTTTGTGAAATTGAAAACTTCTTAATTCAATGTACACTGTCAACAGAATAAAATTACAGCCTACACATTAGGAAAGGAACTTATACAATCCTACATCTGTGAGAGGGCTTAGATCCAAAATATATGAAGAACACAAGACAACAGCAAACCAAATAACACAATTTAAAAACTAGGTACAGAGCTAAACAGAGAATTTTCAACATAGGAATCTCAACTGGCCAAGAAGCACTTAAAGATATTCAACATTCTAATTTATCAGGGAAATGTGAATCAAAGGAATGTTGAGATTCCATATTACACCAATCAGAATGGTTAAAATAAAAAACTCAAGTGATTGCACTTGCTGGCAAGAATATGGAGCTTGAAGAAGACTCTACCATTGCAGATGGAGTAAAAATTTGTACAGCCACTGTGGAAATCAATCTGGCAGTATTTCAGAAAATTGAGAATAGTTCTGCCTGAAGACACAAACATAACTCTCCTGAAAAGATACCCAATGATGACTTTTCACAAAGACACCTATTCACAACAGCTTTATTTGTAATAATCAGAACGTGGGAACAACCCAGATGGCTCTCAACAACAGCAACAAAATGGATACATATTATGTGGTTCATTCACACAATGGAATACTACTCAGCTATTAAAAACAAGGACTTCATGAAATTTACATGCAAATGGATGGAACCTAGGATAACATCCTCGGTGAGGTAACCCAGATGCAAAAGGAAATGCATAATATGTACTAACTTGTCAGTAGATGTTAGCAGAATATTACAGGATACCCATGCTACACTCCTCAGACCCAAAGTAGCTAAACAAGAAGAAAGGCCCAAGTGAGGATGCTTGAATCTCACTTAAAATGGGGAGTAAAATAGTCATAGGAGACAAATAGATGGAGCCCATCTTTACGAGAGGAAACTGATGGAAAGAGGGATGGGGAAGGGAATGTGAGGATCAGTATCGAGTGTTGGGAGAGACAGGAGAGAATGCCAGAGGGGCAGGAGAATGAGCGGAAATTGGTGGCTGCCAGGTGTGATGGAGCATCTCTAGGATGTGCCACAAACCTGGGATGGGGGAGACTCTCAGAATTCTATAGGGGTAACTTTAGCTGACACTCCTAGCAGTGGGGAGATTGAACCTGAATTGGTATCTCCTGTAGCCAGACAGGTGCACTAAAGAAGGGATAAGGATCCATCCATAAAACTGCTTACACAAAATTTGTTCTGTCTGCAAGAAATGCAGGGACAAAGGTGGAGCAGTGACTGAGGAGGAAATGGTCAACTAATACCTAGCCCAACTTGAGATCCATCCAAAAGGTAAGCAACAATCCCTGAAATATTGATGATGCTCTGTCATGCTTGCAGACACGAGGTTAGCATAACTGTCTCCTGTGAGGGACACTTATCAGCTACAGAGTCCTATAACTAATTGGACGGAACTCGGGGATGTGTATAGAAGAGTTGGCTTGGAAGGGTTGAATGCTCCTAAGGGGATAGCAACTCCACAGAAAGATCAACAGAATCAAGTAACGTGGACACTTTGGAGCTCTCAGAGACTGAAACAATAGCCAAAGACCATGTTTGTACTGGACCTAGGCTTCATGCACATATGCAGCTAATGTACATCATAGCCTTCTTGTGGGTGCCCCAGTAAATGGGACAGATGCTGCAACTAAGGCTGTTGCCTGTCTGTGGACCCCATTTCCCCAATTAGGCTGCCTTGTCTATCTTCTGAAAGAGAATGCGCCTAGCCCTTTAGAGACTCGATGGATCAGGGTGGGGAGAAACTCTGAAAGTTCTCTATCTTCCCAGCAGAAAAGAAGAGGGGGATAGAAGGAAGGAGTGTGTAAGGGGGATACCAGACAGAGGGAGGGCAGAGATTGGGTTGTAAAGTGAATAAATAAATAAATAAATTAGTGAATGATAATTATAATCTACAAAAAGGGAAAAAAGGCACACTATAGGCAATACCACACAGAATCTTTTACTTTCCTACAATTGAAATACATATTTTGAGGCTGCATTGACTAACAGTAATAATTCTCTGCTTGGGCCTGAAATGCCCAAAAAATATATCTGAAAAGAGGATAAGATTCATTCTTCAACTTTCTTTTATTGTATGCATGTATGTAGTATGTCTGTATGTATGTATTTATTTTTTGGTTTTCCAGTCAGGATTTCTCTGTGTAGCTCTAGCTGTACTGGAGTTCTCTCCGTGGGAATAGGCTGGTCTCAGACTCACAGAGATCTGCCTGCCTCTGCTTTGCAGTGCTGGAATTAAAGGCATGTGCTACCCCCAGCCATCTTATTTATCTTCTTTGCCTTAAGTTTTGAGTTCAGTTCAGCACTACTTTGTATGTCAGCATGAAGATGATTTAAATACTGGTCAGCGAAAGCTGGTGAGCTTTCCCCTTCAAGCCTGAGGATAGAAAGAGGAACCAAGGACTTTTCAGCAAATTGAGAACTACCAGCCTCAGTGGAGCCCTGTTCTAGTTCCATGAGTGTCAAATGGAAATCTCCACTTACAGACTTTCATATTCCACCTCACAAGCCTGACCCCAATGATGAGACTGGCCCCAACTTGTAAGCAGGAGCAAACATATAATGTGACCTAGGTTTTCCCTTTCTCGGATCAGAGCTCTAATAGATATACCATGATATGCAAATGGAGGTTGTCCACTGATGGTTCAAATACTGAAATATTCTAGGCAAAAAGTTGAGAATTGCCTGTGAACCTCATTACAGGAGAAATTTCCTGATACCAAGAAGATTGTATGGGACCAGAACTGAAAAAAAAAAAAAAGATCTATGGAACACAGTTTGGCCAATACTGATTAAATATACACACTTTTGCCTATTTCTCTAAGGGCCCTCAGAGTCATTGTCAATTTCATAGAAGGCAGTGCTGATAAATCATGGCAAAAATGAATAATTAATTCAGTTGCTGAGCTTCAACTTTGCTCTTTGCATTTGATTTCTGGGGTTAATGGTCACATCCATCTGCCAGAATTGCCATAATCAGGATTCTGATTTAGAACTCCAGTAGCAAAATTGTGAACATGCTTCTGAAATAAAAACAGAAAAGAAATGCAATGCACAAGCATTTCTGAATGTGTTCTTCCTTTTCCCAGGGGAAAGCAGAAGTAAGGAGATAATTGATTTAAAACAATAAGAATACCAGTAATAAAAAAAATAAAAAATGAAAACCAAGTACAAGCTAAAAGTCCTTCTCCAGGCGAAAGGGAGTGGTTCAGTGGTTAATGATGTTTGCTTCATGAGCATAAGGCCCTCATTTTGGTCTCCACCAGCAGGAAAAGCCAAGTATCATTCTGAGTTTAGAAGCTCATAAATGGAGTGAGGAGTTAGGAGGATCCCAGTAGTTCACTGTTCATAGCAGAATCAGCAAGTTCTATGTTCTGCAATAGAACCATGCCTCAAGAAATTAAAGCAAAAAACAATAGCAGATGACATCTAATAGTGTAGTATTGCCTACACACATACCAACACACACACACACACACACACACACACACATTTCCATCCTTCACTCATGAATACACAATTTACTAGACATACAGAATATACATAAATTAAAAACAAATATCTCTGGTTTAACATCTGCCAAATTTCAAGAAAGAAACATACTGAAATCCTAGGCTATGGACCAGAGAGAGCCCAGGAGCCTGTGGACAACAGAACCTCTGAGTCACACCTCCTCTTTCCTAGCTTGCCTGTGTGTACATATCAGAGAGGATGATGTTTTAAGTGTCCAAACACTCAAATAAAAGTAGTTCTTAAATTTTCCATATTTCTATCATGATATCAATATTTATGGGATATGCTTTGGGTATTTAAAAGGCCAGAGAGAACAGTGCCTTTCAAACTTAAACAAGTGCTTGCTGACAGGAGCCTGATATAGTTCTCATCTGGGAGGTTCTGCCAGTGCATGACAAATACAGAGGGAGACACTCTCAGCCAACCATTGAACTGAGCACAGGGTCTCCAAGGGAGGAGCTAGAAAAGCGACCCAAAGAGCTGAATAGATTTGCAGCGCCATAGGAGAAACAACAATATGAACCACCCAGTAACCCCAGAGCTCCCAGAGACTAAACCACCAACCAAAGGGTACACATGGAGGGACCCATGACTCCAAATGTATGTGCAGCAGAGAACTGCCTTGTTGCACCTCAAATGGAGGGGAGGCCCCTGGTCCTGAGATGACTTATGCCCCAGTATGGGTGAATGCCAGGACAGGGAAGCAGGAATGGGTGGATTGGTGAACAGGGGGAGGAGGGAAAAGTTAGGGGGGTTCTGGGGTGGAGAAATCAGGAAAGGGAACAATATTTGAAATGTAAACAAATAATATATCTAATAAAAAGAAAAAAACATAAATTAGAAACAACCATAAGATATATTGTGACTAAACCTCAAGGTTGAATACTAATATTTGTATAATAAACATCTTCAGGCCCAGGATACATTATCTTTTAAAGCAACAGGGAGAGCCAACATAATTGCATAGAATTCTTTAATTTATCCACTATATAAAAGACAATTCACTAATGAATAGTAATTCTATTGAACACTTGATCTTCATGGAAAAAGGTAAATTAATATAACTTCCAACACACACATATCCATCTTATCTGCACATGCACTGAGAAACCAGTCCAAAAGCTACTACAATAAATAAATAAAATCTCATGTTCAAAAATACCTTCTCATGTTCAGCATTTTCTTTGTCAAGATACTATCTTCCTAATATATCAGGAGTTTAAGGAAACAATTAATAAAAATGTGATTTAAATCTGAATTTATTTTTGATAAAATTGAATGAACTTTTGTTTTCAATGGGATTTTCAGGTATTTAATTTTTTCTTGTGGAATCAGAATATTTGTTTATACCTTGTCATTGCTGAGGTTCCTTTCTGGAGACTTTAGTCATCTTATGTTAGTAACAAGCATGTAGCAAAAGACAAAACAGCTCAAATCCTGTGAAAGGGATTTCCAAGCAAGATTTACAATTTTCTGTAGACTCAGAAATAGTTCGGAAATATCAAAGCATGTAACAGTATTACATACTAGCATTTGAGAATGAGATGGAATTATCTATCTACCTATCATCTCTCTATTTTTCTATCTATCTATCTATCTATCTATCTATCTATCTATCTATCTATCTATCTATCTATCAATACTCTGTATTGAATGGGATTCGTATTCCTATAAAAGAACCCTTTGAGTGTTTCCTCAATCTTTCATTATGTGAGGTACATACAGACCCTTCTATTAAGCAGGACATTCTGGAAGTGACAAATATACCAACATCTGGATGTTAGTTTCCCAGATTATAGATGGGGAGTCAGTAACAGGTTAATATTGTTTATAAAATGCTACATAAAGAAGAATTTGTTCCTGAAGCTGAGATTAAACAACATTCCTAACGCTACAACACTTTAATAAAGATCCTCATGTTGTCGTAAGCTCAAACAAAAAACAACTATTTTATTTTACTTCGTAAATTTAATTTTGCTACTTTTAGTTATGAAGTATAACATAAATATCAGATATGCTGGATATCTGATATGTGATCCCTGTGAGGAAGTTTTTCATAAAGGGTTGTTTGAAAGGGATTGTGACTCACAGATTGGTAACCAGTGAACTTAGGCAGTAGTTTCTATTTTAAGTTACATTGTTTTATTTTCTCTCCACTAAAGAAGAAACCTCCCACCAAAAAAAATCCCAGGATTTGATGAAGTATAAACATGAGTATAGTTGTGCTGTTTGTATTACAGATTTATTATGCTTATTCATTTATTGAATATGTTAAAACATACCATTTAAATGTATTCTAAAGAACTTTATCTATGTATGCACATATAGACATTATAGACCTTGGTAATATAGGGTATAATAGGCATCATTTTTCATCATTTTTAAAATATGTAGTCTGGAGAAGGGAGAAAACACTTAATCTTCAAAACTTGACAGATTGCTGTTACAACTGAGTCTCTTGCTTATGAACTATTTGATTTTGTGCTAATTATTTAATCTCTGAAGTAACAGCATTGATGTTAAAGGATTTCATGGCACCTGATGGGGTGATTATAGAAGCGTCTTCAGTCTTGAACATAGTAGGACTTAAATGAATAAATATATTTATGAGAGATGGATAATGTGCACTGGTAGCTGGTTTAGAACATGATCACACAAAGCCAAATTAAAAAAAAAACAAATAAATTTAAAGACATCAAATACAATATTATATGTAATTTGTGCCAGGTTGTAGGATACTCAGGGGGGTACCCTCCCTGAGGAGAAGGATCTAGGGTAAGGATTATGGGAGTGGATGACCAGGAGAGAAGTCAGTGAGCAGTATGTAAAGTGAATAAATAAAAGAAGAACACAGAGGGGCTACTTTCTCCTGTCACTTAATATCATGATATAAAACATCTACCTATTATATACATTCATAATCTTTCTACTGTTAAGTTTGCTAATGTATCCTATTTAGCTGATGAGTTAGTATTGACTATGGCATGATATCCCTATTCGCCTAGCTACAATCACTTCAAGCATTTTCTCCTGAAGTATTTTAACAGTGTTTAAATTGGGTGCCCTTCCAGGGTCATTCATTTTCCATGCTGCTGTCAAAACTAATAACAGCAATCTATAAACTAAACACCACCAATGGCTCCCTACAACCTAAAGGATGGCTACCAAATTACGAGGTATATAAGGCTTGTCAAAATACATCAATTTTTTTTTTGTTCTTCTGAGTCATCATCTACTTGTTCTATCCTGTTGAGCCATCAATAAATCATATAACAGCCACACTGTTTCAAGTTTCCGTTGTACTCTGCACAAGCCATTTCCTCTACAAAGAACACTCCATCCTTGCTCACTTGGAAAGGCTGCTAGAGACTTTCAGAACCCAGAGTTGTCTTCACTGCAAAGGTTTCACTACACCTGTTTCCATTTCTACAATCAGACCTTTACCTACAATGTAGTTTTTCCCGTTGAAATTTGACTTGAAGACAGGGATTTCATCTTTGTAATTGCAAAGTTTAGAATAAATGCATCTTACAAAGGGTCAGTGACTGATTGTGGAATGGGTGAATGGATGACTTAGAAGGCATCTGAAAAAAATGTTTATGAGTTTATGAATATGTAATGTAAAATAAATTGATAAAATAATCCAAATTAATTTTATCCTTTTATAAAATAATATCATTATAAATGCACTGTATTATATATACTTAGGTGAATATAAATGTGTGTGTGTGTGTGAGCGTGTGTGTGTGTGTGTGTGTGTGTATGTGTGTGTGTGTTCGTGTGTGTGTGTAGATCATAGAGAGGAGCAAATGATCAAATGTTAACATTTCTAGGCCAGCATTTTGATTAATATGTTGTAAACTCTTACGATATTGTAAACTCTTATGAAATATCAGGATTCAAGGAATGTTGGGTTTGTTAATAAATGTAAATAGGAAGAAAGTCAGGCTGACAAAGCTGGCCATCTGTATGCCTTGGATGTATTCTGTAGTATTTTGTATAATGTCCAAAGGAAAGAAATAAAAAAATAACCACAGGAGATTGTGAACCAAATATCTATATCTATATCTATATCTATATCTATATCTATATCTATATCTATATCTATATCTATATCTATATCTATATCTATATCTATCTATCTATCTATCTATCTATCTATCTATCTATCTATCTATCTTGTGGGAAATGCATTGTAGTGATTACAATGGTTGCTTACTATGTATGATGCCCTGGGCTCAAGGCCCCAAGACCATCTGGTGGCCTTGACTGGTGGCCACCCTGACTGTTGGCCTAAGTCTGTAATCTGCAGATATCGACACTAACATTTAAAGTTCAAGGCCACCCTCAGCTACCTAGCAAGTTAAGTCCAAACTTAACTTGAAATTCTATCTCATGCACAAATCAACATATATAATACAGAATGCTTCACTTCCTGACTCATTTTATTGAATGAACCTGGAGGAACAGGCATGTTTTAAAGCATAGAGCTGAATATAAGGATTAAGATCCCTCATTTAAAAAAGTTGGTTTATGAAAGAATGTGGTTCTGAAACTTTGGTTACCCATCTCACACATTTCTTTTTTAGATTAACATGCCTCTCCTGATGAGGTTGCCTTCTATTTTAGCAACATAAATAATTGAGAGTGATAGTGATTGTCAGTGTAAAAGGAAAGGTGGTTAGAGAGAAATGTCACTCAAAATCATAAAGAAGTATCATTTTATACCTCAAATGTGCACACCCTTCCAGTGCCTAGAGCAATCAAACTCATCTTTATCAATGCAGCACATGTATCTTTCCTCAAACTGACTGTGAAGTTGGTATTACTCAGGCTCACTACAGTTAGCATCTCATTAAGATGTACCAGATAAATATTATCCTATACCATGATACTGGCAGTAAGTCACTCAATAAGTGCCACAGTAGTTTTTCTGAAAGATTGATTGAGCAACACATTTTTCTCTTCAACACTCTCCCTATTTGAGCCTCTAGATATTTTTAAAATATTTTTTAAACTTAGTAACACCATTCAGTCAAATATTAAACTTCTAAATATTTTTATGCAGTATCACTCTGCTGTATTGTATTTTCACCCATACTCACAACCAGTCTTATGAGTGCAAGATACAATGTTAATGTTCATTTTATTTCATATTAAATCTGTCAGAGGATTAGTCAACAACATATATTTACATATATCTATATATGTACAAACACAGAGAGAATTCGGTCAATAATTTCTAATAGATCTAGTATTTTACCAATAAATATTTAATATTCAAATGTTCACAGTTCAGACTAAGAGCAAGCAAACATTTCATACTGCAATATATTTTCAGTATATCCCAACAAAATAAATACTTCTGTGTGGTTTTCTTTTTCTGCTTTTTGTTTTGTTTTGTTTTCTGTCTTTTTGACTTTTTTGAGACAGGGTTTCTCTGTGTAGCCCTGGCTGTCCTGGAACTCACTCTGTATACCAGGCTGGCCTTGAACTCAGAAATCTGCCTGCCTCTGCCTCCCAAGTGCTGGGATTACAGACGTGCGCCACCACCATCTGGCTCTGCTTTTTTTAATTGGGTATTTTATTTACATTTCACATGTTATCCCCTTTCCTGGTCCCCCCCCCCGAAACCTCCTATCCCATTCTTCTTCCCCCTGCTTTTATGAAGGTGCATTTCCTATGTACCCACCCATTCCTACCTCCCCGCCCTGGCATTCCCTTACACTGGGGCATCAAGCCTTCATAAGACCAAGGGCCTCTCCTCCCATTGATACCTGACAAGGCCATCGTCTGCTACATATGTGGCTGGAGTCATGTGCACTCTTTGGTTGGTAGTTTAGTCCCTGGGAGCTCTGGGGAATCTGGTTGGTTGATATGGTTCTTCCTATGGGGTTGCAAATCCCCTTTAGCTCCTTCAGTCCCTTCTCTAACTCCTCTACTGGGGACCTTATGCTCAGTCTAATGGTTGGCTGAGAGCATTGCCTCTGTATTTGTTAGGCTCTGGCAGAGCCTGTGTAGTTTTCTACAGAGTAAATTTTATCATAGGTTTATATGTTTACAGAAGTCTAGCATATATAATGGATTTAAAATATAAGGAGGGGTGCACCTTCATAGAGACAGGGGGAGGGAAAGGTGACTGGGTTTGTAGACAGGTAACTAGGAAGGGAATAACAATTGAAATATAAATAAATAAAATAACCAATAAAAAATAAAAAAAAATATAGGCCTAGATTTATAGTCACAGATAAACCTTTGAATCTTGTCAAGCTAGGACTAAAAGAACATTTGTTTTAGATCATTTTGGAAGAGAGAACTTTTAAAGGCTAAGTATAATTGTGATTTGTTTTGTTGTGATCGACATTTCAAATTATAGATTACCTGATTGACTGCTCTAATTGCACCCTAGTGGGAAAGTTCACAGTTGGACTGGAAACGTTTAACTTACATATACATAAGCTCATCTAATCATGGTGTTATGTTATAGCAGTGAATTCAACAACTTCTTCTCTGCAGTACTTCTTAGGAAGTTGAAATTGTTTAAACATCAGCATAGAGGGCATTGGGCAAAATTAGTGATGCTAAGACTTTGGGACATTTTTGTCTTTTCTTTTGATTCAAATGGCTCCAGACTTCTGAGGCCTTCATGCTAGCATACATTTTCACCATCTCACCTGACAAGTAAAAGCATCTTCCTTGTTTTCCTTTATATGTCTTTCTTTGGCTCTTAGATTCTATTCTAAACTTAAAGGACAGAGAAAAATCACACTATATTAGATAGCAGCAAGGGACTGGGTCCTTTGTATCTCTTGTTTTTAGGAGATGTTTAGAGATGAAAATATCAAATAACCAAAGTGATGTTAATTCAGGAAAATTTCAGCTTCTTTTCTCAATGGAAAAAAATGTTTACATGCATTCCTAACATTTTGAGAATTCACCTCAGTCATTTCTAGTTTGCATTATCTGAATCATGGCTATTCATATTTCTCTCCTTTTTTGGAGGCTTGACCTTTCAAATGTTACTTCAATTTAATTCATTCATTTTCCTCTAGTTTTACTTAATGTTCATTTTTCCTGCTCATAATTTACTCTTATATCAAATTCCTTTACCTATTTCACATAATTTTAAAACGAATGCATTATACAAAATAAAAACAATAGATTGAATTTTGCTTGATACTTGTATGAATATGTACTATTTAATATATACACACACACACTTTATTGAGTGTTGTGATGATGTGAAATCTTTATGTTGTTGTTGCTACAGTATAAAACTATATATAGTATATGTTAACTTGACCTTGAAGTCTTACTTTACTGTTGATAAAAAGTACTTACTTTCAACTTTTAAAGTAAACTAAAATTGACATGACTGAAACAAAAAACTCACATTCCTAATCAAGTTATCTTTCTATGACAATTCAGTAAGAAAAATATAAATATTAATTTAGAAATCCATCTCCCCTTTGTTTATTTAGTAAAGTATAATTGTGGAAAACTAATACTTTCAAAATTTCTATTAAACTTAAATTGAGAAATATGTTTGAGGAAAAAATATTTAAATAAATATTTTTATGCACTAGAAAATACTGACTTTTTATACTTTTCAACCAACCTTTGTGTCTATGAGATCCATCCATGTTGCTAAATTCAATGTGATTTTCATCAGCCCAGTAGAGTCTATGGTTGACATAATCTATTGTTAGCGCCATAGGTCTAAAAATCTTGGTTTCTATGACAACACCTTGATTTGTTCCATCCATTCCGACACGGCCAATGTGAGGATACTCACAGCAATCAATCCAGTACAAATTCCTAGGAAACAAAATCAATAGCTATTTCATTGACTGCTCTGCTGAAGTAAAACATTACAAAATATTTGCCTTTTGTGTCACTGTTTCCAAATTAATTCTTAGTGTCTCTCTGAACTGTGGGTGTCATGACTGGCTTCAGTGAAAACTGTTTTTACTTTTTGTTTTTCAAAAAAAAACATTTATACTGCTTGGGTGTTGTTTAAACATTACATATATATTCTTGTTAATATACAAAAGCAGATTATTTTACACATATACATATTATTAGTTTATACCCCTGAAATCTAAGATGCATACAATTAATGAATGTAAAATCGTGAAAGGTATCTATACTGTTAGAAGATAAAAACAACCAATTCTTGTTCCATCCATGTATCACGCATGTACTACCTAACTACTGTCAATTTTGACTTCTTACATATTTAAACTACAAACATCATTTCATAGCTTTGAATAGACATTATCATTATCATTAATAAAAACTATATGGGTATAATTATTGATACATGATAAAAATTAGAAAATTTAAATTGACTCGATTGCTACATCTCAAGCATGTAAGAGGCACATGTATCTGTCAGGCATTTAAATCTAATGACACATGAGAAGAAAGTCTTTATTCACTGCACTTTCTATGTCATGGCAGATTTAACTACAATATCAGAAGTTCTGGGACAGAATTTGAAGTTAGAACAAAAAAATTTATGTTGCTACTTTTGTGAGTAAAGCTAATCAGGCTAGGTTAACAATACTGTATGCTATGAAGTACAAAAAGAGATAAGCAATGCATTTAATTCAGCAATATGAAAGACATATAACCGAGAATATTTTGTAAAGATACACTATATGATTTTTTAAAGATTTATTTATTGTTATTTTAAAGATTTATTTATTGTTATATGTAAGTACACTGTAGCTGTCTTCAGACACTCCAGAAGAGGGAGTCAGATCTCAATACAGATGGTTACGAGCCACCATGTAGTTGCTGGGATTTGAACTCAGGACCTCTGGAAGAGCAGTCAGTGCTCTTAACCTCTGAGTCATCTCTCTAGCACCCTCTATAAGAATTTTTAAAATGTGGTATATGATTAAAATTTAAAACTATGTAGAGCTTGGATTGTCAGGAAGATAGAGCTTGCCCCAACATGTGCAAGAAGAAAAATCAAGTCCACATACTGAACAGCAAAAAGGATACATAAATGATACTTAAATTTTCTAAAAGAATTATATTCAATTAACTTTCTAGTTAGTTCCAATCAGTTCCAGGTTATGACTGAATGCTTCTGCATCCAGGCTTTCACTACCTTCCTCATGACATGTGCCCTTTCTTGTGTTTCTTTCCAAAAAATTGTGTCATTTACAGTGTTTCCTCTGCTCTTCATAATTTATTTCTTGATTAGTGCTATTTCATATGATCAGGGTAGGTTCAAAGAGATATATCCTTGTGAGGCTCTAAGAGAACAATGGATGATCTCTGTTACTGTTATGCATAACAAGCAACAGTATCTATTTCCTTAGATTTATACAGGATTAGGGCCATAATAATAAACAATATCATTTTTGATTTGTTGCTGATATAGCTAAACAATACACGAGGATGTAAGGTCCTTTTCCTCACAATCAGATAATCCTCCTTAAGTCAGTAACAGAAAATAGGTAACAGACCATACTACAGTACTTAAATAGGTATAGAAGTACATAGTGAAGCAATTCTTTGATACCACACTATGTTACAGTTATCTCTAAGCACAGGGAAAAAGAGGAAAAATGAAAATGTATGCTTGCCTAAAAGGGCCTCACAAGCAAATTCAATACACATGGACATGGCAAGGACTCCCAGGGACTAAACCATCAACTAAGGGGTACAAATGGTTCCAGCCCAAAATGTGGCAGAGGAATACCTTTTTGGGCATCAGGAGAAGGATGGACCTTGGTCAGGTAAAGGCTCAATAAATGCCCCAACAAAGGGAAATCAAGAGGGAGGAGGTGGGAGTGAGTCAGGTGGAGGGGCATATATGTGGAGGCAGGGGGTAGGAGGAAGGGCTGGGAATCTTTGGGGAGGGAGGAAATCGGGAATGGTTTTACCATTGGCAATGTAAATGAAGATGATATTCAATAAAAAAGGAGAATTATTTGAAAATTACAGTATAAAAGATTGAATCATAATTGGTGGAATTTTTTTAAGGAAATTTGCCTTTACTTGGACTTGAAACTTATTTTTATAATAATTAGCTTAGAAACTTCTTGTGAAATGCTGCCATTTCTTTCAGACTTTTAAGACATAGTAAGACTTAATTACAGATCGTGAGTGTGTAAGAGGTATAAAATATTGCCTTTTCAGGCCTTTATAGTAGGGTGAGTTGCAAGTTGAGTCTCCATTATATATATATATATATATATATATATATATATATATATATATGTAATGTGTGTGTGTGTGTGTGTGTGTGTGTGATACATGCCTAGTCTTTCATGGTAGAGGTAAAATTAGAATAAAGACTCTAGTCTCTTGTAGGATGAAGACTAACATCTTGTCAAAGAAGTGATATGTGGAGTCTTAAGGAAGTACACACTAAAAACAGGTTGCTTTGATTCAAATTCCAAGCCTTCCCATGACTATGTGAATCTAGATTTAATTAATCTTTATGAGCCTAAAAATTTTCAAGTCTTGAGAAAACCAATAGTAACTTCAATTTTCATACCATTATGAAAAGTATAGGTATTTATACTTAAAACAGATTTAGAATAAAAATAAGCACGCTAGTGAGCATCTAATAATATTATTTTGCAACTGCTTACATATAGCATATATGAATAAATGTCTTTGTTTTAATATTATCAAGCCAGTGGTTTGACTTGTTATATCAGATTGTTCCTGCATAATTGTATTATAATCTTGGATTTCGTTTATACTTATCTGTACCCTTCCCAGCCTTCAGCAGGCTGGACAGACCTTGAGTGCTTGCCACAATGAACCTTAAAGACCTAGGTGATGTCATCTGCCTTGGTTGCATGTGCAAGTTCCCAGAGGAACTTAGAGGAATAGACTGCTCACTGACCTTGCTTTCCTACATAATTTAGTTGAAACAAAGGATGGGTCTGTGAGCTTTCTCTATATAAAGGAAGTGCTGAATATTAAACTTGAAGCCTTGATCAGAACCTTGTCTTGGCTTCATTCTTCTCTCACCCTTACCTCTTTTTCACTTCCAGGCCCCTTTTAGGTAAACCCAGATCATCCATGGCTGCTGGACAGCTGCACTCATCACTTGACTTCCAAAATGAAACACTCATTAGACCTAACAATATTAAGAAAATCTCTACTCTATTCAAAGAAGGTACCATTCTACTGAGTATAAATGATCCTAACAGCGTCTCTGTTACATTTCGAAGGCAAAGCATCTTCTCCTTTAGATATATAAGATTTAGTAAAAATGTATTTTTCAAATTTGTCAGTAACTTTTCAATAAGCAAAATGGGTGTTTTACCTTTACAATGGAGCCTCTGTATAATTACCTATGTAAAAATGTTTGTCATAATTAATATGGGAATAAATTCATCAATACAATGCTTATAATTCTAAATTGTGCCAAATAATAAACAATCTTTATCCAAGATCACATAAGAAAATTATTAGTGTCAAATAACAAATCTATTGTGTAATTACATTATGGATAAAAATTCCAAAGAATATCTGGTTATAACTATAACAACTGATTATCTACTCTTGAATACATGGTTGTTTGAAAAGAATTAAATTATAAGTATAGCAGGATTTTTTTTTAAAAATTTATATAACATAGAAACTTCTTTCTAACTGTATATCTAAATCTGAATTTTAAAAGTAATCATTCATTCTCATTTCTTGTGGATTATGCCTAAATAGAAATATATTGAATTCAACTATTTCTAATTATAAAAGTACTAGGAGAAGTGTTTTTATGTAACTACAAGTTTAATGAAATATTTATTTGCTTTTTACACAAAATTAGAAATTTAATTTTTAACTTGGCATGTCATTTTCACATAGCAAACATTTTTCATCAGTGATTTCTTTTAAACAGGTAGGTCATTTCCAATTCAATGATATATCTGTTTTTGAGGAGGTATGGGTACGTGTCTTTATAGCTCTGACCCCACACTTTTGTGTATCTCCAATTACTCATTTATTTCCCTGGTCCACAGTGAGTATAACAGAAACTATGATCTTTAAGCTAAAAAACATTCAATTTCTAGATGGAAAGATAAAGCATTTACAAAACAGGCCGTTCTATATTCTTAAATGTTTAGTATTTGGTGTCTACATAGAGACATTTAGAAAATATTTCATATAGGAAATATTTCTGATGGTCTTGGAAAAAAATGATTTTATTCAAGTAGATAAACACAAGCTATGAAAATTCTCATCCCAGTAGGTCTACAAGCCATTCATTTCCCTATATTATATGTATCTTCCTATATTCCCCATGTCTTGGGAAGAACTGACATAAGATAAAATATGTAACTATGGAATAATTATTATAAAATAATTTGCATTATCATCACATTTATCAATACTAATGGATATAGATGTAGTGCATAGGGTGTATCTTTGTCATATCATCATCAGAATGATACATGATATTATTTCAGCAGTTAATAAATCATTTGGAAAAATTTCTGAACAAAAATGTATTTTTAGATATCAAGTATGAAGCTAGAGTTATAGTTCACAGAAAGCTCTGGAAAACGTGTTCGAGGTCCTTTTTTAAAATAAAAAGGCATATTTGCAATGATGTAGGTAGTATATTACAAATTCATGTTTAAAGCACTCCTTTATTAAAGAACGTTTAACTGTTCTGATGGGAATATGCAGGATTTGTGTGTCTTTAGCTACCCCCACCCCATTGTTTGAATGTTTAATAGAAAACAGACTCTCAAGTCATGGTCATTTTATTACTAAAAACTCAAATATGATGCAGTAGAAAAATGTGGGACTACAGCCTGGATATTGAATTAAAGCCCCAGTTTAATACTGTACACACTAAATCATTCTGAGAAAGTCACTTAACTTAGTTTGAGATTGAATATTCTTATATGTAGTATAAGAAAAGTCATAAAAATAATCACATTTTTCTCAGAAGCAAATTTAGAAAACAGTGCCAAAATGCCTTTTCAAAGTTTCAAAGTTTCATTGCATTAAACTGCTCAGTGATCCCATGGACAATTCTCGACTTATCTCTCAGCAACAACAGGAAAGAATTCACACCTCTGCATAAAACAGGCTAGTCAGAATAGCAGATTAAATCCCATGCATATAACAGCAGTGATGTAATATGAAAAGGTCTTAATTATATTTTTATTGAACAGCTTCATAAATTTAGGTGGAGTCTTTGAATTGGAACCCCACAGCATTTTATAAGTTCTCTGACTGAGGCTCTTCTTACAACTGCTAAACCCAGACTACCTATTATCTCTTTCTGGAGAACCAGGAGAACTGTGTTAAATTTGACAGTATTGAATTGTAGGTATTAAAATAGGTAGCTCTGTTTCATAACATGATAAAGTTTTATTTATTTCCTTGTTTATAAAATGGTATATGGATATTATAATCTAAATATTATCCAAAATGAAAAATTATATGAGTCCTTTATAATATCCACAATAATATCTCCTTAACTATTTTAATTGACAAGTTTAGTTATAGAATTATGTCAATGTCAACACTGTTTAGTTTATGGTGTAATAACTGTATTCTGGGAGAAATAATAGCACTCAACACTGTGTTTAGTTTATGGCATAATAACTATATTCTGGGAGGAAGAACAGACTATCAATAGTGTTTGCTTCTTAAACAAGGAATTCTGAAATACTGTTTATATTTATAAAACAGTATTGTTTCTCTCATTAGAAGAAAAGGATCTTCAATGGCTTAGAAAAAGAAGCCAAATCAGTTTGAGTTTCTAAGCAGTACAACAAATGAGACATCTGAAAACAAAGTTACTGTCAAAATGGCAAAGCAGTGAAACACTCTACAAACTTATGAATGAATACAAGTAGAGGCTAAATTCAGAATATTTGACAAATGTTTACTAAAACACTCATAAGAATACTCATATATAAATGGTTTGGTTAAAATTCTTTTCAATATTATGTTGCTATGGTAAAGAAAAATTTAAAATATAATAAATTATTACATAGAGTAATGTTGAAATGTGTACAGTCCTTTGGAAATAGCAATACTGTGCAAATCTTTTATGATTCCATATCTTCAGCTAAATTAATGTTTAAAATTAAACTCTCCTGTGTATTATGACATTATTTTCCACTTATAAACATTACAGATATAAAACAGAGATATACTATTTAGCAATAACCAAAATTGAATGGTGGCTAAAGTATGATTACTACAGTGACTTCTGAATACATACTTTGGAAATTGAATTTCCACTAAACTTCTGCTGGCTTCTCAGAAGGTGTCCTATTTTAACGTAACCCATTTACTCTAAATTTGTTATTTTAATCTGCATGTTAAGTAGATTGAACTATAGAAGTAATTTTGAGCCTGCAATCATGCTACATTATAGTATAAAAATTGAAAGTTGCGGGTTCTATATGTACCAAAAGAACATAATTGGAAGTAAAGAAAAATGGTCACACTGTATAGATTTCTCCCTCACCATAGAGCTTTGACACGTTGATGGATGTGCCCTGATGCTGATGCTCAAAAAGATCTTCAATGTGCTCCCCATTCTCTCTCTCTCTCTCTCTCTCTCTCTCTCTCTCTCTGGTTTTTTTTTTTTTTTTTGAGACAGGGTTTCTCTGTGTAGCCCTAGGTGTCCTGGAACTCACTCTGTAGACAAGGCTGGGCTCAGCCTCAGAAATCTGCCTCCCAAGTACTGGGATTAAAGGCCTGTGCCACCACTGCCCAGCTGTGCTCCCCATTCTCATGCTCCACAACTAATCTTTCCCAGGGTACTCTGCTTTTCCTCTTGAATTCATTTGATGATGCAATCTCATTTGCTATCTACCAAATGTGTCTCCTGCTTTAAGAGTAACGGTTGTACTGTTTACAGCTTAGACTAAGTGAACACGTTCAGGGTCTTCTTACCTTTTCCATAGTTTGAGGCATCAACATCAATTAAGTCTCTTTGTTGTGTTCATTTCATTGACTTCTTTGGGAAAAAAAGCTATTTTTCATATATTTGGAAAGCAGATATCTTAAATAGATTTTAAGTATATCGCTTGGACTGCTATGGCCATGTTTACTAAGGTGAATTGTAAAAAGTTATATACATTCATATATTCCATTAATTTTCATATTAACAGCCAAGAGAGTTCATCACAATGAGACTAGTCTAAAGATTTAGGATTTTTAACAGTTTTACAAACCCGGCTCGTGGATCTAAAGACAGGTCCCTGGGAAACTTCAGCCTTTGGCTCACAAGTACAGTAGGGTACAAACCATTGAGTTTGGATACTTCAATTATCCTTTTCTCTGTGTCAGACCAATAGAGGTTTTTGCCAATCCAATCAACAGCAAGTGCATTAGGGACAGCAGTGTTATGCACTACCTAACAAAATAAGAATTTAGAAAGTGAAAAATATAAATGGCTTCAATAAGAATCAAGCAATTGTTTCTTGATTTTAATTGAGATACAGAATTCCATTTAAACTGAAGAAATTAAATTTAGATAAAGAAGAGAACAATTTACCACCATACATTACTTATTTAAAAGAATTATCCAATGTATATTTAGTCTTCTAGAAGTTACATATATGCCTATAGAAATTAATTCAAATAAATCGATTCTACGTAGATGCATAGTTGGTGACCTCATTTCATTAGAGTTTATGTGTTTATCTTCTCAAATGCTGGGAAAAATTTCTATCACATATGCATACAAACCTTTATTAATATTTATTTTTATCAGATGTCATTATAGCTTTAGTAATATTCTCCCCATTCTCACAAATCCTTTTGATCTGTGCAGTATTATATTAAGAATCGGGACTGTGTACTGTGTTTGAACATAACCAATTATAAATACAAGAGTTTAGCTTCTGATTCCAACCGGTAAAATTCTTAAGGTGTTTGGGTTTAGGTATAAAGATGCATGCTTTTTTTATGTTTAAGTAATTCATGTTACATATGATAAGTATTTAAATTCTTAGAACTTTATGACTATAGGAAAGGAAAAGATTTGAATCATAGAGGATCATTATACAATCAGAGACCAAGAAATAATGAAGTTTTGGAGTCATCTTTGTTTAAGCAGCCAATAGTAATGACATAGAGAAGCTGGAGGGTTTGAGGTTGCTGTGATACTGCCTTGTGTTTTGACTACAAGACATATTTGCTCCAGCTTTCATCCAAATTCCAAATTTTAAAATTGACATTCCTGTTCCAATGAACATCAATGAACTAGTTTAAGGTAACAACAGAAGAAGAGCTGTACATTGATAGAAATGTAACTTTTTATAAAAGTATTTTCCAAATATAAAAGTAGACATTATCAAAACAGTCGTATAATACATCGAGTTTCATAAATTTGATGCAGACTTTAAAAATTTATCAGAGAACAAAAATCTGCTCATTCTTGTAACTATACCAATTGTCCTGCTAAGCAACCTGCTCCTATAGTCCTATTATTCACAAGCCTTTAAAAACAGTATTATTTATTTATTGTTTGTTTGTTTATAGGTACAAATGTCAGTATGTGCACTGTCTATCATGCAGCCATTTGCATGCTTGGTAACAGAAGTCAGAATAGAGCTTTCTGACCTCAGAACAAGAATTACAGACCATCGTGGGCCATCTTATGTGGGTGTTAGAAATTAAAACTGGGTCCTTTTCCACAATGAGGGACCTATAGCTCTAGATGCATATGTAGCAAAGGATTACCTTATCTGGAATTGATGGGAGGGGATCAATGGTCCTGTGGAGGCTTGTTGACCCAACTGACCCAGCGTATAGGAATGCTAGGGTGCTGAGGCAGGAGGGGGTGGGGGAGTTGGAGAGCACCTTCACAGAAGCAGGTAGGTGGAAGAGGGCGTGGAGATTTAACTGGGGAGGCGGTAACATTTGAAATGTAATAACCAATGAAATTAAAAAAGAAAGAAATGGGTTCTTTTCAAGAGCATCAAGTGCTCTTAGTATCTGAGTCATTTCTCAAGCCCTTAATAACTTCCATATAATATTTCTTGCAGCATGAACACCCAAGAAATATTTTTATTTAAAGCTTAGGATAACAGTAAAGTGGTACTAAGTAGATCATATCTAGAATATAACATGTATTTAATTATAAGGAAATAAAAACATTAATAATTGTACACATGTAATTAAAATATTTCCAACTAAGTAAATTTCAGCAGCGCAAAAATTTCAGCCAACACTCCATTGTTTGTTAAAGTTAAAAATCTTATCAAATACCCAGAAATAATAAAAATGGAACATAAAAATAAAATATTTTATTTATTATTTAAAATTTTAATAATTCAAAAAGTTAAGGTGTAAAAATGAATCCAAGCTAAAATGCTCTACATTGATTTCTATTAAGTAAGGTGTTATTTACTATTCAATAATACCAATGAAGTATTCAGTAATTCTCCCTATATATAGTTACCTTGATATCACTTCCATTTAGACACATTCTGTTTATACGACTTCCATTGGGTCTGCTTGAATCAATCCAATATATAAATTCTTCTCTATAATCGAAGTCTATAGCAATAACATTGTTTAATCCCTAAAAGTAAGAAGGAGCAAACTTTCAATAACAATTAAGATTATTACTAATGTTTAGTATCCAGAGAAATCACTATCTCTCTTTGAATATAAATGATTGCATATTACACTAACATTTGTAACAAATATTTTAATAATAGAATGCTTACATTTTCCTCATACCACATGTTTAAAAGCTATGTTATTCATTTGAAAATAATATATTAATAAGAACAAAATTTTTCAAAATTTATAATCTTTAAATAAATTAACATTCAACAATGTGAAAAAATTAAAGAGCGAAGGTTATAGCAATAAATTAATGCTGTTCCTCTGCCTGTGTCCTTCCTCTATTGAAATTAGATCAAATATCTTCATACAAAAACAAACTATTGAAATTGATAGGGAAAACATAACAGCAATAAAGCACAAGATGTTCACAGGTGCAAATCAGTAAAAGTTCCTTATTGAAAATAGGAGATAGTCAAAATCCCACCATAATGAAGGAGGTATTTGCAACTGATACTTGATGGGAAATGAAAATATGAGCTTTCTCCAATGGCGTGACACTGGATTTAATCACTAACTAATTTATGCTCCAGGAAAGGCCCTGTGCCTGAGAATATTTGTCCAACACCAAGTGGACTCCAATTTTCGACTGATTTAATAATTTCTGTCTTGTTTGGTTTTATGTTTGCTTGCTTGGTTGGTTATTTTGATTTTCCTATTTATTTATTTGTTTGTTTGCTTACTTGCTTGATGACTACAATTTTTCATTTCATTATTTGAATATTTAGTTGGTTGTGTGTCTTTAGAAAAAAAGACAGACCGTGAGGTTAGGCTCCTAAGGAAATGTAGAAGATCTGCAAGGATTTGGTGAGAGGACAAAATATGGTAAAAATATATTGCATAAAAATAAATGCAAATTTAAAAGTAAATAATATTTTTAAAGGAAGCATAACAACAATTACTGGTGAGGATATAGGGAAGATCATTTATTTATTCACTAAAGTGAGACCATAAAACTTGTGGGCAGTCCAAAAACTAATCTTAACACTAAGCACATACATAAAGACCTAGCTAAGTAAGAAAGTTCAATTCTACTCCAATACTAATTAGCTTGTTCCTTCTTTCAGGATCCCCATCACACTATACATAGTAACTATCCCTTCTATTATTCTATTTCATGATATCATCATAGTGGTCTAGGCAATGTGATTCTCTCATAGCAAAGCACATTTCCAAGGGCAACCCCATTCCTGCTTTATTTTCATGACCCTGGAACTCTCATTTATTTTTATTATATCTATAAGATCTACTGAGCCAAAAATGAAGCAATAGGAAAGAGACAGAACAGAAAAGAAGAGCAGGGGAAGAATGTGATAAGAACAAAATAAGTATAATATACTAAAATTTGTTTGCATTTAGAAATTAAATCAAGGAAAAACTAAATAAGATAAGTTACATTAAAATAAACAAACTTGAATATGATAACTGAGCCATCAAATGAAGCATAACCGTTTGCTTTTTATCTCAGTCTGGCCATACAATGGCAGCTTCATCCTCACATATACCTCACTGAGCAGCTTTGGTGATCTGAAAAACATTTCAAAGCTAATACAGGATATATGTGCACTAGGGGGAGACACCTGGAACTGCCCCATTCTGAGATGAAAGCTGGCCTTCACCGGGGTTTCATTTGAGTCCCCTGCTGTGGGTAAGTAGTGCTCTTATTTTCTACACAAAAAAGATCAGAATGAAAATGTCATATTAAAGACTAGTATCAGTCACTCTCTCATTCTCCTCTGCTTTCATTTTTCCCATGCCTTATGATAATGTTTTGGACTTTTTGCAACTATGTTTCTAATGATTTTTAAAGTAGAAAAAAGTCATCTGCATAAGAATATTTGTTGCAAATCATTCCATAAACTCAATTCTAAGGTTGGTACATCTCAGTTTATATGAGTCTCATGTTTAAGGTCTGGACCTCCAGGAAGAGAGAAACTTGCTTGTTTGTCTTAGTTTTGGAGAAGCAGTATTAATATACATGATAATTACAAAGTCTGAGTTCACTTTCCACTTTTACTCTCTAAGTTCAGAATTTGACAGTAATTGTGAGGTCTTTGATTCATGTAGTCCTGTATAAGAGTCAAGCCAATGTTAAATAATTCATGGTCATACTTCTTTCCAAAAATCCCTGAGAATTAAAGTGGATTGTGAATAGAAATTATCCAGGAAATTATGGAAAGAAAAAGTAGTTTTCTTTCTATTTCTCTTTTTATACCATCTATGTTCTAGTAACAGCAATATAAATGTCACAGGTTCAACTTTTATGCATCATTATGATTAACATAAGCAACCTCTTTTTACTTTGTCGTCACATTATGAAAATAATGGTGTGGTGGTTTGAATAAAAATGCGCCCTTCATAGACTCATGTGTTTGAATAATTGACCCATATGGAGTGGTGCTATTAGGGGGTGTGTCCATGTTGGAAGAAGTGTGTCACTGTGCAAGAGGTAGGATTTGCGATTTCACATGTGCTGATGCTATGCCTAGTGAGGTAGTCTCTTTCTGCTGCCTGTGGATCAAGATGTAGAATTCTCGACTCCTTCGCTAGAAACATGTCTGCCTGCATGCTTCTTGCTATGATGATAATGGACTAAACCTGTGCAACTGCAAATCAGTCTAAGTTAAACGTTTTCCTTTTCAAGAGATGTTGTGGTAATATTGCTTCATAGCAACTAAGATAGATGAACTATCCCAATAGGGGGGCCTATATCCACAAAAATCCACATGTCATAACTAAGCAATATGAAGTGATAATAAATGACTCCATTCAAAGTCTTCACTAAACTCAAAGTAATGACAGTAAGTCCATTCTTATTGGCATTGAATTTAATCATGAATAATTACAAAAACTAAAATTTGGAACTAGAAAAAATCTAAATTAAATTCACTGTACATATCTGAAGTGACTACAAAAAAATTAGAATTCTAAAATACCACCAGAATATTCTGCACACTACTTCCTGAACAGCTTAATAAATTCATGTCATAAAATCAACCAAACAAAATATAATATAATAGAAAGTAGGAAATTACACAGAAGACAAATTCTTGAACAGTATACCAATAGCTCAGGCATTAAGACCAACAACTAATAAATGAGACCTCATAAAACTGAAATGTTTTTACAAGGATAAGGACACTATCAATAGGACAAAACAGCAGCCTACAGAATGGGAAAAGATCTTCACCAACCCTATATCTGATAGAGGACTAAAATTCAAAATATAGAAAGAAATAAAAAAATTAGATGTCAAACCCAATTAACCCAATTGAAAGAGATAAAGAGATTTTCAATGGAGAAATCTCTCTCTCTCTCTCTCTCTCTCTCTCTCTCTCTCTCTCTCTCTCTTAAGATTGGTTGTTTTATTTATTTATATTTCAAATGTTATTCCACTTCCCAGATTCCACAACCCCTCCATGCCATCCCTCCTCCCTCTGGTTCTATGAGGAGGCTCTTTACCCACCCAAACATTGCTGCCTGGCCATCCTAGTATTCCCCTATGCTGGAGCATCAAGTCTTCATCAGATCAAGGGTCTCTCCTCCCATTGATGCCAGATGAGGCCATCCTCTGCTACATATGCAGCTGGGACTATGGGTCCCTCCATGAGTATTTCTTGGTTGGTGGTCTAGTACATGGGAGCACTGGGGGGAAGGCTGGTTTGTTGTTCTTTTTATGGGGTATGGATGCTTCAGTCCTACTTAGAAGGGGAGAAATGATGATGGGAAGTAGAGGGTGGGGGGACTCTGGAGGAACTGAAGAGGGGAAAGAAAAATGGGGTTGCAGTCAGGTGTGGGGGGAGACAGGGAGATTTATACAGTTCAGGAAATTGAACAGAGGTTTGTAGCAATGAAGGATGGGGAACTGGGTGGGCATAGTCACCAAAAAGTCCCAGGTGACAGGAAAGCAAGAGGCTCCCAGGACCCAACAGGGATGACATTATCTGAAATACCCAAAAGAAAAGGGGAGAGAGGATCTATAGAGAGCATTTCCAGAGGTTAAACATGGCCCACAATTGAGCGAGAGGGCCACGACCCATCTCAAAATATTTAACCCTGAATAGCTCTTGTCTAAAGAGTGGAGCAGACACTGAGAGAAGGGCCATCCAGAGAATGCATCACCTGGGGATCCATCCTGTATACATCTACCACACCCAGACACTATTGCTGATGCCAAGAAATGCTTGATGACAGGAGTCTGGTATAGCTATCCTCTGAGAGGCTCTACCAGAGGCTGACCAGCAAAGATGAGGGTGCTTGCAGTCAACTATAGGACTGAGCACAGAGATATTAATGGAGGAGTTAGGGGAAGGACTAAAGGAGCTGAACAAAGAAATCTTAATGGCTAAGAACTACTTGAAGAAATGTTCAAAGTTCTCTGTTATCTCTGTCTTACATCCTTCAAAATGGCTAAGATAACAAAAACTCAAGTTACAGCACATGCTGGCAAAGATGTAGAGCAAGGGGAACACTTTTCCATTGCTGCTTGAAATGCCAACCTGTACAATCACTTTGGAAATCAGTGTGGTGGTTTCTCAGAAAATTAGAAATAGTTCTCACCCAGGAAAAAGATATATCATTTTGGGGCATACAGCCAAAAAAAATGCCCTAATATCAATTCTTCAACTATGGTCATATCAGTATTATTTATAATACTCAGAAACTGAAAACAACCTATTTGTCCCTCAACTAAAGAATAGATAAAAAAAAATGTGGTATATTTACAAAATGGAATGCTATTCAACTATTTAAAAACAAAGACGTCATGGAATTTACCGCAAGTAATGGAACATGAGAATATCATCCTGAGTGAGATTACTTAAACCCAGAAAGATATGTATAGCATGTACTCACTTGTAAGTAGACATTAGCCAAAATTTATAAGCGGACATGAGCCATGTAGTGAAGGATAAATGTGCTACAATCCACAGACCAAAATAAATTATAGGGGATAAAAGGAGGATACATGAATCTCCCTCAGAAGGGAAAACAAAATAGTTATCAGAAGTGGCAAAAGAGAATGAACTGTGAGGGAGAGGTGAGGTGGGAAACTTGGATTCACTAAGGTATGGGGGTGTGGGGTGGCTGGAGAGAGCTGAGGATGAGAAAAGAAATTTGTTGCTGGTAATCTCTGGAAGTAGCAAAAGTCCTGGGATGGGGAGGTTATAGGGAGTCTTTGGGTGCAACTGTAGTTGAGATTCCTACCAGCAGGGTATATAGAGACTGAAGTGGACATCTCTAGTAGCCAGAAGAACATCCAGTGGATGGAGAAAGACATCAACTGACCTATAAAACCTCCATCCAAAGATGACTCTATCTACAAGATACACAGGGATAAAAATGGAGCAGAGACCAGAGGAACAGCCAAGCAGTGACTGTTCCAAATTGGCACCTACCCATGTAAGAGAGTCAGTAGCTAACACTGATAATTATAGTCTCCTGTAGTTGCAAACAGGAGCCTTGAATAACTATATCCTGAGTGGTTTCATCCAGAAAAGGATGTACCAGATTCAGAGAAACACATACAACAGGGGAATATTATGATAGTGGGGGATGTGGTACATAGAATTGGGATGCTGGAGAGAGGTCAAGTATACTACAAGAATATGTACAGATTCGATTAACCTGGGTTTATGGTGACTTACAGACACTGGTTCACCAACAAGAGAGCATGAATGGGGCTGGACCTAGGCCCCTGTGTTTTAGTAGCATATGTGTAACATGTTCTTCATGTGGGTCTTCTAACTACTAGAGCAGGGACTGTCTCTGACTTTGTTATCTGATATTTGATTCTCTCCACTACCTGGACTGAGTGGTTGGGACTCAGTCTAGGAGGATGTGCTTAGATTTGCTGGGACTAGATATCTCAGGGTTGGGTGGTATGCAAGTGGGGCTTCCCCTTCTCAGAGAAGGGGAGGGGTGGTAGTAGGGGGAGGGATTTCTAAGGGCAGGGCTGGGAGGAGAAGAGAGAGGGGCTACAGTCAGGATGTAAAGTGAATGAAAAATACTAAATTATTGAAGAGTAAATAAACATATTAATTAGTTAATTCATATCCGTAATCTGAAACTTCATTTTATTCAAATGTTTTTCTCTTTCGAGGAATAATGTATATGGGTAGGGATTCTGTGATAGTTTGACAATCCAGATGGTTGAATAGAGAACCTTTGTAAGGAGAATACAAATTGTCTATAACTTTAGTAAGAAATTATCAGTAATTCTTATTGTTCTCTATTTCCTTAACAGTAATTAATTTACATGCTGATAATCCAAATCCATGTTTAACAAGGCTAAAATAATAAATTGAAGCTGCTAGGATGGAGAAATTAGAACCTTTCTAATCCAGCCAAGGGTGGACATTTTATTGCAGTTGTCCCTTAATGCCCACAGAATACTTTTCTCTCTGAAGAATCAGATGTAAAAATATAACAGCCAAGAATGTGCCCAAACTGATTCATCCCTTTGGCTTCTGAGCTGAAAATTAATTTCATCAAAGTCCTATTTGCCTTTCTTACTTCTGTTTCTGAAGATTTGTGCCCTTTTGTTCAAGATGATTTATTTAGAAAATTTTATGTTGCTTCTTTATAAAATTTTTCTGAAATAAAGGCACTGTTAGAATTGAGTTGTATAACATATTAAAAATATCTTTCTTTTTTTTCCTTTTTTCTTTTTTTTAATTTCTTTTTTTTATTCGATATAATTTATTTACATTTCAAATGATTTCCCCTTTTCTAGCCCCCCACTCCCCGAAACTCCCTTAAGTCCCCTTCTCTTTCCCTGTCCTCCCACCCACCCCTTCCCACTTCCCTGTTCTGGTTTTGCCGAATACTGTTTCACTGAGTCTCTCCAGAACCAGGGGCCAGTCCTCCTTTCTCCTTGTACCTCATTTGATGTGTGGATTATGTTTTGGGTATTCCAGTTTTCTAGGTTAATAACCACTTATTAGTGAGTGCATACCATGATTCACCTTTTGAGTCTGGGTTACCCCACTTAGTATGATGTTCTCTAGCTCCATCCATTTGCCTAAGAATTTCATGAATTCATTGTTTCTAATGGCTGAATAGTACTCCATTGTGTAGATATACCACATTTTTTGTATCCACTCTTCTGTTGAGGGATACCTGGGTTCTAGCATTGTTATATGAATTTAAAATATAGCTTGATTACGTCAATCATATTTTATAGTATGCATACTAAGAAAATTCTACCCTTAATTATAATTTTATGTAACACAATAATCTGAGATTTATACCAGCTACAATTTAAATAGCAAAATTCAAAGCACTAGCAAAAGCAACATTGTTAAGTAGGTATACAACAATATAAAAATTAATTAAAAAATAATGTATTTTCCTTTATTTTGCAAGAGACAAATTATAAAGAAAAATTATTTATCACTTTTTCATCTTTAGATATTATTTCAAAGGAGAGAAAAAATGATTCTGCCTCTAGGAATCCCTAATTTTATTATATTATGATGAAATGATAGGCAAAGCACATACAAATCTTTCCTTTGGTTTTTCTGGCCTGATTCATCCCTGAGTGGTCATCATTAATAAGTTTTTTCCACAGAGACATAGGATGGGTGTGAACTTTGAATAACCTCTCTTGCTCACTTCTAAATACTTGCCTCTCTGTAGGAAGCATCTGAAGTTCTTTTCTATTCATGTGTTCCTGACTGGTAACAATGCAAAGGCCAACAGTAGTCAGGACTATACTGAACTGGTTCTGCAATGTTTTATAGTTTTAAATGTTTCATGGGGAAAAAAAAAACTTGTTCTATCAAAAACAATCTTGTAACATATTAGCTATGAAAGACAATAAAAAGCACATTGTGTGTCTTGAGACACAGGATGTTGGAAAATAAAGCAAGGCATTGCCACGGAAATGGTGGCTATATATCCAATTCTGTGGCTCAACTGATATTATAAACTGGATCTTTAATAATTACTCCATAAATTGGCATAAATAGCACAGTATAAAGATCAGATTATTTAAATTAGTCGTAAAAAATTCCCATTCATTTCTCAAGAGACACCATCAGGAAATTGACAGTATGCCTACTAATTAAGACAGGATATAAAATAAATTAAAAGAACAATGTGCCCCTTCTAGTATGTCATATACTTCTATCAAAACATTCCTAAGACAATTCTCAACATATACTATCTTTAAAGTCTTCTTTTTCTTCCATTCAGCATCACAAACCCATTTGTGACACTTTGCTACCCATACTCAAAGCACATCATAGGTTTATTTTTTGTACATACATGGATAGATAAACTCTATACATTGTATTAGGGGCTCTATGTGCTCTATGTGCCTCTCTTATGGATGCACACAGAACAACATCCACTGGCTCAACATCTCACCATCCTGGACTTACCATACCTGCTTTAGAAGTGTGTAGTTGGAGCCATCCGTGCTAATTTTTCTAATTTCATGTTGGTCGGCGAGAATTAAGAAGGGTTCTTCATCTAAAGGCAAGTGGAAGATTGTGTCAGACGTTGGACACATATGGCTTCCTTTGCAGACATCCACTCATTCAGTTTGTAGCCCTGTAAATAGCTATATAGTACTTTTCTGAGTAATAACAGATAAAGATAATGCATAGCTATATTAAATGCCACAGTACAATCAAACATTCAGATAGTCAGAAATTCCTTTATGATAATTAACCATTTATAAGTTCCAGAAATTGAGGGTTTATTTAAAATATGTCACTGTTCATTATGTTTACTTTTATTCTTTACACTGCTAATTCTCTCATAAATGCTTCGCTGACATGCCTTAGCATTTTACAAATTTTCAAAGCTACAAAATGTATGATAAAGACATAGAACAAAATGCACTGTAAATTATGAGATTTTTTTTAATTTTTAAATTGGTACTCTACAGCTTTCACTTACTAGCAAAATGAATTTTTAAAAAACAGCTCTACCCCACCAGCAGTGAAGGAGTGTTCCTCTTTCTCCACATCCTCGACAGAAACTGTTTTCTCCTGAGTTTTTGATCTTAGACATTCTGAATGGTGTGATGTGAAATCTCAGGGTTGTTTTGATTTGCATTTCCCTGATGACTAAAGATGTTGAACATTTCCTTAGTTGCTTCTCAGCCATTCAATATTCCTCAAGTGAAAATTCTTTGTTTAGCTCTGTACCACATTTTTAATAGGATTATTTGGCTCTCTGGAGTCTACCTTCTTGAGTTCTTTGTATATCTTGGATATTAGCCCTCTGTCAGATGTAGGGTTAGTGCTGGTGGGGTTGCAAGTTGGTACAATCACTCTGGAAATCAGTCTGGCAGTTCCTTAGAAAACTGGGCATGATACTACTGGAGTATCCTGCTATACCACTCCTGGGTATATACCCAGAGGAATCCCCAGCATTTATTAAGGACTCATGCTTCACTATGTTCATAGCTGCCTTATTTATAATGGCCAGAAGCTGAAAAGAACCCAGATATTCCTCAATGGAGGAATGGATACAGAAAATGTGGTATATTTACACTATGGAATACTTCTCATCTATTAAAAACAATGATTTCATGAAATTCTTAGGCAAGTGGGTGGAACTGGAGAATGTCATCCTGAGTGAGGCAACAGAATTAAAAAAGAATACACATGGTATGCACTCACTGATAAGTAGATATTAGCTCAGAAGCTCGAAATACCCAACAACTCATATATCAAATGATGCCCAAGAAGAAGGAAAGAATGGCCCCTGGTCCTGAAAAGGCTCAGTGCATCAGTGTAGGGGAATACCAGGATAGGTAACGGAGAATTGAGTGATTGGGGAACAGAGGGAAGGAAGAGGGCTTATGGGATCTTCAGGGATGGGGGATCCAGGAAAGGGGATATCATTTGAAAATGTAAATAAACAATATATCGAATAAAAAATAACAGCTCAAAAGTTTTGTATATAGATTTACTTGAATACATATTTAAATGAAGTCAATATTGTTATTTGAGTTTTCATAATATTTAAAAATTAAAAGGGATATAATTCATCTTTCACGCCACTTGCCCAATTTAACATTTATATATTGTATCGTTTGATTATGATGTGTTAGATTTCTCCCCTAACTGAAAAGTATACACCTTGTTTTTAAAAAAATCAGAATGTTTAGACTAAATGGAAGTTTAAAATATTTTGAAAAGCTAAATTATTGATATAATGGCATATAGAATGATTTATTATTATTGTTATTACTACTAGCCTATAGGTTGTCTGTCGTATGTATAACTAACTGCAAGTGATATAAGAAAAACTATCATAATAATGTTACAATATTGTCTCTAAGCCTTGGCAAACATGTGAAAATAATTTGTGCTACAGAGAAAGAAAGCATTTTAGGTATAGTTGTATCATATGCATGCACTCTAATTCTAGATATTACAAAAACTCTTCATACTTTACAAAACAATAATGCAATCTTCCTTTAAAGCGAATAGAACATGTGCAGTGTACAAAGTCACAGTAACATATTCAAATCCAGAAGGAAGAATTTTGACTTCTCAGATGCAGGACTAAGGATTTTTAATTCAATAAAAATGACTGTAACATTCAATATCCATTTTTGTCACTGAGCTTGGATCAGGGGCCAGCTCGTTTCACTACCTGAGAGTGACCTGCAGCCATTTTGGTTATCAGGCTGTGTTTCATAGCCTTCTGCACAGTGGCACTTGTAGCTTCCATATGTATTGATGCATTGCTGACTACAGGGGAAACCTGAAGCACATTCATCAATGTCTACACATGTTTTACCATCGTCCTTCAACTGGAATCCAGGCCAGCATTTGCACTGGAAAAAGAAGATTGAGAATGGTCAGCTGATATTACTGTCATTTCCTGGTGTTATTGGTTATCACTTTAGTGAGGCTCACACTAGAAAAACACCTAAATAGATACTGGAAAGTCATCCTGTCTCTTGACAATTAACCTTAGTAAAATTGCATATATATATATATATATATATATATATATATATATATATATAATTAAAATAGCAGGTGACCTTCTAAATCTTGAAAGGTAAGAAGTTGGATTGACACCCCTAAAGTCAGATTGTTAGAAAAAATTAAAACTAGCAAAACCCAGACCTAAATCTGTACTTAGATATGATTGCTTCTCTCTTAAACAGTTTCTTTTATTTTTGAAATTATAATTTAATTACCTCATTTATTCTTCCATTCCCTCTCTACAAACCCTTACATATAACCATCCCTGTCCTCTTTTTATTAACTTTTGATACATGCAAGTATATATATATATATATATATATATATATATATATGTATATGTAAACATTTATGTATTCTTAAATACATAAACATAAAATGCAAATAACAGCAACATTGAATAACATATGAGAAGTTTTGCTGTGGACTGAAACTATCCTTTGTAGATTGCTGCTGTTGAAAAAAAAACGTGTTTATTCTGTATTCTTTAAGAGAGTTTGTGGGTATTGAGAACTGAGTTGAGAGCAAACTTTTAAACTGCTAAAAAGTAAACTTATATAGCTGTTTCCTATTAAGATTTTATGACCTAGATCATTTATTCTGAATGAAAGAGAAGAGCATTTTATTATGAAGTCTATCAGGTTTTACACACTTAATACTAATTCATATGTGAATATAAAAATACATATTGATAACTAAAGAGATAATGTCAGCAAATTAGCAAGCTCAGAATTTAGATAAATATATTTTCCTGAGTATTTTTTACATGAATCCCCTAACTTAGTGGTTCTCAAGCTTCCCAATCCTGTGCCTCTGTAATACATTTCTCCATGTTGTAGTGTCTTCCAATCATAAAACTATTTTTGTTGTTACTTAACAACTGTAAATTTGCTAATGGTACAAATTCTGTATGTTCTTAGGCATCTTATGTGAAAGAGTCGTTCAACCCCCAAAAGGGTCATGACCACAAGTTACGAACCACTGTCCTAAGCTCTTTTAACTTTCAACTTTATTAGTTTCTACTGACACTTATAATATTCAGCAATAGGGTGTATTGTTTTAACTTCTGGAACCCACTGACATTCTAGAAAGTACACCAAAACTAATACTTTGATTTCATAGTCTTCTTTTTAATTCTAGGTTGAGACTCTGATATCCAGCAATAAAACCCATCCTTCAGCCTGAACTACTGAGCCAAGTAGAGCCACATACACTAAGAAGGTGATGTTGACAAATATTATTGCACTATACACATAAAAACATGTACAATGGAAAATACCAGAGGTGGGAAAATACTCAATTATTGTCTGCTGTGCAAGCAAGAGGACCCTAGTTTGGATCCTTATATATCCATGTATAAACCAAAGGAGAACTGAGTTGAGAGAAAGAAAGACAGTGTCCCAAAGGTAAGGTAGACAGTGATCAAGAAAGTCATCTAGCTTACCTCCATGAACACTGGCATACGTAACATAGTACACATACATGTTCCCACATGCATGGCACACACAAAAGTGCTAAATTCCTTATGTCATTCAAGTTATAACTTCATTTTTAAACAAAGAGACAGAAGAAAAAACAGGAAGACTTTGATAAGATAAAAATTCTATCACTGGAAAATACAATAAATTATATCACATAATGATGTTGTCAAAAAGCCAGAATCTGACTGTTCAGCACAAAGTAATGTTGAACCAAAGTGCCACTTAAGGCATGTGAGTAGTTCAGTAGAATGGCTGCATGTCTTCCAGAACATCTTTTTCTAAATGAGGGCAATGAAATCATTGTAGTTGCCAGTGTCAGACTGACAGCTGCACTTATCACATACACGACTTCAGTGAATCAAACATAAATGTAATTTATTAAAGGTAAATGACTGAGCCATATATATATAAAGGTTTGTAGCAGGTGTTTATAATTTTTGAAAGGAAATTAATTCTATAATGTTTTTTTTCTCATCAATTCAGTATCCTTTTTTATTTTTAAAGTCTTATTCTTGAATCATTAAAATGAATCTACATAAAATTATAGTAGGATAATATGCCATTTTAAAGGACTAAAGGTTCATTTTGTTTCTATATATTACAAAAAATGAACACACCTTTACTTGAAATATTTTATGAAAATATTGTGAGTATTTATGTCATCTGATCCTGATTGCTCAGGATCTTTGAAATGACATAGCTATCCAAACTTTTGTTATAATTTTTTAGAAAGTATCTTTACAACTACACAGTGTAGAGGAACTTTTATCTTGCAACATGGCTGTTCTGGCAAGAGATCACATCCAAAAACCTGCTGAGTTTGTGTGGTCTGGCTGTAATATAGACACACCTTTACTTCCTGAAGACAGAGACAAGCAGATCTCTGAGTTCAAGGATGGCCTTGTATACAGCAAGTTTCAGGTAAAGAATTACTTAGGTCAAGGCATGGTAGTACATGCCTTTAATCCCAATTCTCAAGGGAGAGGTTGTAGAGAGAATAAGTTAGACACAGAAGAAGACATAAGGAGCCAGAAGATAAGAAGAGACTGCCAGATAAGAAGAATCAGTTTGAGGCCAAACAGAGCAATTCTGTGAGAAGCTGAGAGAAGCCAACATGAATCAGTCAACATGAAGAGGAGTTTGTACCAGAAGCGCTGAGATGAACCAGCCAGCTAGAATTCAGAAAGAGCTAGAAAAAGTGAGCTTATTCAGGAGTAAGCCTCTTAGACAACAATCATATCAGGCAAATAAAAGTTCCTTTTACAATAAAGATTTTTGATGGAGAAGTTGGCAGCCGCCATCTTAGCTCACAGTAGGACTGGACAGGCAACCCCAGGTACTGAGATATCCCAAGTCTAAGACCTCTGGGGACAGAGACGGCCAAGCTGTGGGCGGCTGCCTGCACCCAAGACCTAGGCAGAGCAGCGGTTCGTCTGTGTGCCAGCCAGGTACTGGTCCTGTGCCAAGCAAAGAAGTCAGCAGTCACCATCTTTGCCCCCAGTGGGACAGGACAGGCGACCCCAGGTACTGAGATATCCCGGGTCAAAGACCTCAGGGAACACAGATCGCCAAGCTG
This sequence comes from Apodemus sylvaticus, assembly GCF_947179515.1. Classification (NCBI taxonomy): domain Eukaryota; kingdom Metazoa; phylum Chordata; class Mammalia; order Rodentia; family Muridae; genus Apodemus; species Apodemus sylvaticus. The sequence goes on from NC_067476.1 coordinate 20,403,551, forward strand.
CTGCCTGCCACCTATGCCCAGGACCTGGGCAGAGCAGCAGTTCGTCTGTGTGCCAGGCAGGCATGGGTCCTGTGTCCTGTGGAATCTTCACTGCCATCTTCGCTCCCTGACAGAGCAGACGGAAGCACCAGGTTTGGTTCACAGAGACAACCCAAGTATAACATTGATTGGGACAGGACACACCAGGGCTCTAACAGCACCCAAGAGGAGGGCAGCACATCAGAAATCTGTGCCAGGGCAAACACAATCATCCAGTGGTGTGGAAAAAGCCTTATGGGATTACAGGAGGTTCAAGCACCAGGCAGTGCCAACAGGACAAACTAACACCAGAGATAACCAGATGGCAAAAAGTCAAATGTAGGAACCTTACCAACAGAAATCAAGACAATATGGCAGCATCTGAACCCAGTTCTCCAACAACAGTAAGTCCAGGATACCCCAACACACCAGAAAAACAAGAGTTCGATTTAAAATCACTGGTCATGATGCTGTTAGAGGAACACAAGAAGGACATAAATAAATCTCTTAAAGAAATACAGGAAAAATGAATCAAAAGTTGGAAGCCCTTACAAGGGAAACACAAAAATCATTTAACAATATTCAGAATAATATGAGTCAAAAGATAGAAGCCAATAAAGAGGAAATGCAAAAATCACTTAAAGAAATACAGGAGAACTTGGGTCAAAAGGCAGAGATCATGAAAGAGAAAGCACAAAAATCTCTAAAGAATTACAGGAAAGCACAAACAAAGAAGTGAAGGAACTGAGCAAAACCATCCAGGATCTAAAAACAGAAGTAGATACATCCAAGAAATCACAAAGGGAGACAACTGTGGAGATAGAAAACCTTGGGAAGAAATCAGGGAACAGAGATGCAAATATCAACAACAGAATACAAGAGATAGAAGAAAGAATCTCAGATGCCAAAGATACCATAGAAACCATGGTCTCAACAGTTAAAGGTAATGCAAAATGTAAAAAGCTTGTAACCCAAAACATCCAAAAAATTCAGGACACAATGAGAAGGCCAAACCTAAGAATTATAGGCATAGATGAGAGTGAAGATTTACAACTTAAAGGGCCAGCAAATATCTTCAACAAAATTATGGAAGAAAACGTCCCTAACCTAAAGATAGAGATGTCCATGAATATACAAGAAGCCTACAGAACTCCAAACAGACTGGACCAGAACAGAAATACCCTGTGACATATAATAATCAAAACTCCAATGTACTAAACAAAGAAAGACTATTAAAGGCAGTAAGAGAAAAAGGCCAAGTAACATATAAAGGAAGACCTATCAGAATCACACCAGACTTCTCACCAGAGACTTTGAAAGCCAGAAGATCCTGGGCAGATCTCATGCAGACTCTAAGAGAACACAAATGGCAACCAAAACTACTATCCCAGCAAAACTCTCAATCACCATAGATGAAGAAACCAAGATATTCCATGACAAAACCAAATTTACACAATATCTTTCCACAAACCCAGCTCTACAAAGGATAATAGGAGGAAAACACCAATACAACGAGGAAAACTTCACCCTGGAAAAAGCAAGATAGCAACTTTCTTTCATCAAACCCAAAAGAAGATAACCAATCAAATATAAAAAAAAAAACCATCAAAAATGACAGGAAGTAATAATCATTATTCCTTAATATCTCTTAACATCAATGGGCTCAATGCCACAAAAAAATACATAGACCAAGCAACTGGATACATAAACAGGACCCTACATTTTGCTGCATACTTGAAACACACCTCAGTGTCAAAGACAAACACTACCTTAGAGTAAAAGGCTTGAGGACAATTTTCCAAGCAAATGGTCTCAGGAAACAAGCCGGAGCAGCCACTCTAATATCATAAAATTGACTTTCAACCTGAAGTCATCAAAAGAGACACTGAGGGACACTTCATGCTGGTCAAAGGAAAAATACACCAAGAAGAACTCTCAATCCTGAACATCTATGCTCCAAATACAAGGGCACCCTCATTCGTAAAAGAAATGACTAAAGCTGAAAACACACATTGCACCTAACACAATAATTGTGGGTGACTTCAACAATCCACTCTCCTCAATGGACCAATCAGGAAAACAGAAAGTAAATGGGGACACAGTGAAATTAATTGAAGCTTTGGATCAATTAGATTTAACAGATATGTAGAACATTCAATCCTAAAGCAAAAGATTATACCTTTTTCTCAGCACCTCATGGTACCTTCTCCAAAATCGACCATATAATTGGTCACAAGACAGACCTCAACAAATATAAGAAAATTGAACTAATGCCATGCCTCCTATCAGATCACTATGGAGTAAAAGTGGTCTTCAATAGCAACAAAAACAACAGAAACCCCACATACACATGGAAATTGAACAATACACAATGATATCTTGGTCGAGGAAGAAATAAAGAAAGAAATCAAAGACTTTTAGAATGTAATGAAAATGAAGATAGAACATTCCCAAATCTATGGGACACAATGAAAGCAGTGCTAGGAGGAAAACTCATAGCCCTGAGTGCCTCAAAAAAAGAAAATGGAGAGAGCATACAGTAGCACCTTAACGTAAGCCCTGGAACAAAAAGAAGCTAATTTACGCAGGGGGAATAGAAGACAGGAAATCATCAAACTCAGGGCTAAAATCAATCAAGTAGAAACAAAGAGAATCATACAAAGAATGAACAAAACCAGGATCTGGTTCTTTGAGAAAATCAACAAGATAGATAAACCCTTAGCCAGAATAACCAAAGGGCACAGAGACAGTATCCAGATTAACAAAATTAGAAATGAAAAGGGAGATATAACAACAGAAACTGAGAAAATTCAAAAAATCATCAGATCCTACTTCAAAACCCTGTACTCAACACAACTGGAGCATCTGGAAGAAAAGGACGGTTTCCTAGGCAGATACCAAACACCAAAATTAAATCAGGATCAAATAGATCAACTAAACAGTCCCATAACGCCTAAAGAAATAAAAGGAGTCATAGTAAGTCTCCCAACTAAAAAAAGCAAAGGACCAGATGGTTTTAGTGCAGAATTCTATCAGACCTTCAAAGGAGACCTAACAGCAATACTCTTCAAACTATTCCATAAAATAGAAACAGAGGGAGCACTACCAAACTGGTTCCAAGAAGCCACAATTAGGCTGATACCAAAACCACACGAAGATCCAACAATGAAAGAGAACTTCAGGCCAATTTCCCTTGTGAATATCGATGCAAAAATACTAAATAAAATTCTTGCCAACCGAATCCAAGAACACATCAAAACGATCATCCACCATGATCAAGTAGGCTTCATCCCAGGGATGCAGATGATAGAATATAAGGAAATCCATCAATGCAATCCACTACATAAACAAACTCAAAGAAAAAAAACACATGATCATTTCATTAGATGCTGAAAAATCATTTGACAAAATTTAGTATCCTTTCATGCTAAAAGTCTTGAACAGGAATTCAAGACCCATACCTAAACATACTTAAAGCAATATACAGCAAACTGGTAGTTAACATCAAACTAAATGGAGAGAAACTTGAAGCAATCCCACTAAATCAGGGACTAGACAAGGCTGCCCTCTCTCTCCTTATCTTTTCAATATAGTACTTGAAGTTCTAGCTAGAGCAATAAGCAACATAAGGAGGTCAAAGGGATACAAATTTGAAAGGAAGTCAAATTATCACTATTTGCAGATGATATGATAGTATACTTAAGTGACCCAAAACTCCACCAGCTGATAAACAACTTCAGCAAAGTAGCTGGTAATAAAATCAACTCAAGCAAATCAGTTGCCTTCCTATATTAAAAGGATAAGCAGGCTGAGAAAGAAATTATGGAAATGACACCCTTCAAAATAGCCACAAATAATATAAAGTATCTTGGTGTGACTCTAACCAAAAAAAATAAATGATCTGTATGAGAATAACTTCAGGTCTCTGAAGAAGGAAATCGAAGAAGACCTCAGTAAATGGAAAAGTTTTTCATGCTCATGGATTGGCAGGATTAATATAGTTAAAATGGCCATCTTGCCAAAAGCAATATACAGATTCAATGCAATCCCCATCAAAATCCCAACTCAGTTCTTCATAGAGTTAAAAAAAAATCAATTCTCAAATTCTTCTGGAATAACAAAAAACCCAAGATAGCTAAAAACTATTCTCAACGGTAAAAGAACTTCTGGGGGAATCAATATCCCAGACCTCAAGCAATATTACAGAGCAATAGTGATAAAAACGGCATGGTATTGGCACAGTGGCAGGCAAGTGGACCAATGGAATAGAATTGAAGACCCAGAAATGAATCCACACACCTATGGTCACTTGATCTTCAACAAAGGAGTGGAAAACATATAATAGAAAAAAGATAGCCTTTTCAACAAATGGTGCTGGTTCAACTGGAGGTCAGCATGAAGAAGAATGCAAATTGATCCATTCTTATCTCCTTGTACTAAGCTCAACTCCAAGTGGGTCAAGGACCTCCACATAAAACCAGACACACTGAAACTAATAGAAAAGAAACTGGGGAAAACCCTTGATGACATGGGCACAGGGGAAAAGCTCCTGAATAGAACGCCAATAGCGTATGCTCTAAGGTCAAAAATTGACAAATGGGACCTCTTAAAATTACAAAGTTTCTTTAAGGCAAAGGACACTATGAAAAGGACAAAACAGCAACAAATTGGGAAAAGTTCTTCACCAACCCTACATCAGACAGAGGGCTAATATCCAATATATACAAAGAACTCAGGAAGTTAGATCCCAGGGAACCAAATAACCCTATTAAAAATGGGGTACAGATCTAAACAAAAAATTTTCACCTGAAGAAATTTGGATGGCCGAGAAGCCCCTTAAGAAATGCTCAACATCATTAGTCATTAGGTAAATGCAAATCAAAACAACCCTGAAATTTCACCTCACACCAGTCAGAATGGCTAAGGTTAAAAACTCAGGAGACAGCTGGTGTTGGGGAGGATGTGGAGAGAGAGGAACACTCCTCCACTGCTGGTGGGGTTGCAAATTGGTACAACCACTCTGGAAATCAGTCTGGCGATTCCTCAGAAAAGTGGACATGACACTTCCAGAGGAACCTGCTATACCTCTCCTGGGCATATAAACAGAGGATTCCCTGGCATGCAATAAGGATACATGTTCCACTATGTTCATAGCAGCATTATTTATATTAGCCAGAAGGTGGAAAGAACCAAGATGTCCCTCAATGGAAGAATGGATATAGAAAATGTGGTATATTGACACAATGGAATGCTACTCAGCAATTAAAAACAATGAATTCATGAGATTTTTAGGCAAATGGAACTGGAAAATACCACCTTAATTGAGGTAACCCGATCACTAAAGAATGCACCTGGAATGCAATCAATAATAAGTGGATATTAATTAGTCCTGAAGCTCTGAATACCCAAGACACAATTAACATATCAAATGACTCCCCCGTGAAGAAGTAAGGATAGGCCCTGATCCTGGAAAGGCTTGATTCAGCATTTTAGGGGATTATGTGGACAGAGGAAAAGGAGGGATGTGATTGGAGAATGGGTGGAGAGAAGAGGGCTTATGGGACATATGGAGAGGGGGGAACTGGGAAAGGGGAAAGCATTTGGAATATAAACAAAGAATTTAGAAAATAAAATAAAAATAAAGATTTTTGACAAATATTTATTTCTTCTTTTTGCTATATAATTGGAACATTTTCATTCTCAAAAGCAGATGACAATTTATTTTGATTATCTAGCAAAATTTCATATTTAGTTAATTATAACTTCTGTCAAAATTTTATTTCTGTGTATGTATATACATGAAATTTTCCTGTATGTGCATATGTGTGGGTTCATATGCATTATTTGAGGTCAGAAGAGCTCATTGGGAGTCTAGTCTCTTATCCTCTGACTAATGTTTTTTAAAGTGTTACTAAAATTGATGCTACCACTTGGGACAGGCTGAGTAGTCATTAAAATGACACAAATTCCTATCTCTGCCCCTAATGCCAAGTTTGAGTTGTGACCTGCCACACTCACATTTCATGTGAATACCAAGGAATTGAACTCATATTATCAAGTCTTTCTGCTTTTGTAACAATTATTTTTTATTGGTTATTTTATTTATTTACATTTCAAATACTGTCTCCCTTCCTGGTCTGCCCTCCTCAAATCCCTGATCTAATCCCCTCTCCCCTTTGTCTCTAAGAGGGTGATCCCCCACCCAACAATCCACTTCTGCTTTACCTCTCTATCATCCCCCTATGCTGGGGAAATCAAGATTCCACAAGACAAAGGACCTCACCTCCCATTGATTACAATTAAAGCAATCATTTGCCCCATACATATCTAGAGCCATGGACCCATCCATGTATACTCTTTGGTTGGTGATTTAGTCCCTGGGAGCTCTGGAGTATCCAGTTAATTGATGGTGTGGTTCTTCCTATGGAACTGCAATCCCGTTCATCTCCTTCATTCCTTCCCGTGACTCTTCTTTGGGGTCCCTGGGCTCAGTCTGACAGTTAGCTATGAATATCTCCATCTGTACTAGTCAGGTGCTGGCAAAGTCTCTCAGAGGACAGCTATACCATGCTCCTGTCAGCAAGCACTTCTTGGCATCAGCAATAGTGTAGGGTAAGGACACACATGGTATGTACTAAGTGGATATGGGCCCCAAATCACAGAATACCTACAATACAACTCACAGGCCATATGAAGCTTAACAAGAACGAAGACCAAAATGTGAATGCTTCAATTCTACTTGGAAGGGGGAACAAAATGATCAAGGGAGGTAGATGGAGGAGGGACCTGGGAGGGAGAGAGGAGGGGAAGTAATTAAGTAAGAGCTAAGAGAACAATGCTTATCCAAGCTTCTAATAATGCATGATATTTATATTTTTCCCTTTATGTCTTTCTGGCAATGCTGTAGTTTTTTTTTTTTTTAATGAATAATGGGTACCCACCTCACTACAAGGTTATCCGACGGAAGAAGAAAGAAAGGAGAACTTATATTGAATGAACATTTTACAGTCATTTTTGCATATTTCTAAAGTCTCCCTTTTCTTATCCTGAAAGTTTCGATAGTTTTATTTCCAACTCTATTTCTTTAACTCTCATATATATATACACCAGCATCCTCTTTCAGATAGAAATCCTTCTATATATCCCTTTACCTAGAAAATTACAGTTCTTTTTCAAATTTTAAGGTCATGCTGGTAGTAAAATTTCATTGTATCATTTTCCGACATGTCCTTTGATTTGCTAATCTTGGTGAGTGCCTACCTTATAACTGACTGGCAAGTCCTGACAATCTTGAGAACATCCACTGATTTTCTTACTCAGACATTCGTTCATGTGGCAGTTTTTCTCATCTGAACCATCACCGCAGTCATCCCTAATGTCACAAAGACCATCGCTGGGAATGCACCTGCCATTTTTGCACATAAAAAATGAACTGTTGCATGAATGTTCTGGAAAAAGAAAATAAAACATATGGAATATAAAACGCATGCCTTTGAATGACACTGTTCTTGAACATTCACAGTATGATAGCTTGTATGTCAGAAGTAAACAAGGAGTTTACATACAAGGTGCTGCACAGATTGGTGTCAAGGGAAACAATCTGCTCATGGTTGATAATTACATAAGACCTAGCTTTCCTATGAAATCAGCTTTCAAAGGAAGCATCTATAGCAATATTAATGTATTCTGTCTCATTTACACTGTGAATAATGAGTTCAAATGTGTAATGATGACTTGACATTTCCCCCAAGCTATAGATCTTTGAGAAACTATTTGTCACTGAAAGCTAAGAATGTAGAAGTGGTGGATATTACTAAATTTATTTCTTCCTAAAAATATAGCACTGACATTATTAAGTCAGGGCATAAAAAGGACATTGATGGTGAACAATAGTTCTTCTAAATACAGCTTTGGAAAGTTCAGCTTGCAGCTACCTAAACCTGGAATGTTGAATACTACTGCTCATAGTATGTAGTTTAAAAGGTTTTACTACTTACAGGATATCAGAAAAAAGAGGATTTTCACTGAAATATATGACTAAACAGTCTTATTTATAGTGAACTTGTACATAAATTAATTTGATTGGGCAGGTCTGTGAGCATTTACATATATGCATGTAATTTGTTCTTGTATTTCTGTTCAAGTTATGTGCAGTGTTATCTAATATGTGTGAGTAATAGACATAATTTCTATGTAAATCACTTCCAATATATTATTTTAAATTAATTAAAATTAATTTAATAATTTTAAATTATTAATTAAATTAATAGAAATAAATAATATTGTAGCCTGATGATATCTCATTAAATTTTGATGCATTTTATAATTTTATTTTATATGCCCCATGAAGAGAAATTTTCCTCATATAAAATATTAATAAAACATTGAAGTTGATCATGGAAACCTGCCACATTCCTATAATTCTAGAGTTTAACTAGTGGATGCAAAGGAGAAGTTAAAGGTCATATTTGGATACACAGTGAATTCTAAGTCAGCCTAAACTATATAAGAACTTTCTCCCTAAGCACAATATGATGCATTTGTGAAGTGAGAGAGTAAAGAACGATCCAGATTGTCTGGTACAACCTTAAACATAGTCACTGGTTGTTTAATGCAACCAGTAGAAACATGTGTCTGGTTCTTGGCATCTACTTCACTGAATATCTAACAAGACAGAAATTGAAGCAAAACTTCATAATCATGGCATGGTGGTTCAGATCTCTAATGTCAGCACACAGAAGGCTGAGGAAAGGGAACTCAGAACTCTAGGTCTGAGGTCAGCCTAGACTACATAGAAAAGCCTTGCCTTAAAGAAACAAATGTGAAACTAGAAAAAGAAAACTGAAGGTGAACAGGGTAATGTATAGTGTGGTACCTGCACTCCTGCACCTTGGATTGATTGGAGCCTCATCGGAATTGTCTGTACAGTCAAAGTCACCATCACACTGCCACAGCGTATTCACAAGGCAGCGCCCATTGGCACAACGGAATTCTTCTGGACCACACTGCCGGTATCCTAGAGAAGAGATTTAACATTCATTAATCTCCTATTATAAAAACTAATCAGTACCTCAACCTCTCAGTATGCAGACCTCTGTAGAAAATACTTCTCATTTCTCCATTACTTCTGTGAGAAATATTATGTGTGAAAGCCAATAAAAAAAAAAAGGTCAAATAAAATCTTGGAAATAACATACCAGGTTTCTAGGTAAGCATTGATGACTAACACACAACCAACTGTTTCTATTCTGAGATTGTCTATATCTGACCCATTTCTCTTAGGATGTGAAGCAGAATTATAGCTACTATAATCTATTTGCAGACTTGGTTGCTTGATTATGTGTAGTATCAGAACTTGCGGGTAAATGGATTTTGACCTCTAGCAAATATTTTTAGATGTTGTAATGTTATACTTATACTTGACAAACATTATACACTGCAGAAAGAAATTGTTTAATAATAACAAAATCCTGTTTAAAAAGGAATGAGTATAAAAATGTTTGTAACTGTCAAGTATGCCAATTCTTAGGGTCATTCCTCCAAAGGCAAGTTATATAATAAACCATGATTTGTTGAGATTAACATCTGCTTGTTTTATTTGAATTTTATTTCTATTTGACTTTTTAAATTAGGTTTTATAATGAAATTTTCCTCCTTGTAAATTATAGACAGGAATCCCTAGTAAGTAATGATAAAACCAGAAAATTCTACCTTTACAGATAGAATTATAATAAGTCACTATAAACTGGCAAAGAAAATTCACTGCGTATCTTACTGAAGTATTTGTCATACTGAATGGTGAAAGTGGAGTCTGCTTTAGCATCCTGTTTGCAGCCTGTCCCCACAGGAGCAGGTTGTCCTTGTTAGTAAGCACACAAATCCTGTCTGGTCCAATCAGCAGCAAATCCTCCCTAAGCACAATTCTTTGCTTTACTTTTACACAAAATCTTTTTTCTACTTACCACCTTCTATTTCCCATTAATTAATTGAACATCATTTCCTGTAACATCTTCTTTAGACATTCCTCTTAAGAGATTAAAGGAAAAAAATACTAAGCAAAGCTGTCAAATTTAAGTCTCCCTGGATTCTAATGGATTGGTTTTTTTGGCAGCATTTTTTTGTTGCTCTTGATTGCACACTCTTCCTGGTTAAGTATTCATAATCTACTCTCTAGGGCTCCCCCCCCCCAATCTTTCTGTGTAAAAGCCCTTTCTGATACAACTTCCAGCATTAGAGGAGGGACCCTGCATTTCGACTCTGAAATATTGTTTGTGCTGTTGTTGTTTTGCATATTGATTTGTTTGTGTCTTTGTTCATTTTGGCTCTGTCTGCCTCTTTCCTTTTCTTTGCTAACTTGAGTGCTAACCTTAGTGCTAAGAACTGGCATAGTAATGGATCCATAATTTCAATTCTTCAATCATGTATTTCATTTCTTTACTGCATCACAAAAACTATCCGTCATTTTACTGTGTTTTAAAGCTTACCACCAGTAGTGACATTCTCCATTCATATCAATTGGAAATGTTTTTATCCTACCCATTCCACAGCTAAATAGTCATGAGTGCGCTATAAGTTTTCTCTTTTCTTCCATGGCACCATTACTGACATGATTAGAGCCACATTGTTCACTTTAAAAATGTTATAGTAATTTCCAAAACATATTATATTCATGCAAGCAGCGTTTCTTGAACTATGATAAAAGATAGTTCTTGAAGTAAAATTTTATTGTGACATCCCATTTCCCTGTAGGACATAGTTTTTTTAATCCTAGGACATGGGATATCTATGGATTTGATTATAGGCTAATCTACATAGCAAATTCTATGCCAGTAATTTATCTCAAATAAATAAGTAAGTAACCAATATTTATTTATATATGTTAAATTATGATGTACTACATAAAATATATTGACTAAAGGCTAAAATATGAAAGAATTGTAAAAAAAAGATTTCTTGGAGATCCCATCAAAGACTAAAGATACTCTTATCCATAAATATCATAAATACCATATAAGAATGAAATATGGCTCTTAGTCAACCTCAGATGGAGAAAAGAGGAAAGCACTGAATGCACACATAGTGAAGAGTGTACAGAGCACTGAATCTATGACAAAGAAGGTCAAATATGGGTCTTGGATCTATAATCCAAGGTGGTCAGCAGGCTGCACTGAGTTTCCATAAAGGACAGGAGTGTGGTACTGATACTAACTAAACATCTTAGATGCTCTTGCATATGTATTATATGCAATTAATTATTATATAAATTAATTCATTCTTAGCATTTTAATATTCACAAAGAATCTATGCTTATAGAAGACTCTAAACTGAAGTTTAATATATAATTAGTTCTACTAAAAATTCTATTCTGGAGGAAATAAATGTTACAATTACATAAACAGCATAATTCTGAGACACAATTGATAATCATAATGATAATTTAAACATTAAGTAGGTCATGTGTCAAAGTAAAAGATTAAGGAAAACACTAAGTTCATTTTTTGATATTTTAATTGTAACAGAAGATTTTAAAGTATAATGCTTGGCATTTTGAGTTTGTTTGGTTCTTTGGGTATCATTGTTTGATATACATCTATAGTTAGATAAACCTGTGATGTCTCATCTGCAAAGTAATTCTAACTACTTTTACACAAATGCCTTTTCTAGATAGTTCCCAGTTTGACAGGCGATTGCTCTGAATTCATGGTAGAAGGGAATGTTTTAGAAATGAATGTGTTAAGGATCTGATAAATTCCCATACTCCATTGTTTAGCACCGAATTTACTGGAGTCATTAATAAATGTCTGTTTGTTTTGGTTACTTGTGCATCTTGGAGTCCCTTTAATAGACCTTCAGCTGCTATATCCTATAAGATGCCTTACTCACCACACTGTAGGAACTCATCTGAGCCATCTCCACAGTCATCATCATGGTCACACACAAACTGCTTGGGAATGCACACCTTATTGTGGCACATGAAAGCATTTTCATCACATGTATTATTGGGTGCTAAAAAATTTCAAAACATAAAGTTACATAAGCACATATTTTATCTTGTCTCACACTTAAAGTTAACAGTATGAAGCTTTTTTCTATCAATTTCTACTCAGCGAAAATGCCAATGTATTTTTGTATAATGTATTAGTCAAATGAATGATCTCATGTATATTAAAATGCTAATAGATACATGTATGATTCAAAGGCTGATACAGTGAATAGCAATTTAATGTTCATGAGAGTCATGGAAGGTACATTAAGACAACTGAGAATACCATTATTCTTAAAAAATTTTCAGACACTTGCAGAAACAGCATTTTAATTCAAGCGAAATTAAGGTCTACAAAGTAATAAGTCCCACCATAATTCCACCAACACATTGAATCCTGATCCTTGCAATGGAATATTGATCCCTTGGGAATATAGCCTCATGAAAGTAGTGTTCCAGCAAGAGCCTAAGTGATGGTTGATAAAATTTGCAATAAAATCTACTTTGATGTTATATGCATAGAACCAAAAGACTTGACAGCACCTCTTATAGTCGACAAAAAGTGTAATGCTATAGGACTTAGGTTTCAGGTCATAGTCAATCCTTAATGGCTGATCTGCCATATGCAAATGCCACCCACACAATTCTCATAATTGGCTTGGCCCCTTATATTTTCATGTTTGAGAATGTTTGCACATTTTTTGTTCATCTCTTTTTTCCTGTTAAATGAAAGTATTTAAATCCCTTTGACAATATTTCCATGGGGATATAAGGGATGTAGAAATAACCTTTCAACTTAGTTATTCAACAATTTATGAGCACTCTCAGAATTTCTACTTCTATACTAATTGTATGTTATATGTTTCCTAAAACACTTTATGACATTGCTGGCGGTATTCAATAATGGCAATATAAAGAGTCTTAATTTGAAAACCTTACTACTACATTGATTAACATACAATGGGCATGGAAGACCATAAGAACTGCTTACCCCATGGAGAGCATTTTTTTTTGTCCTTCAAGATGAAGTAATATGGTCAGTTTTCAAAAAATCAACACAAAATTATTAGCCTATTTCTTTATGATAATCTAGTATCTATTAAGTACATTACTGTAGGACTTTGGAATTTACAAATGTTGTCCCAATAACACCTTTTAGTCTACTGCATCCAGGTGCTCCATACCCCATGAAGCAACCTCCACTAACCTCTATGTAATAGTCTACATAGAACCATAAATGACAAAACAGGACATATCAGTCGTTCAGTATTATTTACTTTCAGTAAATTTATTTTGAACCACTATGGAGAGGTCACACAGAAGCAACATGAACTTTACATATTTTAATAAAATTAAAACTCAAGAGTTGCTAATAACTCAGGTAATTTTGAGCCATAACAGTTGCTATTGCTCAAGTGAATTATACTAATCCTGACATATATGTTTTCTTTAAAACAGAGCAGCAGTAATTTATTTTGCACTAACACTTTTATATCACTTGAATGTAAATTGCTGTATTTTAGCATAATTTATTGAATAATACCCATGTGGCTTACAAGTGTTAACACACCTCCCAGAATGTTAACTACAATAGCAAAACCATGTGGGATTGTGTGGATTTTTTTAATTAATTCATAATCCTTTGTTATTCTACTATCAGAAGCAACATTGACCTTCACAGAAAAATATATCAGTTTCAAGATCATATTCTACAATAGGATGAGTTAAAGGCTGCATCAATTTTTTTTCCTGTTGTGGTTTTATTTCTTTGACATACATCTATGCCAACAAGCTCACATATAATATTTTAAAGATGTGATGATTTATGTCTTTAACAGAAAATTCTGACATTGTCAGACTTCATTCAATAGACAGAATCTGACAAACAAACCTATTCTGATAGGCAGCCCAGTTCAACATCTCACTAGCTGATCTTTGTTATCTACATCCACATGGGGATTTCTTCTATCCTCCATATCATGGAAAAAGATTATCTAAACTTTTTCTCTTGAGTAACTCCTAAATATATTCTTGAGTTAGAAACATTCTAAATTGATCTCAAAGGTGTCTCTTTGATCCTTTAGTTTCATTTATTTCATGACCCAAGTTTTTTTAACCTCATTTCTAGAATTGATAAGTGTCTGCTGACTTCCAGATCAGTACTTACTTAATATCAGCAATTTATAGAGTAAGTATAATAGGCATTCAAAAACAATTTGAAAGGGAGAACTGCTAAATAAGAAAAGACTAGAAGAACCAACAACTTGTATATAATCAAGTAATGCTGTTTTGAAGCTCAAATAATAAATTTGAAGCCAGTGGAATAGTTTTAAAATTGGTGCTAATATTAAGAATTTTATGAAACTCTGAATGTTTAAGGCTTGAAAAACTACTCTTATTACAGCATCACATCTTGATAAACTACTGTTACATTCTCATCACAAGAATGGGATAAGTGAAAGAAAGTGTATTATGGTATGATAAAACAATTCCCCAGAATTGTGCCACTGAATCTGTGACACACAACTTCAGACAATGTTCATACCACAGCCTGCACTGGATAGCTCATCACTCCCGTCGGGACAGTCTCTTTCACCATCACACAGCCAGTGTTGGGGCACACAGGCATGGGAGCCCTGGCAGCTGAACATGTCAGCAGCACAAGTGACAGCACCTTAAACCCAGAAAAAAAAAGTGGTATTAAACCCTGAGCACCCACTAGAAAATGGCCACTGTTCATCAGTCCTGTAAAAATAAGCAAAGGAATCTTGAGTGGAGTGAAGGAAAAATTATTGGGAATCATGACTCCTTCTGTTCCAATAACTGTTTACGTATTCTTGTTTAAAAATATATTCTTTTCTCATTGCAAGTGCTGTCCTGTTTAGAGCTGTATCACCCTTATCTTGAAAATATGTCAAAACATGCCCTGGAATTCTTAAATAAATAACATTGTGAAGAATTGAGCCTGCATGTGTGGAGCAATAGCAGTTGTGACGAAAACATTTCCTAGCTTAACATGCATGAACTATTTAATGTGCTACCTCCCTTAATCCTGCAAAATTCTCATTTAGCACAATTCACAGAAAAGGACACCAACTTCCACAAGACGAAAATGTTGAGAGATTATAAATGCAGAGTTCTCCATGCTGACCTGGTTGCCAAGAAATGCTTCTTGGTGCTTCTAAGGACAATCTCTTATAGGCTACTTTTATTTGTATACATAAAATGTTTGTTGAGTGAAGGAGATTAATCCCAGTTTTTAAGTTTCAATATAAAACAATGTCCAAAATATATGCCAAATATCTACTTATATAAACTTTATGATGCCTAAAAAGAGATAATTCCTTGACTAGTAATTGCTTGCCCCTGGTTTCACTCCTTAAAATTTGAGAGAGAGAGAGAGAGAGAGAGAGAGAGAGAGAGAGAGAGAGAGAGAGAGAGAGAAGGAGAAGAAGAAGGAGGAGGAAGAGGAAGAAGAAGAAGGAGAAGAAGAAGAAGAAGAAGAAGAAGAAGAAGAAGAAGAAGAAGAAGAAGAAGAAGAAGAAGAAGAAGAAGAAGAAGAAGAAGAAGAGGAGAAAAAAGAAAGAGAAATGTGAATGAAATGGCTGATTGACTAATATGACTGATTTGATTGATAGAATTTGCTTCCATTCATATAAACCACAGTCAATGCACTTTAGTAGATGGTTATATTTCTTTCACTTTTCAGTCATGTGATTGTTGTGAGCAGAAGACTCTTCTCAGAGTTTTGTTCCCAAGGTATGCAGTAGAGAATGGTCTATGCAAAGCTACCAAGAGACCCATGCCTTCCTCTCCCTCACTTTCCTTGACATAAATGAGGCTAGAAAGATAATATTAATGTGGATACTTAAGCATTCAGGAATTCAAAAATTAAATGTTTTATTGAGGGTCAGTACATTAACAGGAAATGGTTTAAGTGTAAGAAACCAGAAAATAATGTGTAAAATAAGCATTGCTTTCATTTAAAAATAAAATTTACCAGCTATTATATATTTAATTGTTTTTAAGGTAAGTATCTTTTCACCAAAATTATAAGTTCCTTATTTTCTAAGTCATTTTCATTATCAAACTCAAGCTCACAATTCCATATTTTAACCTCTTTAATATTGGCTATGCTGTGATCTAATTCTGCCTGATCTTTAAGAAGTCTCTCGTCTACATTTTCTTCATTGGTAGCCAAAGGATTATGACTAGGTAATTATGAAGACACCTCCAGGTATCAAATGACCTAATGTTCTTTGCAGCTAAGTCAATGGCTCCATTGATAGCGTTTATCAGATTCTGATTGAAGAACATGCAAAAACTCTAAATCAACTGAGGAGAAACTAGCAGAAGAAGCCTTATAGCTTCCTTTCCTGGTTATCATTGCCATTTGTCATTGTCTTCCTTGGAGAAAAATAAATCCTTGGAGAGAATAAGTACACATTGAAACAATCTATTCAGTCCATCTTATGCTCTGCTCAAAGAAGAAAAGCTAGTTGCTAAAGATCAGTCAGTATCTTATAAACATTTTGAAAACCCGAGTTCTGGTTCCCACCTCTACTATAGTTCATTATCTTTGTGGTTCCAGGTAAATCTATTATTCTCTATGCATTTACCTTTTCTCATGTATCAAAAGGTAGGGATGGAGTACAGTGAGGATTTCAATGCTGAGCTCCTCAATATGCTATATCAAACATTCAACCCACTTGTCTAAAAGCATGTTCATATACCTCATCAAAATATTAGGAAATGGGGTTCTGTAATCTGTATGTTAATTTACTTCTAATATGATTTTTGGTAAACTAAGTTTTGTTACCCACTGAGATGAAGTTTTGTAAGGTCTCCTTTGTGTTCTAAAATTTTAGATTTCTTTGCTGGCTCAAATTTGTTCTAAAGAGGTACCTCTTATCCACAATCATATTGATCTGATAGACAATACAACCTAACAGTAATTGAGTAGACCTATTATTTTGAATGCAAATAAAAATGGTTCACTACAATTTTCTTTTATTTAAAAGCATTTTCAAGGACATCACTGAGAATGTGTATGAGCTTTTGTGTGTGTGTGTGTGTGTGTGTGTGTGTGTGTGTGTACAAGAGAGGACAGAGAGAGAATGAGAGGAATAATATCATTTGGACAGAAAGGAGAACTAAGAGAAAGAACATGAACACTGCATGATAATCAGTGATAATCATGATAATCATACAAATTATATAAATAAATCTATCTCCTTATCAGTGTGTACTTCAAGAACTGAGCAATAACATTTCCCATGATTGTATAATTTGGATAGGAGGCATGAATACAGTGACTCTATAAACCTCTTTGGCCTTTGACTTTCCTATTACACTGTATCTTTAAGAAATCAGATACCAATGGAAAATTTTATTGCTTGGTTAAACTTAAGGTCAAAAAAGGATGATTTCATGCTCTTAAAATATACTAATCTCATGAAAGTCCCAATATTAGAAGTGAAAGACTTGTAACAAAGTAAACAAAGAAAGGAGCTAAAGTCATGTTATTAATCACTATTTCTTATGTTTTTTTTAAATTTATTGATATATTTATTTACATTTCAAATGATTTCCCCTTTTCTGGACCCCCAATGAATTATGATAATGACCTTTATTTTTTATATTAATCTTTTTGTGACAGTATATTGCTCTAACTATGTTAAGGTAAATATGTTTGGAATGTCTTAAATGCAGTGAAATAAATTGCCTGGTTTCAGGAGATAGTACCAATCTTATTCACAGGGCTATTCAGTTGAGGTTGAGAATTATAAATAATGTCTATCTTTGGTAACAACCTAAACAGCTGACCATTCTGCTGAAAGGTAGATATAGAAAGACATTCTGCTTTGTCTAGAAATCTGAGTTTATTAGCCAGGTCATTCAATACTGCTGTAAGGAGTTGGAATATGCAAGTATAAATATAAACAATACTTATAAAAGAGCTGGGGAGATAGATAGCCAGGAAAGGAAACAAATAAACAGAATGCTAGAGAAGAGTTAAGAGGTTTTGGTGTTAAGCTTGCTGCATTGACCCTTGAAAAATCTAGGTATAGCTCCATATGGACCATATGATACATATTTGTGATTATTTAAAGAAATTAAACTACGTTTGTAAATGAATACATAGTACATATTTATTAGTTAAATACATAATAGGTAAACATAGACATTTAACATATTTCAGTACCATAAGTATTGAATTATAAGGCACATTGAAAATTGTATAAACTTGCCAAATTTCTTATTTCCAATTTAAAACAATGCAGTATATAATGGCTTTCTTACAAAAGAAGCACACAAATAACATATGTTGTTAATGGCACTGAAAATCATTATATTGGCTTGCAGGGAACAACTTAGCTATGTGCTATGTGTCATAAAATATGATGATTTAGTTAATCTTGTCAATCAATGAAATTTAGTACAAAGAAACAATGAAGACTAGATATATGATAGACAAATCTCATTATTTGATGCTACCCAGAGGACTGAGGTGCAGCTAAGTGATTAAAAGAATGTACTATTCTTTTGACTTTTTGTTTTGTGTTTTCTAAAATTTTATATCCATTTTTCACTTATAATATTCATTTTCATTTTTCTCTTTATTCTTTTTTTAAAGTCCATTCTTTATCCCTCTGCCTGTTTGGCCTATGACTGTTCCACAACCCATTCCCACTTCCTTTGTCTCCAAGAGGATGTCCCTAGCCAGGTATGCACTTTTCTTACAGAAAATTATCATTCAAATTCTGATATCCACAATAGGCAGCTATTAACCACTTGTATTTCTATATCTGAGGAATATGTTTTGGCATATTTCCACACAGAGACACAACAATATATAAATAAATAAAAATAACATTTTAAAATAAAATACCATCCTTTTACATTAAAAATAATAATATATTATACCTGAAAACAATAAAATCAATTACATATTAATATACGTTTGATGATGCTTACATTAGAAAGCAGAGCCATATGATATGTTGTGATTCAAAATGACCTACATACATGCTACTTAAAAATTCACAGGAAAACACTTTGTTAAAAGCACAAAGGAAACTGCTTACCACAAATGGTGTCACTTTCATCAAAGCTGTCTCCACAGTCATCCTCTCCATCACAGATCCAGTGTTTAGAAATACATTTTTGTACAGAACAAGCAAATTGATTCCAAGAGCAAGAAGAATCTAAAGAACAAAGAGGAGGAAACACTTGGAAAACAAGTTCTGGTGATCAACTGTGCAACAGTACAACCACACCCAACAATATTTTATTTAAAAAAAACTATGAAGATTTTTATGAAATTAAAAAATATAATTGAGCAAATAGATATTTTTAATCCTTGTTTGAACATTCTACAATGTAATTACAGATCAAAGCACCACCTAGTAGCCAGTTAACCTACATAACAAACAAAGGATAATCATGAATAATATCATCTTAAACTAGATTTATCTATTATCACAGTGAAGGGTATTTCTAAGACCGTTTTCTAATTGTTTTCTAAAATTGCCCCAATCCTATCATAAAATAAGCCAAAGCTCTACTCTCTATGGACACTCTACATGAAGACTGACAACAGCTTGCAAAATCTTGTGTTTCCAGCTTGCACAACCCTCTTCCTTCAACACACTTTTTTTTTTACAAGGTTTGTTTTTAGTTAGCGACTATGCTGGCTGTACTCCTTTAAGAATATTCTCAATCAAAAAACTAAAATAAATGCTCCAGGGGAAAAACAGTATTTTCTTTATTTGAGTCACTCTTTAGTATAAAAATCTGCATCAGAAGCAAAGAAATATGACCAGCAAACAGCTGGTTTCATAGACATGAGAAAGGAAGTTCTAATTTGATCACAAGCCAATAGTTTTGTGTTTTAAAAGTCCACATGCTGACATTTTTGTTAGATTGCCTAAAAGTGCTTGAGTTTGTAATTTTTAAGTAAGAATGGCAAACCTTAATAGAAACATCTGTTTTTCCTACTAGTTTAGATATTTTAATAACATGCTTCTTTATTTTCAGTGTTAGGGTTTTCACTGTCCTGCTTCAGCCTCTGTTCTTCCTACAACCCACCATGCTGTTTTATCAAGTGGCATCCCAAAATAAAATTCTCCTGAATAAAATTACTCAAAACACAAATTTTCACTACATTAAAAAGTTGGCTTTGGGATTATTGATCTTCTGGTCAGTTTGGAAAGATAATAATAGCAAAATAATTAAATACATAAATACCTCTGGGCACATCTGTAAAGAGTTATCATGATTAGGTTAATGGGAGTCTTAAAATCCACCCTAAATGTAGATCAGAGTCTGGGTCTGAATACAAAGGTGAAAGTTAGTTAAGAACATCATTCTTTCTTTTCTTCCTTTGTGTTTGGATGCAGACAAGCCTGCCTGTTCCTATAGCCATATATTCTCTGCCATGCTACACCAAAAACCATACAGCTGTAAACGGCAACAAATACTTCTTTCCTTAAATTGTTTTGTCAGCAACAGTGTTAAGTAACACAGGCTTTAATTCAAAATAAATATTTCAAGTTTTAAATTTTGCTTTCAAATATTTTTGCAGATGATCAGTGTATAAGCAGAACTTAGGCAACAATATTTGAGGACAAGCAAAATTGAAGAATATTTAGTCACATAATTCCTGTTTAGAAATTATAAATATACATAGATCAGCATTTAAATTTTTCATTTTCTTAGAGCAAAGTTTGGCTCTACAATGAAGATCTACAGAATTGTATTTACCTACATTACACTTCATAATTTCCCTATGAAATTTACTTTCAGAAAACTTTGATATTTATATGGGTCTCATTTTTTAAATTTTTTTCCAACTTCATTTACCACAGTATGCTTATGTTATAATAAAAGAGTGGATATAGGCCTGTTTCTCTTACAGAAAATCAAAAATTTATTAATTTTATAAAATAAAACTTAATATGTCTTTCATCACAATACAGATAATACAGGCACAAATGAAGATATATCATTTAGATTAATACTGATAAGAATTATAATTATAAAGTTGTAAGAAAGTTCTAGGACAAGAGGTTGTTATGCTTTACTATCATTGCCTATGTTTACTTTTATAG
The DNA here is from genome assembly GCF_947179515.1 of Apodemus sylvaticus. Taxonomy (NCBI): domain Eukaryota; kingdom Metazoa; phylum Chordata; class Mammalia; order Rodentia; family Muridae; genus Apodemus; species Apodemus sylvaticus. Next base: position 20,424,665 of record NC_067476.1, read on the forward strand.
TCTATCAACAATATTGTGTATAAAGTCTCGAGGAAGGGCAACGCTAGTGTACAAGTAGTAATATGCACAGCTCATAAAACAAAGCAGGGCTGAGGCTCACCACAGTGTAGTTCATCTAGCCCATCCTCGCAGTCCTTCTGACCATCACATACCCAGGTATTCAAAATGCATCTTCCACTAGGACAACCAAAATAATTCTCTTCACATTTGTGTTTGTTTTGAACTATGATAAAACATAAAAATGCAATGTCAAATATATTAAAATTATTCTGAGTCTTTGGCAGTACATAGAGATATAATATTAATACCACTTGAATTGGAAGGACAAACCAGAAAGGACAAAATGATTCAGCCCATGTCCTGAAAAATGCCAAGGTTGCAATGACCCAAGGATAATAACATTACCAACCATGGGGTACACTCTATCCCCAGACCTGACTATAAATCTAATCCAGGCTGGTCTTAGGACTGGAAAATGTAGTTTTGGGAAATATTCTAATAGTTATTGAATCAATTTGCTGCAATGATTCCATAGTAAAAGTAAAACAATAAAAATAAATGAATTTACTCAAAATTGAATAAAGACAAAATGTAATATAGGAAATGTGATTTCTGCATTTTAAACAAAAGTGTATTAAACATCTGAATTTAATATTTCTACTTCCCTATCTTGAATATGCTTTGGTGAGTCTTAAGTAGTATTCTCAGTTTTAAGAAAGAAAAATTAGTACAATAGAATTTTGAAAATTGTCTGCCTGACAAAAGCAGGTAAGTGAAATATTTTATGGTTAGCATAGTCTTGAAATCTACATGTAAAAATTTAATTAATGATAGTAATATATCTTAAATTTGTACCGGATTAAAAAATAGTCTGTAAGTAAAATCATTTTAAATTTTGATTTGTTTTTAAAATTGAAATATGGTATAAAATTGTGTAGAACATAAAATTTTTTCTTGGTTCTTATCTTTTTATTTATTTATTTATTTTTATTTGATATATTCTTTATTTACATTGCAAATGATTTCCCCTTTCCTGGATCCCCCCTCCCTGAAAGTTCAATAAGCCCTCTTCCCTCCCCCCAGTTTCCCAATCACCCCCTTCCCATTTCCCTGTCCTGGTATTCCCCTACACTGCTGCACTGAGCCTTTCGAGGACCAGGAGCCCCTCTTTCATTCTTCTTGGGAATCATTTGATATGTGATTTGATCACCTCACTCAGGATGACATTCTCCAGTTCCCAACTGCATGGTATTGGTACAGGGACAGGCAGGTAGATCAATGGAATAGAACTGAAGACCCAAAAATGAACCGACACAATTATGGTCACTTGATCTTTGACAAAGAGGCTACAATCATCCAGGGGGAAAAGGACAGCCTCTTCAACAAATGGTGCTGGTTCAACTGGAGGTCAGCATGCAGAAGAATGCAAATCGATCCATTCTTATCTCCTTGTACTAATTTCATGTCCAAGTGGATCAAGAACCTCCACATAAAACCAGACACACTGAAACTAATAGAAAAGAAACTGGGGAAGAACCTTGAGCACATGGGCACAGTGGAAAATTTCCTGAACAGAACACCAAATAGTTTATGCTCTAAGATCAAGAATTGACAAATGGGACCTCATAAAATTACAAAGTTTTTGTAAGGCAAAGAATACTCTCAAAAGGACAAAACAGCAACCAACAAATTGGGAAAAGAACTTTACCAATCCTATATTCGACAGAGTGCGAATATACAAGATATACAAAGAACTCAAGAAGGTAGAGTCCAGAGAGCCAAATAACCCTATTAAAAATGGGGTACAGAGCTAAACAAGGAATTTTCACCTGAGGAACATCGAATGGCTGAGAAACACCTAAAGAAATGTTCAACATCCTTAGTCATCAGGGAAATACAAATCAAAACAACCCTGAGATTTCACCTCACACCAGTCAGAATGGCTAAGATTAAAAACTCAGGAGAATACAGGTCTTGGTTCTTCTCTTGAATGGAGACATTTGTCCCCTTGTACACTTTGTGCAGACTAATTGGTATATGTCTGTCCCATTTTTCACCATAAACTGATCCCTATTAATTTATTTAACAAGAATTGAAGTGATCTGTTGTTCATTATTTTAAAACAAATTCATCCTGCATTTTCTGTGAACATATATTTAATGTGTGCATTATTGAGAAAATTCCTCATATACTTTGGGATGATGCATAGATCACCTGACATTAGCTGCCTCTTTTGCTGCTGGTTCCTACACTCGTTATTCACATACAATTGCCTGCAGGAGTGTCTTGATTTTTTACATAGTACAATATTCTATTATTGCTGAAAACTTTTAAAAGAATGTGTTAATACTAGAAAGTGGTAATTTTATAACAGACAAAAACCATTTGCTTAATGATTATCACATTATATTCTCTTGAAGACATTTTCAAAATCAACAACAGCTATAATGAAAGTGTTTCACTGTAAATAGAATATTAGATTAATAATTTTGATATGCAAGATCCATAAAACTAAAACAATAAAGTTCCCCATTTTTAATAATATGAATTCAGCCTTTCCACAAGCATTTTTTGTTCACTCTGTTTAGCCTGCAGGCCCAATCCCTCAGGATCAAACCTAGTTCTGCAATAGAACACCACCTACAGTCTCTCTTTTACCTCTCTAAGCTTCCTTCCTGACAAGCCATGTGCCATTTTGTCCCAGTCCCCAAAGTTGGCAGACAAGCCTTATTCAACCACAGACTATGCTTTCCATAATTCCAGTTAGGTTTGCCACAGTCCTTTTCTGCTCTCTCTGTTGCCACAGCAGACCCAGTCCCTCAGCCTTATCCCTAGTACTGCAGCTGCCATAGAACACCACCTGCAATCTCCTTTCCCCTAGTCCATGTCTCCATTTGATTCCATAGACCATCCTCCCTGATAACTAGATAATTCATCTCACAGAAGCAGGCATTCCCTGTGAACACATCAGGCAAGCAGCCCAGCACAACAGACAAGAAACAGCCTATTACACTCTGTGAAAATCAAAAGAGGAAACATAAACCAAGGAACAAAACACCCATCCAAAATCATCAGTTCCTAAATCTATAATCACCCCAAATCCAGGTTCCTAGATGCCAGTGTAAGAAAACAATCAATTACAGCCTGGATAATATGCTTTATGTAGAGCACAGCTATCCTACCATACCAGGCCCTGAATATTAATGCATAGCTAAAGCTGTAGCACAAGAAAAAGACTTTGGAACCAACTATATAAAGATGATATAGGTAGCTATAGAAGGAATTAATAAACTCCTTTAAAAAGATTAAATAACAAATACTTGAAGGGATAATACCATACAAGTTTTGTATGGTATTATCTGTATCTGAAATACAAGTCTTGAAAACAAAAATAGAACAAAGAAAGCATAAACTGAGGGAATTCTGGAAATGAAACATTTTGGCATTTGAACAGAAATTACAAGGTAGCTTTGTGAAGATGATAATAGAGAGAGAAGAGAGAACCTCGGGCATAGCAGAGATGAGAAAAGAAACAGATACATAGATCAAAGAAAATGTTAAATCTAATTAAAAAACTTCTGACATAGAACATCAAGGAAATCAGAAACACTACGAAACGAACAAACCTATGAATAATAGGACTAGAGAAAGGAAAAGTATCCCAGATCAAAGGCCTAGAAAATAATTTTAACAAAATTGTTAATGAAAATTTGCCTAACCTAAAGAAGATACCTATAAAGATACAAAAATTGTACTATAAAAGAAATTCCCCTCGCCAAATTAAAATCAAACCACTAAGCATATTAAATATTAACCACAAAATAATAAAAGCTGTAAGGGAAAATAACAAGGAACATATAAAAGTAAACATATTAGAATTATACCTGCCATCTCAATGAAGACAATACAAACCAGAAGGGCCTCACCAGATATGCTACAGACTTTAAGAGATTACATATGCTATTCCAGACCACTACATCCAGCAATCATCATAGAGAAAATAAGATATTCTGTGATAAAGTCAAATTTCAATAATATGTATCTGCAAATAGAGCTCTTCAAAAGATGCTAGAAGGAAAGTTCCAACATAAAGAGATTAACTACACAAATGAAAACACAGAAAATAATCTAAACCCCCAAAATATATAAAAACATGCACACACACACACACACACACACACACACACACTCACACACACACTAGCACCACCACCACCATTACCACCACCACAATCACTACCACCAACATCATCATCAACAACAACAACAAAAACAAAATACCAACACTCACTAATAAGTGGATATTAACCTAGAAAACTGGAATACCCAAAACATAATCCACACATCAAATGAGGTACAAGAAGAAAGGAAGAGTGGCCCCTTGTTCTGGAAAGACTCAGTGAAGCAGTATTCGGCAAAACCAGAACGGGGAAGTGGGAAGGGGTGGGTGGGAGGACGGGGGAGAGAAGGGGGCTTACGGGACTTTCCCGGAGTGGGGGGCTAGGAAAGGGGAAATCATTTGAAATGTAAATAAAAAATATATCGAATAAAAAAAATAATCAACAATTCTTGGTCATGGATTTCTGTTAATGTCAATGTCCTCAATAAAAAGACACAGACTAACAAAACGCATGAGAAAACCAAACCCTTCCTTCTGCTGCTTCCAAAAACAGACCTTAACATCAAGATTAGTAGATTACCTCAGGGTAAAAGATGAGAAAAAGACAATCTAAGCAAATGAACTTAAGAACCAATCTGATGTTGATATTTTAATATTTAACAAAATAGATTTCAAACAAAAATAATCAAAATAGACAGAGAAAGTATAAATGGCCTCAACTTCTCATCCTGATGATACAGTTTAGATAAATGAAAAAATCTTCTGTTATCTAAATGAAACTCAGGTTTGAAGGTACCACCTTGAAGCCAAAGAGTATAAAGAAGTAATCTGAGCAAATGGGATAGGAAGCAAAAACACATCGACATCCTAATATCTGACAAAATAAACCTCAAAATAAAATTAATCAGCAAGGACTAAACTCTTGCACACCTGATTTCAAGACAAGTATATTACTGGAATTAAAGACAAATCTAAATATAAGTGGATTTGAATACTCCACGTTTTCCAATATATAATTGATCTGAAGAAAAAGTAAACTTGAGTCACAACTGATTAATAATTACACATAAAATTGACATAACATATATTTAAATAATATTCTACCCAAACACCAAAGAATACATATTTAAGTTATTAATTCATAGATGCTTATCAGAAAAATTGGAGCAACTCCATATATAATTTTTGATCATGACACATTTGAAGCTCAAAATTAACAGTGAAATAAACCATAGCACTCACTCAAAGTTATGGATATTGAAGAACACAGTAGAGAATGCTTCATAATACCTTATTAAAAATAAAACATCTACTAATAAAACTAACAAAAGATGTGAATGGCCCCCATGGTGATGAACAAGAAGATCGAGGAAGGCATTGGATGATGGAAAATATGCCATGTTCATGGATTAGTAAAACAATATTGAGAAAATTATTATACTATGAAAATTATGGTAACCAAGACCTAGAAAAACAAACACCATATTTTTTTTCTTATTTATGATTCCTTGCTCCAAATATTTAGCTGTGATTTTATAACCTGGAGTTTCTGTAGAAAACAAAAGGAAGAGAAGACCATTGTTGAAAGGTATAGGAAGCTCCAAGGAAGGGAAATCAGCATGTATTTCTTAAGTAATTGTTTGTAACTCATTGAGATAGATCAAGTAGAATTTTTAGAAAAGCATGGTTATGCCTGGTATATAGGAATATTTCTAACTCATCTATTCATTCTTTAAGTAGCTAACTTTTAAATCATCAAGACAAGAAATACATTTTTTCTTTTGGAAATTACCTGGGCATTTTAATTCATCTGAATAGTCTCCACAGTCATTAGATCCATCACATATCCAGCTTGGTAGAACACACAGTGAGGTAGAGTTACATCTTAGGAATCCTGTGGATTTCACTCCAAGTTTATAGAAATGTGTGCAATCTGTATTATCTAGAAGTATATGAATAAAAATGAAACTGAAACCACATTTGCCAAATTTATGAGGCTTCTGTGTAGTTCATAGAGGCAAGAAATTTAACTTCATTAAGAAGTAAAAAAAATGTAATTATGCTACACAACCAGGTTAATTGTATAACAATTCTGGAAGAAGTTCAGGAAAAAGTTGGACAGTGTTCAATTCCATGCCAACAGGTGTTCATACATAAACAAATGAAAGTAGTAATTCTTACTGCAGCCCTTTTCATCTGAAGCATCTGAACAGTCCATGTTTTGGTTGCACCGTGCTGATCTTGGAATGCAAGTCCCATCTGTACAGCGAAACTCAACTGTGGAGCAGGTAGACACTGTAAAAAACAAAGTAAACAAGTAAATGGGTAAGCTGAGTTAGAAAATCATCTGCTTTATATTTTGTGAATTTTTATCAATTTATACAACTTTATTTCAGTTCGATGTTTGAATTTATATGTCAAATGTGACAACCTGGCCCTTACCCAGTGTGTCTTCTTCTATTATGTAATTCTGCCATAATTGTGGATTTTTAACCCCAATTTCCAATTAGTCATTCATGCATCTCAGGAACCCCAAGTTCCATTCAAGGAGTTATGTCTAGTTCATTATGATCAGATGGATCCAGCACTGAGATGGCAATAGAACTATAGTGAAAGGAGCTGAAAATCTTCTCTCCTTCCATCTTCTACAGTGTAAAGTCATATAACCTGGAGCAAATATATGACTGCATGCTTACAGAGGAATTCTTTCTGATATAGACACAGGTAGAACCAGAAGGAGTGAAAGTAGAAGTGGGTACTGGGTTTGTTTTATTATCCAGAATGACCAATTGGGCATTACCACCAATAAACAGCTGTCTGTATAATAATACACACTATAGAATCATGAAGTCATTTCTGCATGATCATATTGTTAGTATTTGTCACGTGTAGATTATATCAATGAATAATGTTCAGAATTCTTTGATCATGAAGCTTTTACTTTCAGTGATATTTTCAAATACCTATTTAATTATAAACAGAAATTTATATTAATTGAAAATGGTTTTAAAATCTATCTTAAAAGACACTATTATTGAGGCTATGGAGTGCTCAAAAAAGGGGGCTATCATGACTGACCTCCAAAAGACCCAACAAGCAGCTGAAAGAGTGATATGCAGATATTTACATTCAACCAATGGACAGAAGCTGCTGACCCCTGTAATTGAATTAGGGAAAAGCTGGAAGAAGCTGAGGAGGAGGGCAACCCTGCAGGAGGACCAGCAGTCTCAATTGGCCTGGACCCTCAAGATCTCTCAGACACAAACGAGGCAGCATCGACCAGCTGAATGAGGTCCAAGACACACATACAGCAGAGGACTGCCTGGTCTGGCTTCAGTCTGAGAAGATGTACCTAACCCTCAAGAGAATGGAAGCCCAAAGGGCAGGGGGAGAGTTCTGGTAGGGAGAGGCATGCAGGAGTGGAGACCTCATTATGGATACAGGGGGCTAGGGAGGAGGTATGGGATGTGGAACAGTCAGAGGGTGGACCAAAAGGGGGATAAAATATGAAGTATAATATAAAAAAGATTAAATAAAATTAAAAAAAGGAAATGATAAAAAATTCACATTTTACTTGGAGTTATATATTTCATTTATATTCTATAACACACTGATCTTATTATATTTCATTGTATTTTGAAATACATACTTATTTCTGTTTAAATAATGATTAGAATAAGTGTTTTATTTAGTTATTCATTAAAATTACTTGACTGTTTTCTTCATTAAAAAGATCAACTTAATTTGTGAAACAGTAATATCAATATCAGCAGAGCTACATGAATTATTCCACAAAGAGAAAAGTAAATTTTCTGTTCTAAAAAGCATTTTGTAATGTTCATATTTCATTCCAATTTTAGTTTTCTTCAAGTAGAAATGGTAAAGACATTATACAGGAGATTCTCATGTCAATCATTTACACTTTATTATTTTACCTCACTATTGATCTTTCATTAGTTATATTCCAAATTATTCCATATCTCCTTGTTAAGAATACAGAAGCATGTACCCTGTGAAATAACATCACAGATAAAAACAAAAGCCACAAAGGTGCAACTCAAAAATGATTTAACCATAGAATCAGTAAAGGGTGCCAAGAAGACCCCTCTGTGGTCAATTTAACCACCATCATATCATTTCCTTCAAACTTCAATTAGGAACGCCTCCACATGGTGGGAGGAAGTGCATTTGATGAGGTAGAAAAGAGAGCAGTTATGATTCCAGGTACACAGCATGATGATAAACACAACTGGAGGTTCAAGGTTTTTAGGTTTACAGAAATTCATATATAATATTGGGAGCTCTTGTGAAAATCAAGACCAGTAGAATCGAACAAAAAACATCTTGGGGTACTCTAGTGAAAATAAGAGTAACAATAGAAACTCTTAATTATATTATAAGTAAATACACCTGTGAAGTTGAATAGATTAGAGAACAGCATCAAGTAAGTGATGTACAGGACCCTAAGAGAATGGGACTAAGAACAGAAATTATGGAGATGCATTTCTTCCATTATTTTCTACAAAGGGATTTGTGAGATGCTTTTCTTTTTCTGTTAACAGATACCATGACCAAGGCAACTTACAGAAGAAAGATTTTATTTGGGGCTCATGGTCAGAGGGTGAATCTGTAACCATCCTGGTAGAGAACATGGCTCCTGGAAAGCAAGCAGAAAAGCACGGTGCTGGTACCGTAGCTGAGTGATCATATCTCAGACAGAAGCATGAGACAGAAATGTGGGAATGTGGGAATATATGGGAATAATATGACCTCCTGAAATCTCAACATCCTCCAAAAATGATATATCTCCTGTAGGAGGAACAGAAAGGCCCCATGTCAGGATTGTGTCAGCTTCTGCATAAATATCTATAAATAGCAAGTGGGGCCACAAAGCCACAGAGGCAACTTTCACATTAGGGCCAAATTTAAGCCTGCCTGACAGCCTAGACATTGGTGATGCAGAAAATAACAGCCAATCAGGAACTGCTAACATGCTTGCTTGGGACCACTAGGGCGGAGGGTATAAAAGGTGCTCCCCAAGAATTAATAAATGAGATTGTTTCTTTATTCTCACCTGCTCCTGAAATCTGTGATGTTGATTTCATGCCTTCTTGACCCCTGCCTTCAAGGGGGAAGCCAGGCAGGACAGAGGACCCAGGCAACAATCTCCTCCAACAAAAATCAAACTGATTAATCCTCCCCAAACAGGCCACATCAATTGGGGACCAAGTATTTAAATATGTGAGCTTGTAGGGGCTAGTGACTTTCAAATCACCAAATAGCGTTAATAAATTTTGGGCATAGGGATGGACTACCATAAACAGAATGCAGATGTCTAGTGGAGCTGATTGTCCTCCTTTCTTATGTCTTCACTAATTTTATGACTAGATATGGAGTTTAAAAGCCACAGAAAGGTTAGACAGTAATTAATGGGTAAGAAATTGTCTTTTAAATGTAGGAATAAAATTCTGTAAGCATTATGGTCAGGATGGTGGTAGAAAGTAATGATCCCTACACTGGTAATCAATGAAGGGGTAATTTATGAGAGAGAAATGTCCCCTGAAAGCTCCTTGTGTTAAACATGTGGTGTACAATATATGTCATTATCTAGGGAGGTGGTAGAAATTTTAATAAGTGTACCCCAGTGGAAAAATTAGGTTACCTGGTTGTGCCTCTGAAAGTTAGAACTGCCTCCAACTCTTCCTGTGTCTGTGCTGTCATTATGTTCTAAGATAATCAATCCCCCTTCATGTTCTACTACAGCCACAGTGATTTGCTTCACCACAGGACCACAGAATGAAGACCATGGCCCTTGAAACCATGAGAAAAATAAAACTTTTGAAAGCTATTGAACCAGGTATATTGGTTATACTGATGACAAACTGTTGCACCATGCAAAGGCAGTAAGTTAATTAAATAACTATATTGTTTTCTCTTCTATTCCTGTAAGCACATACCATGAGCAAAGTAACTTAAAGAGTTCAGTTAGATTACAGTTCTAAAGGGATAGCACTATTTGGGCCCAAAATTGAGGTAGGAAGCAGTAAATATGGGGGCTGAAGCAGAAGCTAATAGCCCACATCTCAAACCACAAAAAAGAAATAGCAAATTCAAAATGGTAAAAGTCATTCATCTCTCAATATCAGACTCTAATGGCATACTTCCTCCAAGAAGGGCACACTCCCTAAGTCAAATTAAACAGTGCCACCAACTGGGAACAAATACAGAAATGTTTGTGAATACTGAGTGTAATTCACTCAGACATCATAATAAATAAACAAATACCAATTCTGGTGGAAAAAAATCCAATCCCACGACCTGTTGCTGTAGTTTTATGTTCTTGGAGATGAATTCTAAGGAGAGAATGATTGCAATTTCTAATTGGTTAGGTGAAAAACAAAGTTGTCTGATCATTTTCCCCAGGCTAAAAGTCTTGAATAAGAGTGAAAGAAATGTATTTGGTCCAAATAAAGATAAGCCAAATATGAAATATTCAGCTTTTCCCTCCAGCTAGTCTACAATAAGCTCGTAGTCAATAGAATACTATGGAGAACACAACTCCATGCACATCAGGAGTAGAAATGAGCTGCCACAAAATAAGGCCTGACAGGGACAGTGGATTAAAAGGAGAAGACAGGTAACAATCAAAGCCACAGTTCCTTCCATATACTTTCCTAGTTTTCTTCTTTCTCCCACTTTCTTTTTATTTTGACAATTAAAATGTGCTATGAGGTAAAGAAGACATAAAAAATCAATAGGTCTTTCTGGGGAAAGTTCACAGGATAATTCTTTTTTTTTTTTTTTTTTTTTTTTTTGCCAAGAAGTTTTTAAGTGGCTTTTGCTAATTTAAATCTTTTTTATTTGATATATTTTTTATTTACATTTCAAATGATTTCTCCTTTTCTAGCCCCCCACTCCCCGAAAGTCCCGTAAGCCCCCTTCTCTTCCCCTCTCCCCCTGTCCTCCCACCCACCCCTTCCCACTTCCCCATTCTCATTTTGCGGAATACTGCTTCACTGAGTCTTTCCAGAACAAGGGGCCACTCCTCCGTTCTTCTTGTACCTCATTTGATGTGTGGATTATGTTTTGGGTATTCCAGTTTTCTAGGTTAATATCCACTTATTAGTGAGTGCATACCATGATTCACCTTTTGAGTCTGGGTTACCTCACTTAGTATGATGCTCTCTAGCTCCATCCATTTGCCTAAGAATTTCATGAATTCATTGTTTCTAATGGCTGAATAGTACTCCATTGTGTAGATATACCACATTTTTTGCATCCACTCTTCTGTTGAGGGATACCTGGGTTCTTTCCAGCATTTGGCAATTATAAATAGGGCTGCTATGAACATAGTAGAGCATGTATCCTTATTACATGGTGGAGAATCCTCTGGGTATATGCCCAGGAGTGGTATAGCAGGATCTTCTGGAAGTGAGGTGCCCAGTTTTTGGAGGAACCCCCAGACTGATTTCCAAAGTGGTTGTACCAATTTGCAACCCTACCAGCAGTGGAGGAGTGTTCCTCTTTCTCCACACCCTCTCCAACACCTGGTGTCTCCTGAATTTTTAATCTTAGCCATTCTGACTGGTGAAAGATGAAATCTCAGGGTTGTTTTGATTTGCATTTCCCTAATGACTAATGAAGTTGAGCATTTTTTAAGATGCTTCTCCACCATCCGAAGTTCTTCAGGTGAGAATTCTTTGTTTAACTCTGTACCCCATTTTTTAATAGGGTTGTTAGGTTTTCAGGAAAATTCTTATAAATAACTTACATTGGTTCTCTCTTCCTACTTCTTGTGCTGCCTGAAGCTTAAGAACTTGACATGGGGATTTGAATACAAAAGAGATTAAATTTTCTGTGGCAATGCTAATTTACTTACTTTCACATACACCTTCTATTAAATGATTTTGTAACTGCTTAGGCTTTCAAAGTGCACAAACACAGAGGGACTGTTATTTTTTTTTTTGAGACATGGTTATATTTCTCTTGATTAGATTATTGTTTGTGGGGTCTATTTATGAATTTTTCTGAGCAGTTTTGAAAACAAAGGCAAAACAAATAGAGAAAACAACCATGTATTCCTTTTCCTTTGGGATGCCTCAGAACTCCCAGTCCTCTCATCCACCTGAAAGTACTCTAACGACTAAGGACACTGATATACTACTATCCAAAGGAGGCAATTGATTCTAAGTACAAAATGTTAATCCTTTATGTATCCCACACACATCCAGTCACTCAGCCAACAACAACAATACAACAAGAGGAATACAAAATGAAAAATTTTTTGAGCAGCTCTTTATATCTGCTCAAATAGCTTCAAGGAATACCTTGAGAGGGACCATAAATAAAGATGAATGAAGACTCTGGGTCTTCGTCTGGCTTTAAAAAAGAGAAGAAATGTAAACTAATGTTTTATCGTGTATTTTTTTACTAAGTATTTGTGGACTAAAAAAGGGGGTACCAATAACCACTATTGATATATGTGCTGGTTGAATAGAAATGGCCCCAAGATGCACATTTAAATGCTTGACTCATAAGGAATGGCATTATTTGGAGGTGTGGCCTTGCTGGAAGAAGTAAGTCAATATGGGGGCAGTCTCTGAGTTCCAGGCTGGTTCTTGTTCTACTACATGAACGTCAAGATGCACAACTTTCAACATCTTATCCAGCATGATATATACTGGTATGCCAACAACATGCTTCCTGTAATGAAAATAATGGACTTAACCTTTGACCTGTTAACCAACCCAATTAACTGTATGCCTTTATAATAGTTGCCATTGTCATGGTGTTTCTTTGCAGCAATAAAACTCAAATTAAGACAGAAATTGGAACCAGGGATGATAGTAATGATATGGTATGATAGACCATGTTACTGTTTAGAGGTAAATGGGCTTACAATGGATTAGAAAATGATTTGAATGATTTAAGTTGGGACTTAATGGGCCATAATAGTAGGAGCATGTAAGAGAGTATTAATAATGGTGATTTGATCTATAGGGGCCTGAATCAAGAGGTTTAAGGGAAGAATATTATTATGTGGTGTAGAAACCATTTTTGTGAGATTTTGACAAAGAATGTGGCTACTTTTTGTCCAGTGACCAAAATGTCTTCCTGACGTTAAGGAAAAAGATTTGGATCAGTTATGTTGAGAGAGAAAATTTCAAAACAGTCTAGTCTTGACTCTGTTCTGTGTTTATTAGGATTCAATAATATGAAACCCTATAATGAAAAGGAGCAAGCTGAGAAGTAAAAATAGAGAACAGAAGCACTAGCAAATGATATGGAGCTATATCCTGTGTTCAAGGGGATAAAAAGATTTTAAAATGGAATAAATGGAGTGGTGACCTAAGGGAAAGACTCCAATTTGTTTAGATTTCAGCTGGTGAAAAAAATTAAAAAAAAAAATAGCATTGATGCAGGACTGGTGGCATAGACCTTTAATCTGAGCACTCAGGAAAAATAGTCAAGGTGCTTTCAGTTCCAGCCTGGTGTATTCAGCAAGTTCTAGGATGGCTAAGCTTGGACAGTGAAGGAAACCTTAGAAACCAGAAAGCTGTTGAAGTTATCATTTAACAAGGCGGTGGGGGATATTCCAGCACCAGCAAGCATAAGGTTTGGAAACTTTGGCCATGTGGTTTGGGCTTTAGAGTCAAGGATAGAATAAAGATAGAATTTCTCCATGTTGAAAGAAAGCTATTGAGGTCCTGTGTGATAGGGGTGTCTATGCCTAGAGACTTAGAAAGACTAGTTTGTGAAATTGTGAAAGTGAAGCCTGGATTATCTTGGGGAGCCCAATATTTTGGTGATGCCAGAGCTTTCAGATACCTGCTAAGGAGAGCTGCTCACATGGAGTTGGACCAACCCTAGAGGAAGAAGTATGTGGAAGCTTGGTCCTTACTATATATTATAAGGCTAAATACTGTCTGACCCCACCACCATCTCCGCCCCCCCCCAGCCTGATTGCTCCCAAGAACAATACAAATACAATGTGACCTTCTCTTGAGTAGATTTTCTTTGCAACAACAATTATTCATGCTACACATTTCTTGCTGCAGCTTAAGCCCTAGGATGCTAATGACTACTGCTTTGGTGGGGGGGGGGGGCAGGCAGCAGAGTGCAGGCTAATCCTGCTGGGACAGACAGGCCATAGGCTTAAATAAAATGGGAATGGAAGAGCTATTGGTAAATTAAGTCAAGGCTTTATAAGCAACAGGATTCTTGGAACATGGGAATTCTGAGATAACTTAGAGTAGCATTCATTGACAAATTAGCCTGAAAATCAGCTCGTACATAAAATAGAAAGGTATTTAATTGATGTTAAATACATAGGGAAGAATGTTAATCCAAGTTATATAAAGAGAAAGGGTATATAATCATGTATCCACAGATACTAATCTCCTTAGATGGGAGACATAAAGAAAATGATATTGTTTTAAGGGTAGAAGGGTGGAATTGTAATTGTTTTAAGTGTTTTTAAAATAAAAAATTCAGACTTTTGATCTCAAATGTAAGAAACAAAGGCATGGATAGAGAGAGAAACGATATCTCAACAAATATGAACAAAGAGATATTAATTTCCATAAAATGAATGAATAAAGAAAATGGCATTGCATTGATGGTAGAAGGAAGAAATTGTGGTATTGCTTTAAGCATTTTTAAAATAAAGAAATTCAGATCTTTGATCTCAAATGTATGAAACAAAGACACAGACATAGAAACATTTTCTCAACAAATACTAATAAAGAGATATGTGTCTCTAAAGAAGGAATGAATACAGCAAAATGACATTGTCTTAAGGATAGAAAATAGAAATAGTGGTAATTGCTTTAAGAGGTTTTAAGTAATAAAGGCTTTAGATGCTTTTAAAGAGATACTAATGTCCATAGAAGGGACAAATAAAGGGAAATTACATTGTCTTAAGGATAGAATGAAGAAATAGTGGTAATTGTTTAAGTTATATAAAAAGAAAAGAGATATAATTATATATTCAAAGATACTAATCTCTTAGAAGGTAGGAATAAAGGTATCTTAAGGATAAAGGGAAAAATACTAATCATGTTTTATATGTGGAAAAAGAAAAAAAATCCAGGTTTTGATACTAAATGTAGAAAGCAAAAGCACAGAGATAAAGAGAATCCCTGTCTCAACAAATAATAATTATTTAAAATTGTTCTAATTGCTATGAGTTGTTTTTTATTTTTTAGGTTTTTTATTCGATATATTTTTTATTTACATTTCAAATGATTTCCCTTTTCCTGGCTCCCCACTACCTGAACGTCCAATAAGCTCTCTTCCTTCCCCTTGTTTCCCCATCTATCCCTTCCCTCTTCCCTGTTCTGGTATTGCCCTACACTGCTACACTGCACCTTTCCAGAACCAGGGGCCACTCCTCCGTTCTTCTTGGACATCATTTGATATGTGGACTATGTCTTGGGAATTCCAAGTTTCTAGGCTAATATCTGCTTATCAGTCAGTGCATACCATGATCTTTTGAAACTGGGTTACCTCACTTAGTATGATGTTCTCCAGCTCCATCCACTCCTGAACATATACCCAGAGGATTCCCCAGCATATAATAAGGATACATGCTCCACTATGTTCATAGCAGCCCTATTTATAATAGCCAGAATCTGGAAAGAACCCAGATGTCACTCAACAAAGGAAAGGATACAAAAAATGTAGTATATATACATAATGGAGTACTATTCAGCCATTAGAAACAATGAATTCATGAAATTCTTAGACAAATGGATGGAGCTATGAGTTGTTTTTAATTATCAAAATGAAGGTGGCTTTAAGTTAGGTGGTATTAATGACATTACTAATCCCCTGAGAGAGAGGTCAGAGAAGAGCAGGTCCTAAGAAAAGAGGGGCAACAAAATTCATCCAATCAATTTCAGGTGACAGGACCAAAGACATCCTATTTTTTTAGAGAGAGGGTCTCAATTTATGTTAACAGGAAAAGAGAAAAGCTTTGGACCCCCTCCAAAGTAATATGGATCAGAAATGCTAGGGGAAGACCCACTGAAGATCTTGGCTATAGACAGGAAAGAAAACCTCAAGACTGAACAGGACAGGTAGCATAAATTGCTGCTCCCTCCATAGGGGAACAGCCCTGAAACTGGCTTAGACATAAAAATGTCTCTAGTCAAAGCTTCAGCTAAAATTCCTCAATAACTTTTGTTGGTTACAGAATCCTTAAAATTCATCATGCCAACCTTCACATGGCATGAATGAAGATTTATTACAATTGGTTATTGATCAAACTAATTCATAAAAATATAGCAGCTGTCTTCCATCTGCTGAAATGAGGAGTAAAATTTCAGCCCTAACTGATCTGTGCACGTTTCACATTCCTTACAAATATCTGTATAGAACTTGGTTGTAAGATTCATATAGTGCAGAATGAAACACCAAGTTACAGGTCTGACAAGATTCATCCTTGGGGATGCTGAAATGTTCTGCTATTCCAACACATTGTCTCATCTGGTGCTATTTCCAGAGAGTTACTCCCATAACAGATTCAGGAATAGCTGCTGATTCCCAATAGCCTCAGTTCATCTAACCTTTCAGACGGATTCCATCAGAACTTCAGTTAAGTCCCTAATTTTCAAAGTGTACAGAGACTGGGTAACAAATGCTAAAGCTAGGTTTCTTAGGTCAAACCAATTTTTCCAATTTTCCCACACTTTCCCACCTCTTAAAATTTATCACTGCTATTCAGGAGGAACAATCTATGGAGAGAAGACATCATCCCAATTCTTATGGGTTTGGGTGTCTGATTATGGTTATTTCATAAATTATAGATCGGTTGTCATTTTAAGGGATAATTTGTAAATAATCATAATTTTGGTCAGGATGCAAACTATATAGAGAGCTTAAATTTGGGGATTTCTCTCTTTCCTTCCCTCTTTATTCTTCCTTTCATAGGTAAAGGGAAGAGGATTGAAAAGAAAAAAGGGGGATAGAGTAATATAAGAAACTGGATATATGGGGATGGATTACTAAATTTACTCTTCAACAAAACATTTTATAGCCATAATCTTACACTGATAGAAATCTTTACATTTTGATGTAGACTTGAAGTTATATTTTCTTACATTGGTACAGAATCTATATATTGATACTGGTTTAAGTTTTTCATTGGAATAAATCTTTGTATATTGACACAAACTTTAAAATAAATTTTGTTACTCTTAGATAGGCACTGTGCCTATGAGACTCATTTAAGAATATAAGGCTTAGCTGGGCAGTAGTGGCACACACCTTTAATCCCAGCACTTGGGAAGCAGAGCCAGGTGGATTTCTGAGGTTGAGGCCAGCCTGGTTTACAGAGTGAGTTCCAGAACAACCAGTGCTATACAAAGAAACACTGTCTTGAAGAAACAAAAACAAACAAACAAAGAAAAAGAATACAATGCTTAGATCCAGTACTTTTTTTTTCCAAGCCAGGGTTTCTCTGGCTGTACTGGAGCTCACTCTGGAGACTAGCCTGGACTCAAACTCAGAAATCTGCCTGTCTCTGTCTCCCAAGTGCTGGCATTAAAGTGAGCCACCACTGCCCAGCAGATTCAGTATTTCTAATAGCTGCTACTGAAAATTGTTTAGGATAATTAAGTAATGCAATTTAAAGGTCAGACAGGAAACTCATGGAAATATTATATTCTGAGTTAATTACAATAAGTGCTTTCAATATTATTCAAATAGCATATGGGCTATAGTAGTCAAGTTTTAATAGTTCAATATATATATATATATATATATATATATATATATAGAGAGAGAGAGAGAGAGAGAGAGAGTCTTCAAAGGCATCAGAGATCCACAGCATATGGCATTTAAAATCATTTTATTATTAATAGATCTTTCTACTAGGAGACATGTCTGCTCCTGACAGTACCCCCATGACACTTCAAGGAAGATATTGAGCACCATTACCTCGAATTAGAGTCATTTCAAGCTAGCCACTGAGTAAGAAAAACCTTAATTTCATTCTGTAGGTAATTACTGTCCAAAAAAAACCACACACACACAGATGTTGAGTAACCAACTGTTAAACTCTGCCAAGTAGAGTAAGATAGTCCTTCCTAATTTCTGCTTCACTTAAGGTCTGTCAGATGTCTCTGGACCAGAAGGCTAAAGATAGTTGCTTTAATATTATGGGAAATATTGGGGAATGTCCAGAAAATCTGCTGTCTCTACAAATTGTATAGTTTTGGAAGCTATGGTTTTGTGCTTCCTACATGTTCAGATAACATTTTATTCCTTCTCTGATCTCTGATGAGGTTGAAGATAGTCTCAAAATTGAACTTTAGTTCTTTAGCATTAAAGATGCTCTAGAATTGAAAAGATGTTTTTTAGATGTTATTACAAGTTAAAAGCAAACATAATTCAGGTACAAAATTTTAAACTCTTTAAGTTAGGATTGATGATAAAGTACTTTGCCAAAATTGACAAATGTGATGGAATAGTGGTTATAAGTATACATCATACCTTATAATTTGCATAACTGATATAATTGTTTTCACTTTATATCTGAGAGAAAAGAGCCTTTTTAATTGGACAAAAAGAGGGAAACACAGTGGCTTTGGACTAATTTTATTTGTATTCTAATGTTAATTTGTGTCCCCAAAACTTTTCACAGGACAAAGTTCGCATAGAAAGCACTGAGGGATCCTGCTCCTCGTTAATTCTCCTTGGTAAACAATGATACCAGCAGCCAATATCTGAGGAGAAGAAATTAGGGTTTTGGTTTCCCAGGCCAGGGACCATGTGAAGAAGAGAGGAGATTCACCAGGTCAGAACAACATGGAGGACAGTACAGATGCTATGCCTTAGAAGAGAGCAGGACAGAGAGGCATGGCTGCCATGTGAAGGAACCATGAGAGCGCAGCTCAGACCCCACAGCACTGTTGGGCAGCCCTCTGTGTCCAGAGCAGCCAATTAATTAGCCACATAGATTAGTAATAACTCAGGATAAACTGCATGAAGTTTAAGCAGTGGCCCTGCTATTGAGATAATTCAGCTATATTAAAATATAAAGGCTGTGTGTGTGTGTGTGTGTGTGTGTGTGTGTGTGTATGTATGTATGTATGTTGGTGTTTCATTTGGCAATATAAACCATTGAAGCAGGTAGCAAACTGCCACTGGGATTTATTTAATACACTTTTAATTTTAACAGAAACATTATTAAAAACCCTGATTTCTAATGCCCATTAATGCCAAGACTGCAGAGGAGACTGTTAAACTTTAAATAAAAAGAGAGCATTCCTTTGTAATTAATACTGTTCTTTGACTGTTGCTATTGATATAGTTACATACAATGTATTTTATCTATATTTTATACAGCTTACTTCTTTACTATATCTACAATTTTATAAATATAGTAGTATACACTGTATTTTCTAAATTTTAACATACCAACTTATTACCAGTTTAAGACAATCCTACTTGTTTCAGAAAAATTAATAACAGCATTAAGCTCCAGTGGCTTCAACTGAGGAAAAAACAGTTTATAATACACGATTTCCACATTATGTTTTTTTCAGTTACTTCAATGTCTATCTTATTTTTTTTACCATCAACCTAGGTTAATGTATTCTATCCTGCTTGAAGCTATTGAAACTATTTGATAGATAGCACCGACTTTTTATTCTCACTTTGTTCCTTCCTTCTTTTGTTTATCTAATTCCTGTAACTACTTTAAATATCTTATAAATTTTTATTGTTTATAAACTTTTATAGGTAGTATGAAATATTAATTTCAAATAAGTAGATCTCTTGCTTTTGAACCTCAGGTAACAATAAGTTAATGGTTGTACTGAAAGCTGTGTAGCTTTACAAGCCTCCCTTGAAGCTCTCGAATCATTTGTACACATTTGCACACATTTCCTCTGTATTTTCATTCTTTGGAGACATTTCATCCTATTTCTATCTCACACATTTCCTTTTCATCAATTATTTTGTAAAGGTTTTCTATATTCATTATCAATAATCTTTTGCTGATTGGTTTTCTGCCTCATTTAGTGTTTGATCTGATGCCTCCTATGACTTCAGTAAGTTGATTTTCATCAATGTAATTAAGAACTTAGCTCTTATTCATCAAGATAAATTGGCACTTGTAGTTCGAGCTTGCAATCTTGCTTTCTCTGCAGTGCTTTGAAGTGCTGAATGATAGGACTTTCCAATGTAAAAAAATTCTTGAGGGAAAGTTTCTGTTGTATGTAAAATATACTTGGACTTTTATGTTTAATTTAGCAAGTAATTTTAATGCATTCTAATAAATAATCATTCTTTACACTATCTAGTTGCGTCCTTATTTACCTAGTGAGCATAAAAGCCAATAAATACTTCTTTCTGAAATTTACTACAGAATCTCTGGCTCTCCAAATATTTGGAATAGTTTCAGCTGCAAGTTTTCAAGAATTGAAGTCATAGTACACTCACTTCATGACCAATGTCCACGAAAATATCCTTATAATGTGGCAAAAAGCAATAGCCCTCTAAACTTCTAGTTTCCTATAAGTTTAAATTTTTTTCAGAGGCAGAGGTACTTATGTGCTAATTTTGTCTCTTGCTCTAGCTTGGTGTACTCAAAATGTGTACTCAGTAAATTAAGAGATATTTTAAAAGAATTTTTTCTTCGAAATATTTGTTAGGTCTAGATTTCAGTTAGGTTGATATTTTCTTATTTGACCTTCAAATATTGGTAGTCAATTCATGGTCATTAGTAATCCATAATTTTAAAATCACATTAGCATATCATTTTATAGAGAGTATTTTTATCTTAGCATTATTTAGTATTCAATATAATATTAATAAAGGTATTCAAATTTTTTTCTATTCTTTTTTTTTGTATTTTGTTTTGGAAACTGAAGTACACATTGGTGAAGCACCTTAATAATTCAAACAGTAAGTCAAGAAACAGGAAGTCTAATTAGAATATCTTTCTAGTAGGCACTGTGAGGAATATTATTTGACTTCCAACAAAGGAACAAAGCAGAAAAATTACAGGCAGGTAAAGGAATAGAAATGCTAGAAAAATATGGGCAGGGAAGGATATAGAAACTGTAGTCAATCTAGATCTAAAGTGGATTGAATAGGGAGCTATTCTAATCAACAACAGGAAATTTGTCAATTATTGGCTATGTAAGTGATGAAGTATACAGAAAGAAGGCATCACAGTGTTGTGAGATCTCAACTCTACCCAAAGAATTACAGGCAACAAATGAATGCTGAGAATGGAAAAAATGGTCTTTCCCAGAGAGCACTATTTCTAGCATATCGCCTAGCTATTTAAGACTAAAAATTAGCTTTGAAAATAGTATGCCACCTGGTTATTCAAGACCAAAGATGTTCCCTGAAAGCATACATACATGTAATATTATGCACAGAAGGTTTTATTTAGAAACATAGTATATAAATACACATATATGCATATAAGAACAATTATTGAGAAAAAATTACAATGAATTTAAAAAGAGATTATTAAGGGAGGGTTTGAAGTGACAAGCCCAAGGGAGAAATGGTTTAATTATATTATACTCTCAAAAATTAGTAAAAGTAAAAGAAAATAGCAATGATTCAAGATGTATTAGTATATTTTGTAATATGGATGAATCTCAAAGACATATTTAAGTGAAAGAAGCAGGAACTGAAAAATTTGCATACTGTGTATCTTAATTTTGTGAAATGTCTACAAAAGGAAAAATTAGGAGGGGGAATGAGAATCAGGATTAGGAACCTTCCCAGATAAGTGTTCTGAAATTTATTGGTTATGATGAGTTCAAAAATGGGTAAATTTACTGAAAACCATTGAGTATATTAAAGATAAGTGAAGTATCATGCATTTTAAATATGCCTCAATAAATATGTTTAATTCATTTTAAAGATAAATACTAAGGATTTTACACATTTGCTAAGAAATTAAATGGTGGTTAAAAAGGACAAAGTAATATGGTAGTCATT
This sequence comes from Apodemus sylvaticus, assembly GCF_947179515.1. NCBI lineage: Eukaryota > Metazoa > Chordata > Mammalia > Rodentia > Muridae > Apodemus > Apodemus sylvaticus. The sequence goes on from NC_067476.1 coordinate 20,446,755, forward strand.
CTTAGAGCAATCTATTCAGTGTTCCCTATTCTGATATAAATGCTCTAAAAACAAGTTATAAAAGCAGGATTAAAGAAATTAGAATGGTTTAAATGCAAATTAGAAAACAGAAACTAGAAAGGTAATCATAACTTTTTAAACTGAATTGATTTGACTGATAAAAATAAATTCTTGCTTGTACCAAGCTGTATCATTGTACCCAATCATGATACCATCTTCAGGTGGTAGCCTATAATAATCATAATCATTTCCCAAGTTCTTATGAGATCAGTATTTTTGCATTTTATATATGAGAGAGATCATGAAATTCTGATATCCCCAATTATGGTTTATATTTTGTTTATTTGTTTTTTAAGTATTTTTTAACACAATAATCTACCGTTTTGTTCCAAAAGTATTTACAAAACATGTCATCAGACATTTTTATAGCATAGTTTACTTGGTCAAAAAGTTTGTAAAAGTTTAATAAACATATATAATGGCATCTAACATGCAAAGACTGATGGAAAAATGCTTACCTTTACAATCTAATTCATCAGAGCCGTCTCCACAATCATTTGTACCATCACACAGTTTGCCATGGGGAATGCAGCGACGATTGTAGCAGGGTTTAAACCCACTTCGGCAACTTCGGTTTTCTTACGAATAAACACAGAAACTTGCTGTTAGAGATCATGTAGCAATATTTCTAGAGGGTAAAAATCATGAATGAAATTTCTCTAACAGAATCTTGATCCATAAAGCTGTCCTGTACTATATTAAAGGTCTGAATTACAGTGTCCCTTAGTTTCCAAAGAGCAAGCAGATATTTCACTTGAGTCTTTGTGACCTGGTGTTTCCTAACTGGGAATTATCTACATATCTCCAAGGGTTATATCTACATATTTTTTCTCGCACTTCTCCCATGCTGGATAGAAATAAAAATACAATGTATAATCAGTTTAGAAGAGATATCATAGAAGGTGCAATATATTCTACTTCTGGTTCTATGAGGGTTTTAAGAAATATTTTAAACAATTCTTTTAGATAGATAATTATATTATTAGTGGTAAACAAAGACAATTTTGTTTATTTTCTTCCCCTAATAAGTATATTTTTAAATTTCATTTTCTATCTTACTACATTAGCTAAGATTTCCATCTTTATATACATGCATTAATTAGTTAATATTGACAAGGATTTTATAATAAAAGTGTAACAAAGCATGCAATTCTAAATGTACATATCAAATAATCAGAGAAATGTCAGTAAATTTCTGCTAAATATCTTTATAATATCCACTGAACTGTATAATATTTTCTTGAATTGCCAATTAGTCAAGTGAAATATGAAATGATAACATTTAAAATGAAATACTCCCAAAATCATAGGATGACACAAATCTAGTGCTAAAGAAAAGTGAACTGTACAGTTGTGAGTGCTGACATTAAAAAATGACAATATAAATGATTAAAAATAAAATAAGTAGAGAGCTAAACAAAGAATTTTCACCTGAAGAATTTCAGGTGGCTGAGAAGCATCTTAAAAAATGTTCAACATCATTAGTCATTAGGGAAATGCAAATCAAAACAACCCTAAAATTTCACTTCACACCAGTCAGAATGGCCAAGATCAAAAACTCAGGAGAAAACGTGCTGACGAGGATGTGGAGAAAGAGGAACACTCCTCCACTGCTAGTGGGGTTGCAAATTGGTATAACCACTCTGGAAATCAGTCTGGTGGTTCCTCAGAAAACCGGGCTTGTCACTTCTGGAGGACCCTGTTATACCACTCATGCACATATACCCAGAGAATTCTCCAGCATGATACATGCTCCACTATGTTCACAGCAGCCCTATTTATAATAGCCAGAAGCTGGAAAGAACCCAGGTGTCTTTCATTGGAGGAATGGATACAAAAAATGTGGTATATATATGCAATGAAGTACTTACTATTCAGCCATTAGAAAAAATGAATTCATGAAATTCTTAGACAAATGGATGGAGCTGGAGAACATCATACTAAGTGAGGTAACCCAGTCTCAAAAGATCAGTCATAGTATACACTCACTGATAAGAGGATATTAGCCTAGAAACTTGGATTACCGAAGTCATAATCCACATATCAAGTGATGTCCAAGAAGAACGGGGGGAGTGGCCCCTGGTTCTGGAAAGGCTCAGTGCAGCAGTATAGGGCAATACCAGAACAGGGAAGTGGGAAGAGGGCTTATGGGACTTTCGGGCAATGGGGAACCTGGAAAGGTGAAATCATTTGACATGTAAATAAAAAATATATCGAATAAAAATAAAATAAAATAATATACAAATAAATCCAAACAATGTATTTCAGGTAACTGCCAAAGCATATGTAAAATAAATCCCAAACTATTTAAAGGAAAGTAATGACAAAGAGCATAACAGAAATGATGGAAACAGAGACAGAAAAAAAACTACACTAGAAATGGTTAATATGTGGAATGTAAAGGAATTCAACTCAACAGTAAAATTGAAAAAATATAACCTTGAAATAGCCAACAGGTCTAAATTAACATTTTCCAAGAGAATATATCTAAATAGTCAGAAATTATATGAAAAATACTTGAATAATAGTCAGTGGAACACAAGGCAAAACCACTAAGAAATAGCATATAATCATTTGAATGACTATCATGAAAAAATAACTAAAAGATTACAACTTCCAGCTAAGACATACAGAAAATGGAATGCTTAAGAATTTTTAGTACAGTAATTATAGAAAACATGAGTGATAACAAAAGTTGGGAAATATAACTATCATATGAGTCAATGATTCTACTACATGTATATTGAAGGATGGAAATAAGCACAGCCTAGCAAAAACTGCTCTGATATATTTACTGCAGAATGATTCACAGTTGCCAAAACAGGAACTCAAAGTGTCAATCAAAGATGAATTAGGGAAACATGATGTAAGTATACAGAAGGATGCTAGAAGTCTTTAAAAAGACTAAAAACATGTCATTGGCCTCAACACACCTAGAGCTGCAAGGAAATCATCTGTGTTAAATGGGGACCTAGGTACAGAATACCTACATGTATGTTCTCATTATATAGAAGAGTTAAGGTGTTTCTCAAGGAAGTAGAAAATACAACAGGTTTTAACAGAACAGAAAACAGACATGGGAGACTGAGGGACGTAAAGTGGGTAGCCTATGGTAATAGAGGAAATAACTTGTAATATTTTCTACTACAGCAGGGCTAATAGGGATGACAACAATGAACTAAATGTCTCAAAAGAGTGGAAAAAGAGGATTTTGAATAGTCACAGCACAATGTACAATTACTATGTGTTAGGAATTAGAATTAGAAATATTAGTAAATTAGTAAGTATTAGTAAATTAGTGATACCTGTGTGGTCTCCAAAACCTTACACAGATATTAAATGAATAATTTTTTTTAAAAAGGTATACTAACTCCTCCTCTACATAATTAATAACTGGTTTATATAAATATGATGATGCTATTCTCAGGCTCATTTCATAGTAAATGTATATTTTTACAGTTAATATTATTCCTACTACCTTCAAACTCTATATTCCATTCCTATTCTGTAAATTAAACACAATTAAACTTGAATACTTTCTGTATAAGGAAATCAAACAGATGATGTCTATCCATCATTTTAACTGCGAATATTAGTCTGCAATGAAAAATTGCATACAAATTGTCAAATTCTCATATTTCTATTTACCAGTTCTTTGATTAGTTGGGGGTACTAACTGCCATGGTAAAGTTCTAAAACATCAAGTTATTTATAAGGTAGCAATTTTAATACAAGATCCCAAATTTTCCACGGCACAGAGACCTAATCCTGTCGGTGTGATAAAGTTAAAATAAATCACGCTATTTTTAATATAAATCTGGACAATTGTACAGGAAAGATTAATGGAGGGCTGAGGGCAAATTTGTACTGATGCCTACGACAGAAAAGCCAATCTCTTTGAGAAAATGATTTTTACTTGCTGTCACCAACATGCAGCATGTCTGAGGCAAGGCCATATTTCCTTTAGGTAATGGCTATCACAGTTTCCAAATCAAAGAACACGATGCCTATGTTGATCCTTGAAACAAAACTTGAATTAACAATGCTTTGAAGTCTATTCGACATGTTCTTGTCTGAGGGTGGATCTCTGCAAAAAGGAAATCTGCAATAAACACCACTCATTAATGTTCCTGAGTTATGGTTTTAAGAATATGGGACTAAAATTATTGGTAAATATAAATGGTAGGGCAACTTACAAAATAGCCTCCAATTCCCTTTTAATTTGCCTCAAAGTGATAGAAAATGATGAAGATAAACTTCATCGAGTACCATAGTATCTGGGTAGATAATGATGTGTGTCACTTTATCACAAGCAATGTTTGGCCAATGTACTTCAGAGATATATGTAAATGAGAAAAAATTGATGCAATTCTTCATGTGAAACTGGGACAGACAAACATACCTAAAACTATGAAACTAAACAGAAGCATCTTTATGCAGCATAAAAGTCCTTGTTAAACACTTACCACAGTAGAGTAACTTTTCATCTGATTTGTCCTTACAGTGAGGGATACCATCACAGGTGAGGGCATAGTCAATACAATCCCCATTTCCACACTCAAACTCAGAGTAGATATTACAAGAAGAGTTTTTAGCTGAAACATCAAAAGTAAGAATTGGAATAATAAAAATTATTTTAATATTATTTAGCATTGTATTCCTCGAGTTTAATTATAAAATTACAATATAAACATATAAAAATGAAGTGAATAGCAATCATTAACATTTCGCTAAAAATTAACAGAAGCAGTTTCTGACATTCCTTAATTACCCCAGCAATTCTTTGGGGAGTTGATTGCAAAGTATTTTTAGAGTTGTATCACTATTTTATGCCAGTTTATACATTCTGTTAAGCATTTGTCAATCATATGTGTGCAGAGGAATGCAGTAGTTTCAATTTGATAATTTACATACAGGGAAGCAGTCTAGCTTAGAATAATTCCCTTTTAAGAAAAAAATTACTCAGGTGTGGTTGTTCATACTATAACCCTAGAGCATTGGATCCTGGGACAGGAGGATTGCTAATTTATGGCCATTGTGGGCCCTAGTAAGTTTAAGGCCAGTCTAAATTGCACAACGAGATATTGTCTCAAAAACACAAACACATAATCTCTGCTTATTATAACAATGCTTCAGTGTATCCTTACTAGTACACATTCTTTCAAACAAACATTCCCACGAAGAGTGTCATTCTTAAGTTATTTCCCCAATATAAACCATTAACATCAGAAGTCATGTCAACGAAGATACGTTGCCTGCTTGGTCTACTTCTAATTCAATTTTCCTCTGTTGAGACCCAGTAGCTAGTTCTCTTATTGAAACCTAGACCTGGAAACACCATAAATAGCTGATTTTTGCCTGGAAGAACCTGGAAAACTTTTGGAGAAGTTGGAGGAAATGGTAAAAATAAATGACACCCTAGATAGCTTTACATTTGATGTTTAGACAACATAACACCTCTGACACACAATTGCTGCTCAAAATTTAGAATGTTAGTGGAAAATGAACATGTTCTCTCTCTCTCTCTCTCTCTCTCTCTCTCTCTCTCTCCCCTCCCTCCTTTCTCCCTCCCTCCCTCTAACCCCCCCGTCTCTGTTTATGATTTGCTTTAAGGTGCAAACAATGATAAAATGCAAAATATTGTTTTCATATCTCAATTTTATCTTAAGAATGTCTTAAGAATTTTATCTTATTTCCTCTGATTTTGAAGGTTTGTATTAGGGAAACTAATAATTTAACTTTATAGACAAAAAATAGATTTATTAACAAGAATTGGGAACCAATGTTTTTGGGTGTGATGTCCTGGAGTATATTTATCATGTCGTTAATAAAGTTCAATTTAACAAATTATTATTAGTTTTAGACCTTTATGAAAAAGTCAATAAAATACCTATTAATGTTACTTAAAATTCACTGGTTTTATTGTTCCTAATTTTTCTTTATTTTTAATACATATAATACTTACATATGTGTTTAAAACTTATAATTTAATTCATTCATTTAAATTCATTCAATGCAATATTTACCAAATGTTTTCCTCATTTTGGAATGAACTTTGATTTCCAACCAACAGAGAATTTAAGCCTCTATTTAAAGAGAAAAATATTAAGATTTTGATAATACTTTTGGAAAAAGTATCTTAGATTATGAAATGAACAAAATTTAGACTGGTTTACTGGTAGTTCTAACTTATCTTTATTGACATTATGTACAACTCATGTACATTAGTGTTTCAATTAAAAATTTCTATGATAGAAAATTTCTGTATTTAGTGATTATACTGATTATTTCTTTTGAGGTTATAAAGGTACACAGAGACATATACAAAGAAGGCAAATAGATGTAGATACAAATGTGTGTGTGTATATATATATATATATATATATATATATAATATAAATAGAAATGTGTGTATATATATCTTAATTTTATTATTTTCATTTTTGATATTTTATTGTATAAAATTTATAATTTTTCCTTCTTCTTTTCTCTCTACAAATCCTTCTACAATCCTCTCCTTGCTCTCTTTCAAATTCATGGAGTCTTTTCACTTTATATGCATATATATCATAATATATCTTTATATATATAATACATATATATATACATTAGAGAAACACAATTTTCAGTTTGTATAATTTTTACATATGTATGTTTTTTGTGATATTAGGTTGTTGTCAACTTAATATAGTTAGAGGAACCTCCGGAGAGAACCCCAACTGAAGAACGACACAGATCAGATTAGTCTGTGGGACTTCTTGTGAGATATTTTTCTTGACTGATGTAAGAGGGTTCAGTTCAGTATGAATGGTGCCAAACCTGTGAACTTGGTCCTGGGTTGTATAAGAATGACAAATGATTAAGCGACAAGCAGCATCCCTCTATTGTTTTTGCTTCAGTTTCCTGCTTGAGTTCCTGCTGTGACTTTCCTCAGTGATGTACAGTAAGTTGTGAGATAAAATAAATGATTTTTCACCCAAAGACACTTATAGACAATGTTTTATTACAGAAAATAGAATTCTGTGGAAATAGAATATATGTATATATAGAAATATGTTCACACACACACATATATATAGATATATAGATATGTATAATACAAAATTATTTTTGTCCAAGTGAAATCGTGTTCATACTTGCATTTGGTACACAACACTGAACACTTTCTGTGTCTGTCTATTTTCAATTTGCCTTTCATCACATTTTCTTACATGATGGGCATTTTATTGAAGCATGCTTGCCCTTCCTGGTTCTGTGATGGATATTGATGCTAACTGGATCCAAAACATTAACAATGTTGCATGAGATATAGATATCTATATATTTTGCCAACAATGAGAACATGTTTTCTACATCTATATTCAAACATGTGTCAGTAAATAAAAGGGACCACTAACATTCACGAACAATGTTAACAAACGTGTGTCAGAAACACTCCAGTTTCTCATCAATGGTTTGACAAGAAGAAAGCAGAAGCTACTTTGTGGTTTTGCAAATGGATGGCAGGATTTCAAAACAAACACATAATTGATCGAGAATGCCTCCACAGTGATTTGTCCCCCTTCAGGAGCGCAGTGCCACACTTCAGTTCCATAGCCTTGCAACTCTGCATGTTTAAAATATTTTTCTTGTTTGATGCCTCACCCTTCAGTAGCAGAGAGAAGCAGGTAGCTTATTTGGGGCAATTATGCATACTTTTATTATTTTTTTTGTCACAACAGGGCTACACTGCATATTGTACACTCCCCTTGCTCTTTTTATCAGTGCCACTGCATGAACCCTGCCCTACAATGTGACCTCAGAGGTAGATGAATGATCCTAATGTGTGACTGATGCTCCCCATGTACACATGGTATCCAGCCTTGATCATTAGCACCCAGCCCACAAAGCCAAACTGAAATGTAATTCAGGTAGTTGTGTGATCTCTTCAAAGAAGTGCAGGTAACAAAGAGATCTGGGGATTTGAGACACACTCTATTATAATTGTTTACCTGCATTAAAAATTCACTGAACAGTGGCAGCATTTTCTTCTTGGTTCTGACACACTCTTACAGAAAGACAAAATTTTATTTTTTACTAAGATGTGCCCTTGTTTGTAATACAAGTTCGCAAAACAAAAAGGCGCATAGCAAATATAAGAAAAGATCCCCTTTGTAAATAAGGGACAAAGAAGCATGAAGATAAAGATGAAAATACTTATTTTTAATGATGTAAACATAACTACTTTTGTTAACTTCCTAACATGAATGATAAAAGAAAAGAATACAAATGAAGAAAACCTGTGTCAAAACCGGCACATTCTGAAAAGGAGTTCACCAATTTCCAACAAGATGTTTCATTTTCTGCCTTTCTTACATACAAAGTTTCAGTGTTAAAGGGAAATTAACCTTTTTTATATTGCTTGCTAATTTTTCGTGGCAATATTGAAATACTTGAACCATTATTTATTTTGGAAATTCTTCTGTTAATAAGGGTGTATTGTAATGGTACTAATTAAAGACTGCAATGCCTTTGGGAGGAATAAACATTGTGCAAGGGCTGGAATATTACATTCTTAATTAACAGTTTGGAAATGATTACAAATAAGCTGTATGAGGCATTCTCTCTCATTTATATACTGCCACAGACTATGAAGAAGCTTACTGCATGCATGGCTGCTGATCTCCTGCATGATTTCTAGTTTATTTCAGCTGTAATTAATTTCATAATTGCCAGAGTCTCGGAGTCACAGCTATAATTTGGCAGATGATCTTGTATGCGGGAACTTCCGACGCTGTTTCTAACATAGTCAGGCCCTCAATCACCGGGACTTATAAGTTATTATCTTGGATACTGTTACTACTTGGATATTTGGATACTAATCACATGAAGGTAAGAAAACACTACAATGAGCTAGATTGTTTCATAAACAGACAAAACACTGAAATTCACTGTAGGAAGATAGGAAAACTTTATCAGTACAATATTATATTTTCAATATATTTTGAATATATTACATAGATCTTCCTTACTTACGCACACATCTGTTGTTAGCGAGCAATATTCGATCTCCTCTACAGGAGCAATTCACTCTTCCATCTGGTGTTAGAAGGCAGAGGTCATGACAACCTCCATTTAATAATGCACATGGAGAGAGTTCACCTGCAATGAAGGTGCCTATGAGTAATATTTTGTAATGAATATATAGTCTCCATTAATTATAAGTAACCAGTAAACTGGTGAGCTGATTCAACATAGAGGACACTCAGGACTTTTTAGAATGCTGTGGCATTTTAAAAGCATTTTCTACTGAACAATTCTGTATTACAAGACTGCAGCATTTATAAAACTAGATGCAAACCTACCAAGGAGATAGTTTTTGCACAAAAATAGTAGCCTTGAAGTTCAAAGATATGAGGTCTAAAGAAGAGTGGAGTACAATTTTATAAATAATTAAAACAGAAATTGTTTTTATGGTGACCAACTGAGTTCTATAGAAGATACTTAACCTTTTCAGACAGTTTTGATCAGTTGGATAGTCATGTTCTGAAAATTATCTCTTAGGTGATAAGATCACAGAATGAGTAATACCATAAAAGAGGAAAAAGTGGCAGGTTGTAGAGTTAGAAAGTATTTTCTATTACAACTTACAGCTATTGGTGTCATTAGCAACAGCTATGATTCCCATTGGCTGATGTGGAATATCTGAACGAAGAACTTTGGTTTCTCCTCCCGTGTACTTGTTGGAACGCAAAATAGCTCTTCGTCCCCAGTCTGACCAGAAGATATAATTGTCATAAACTGCCAGACTAAGAAAAGTTCCTGGTCCAGACTTGACAATCACCTGAAATAAATTATAGTTTGCACAACATATAAATATTCAAGCATTGATACATTTTTTTGTCCCATAAAGTGAGGGATGAGAATTAGTTATCAACAGTAGGGACCATCACATGAATGTCCCATCATAGTCCCATTGTATAATTTATTTTGCCTATTTAAGTTTTCTTCAGAATATGAATAGAAAAAAAAACAGGAGCAAAGGATGCATAAGAAAATTAACATCTACTGACCTGTGGGTCCAAAAAAAATTGATAAAGAAACAAATGATGATAAAAGAAGAATTTCTTTTGGAAGAAATAAAACTAGGCCATTTACATGCAAATGCCAAACTTTGTCCATAAAGTATATATAGAAGTTGAAAATAATACTTGAATTTAATAAGAATTCAAAAAGATCATATCCTGTTACTAAAAACAGGAAAACATTCGTCATGACCCTGGATCTCACAATGGCTGTAATTTTAGTATAACAATTAAATGTTGAAGCCACTACAATTTTGACAATATAAGTAAAATTTAAAACGTTGTTTTCCAAATCAAATTAATAAAATAGTGAAAAGATCAAACTTAATTAGGAAGAGATAGTTTTCTATCCTAAGTATAACAAAAGGTTTGTGAAAAGAGGTCTTTGATTTGGGATAAGGGGAACCATCGTCAACAATTTGTGGGATTGCAAACTGGTGCAATCATGCTGGAAATCAGTGTGGAGAATTTTCTCAAATTCAAAATAAATTTGTCATATGACTTAGCTATGCTACTTTTCAGCATCTTCCCAAAATACCAGACATTCTGCTCCACAAATACTTGCTCAGCTGTGTTCACTACCACTCTGTGCACATTAGGTAGGAAAGGAAAATGTCCTGAATGCCTTCAACTATCAAATGGATGATGAAAATGTAATACATAGACAAAAGGGAATGCCACTCAGACTTAAGAAAAAATGAATTAATAACATTTTGAGGTAAATGGAAAAAATTAGAAATTATTATACCGAAGTACCCAAACAGTGGAAAGTGAAATAGACCCAAATCCCCAACAAAACAAAACAAACCAACCAACCAAACAAACAAAAAACATGTTCTTTCCTATTTGTAAATGCTAGTTTTAAATCTTTAGGAAGAAGGGGAAATCATTTGAAATGTAAATAAAAAATATATCAAATAAAAAATCTTTAGGAAGCAGTATATAATCCATTGAAACTACAGACATTAGGAAAGTTTAAAAAAAAAAAAACTTTCTGAGGTGAGATTATGTGAAGGTAGAAAGAGTCCCAGAAAAATGACTAGGAGAACAGAGCTGCTACTAAGTAAAAATGGAAGAAAAATAGAAGGGAGAAACTTTAACATGGGATGAGGGAGAGAGGACAGTATCGAGGAGGGGGAGGAAAGAGGGATAAATAACACTAAGAAATGTCTGAAAAAGACATAAGAATCATATTATTGTATGATTGCTTAAAATTAACACAATCTGTATAGTAGTATGTGTATATATTTTGTAAATGAACTTATGCTTCTTGGGCAATACTTACCTCAAAAGCCTTATGCTATCTTAAAAAAAAATACAGGGGCTGGAGAGATGGCTCAGTGGTTAAGAGCACTGACTGCTAAGTCCTGAGTTAAATTCCCAGCAACCATTCATAATGAAATCTGACACCCTTTTCTGGGCTGTCTGTTTGCAGGTCCACAGGAGGAACAACCAACCAGAGGATCCCACCTCTACAGCTACATATGTAGCAGAAGATGACCATTTCAGTAATCAATGAGAGAAGAATTGGTCTTGTGAAGGCTCGATTACCCAGAATAGGGGAATTCAAGTCAGGAAATTTTGTGAGGGGGGAAGAGAGAGCTGGGGGAGGCGGGGAGGGGATAGGTGGTTTTCAGTGTGGTAACATGGGAAGGTGTTAATATACAAAATATAAATAAAGCAAATATCTAATAAAAAATATACAAAGTCGCAAAACAGTGTAGAGTATTATTGTTGTCTTTGGTTGCATTCCTGAGCTTGGAGGTACGATTCTACTGCAGAAAATACCACAAACTGTGGAAAGAGGATTTACAGGAACTGAACGGGACCTAACCATGAAGCCTACTTCCTGATGACTAGCTCCATGGTACCAAAGGCAGCTATTTAAGGTGTGAAGGGGGAAAAAGATACCAGTATTCCTACTCAAATGGGATACCTACAAACCACAACATTGACCAGGACCATAAGACATCCCCCAAGGTGCAATAGCGGTGCTTATGTCTTAGCATTTTCCAACAGGCATCTAATGGTAATTAAGGCCTGCTCAATAAGTAGAAATTCATGTCTGGTTCTCTGAACCCAGGCAACTACTTCTGGTTGATGAGGCGTATGTTTACACAGGTGGCAGTTGAGTGTTTCACTGTTATGATCCTAAACTAGTGTTACTTATAATTTTATTCTAAATATTTACCCTTATACACGCAGATGAGTCTAACTCCTTCCTTTCATTGAAGGAGCTTCTTTTTTCTAGCAGAGACCATTACCAAAATCCGCAAGTGGTTAAAATATAATGACTAACTAGCAACAGGGTTCCTAATCAAGTGGGTTCCGACTTGATAGATTTACAACCCAACCTCTATACCTGTAGCTCATGACTACTGAGAGAAGGATGAATAATGTTAGGAGCAAGAGAATCAGGATGTCTGATTATGCTAGTATCTTTTTATGACAAAGAACCTGCCCCATGAAATCTCAACCATATGGTTACTTATATTAGCCTTGAACAACAACACTGGTTGACATGCCAATGAGAATTGGAGGAATTTTACAAGCCCTCACCACTAGATAAAATACATCAAAAATTAATAGCTGGTAAAAGACAGAGAATCTTTCTTCTCCAGGGAGTAATCCCCAATGTTTATCCAGTTCTAAGTATTCATCCTTAAACATGTATACTGAGCAGTACAGAATAAACTTGGTGGTAAAATAGATATAAACAAATATAAAGGACAGCAATAATTAAAGATGGAGAAGTCATGAACTGGAGAGGGAAAAGGAGTAAATTTGAGGAGTTGAATGGAGTGGAGAGAGGGAAGAAATGATGTAAAATACATTTTCTAAAATGTTAAAGAGCAACCAAAATACTTGGAGAAACAGATAAAACAGTACAAATATGGTTTTAAGATATACACTTCCATCTCTACCACCTACATAAATCATAATTATGAAGTTATTAACAATACCATCCTCCTTATATCTCCAAAGTCTACCTTAATCATTCCAAATTAGCTGTTAATTATTGTTAACAGCTAATAATGTTACATCATTGTCTTTTGGCTCTAGGAGTAACTTCTGTTCTACAAATCAATGCTATTCAAATGTAATTTAATTCAAAATTATTTTGTTATATTTTAATCCTCCAATTTGATTTAATTGGAACCTGATATTCTATACTATTTTTCTTATAATGTTGCCAGCCTGCCTTTCAATGTATGATTTCGTGCCTCAGCTTAAAAAGTACTGGAATTCAGGTGTGTACACCACACAAAAGTGACATCTGCACTTCTAAGATAATTCAATGTGATGCCAATGCTTGCATAATACATTTGTCTAAAGTAATTATAAAAGAGAAAAATGTAAAAATAAAAAAGAGCAATTCTTCCACACAGATATTGTTACTCACAGCTTAAATTAACACTTTACTCTCTCTGTGCTGGGATTTTGTGTTGTTGAACTTGTTCCGGCCTTGTGTGTGCTATCCCTGCTGTGCCTCAATGATAGTTCCAGCTATTATAGTCTTCCTTTCTTCACAGACCCTAAGGCTTGGCTGGAATAGTTTGATAAAGAAGTCCCATTTACAACTGAGCAGTCTGAACATCCACACCTAGCCAAGAAGCTATTTGCAATTCATATCCACTGGGTAAGGGAAAATCAGTTTTATCCAATGGAATTTCACTGAGTATTCTAGCTGCACTTCAGTGCAGGCCCTATACCCAAGAAGTGTATAGATCCAATACTGTAGGCTTTTATGTGCTTTTTGTTTTGTTTGTGTTTTGTGTTATTTTGTATCTTTTATTATGAATTTGTTTTGTTTTATTTTGTTTTTGAAAGCCCATGAAGTTAGATTGGAAAAGGGTGTGGAAAATATTGAAGGAACTGGGATAGATGAATGAATTTGATAAAATATGTACTATGAATAAAAGTGAAGGAAACACACCTCTTTTTTCTTCTTTACAAACAGGTCGCACTTAGCTTATTTATCCTCTTCAACATAAGTTAATGAGGGAAGTTCAGTAGATCCTGCTTGAAACATTGTTCACACCTTTCTGATTATACTACAGTAATAAATGGAGAGAAATGGCAACAGGAAGTTCAGTAGTGGCATGCAGGGTCAAGGGAGATAAGATTAGTAGGTAGAGGTGGAAGAGGAAAGAGCTTTGAGCAATAAGTGTTGCAAACATGAACAATGGGAATCTAAACAAAAGCTGAGTGACACAAACTTAGACTTCTAAGGAAAACATCCCAAGAAGAATCTGAGAAGGACATTAAGAAGGTCTGTCATGTGGTCTCTCCTTTCCATTATACACTTTAGTTCTGTTTGGAGAATAATTACCTGCCATTCAGAGTGTTAAATAGACTAATGCTATAATTTATTTCGAATTTTAAAGGTTTTAAGTAGAAAACTAAATTAAATAATAATAAAAGAAGTTGCGGGAAGACCAGTCAAGACCCTTAAAAGTTCATCCAAACCTAGGATAGTACAACTGTGAAGGAGAAAAAGATAAATCTAGAAATAAAGAACTTCTTAACCCTGCCATCAAACCTTGTGATTATTCATATATTCATCGTTTCAGTATTCTCAATCATAACTAAGGAGTTATTTAATGATGTGTATGATGTATATAATGTTGTATTAGCTGCTATTTTGGCTACTGAGACACAATACCACCTCAAAGAAGTGTCATTTAGGAATGGTTAATTTTCCTTATGGTAGTGAAGACTTGGTTGCGAAAAATGAAGCTATTGGCCATATTTTATTCATAGTGAAGATGTAGAGACTTCTGCTCCACTGGTTTTCTCTTTTTGATTCAGTCTAGGACCTCAGCCCACAGGATGTGGTAAGTCTCAATCACAGTGGGTCTTCCTCATTAGTTAAACCTTCCTGGAAATATCCCTACAGATACCCTAGACACTTGATTGATCCTACTGCATTGATCAGTAAAAAATAAAATCAACCAATTTTACCCACCATAGATGCATAATACTTAGTTTAACATTTATAATAATGCCAGTGATGAATGTTACTTTGATCATTTCATTAATGGTGTGGGTTGATTATTGACAAGGTTAATTACTCAAGGTGACCTAAAATTTCTTACGACCCAATATGTCCAAGATCTATGTTAATTATGTAGACATTTGGTTTTAATAAGAGACCATAAAAACTCACTTTAATTTATTACTGAAAGCATTATTTCTCCATTTCACCAGTATCATATTTTACATAAACAATGTAGATATTCAAAAAGAATTTAAGATGAATAATAATAAAAATTTCCAGTGAGATGAAAGTCAAAACTAATTTTCATGGGTAGTAGCTGTCACCAAATGTCCATTGCCATGATAACATTTCTTATTAAGTTTAACACTGATTTAGTTCACTGGTTACTTTTCAATATTTGCTGACACATTAAAGGGGGAAAGCAATATAGCATAAAGTTTAATTACATATGTAATGTGTAATAGATTCCACTAATAATGAACCATTATTGTTTGTTTTGATGTTTTGTTTTGTTTTGTTGGTATTTTTTGACACAGGGTTTCTCTGCGTAGCCCTGGATGTCCTGGAACTCACTTTGTAGACCAGGCTGGCCTCAAACTCAGAAATCTGCCTACCTTTGCCTCCCAAGTGCTGGGATTAAAGGCGTGCACCCCCACTGCCTGGCTTCTGTCATATCATTTCTGATTAAAGGTTAATCATGCATTACTATCTCCAGATTAAGTGTGCTTACCAAAATAACCCTAGCTCTCTTGCAAGCCTAATCATTATCTTCAAAGACAATGCAGATGCTTTGTTTATGAATGCCTTCAATGTGCAATATTTAACTTAGTTTTATACACTTTTTTGTTTGTTTGTTTTGATTTTTTGTTTTGTTTTGTTTTGTTTTGTTGGTATTTTTTGACACACGGTGTCTCTGTGTAGCCCTGGATGTCCTGGAACTCACTTTGTAGACCAGGCTGGCCTCAAACTCAGAAATCTGCCTACCTTTGCCTCCCAAGTGCTGGGATTAAAGGCGTGCACCCCCACCGCCTGGCTTGCACTTTTACTTTGAATCCAGAAATAGGTCCATTTTTCAAAATAAATCATGTTTTTTAGAAAATTTGTTTGCATCGACACTTAACTCCACATATGTTCTCCCAGATAAATAATAAAATTAATTCTGAGAGTATGCACTGTAAACCTGAAATTTATACATCAGAAATTCACATTTCTAGCCACATGCCTTTTGCACCTTGGCATTTATATCTGCACTGGTATTATTTTTGGTTGAAGTACCAAAATCAATCAATCAATAAAGAAAATTCAGATTTACAGGGTATACAACATAGCCTGTACACTCAGATATTGTGTGTTAAAAAATATAAAAGCAGTCATATGGGAGACATCTGAATGCTCCAGTGGTTCCCTCCCTGACAAGCTCATAAATGATCGTTAAGCAAAATGACAGGTTGGCCAGAAACATGGCTGTGCACCAAAGAATGTTATGCATTTCATAGAAATAGCTGCAGCTGTTTTAGCCTGGAAATGAGCAGTGGGGTAGTAAGTCAATAACTTAAAACTTACAAGTATTTAATATAATAAAGAGATTATTTTCCTTTTTTTAAAGAGCTGTAGTATTTAATAATATTTAGTATTGAAAGCTAAATGTAATTACTGTTTAACTATACTTGAAAAACAACAAAGTTCAAATTGACCTACAAACTTCCCTATTGTGGTTATTATGTGCTAAACTCAGGAAGCCCAGGAACTTAAACATCAGCATACCATACCCAGTTAATGCTCTGTCTTCCATTTGTGTCATTAGAAACTCTTCCAATAGTCAGTTTAACAATCCAGGTAAGTTGCCTTCAAACAGAAAATAAGAATGCCATTTTCTACCTCTCAGAGTTCCTCAGTATATTTCAAGCTTTTATGGGAACTGAGTCAGTTAAACTTGAAGTAGAAAATATATGCTCTAATGAAGACAACTGAAATTAAACTGGTTACTGTTAATTATCAACCCGGTAATTTGTAAATCATCTCAGACAAAAAGCTCTGGACACACATGCAGGAGATAATTAAGATCAGGGGAGTTTTGTCAATACCTGTTTGGAATTACCACTAGATTAAATGGGGAGGAATGTTCACTGAAAAAGAGTGTAGGCAGAAGTTCCTAAACAAGAGTTCTGGAGTGCTTAAACAGAAGAAAGCTGAGCATGAGGAATTACAGTTGTTGACTTCCTGAAAGTGGATGTAAGATAACAAGCTGCCCGAGGCTCCTATTGTTAGGATTTTGCCATCCTGATGAGCTGTATTCTAAAACAGTGAGTCAAAACAGAATTCTATCTTTTGTTGCTTCTGTCAGAGTATTTTATCACACATTTGAGGAAAATATATATATGCATATATTCTAGTTTTGCTGTTGATTAAACTCAAGTTAAAATCAGAGGGCAGTAGAGTCAGATGTCATGTCTTTGAATAAACTTTTTGGCTCCTTTTCATCCTCCTGATGTTTAAAATGAGAGAGCAGAAAGACAAAAAAAGAAGCGTCCCTCATTTCCCTAGTAAAGAGAAGATGGTGAAAGATCCCTTAGACAATTTTCTAGGTAGAAGAAAATCTCATATCCATAAGCATTGCAAACATTTTAAATGGCAACTGGGAAAGATTTTTATGTTAGTTTCTTGTCCCACTTGTGATTATAACTTCTAAAGTAATACTTATTCAAAACTGCCAGTGAGATACATTTACACAGCTTAAGATTATCCATGAGTAATGCTCTCTGGAACACAGCATACCTATGATTCTGCAGACTAATTCCAAATTCATGATTCTGGTGGGTTGCAAGATCATAAGCAGAATTAACAAGAGCTTGGGATTTCTTTCACTGCTCAACAGTCATTCAGCACAACATAACAGCTAAAACATTTGGAACATATTCATTATAGACCTATAGACCACTATATTCCTCTTACTCAAAAGATAAGCATATTATCACATAGCATTTGCAACCTACAGAAGACAATTCCTCTATTTACTGTCATCTAGATACGTGTTGACAGCATCAATAGACTTTGTAAGTAAATTGACTTATTCAGTCTTTTATTCTGTAACTAATAAAATCTTACGTAACCACTTTCATGGTGGAGCATGTCATTCAGACTTAACAAGAATCTGACCCACAAGAATATCTGTGTCACGTCTAATATGACTCATATTTGATTGAAAAATTCTTCCCTCCTTTCATACAAGAGATGTATTTTATTTAAACAATATAAACAGTAAATTTTAAAAGAAAGTGTACCTTTTATGTCTGTTTAATGGGTTTTGAATTCATTCCTCAAACATCACATATGTATTCAATGCTAGATTTTATGAATCTTCTTTTCTGAGTCAGTGCCTAGCTATCTATGACCAAGGTCCAATCCTCCTTTCCCTCAATGGCCTTCTGTTTGCTCAGAGGAGGATTTCCATAGTCATGAGAACAGTCAAGAGAAAACAGAGCTCTTACTATCCTATTCTCAATCCATTATTGAAAGGCTTGAAACTTGGAATTTTATCTTTTCCAGAACTTATATTCCTAGAATATATTAAGAATTCAATAATTATAGCTAAAGATTTATCCATAAATGAGTATTTAAGACTATGTTCCCTGCAGCATAGATTTAGTTATTGTTTAAAACATATATATGTAATTGAAATTGCGAGGTATGTGTGCACATGAACAAAATATTTTTCCTTTAAAACTGATGTCAGCAAGATGAGTGGGTTTCTGAAGAACTATAGGCATCACCCTCTCAATCTCATACACCTTCAATGAATATTTCAAGAATGTTACTCCATAGACCATTGCCTAAATACAACTCTCATGTCTTTTTAAATTTTTAAAAGAAAAGTGAAGAGTTTGTCAAAGGAGTATATTAAATCAAATCCTTCTATGTCCATGCCATAATGGAATGTCAATCTTAGTATTTCAAGAGAGGTACATAGACTTTTAAACAAAACTGCAGTATTGTTTTAGATATTGTGTTATAGGATGTAAAAAAACTGTGCTGAATATATATACTATATAGTATATATAGTATTATGTAGTAGATGTGGTTAAAATACAATAAGTCATAAAAATGAATCTGTAGTGTCTTAAAGAGAAAGAATACTTTAGAATTACTTGCATAGTGTAGTATTTTTATGTTGTTACCATAATAAAATACCCAAGTAGAATAATTTAATACAGTAAAGAAGTGCATTTATCTTATAGTTTTGTAAACTGGAGGACAGGCATAACTGCTATGTAGAATCAAGTGATGAACTCAAAATAATAGCAGATAACATCACAGTTAACAGAAGAAATGAATGCGTATGTCAAAAAGATTGGGATTTTATGATTCCCCATTTGAATTTAGGAACCCTCTGGTTGCCCAAAGGGTAAAATTCATGATGGTGCTACATTATTAGCAATACACTGAGGACCCAGATTTCCATAGGGAGTGAGGGCACTCACACTTGCTCTAGGACAGTACACAGCCTCTGGATTCAGGAAGTTGAGTTCTTACGTAGAAGAACATTTCACATATCCAGGATCTGGACTTCTACTGTTCAGAGTTCTAATCCCTTCACCTTTAAAATAATTGAAATGAAATCTATTGTGAAATTTTAGAAAATGGAGTTAATAATCTAGAGGTGAGAACTGAAGAACAGACCACAGAGGAGCACTACTTATTGGTTTAATCTTCATAGCTTTCTCGGCTTTCTTTCACATACTAGCAAGTACCACCATTGATAGTATGCTAGGCCTCTAACATCCATTGGGAATTAATAAAACACTCAGTTCAGTCTCAGAGTATTATCTCATCCCCATAGACTGGCACAAGAACCCATTATATAATAAGGCCTACCTTCATTGGAGGTCAGAGCCACTCCTGTAATCTCTATTTAAAGGAAAGTAATATCACCCAAGGACACTGCAGAATTTGAACAGACTGCCTGAAGAACTATTGCCCATAATGTTAGAACCTACATTTCAACATTGGTCCATTTCTTTACATTCGACACTAAACCTGCCTTCATTATTTTCAGAGGCTCCCATATCACAGAAAACCTTTATTAAAGGGATTTGTATATAGATTTTCTTCCTTATTGTTTTTAGGGATTTTGGACATGAACCAGGTACTGATGAAGTGAAAATTGTATCTTTCCATGGAAATTGTTTATATCATATTATGTGAACATTATAGTTGCTCTTCAAAGTAAACAACTACAAAGGTATTTTGCTTATTTGTTTGTTTTCAAGAAAATATAATGTAGAGAAAAGAACAAAATATTATATGCCTTGGATTTGATGCCCTGATAGCAGACACATGTATTGTGAAAATAAACTAGTGTTTGCCTATAAAAGCCTTGGTCCATCAATTTATGACTAGGTAAGAAAAATAGATGTATCTGACAGAATTTTATTCCACTGTTTAGAAATTAAATCAGCAAATAAATGTATAAGACTTACAAAACTTATACTGAGTAATGTCGTCAAACCTAGAAAGACAAATACCTTCTCGCTCATATGGGTATTCTAACTTCTTTTATTTTTTGTTTTTTATCTATTAGTTATTTGCTTTATTTACATTTCAAATGTTATCCTCTTTCCTTGTTTCTCCTTTGAAAACCCCACATCTAATTCCTCCTCTAAACTCTCCACTAGCACTTTCCTGGCCTGGCATTCTCCTACACCTAGCACTGAGCCTTCACAGGACAGGACGTAAGGTCTCTCTTCTCATTGATGGCTGAAAAGGCCATCCTCTGCTACATATGTAGCTAGAGCCACAGGTCTCTCCTCTTGTACTCTTTGGTTGGTGCTTTAGTCCCTGGGAGCTCTGGAAGTACAGGTTGCCTCATATTGTTGTTCCTCCTATGGGGCTGCAAAACTCTTTGGCTCCTTGGATACTTTCTCTTACCTGTTCATTGGGAACTCTATGCTTAGTCCATTGGTTGACTGAGAGCATCCCCATCTGTGTTTGTCAGGCACTGACAAAGACTCTCAGGAGACAGCTATATCAGGCTCCTATCAGCTAGAATTGATTGGCATCTGCAATAGAGTTTGGGTTTGGTATATGGGATGAATCCCCAGGTGAGACAGTCTCTAAATGGCCTTTCCTTCAATCTCTAATTCACACTTTATCTCTGAATTTCCTCCCATGGGTATTTTGATCCCACTACTACGAAGCTTTAAGATCAAGAATTGACAAATGGTACCTCAAAAAATGGCAAAACTTCTGTAAGGAAAAGGACAGTCAATAGGACAAAACCACAACAAAAAGATTGGGAAAAGATCTTTACCAATCCTACATTCAATAGAGGACTAATATTCAATATATACAAAGAACTCAAGAAGTTAGACTCCAGAGAATCAAATAACCCTATTATAAATGGGTTACTGTTTTATTTTCTATATTCTTTGTTTACATTCCATATGATTTTCCCTTTCCAGGTTCCCACCTCTCCATAAGTCCCATAAGCGCTCTTCCATCCACCCATTCCCAAATCAACCCCCTCCCACTTCTCTGTCCTGGTAATCCCCTACAATGCTGCTTCAAGCCTTTCCAGCACCAGGGGCATCTCCTTCCTACTTCTTGGGAATGATTTGATATGTGAGTTGTGTCATGGGTATTCAGAGCTTTTGGGATAATATTCATTTATCAGTGACTGCATTCCATGTGTGTTCTTTTGTGAATGAGTTACCTCACTTAGGATGATATTTTCCAGTTCCAACAATTTGCATAAGAATTTCATGAATTCATTGTTTTTAATTGCTGAGTAGTATTCCATTGTATAAATATACCACATTTTCTGTATCTATTCCTCCATTGAGGGACATTTGGGTTCTTTCCAATTTCTGGCTATTATAAATAAGGCTGCTATGAACATAGTGGAGCATGTGTCCTTGTTGTATGTCAGGGAATTTTCTGGGTACATGCCCTGGAGTGGTATAGCATGGTCCTCCAGAAGTGTCATGCCCAGTTTTCTGAGGAACCACCAGACTGATTTCCAGAGTGGTTATACCAACTTGCAATGCCACCAGCAGTGGAGGAGTGTTCCTCTTTCTCCACATCCTCACCAACACCTGCTGTCTCCTGAGTTTTTAATCTTAGCCATTCTGACTGGTGTGAGGTGAAATCTCAGGATTGTTTTGATTTGCATTCACCTAACGACTAATGTTGAACATTTCTTAAGGTGCTTCTCAGTCATTTGAAGTTCTTCAGGTGAAAATTCTTTGTTTAGCTCTGTACCCCATTTTTAATAAGGTTTATTTGGCTCTGTGGACTCTTGAGTTCTTTGTATATATTGTGTATTAGCCCTCTGTCAGATGTAGGGTTGGTGAAGATCTTTTCCCAAATTGTTGGCTGTCATTTTGTCCGCTTGACAGTGTTTTTTGCCTTACAGAAACTTTGTAATTTTATGAGATCCCATTTGTCAATTCTTGATCTTAGAGCATAAGATATTGGTGTTCTGTTCAGGAACTTTCCTCCTGTACCGATGTCCTCAATGGTCTTCCCTAGTTTCTTTTCTATTAGTTTCAGTGTGTCTGGCTTTATGTGGAAGTCCTTGATCCACTTGGAGTTGAGCTTAGTACAAGGAGATAAGAATGGATCAATTTGCATTCTGCTGCACGCTGACCTCCAGTTGAACCAACAACATTTGCTGAAAAGGTTATCTTTTTCCCACTGGATGGTTTCAGCTCCGTTGTCAAAAATCAAGTGACCATAGGTGTGTGGGTTCATTGCTGGGTCTTTAGTTCTATTCCATTGATCTACCTGCCTGTCACTGTACCAATAACCATGCAGTTTTTAACACTATTGCTCTGTAGTACTGCTTGAGGTCGGGATACTGATTCCCCCAGTAGTTCTTTTACGGTTGAGAATTATTTTAGCTATCCTGGGTTTTTTGTTATTCCAGATGAATTTGAGAATTGCTCTTTATAACTCTATGAAGAACTGAGTTGGGATTTTGATGGGGATTGCATTGAATCTGTATATTGTTTTTGGCAAGAAAGCCATTTTTACTATATTAATCCTGCCAATCTAGGAGCATGGAAGATTTTCCATTTTCTGAGGTCTTCATCCATTTCCTTCTTCAGAGACCTGAAGTTCTTCTCATGCAGATTTTTCACTTGTTTGCTTAGAATCACACCAAGATTCTTTATATTGTTTGTGGCTATTGTGAAAGGTGTCATTTCCCTTATTTCTTTCTCAGCCTCCTTATTCTTTGAGTATAGGAAGGTTACTGATTTGCTTGAGTTAATTTTATATCCTGCTACTTTGCTGAACTTGTTTATGAGCTGTAGGAGTTCTCTGGTGGAATTTTTTGGGTCACTTAAGTATAATTTCATATCATCTGCAAATAGTGATAGTTAGACATCTTCCTTTGTATCCCTTTGACTTCCTTATGTTGTCTAATCGCTCTAGCTATAATTTTAAGTACTATATTGAAAAGACATGGTGAGCAGGGGAAGTGAGCAGGAAATAAAGTCCCTGCTTTTAGTGGGATTGCTTCAAGCTTCTCTCTTGAAGCAATTGAAGAATTGAGAGCTCTTCTTGGTGGATTTTTCCTTTGACCAGTAAGAAGTATCCTATCCTGTCTCTTTTGATGACTTTAGGTTGAAAGTCAATTTTATCTGATATTAGAATGGCCATTCCAACTTGTTTCCTGAGACCATTTGCTTGTAAAATTGTCTTCCTGCCTTTTACTCTAAGGTAGTGTTTGTCTTTGACACTAAGGTATGTTTCGTGTATACAGAAAAACGTAGGGTCCTGTTTACAGGGTCCTGTTTATCCAGTCTTTTAGTCTATGTCTTTTTATTGGGAAATTGAATCCATTGATGCTAAGAGATATTAAGGAATAGTGATTATTACTTCCTCTTATTTTTGATGTTATTTTTATATTTGAGTTGTTATCTTCTTTTGGGTTTGATGAAAGGTTACTATCTTGCTTTTTCCAGGGTGTAGTTTTCCTCTTTGTGTTGGTGTTTTCCACCTATTATTCTTTGTAGGGCTGGGTTTGTAGAAAGATATTGTGTAAATTTGGTTTTATCATGGAATATCTTGGTTTCTCCACCTATGATTATTGAGAGTTTTTCTGGGTAAAGTAGTCTTGGCTGGCATTTGTGCTCTCTTAGAGTCTGTATGAGATCTGCCCAGGATCTTTTAGCTTTCATAGTCTCTGGTCAGAAATCTGGTGTAATTCTGTTAGGTCTTCCTTTATAGTTTACTTGGCTTTTTTCTTATTGATTTTAATCTTTCTTCTTTGTTTAGTACATTGGGGTTATCCCTAGCATAGAAGGCATTCCACTAAACAGAATATAACATGGTAGAATAACAGAACAAGAAATCAAAGAAGAAACAATCAAAATCAGTGGCATCCTGATATAACATGCTACCTTATTTATAAGGCAGGAAGTGACTTGCTTATTGGCTTATCCTAACCACACACGACTGAAAACTAAGCAGTCAAGACCACATTCATTTACAGGCTAGGAATTAAGACCAGGAAAACTCCATCAGAGAGCCTGATCTTCATCTGATGAAGAATCCTCCAGGATGAGATTATCACATGTCACCCCAATGTCCACTGCTCTTTATAATATATAAATTACATCTTGTTATGCAAAGACACTTAAAAATGAAGATTTAAGTTTCTTTTTCTTATTTTTTACTAAATTAGTCAAAATTGTATTACATTTAGAGAATGTATGCCTTTGATATTCATAATTTCAAATAAATGAGAATAATGCCATGTTAGCATATGTTTTGCTAATGGGAAATTTTTGTTGTGTTTATGTTTTAATTATGCCACACAGTATATATTTAAATAGAAAATATATTCCCATATGCAATTGGACATGATTTGAAATAATAGTAACTATGGAAATAGTAAACTATATGAGTGATAATAAATACTATTTTCAAGAAAGATTTATTTATCAGGATTATGACTTTTATTGAAGTTATTATGGTCAGAGCCTGAACTCTAAACTTCAAAAAGCCAATTTCTCAGGTTTTAACATGAAACTAAAATAATTAATACTAAAAGAACTCAGAAATCCAAGGTGCCACATCAAAAAGAGATCCTGTTCCCCAAAGGTCCTTATGAGGGTCATAACATGTTTATAGGACTAAATAGAGGAAGGGGAATGTACACCCACTCAGTCCTAGGGTGTGGTTTCATCCATGATCATTATCTAAGCTGTAGTCATCTCTCTAATTTTGTTCTAGTTTCATTCTCCTACTGTGACAAATACTGCATTAAAATCAAACAACTTATTTGGGAAAGGATTTATATGGCTTACAATTCCATGTCACAGTCCATCACTGAGAGAAGGCAGGGCACGAACTCAAACAGAAACTCAAAGGCAGAAAACATAGAAGGATGCTGCTTACTTCTTGCTTGGTTTGCTTCTTTATACAGCACAGGATGTCCTTCACAGGAAATCCCATTACCCACAAACAAGCAGGACAATTCTTCAGACATGCTCACAACCAGCCAGATAAGGACAATCACCCCTGCAGGTGACTCTAGGCTGTGCCAAGTTGACTATCTAGAGCAAATGACATGTGACAAGTTATCAACATGTGTCCTAGAGACATAATCCTGTCTCTGACTGATAAGTTCCAAGATAACCTTTTTTCCAGATTAAAATTTCTTAGAAATTTCCAAGTTTTGGCAACCATTAGGTCAATAATTTGATATTTCAAAAGAGCATATACATCTTTAAAATGTATTCACCCTGCAAGCCTAATTATTAGACAAGAAGCTAATGAGGAATTTTCATTTAATTATTGAGAAAAGAAGATAATGAGTGGTCAGGCAGGCAGGCAGTTCAAGGACAGAAATTATAACTTTTTTTCAGAGTCAAAATATCTTTAGTTTGTCATGACCACAGACCCAAATACCCTTAAGGGCTCTTATCTCATGCTCTGAGTTATCATCCTTCTTCTCTTTTATGTAGTCTAAATGTCCCAGGAACCCAACTTTCTGGAAGCTTTATGTGAGGAGGAAGTGGCTGAGGCCAACTGGCTCATCTACCTAAACCTCACCTCAGTTTCTGCCATAAATCCTATTGGAAGTCATAGACTAGCAGCTCTTTGGAAGCATGCTGTACTGGCTGGTTTTGTGTGTCAATCTGGCACAGGCTGAAGTTATCACAGAGAAAGGAGTTTCAGTTGGGGAAGTGCCTCCATGAGATCCAGCTGTGAGGCATGTTCTCAATTAGCAATGGGGGGGGAGGGCCTTTGTGAGTGGTACAACCTCTGGGCTGGTATTCTTGGGTTCAATAAGAGAGCAGGCTGAGCAAGCCAGGGGAAGCAAGCCAGTAAGGAACATCCCTCCATGGCCTCTGTATCAGCTCCTGTTTTTTTACATGCTTGAGTTCCACTCCTGACTTCCTTTAGTGATGAACAGCAGTGTGGAAGTGTAAGCTCAATAAACCCTTTCCTCGCCAACTTGTTTTTTGCTCATTATGTTTGTACAGGAATAGAAACCCTGACACATGCTCTTAGAGACCAGTTCTCCTTTTAAACAGCTCTCTTTTTTTTCTCAAGTACCCCCTATAATCACAAGATGAAACTCCTCTCTAGACTCATTTCATTGCCTATAACTTTTATCTTTCACATTTAGAAAAAACCTAGGAAGTGTTTGTCACTGGCTTGTGATGTCTATGGTGGTGATTGCTATGTCTGGCACTTTACCTCTCAAACTCTACAACCATGAATGTGAGAAAGTGTCTATAGCTCCAGGGGAGTTCCATTCCCTCCCATGTTTTGCTTCTAAATCAAAAAGATTATGACTTCAAGTCCATTTTAAAATAAGAATAATAAAAAAGTAATCAACTTGAAAATAATATCTTGAGTGTCATAATTCAGACCCAGAGAGACACGGGTGGTATGTACTCACTTATAAGTTGAAGTTAGCCATTAGGTACAGGAAAACTATCATACAATCTACCCAAATAAGCTAATTATAATAGGGAGGACCAAAGGAGGATGCTTGAATCTCACTCAGGAGAGGATATAAAACAGATATGAGGTGGATGGAAGGAAAGAACTGGGTAAGACTAGGGGTAAGAAGGAAAACTGGGGTGGGTATCAGATATGGGAGGTGATGTGAGAGCACTGGAAATGTGAATGAAAATAAGTGGGGAACAGGAGGAGGCATCCCTTGTAGTAGGTAGAGAACTGGAACTAGAAAGGCCACAGAGGTCTATAGGAGTGACACTAGCTGAGACTCCTAATAGTTGAGGATTTCGCTGCTGAAGTGGGTAACCTCTGATGTCAGGAAGGACTTACAGTGGATTGTGTATGTGTGTGTGTGTGTGTGTGTGTGTGTAATAGGTACACAAACATATCCACAAAGTCTTTGACCCAAATTTTGTCCTGCCTACAAGATGTGCAGGGCTAAAGATGGAACAGAGATTGAGGGAATGACCAGCCAAATGACTGGCCCAACTTGAGACCCATCCCCATGGAAAACAGTGAAGCCCCCACTCTTCTATGCTTGCAGATAGGAGCCTAGTGTAACCATCTAACTGTTCTTTGTGAGGCTTCATCCAGGATCTGATGGAAACAAATGCAGAGACACACAGCCGAACATTAGGTGGAATTCTAGGAGGCTTATGGAAGTGTAGGAAGGATTGAGGGAGCAGGAAGGGTCAAGAGTACCACAGGAAGACCTACAGAGTAAACTAACCCTGGCCCATGCATCGGAGCTCACAGAGACTAAACCACCACCCAAAGAGCATTCATGCCTAGACCTAGGTCCCCTACCCATTTGTAGTAGATGTGCAGGGTGGTCTTCATGTGAGTCCCCTAATGATTGGAGTCGGAGGCTTCTGTAACCCTGTTGCCTGCCTTTGGATCTCCTTGCCCTAGCTGGGGTGCCTTGTCTGGCCTCTGTGGGAGAGGACATGCTTAGCCATGGGCCGCACTAATTTGTTAAGGGTAGTTGGTACCCATGGAGGGGTTTGCCTTCCCCTCAGAGAAGGTAGAGGGAGAAGGGTTATGTGAATGTGGGACTGGCAAGAGAGGAAGGGGATACTGTGATCAGGATGAAAAATGAATAAATAAATAAATAAATAAATAAATAAATAAATAAATAAAATAAATAAAAACCAATTGAATATGCTTCAGTACCTTCTGATATGGGGAGATTAGAAGCTTACACATGAAGATGAATTTATTTACAAAATTTAACTTACTATTAAAATAAATCTCATTTTTATGCTTTAATACTTTGGTCAATGCTATGAAGAACCTATGTTCAGAACGTTGAAATCATTTGCCCAAGGTTACAGTTAATAATAAATGGAAGCATGAATTGAGATATTAATGTATTTGACATTAAAATGGGATTCTAACTAAAAAACCAAAATCATCAAAATTTTTGAAATTGAAATTATTTTTGGTTATATTTGCTTAAATAGCTAGAGATAAATGATTGGACTAATGTTTTTGTGGAGATTTGTTAGGTAGCTAGTTCTATTATACGATTGAAGGGTATTGAGAATGGGGCCTCCCTGATAACTAGTAACCTCTAAAACCAAAAATTAATACTGTAGAGCTTAGTTTATTACCATTCCTTCAAGGACCTATTCCCCTTTTATTTGAATATAATAAACCAAGAGGCAAAAATTGAATGATATTTTATTTATTCATGTATGAATTTTGGGGAATTAGGTTAAAATTATTTATGAAAGAAATGTATTGTGTTTTGCAGAAGCAAAGAGAACAAGTGTGTATGAAGATGGGTAAAAGACTACTAAATGTTTCGGAATTCTTTATCAAATATCACATATGAGGTAATAAATAAATAAAAGAAAGCCCTCTGCCAAAAGTTAATCAAAATCAGCCTGCCAATCGTTTGTGAAGTAAGACATAAAAGGTAATCATGACTCTTTGGGGACCTAAAACTTCCTAGAGATAGTCAGACATATGCATTTCTGTCTTTCTCACCCATGAGTGTTCTTCCCTCAACTTTACCATAAACTATTCTGTACGTTATGCTCTATGTGTATCAACTGAATTCTTTCTAGAGATCATAAAGACCAGAGACTTGGACGGGAACTAAAGCCAAATCCCAGTAACAGTTTTTGGTTCACTAGCTGGAACTTGATGGTCAGTATGTGGAAGAAAAGTTATCATTACTGAGAAGAAAGTAACAGAAGGCATCTCAAAGTACAATATCAACCATATCCATACTGGTGTGGTTTTCATAAGGCTCTCTGGATACTCAGATTTTGTTACAGAAATAATTACCCACATTACTATATTCTACTCCTGTAACTTTTCAAGCAGTCATTTTAATCTAGGAGCTGTTGGCCTATGGAATTCTCATACCCAATAATGTTTTGCCCAAGAACATATTAAAGAGAAAACAATTAATTAAGCCTTACATTTTAAATAGCTTTACAATGAATGTTTCTTGTGGCCGATGGATGAGTTCACTTATAATAGGAAAAGAAAAATGTGGGGGAAATGATTTCTATTTTGTAGTTAATTTAAAATTCAATGCTTTACTCTGTCTACATGTTAATATGCATTTATCTATATTTCAAACCCTGACACTTTGCACCTATTTTCTGTAATTGATTTGATTATTTTTAAATATAACATTTTATATTCCACAAAATGCTATTATTCTGTGCTTTAATTTGACATCACTACAAGTCATTGTAGCTTAATTTCTATGCATTTAAGCTACTTAATATTTTCCATTTTAAAGAAAAACATTTAGAGGCACACTCTATAGCCTCAAAGTGCAAAGTTCTTTCACCTTATTTGACCATCTCCATAAGCTAGCCACAGTATTTTGATCGTTCCATGCATTCTTTGCATCACGACATGAAAAGTATAAAAAATATGAAGTATAAATGAGTAACAAGAACATACTGATGAATTCTGAGGAGCAAGTATGAGGAAAAGTGGTACATTCTTTTATCATGAACTAGTCAGGCATTATGTTTCAATATTAATTATTTTTAGACAGTTAATTTGTCAGTTACCAGAAACTTAACCAAAAATGTCAGCAATTAAAATTTTTCAAGGTGACGTCATGCATAAATCACACATTTTTTTCAGGCATTTATGAACTTCTGTCATATTTTTTAGCCATATAGCATAATGATCTGTTCTCCCTTTAACTGAATTTGAGTAACCAAATGGCCACTAAATAAAAGCCAGATGTTAATGCCAATCCTGGTAGATTCAGGGGTGAGTCATTAAATATATTATACTTCTTGATGAATCTATTTCAGGTCAGAATATTAGATATACATGCAATAAAGAAATAATACTCACTATCCATAAAACTTTAGAGAGCAGCAGTTGCTATTGTAGATCTATAAAATGAAAAATCTAAATACTTCTAGCTTATTATTATTTTACCATCTCATTTAGCCT
Source organism: Apodemus sylvaticus (assembly GCF_947179515.1). Lineage (NCBI taxonomy): Eukaryota > Metazoa > Chordata > Mammalia > Rodentia > Muridae > Apodemus > Apodemus sylvaticus. The sequence continues at coordinate 20,477,298 of NC_067476.1, forward strand.
TCAAAATTTTACATGGGAAACATTTTATTTGTGGTCCTAGGTATGTTTTCATTAACACATCTTGTTAATTACTGATTGCTGATCTTGTAGGAAATTGAAAAACATCTTGAACTACAGATAGATTCCAAGAAGTATCTTTATATAGAAGGAGAATTAGCTACTATTAGCAAGTAACTAACAAAATTTAAAGATCACTCATGTAATTACTGAACCCTTTTTTGATCAAATAGCTTCATTGTTCAAACTAAATAAGTCTGAATTCTTCAGAGGCAGAAGCAGTTCCTTCTTTTACCTTTTTCATTTCTCAGCCATACATAGTCCATATAGGAAATAAAGGATGCATATACACAAATTATATTGTAAATCAATTTATGTTTTTAACATAAAATTATGTCAATCATGTCATAAACTTACAAATCAAACCATAAAAGTGTTTAAACTATTTATATTAGTTTCAGATGTTTTAATATTTATTGCCTTCAGTATTCTGTGGTAATTTCAAGAAGAATAGATAGCATGAGGTTATCACTCAGGAACAAAGTTAAAAGGGTCAAGGAGCACAGCACGTTCTGTTAAACAGGAGGAGAGATTAGTAAAATACCCTGAGAATGAACAATGTTGATTTTAGTACTCTGATCTCATGCGCTGGAGACCCTGTTCTCAACATATGGGACTATAAATGCCTGATGAATTTCCACACTCCTGAAAATGTCCCAAGAGAAAACCTGCATCACATGGTTATCTGAAATTTTACAGAAACAGTTCTTCGTCAATGGTCACTTGAATGTTTGTAACACTAGACCCAGATAATATATTTGGGTAATGACTGTAACTGTTGTACAATATAGATTAACCACCAATGATTTCTCTATTATTTTCTTTAGTAAACCATTTCTTTCAAGATATCAATCATTCAAATTATATATATATATATATATATATATATATATATATATATATATATATATATATATACATACATACACACACATGCACACACACATATAATGACTGCAGGTGACACAACTACTTGTAGTCCAAGTCAGACTAAAAATGTCATTCAAAAGAAAAAACGCTTATTTCCAGTAGATAAGGCTCCAATGCCAATAAATTCACAAAATGTAACTATTCCGTCAACAGATTGGAAGGAGCTAGCTCTCTAATTCTGGAAATTTATTAATAATCACCGTAAGACCTTTAAAGAGAAAACTTGGTCTAGTTAAAAGAATAGAAACTTTATACTGGTTAAAGACCTAATGTTCTTTTTGGACTGAGTCAATCAGCCAAAGGACAAAGCACAACCCTAGGAAGCTGGGCTCACCTTTAGCTATGCAATGGAGGAGCCAGAGAAAGGACCCAAGGAACTGAAGGGGTTTGCAGCACCACAGGAGGAACAACGATATGAACCACCCAGTACTCCCAGAGCTCCTAGAGACACCAGATAGTACACATGGAAGGACCCATGACTTCAGACACATAGGCAGCCAAGGACAGCCTTGTTGGACATCAAAGGGAGGAGAGGTCCCTTTGATCCTGAAAAGGTTTGATGCAGCAGTGTAGGGAAGCAGGATGAGGTTGATTGGGGAACAGGAGGAAGGGAATTTTTGGGAAGAGGGAACCAGGAAAAGGAAAATCATTTGAAATGTAAATAAAGAATATATCTAATAAAAAATAAATCAATTAAAAAGAGAGAGAGAGAGATAATGTACTTTTCCTTTCCACAGTTTTTGCCTTAACTTTGCAAGTCACCATGGATTTCTCCTGGGCTGGATATATCTTATTCTTTGTTGCTTGAGTAATATAGATTTAATTTCTCCTTTAATTTTTTTAAATTAAAATATAACCTGATCATTATCTTATTTCTTCCATTCAACCCTTTCCATGTACTTCTTGCTCTCTTCCTCAAATTTATGGTATTTATTTCATTTATTGTTGGTGTCCATCTGTGTGTGTGTGTCTGTGTGTGTGTGTGTGTGTGTGTGCACGCGCGCGCGCGCATGTGTCTGTGCGTGTTCCTAAATAAATAAATAAATAAATAAAGCCTACTCAGTCTGTATACTGTTACTGGTATGTCTCATAGCAAAAGACATGGAAGATTGTAAGAACTGTGGATTAGAAATTCTGCTGTGACATTATGCCTATTAGGAATGTCAGAGAGACTATACCCATGAAGTCTCACCAACATGGCTGCCTAAAGAAGACCTGAATATCCCAGAGCTTCCAGGGACTGGAACACCAACCAAAGAATACATATGGAGGGACCCATGGCACTGGCTGTATGTGGCAGAAGATGGACTTGTTGGGCATCAGTGGGAGGAGAGGTCCTTGGGTCTAAGGGTGCTCAACGTCCCAGTGTAGGGGAATGCCAGAGCAGAAAGACAGGAGTGGGTGGGTGGGTGGGGGGCACTCTCATAGATGCAGGGGGAGGGAAGATGGGATAGAGGGTTTCAGAAGGGGAGGCCTGGAAAGAGAAAAGCATTCGAAATGTAAATAAAGAAAGTATCAAATAAAAGAAAATGAAAGAAATCTCATGGAGTCTCTACCCTGGACAAAGAACTGTAAGCAACTAAAGATTGCTTAGAGCAAAAGATCATCTTCCTCAGGAAAGCACTTTGCCTTTTTCCATCCTTTTCTCTTGGATACTGGCCTGAGCCTAAGTTGTTTTGGCTGCTATCTTGGATTTTCTTCCGTTTTCCTCAAAGCTTGTTTTTCATGATATGGATGCTTTTCAGCAAGGTGTTTGATCTCTGTGCCAGTTTGAATATTTTGGTACTCTTTTTTCTCTTCTCTCCTTCATTCTTCTACTATAGGCAGCTGTCTGCACCGACAAATGTTCTTTTAAACTAACAAAATTGTCCTTAAGTTTCTCTTTGAGTCCATTAGGAAATTATTTTATTGAAGACACTAAGACTCTAAAAGTGACCAATTATCCTTGCTGTCACAAGCATGTTTATTTTTTACTACTTATATCTACATTCAACTACTTCCTATTACATAAATCATTTCTGCTTCATTCCCTAAACTTCCCCCAAAGAAAAGTTAGTCTACACTAGTATCACATCATCCATAACTCCTGGTTTGTTCAATTAATCACTTTTTTTCATTATAATGCCATTACCTTAGAATTTATCTGTACCTGGAAGGGATCATTACTTAAGTTAGACCTTCACTCTAAAGGTTGAATATTAATTTTTTCACTCACCACATTATGTTTCTACGAAGGAAACACATTTAACCCTGTCTCTCCTTTCCTTTAGCATTCTATTAATGTTTGTTTGATTCTTCAAATATATATATTGACAGGTTTTGTGTTATGCTATTTTTTAACTAACCTATTTTGTATTTAATAGTGAAGTTATTATTGAATAGAAACAGATGTCACAAATAAAATTGCACATTGCTATGCAAGCTCAATTCATGTTGCAGTATATTCAGCCTATACCAAAATAGACTTAGCATTGAACATCACAGAGTTTTATTGAGAAATTATTTTTGAAAAATAAACATAGAACAGAATTGTACAATATAATATTATATACTTAGGCCATTTCTTCATCAGGATAAAAAAAATTTTAAACACTTTACACAACTGGTATTATCTCAGCAGGCTTTAGTATTAGTTCTGTCTATTTTTTTTTCATTTTCTATATTCTTTGTTTGCATTCCAAATTCTTCCTCCTTTCCCAGTTCCCCCTCCCCATAAGTCCCATAAGCCCTCTTCCCTCTGCCCATTCCCCAATCACCTCCTCCCATTTCTCTGTCCTGGTACTCCCCTACAATGCTGGATCAAGCCTTTCCAGGACCAGGGACCTCTCTTTCCTTCTTCTTGGGAATCATTTGATATGTTAATTGTGTGTTGAGTATTCAGAGTTTCAATGGGATTAATATCCATTTATTAGTGACTGCATTCTACATGTATTCTTTTGTGATTTGGTTACCTCACTTCGGATGATATTTTCCTGTTTCATCCATTTGCCAAAAAATTTCATGAATTCATTGTTTTTAATTGCTGAGTAGTATTCCATTGTGTAAATATACCACATTTTCTGTATCCATGCCCGCATTGAGGGACATCTGGTTTCTTTCCAGCTTCTGGCTATTATAAATAAGGCTGCTATAAACATAGTGGAGCATGTGTTCTTATTGCATGCCAGGGAATCCTCTGAGTATGTGCCCAGGAGTGGAATAGAAGGGTCCTCTGGAAGTGACGTGCCCAGTTTTCTGAGGAACCACCAGACTGATTTTCAGAGTGGTTGCACCAACTTGCAATGCCACCAGCAGTGGAGGAGTGTTCCTCTTTCTCCACATCCTCGCCAACACCTGCTGTCTCCTGAGTTTTTTGATATACTTCGGCTTGCATTGTGTAACTTATCTACTATGAGGTTAAAAATTTAAGTCTGTAGTAGTTAGGGTTGTTTTTTTTTTTTTTTTGCTGTAATAAAACAACACAACAATAAAGAGTTTATGCCAGCTTACATTTCTATATTAGGGCAAAAATTCAAAGAAGGAACAGAAGCAGAGTTCATGGAAGGGTGTTGTAAACTGTCTTGCTCTTCTTGCTTGCTCAGAATCACTTCTTATATTACCCAGGGTCACACACAATGAACTGTGCTTTCCAACAGCATTCATTAATTAAGAAAATGCAACAGAGACTTGAACACAGGTCAATCTATGGGGGTCATTTTCTTATTTGAGGTTCACACTCCATATGTGACTCTGGCTTGTGTTAAGGTGTGTAGCCAGCACAAACTCTTAATTATGTTTTGTGATCTAAGAGAATTTCACATAGCCTTACATGTTCTATGTAAGTGATTTGACACTGAGCTAGAATTCTAACCATTCAGTCTTTATTTTCAAATATTAGACATATTTAGTAGTAGGAGAAAGATAATTGCATGTAATTGTATCATATTTTCAAGTTTTCCTTTGGAAGAATAAATGTGAGAGAGCAATTTCTTTTTTTCTATTAAATATATTTTAAATAATTTTAATTATTATATAAAATATTATATATTATATAAAATATGTTATGAAAGGAATATAATATATATGGTATACTTATATATATATATGTTAATCATGAAGGTGGTGTATCCCAATTACACAATTTAATTTTTGTATTTTCTAAACCATAAGATTCATATGCTTCTTTTCTTCCACCACTGCACATCAAAGTAGCACATACTTCCATTTCACTTTTGCTTCAGCCATCTGGTCCCATTCTTTTTTTTAATTTATTGATATATTTATTTACATTTCAAATGATTTCCCCTTTTCTGGACCCCCACTCCCCAAAAGTCCCATCAGTCCCCTTCCCTCCCCCTGTTTTCCCACCCAACCCTTCCCACTTCCCTGTTCTGATTTTGTTCTATACTGCTTCACTGAGTCTTTCCAGAACCAGGGGCCACTCCTCCATTCTTCTTGTACCTCATTTGATGTGTGGATTATGTTTTGGGTTATTCCAGTTTTCTAGGTTAATATCGACTTATTAGTGAGTGCATACCATGATTCATCTTTTGAGTCTGGGTTACCTCACTTAGTATGATGTTCTCCAGCTCCATCCATTTGCCTAAGAATTTCATGAATTCATTGTTTCTAATGGCTGAATAGTATTCCATTGTGTAGATATACCACATTTTTTGCATCCACTCTTCTGTTGAGGGATACCTGGGTTCTTTCCAACTTCTGGCAATTATAAATAGGGCTGCTATGAACATAGTAGAACATGTATCCTTATTACATGCTGGGGAATCTTTTGGGTATATGCCCAGGAGTGGTATAGCAAGATCTTCTGGAAGTGAGGTGCCCAGTTTTCGGAGGAACTGCCAGACTGATTTCCAGAGTGGTTGTACCAATTTGCAACCCCACTAGCAGTGGAGGAGTGTTCCTCTTTCTCCACATCCTCACCAACACCTGCTGTCTCCTGAGTTTTTTATCTAAGCCATTCTGACTGGTGTAAGGTGAAATCTCAGGGTTGTTTTGATTTGCATTTCCCTAATGACTAATGAAGTTGAGCATTTTTTAAGATGTTTCTCTGCCATCCAAAATTCTTCAGGTGAGAATTCTTTGTTTAACTCTGTACCCCATTTTTTAATAGGGTTATTTGGTTTTCTGGAGTTTAACTTCTTGAGTTCTTTATATATATTGGATATTAGCCCTCTATCTGATGTAGGATTGGTGAAGATCTTTTCCCAATTTGTTGGTTGCCGATTTGTCCTTTTGATGGTGTCCTTTGCCTTACAGAAACTTTGTAATTTTATGAGGTCCCATTTGTCAATTCTTGATCTTAGAGCATATGCTATTGGTGTTCTGTTCAGAAACTCTCTCCCTGTACCGATGTCCTCAAGTGTCTTCCCCAGTTTCTTTTCTATTAGCTTCAGAGTATCTGGCTTTATGTGGAGGTCCTTGATCCATTTGGATTTGAGCTTAGTACAAGGAGACAAGGATGGAACAATTCGCATTCTTCTGCATGCTGACCTCCAATTGAACCAGCACCATTTGTTGAAAAGGCTTTTTTTCCATTGGATGTTTTCAGCCCCTTTGTCGAGGATCAAGTGGCCATAGGTGTGTGGGTTCATTTCTGGATCTTCAATCCTGTTCCATTGATCTGCCTGCCTGTCACTGTACCAATACCATGCAGTTTTTAACACTATTGCTCTGTAGTATTGCTTGATGTCAGGGATACTGATTCCCCCAGACTTTCTTTTGTTGCTGAGAATAGTTTTAGCTCTCCTGGGTTTTTTGTTATTCCAGATGAATTTGATAATTGCTCTTTCTAACTCTGTGAAGAATTGAGTTGGGATTTTGATGGGTATTACATTGAATCTCTGGTTCCATTCTTATTTCAGTCCTCCCCTCTTCAGTCTTCTTCATTTCAACTCTCTATGTCTAGGGTGTTCCTCTACCAAGTATACATCTGATGCCCCGGCTTCCTGGAGTTCATTTCCTTCCTTCCTCTATTCTAGTCATCTTAATGAAGATTTCTTCACTACTGTATTCTTCACTATTTCCATAATTTCTCATTTCTTTTTTGGCCTGCTGTTGAATTATACCCTCCCTTCAGGACAGAGTTTTGATGTAGAATCTTCTGGTTTCTTTGGAAAGTTAGCTATGTCAAAGCTCTTACTGAAGCAGTCACAGGTAAAAGGATATTTTGCTAAAGCCAACACATATAATGGTGCATGATGAAGGATTCCTCACTAATGACACACATGTACTAGTTTACCTTACATTGCATTGCTGAGCTCTGTTTGTTGCAACTCCATAGTTCTCACCACTTCCATGGACTCAGGCCAATTGGCAGAGTGATGACAGCTGAAACAGTCTTACTTGAAATTTTGCAAAGACAGACTCATGTGTTGTTGCAAGACTTGTGGGAGGACACAGGATGTTTGGAGGGAGTATAAACTGAACTCCACAGACGTGATGAGAACCTTGCTTTGCAATACTTCCTAGTCTCTCCGCTTTGCTGATCTTTGCTTCTTTGAGAGAGACACTGGAGATCTTCTGGAGTCCCTGCTAATCCTGGTTGTTCCTGCTGCCTTGTCCTGCTGATTCAGCTGAGGCCTGGCTGTTTCTGCTAGGTCAGCCAAAGCTGCTGATTCATGTTTGGTATCCTGATACTACAGAACTGGATTCCTTGTATATTTGTGAAGTGTTTGCAAGTGGATTGAATGGATCAAGTGAATCTAGCGGCCACTGCTTCTGATTCCTGTGAACTGAACTGCTTAACTTCTGACAATGCAGATTACATTTGCTCCAAAGAACAATATTTAAACTCATCCACATCACCCAAATCCTAATCATCTTTCCTTTCCACTACCCCAGGAGGGTGGTGGGCTAGAAGGGAGGTTAAAGCATTTAAGAAGCCATATTAAAAGAGGTTTTGAAAAATTTAAGACAACAGAGGTTCCTTTGGTTACTATTTTAATTGGCAAGGATAGAGGAGCTAAGAAGAAAGGGAATCTAATGTTGAGTTAAGTGGGTACAGAAATTATAGAACATTGTGTTAAAACATTTTTAAAAGTATCTTGTAACAAAACACTAGCATTATCAGACCTAGTACTATTTCATGTAATATTTCATCTAAAGATAGAAACAATTCTTTTCTACTTTCTCAGAAATACTATACTATTCCAATAATAAAAAAAAATCAGTAGGTACTTGGTATGATCCTAAAGGTAATAAAAATTTATTCAAATGGCATTTGTATGAAATCCCTAGGTTAAACATTGAGGTAATATAAATCTTGACCACTATCTCAAATGCCAAAGACATTTACTCACCAGATGTGATAACTCTCTTTAGCTGTCTTTGGTAACTTTGTGTATTCTTTATTATTTCATCCTTCTCTCAACCCCTTCTTTAACCCTTTCACTCCCCAAACACTAGATCAGAGAGAAAAAAATAATACACAAAGGAAAGAAAAGAGATATCTGCTGACGAGGGACACCTCTCTGTGTCTAATAAGCATTGAGATATCTAAAATGTGTCTAGTCCCTAAGAAAGTAAATGTTTATTCTTAAATGGCAGGGAAAGGGTTAAGTAGTTTTCTATACAGGTATCTCAAAACATAAAAAGATAGGCTTGTATTTTCTTTCTCCTTGGGAAAGGAAAAGGAATGGTATAATAAGGCTCATATATAAACAGAAGAAAACAGTCTGTTCTTCATTCCTGTTTATATGATCTCACCTGCCACCTGCTTCCATAGATTGTGTGAAGAAGTCTCTTCCCCTTTCTGCAGGACTATCCATGGGAGACTAGGTACTTATTTTCAATCCCTTGGTATAAATATAAAACAGTCCTAAACTATGTCATACATTTCTATATCATCAAAGGTTAGGGAACATTTTCAATTTTTCACAGATCTTGACAAAATAAATACAAAACCTAGAAAATAAGATATTGATAAGGAATGAAAAAAAAAAACAGATCAAGTTACATCAGGTAATCTATACAATTCTCCTGATATCTGCAAACAAACAAAAACAAAGAAAAACAGAGATGTGAGCACAGTTCCTGTGGTGTGTCCACTTGCTCCCTACTACAGACAAGCTTTCAGGAGCAAGAGCTGTGACCAGGAAAGAACAATGAACATTCATGTTCACCTCAGCATCAATTCCAAGTCAAAAGTAATGACTGGGTCCTGACAGAATAAATGTTTTCCTTTTCAAAGCACGGTGCAACAGCCTACCAGGTAATTACTTTGATTTCAAATGTCTATAATTCCAATTCCCAGGGTAGATCATAATGAGAAAATAAGGTTGTGCAGATGAATTCTGTCAGTGTGTATGCAGTCAAAACTACAGAAGAAAAACTAGAGCCTGAATTCACAAAACCTAATTTCTAAGAGTGATATTTTTAAATCTGGCTTAAGGATTCCTTTGGGACAAACTAGATGTGGAGAGAACCTTTGAGAGTCTCTCAATTTAGAGCTATTATGCCAATAGTCTAATGGGAGGGCTGCTTTAGCAATATCCTCTTCCATTTGTCAATTTGTTTTCTATTTTCAAACTAAACACTTACAAGTGAAAGAAAAGACATAATATACTGTGTCTCTGGGACACATGCTTCTGTCAGTCACAATGCTCCTGATCTACTGTAGCAATATGAGTACTGCTGTAGATATGCAGTCATTGTGTAATTTATTACAGCAGTATATCAGCAGGGTGAGCTTTCTGAAGTATGACTTCCAGACTGGAGTCCTGCATCATGACCTTTATTTACTCTTTCTGTTTGAGTTCAATGTAGAGGACAGATTAGACTGGAAATCATTTTGGCCTACATGTTTAAATGACTGTGAAAACCCAGGTTGAAAAAAATGTGGATCAATCTTTTCACTTAATGCATCTCTTCAATCAAGTTATAATATTATTAACACTTATTTATTATAATATATTACAGATTTATAATGAGAACCAATGTGTGCATGTGTTTTAGTTTTACTTCTTTGCGTTTTCTACTGTAATAATGATAATCTGACTGGACTATACTGAGAGCAAGTAGATATATGTATCTTCTATTTCTTGGTAATTTTTCCATTTTAATTTTACAGAATGAGTTCAAAAAAGAAAATAAACTCTTGAGCAGAGCATTTGTTAAAAATTTAAATTTCAAACATCAAGAAATTTTATTTCTATATCAACTATGTCCATGTATCTTCTTCTTCTATACCCATTGTTGACATTTATTCTTTCCAGGTGGTAAACAAGTACATAAAAATTTGTCATGTTAACTAAATTGGCCTCATTACAGAGCAGGGCTCACTAGATTCCCAAGGAGTTTGGAAGGTGAACCTATTGTCACAGGTAACCTCATCATCCACATACTGCTTGCACCTGATTCAGGATTCCAAAATCTTAATATCTTTTCATTAATCATTGTTTAGGGATTTCTCATTGCTTGTATTACATATTAAAGACATCTCAAATTGTAGGTAATAATGTGTATGCATTTTCTAATAAGGATTTGGGAACTTCTTAGGTCTATATCATCAATGGCCACAAATTAGATTTATTGAAAAGGAATCTGAATTTTAACCCCAGGTGTAGTGACTCACAATTTTGAGCCACCAATCTAAATACTTGAGAATCCCAGAAAGAAAGGTTCCTGCAAGTTCATGGCCAGCCTAGTCTACACAATGAAATCCACAACAGACACAGATTTAGTGTGAAAATTAATATCCAAAAACAAATCAATACAAAACAACAAAAAAATCTTAAATTAACTACTTTATATTTCATGAATCCTCAATTTTTCAAATGCATACTAAAACCTTAGAATCCTTTATTTGTGAAGTTCAAAAATAGTCTGTATAATGTAACTCCAGAAACTACATAAACTACATAAACTACATTTAAAATCCAAGTCATCTCTTTATAAGTGGCATAACGTGCTATTTTTCCCCTGAGATAAAGAAAAAAAGTCCTACAAATTCAATGATTCTTTGAAAGATCCAGTACTTGGAGCATTTTTTATGTGGGAGAATTTGAGTTGTATATACTGCAATGTTTGTTATTTCCGACTCTACCACTAATTGTTCACAGCAAAATTGGAATAGCAATGATAATTATGATGATGGTAATACTAATGATAATAGTTAAATTGACAATAATGTCACATATAGGCCAAAACTATTAAATAGCTACTTAATGGTATTTGTAACTCCTAACCCTTTAGGTGCCAATGAGTTAGCTCTCAGGAACCCATATGGTAGGAGAGAATGGATTTATGTGAGTTGTCTTCTGACCTTATACCCTTCCCTTTACACATATATCTATGTCCATGTTGATGCACACACATAAGTAACTAAAAATTTATAAATAAACATAAAATGCTTTAAAACTTCTAGTGAAGTAGACTATTAATTATTCCTGTTAATTTTTCAAATTGGTCCTTTTAGTTTTGTAGATTAGAGTGTCATTATATCATTTAGCCCTTCCTTTATTTGAATCTATTCTATGAACTCCCCCTTATCTTTTTCAAACACATGACCTATTTTTAAACTAATTGTTTCCATACACATACACACACACACACACACACACACACACACACACACACACACATCCCTATATGGAAAATAATGTTATGCTTGATAAAGCTTTTAATGGGCAAAATCAGAATTAAAAGAATGCTCTTACATTCTCCTTATTGCTGCACATGGAGTTATTGTTAAGATAATACTTACTAATATCTAGAAATACTATTATATTAAACATGACTTGAATTATCTCACACCTTGATCTTGACAATGTTTTTTTTTTTCTTTTCTTTTTTTTTTTTTTTTAACAGAGCTGAGGACCGAACCCAGGGCCTTGCGCTTGCTAGGCAAGCGCTCTACTACTGAGCTAAATCCCCAACCCCACACCTTGATCTTGAAACTCAAGGTAATTTTTTTTCTTTTTATTAGTTAACCAAGTTCATGTTGGTACAATTGATTTTATGCTTGGACAAGGCTGGAGTGTCTTCACATTCTTCAGGAATAGCTTCAATATTCTTATGATTCTTGTACAACTTGCTTAGCATCTCCTATTTTTAACTTAAGAATGTACCTACTAATATCTGCAGGACGCATCTAATTTCAATCAGGAAGGACAAGAAAATACTTAAATTTTTTCTTTTACACTAATCTCCCATAAGATGTAATCAAAAGTTTAAATGTTGCCTTAGGTAGCGTCTGCATTGTTGGAAAGAGATACCATGATGAAGGCAGCTCATATAAGAACAGTATTTATTGGGGTTGGCTTAGAAATTCAGAGGCTCAGTCCATTATTATCAAGGCAGGAGCATGGCAGCATCCAGGCAGGCATGGTGCCAGAGGAGCTGAGAGTTCAGATGATCTGAAGGTCACTAGAAAACTGATTTCCAGGCAATAACCAGGAAGGTGTTAAAGCTCATGCCCAGAATGACATACTTTCTCCAACAAGGCCACACCTCCTAATAATGCCACTCCCTGGGACAAGCATATTAATACCACTACTCATCTTTTCTGAAGATGGTCTCCGTAAATTATGTGCACATTGTTTCAAGGGCTACTCAGCTCTGTACCATATATCATCTAGCATGTTGTCCCTTCTCTCTCTCTCTCTCTCTCTCTCTCTCTCTCTCTCTCTCTCTCTCTCTGCCTCTCTCTCTCTTTCCATCTGTTTTCTGCCCTCTTGTTACAACTCCAAAAAGAAAGGTTTCCTCAATGACCATGTTATAGGAAAAGGATACCCAATTTTAGGTGTTACATCTCTGAAAAGGAAAGCATCCTAGCAGTTGGCAGTTAAAGAATACCACAAAGTCATACTACACAACAAACCTCACACAAGAGATTTATTGGGAAAGACACAGGATGGTGGCTGCCTCTGCTCAGGGGAGAAGCAGTCAAGAACTCATAGGAGACAGGTTTTATATAAGGTTTCATGTATGTACTTTCAAAGAGTATATGCTTTTAAGGTTGGTCTTGGATTGGTAAAATTTTGTGGCTTGAACCTGGGGAAAACTCAGGGATTGGTGGAATTCTGTGGCCTGATCTTTGGCATGGATACCTGGGACTCCAGGGGCTAGACACATGTCGAGTCCTACTCAGCCATGGAGGGATGTCATAACATAGTTCCTACTCCTGGAACAGAGAAAATACTACATGAGCTTCCACAAATGTCAATGACTGTGGCTGGCATAACAATTGCTTACATAAAAATGTATATATTTTACTTTATATTCCTCTTTTGGAAGAGTATCCTCTTTGCCAAGGTCAATAATTCCATGATAATCAGAGACAGCACCAGTCCAGGAGACAATTGTCTCAGAAAATGGTACAGCACAGTGACCTTCAGAAAAGTCCTTAAAGCTGTGGAAAAGAACTCTGAAACCTGTGACATCACATCTAGGCAACAGCATGACCTGCACACCTGTTGCCAAGGCAACAGCCACCATATTCCTAGAACCCCTTTCCAAGCTAAAACTGGTCCTTGGCAGAAACATCCTTTCCAATACAACCCTAGAGCTATCTGGGAGGTGACATTGGGCCATTTATGCCTTGGAACTTGCTTGTCATACTTTATATCAAAGGTGTTAAAATATCCTACTATTAAATTTAAGGTTTGTCCTTCAGTCAAACAAAGGAGTCAAATAGAATTGTGAACAAAATGGTTTCTATACTGCATCAATAAACTCATGCCACTTCTCTGTACATTCTAACAGGAATATAAGCTTGATAGCTTCAAAAGTATGGAATAACATGTTGAAAATACAGACCGGATCTGCACCCAGCAGGTGGGGTTCTTCCACAGCCCTCTGTGCATGTGTCCTTCCAGAAAAGAGCTGTTCTCCCAGGAGTGCTCTCTTTCCTATACTCAAAGGTAAGCTTTCCACTTTCAAATAACTGTCCAGAGAAGGACCTGCTAGAACACTGGAACAGTGGAGCAGCTTGGACAGAACCCTTTCAGTCTCCATCTACACCCAGGAGCTGGGGCTATTCAACAGCCCACTGTGCATAGGTCCCACCAGAAGAGAGCTAGTATCCCAGAAGTGCTGATACAAGCTTAGATGCCCACAGAAAGGACAAGCTGCAGCCAGAGACAGAAAGACCAACTAACAGCAGGGATAACCAGATGGCAAAAGAAAAGTGCAAGAAACTTTCCAACAGAAACCAAAGCTATTTGGTATCAGAACCCAGTTCTCCAACCACAGCAAATCCTGGTACCCCAACACACTGGAAAAGCAAGATTTGGATTTAAAATCTCATCTCATGATGCTAATAGAGGACTTTAAGAAGGACATATATAACTCCCTTAAAGAAACACAGGAGAACACAGGTAAACAGGTAAAGTACTTAAAGAGGAAACACAAAAATGGCTTAAAGAATTACAGAAATACACAACCATACAGGTGAAGGAATTGAACAAAACCATCTAGGATCTAAAACCAGAAATAGAAACAATAAAGAAATCACAAAGGGCGACAACTCTGGAGATAGAAAACCTAGAAAGAGATCAGGAGTCATAGATTCAAGGATCACAAACAAAAGACAGAGGACAGAAAAATCTTAGGTGCTGAAGATGCCATAGAAAACATTGACATAACAGTCAAATAAAATGCAAAATGCAGAAAGCTCCTAACCCAAATGATCCAGGAAATCTAAGACTCAATGAGAAAGCCAAAACTAAAGATAATAGGTATAGAAAAGAGTGAAGATTTTCAACTTAAAAAGCCAGTAAGCATCTTCAACAAAATTATAGAAGCAAAAATCCCTAACCTAAAGAAAGAGATGCCCATAAACATACAAGAGGCATACAGAACTCCAAATAGATTGGACGAGAGAAGAAATTCCTCCAGTCACATAATAGTCAAAACACCAAACACATAAAACAAAGAAAGAATATTAAAAGCATTAAGGCAAAAAGTTCAAGTAACATATAAAGGCAAACCTATCAGAATTACACCAGACTTCTCACCAGAGTCTATAAAAGCCAGAAGATCCTGGGCAGAGGTTATATAGACCTAAGAGAACACAAATGCCAGCTGAAGCTGATATACCCAGCAAAACTCTCAATTAAAATAGATGGAGAAATCAAGATATTCCATTTTAAAAACAAATTTACATAATATCTTCCTACAAATCTATCCTTTCAAAGGATAATAAATGGAAAATTCCAAAACAAGGAGAGAAACTACACCCTAGAAAAAGAAAAATAATAATAATTATAATCTTTTTTTTAACAAACCAAAAAGATGATAGCCATATAAACATAATCACAAAAAACTAACAAAAAAGCTAACCAAAAAAAAAAATAACAGGAAGCAACAATCACTTTTTCTTAATACGTCTTAATAACAATGGATTCAATTCTCTAATAAAAAGACACAGACTAACAGACTGGATATGTAAAGAGGACCCAACATTTTGATGCATACAAGAATCCCACATCAGTGACAAAGACAGATACTACTTCAAAGTAAAAGGCTGGAAAACAATTTCTAAGCAAATGGTCCCAAGAAATAAGCTGGAGTAGCCATTCTAAAATCAAATAAAATCAACTTTCAACATAAAGTTATCAAAAAAGATAAGGAAGGACACTTTATGTTCATCAAAGGAAAATCTACAAAGAACTCTCAATTCTGAATGTCTATGCCCCAAATACAAGAGTACCCACATTCATAAAACAAACTTTACTAAAGCTCAAATCACACATTGCACCTCACACAATAATACTAGGAGACTTCAACACCCTACTCTCATCAATGGACAGATGATGGAAACAGAAACTAAGCAGAGTCACAGTGAAACTAACAGAAGTTATGGAACAAATGGATTTAACAGGTATCTATAGAATATTTTATCCTAAGTTAAAAGAATATACCGTCTTCTCAGCAAATCACATTACCTTTTCAAAACTGACCATATAATCAGTCACAAAACAGGTCTCAACTGATAGAAGAAGACTGAAATAATCCCAGGCATCCTAACAGATCATCATGGACTAAGGCTGGTCTTTAATAACAACAAAAACAATAGAAAAAACACATACATATGGAAGCTGAACAATACTGTATTCAATGATAACTTGGTGATGGGAGAAATAAAAAAAGAAATTAATGACTTTTTAGAACTTAATGAAAATGAAGCCGCAACATACCCAAACTTATAAGACATGATGAAAGCAGTGCTGAGAGAAAAACTCATAGTTCTGAGTGCCTCCAAAACAAAATGGGAGAGAGCATACATTAGTATCTTGATAAAATATCTGAAAGCTCTGGAACAAAAAGAAGCAAATACATCCAAAAGGCGTAAACAGCAGAAAATAATCAAACTCAGAGCTAAAATCAACCAAGTAGAAATAATACAAACTATACAAAGAATCAACCAAACCAGGAGTTGGATCTTTGAAAAAATCAACAAGATAGATAAGCCCTTAGCCAGACTAACCAGAGGGCAAGAGACAGTATCCATATTAACAAAATCAAGAACAAAAGGGGAGACATAACAACAGAAACTGATAAAATTCAAAAAATCACCAGATCCTACTACAAAAGCCTATACTCAATGAAACTAGAAAATCTGGATGAAATGGACAATTTTCTGGACAGATAACTGGTTCCAACATTACATCAGGGTCAGATAAACAATCTAAATAGCCCCATAACCCCTAATGAAATAGAAGCATTCATTAATAGTGTCATAAAGAAAAAAAGCCAAGGACCAGATGAGTTTAGTGCAGAGTCATATCAGACTTTCCAAGAAGAACTAATACCAATATTTTTCAAACTACTCCACAAAATAGAAAGAGAGGGAACACTACCTAATTCATTCTATGAAGCCACAATTACTCTGATATTTAAACATCACACAAAGACCCAACAAAAAAGGAGAAATTCAATTTCCCTTATGAATATTGATCCAAAAATACTCAATAAAATTCTTGCCAATGGAATCCAAGAACACATCAAAACGATCATTCATCATGATCAAGTAGTCTTCATTCCAGGAATGCAGGAATGTTCAATATATGGAAATCCATTAATGTAATGGACTACATATACAAATTCAAAGAAATAAAAACAAATGATCATTTCATTAGATGCAGAGAAAACATTTGACAAAATCTAACACCCCTTCATGAGTAAAATCTTGGAGAGGTCAGGAATTCAAGGCCCATACCTAAACATGGTAAAAGCAATATACAGCAAATCAGTAGCCAAGACTAAATTAAATGGAGAGAAACTTGAAGCACTCCCACTAAATTCAGGAACTAGACCGGCTGTCCACTCTTTCCATATCTATTAATATAGTACTCAAAGTCCTAGCCAGATCAATTAGAAAACAAAAGAAGGTCAAAGTGATAAAAACTGGAAATGAAGAAGTCAAAATATCACTATTAGCAGATGATATTATTGTATACTTAAGTGACCCCCAAAATTCCACCTAAAACTAATAAACAACTTCAACTTCGGTAAAGTAGTTAGATACAGAATTAGCTCAAACAAATCAGTAACCTTCCTCTACTTAAATAATAAACAGACTGAGAAAGAAATTAGGGAAAGAACACTCTTCACAATACTCACAAATAACATAAAATGCCTTTGTGTGACTAACTAAGCAAGTGAAAGATCTGTATGACAATCACTTCAAGTCTCTGAAGAAAGAAATCGAACATCTCAGAAAATGGAAAGATCTCCCATGCTCATGGATTGGCACAATTATTATATTAAAAATGGTAATCTTGCTTAAAGCACTCTACAGATTCAATGCAATACCCATCAAAATTAGAACTCAATTCATCATGGAGTTAGAAAGAGCAATTTGCAAATTTTTCTGGAATAACAAACTAACCCAGGATAGTGAAAAATAATCTCAACAATAAGAGACAGTATAGCTGAATCACCATCCCTGACTTCAAGCTGTACTATAGAGCAATTGTGATTAAAACTGCATGGTATTGATACAGTGACAGGAAGGTAGACCTGTGGAATAAAGTTGAAGACTCAGAAATGAACCCACGCATCTATAGTCACTAGATCTTTGACAAAGGAGCTAAAACTATCCAGTGGGGGAAAAATAGCCATTTCAACAAATGGTCCTGGTTCAATTGATGGTTAGCTTGTAGAATAATGCTAATCTATCCATTCTTATCTCCTTGTACTAGCTCAAGTCCAAGTGGATCAAGGATCTCCACATAAAACCAGATACACAGAAACTAACAGAAAAGTAATGGGTATGTCCTCCCCCACCCCAGTCTTTTTAAGTGGAAGTTTCAAAAGGTTGCTAGCCACTGCTTCCCACGTAGGGTGGAGCAGCGCTCAGACCAAGGTGAAACCCATTGTTCTCCAAGGACACTAGCTACCCGGAAGCCAACCTCCTGCAGAGCAAGCAGAACCAGTTTTGCTGACCTGTTTCCAGCCTTTGGGAGAAGTCATCTTGCTCCACCTATATTTGGAGACCTTCATTAAACTTTGAGCCTTGAACAGGAAATTTGTCTTGGCTCCATGTTTCTCTTGCCACTCTCTTCCTATCCCCAGCTTTCCTCCCAGGGAACCCAGTAACCCATTTGAATGTAGCAGCAGGAGGAAACAAGTGGGGTAAAGTCTAGAGCACATGGGCACTAGGGGAAGGTTCCTGAAGAGAACACAAATAGCTTATTCCCTAATCTATAAATGACAAATGGGATCTCACAAAGTCGAAAAGCTTCTGTAAGGCAAAGGACACTATCAATAGGACAAAAAGGCAACCAACAAATTGGGAAAAGATCTTTAACAATCCTACATCCGATAGAGGAATAATATCTAATATTTACAAAGAACTCAAGAAGTTAGACTCCAGAGAACCAAATAACCCTATTAAAATTGAGTATAGAGCTAAACAAAGAATTCTTAACCGAGGAATACCGAATGGCTGAGAAGCACCTAAAGAAATGTTCAACATTCTTAGTCATCAGAGAAATGCAAATCAAAACAACACTGAGATTCTACCTCAGACCCATCAGAGGGGCTAAGATCAAAAACTCAGGACAGCACATGCTGGCAAGGATGTGGAGAAAAAGGAACACTCTTCCATTGCTGCTGGGATTGCAAGCTGGTACAACCACTCTTGAAGTCAGTTTAGTAGTTCCTCAGAAAATTAGACATAAGAGGACCCAGCTATACCCCTTCTGGTCATATACCCAGAAGATGCTCCAACATGTAATAAGGACACATGCTCTACTATGTTCATAGTAGCCTGTTTATTATAGCTAGATACTGGAAAGAACCCAGATGTCACTCAACAGAGAAATGGATACTGCAAATGTGATATATTTACACAATAGAGTACTACTGAGCTATTAAAAACAATGAATTTATGAAATTCTTAGGCAACTGGACGGAAGTGGAAAATATCATTCTGAGTATGGTAACCAAATCACAAAAGAACACACATGGTATGCATTCACTGATAAGTGGATATTAGCCCAAAAGCTTGCAGTGCTCAAGATATAATTCACAGACCACATGAAGCTCAAGAAGAAAGACCAAAGTGTGAATACTTCAGTCCTACTTAGAAGGGGGAACAAAGTACTCATGGGAGGAGAGACAAAATGTGCAGCAGAGGCTGAAGGAAAGATCATCCAGAGACGGCCCCACCTGAGGATCCATTCTATATACAGTTACCAAACCCAGACACTCTGGTGGATGCCAACAAGGGTTTGCTGACAGAGCCTGATATAGCTGTGTCCTGATAAATACAGAGGGGAATGCTCTCAGCCAACCACCAGACTGAGCACAGGGCCCTCAGTGGAGGAGCTAGAGAAAGATCCCAAGGAACTGATGGGGTTTGCAAGCCACATAGGAGGAACAACAATATGAATCAACCAGTACTCCTAGAGCTCCGAGGACTAAACCACCAACCAAAGAGTACACATGAAGGGACCAATTGCTCCAGCGGGATATGCTGCAGAGAATGGCCTTGTTGGACATCAGTCAGAACAGGGAGGCCTTTGGTTCTGTGAAGGCTAGTTGCCCCAGTGTAGGGGAATGCTAGTACAGTGAAGAGGCAGTGAGTTTGTTAGTGAGCAATGGGTCGGGAGATGGACAAGGGGTTTTTGGAGGGGAAACCAGGAAAGAGGATAACATTTAAAACATAAGTGAAGAAAAATATCTAATAAAAAAGAAAAAATGCAAAGTATATGGCAGAGGAAAAATGTTGAGTTCATAGCTTATATATTAGCTATTAACTAAATGTGCTTAATTCCAGCTTTCAGAAGATTTAATACTTATTGTCTCTGAAGGCACCTATGCTGACATGCACTCACACACACACACACACACACACACACACACACACACACACACACACTTAAAAAAAAGTAAAAGGAAAATACAGACTGCAAACATCCATTTACAAACTCTCCTAATTGCTCTGAGTCTGGTGAGATAGTATGCTGGCATTACGTATAACTTCATCTGTATCTTAAAGTATCACTCTTAAAAATAATATCCTTTTTTAATAGTTTTATATTGCATATGAGTAAGGTCGCTTCTAGCCTATTGTGATGAATCCCAGCCTTTATGGTGCATAAAAACAAATGGAAATTCAAGCATGAGGTCCATTTTTCATTTAGAAATGTAGGTTTAATCAATTTTTTATGAGTCTTTAAAAGCACCAATGCATAGAACTTTGCAGTAGGTCACATGCTCACTCACACACACACACACACACACACACTCATACTCTACTGGCTGGCTTTTTATGTCAACTTGACACAAGTTGGAGTTATCACAGAGAAAGGAGCATCTCTTAAGAAAATGCCTCCATGAGATCCAGTTGTAAAGCATTTTCTCAGTTAGTGATCAAGGGGAGCTGGCCCAGCCCATTGTTGGTAGTACCATCCCTGGGCTGGTAGTCTTGAGTTCTATAAAATGTGAGGTGAGCAAGCAAGGGGAAGCAAGCCATAAGCAGCATTCCTCTAAGGCTTCTGCATTCACTCCTGCCTCCAAACTCCTACCTGTGTGAGTTCCTGCCCTGACTTCCTTTGGTGATGAACAGCAATGTGGATGTGTAAGCTGAATAAATCCTTTCCTCCCCAAGTTGCTTCTTGATCATGATATTTTGTGCAGGAATAGAAACCCTGACTAAGATATAACTAGTCACTATCTCAGTTAACACATCTTACTAATTTTATTGAGTTTTTGTATTGTTTTTCTTTTAATACTTAAAAAATAAACTGAAAATATAATCATGCAATTCTAATTGGAAGGGCAACTTTATTTCAATTAGTGATTTGATTAGTACAATTTCAGAATTTGTTTTCCTTAGCTTTTGATATTCTCAATGTGCCATATGAAAATAAAGTATTTCATGTGCTACTGAAATGATATATTTCAGTTGCCTAAAGTTTTATTTATTTTTATAAAATGAAACAATGTGTAATTTACCAGTATTCCCATAATGTCTTGGCTTCCAAGGTGTTCAATGTAAGCTCATAAGCTTACATTGTTTGTTTATTTGTTATGTAAGCTACTTACTTCATAACGGTTTGTTAAACTCATCACCTTGGTAGATCTCTTCAGATTATAGAAATAATCTGAATAAATATAAAATAAATAAATATATTGCTTGACGCTTAAATAGATTTATGTTTGTAAAATGGATTTTATGTTGGAAAGATAGCAAAACAAAACTATTAATTTGAAAAAACATGGCAATTCATATTAGTCAGAAATTCATTAGGTTAATTCAGATGTGAAATTTCATACTTTTCTCTCCTTTCCTTCATATCTTCTAATTTCTTTTAGAAAGGAAATATTCTTTGCACATTTGGAGCTGTCCCTATTTTCATTTTATTTACATAAGCATAGCAGGCATGCAGTCAGATGTCTGCCTCCCCTATCTCTTCTTTTTCTCTTTGTGTGTGAATTTTGGCAATGAGACAGGCAGCAAGAGCTGCTGTTCCTTTAAAATTTCTGTTTACAATGACTGAAAGGTTTAAAAAATAAGAAATCAATATATGAGCATCTGTATCTCATACTGAAGGGATAGTAGTTATTTTCTAGGTGAATACACACATGGCCCTGAAAATTGGTCGTTATTCTTGTCTGGGAACACATCTCTTTTAAGAGAGTCCAGGTTCAGTAATGCTTTAATTTGCAAGACTAACCAAGCTGAACCATCACTGAAATGTATGTGGACTTAAATCAAAAGGATTGTGTTAGAAATAGACACCATTAACCCTAGTGCACTATCACTCCAGCCTTATGAAATAGGAAAGCCAGTGGTGTAAAGTATAGGAAATTACCAGAGTATAGCTCAGGCCTTTGAAGCTGCTGAACTCTAATGTCAGTCTTATTTTGAAAAGCTACTTATTTTCACAGGATTATTTTATACATATTTATTTTTGTTTCTCTCTTGATTTATTCATTGCTTCTGCAACAATTTCCTGGATACAGCAATATGTTATGCTTTGAAATATTTAATTTTGAAGATACAAACATGAGAAACAAATTGTCTTTTTTAAAATGTTTGTGTATATGTGTTCATATCTGTAGTTTTCACTACTGTACATGTATTTGTAGCCCCCTCATCAATATAAAGTTTTACTTCTCAAGTTTTTCTCCACCTTATATTTTGATACAGGACTTCTTACCGAATCCTGAACTAAACAATTTTTATAAACTGGCTTTCCAGCAAGCCCCATTGATACTTTTGCTTCTAATTCTTTAGTGCTAGGAAGGCAGACATGCCAATTGTGCCCAGCTTCTGTGGGCACTGAAGACTAAACATAGTACCCAATGACAGCCATCTTATCATCATCCAATTCTCTGTCCTTATATGCTAGTAATCCTATTTCAAAAGTAAGGAAGCAACATAATTTATGATAACTGGAATTCATGTTGATACAGGTTGCATAGTTGCCTCCTCAAGATCCATACCATAATATATAAATCACATTTTATAGAAGAAAATAAAGCAGAGTATCTAAGTGTTCTCTATGTATTGAAAATTACATTATAGACCTTTGTTTTTACCATCCTGTCTTTATCTCCAATTCATGAATATTAAATTCTGCCTCATTATACTTCATTTTTAAAAGAAATGTGTTTTGGTTTAATTCTATGTCTAGTTTCTTGGACTAAATTAACCAAGTTGTAGTATCAACTTACTATGTATTGTCTAGAATCTGCTCTAACTTAGACATAACACAATCACACAAGCAAAAGCTTAGTCTTGAAGATAATATTAAGGCTAGGATAAAAATTTAAATATATATTTCATAATGATTAAATTATTATTCAAAAATCAAATAGACATTTGAAACCAGAGTCAGAATTTTAAATATTCAATCAACAGTATTCATGGAATTTTGTTTTGTTTTGTTTAACATCATCTTTATCCTTATATGGACACCTTGGGTGTAAGATATGATATAATGGTAATTTCTTGATGTGAAGAGCATTTGTCTAGCATCATAGAAATGTCAACATGTAGAAAGAAATAAAAATAATAAAAGTCTATTCGCAAATATCAAAGATGAAAAAATAGGCAACCCAGCATGACAAGGCTTCAGTCAGCCACAAACAGAAACAAGTCTATTCAGACTCCACCAGAAAAATCCAAGTGCTTAGATGATTGCAGAATACTTTAAATTCTGGAAAGAGAAATATACTTAGAGATTCAAGGGAGGAAATCATGTTTGAAGAAAATGTATGTCAAGACACATCACAATTATTTTAAACTCTAGCATTTGCAACAATGTGAGTGAATCTGGAGGACATAAACATTATAATAAAATACTGGTTACTAATGTCTGGGAGTATTAAACTCCCAGTTTAATGGCTAGTGGTAGTAAATGAAGAGATATTGCCCAAAGATATAATTTTAAATGGGAGGAACAAGATTCAGACATGTATTGTACAATAATGTTAACTGTGTGAGGTGACAGGATGCATCAGTTTTACTCTATCCACAATGTAGACATATCAAATTATTATTTTAAATCTGAGTTTAGACTGTTACTATTTAAAAAATAAACTCCTAAAGAGAAGCAATACTTAGCGGCTAAAGGAAAAACTAACACTTTGCCTAAAGCATGAAACAATGTGATTGACAGTAAATTTCTCATGCAAAATAATAGAAACTCAATAGAAGTGACCTGAGATTTTCAATGTAAATAGCAAACAACTGTGAACCCAATCACATAGAAGCTCTGACTCTACTGTGACTATACAGGAGATGTGACCTTAATGTCAGCTAAATCAAGTCAGCAGGGAGATTCCTCATCTTGTGGAATAATAAGCAAAAGCAGCAGTGGAGGTGGATTACATAGATGTAGCAACTGAATGATCTTCAGAGAAGTAGAATGATCAGTTCAAGAAAGGAATATTGTAAGATAGCTGGACATCTTAGCAGGCACACATATTGTTAACCTTTCTTATACTCAGGTTTCAACCTGTTACCCAGTTAATAGAAAGGGAAGTATCATATTTTCTCTACCAGAGATACATCTCTACCAGATGTAGAGGAAGAGGTATTTGGGTGTGATGGATTGTATATGCTTGACCTGGGGAATGGCACTATTTGGAGGTGTGGCCTTGTTAGGCTAGGTGTGTCACTGTGGGCGTGGGCTTAAGACTCTCATCCTAGATGCCTGGAAGCCAGTATCTGCTAGTAGTCTTCAGATGAAGATGTAGAATTTTCAACTCCTTCTGCACCATACTTGCCTGGATACTGCAATGTTCCTGCCTTGATGATAACGGACTGAACCTCTGAACCTGTAAGTCAGCCCCGATGAAATGTTTTTGTAAGAGTTGCCTTGGTCATGGTGTCTGTTTACAGCAGTAAAACCCAAAAGAAGACACTAAAACCCAAACTTGCAGAGACCCATTAAGAGAAAATTAATTCTACGGCTAAATGAATAAAACCTGAGATATTCTGACCTATTGTGGAGGAATGGCATTCTAAACATGTCAGCACATAGTATTGCACCATCCTTTAACAGTTATTCTACTGGTGTCTGTCAATGTCCCAGACAGGGGACCATCACTTAACAAAGCTGATTCCTCTGAAGGCATAACAAACAATCGGGAAGATTACTTTCCCCCTTAGTGATCTACTGTACTTATAGTCCCAGAAGAACCTCCCTTGGAACAGCTGCTTTTAAATATTCACTGCTAATCCTGTTTCCTTTCTATGAAAACGTTTAACTTTTACCTTTCTTTCTGTTTTCTTTGGGATGCTGATCCCACGGCTCTAAAATCTCTTAGTACTTCTCTGGAGAATATTTCTGCCCTTCTCCAGTTGCTGCCAAAACTGCTTTACTTATTATAACCAAAAAATGCACACGTGTTTTCCATTCTTCATCTTCTCCATACTTTCCTCCAAGAAGGTGCTAAATTTAAATACTTGTATCCTTTACTAATAAAATGGACATTAAACACGTCTCTCTGAAGCAAGAAGGAAATGGTATGTGTAATGTGAATGCTACTTGGTTTGTGCTTTGCACAGACTACTCTTCTGACAAAATACGTTGAAACCTAAAACCCTTGTTGGCAAGGAGTTCATGTATTCTTTAGCCCCAAAGAATGGAATTAAGATAATCTATTCTGATAACAATAAAAATTCCCATTTTAGAGACTAATTCCCATTAGTCTGTTTATGGGACTGTTTAGAAGGTTTATCTGATCTTGCTTTAACTTTGGTACCTGGTATCTGTTTAGTAAATTGGCCATTTCACCCAAATTTTTCCCTTTTGTTGAGTATAAGCTTTTGTAGTAGGATCCAAAGATTTTTTGAACTTACTGTTTCTGTTGTTATATCTTCCTTTTCTTCTCTGATTCCTTTAATTTGGATACTGTCTCTGTGCCCTCTGATTAATCTGGCTAAGGGTTTATCTATCTTGTTGATTTTCTCAAAGAACCAGCTCTTGGTTTTGTTGATTCTTTGTATAGTTCTTTTTGTTTCTAATTGGTAAATTTCATCCCTGAGTTTGATTATTTCCTGCCATCTACTCCTCTTGGGTGTATTTGCTTCATTTTGTTCTAGAGCTGTCAGGAATGATTATTATTTTTTATTTTTTTAGAGGCACTCAGAGCTATGAGTTATCCTGTTAGCACTGCTTTCATTGTGTTCCATAATTTGGAGTATGTTGTGCCTTCATTTTCATTGAATTGTAAAAAATCTTTAATTTCTTTATTTCCTCCTTGACCAACTTATTGTTCATTGAGTCATTAATGAACATTATCATTGTTCAGCTTCCATGTGTATGTGGCCTTTCTGTTGTTTTTGTTGTTATTGAAGACCAGCCTTAGTCCATGATGATCTAATAGGATGTGTACTATCTGGTTTTGTGTGTCAATTTGACACAGGCTGGAGTTATCACAGACAAAGGAGTTTCAGTTGGGGAAGTGCCTCCATGAGATCGAGCTGTCAGATATTTTCTCAATTAGTGATCAAGGGCAGAGGGAGCCTTGTGGGTGGTACCACTCTAGGCTGGTATTCGTGGGTTCTATAAGAGAGCAGGCTGAGCAAGCCAGTAAAAAAACACCCCTCCATGGCCTCTGCATCAGCTCCTGCTTCCTGATTTGCCTGAGTTCCAGTCCTGTCTTCCTTTGGTGATGAACAGCAATGTGGAAGTACAAGCTGAATAAACACTTTCCTTGCCAACTTGCTTCTTGGCCATAATGTTTGTGCAGGAATAGGAATCCTAAGACAGAATTCATGGGATAATTTCAATCTTTCTGTATCTGTTAAGACCTGTTTTTGTGACAGATTATATGGTCAGTTTTGGAGAAGATACCATGAGTTGCTGAGAAGAAAGTATTCTCTTTTGTTTTAGGATGAAATGTCTAATAGATATTTATTAAATCCATTTGATTCATAATTTCTGTTAGTTTCACTGTTTCTCTGTTTAGTTTCTGTTTCCATGATCTGTCTATTGATGAGAGTGGGATGTTGAAGTCTCCCACTATTATTGTGTAAGGTGCAATGTGTGCTTTGAGCTTTAGTAAAGTTTCTTTTATGAATGTGTATTTCCTTGCATATGGAGCATAGATGTTCAGTATTGAGAGTACTTCTTGATATATTTTTCTTTTGATGAGCATGAAGTGTCCTTTTTTACCTTTGTTGATGACTTTTGGGTGAAAGTCAACTTTATCTGATATTACAATGCCTACTCCAGCTTGTTTCCTGGCACAATTTGCTTAGAAAATTATTTTCCAGCCATTTACTCTGAGGTAGTTTAGTTTTTCTACTACCAGGGGAAAGAACCTGTCAAGTCCATATCCAGAGTCTAGGCATGGCTCCCCATTGACACTGAGGGACATTTCCTCTATGCAGCAAAATGTTAGGTCCTATTTACATATCCAGTTTGTTAGTTTATCTCTTATTGGGGAATTGAATCCACTGATGTTAAGAGATATTCAGGAATAGAGATTGTTGATTCCTCTTATTTTTGTTGCTAGAGGTAGAAGCTGGAAAGAGCCCAGATGTCCCTCAACAGAGGAATGGATGCAGAAAATGTGGTACATTTACATAATGGAGTACTACTCAACTTCATATGAATATCAATGAGTTCATAAAATTCTTAGGTAAATGCATGGATCTAGAAAATATCAAACTGGGTAATTAGCTCAGTAACAAAAAAAATCACATACTTATGGGTGGGTATTAGGCAAATGAGCTTAGAAAACCCATGATACAACTCACAGACCACATGAAGCTCAAGAGGAGAGAAGACCAAAGAGTGGATGCTTTATTCCTACTTAGAAGGGGAAAACAAAATACTCAAGGGAAGTAGAGGGTTTGTGGAACTTGGGAGGAAGAAAGGGGGAGGAGAAAAGAAGGCAGGAATCGGGTATGGGAGGAGATGGAGGAGATGTCCCAGGGGTGAGAAAATTGGACAGAGGTGTGTAGCAGTGGGGTATCAGGAGCTGGTGGTAGCAACCAGAAAGTCCCAGAAGTCAGGTAAGCAAGAGCCTCCCAGGACTTCAAAGTGATGACATCAGCTGAAATACTCCACAAAGCAGGGGAAAGAACCTGTCAAGTCCATATCCAGAGTCTAGGCATGGCCCCCCAGTTGATGGATGGGGTCACCCACTCACCTCCAAAATTTTAACTCAGATTTGCTCCTGTCTAAAGGAAATAAAGGGACAATCAGTAAAACAGAGACTGAAGGAAAGGCTATCCAGAGACTGTTCCACCTGTGTACCCATTCCACATGCAGACACCGAACACAGACACTATTGTGAATACCAAGAAGTGTTTGCTGGCAGGAACCTCATGTAGCTGTCTCCTGAAAGACTCTGCTAGATCCTGACCAATAAAGATGCTGATGCTCATAGACAACCATGGGACTGATCACAGGGTCCCCAATGGAGGAGTTAAGGGAAGCTGAAGGAGCGGAAGGGGCCTTATCTGGCATCAATGGGAGGGGAGGCCCTTGGTACTATGAAGGATTGAAAAGACAATGTAGGAAAATGCAAGGGTGGTGAGACTGCAGGGAGTGGGTAGGGGGTTGGGGGAGTACCCTCATAGAAGCAGGGTAAGGGGGAATAAAATGAGGGGTCTACAGAGGGGAAACTGGGAATGGTGATTTTTGGACCTCTGAAACCTGTGACATCACATCTAGGCAACAGCATGACCTGCACACCTGTTGCCAAGGCAACAGCCACCATATTCCCAGAATCCACTTGGCTAACCTACCACCTTTACCTGTGGCCACATCACTAACCATATATAATAGGAAGACCCCTCAGATCTCTCTTTCTCTTCCCTGCTTCTCTTTCCACCACCACCTTGCTCATTTCTCACTCAATAAATCTCACATGGAACTGTTTGGCCCAGTGCAGTCTTTCTGGAACAAACCAATGTTCACAACAGGGATAACATTTGAAATGTAAATAAATAATATAAAATTAAGTTTACTATACTAAAAAAAAAATCCCTGCTTGGGCACAGTTTTTATTAAAATGTTATATCAGATCATAACTAAGTACAAAAGGTCTTGAATTGATCTCCTCTGAAATAGTTTTGGATGCTTGTATAATAAGGCAAATTATGTCCTCTGAGTCAACTTTTATTGGGAATTTTCTATTCATGTCTCCCTTACTGTATATTCATGTGATTAAACTTTTCTGAACCTTTGATAGGGACATATACAGTAGAAAATAGTACACATACATATACTCAGAATTCACCTATTTAGTTATGCTTCTGAGTAACAAAATTCCTCCTTCTTCTACACCCCTGAAAAGGAAGCTGCAAACAATAAGTAGAGTCCCGAGTTCCTCACTGTCACTCTTTATATTTTATTTTTTCCTGATGGCTTTGTTTTGAATTCATGCTATTTTGTAATTTGTGGGTACTTTAGTTTCTCAATAAGATGTCAAGAATCTAAAAACACTTGGGCAAGACCATAACAACTGGTAATATTTATTAAAAATAACTTTTAAATTATTTGATCAATGAGAATAAAAACCCATGAAAGTAAGACCCTGTTTCTAATAGACTGTCTATACTTGCAATTTCAAATGTAAGAAAATAGAGAAGAGAAATTGCCAGCAAATAAATACAGGTTGGCCAATACAGGATGCAGTAGGGTCTCTAAAATGAAACTAGAACTAGTGAAATGGTGATGTGTCCCAGGCTGTCATGATATTAAAATGTACATTTTGTTTGTAAAATTGTTTTCCAATCTGTTATATTAGGGAAGTGCTTTCTGAGACTAACCTTGGTAAAATTACTCTGCCTGCATTTTCTAATATTGTGACTTCTTTTCTCTTTTATGCACCATTATAAATTCTGATTGGACCTCATCCAAGAATTAATAATGCTAACTTATAAATGATTTTTTCAAAAATATTTATAGAGTCCACAATATCTAGAGTATTTTGCAATGCCTTACTTATTGTTATGATGACAAATGGAATTTACTATATTCTTAATAACAAAACGTATGTAGAAAAATACTGTTTCTGAAAAAAAAATGCAGGAGATAGTTCCAGGATATCAAGATCCATATTCCTACATTCCATAAAACAAATACAAGACCAAAACCAAAAGACAGCAACATGTACTCAGCATTCAAAGGGGGCTTTTCCTTTAGCAAAATGATTGTTCACCCTTCTGACAGTCAGAATTCTGAATGTCCTTTACCTCCTCACGGAAGCTCTTGATGACAAAGAAGCCTCAATTTGGAAGGCTGAAACTAGAAACACACTAGATTTCATCAAGCTTTGCTGACCTTTGAATACTTGATTCCTTTCTAGTAATGCCAGCCCCATAAACACTGCTCATTCAGTTGATGATCCTTGTAACATCACCATAGAGAAAACTGAAGAAAGAGTTACAGCTTTTCTCTTCTCAGTTTGATTGTACTGTTATTTTAATATAAGATTTTGAACTAAAAATACCATAGCCTTTCCAGCAAGTATCATAGATAGTCAAAGAAACTCCTGCCCCTCTTGAAGAGCAAAGCAAAGCAAGGTTTGGACAGTCAAAAAAAAAAAAAAAAAAAAAAAAGCAGCACTGAAATGTACCCTTCAGAGGTCCAAGGTACTGAACCTCTGAAGTACCCCAAGTAGCTTTTAATAGCACCACATGAGGTAACTAGCTATGGTTTCTGTTATGTAAGGGGTAACAGATGCAAGTTGGGTTTGTGGTTTTGCATTTTGCATTCCATTGATTCTCCTGTTGAAATTAAAGTCAAAAGAGATGTTCTTTCAGCAGACAAGCACTCTATTTCTTTTGTATGGTCTATGAAAATGTCCATGCTTGTCATCTCATATGTTGGTGGAAATCTGGAAAGAGTACAAAGATGACTAGCCATCCATTTACCATCTTAGTGGTTCTCTATAAGGGAAATACCATTCTTTCTATGTGTTTCAGAGAATGTTGATGGATAGCTTTATTTAGCTCAGGCAAATGAAAGTAGAAGTCAAGGCTAGGTAATTTAATTGTAATGGAGTAGACATCTGGGTGACCTTTATACAGTAAATTTTGAAAGACACAGATGAAACTTAAAATGTCATAGATGATTTATTTATTTTATGTATATGAGTACACTGTTGCTGTCTTCAGACACACCAGAAGAGGGCCTCAGATCCTATTACAGGATGCCTCAGTCCTACTTGGGAGAGAGAAGAAAGCAATCACAAGTGGGGAGGGAGGAAGGGACCTGGGCAGGAAAGTGGTCAGGGTGGGCAGGGGAAGAGAAGAATCTGATCTGGCATTACATGAGAGAAAAGGACTGAAACCCCAAGGGCCAACAGAAAGAATGGAAACAGGCAACATAGGGAGGTAGGAGGTTGAGGGCACCCTCCAGAATGGACTAGAGACCTAGGAGGTGAGAGACTCAGGACTTAAAGGGAGGGATTCTAGATGAAATGCCCTACAGTGGGGAGTGGGAACTTATAGAGCCTACCTCCAGAAGAAAGACAGGGTATTAAGTGAGGGATGGAGTTGCTATCTCAGAGTCAAAACTCTGACCCATAATTATTCCTGTCTGAAAGAACTACAGGAATAGAAATGGAGAGGAGCCTGAGGAAAAGAAGGCCTACCTACATGCCCAAAGTGGGATCCGGTTCAAGGGGAGGTCGCAAGAGCTGACACTATTATGGAGGCTATGGAGTGCTCACAAAAAGGAATCTATCATGACCATACTCTGGAAGACCCAACAAGCAGCTGAAAGAGTCAGATGCAGATATTTGCACCCAACCAATAGACAGAAGCTGTTGACCCCTGTGGTTGAATTAGGCAATGGCAGGAAGAAGCTGAGGAGGAGGGCAACCCTGTAGAAGGACCAGCAGTGGAAAGATATTATGTTAACTTGTTTTGTCATGGAATATCTTGGTTTCTCCATCTACAATGATTGAGAGTTTCTCTGGGTATAGTAGTCTCGACTGGTATTTGTGTTCTCATAGAGTCTGCATGAGCTCTGCCCAGGATCTTCTAGCTTTCATGGTCTCTGGTGAGAAGTCTGGTGTAATTCTGATAGGTCTTCCTTTATATGTTACTTGCCCCTTTTCTCTTACTGCTCTAAGTATTCTTTCTTTCTTTTGTACATTTGGGGTTTTGACTATTATGTGACTGGAGGTATTTCTGTTCTGGACCAATCTATTTGGAGTTCTATAGGCTGCTTAGATATTCATGGGCATCTCTCTCTTTAGGTTAGGGAAGTTTTCTTCCATAATTTTGTTGAAGACATTTGCTGGCCCTTTAAGTTGTAAATCTTCACTCTCATCAATGCCTATAATCCTTAGATTTGGCTTTCTCATTGTGTCGTGGATTTCCTGGATGTTTTGGGTTATAAGCTTTTTGCATTTTGCATTTTCTTTGATTGTTGAGTCCATGGTTTCTACAGTATCTTCGGCATCTGAGATTCTTCTATCTCTTGTATTCTGTTGTTGATATTTGCATCTATGGCCTCTGATTTCTCCCCAAGGTTTTCTATCTCCAAAGTTGTCTCCCTTTGTGCTTTCTTAGTTGTTTCTACTTCTGTTTTTAGATCCTGGAGTTTTTGCTCAGTTCCATCATTTGTTTGTTTGTGTTTTCCTGCAATTCTTTGAGAGACTTTTGTGTTTCCTCTTTCATGACCTCAGCCTGTTGATCAAAGTTCTCCTGTATTTCTTTAAGTGATTTTTGCATTTCCTCCTTATTGGCTACTAACTTCTGACCCATATTCTTCTGAATTTAAGTGATTTTTGTCTTTCCCTTGTAAGGGCTTCAAGTTTTTGATTATTTTTCTCCTGAATTTCTTTAAGAGATTTATTTATGTCCTTCCTCTGTTCCTCTAACAGCATCCTTACCAGTGATTTTAAATCCAACTCTTGTTTTTCAGGTGTGTTGGGGTATCCGGGACTTGCTGTTGTTGGAGAATTAGGTTCAGATGCTGCCATAATGCCTTGGTTTCTGTTTTCCTATGTTTACCTTTAGCTATCTAGTTCTTACTGGTGTTAGCTGGTCTTATTGTCACTGGCTGGTGCTTCATGCTGGTGGGATTGCAAGATGGTGCAATCACTTTGGAAATCAGTCTGGAGGTTCCTCAAAAATCTGGGCATGACACTTCCAGAGGACCCTGCTATACCACTCCTGGGCATATACCCAGAGGATTCCCTGGCATGCAATAAGGACACATGCTCCACTATGTTCATAGCAGCCCTATTTGTAGTAGCCAGAAGCTGGAAAGAACCCAGGTGTCGCTCATTGAAGGAATGGATACAAAAAATGTGGTATATTTACACAATGGAGTACTTTTCAGCCATTAGAAACAATGAATTCATGAAATTCTTAGACGAATGGATGGAGCTGGAGAACATCATACTAAGTGAGATAACCCAGTCTCAAAAGATCAATCATGGTATGCACTCACTGAGAAGTGGATATTCACCTAGAAATTTGGAATACCCAAGACATAATCCACATATTAAATGATGTCCAAGAAGAACAGAGGAGTGACCCCTGGTTCTGGAAGGACTCAGTGCAGCAGTATAGGGGAATACCAGAACAGGGAGGTGGGAAGGAGTAGATGGGAGAACAGGGGGAGGGGAGAGGGCTTATGGGACTTTTGGGGAATGGGGAGCCAGAAAAGGGGAATTCATTTGAAATGTAAATAAAGAATATACCGAATTAAAAAAAAAAGGACCAGCAGTCTCAATTAACCTGGAACCTCACCCCTGAGAACTCTCAAACACTGGACCACCAACCACGCAGCATACACCAGCTGATATGAGGTCCCCAACACATACACAGCAGAGGACTGCCAGGTCAGGGTTCAGTCAGAAAAGATGCACCTAACCCTCGAGAGACTAGAGGCCCCAAGGAGTTTAGTGGTCTGATTGGGTGTAGTCTGGAGGGTGGGGATATCCTCATAGAGGCAGGCATGTCGGAAGGAGGTATGGGCTATGGAACAGTTAGAGGGTCGACAGGGCAGGGAGTGATAAAATCTGGAAAGGAAATGAATAAATTAAAGACAAAAAATGTTATAAAAGAGGCTTATAAAAGTAAGGCTATTTCTTGCTATCTGAACCTACAATTGAACTCAAAGTTATGTCCATACTAAGTCTTTTATAAAGATTCAATATAAACTTTTTTAATTTAAATTTTTCATAACTTGTGAAATGAATTTCCTTTATTTTCTGTTGGGCATTCTGAAGATCCCTAAGGGTTTTGAAATCATACTGCTGGAGACAGCTGTGTTCCTGTATTTAACATTCAATGCATTTCACATTCACAGTTCTATGTTCATTTAACAAAATCTGACTATTCTTTCATGTTTGAATTTCTTACATTTTGAGCATTTATGTTGCAATGTCTTATTTATGATAAATTAATATAAATTTCTCTTCATATTATAATTATCAAATCAAACTTGACTAGATTATCAATAAAGTAGATATCATACAAAATTGAATATCAGAGTACATACAGAATTGTTAAATACTTTATTAGTAAAGCATTTGATTAAAGTATTTGATTAAAGTATTAAAGACTTTGGAGCTAAATTAGAGTTAAGCATTAGAATCAAAAATATAAGAAGTTAATTAATATCCTTATAGTGCTTACAAATATGAGGTTATTGCAAAAGTACTTGTTTGTTATTATCAATCCAAAAAAGGTTTTTACCTAACTGAAGACTTAGTGAATTTTTTTTCCAAATCTTTACCCTGGAGTAATGTTTATCCTTGATATTGAGGTGTGTTTCGCATATGCAGCAAAAGTGTCCTGTTATCATATCCATCCTGTAAATCTTTGTCTTTTCATTGAGAATTTGGTGTTATTGATATTGACAGATATCAATGATCAATGCTAATTCCTCTTATTATATGGTAGTGGTGCTGCTGCTTCTCTCTCTCTCTCTCTCTCTCTCTCTCTCTCTCTCTCTCTGTCTCTGTCTCTGTGTGTTGATCACTTCTTTTAGATATGCTGATTTGTGATTATTTATCTGCTGTGTTTTCATGTGTATATTTAACCTTGGTTTGGATTTTTCCTTCTAGCTTGTTCTGTAGGACTCTGCAGATAGATATTGTTTAATTTTGACATTATTATGAAATACCTTATTTTCTCTATTCATGGTAATTAAAAGTTTTGCTGTCTTAAAAATGTGGTATATCTACACAATGGAGTACTATTCAGCCATTAGAAACAATGAATTCATGAAATTCTTAGGCAAATGGATGGAGCTAGAGAATATCATACTAAGTGAGGTAACCCAGACTCAAAAGGTGAATCATGGTATGCACTCACTAATAAGTGGATATTAACCTAGAAAACTGGAATACCCAAAACATAATCCACACATCAAATGAGGTACAAGAAGAAAGGAGGAGTGGCCCCTGGTTCTGGAAAGACTCAGTGAAACAGTATTCAGCAAAACCAGAACGGGGAAGTGGGAAGGGGTGGGTGGGAGGACAGGGGAAGAGAAGGGGGCTTGCGGGACTTTCGGGGAGTGGGGGGGCTAGAAAAGGGGAAATCATTTGAAATGTAAATAAATTATATCGAATAATAATAAAAAAAAAAAGAAAAAAAAAACATGTGCTAATAAATTATTAAATAATTAAAAGTTACAAGCACAAATGACTCTCAAAAAAAAAAAAAAAAGTTTTGCTGTCTTAAGTTAGACTTGTTGAGCAGCTGTCATTTGTATTTTTATATCAATTATTCTTACTATTTCACTTTTCAAATTATTTTAATTTTTTATTTTTTATTATTATATATTTGCTTTATTTATATATCAAATGGTATCCTCTTTCTTTTTTACCCCTCTGAAAACCCATTCCCCCTCACCCTGCTTACCAACCCCCACCTCCAACCCCTACTTTCCTTACTTGGCATTCCCCTACACTTTGGCATTTAGTCTTCATAGCTCCAATGGCCTCTCCTCTCATTGATGTCTAAAATGCCCATCCTCTGCTACATATGTAGCTAGAGCCATGGGTAGCTCCATGTGTACTCTTTGGTTGGTGGTTTAGTCCCTGGAAGCTCTGGGAGTACTGGTTGGTACACATTATTGTTCCTCCTGTGGAGCTGCGAATCTCTTCAGCTCCTTGGGTCCTTTCTCTAGGCCCCTATTGGGGCCCCTATGCTCAGTCTATTGGTGGGCTGTGAGCTATGGGTATTTTAATCCACCTTCCAAGAAGGATCAATGTATCCACTCTTTGGTATTCCTTCTTTTTGAGTTTCAAGTGATCTGTGAGTTGTATTGTGGGTATTCCAAGCTTTTGGGCTAATATTAACTTACCAGCTAGTGTTCTTTTGTGACTGGGTTGCCTCTCTCACGATGATATTTTCTAGCTCCATCCATTTACCTAAGAATTTCATGAATTCGTCGCTTTTAATAGCTGAGTAGTATTCCATTGTGTAAATGTACCACATTTTCTGTATCCATTCTTCTGTTGAGGGACATCTGGGTTCTTTCAAGCTTCTAGCTACTATAAATAAGACTGCTATGAACATAGTGGAATATATGTCCTTATTTCATGTTGGAGCATCTTCTGAGTATATGCCCAGGAGTGGTATAGCTGGGTCCACAGGTAAAACTATGTCCAATTTTCTGATTTCCAGATTGGTTTTACAATCTTGCAATCCGAGCAGCAATGGAGGAATGTTTTTCTTTCTCCATATCCTCTCCAGCATCTGCTGTCCCCTGAGTTTTTGATCTTAGCCATTCTGACTAGTGTGAGGTAGAATCTCAGGGTTATTTTTATTTGCATTTCCCTGATGATTAATAATGTTGAAGATTTCTTTAGGTGTTTCACAGCCATTTGAGTTTCCTCAATTGAGAATTGCCTATTTAGCTCTGTACCTATTTTTACTAGGGTTACTTGACTCTCTGGAGTCTAACCTTTTGAGTTCTTTGTATACATTGGGTATTGCCCCTCTATCAGATGAAGGATTGGTAAAGATCTTTTCTTACTCTGTTGGTTGCCATTTTGTCGATTCCTGTTCTTAGAGCATAAGCCATTGTTGTTCTGTTCAGGAAAATTTCCCCTCTGCCCATGTGTTCAAGGCTCTTCCCCACTTTCTTCTCTATAAGCTTCAATGTATCTGGTTTTATGTGGTGGTCCTGTAATTTCTTAAGAGTCTGCAGCATATCTGCCCAAAACCTACTAGGTTTTACCTTCTGGGGTTTAGAGCTTGAATTGAGAAGTCAGGTATAATTCTAATAGATCTGCCTTTATATGTCCGTTGATATTTTTCCTTTGTGTACTTTAAA
Organism: Apodemus sylvaticus; assembly: GCF_947179515.1. Classification (NCBI taxonomy): domain Eukaryota; kingdom Metazoa; phylum Chordata; class Mammalia; order Rodentia; family Muridae; genus Apodemus; species Apodemus sylvaticus. The sequence goes on from NC_067476.1 coordinate 20,514,461, forward strand.
CAAGTTAGAGTTATCCGCCAAAAATGGAACCTCAATAGAAAAAAAAAATGCCTCCCTCAGGTTGATGTGTAGACACGTTTCAGGAGGGGCATTTTCTTGATGAATAATTGATGTCCGAGTGCTCAAGGAACTGTGGGTAGTGATATCCTTGGGTAGGTGTACTGGGTTGTATAAGGATCTAACTAAGTGAGCCATGAAGAACAAGCTATAAGCAATGTTTCCATATTGTCTCTGCTTCAGTTCCTACCTCCAGTTTCCAACTTGAGTTTGCCTTGGTGATGAGTTGTAATGGAGACAAGTGAGCCAAATAGATACTTTCTTCTCTGAAATTGGTTTTAGTCAGCATTTTTATAACATTATAAAGTAAACCAAGATGCATTTGTCACAGTACAAAGATATTTTTTTTTTGGATGTAGTATTTCTACTTCGCAATATGCTATGAAACAAATTTGAGCAAAAGTCCTCAAAGAATCTCTCTCAGACATAAGAAATATCAGCAATTGTAATTTCTAGGAGCATCAACTTCTCTTTGCAATGTTTTGAGTCACTGAGATAACAGATACCTTCCAAGAAATGATTAGCAAGTACAGAGTAACTGCAGAGAGGAAGGTTATAATCACACTATCTCAGCCTCTGTCAGGCTTAGTTAGTGCTTCAGCAAATGTAATGACAGCAATGACAGGTACAGAACAGAAAGGAAGATGGAGCATAAATTATTGTCTCTTTTCCTTTTGCCTTAATAAGTAGATTATCCAAGAGCATTCTCTTACCAAGAGAATTTTGCAAATGTGTCACTAAGAGTACTATCTTCACTAAATACTTGAATAGTGTTGTTACCTGTCTCACTGTTGTGAGAAAAATAGAAAAGCTCATCCAATTATGACATTTTTATTATTACGAGCCTCATTGAAACTGTATGGATGCAATTTAACTAGAGTCTGAGATAAAAATAGAATAATAAATCTTTAGTTCAACGGGATAAATTAAATATAATATGAGACTTGTTAATCTTCTAATAAAACAGAAAAACATTGTTATTTTTTAAGCCACTATTTAAATGAATATGGAATAGGAATAGAAGTTCTAATATTATTATAAAATAAATTACTCATAAACAGTATATATATTGAAATCTCTATAAACATTTCAGCTAACTCTATGCCATAATAACATGATATTAAATCAGAACAAAGCTACAAATTATGATAACCTAAAGATTCATCAAATCCATGAGTGTGTGAAAGGCTTTAAAATGAATGCTTATTTGACAAATATATCCACTCTTTGATTCTTGTGGATATTCAAGAGATAATACACTCCAAGAATATACTACACAGAAAAAAGACATATGAAAATTTAGGTTGTCAGAAAACTCACTTCTGAGTATGAAAACCTATTCCCTAAGATTTCAGATTTCAGGCACAAGAAACCTTCAATACTCTCATTAAGACTATCTTATCACATTAGTCTATTCTGTTTTCTATGAGCTACCACCTAAGTTTCCAACAATCCCATTATACTTTAGTCTCCCCTAATTGAAAAGTGGGATGAAATATTTACAGCTCCTTTCTCAAGCCTCTGCACTTAGAAGTCTGACAGCATCAGTACCACAATTGTTTGTACTCTATTTCATCAAGGAAAAGAAAGTATCCAGAAAGTATTCCCCCAAGTATAAATGATGCTTCCCTGATTTTCCTTTTCTTCTGCATTATCTCATAATTTTTTAAAATGTATATATTCAACTTTATACTTACTTGATATATTGTGACATTTTGGATACTTCATAAAGTATTTAGATCTTTGTAACTGTACTCATTGTGTTGCCAGGGTCCTGACAATTGGAATGCTCCTTCATTTGGATAAACAGTGATAATTCCAATAACTAATGTAATTTGGTTTCCAGGTCTGATGTATCCTTTTTCTAATGTGTGCACTCCTTGGCATTTGCATAAAGAAATCTCTAGATGTGTCTCCATACTTTCTTCTATCTCAGTCTTCCACCCTGCAAGTGAATGAGCTTTCCTGCTGCTGCTTCAGCCTAGTGAAGAATTTTTTCCTTTGCTACTGCCTTTCTTCTTACCTATTCTGCCATATCTTATCTATGGATACCACCTTCCTCAGGCCAGACTCCAGTCTTTAAGCCACATTATTTTTCCAGCACAAGCTTTTACCTATTCTTCCTGTCCTTATCACACACTCATTGAAATTTGGCTGTTCCTCTCATCTAGCCTTAGTCCATTCTTCCACTCTGCAAGATTTCTGGCCCAGAGGATCCACTGTACATCTCAATCTCTTTTCTTCTTGCCAATGTTTCCAAAGAGAAAAACAATTGTTTTCCAAACCTACCACAAAGAATGTCTGTACCTTACCCAGTCCTTTGACTTTATTTGTCATGATAATTATGTCAAGCTACCCTCACCCTCTCTACAGACAAAAAATACCTCCAGGTATCAGCTCAGCACATACAAACATTCTATGAGGGCAAGATAGGTATGATAACCCAATTTATCCTGTAGCCATTCCCAGCAGTGCTAATTACATTTTGTTAACTTGATACAAACTAGGATCAGCAGGGGAGAGGGAACCTCAATTGAGGAAATTATCTCATTGGACTGATCTTGGGGAAGTCTATAGAACAGTTTTTAGTAATTAATATAGTATAATATCTAGCCCATTGTGGGTGGTGTCAAGTGGTCCTGTGTTCTATAGGAAGGTAGGATGATCAAGTGTGTAAGCAATCTTCCATGGATTCTTCAGTTCCAGCCTTTAAGTTTCTACCTATATAGAATAGAGCCTGCGAGATAATAAGCTCTTTCCTCTACAAGTTGCTTTTAATGTCAGTGCTTATCACAGCAGTAGAAAGAAAACTAGGACACAAACCCTGAGTACTAGTGGAATTACCAAAGCAAGTTAAATGTTCTCCAAAAATGGCATATGATTTTTGCCTTTTGGAAGGAATGAAAAAGGTTATTTTAAAAGTGTAAAAAGTGGTCAATCTGACAGTGCCAAACACATTACTGAAAAAAGGCAAGAAAAATCCAAGTTCATTATTCTACTTATCATGAATCAAGGGAAAATAAGTCAGAAAGTGATGAAGATATTAGATAGTCAGCTTTACATCATTTCTCTCAGTCACCAATATAAGAAAAAATATCTTCAGAAAATTAGAGGACTACTCTTACATTTTTCTATGTGGAATTTATAAAACTATTCTTCAAGGGTTTTAATAATTGATCAAAGCAAATAGGATCAGTTTAAATATCTAGTGCTGACATCAACCTTATGTCAGACTCCTCAGACTTGGTGAGTTTTCAGGGATTGACACCTAATACCTAAACCCCAGAATTACCAAAAGTCTCTGCTCCCTCTGCTATCAGTCTGGTGGAAAACAAATTACAGTGGCTAATCTTGGTTGACATCTTGATACACATGGGAAGAAGAAAACCTCACATGAGCAATTTCTTCTATGAAATTGCCATATGGGTATGTTTGTGTGACATGTTTTTATTGCTATAAGATAGGAGGGTTCACTTAACTGTTGGTAGTTTTACTCCCAGACATATGATCCTGGATTATATGAGATGGCAGATCATGTGCTGGAGAGAGCAAGTCAATAATGAGTTTCTCTGCTTGGTTGCTCAACACATCTAGATAACCTCCATGCTAGCTGGCTACCTCTGCTTCAATTTTAGTTGCTTCCTGGACTTTCTCTGTACTTCTACCTAGAAATGTAAGTCAAAACAAACCCTGGACCCATGAGGAAAGGGTCAGGAGAGAGATCATGGAAACATACCTGGAGCCCAAAGATCAATTATACTATCTAAGTATTAGGGGATGGGACGGGAGGTAGCCAGATATTCATAGGAGATTAAGATAGATCATTAACTGCCCAGCTATTGAGGTATATCTTGAAATTAAAACAAAAACAAAAACAAAAACAAAAACATGGGGCCTGTTGGGATGGCTCAGTGGTTAAGAGTGCTGCTGACTGATCTTCCAGAGGTTCTCATGCCAACTCCCAGCAAGCACATTTTGGCTTACAATAATCTATAATGGAGTTTGCCCTCTTCTACTGTTTCTGAAGACAGCAACAATGTACTCACATATATAAAATAAGTAAATCTTTAACAACAATGACAAGAAAGAAAACCATAATATTTATCCCAGTAACAAAAGCAAACTGTAACATAGGTTAAAGACTCAGCCTATTTTATTCCTCTTAGATATGGGAAGGAAATATTCTGTTATAATAAAATTAGCTGTGTGTGAGCTCCTCTCTTTCTCTCTGTCTCTGTCTCTGTCTGTCTCTCTCTCTCTCTCTCTCTCTCTCTCTCTCTCTCTCTCTCTCTCTCACACACACACACACACACACACACACACACACAGAGCAGAACTTACTCTATTAAAACTAGGTAGATTGATAGACTAACCCATTGTTGTTTCTGTATTCCTTTCTTCCTTTCTTCATTACTTCCTGGTTATACTTGGTTATCTGACCCTCCTTGTAGGACATGCCATTCTAGAAAAGTTACATGAATCTATTGTATCTATTATCTTTCTCTCACAAAGCCTTAAAGAAGCTAAATCATTCCTCCTATTTTTAAATCTAAGTCCATCCAGTTCTGGGTCTCTCTTACCATCTGGTAATTCTTGTGTCTTATATACACCCTACCAACTGTTATTACACAACATAATCTTATACTAAGTAATTTGTACTATCCCTCAGCCTTTGTGTCTCAGAATCAATGTCTACCCACCCTGAGTAATTTGAGTGACTGAAGACTATCATTATCTGACTTCTCAAAGCTCAAGTTTTATGATCTACTTTCTCCACATTGATTTTGACTGTCGAAAAGTTAGGTGTTCTACCACTAAGTCTAAGATTTGTGTCTTATTAATTGAGCTATCTTATCCACCCGCTGGTCCACTTAAATACATCTATCCCAGATTTATCCTTCTGTCTCATATTCTCACAGTTCTTATATACTTTTTCTATATCTTTTGACCTTTCTTGTCATTTATCTTTTATACTTTTTCTTTTAACATTTATCTGGACAGACTGATTTTCATGTGACAATGCAGCTAATCCAGACAATATTTCCCTGAGGATTTCATGATGGTCCTCATTTCCATGGCCAAGACCATGTTTATGATCTATTATATCTCAGGGACTCTCCACACAATTGCTTCTCACACAGAGATGGCTTCTTTCTCAATAACATCTCTTGTGACATGTCCTTATATCATACTTCTACCCTATTTAATTGTAGGGTTGACCATAGAGAGGTGTCTTTCTCTAAGATTTAGATAACCTCTACATAATTTAACTTACCTAGGTCAGGGTACAACTGTATCTTTCTAAAGAATACCTTAAAGTTCAATGCTTTAATCTAAAAAAAAATCCTTACCTTCTCATAAAAACAAAATGAAAGCAAAACCAAAAATTAAATGAACCTACCTTATTTTGGGAGATTAATACATTTATTTTAAATCTAGATCCCATACTTGGAGTCTTAGCTAAACCTTTTTTTTATTTAATTGAAAATAATTATTTTTAGCTTGTTTTTTGATATAATATATTCTGATTATCTTCTCTCCTCTTCTAACTCCTCCTACTTTTTCTCCTATCCAGATCCATATCCCTTTTGTTTCTCATTAGAAAAATGTGGCAAGGGTGTGGGAGACCTGGTAAAATAACAAATTCAGCTACTAACAGATTCAGGGATTAGAGTTGGCTCACCCCAACATCTATCAGTCTATGAACTGCTGAGGTTCTTGAATGGGACTGGTCCTATAGAACCAATGGTACCAGATTGGATCTCCATGACACAGAGAACCAATAGGATATGCACTTTTGCTAATGTAGTAGAAGCCAGAGGACTTGAGTGACTCATTACAATGAATACTTGCAAGTAAAGCTGTTTGGGCAAATGGGTATACTGTGACATATATTGACACACTGAAGTTTCCATAGTGAGAGGTTGTTTGTTTTGTTTTTCTCATCTTCCTTTCCTAATGTATTGGTGAGTCTTTATATGAAACCTCTCACACTCTAAAATCTTTCATTACCAAGGACAACCCTACACCTCAACAACATCCTGCAGTGTGTTTACATATCTAACTAGACAACTTCATTTACCTTTATGATCTTCCTTACCCTTATAGACAAAATAGATATGGACATCATTCAAGTAATCTCAGCTATAAAAAAGGTAAAAGACATCTCTACTGGGCAACATTGCTGTAAGCTCAGTTTAACTTTAAAACCCTTCTGGTGACTTTGCCACCTTATACTTCTAGTGTCACAAGTTCAAACTTCCAGATATAATCAAGGTCACCTGTAACTATTCTGACCTGTCAAGTATCTCAGAACTAAACAAGTGTCCACACTTTACATGTAAATCCTTTGGACCAGTTTGTCTGCACCTCTCACAACTACCAACCATTGCTATTTTATGTCCTTGCGTACTCTGTTTCTTCACTTTTTTCCATTTCTTATCCTGTACTGATAGAGAGATATCTTTGATAAATCTCAGTTAATTGTCTCTTTCATTACACTAACCCTGCTATTTTCCTGGATTGCATGGCTACATGGACCCAATAATCTCTGCCAGATTGGCCCCTTTATGCACTTCAGAAGACTTAACTTTAAAACTTAACCCTCCACAGTCCTTTTTCCATTAACAACTTTCAGATGTCTCATTTTGTACCCATGTATTGCCTATTACTTGTCCTGAAATTCAGACCTATAGGACATTGCTTTTCTTCAAATTGTCAGGACACATAAATTCCATGACACATCCCAATAATAACCACTTTATTGAATGAATCCAACATGTTTTACAGGGTACACTTTATCCAGACTCTCCTTAGGTTTCAGGCTTTTTTTTTCCATATCCCAATTCTTCAAAGGCGTAGCCTATGCCAACTTCTTAGGAAACTCCCCTGCCTTTCTTTCAGCATTACTCCCCTACTTTTACCTCTATGCATTAAGGAAACCTAGATTTGTTTCCCTACACATCTACGTATATAGCTAATGTAAATACCAGGTGACAAATGGAAAAGTCCTCTCCCTTACTTTCTCAAAAAACTCTTACTGTCCCTCTCAATAGGTGGAACTCATAGAGTCTTGTGGAAGGGAGTAGTGAAGGACTGAGGGACCCAAAGGTATCCTGGGCACATGAAGGCTTATAGAGATTGAACCATCAATCAAAGGAAATGCATGGGCTGCACATAGGCACCCTACACATATGTAGCATATGTGAAGCTTGATCTTCATGTGGTTAGCTGGCCAGGAGCCAACAGGCTAATAACTAGCAGGTGATCTTTTTGAAATGGTCTGCCTTGGATTAAAAATCCATGATGGGATGGATTTCCTCTGATTGGAATGTCCCAGGAGAAATTCATTTTAGGAAAGATTCCTGTTATTAATATTCTTTTCCTGTCATTATTAAACATATAATCACTAGGTATTAGTTCATACCTATGAGCAGATCTCTGTAGTGATACTATATAGATGAATAGATGCTTTCTTAATCCTTAATGATAATCCAATAAGAATTCCTAAATTTATAGTAATTTTTAAGCTCTTTTAATAACATCACTATTCAATCCATTCTGATAGTCTCAACTGTGATTAGAACTCTGCCAGTCCTTACTATCGCTACTTAATTGCTTCTGAGATAATAAGCAGGCATTCTACTACTCAGAGCATATTCCAAAAGCTTGTAAAATGATTAACCAAAGGTCATTAAAAAGGACTAATGATTTGATATAAGTACTAGGAGAGAAGATAAAATATTGATTGAATTGAGTTTATCTATACAAAATTTCATTAATAACTTAATTATGGTTTTTAATTCTCCATGAATCTGTGGAGCTGTGACAGGTGATGAATGTTTAGGCAGATAATTACTCCTAATTGATATGGATATAAACTTCTCTGTTGTAAACTTCTTATTCAACTTATGATTTGAATTTATGTGTAAATTTGTGATGAACTTTTTACCATGTGACTATGTATTCTGAAAGATGTGTAGGTGCTGATAACAAAGAGAAGGTTCTCTCTCTCATTCTCTCTCTCTCTCTCTGTCTCTGTCTGTCTCTGCCTCTCTCTCTCTCTCTCTCTCTCTCTCTCTCTCTCAAACTGATTTCCAGGCAGCTAGCAGGAAGGTATTAAAGCTCATGCCCACAATGATATACTTTCTCCAACAAGGCCACATCTCCTAATAATACTACTCCCCATGACAAGCATAGTCAAACCACTACACATCTTTTCTAAAGATGGTCTCCATCAATGATGTGCACATTGTTTCAAGGACTACTCAGCTCTGTACCATACATGATCTAGCATGTTTCCCTTTGTTCTCTCTCTCTCTCTCTCTCTCTCTCTCTCTCTCTCTCTCTCTCTTTCTTTCTCTCTCTCTCTGTCTCTCTCTCTCCTTATCCCCCTCTTCTTAGCACCTCTGCTATTCTTTTTTTTTTAAGTTTGTGAGCTTTTTTATTTTTTGAATTAAAAACTAAAACGTAGGATTTTAAAGTATAGCCCTACTGTGGCTGGGATTAGTTAAGCAAGGAAGAAAACCAGCTCCAGGGCAATCTAATGGAATGTCTCTATTAGTCCTTATTCTTAGTTTTGTTTTCTTTTTCTTTCTTTTCTTTCTTTTTTTATTCGATATATTCTTTATTTACATTTCAAGTGATTTTTCCCTTTCTTGGATCCCCCCTCCCAGCAAGTCCCATAAGCCCTCTTCCCTTTCCCTGCTCCCCAATCCACCCCTTCCTGCTCCCTTGTTCTGGTATTCCCCTAGACACGGCTGCACTGAGCTTTTCCAGGACTAGGGGTCACTCCTTCCTTCTTCTTGAGCACCATTTGATATGTGCATTGTGTCTTGGCTATTCCAAGCTTCTAGGCTAATATACATTTATCTGTGAGTGCATACCATGAGTGTTCTTTTGAGACTGGGTTACCTCACCAGGAACCAGGATGATGCTCTCCAGTTTCATCCACTTGTCTAAGAATTTCATGAATTCACTGCTTTTAATAGCTGAATAGTACTCCATTGTATAAATGTACCACATTTTCTGTATCCATTCCTCTGTTGAGGGACATCTGGTTTCTTTCCAGCTTCTGTCTATTATAAATAAGGCTGCTATAAACATAGTGGAACACGTGTCCTTATAGCATGTTGGAGCATCTTCTGGGTATATGCCCAGAGGTAGTACAGCTGGGTCCTCAGGTAGTACTATGTCCAATTTTCTGAGGAACCACCAAACTGGAACTCATTCTGAGTGAGGTAACCCAATCGCAAAAGAACACACTTGGGATGAACTCCCTGATTAGTGGATATTCGTTCAAAAGCTCAGAATACATAAGATACAATGGACAGATGACAAGAAGCTCAAGAAGAAGACCAAAATGTGGATACTTTGGCCCTTCTGAGAAGGGGAATCAAAATACCCATGACTCACAGCCAACCAATGAAGTGAGCATAGGGTTCCTAATGGAGGAGCTAGAGAAAGGACCCAAGAAGCTGAAGTGGTTTGCAACCCCATAAGAGGGAACAATCACATGTACTACCCAGTACTCCCCAGAGCTCTCCGGGACTAAACCACTAACTAAAATGTACACATGGAGGGACCCATGACTCCAGCTCCATATGATGACTCCAGCTACATATGTAGCAGAGGATGGCCTGTTCAGACATCAATGAGAGGAGAGGCCATTGATCCGTTCAAGGCCCTAGTGCATGGGAAAGTCAGGTCAAGATAATGGGGAGTGTGTTGATAAGCAGGGGGAAGGGGGATGGCATAGGGGGTTTCAGAGAAGTAACAAGGAAAGGGGATAACATTTGAGGATGTAAATAAAGCAAATATCTAATAAAAATATTTTTGTTCAATTAAAAAAAGAAATGTAAATAAATAAAATAACCAATAATAAAAATAGTAATTGAGATATTGTCATAGTCACCTAAAGGTGCTATTCTGTCCTTTCTTTTCCTCTGGTACCTGCTATAATTTTACTTTATTTAAAACAGACGACTTGATTTATGCTAATTGTCTGTCTGAGGACCCAGAATAGCTCAAGGTTTAACAGTAGGGATTCAGTGAATCTTATGTAGTCTCATACTTCCAAAGCCTTATACGTAAGCTACATTCTCTAAAGAATAGTCAATCTTTGAAAATGAGGTCATTGCTCAGGAAAACTGGAATGTTACCCCATGCATTTTCTCACATCTCCTAACCTTCTATTATTCCCATTGTCTCAAAAACTCAGAATTCTTCTTCAGGAACATCAGCTTTTGTCTGCTTCCTAGCCAATTGATTTATTGCAGAGACATTGAACACCTTTATAGCAATCAAACAGTTATTGATGATTTTATTTTGTTTTATTCCTTGCTGTTTCTCCATATACTTGCAGGCCTAAGTAGGCCTTCAGCCAACTGAGGCTTTCAGGTATATATAGGTGAAATAGCTACCTCCACTGCAACTCTCCAAAACCAAGTAGGTCTGCATGCATGTACCCTTCTTTAAAACTGCAGAGCTCTGGATCTCACTCCCTAATAAGAAATCAGCCATCTTTTCCTTCAGGAATGATGCTAATTCTATATAAACCAGTTCAGAATAGAACCAGGCGCAACCAAGAAATTCTAGAAAACCAAAGTAGCTGAGATTTTAGAAAAGTAGGAAGAACACATATTGGGGAGATAATGGCCTTTCAGCAAATAGTACTGACAAAACTAAACATCCCTAGGGAGAAAAATCAAATGAACCCTGTTTGTATCTGGGACCAGTTTTGCAGATTGCCTCTGAACCCAGCAATGACAGTGACATCACCCATAAGCAACAGGAAACCATACATCTGTTGCCATGGCAATCACCATAAATTCCCAGCATCCATTTGGCTCACCTCCCACCTTTACCTGTGAGTGTTACATCACAGCCTAATTAAAGGCAGACCCTCTTTAGCTTCACTCTTTCTTCTCGTCTCTTTTCTACCTTTGTCTCTGTTGCCCCACCCCAAGCACCCATAATAAACCTCTCTCATGTGGAACTGCATTGGCGTGGTGTAGTCTGTCTAGAAATGAGCCGTGATTCCAAATCTCATGTGGAAGACGGCTCCCTGTAACCTGCTGGCCATAGGGCTCACATAGTGGCTCTGCCCTGCTCCATTCCAGCTGTAACCACTGAGGACACCATGAGGATTTCTGCCACCACAGCTATAAATCACTGCAACCCACCACTGACGGATTCACAGACTTCTACCACGTGAGCTGCTGCTGCCGCTGCGTGGGCATTTGATAGGGACTTCTATCAAATGAGTTGCTGCCGCCACTGTCCACCACATCGGGCTAGCTTCTGCCCTGTGGGTTACTAGTCAAACAGGCCCACACCAACCATACACTTTCATGTTTCCTGATACCAGACTGCTAAAATTCTTGCACAAACTCCATAGTTAATATTTGTACCAATTAAAAATGAGCAAAAGACCTGAACAGATGTCTCTCAGCGGACAAAATTGCCTAAGAAGTATACAAAGAAACATGCCACATAGTTGATGATCTAAAAATAAACATGCCACATAGATAATGATCTAAAAATATAAGTCATAATGACAATGAGTTACCATATTAGCCCAATTCACCTATTATCAAAAGGACCTAATGAGTTGTGTGTGTGTCTGTTGGTGTCCATGTCAATATGTGAAGATGCTTCTACACTGTGCTGGAGATGCACATTAGTAGAGTCTTTGCAGAAAGTATTAAGTGAAATAAACCAGGAAGCAGAAAAACAAACCTCTCACACCATCACTCTTCTTTGGGGAATGTAAGCAAGCTGATCTTGCAGAAAGACAGAGGACAGGGGATACAGAAGGTAACAACTTGGGGAAAAGTTGTTTAAGGATACAAAATTAGGTCATAGAATGAAAACAGTCTGCTATTCTAAGGAGATGTCTATCATTAACAATATCATATTTACATTTAAGATAACTGTAACAGAGGGATTTTGGATATCCTTCCAACAAAGAAAAGGTCTATATTTAATACACCGTACACACCATACAATCATTGCTTATGAGCACATGTACATGATGTACCCTGCAATATATTTATTTTTATTAATGAATAGCTAGTTTAAATCTTCTCAAGTATGCAATTCTTAACACAAAATAATACCTTGATTTTGAAATTTTTTTCTCCAATACGATGACCAAGCCAGAAATAATCATGGCTATGTGTCAGGAGCCATAATGGGACAAGCTAATAACTAGCAAGTGATCATCCTGAAATGGCCTGCTTCAGATTATTATATAATCTGAGACAGGTGTGCCCTTATTAAGCAAGGCTGTAAAGGATTCATTTTGGGAAAGATTCCTGCTATTAATATGCTTTTCCTGTTATTATTAAACATATAATAATCAAAAAGTAATAGCATACCCCTTTGGAGTGGATATCTGCAGATCCACAAAGATATACTATCTTGTAGTGATGCTATATAGATAAATAGATGACTTATGTCTTTATGATGATCCGATAAGAATTCCTAAAATTATATCAGTGGTTAGTAAATTATATCAATGGTTAGTAAGTTCATTTGTAGTGGGCTGCTATTAGGTCCTTTTCAGATAGTCAATACTGCAATGACAACTCTGCCAATCTCCCAAGTGTCACCAGTAAATTGCTCTTAGATGGTAACCAGACTTCCTCCTACTCAGAGTATATTCCGAAAGTTGTAAAACAGTTAATCAGAGGTCATAAAGGTGAAGTAATGATTTATTATAGATGTTAGGACAGAAGATAAAATATTGACTGGGTTTATTATACAAAACTTCATTAATAGCTTAGTTATGGTTTTAAACCTTCAGTGAATCTCTGGGGCTGAGAGAGGTGAAGCCTGTTTAGCCAGATAATTACTCTTAATGGATGTGCATGTAAACATTCTCTGTTCTAAACTTGTATTTCAATAGAAGTTTTGATTTTCTGTGTGAACTTTTGATGAACTGTTTTACATGTGATCATGTATTCTGAAAGATGTTTCAGGGCTGGGGACAAAGAGAAGATTCAGAACTGAGGTGAGAGCAACTGAGATGAGGAGAATGGAGGTAAGAAGAACTGAGCTGAGGATAAGTTTTTAGTCAGAGCACTTTTTAGACAGAACTGAACTCAAGAAAAATAGAAGTATAGGCACAGCATCGGGAGAAAAGGCATTCAGAGTAAGGGCGTTGTTGGGACATCAGAGCAGCAGGAGAGAGAGCAAGATTAGGAGGAGAATGCAGAGTGGAATAACTTAGAAACTATAGGTAACAAGAAAACCTAAGAGAGTGATGAGCAGAATGCAGAAGGAAAGAGGAAAAAAGAAGATGTTGCAGCGAGCAGAAGGAACAGGCAGGCTTCTCCTTACCATGGGGCAGAACAGGTCCTGTCCTAATTACAAGGCAGGCTTAGTCTTATTAAAAGGAACAAGGCTTCTTTCCTACAAACATGGGTTTGGTTCATTTAGCATTAAAAGGGTGGAAGCTTTTTTTTCTCTATGCAATAAATATTGGAGCTCATTTTTTATCCAGAATCAATGAGTTCTTTCTGCACCAGTGCTTGGTCTTTTGCTCCATATGCGTATGTAAGAATGGATGTGTGTGCTTGTGTGTGTGTGTGTGTGTGTGTGTGTATGTGCGCGCTCAAGCGTGTGTAAGTAGGTGATTGTGAGAATGTATGCATGTGTGTGCATGTGTGTGCGTGTGTGTGTCTGTGTGCGTGTCTGTGTGTGTGTGTGTGTGTGTGTGTGTGTATGTGTGTGTGTGTGTGTGTGTAAGCATGCAATTGTGAGAGTGCATGCAAGTTGGGCCCAACTGGTTGGATTGGATATGTACAAATGAGCATTATGTATCTATATATGAACTTATATGAGATTATGCATTTCTGCTTATGTAAAAGCCTTTCTTTCTGCAAGTGTTATTCTCTTCTGGTTCAATGGAAATTTACTTTTCCAAACTTGCCCCCTAGCCTGACTAGTAAGGGGCATCTGGACAAAAGGAAAAAGGCTCTAGCAATTAATCCTTTAAATATTCTCCTTCTGTTTTAGGAAGATGTGCCAAGTGCCTGAGACTGCAGAGGAACATAGAAGGCAGTTCAGCTACAATAGCATAGCAACTTAGATAAGTAAACTTTTTTTTTAATTTTTTTATTCGATATAATTTATTTACATTTCAAATGATTTCCCCTTTTCTAGCCCCCCCACTCCCCGAAACTCCCGTAAGCCCCCTTCTCTTCCCCTGTCCTCCCTCCCACCCCTTCCCACTTCCCCGTTCTGGTTTTGCCGAATACTGTTTCACTGAGTCTTTTTTTAATTATACAGCAATCCTAAATATCTCATAAGAAGAAATCTTACCCTCTGTCAAAGCTCTTCCCAGTCTGCTGCCTCAAGAACTGACAAGTGGGGCTGGCCCCCAGTAGTTTAGACATCAACAAGGAAAGCAAAGTTACAATCACATGTGGGTGTGTTTGTTTATATGAGAAAACTCTTTCTAGGCCACCCACAGTGACTCTACTCTTCATGGGTAACAATGGGAGAATAAAACCGTTAGACACAGATAAACATTGGGATGAGTGAAGGGTTTTATGAGGAGCTACAAAAGCATTTTCTAGGACATAAAGGAAACTAGAATCACTCTTTTTATATTCACTTACATAGCTATGTTTTCCATAGTATTTTCATTTATAATTTCTATTTTATTCCACTTTATCCTTCACAATCCTTGGAATAGGTTACATATTTGCATGTCAAAACTTCAGTCTATAAAAACTAAGCAGTTTGCCTAAGCCTCATGACTATTAAGATTAAGAGGTAGATGAAGAATTTAGGTGTATGATTCTATGATCAAAATTACTGATTTTAACACAAACTGAATCTCAACAAGGCTGAGCCCATTATTTCAATATTATTTAAGCGGTTAACTCTCATCTATCAATGACATCTAAGCCACCACTGGCGAATATGAGGTGCCAAAATGTGAGTCAGTGCATTGCTTCCTTCTTCAAGAAATTCAACCAGTGCACACCATACATCTTCACATGAACCCATACCTTCAGAGGAAGGAATGGTGAACACATCTACTATAAAACTTAAGGTTGAAGTATTATTTAAACTCATTATTTCATTGCTAACCTGAATATCATAGCTAGACTGTATTTCAAAAAACAAAATAACAACAAAACAAAAAAACACAAAAATCACCCCCTTGTCATGTTTGCTCATATAAATTCAGAGTTTATATATATATATATATATATATATATATTATGGGAAAACATTGACCCAGTGGTATAACCAGTTAGGAATAGCTTTTCATATATTGAACTGCTACAATCTCCAGTGCTAACACTTCGAGAAGAGATAAAGAACATATTGGGATGTCACGATTGTGTACCTGCTGTGAGGCTTGTTCAGGAGACTGCATAGTTATTATTCTACCACCATTTCATGTAGCAATACGAGAAAAGGTACAAAAACCTCAAAGGGTATGATAGGATTGTCTGGGAACCCAATCCAATTTGCGTGTGTTCAGAACTTTGGAAGTCACTTAGATCCACATAATTACTCTTTTTTTCAGTTTCCTTTATTCCATTCAAGTTCAGTTCACTTTAAAACTGGTAATAAATTCATTATGTCTCCCAGAGTAAAGTGATGAAAGGTCCTGAAGAGGATAACAAATGTACTTAATAAAGGCTTTCAATATATCCACAGGCTGTTTGTGTGTTAGATTATTCAATTAAATAAGTTTATACAATTAGATCTTTTAAAATTTCTTGATAGATTTATGTTAGAAAATTTTACAGTACATATTTAGAAAATTATTATATAAAGCTCTAATTTAGAAACATGCAATTAACTTACATGTCGTTGCGATCCATCGTATTCACATCTTTCAATTTTTCCTAAGCTGCCATCTGAGAAATAGAGCTTTTCCGCACGGTGGTCAATGGTGAGCCCATTTGGAGTGAGTATGTCTGTGCTGATCACCACATGTGCATTTTTCCCAGTCAGTGTGGCTCTCATGATGCTGGGATGCTGTTCATTCCAATTCGTCCAAAACATTAAACTGATTGAAGAAAATTATGAGAACAATTGTAAAAATATTATTAAGAATAAGAACATTTGTTGAGATACAAGAATGTGAAGTTGTTTAATATTTTATTCTTAGTCTATGATTATATGGATGTCTAAGTGATAGAGTGAATTTTTTTTAAATAGTTTCCTGGTTTATCTTAAACACCCCCCCCCTCCAAAAAAAAGAGTCATGAAGATACAAAATCCCTGTAGTTGCCTTAAGATGCCACTTTAATTATGCTTAATTATGCAGATGTAATCTGATGCATAATGAAAAATAATTAATTATGTAACTAAGCAAGAACAAAATAGTGATCATACATTGTCAGAGAAATAAAATGGTCAAATTCCCATATTTCTATAATACACACACACACACACACACACACACACACACACACACACATTTGATTTCTGGGGACTTTCAAACAATTAACTACAGTATCTGTTATATACAAATGTTAGACTTATGTCTGCATGAGTGTGCTGAAAGAAAGGCCTTAGAGTTCAGCAGGAGGGTTCAGAGCCTCTGAGTCTTATCTTCATTGAATAGCTCTTTTCATGCATATAGGACATTTCCTCTGTACTATCTGATATAGGTTGCTGTATAGTGGCAATGTCATGCCAGAGTTGAATGGGAAGCTCACTGGTATGGCCTTCTGTGTTCCTACCTCCAATGTATCTGTTGTGGATCTGACATACTGCTGGGAGAAACCTGCCTAGTATAATGACATCAAAATGGTGGTGAGGCAGGCAGCCAAGGAGAGGGGCATATTGAGCATACAGGGCATACCAGGTTGTCTCCTCCAACTTCAATAGTAACTCCCACTCCTCCACATTTGATGCTGGGGCTGGCATTTCTCTCAATGACAATATTGTTAAAGCTTATTTCCTGGTATGACAATGAATATAGCTACAGCAACAAAGTGAAGGACCTCATGGCTTACATGGCCTCCAAGGTGTAAGAAACCCTGAAAAATCCATCCCAGCAAGGACACTGAGAGGCTCCTTGTTGCTGAGGAGTCCCTGTCCTAACTTGGCCCCCAACACTGAGCATCTCCCTCAGTTTGCATCCCAGACTCACATAATATCAGGACAGGTCTAGGGAGCCCTCCCTTCTCTCATGAATGCCATCAGTAAAGTTCACTGCAACCCCCCCCCCCAAAAAAAGAAAAGAAAATGCAGAGCAGAAAGAAAAATGAAAGGGGGTGAGTATGCTAGAAGTCTGAACCACCTAAATATCTTTCAAGAAAATCATGCTTAGCATATAGGAATCAAGAACATCTATTAAAATGATATTTTATACTTATAGTCAGATTATCCATACATTCTTATATAAAAACTAAAGCCAATCTAGGTTTATGATCATCAACATTACTAAGAAAGTTCCTGAGAATTTTGTTAAAATAAATTTCCCTACCATATTGAAATCAAAGCAAATATTTCTAGTTGTTAATTTAAAAAAAAAACCTCACATATATCTCTGGTGTTTGTTAAAATACAACATTTCTTTTTCCTCAGTTCTAATAAATTTAGAAGTGTTGCATTCCATGATTGAGTGAAGGCAACAAAAATTAAAATTACCAGCACTCCTAGCAATAATTTTTTTAAGATGTAAGGTTGGTTAATTAAGACATTTTTATTTAGAAGCACATAATATATGATATCAATTTCACAATTCCCCTTCAATATTTTCTTAGGTTCTTTCTTTTCAATGTTTGGAGCTATTTTTCTTTCTTTGCTTTTCTCAACTCACAGACAAGAAAATGGAGAATGAACAATTCAATTTAGAGCAATCCAAGATTATGCAAATTAGTGCTATCTGAATCAGCTCTGAAATTCAAATATTCTATTGTATATGATAATTATTTTTTGTTTAAATTATGTATTGGTCAACTGCTAACCAAAGGGATTCAAATGTGTCATCAATATAGATATGTAGATGATGATTAAAATTAACTTTTAATGCTTAAAAATTTAATTTTGAATCAGTTTTCAGTGGAAACTCTTTGGTGCGAATAATTCAAATGTGTGGCTTCTAGATACAACTTAAAAGTGCTCTTGGTCTATTCTATAACTAATTTTGCCAAGATGAAGCAGTCATCAATTGATATTTATTATAAGTAGTAGCAGGAATCATCTTCCTGTGATTATGTTAATTAATGTATTCATTCCTTTGATCCATTTTTTTTGCTCTTACTGTAGAACAAATATTACTGTGCTCATCATGGCATGATGTTCAATTAGGGAATTGAGCCTAACCTCAGTTGTAAAGAACTTAGACAAACAGTTCTGTGATAACAAGGAATCTAGCCCTTTCCCTCCACGAATGGAGATCAGTAGTTAACAGTTCCATGCTTCATCTTTTTCAGCTGCTTGAGAAAAGATATTTGGATTTTGCTCAAGGAAGACTAGGTAGAAATTAACATGATACAAATGGAAAAAGAAAAAAATCAAACTCTTCTCATTTGTAGGTGATATGGTATTATATTCAAGAGATTTGAAAAAGGTCAGCAGGAAACTTCTGGGGAAAAAAAATCAGCCATTTCCAAAAAGATGCAGGGTACAGAGTTAATTTGCAAAAACCAGTAACCTTTCTATACACCTCCAACAAACATACAAAGAGATTATGGACATATTCTCATTTGCAATAACATCAAAGACAATAAATTGCATTGGAATAAATGGAAACAATGAGGTAAAAATACCTCTTCAAGGAAAACATTAAACCACTTAAGACAGAAATTAAGAAAGACACCATAAAACAGACAGACATCAAGTGGCCATATATTGGTGGATTGGAAGAATTGATATTCTGAAAATGACCTTTCTAACCGATCAATTTGCACATTCAATGTAATTCTAATCAAATCTCTACAATATTTTTATAGCAGGAGAGAAAGACAAATCCTAAATTCATATGGAAACTGAAAAGACTGCGTATAGCAAAAGAAATCCTGAACAACAACAAAAATGATACTCAAAGGATTACCATTCCAGACTTCAAGATATATTACAGAAATATTGTTATAAAAACAAAATTGTACTAGAATAGTACAGTCATCTAGATCAATTGAATGAAACAGAAGAATAGGCCCAAGAATAGAAAATTACAGTCATGTAATATTTGACAAAGAGGACAAAAACTTATTAGAGAAAAGGTAGCATTCTCAACAAGATATTGGAAAAATTGGATGCATACATATAAAAGAGTGACATTATATTCATTTTCCTCATCCTACACAAAATTATCTCAAATCAGAGACCAGAATTTGAAACATAGAATACTAAAAATGCTATTTAAAAAAGGATAGGCAATGCCCTACAAGATATAGGTACAGGACTTCCGGGAATGTGCTCCATTTGGTAAGACTTGTCAAATGGAACCTCTTCAAACAAAAAAATCTTTTCTCCTGCTAAGGAAACAATGATCAATTGATTGAAGAAATCCTCAGCCCAGGGAAAACTGTTTTTCAGGTATTAAATATACAAACTACACATTTAAATAAAAACAAAATTCCTGGAAAGTCAAGGAAGTAAGTAACCAAATGAAAAATGAACTGAGGTGTAAAAACTGACTAGCAATTATGCAAACACAAATTCAAGCAACTCAGTAATTTCATGTCAGTCATGTCAGAATGGCTCACAAAATAACAGAAATTGCTGATGAGGTAGTGGAGAAACAGTAATCCTCATTTACTTTTGGCAGTGCTGCCAACTGGTAAAGCCCTTCCAGAAGTCAATGTGGGAAAAACTTCAAAACACTAAAAATAAATATATCATGTAAACCAGTTATAGGACTTCGTGGTATAAACCTTAAGGACCTAAATTCTTACTCCACAGATACTTGCTCACCCAACTATATTGCCACACTATTCAGTTACTACAGCTAAGGAATGCAAGCAACCTTAATATCATTCAGTAGATGGATGGATGGATGGATAATTGGAGTGTGGTAACTAGTCATGATGGAATATTTATATTATTTAGCTACAATAATTAAATAAAATTTGCATGAAAATAAGGACCTAGAACACATTATACTGAAGATAACCCAGACTTAAAATGACAAAACTCAGAGGTTCTCTTTCTTCTCTGGTTCCTAGTTCCTACAGCATCTCAGAACTGGCAGGAACCATTAAAGTATAAAGGGAAAATGAGGGAATGGGATTTATGATTTAGAGGATGATACATGTTATTAGAAGTAGGAAATAAAGAACTGGGGAGGTATGTAGGATATATATACACATATACATATATACATACATATATATACATATATATATCCACTTGACAGTCACTTGTGCACCTTTTAGAACTTGAAGAAATGTTGTTATTAGTAAAGCAATTACATACATAGGGCATAGAAATCAGAAGTTTTGAACTATATCTGACAGCAAAGTCTCTTTATTGTGTGTGGTCTGGCTTCTATAGTGTTAGAAATAGTGCAAGCTACCAATGAAAGGAAGAAATTAGCAGTCCTGCTCATCTGTGAAAACATAATCCTCAACAATGCCCAGGAAAATAAGGTATTCCTAAAGGTACAATAGTGGCCTTCACATGTCAGTGGCAGCCAACAATTGTGTAATTAAAACTGTAGGCCCACAAAAATGAGAAAAATCATTTCTGGCTTTAGAAACCTAGTTAACTTTATGAGACTAATAGGTCATAGGTCTTAAAAGAGAATTAACTATTATCTCTTTACTAGATTGGGATAATTCCTTAACAGCTTCCTAAATGTAATCACATTAGCATAGGTAGATAAATAGATAGATAGATAGATAGATAGATAGATAGATAGATAGATAGATAGATAGGCAGATACATGTAATAACCTCTCACAATAGAAGTCTCCCTCTATAGAAAATGAAGGCTGTCACAGAAAACCACAACTGAACACAATGCAGAGGGCAATAGATTGTGAAGATCTGAGCCCCAGGGCATATATTGAAAGTATAACTTTAGCATCTAAAGCTCAGAGATCAGATATACATCATAGGGGAAGGATTAGAAACATTGTAAGAGCCAGTGTTCCAGGAAGTGTATGGATGTGTAATTGCACTTTTAGAAATAGCTGCATAAACAAAACCTGAACAATAATAATTTCAATAGACATGCTGCCTTGGAAGAGAAAAATTTCACTGAAAAAAATATGCAGCTAATGTTTGCATAAAGAGGGAGATTAGCTTCTCCCAGGAATCAGTTCCCTAGTTGATTTTTCCATACAAAGAGGTCAGCTCTGAATTTGAAAACACACACACACACACACACACACACACACACACACACAGAGAGAGAGAGAGAGAAAGACTCATGAGAGACAAAGACACATAGACACAGAAATACAGCTAGAGAAACAGAAGCAGATATAGCTAGACAGACACCCAGAAAGACAAAAACAGAGAGATAAAAGACAGAGAGAAATATACATACAATGAAGAAAAAAGGCTATCAATTTGATAGCAGGGGTTATAGCAGTGGTTGGAGGAAGTTGGCATGGGAACAGGTCAAATAAGGAAAGGAAAAAAAATAAAGTGGTCTAATTATGTTCTAATAGAAATGGAAAAAAGCTTGAAATGTAAATAAAGCAAATATCTAATAAAATGTAAAAAGATTGAGAGAATATGTATTAGTGTCAAACTTTCTCTTTCACATCTTCACTCTGTAACAGTAAAATCTGAGAGGTGTATTTTTACTTAATTGCTTTGTGCTTTTGTTTTCTTTTAATGATGTCCTTTTGAATTGTTTTTTTGATACAAAATTATAGAAATTATTAGTTAATATGGAAAAACATTTTAGGCATAAATAGTAATTTCCTTGTAAATTAATGCAGTCTATGAACCATATAATTTTCTAGATTTTCACTTCCATTATTTATACTAGTTATTATCAATTCTTTTAAAAAGATAATACCCAATATTTAAGTAATAAGTATTTTAATTATTCACACACTGCTCTTGAAGAAGAAGGAGGAAGAGGAGGAAGAGGAAGAGGAGGAGGAAGAGGAGGAGGAGGAGAAGGAGGAGGAGGAGGAGGAGGAGGAGGAGGAGGAGGAAGAAGAAGAAGAAGAAGAAGAAGAAGAAGAAGAAGAAGAAGAAGAAGAAGAAGAAGAAGAAGAAGAAGAAGAAGAAGAAAGATTTAGAGAGGGAAATCTTTATCTTTAAAACTAGTTTTCTTTAAAGTACAAACAGTTATCCATTCTCCTTACTATAAAGCAGTTATAATAATATAGCCTCTTACTTTTGGCATTCATCTAAAGCTAGCACATGAGGGTGGTCATCCTCTGACATGGTGATGACTGCTTCCCTGTCAATCGCTCCAGGCTGAGTCTGGTCTACTGTGTGCCTTGTGATGGAAGACGTGCTGGAGCTGGTCCAGTACAGAGTATCCCAGGCTCTGTGATAGGCCAGGCCCTCAACAGAGCCCACATCTGATGGAAGAAAGTGGACAATAAATCACATTTTATTTAAAAAGCATTCTGACAAAAAACAGTATTCAAAATGAGTATAAATACCCAATTTTATCAACTATTTTTCCATAAACTCTGTGAACTGAATATACAAATATGATTCTTATAAGTAGCATATTATGACATATAGCAAGTTATATTCAAAGTGATATGTGTATTTGAAAATTCATACAGTGGGGAGAAATAGGTATTAAAAAACAAAGTTATTACATACGTAATTATTCATCCAAATATAAAAACCACAAATATCTTCTTTCCCTTTGATATAGAGAAATGATGACATTTCATTTTGTGTCTAGCAATTAATTTTAATAACATAGTGTGAAAAATCACTAGCCAGAAAGACCACATAGGTTTCATGGTGGTGAGTTTCCTGATGCTCCTGCAGATCTAGGCATTTCAATATAATCAAACACATCAGACTGATATTAAAGCCAAATAGGCACCTGACTTGCTTTTTTTTTCATTTAAGGTAGACAATATTTGAATAAGCTAGCTAGGAGCAAGTAGTTTCATCCTGTTTTACTAATCTATTCTAAAAACACAATGATTTGAAATGAATTGGTCTCCAAAGCACACTACAAATGCAAAAAGACAACCAGTGGTACAGAATTTAACACCCAAGAGTGATGGGCTGAAAAACAATGTGATCATGGCATCCTGGCTTAGCACCACGATCCAGTACCTGGGCCACAGGGCAAGACTGTTCTCAGCAGCTTTGTATACAATTCGATCCTTACTCTGTTTCTCTTTGCCCTGTGTTCAGTACAACAAAAGCTATACTCAAGTCACATCCATAAGTGAAACTGCAATATGGAACATTGTGCTTTTCTACCCAGGAGTATCTCAGAAAGTACTGAGTTCCTACAACTATCGGTGAATACTAGGGTTACTTTCATATTTCACAAGTGTATTTAGAGGTTTCATAAGGGTGCAAATAAATGAACAATTAAGAATTTTGAGTCTCATTTAATATGTGAATTGTGTGTTGGGTATTTCAAGCTTCTAGGCTAATATCCACTTATCAGTGAGTGCATACCGTGAGTGTTCTTTTGTGATTGGGTTAGCTCACTCAGGATAATATACTCCAGTTCCATCCATTTGTCTAAGAATTCCATTAATCCATTGTTTTTAATGGCTGAATAGTACTCCATTGTGTATATATACCACATTTTCTGCATCCATTCCTCTGTTGAGGGATATCTGGGTTCTTTCCAGTTTCTGGCTATTATAAATAAAGCTCTTATGAACATAGTGGAGCATGTGTCCTTATTACATGCTGGAGATTCCTCTGGGTATATGCCCAAGAGTGGTATAGCAGGGTGCTCTGGTAGTATTATGCCCAATTTTCTGAGGAACCAACAAACTGATTTCCAGAGTGATTGTACCAGCTTACAATCCTACCAGCAGTGGAGTGTTCATTTTTCTCCATAACCTTTCCAGCACCTGCTGTATCCTGAGTTTTATATACAGTAACAAAAATCAGGCAATATTGTGCGGATGCTCACACGTGCTAGCTGATCAGAGTTGGATATAGCTATCACCTGGGAGGCTCTTCTAGTGCATGACAAATACAGAGGGGGACACTCTCAACCAACCATTGAAGTCAGCACAGGGTTCCCAATGGTGGAGCTAGAGAAAGGACCAAGGAGCTGAAGGGGTTTGCAGTGCTACAGGAGGAACAACAGTATGAGTCACCCAGTACTCCCAGAGCTCCCAGGGTTTTCAACCAAAGAGTACACATGGAGTTACCCATGGCTCCAGACACATCTGCAGCAGAGGACTGCCTTGTTAGTCACCAAAGGGAGGAGAGGTCTTTGGTCCTCTAAAGACTTCATGCTATGCCATAGTGTAGAGGAATACCAGGACTGGAAAGCAGGAGAGGGTTGAATGGGGAAGGGAAGATGGCTTATGGGATTTTTGGGGGAGGAGGGAACCAGGAAAGGGGACAACATTTGAAATGTAAATAAAAAATATTCCTAATTTAAAAAAAGAAAAAAGAATTTTACATAATCTGACCATTTAAAAAAAAAAGAAATTTGAGTCATCATCCAAACATCTGATCCATTTTTAGACACCAGTTTAGATCTTCTACATGAAAAGAAATATCTAAGAATATCTAAATAAATAGCTGTAACTGTTGAACACTTCTATCTGCTACAAAATTGAAGCTGTTTTGCACATCTTTTTATTTTTAAAATTTATTTAATCTTTTTTTACACTCCAGATTTTATTCCCCTCACGGTCTACCCTCTGACTGTTCCACATCCCATACCTCCAAATCCCCAACCCCTGGTTCTATGAGGATGCCCCTCCCGCCCCCTGCACCCCATCAGACTTCTGCGCTCCCTGGGCCTCCAGTCTTTTGAGGGACTCAGACTTCTCTGAGTCCAGACCTGGCATTCCTCTGTAGTATATGTTTTGGGAGCCTTATATCAGCTGGTGTATGCTGCCTGTTTGGTGATCCATTGTTTGAGAGATCTAGGGGGTCCAGGTTAATTTAGATGCTAATCCTCCTACAGGATTTCCCTCCTCCTCAGCTTCTTTCATTCTTCCCTAATTCAACTACAGAGGTCAGCTGATTTTGTCCATTGGTTGGGTGTAAATATCTGCATCTGACTCTTCCAGCTGCTTGTTGGGTCTTTCAGAGGGCAGTCATAATAGCCCCCTTTTTGTAAGCACACAATAGCTCCAGTAATAGGGTTAGGCCTTGGAACCTCCCCTTCAGCTTGATTCCACTTTGGGTTTGTCACTGTACCTCATTTTCATCAGGTTCCTCTCCATTTCCATCCCTGCAGTTCTTTCAGACAGGAACAATCATGGGCTAGAGATATTGACTGTGGGATGGCAATCCCATCCCTCACTTGATGCCCTGTCTTTCTGCTGGAGGTTGGCTCTACAAGTTCCCTCTCCCCACTGTAGGGCATTTCATCTATGGTCCCTACCTTTGAGACCCGAGAGTCTCCTACCTCCCAGGTGTCTGACGTATTATTTTATTTTGTGAATAAATATTCTCTAAAAGTTTTCTATCTTCTTTTTCTAAGGAAACTGACATTTATCTCCAATAGACTTATACTGTTAAAGCAAAATTTTTATTCTAGATCTATCTGTATCCATCTTCTTGTTCCTATTAAGGCTTCCTTTGGGGATGCATGAGAGACATCTGTTCTCAATAGAAACCTACATGAAAACAAATAAATGAGTCACTGGTTTCAATTTGTGTGCCTCTAGAGAAATTGTATAACAAGTAATTTGCCATGATCACCTCCCCTGACACAGAAATCAACCAGCATATAATTATTATAGAAACTTAGGGCAGAGACAATGGAAAGAAGACCAAGCAACATATGAAGAAAATCTGTAGAAGTGATTTCCTCTGAATCCCATGCCACCTGTTGGGATGAGTATGTGGTTGATAATTGTTCAATGCATTTCTTGATGCATTAACTTCAATGTATTAACTTCAAACCTCCTGCTTCATTACTGCTTTTATGTAATTCCATATCATTGATAAATATGCTAACCATTTTTGGTAACAGGTTTTGTCTTACCATTTATAAAATTTACCATTTATGGGGAAAATGAGAAATGGCACATCTCTGAACAACTCAACATTTCTTGAAACATACTTATTTTCCTCCTGCTTGTCCCTGTGTAGGGACTTGGCAAGTTCACTTTCCTCTTTCTCTTGCCAGTAAAAAAAGAAAGAGAGAAGTCACTGCATCTCAGGTGAGAGGAGATGGATGTTCCTGTTCTATGGTTAACAAATCCAGAGCATGGAAGACTGTAGTATGTGTATTGTTTAAGGACATTCTCTTTGAATGGTTTTACATGAAAACGTGACTCTGGTGGTTTAAATGAGAATGCGCTCTATAGGCTCTGACATTTGGGTGCTTAGTCCCCAGTTGTTATTACTCTTTATGAAAGTTTAACAAGTGTGGTCTTGCTGGAGGAAATATGTCACTTAGGAAAGACTTTCAGACTTGAAAACCACACACCATTCCCAGTTTGCTTTTTCTGCTTTAAGTTTGCTGTTTAAGATTGGAGTCCTCAGCTTTCTGCTCCAGGCACCATAACTTACTTCCTGTCCATATTGGCAGGTAATTCCAAAACAAATTCTTCCTTCTCTTAAATTATCCAGGTTGTGATATTTTATCACAGCAATATAAAATTAATTAATGATCTTTCAGTTAAACTAACTGGAATCTGATAGTAGATTTTACAAAGCATCAGTAATATGTTTCTTCCCCCTGAAGAAAATTTCCCAACAAAACTGAATTCAATTAAAATATATAAAGAGAATATGAAATTAGATTGAGTTTCCATATGAAATCTTATAATGTTCTCAAAATGATGGAATTATATAGTATATATATGTACTTGGGCACAATCATTTGAATATGTAAGAAAATTTTAGATGTTTTCAGCATTGCAAAGTCATATGGTATGTGTCTGTCCACATACATACCTATATGTATTTGAGCAATGAGTTTCCAAAGTGGTCCATCAGAGATGCTGAAGCTGGTAGACAATTATATAGTTAACATAACATTGATATTGATCCAATCAGCCAGACTGTAAATATCCAGTCCCAAATATTGTTAAAGAGTTTTATATTGTTGCAACTTAAGGTATAACCAAGGAGAAAATGAAAAGAAGGCTGTTCCTGTAGCTCTGAGCTTCTCACCTCAGTAAATGATTGTGTTTGGGTGTTGTACATAGTAAAAACACAGCTTCCTAACCACATAGACTTGCCATCACATACTTAAATAAGTAGTCCTAATCCTTTTTGCCCATTTGAGGTGTAGCAGTTTGTTTTAACAAATAAGAGAGAAGACTTGGTTAATTTCATAAAAGGGACAGGAGTGGACTGCAAATAAACAAACAAACAAACAAACAAATAAATAAATAAGGAAAATCAGTTTTATGCTTATAAACGTCTGTATTTGAACATAGTTACATGAAAAAATATAATTAGTTAAATGAATATTACACTGCTTCTATACACTATATATCACTGATGGTGTGATACATCAGTATATAGAAGCAGTGTAATATGCATACATACCTAGTAGTAGGAAAGTTGACACTGATAGCCTACCAATAATTCTTTTAACAAATTCTCAAAGGACTTCACTTGATTGCAAATTTCTCCTTGTCCTAGTTTGTTTTCTGTTTCTGTTATAAACACCATAAGCAGAAACAATTTGGGCAGGTAAGGATTTGCTTCAGCTTATAAACTAAGAAAGCTCCATCAAGCTCCATCAAGCAGAATGGAACACATAGGGTCAAAGCCGGCTGGCATGCTTCCTCTGGCATGCTCGGCTACTTTTCTGACACAGTGTAGGCTATCCTACAAAGAGACAGAGTCCATAACATCAACCAGCAATCAAGAAAATACTACCATGAACTTTTTCAGTTTTGATAAATGCAAGTTTTCAATTGATGTCTCCTCTTCTCCAGTGACTCTAGTTTGTGTCTAATAGGAAAACCTAAGAAGCACTATCTCATTACAAATGAGGAAGAGTCGTAGCCATCCGATTATGTGTATATTGATGTAAAGGGAGGATAGAAATTTGCCTAACAGAAAAATAATTGTATGGTTAAATGCTCTGTTATTTCTCTGGCTGAAGAGAATATAGTACAAAAACAACACGAAGTATTTGAACTTAAGAACATCCTAGAGCTGAAAAGAAACTAGGGCAGCAGTTGAGTGGGTACTACTTTCATTCTCAGTTCCTTATGCCATAGGCTGGAAGTCATAAATACACTGTTTGAGACGATAACACTGGTTTTAAACATTACAGTCTTTATTAAATAGTGTACGTTCTTTGACACATAGAAAATAACTTTGGTTTCTAACTCAAGAAAAAGCTTAAAATAAGTGCCTTGTAGACACAACACTTTGCACAGGTCTTAACTTTTACCTTCCAGACAAGACTCTGAGGTGGAAGAAGCTGCGGAGGAGGGCAACCCTGTAGGAGCACCAGCACTCTCAATCAACCTGGATTCCCGAGATCTCTCAAACACGGGACAACCAACCAGGCTGCAAACATCAACTGATATGAGGTCTCCAACACATTTACAGCAGAGGACTGGGTTCAGTCAGAGAAAATGTACCTAATCCTCAAGAGACTGGAGGCCTCACGGAGTTTAGAGATCTGGTGGGGAGGTGGTTGGGGGATTGGGGACATCTTTGTGGAGACAGGAGGTATGGGATGTGGAACAGTGAGATGGTGTACTGGGAGGGGAAATAAAATCTGGAGTGTAAATAAATAAATAAATAAATAAATCCTCTCTGTTGTTGACATTTTCGCACGCAGTACAACAGCATCTCCAAATTCTAATTAGATTAAAGGATTTCTGCACTTCCCTTCATTGTAAACAAAATGATATTCATATATTCTTCATCTTTTTACTAGTGTTATTTGCTTGATGAGATCAACAAAACTAGATTCTAAGTGTACCAGATAGAGTAAAGCTTTTTTTTTAATTCGATATATGTTTTATTTACATTTCATATGATTTCCCCTTTCCTAGCCCCCCCCCACTCCCAGAAGGTCCTGTAAGCCCCCTTCTCTCCCCCTGTCCTCCCACCCACCCCTTCCCACTTCCCCGTTCTGGTTTTGCTGAATATTGCTTCACTGAGTCTTTCCAGAACAAGGGGCCACTCTACCTTTCTTCTTGTACCTCATTTGATGTATAGATTATGTTTTGGGTATTCCAGGTTTCTAGGTTAATATCCACTTATTAGTGAGTGCATACCATGATTCACCTTTTGAGACTGGGTTACCTCACTTAGTATGATGTTCTCTAGCTCCATCCATTTGCCTAAGAATTTCATGAATTCATTGTTTCTAATGGCTGAATAGTACTCCATTGTGTAAATGTACCACATTTTTTGCATCCACTCTTCTGTTGAGGGATACCTGGCTTCTTTCCAGCATCTGGCTATTATAAATAGGGTTGCTATGAACATAGTGGAGCATATATCCTTATTACATGCTGGGGAGTCCTCTGGGTATATGCACAGGAATGGTATAGCAGGATTCTTCGGAAGTGACATGCCTAATTTTCTGAGGAACAGCCAGACTGATTTCCACAGTGGTTGTACCAATTTAAAACCCCACTAGCAGTGGAGGAGTGTTCCTCTTTCTCCACACCCTCTCCAACACCTGCTATCTCCTGAATTTTTAATCTTTGCCATTCTGACTGGTGTAAGGTGAAATCTCAGGGTTGTTTTGATTTGCATTTCCCTAATGACTAATGAAGTTGAGCATTTTTTAAGATGCTTCTCCGCCATCCGAAGTTCTTCAGGTGAGAATTCTTTGTTTAACTCTGTACCCCATTTTTTAATAGGGTTGTTTGGTTTTCTGGCGTCTAACTTCTTGAATTCTTTATATATATTGGATATTAGCTCTCTATCTGATGTAGGATTTGTGAAGATCTTTTCCCAATTTGTTGGTTGCCGATTTGTCCTCTGGATGGTGTCCTTTGCCTTACAGAAACTTTGTAATTTTATAAGGTCCCATTTGTCAATTCTTGCTCTTAGAGCACATGCTATGGGTGTTCTGTTCAGAAACTTTCTCCCTGTACCGATGTCCTCAAGGGTCTTTCCCAGTTTCTTTTCTATTAGCTTCAGAGTGTCTGGCTTTATGTGGAAGTCTTTGATCCATTTGGATTTGAGCTTAGTACAAGGAGACAAGGATGGATCAATTCGCATTCTTCTGCATGCTGACCTCCAGTTGAACCAGCACCATTTGTTGAAAAGGCTATCTTTTTTCCATTGGATGTTTTCAGCCCCTTTGTCGAGGATCAAGTGGCCATAGGTGTGTGGGTTCATTTCTGGATCTTCAGTCCTGTTCCATTGATCCTCCTGCCTGTCACTGTACCAGTACCATGCAGTTTTTAACACTATTGCTCTGTAGTATTGCTTGAGGGATACTGATTCCCCCAGACTTTCTCTTGTTGCTGAGAATAGCTTTAGCTATCCTGGGTTTTTTGTTATTCCAGATGAACTTGATAATTGCTCTTTCTAACTCTGTGAGGAATTGAGTTGGGATTTTGATGGGTATTGCATTGAATCTGTAGATTACTTTTGGCAAAATGGCCATTTTAACTATATTGATTCTACCGATCCATGAGCATAGGAGGTTTTCCCATTTTTTGAGGTCTTCTTCCATTTCCTTCTTCAGAGTCTTGAAGTTCTTGTCATACAGATCTTTCACATGTTTGGTAAGAGTCACCCCAAGATACTTTATACTGTTTGTGGCTATTGTGAAGGGGGTCATTTCCCTAATTTCTTTCTCAGCTTGTTTATCCTTTGAGTATAGGAAGGCCACTGATTTGCTTGAGTTGATTTTATAACCTGCCACTTTGCTGAAGTTGTTTATCAGCTGTAGGGGTTCTCTAGTGGAGTTTTTTGGGTCACTTAGGTAGACTATCATGTCATCTGCAAATAATGATAGTTTGACTTCTTCCTTTCCAATTTGTATCCTTTGACCTCCTTATGTTGTCGAATTGCCTGAGCTAGTACCTCAAGTACAATATTGAAAAGATAAGGAGAAAGGGGGCAGCCCTGTCTAGTCCCTGATTTTAGTGGGATTGCTTCAAGTTTCTCTCCATTTAGTTTGATGCTGGCTACCGTTTTGCTGTATATTGCTTTTACTATGTTTAGTTATGGGCCCTGAATTCTTGTTCTTTCCAAGACTTTAAGCATGAAAGGATGCTGAATTTTGTCAAATGCTTTTTCAGCATCCAATAAAATGACCATGTGTGGTTTTTTTTTTTTGAGTTTGTTTATGTAGTGGATTGCATTGATGGATTTCAGTATATTGAACCAACCCTGCATTCCCGGGATAAAGCCTACTTGATCATGATGGATATCTTTTTGATGTGTTCTTGGATTCAGTTGGCAAGAATTTTATTGAGTATTTTTGCATCGATGTTCATAAGGGAAATTGGTCTGAAGTTCTCTTTCTTTGTTGGATCTTTGTGTTGTTTTGGTATCAGCGTAATTGTGGCTTCATAGAAGGAACTGGGTAGTGTTCCTTCTGTTTCTATTTTGTGGAATAATTTGAAGAGTATTGGTGTTAACTCTTCTTTGAAGGTCTGATAGAATTCCGCACTGAAACCATCTGGTCCTGTGCTTTTTTTGGTTGGAAGACTTTCTATGACTCCTTCAATTTCTTTAGGCATTATGGGACTGTTTAGATGATCTAGTTGGTCCTGATTTAATTTTGGTATTTGGTATCTGTCAAGGATATAGTCCATTTCCTCCAGATTCTCCAGTTGTGTTGAGTACAGGCTCTTGTAGTAGGATCTGATGATTCTTTGGATTTCCTCAGTTTCTGTTGTTATATCTCCCTTTTCAGTTCTAAGTTTGTTAATTTGGATACTTTCTCTGTGCCCTTTGGTCAGTCTGGCTAAGGGTTTATCTATCTTGTTGATTTTCTCAAAGAACCAGCTCCTGGTTTTGTTGATTGTTTGTATGGTTCTCTTTGTTTCTCCTTGATTGATTTTAGCCCTGAGTTTGATGATTTCCTGCCTTCTACTCCTCCCGGGTGAAATAGCTTCTTTTTGTTCCAGGGCTTTCAGGTGTGTCATTAAGCTGGTAGTGTATGCTCTCTCCTAACCAATCAAATTTAAAAAATAACGTCAAAAATAACAGGAAGTAACAATCACTATTCCTTAATATCTCTTAACATCAATGGACTCAATGCCCCAATAAAAAGACATAGACTAACTGACTGGATTCGTAAACAGGACCCTACATTTTGCTGCTTACAGGAAACACACATAAGGGTCAAACACAAACACTACCTTAGAATAAAAGGCTGGAAGACAATTTTACAAGCAAATGGTCGCAGGAAACAAGCTGGAGTAGCCATTTTAATATCAGATAAAATTGACTTTCAACCCAAAGTCATCAAAAGAGACTCTGAGGGACACTTCTTGCTGGTCAAAGGAAAAATACAACAAGAAGAACTCTCAATCCTGAACATCTATGCTCCAAATGCAAGGGCACCCTCTTTCGTAAAAGAAACTTTATTAAAGCTCAAAGCACACATTGCACCTAACACAATAATTGTGGGTGACTTCAACACTGCACTTTCCTCAATGGACCGATTAGGGAAACAGAAACTAAACAGGGACACAATGAAACTAATTGAAGCTTTGGACCAATTAGATTTAACAGATATATATAGAACATTCTATCCTAAAGCAAAAGAATATACCTTTTTCTCAGCACCTCATGGTACCTTCTCCAAAATCGACCATATAATTGGTCACAAGACAGTCCTCAACAATATAAGAAGATCGAACTAATCCCATGCCTCCTATCAGATCACTATGGAGTAAAAGTGGTCTTCAATAGCAACAAAAACAACAGAAAACCCACATACACGTGGAAATTGAACAATATTCTACTCAATGATACCTTGGTCAAGGAAGAAATAAAGAAAGAAATTAAAGACTTTTTAGAACACAATGACAATGAAAACACAACATACCCAAATCTATGGGACACAATGAAAGCAGTGCTAAGAGGAAAACAGTAAAGCTTTTTGGCAACCAGCTTTGGAACTGAAGCTCTTCCAGGTAAAAGTTCAGAAGGATGCTATAAATCTTTATACCTTCTGTTCTTAAAGAATGTCTTAATTTTTATCTTATTTACATTCAATCTAAACTCCAGTGATCCTGGAAGAATTTAATTCTATTTACCTAGATCGCCTTGATTGCCTTCCAAGGCCTAAAATTCAGGAAAAGTTGAAGTCTAAAATGCTTCAGTGCTCTGACAGTCACCAGATTTGTCTAGCTAGCTATGCATCATAAAAATAATTTTTGGTTCTCATCCTGAGAAACAAATATCAAGGAGCTAGATATTAGATGCTTTGGAGGCAATTGAAGACAGAAATTCATTTTCTCTCATGACACCAGAAGTGGAGTCATCACAACTCTACTTTTCCTTAGTATTTAACTAAGCCATATGAAAAGGTAGAGGGATCTGGGCTTTGTTGGGGCTCATTAAGGAAAACCCATTTCTCTCCAGTTAACATAATGGAATCAGATTGTATCTCTAACCTGGGTGAAACCCTGACATTCCTTACTTGCTAAAATATTATATACTATTTTTCCCTGTTTTAAGAATTAATCCAATTGTGCCTGTCCATGACTCAGGCAGGAGCCAACACCTCTAGAAATCTGATTCATCTGACAGCATGCTAAGCAGATAGGAGAAATAATGTCTTTTAATGTGACACTATAGTTATATTTCCGTGACTTCGTCTCTTGGTTGTCCTTAGATCTTAAGTGCTATGCCTAGCTGAATTCTCCTACCTTTTACTCCTTTCTTTTAAAATTATCTTTGGACACTGACCCAAATACTAAGTGTGCTTTCCTGGAATCTCTTGGATTTCTACCTTTTTTCCCCTCAGATCTCTGTATCTATTAATTTACATATAAATTTACATATAAATATATATATGCATATTCACATGGACACACTATATATGCACATGCACTCACACATTTTATTGCTGAATGTTCCTACTTTAATTGACTTTAACTCAAATGCCACAGTTTCTATTATTATTTTCAATTCCCTCCTGCTGAGAACTGTCAAGATTTATAACTTGCCTGCCCTGTTATTTTTCTCTCATACTAATAAAATGGTCCCAGAAGTACCTTCTGAGTTACTTTTAAAATTATTTTGTCAATAGAAGTAAGAAAACCAAGAGAGGACACTGTTCCCTTGCTATAGTCACTATACAAAAATACTTGTAAAAACACCTAATTTTTAAAGGAGGGAGAAAAGCTATATCTAATTATGGATGACAAGTTCTCACATATACAAAATGTTGAGTTACCAGGAAGTGGGGGGAAAGGTTTCTAAATAAGTAGCACTATAACAATGTTGCATGCATATACAAAGGACATAGAATTTTGAAATAGAATTGTGTGCTGAACGTAAAATGTAAAGTAGAAAACTGTTGGAATAGGCTGTCTTCAACATGTCTCCATGCCTTGTTCAAGATGACAAATGTACAGATTTCAAAGCAAATCCAACACATGTTTTTTCATCTAAATTAAAAATGTCCATGCTTCAAACTAGAGTAGTTCACAAAATAGTTAATTCAGATTGGAAGGAGAGAATATTTGCAAATCATTTATATCACAACAGACATTATATCAATATATCTAAAAGCTCTTACAGTTTATCAACAAAGTAGAAAATAATGCAGTAGGAAAGTGATCAAAGAGAGGATAGACATTTTTTAAGGTAACAAATCAGAGCAGGCATTTACATGAAAGTGGATAAACATTGCTAGTCAGCCAAAAAAAAAAAAAAAAAAACCAATAAAAATCACACCTACTATCCATTATGATTCCAAAAACAAAGACAAGATTTTTCAAAGCCGGAGATAAATAAAAAATACCATTTCTGAATATTATTTATTGGAATGAGAAACTGTTAAGTCCCACTGTAAAATATATTGAATATGAAGTCAGTATATTTCAACCCTTTCCAATAGTATACTTAAGAGAAATCAAAACATACATCTGTGTACAGTACTGTTCACAGTAGCTCTGCTTATAAAAGACAAATACAGAAATTATCTATATTCCAATCAAATGACGAGTATGTGAAGAAAGTAAAATAAAAAAGAAGATATGATGGTATGTCACTAAAGAATGAAATATGAAATACTGGTATATGGTAAAGTACAGAAAAGTCTTAAATGTATTATTGTAAAAAAAATATGACAAGTTTCCAAAAGCATACATAGTTTCATAATAATTATTCAAAATGGGCAAAACTCACAAATAAAATGTATATTTTTTTTGTCTTCTGGTTAGTAGGCAGAAAACGGGAAATAAAGTAGAACATGAAGGGAGTTATTAACTGCAGGGTTGTTGGTTTATCTCTTAGTGTTTAGGGAACAGGTGATAAGAATATTCTCAAAATGAAGGTGGTAAATATGCTCAGTCTCCTGAACCTTGCACATGAATTAGATGAGGAGGTGGTATCTGAGTGTCATCTGGATGAATGTTCTCTGACTCTCCAGGTTGGGTTAGTGAATTGGATCCCCATGGCCTGAATCCCATCCTGGTCTACCCTTGAGCAATATTCCAATTTTTCTGAGCCCTAATAACAATTCCCTACATTTCAACTGAGAAACAGTTACCAAAAAGAGTATGTCATGCTTATTATTTTTAAAAAAATATTGGAATGGCAGCTAAGGAAACTAAGTCCCTTTTGGAAGAAGGAGTTACCTTCCTTCTCACTGGCAGATGGGGGACAAATGGCTACCTATGGTGCCCATTGATACACCATTGGTCACACCAGACTCCTTTACTGTCCTTAGTAAAACTATAAGAGGGCCGCTCTAAATGGAGGCTTGGATCTGATTAAAGGCTTACCTGAGGGTTCATGGTTACCTAATTTTAACAAGCTAAAACAGATCTCATCTCTCCTCTCTCTCTCTCTCTCTCTCTCTCTCTCTCTCTCTCTCTCTCTCTCTCTCTCTCTCTCTCGCTGCTTTTATGGAACATAAAGCTCATCCTCCCCTTGGCCAATTAAAAAACAAAACAAAACCTATCGTTCTGGTGTTTCTCAATGCCAACATAGACAAAGGCTTTAAATGTTTAGAATATTCTGCTTTTACTCAAAAAAGACAATAGCTGAGATGGTCCTCCAAAACAGAGGAGTTGAACCTACATTTCTTTAGGCAAGGATGACTGGTTATGGTCTTGGGAGAAGCATGCTATTTTTACACTAACAAATATTATACAGTCTTTGGCAGAAATAAGAAAGAACCTCGAAGAAAGAAATTAGGTAGCCCAAAGAAGGCTGGTTTGAATCCCTGTTTAGCTAGTTACCTTGGGTAATGGATCTTGCCTCTAGCCTCTTCACCTTCTTCACTTTCTGTTTATACTACTCCTGATAGGGTCTTGCCTCCTAAATGACCTAATCCAATTTATTTAATATATACTATTATTTGTTAAACTCTTTGTCCTCAGGACCTAATGTACAATCAAGAAATAGAGATACATGGGCTAGAATGCCCAAGACAATTGGGAAAAAAAATGAGAAAAATATATTTGCTAATCCTGATTTAACCTTTGGCTAAAATTAAGGTCACTCTGACCCTTCTGTGAGCATAATATTTACAGAAACTCAAACTCACCTGACATAATTCTGCTTCAGTAATTAAGGCATTCTGCTCCCCTCTCTGAACACACAGAAATGCCATGGTGACACAATTGTGCCTTATTCAAAGTTCGTATTCTGTCATGTATTCTAATAGCTACCACATCCATGACACATGTACCAAACTTGTGGCTTTATTTTTATAATCCTCCTGCTCACTCAGCTACGAGCTGCCTCTTTAGACTTGTAGTACCAAGATTGTGTGTCCTTGTTTAGATCTGCTTCATTCATAAATACTTTGACAAAATTAGGCTGACTCCATGACAGGTTTCAAATATCTTAGTTTCCAAGAACCTGGTAAGTCCAGACTATTCCAGGCCTCAGAAGCTGCCTACCACCTCCCTGAGGCAAGAACAATGTGTCACCAGCAATTTCTCATCAGGTTCCATAACCTGGTAATGGAAATGTCCTTAGACATATAGTAAGACAAAGCCAACCTACCCTAGGATTCCCCCAATGTGCTTTAAATAGTGCAAGGTCACTTGGTGGTCTTTCTATCTTGGTAATGGGAGACCCTAGCATTGTTGACTTTTGAAGAACAGAACACTCCGTCTTTACATACTGAGTCAGGGGTGTCATTCTTTGACAAAGAATGTTTCAGGTAGAGTATTCTGAGTTTATATTCAGTTTGGATGACAGAATAAGATTACATGTAAAAAAAAAAAAACTAAAGCAATGATGCAGTTAAATCCTACATTTTGGCTGAAACCTTGACTCACTTGACTATTATTTAAACTGAAGCAAGCCTGATGGCATGGGCCTATAAATGCAGCTACTCTGGAAACTGAGACAAGAGGATCATATATTCAACACTTATATAACTATGGAGGATGTTTTGGCAATGCAGTAAGACTTTGTCAAAAAATTAAAAAAAAAAAGAGAAAGAAAAATACAAATTTTGACATGTCTATATTTTGGTGGCAGAATAATTAGTATACATGATAGTGAAAAAAATCATTTTTAAAATCTTAAACATGTATCAAAAATTGCATTTGTCTCTTACTACTGCTACAGAAATCTAAGAAATATAAGGAAAGACCGAGTCCTAGAAGACCCTCAATGAGTCAGGCTTTCTGGAACAAATGGAGGAAACTGTTGGCATTAATACAATTGTGTCAGCTGTAATATATCCAGGACCCAGAGAACAGCACGAATTCCAAGGTGCCAAAACCTTGTCATTACCAGGAAAGATAAGACTATCACCTAAAGTATTTAAGTAGAACATGACAATTAATTCACCAACCTATATTCTTGAGAAAGAAGTACCTCTGTCATTAGGTGCAGAACGCACTCACCATCTCCACGTTCAAGTCACATAGTAAAAAGCAATCACATCAAAGGTTTACTCACAATAACAGGGATAGAGGAATATCCTACCATGTGACGTCAACCGCATTAAGACCTGGGTGTCTGTAGGGCTTCCATATTCATCACGTTTAATTATGCCTTATCCTGCCATTCTTTGCTTAAGCAGTCTGTGCAA
Organism: Apodemus sylvaticus; assembly: GCF_947179515.1. NCBI lineage: Eukaryota > Metazoa > Chordata > Mammalia > Rodentia > Muridae > Apodemus > Apodemus sylvaticus. The sequence goes on from NC_067476.1 coordinate 20,552,732, forward strand.
ATACAGGCCTTATAGTCTGAAATCCTTAAGTAAATAATGATTGATTTTTTTGTGAGATATTGTATCAAAGTATTTGTGGTGGTTTATAAACTGTTTGCATTTATTATGTACAAGAAAAAAATTTTAAAACTTCAAAATATAGACATGAGTGAGAGGTAGAAATAAGGACTTTGGGAATTCAAACACAAAACTATATGGCCTGTGAAATGAAATCAAGCATTATGTGGAGCTTATCAGCAGTCTCCAGTTATAGACCAGTAATTTCCGGAGTATGTCCTTGGGCGTATCTCAGTTGCCCTTCTTTAAATAATAGATGAGACCCATGCACTTGGACAGAAGGCATAAATGAGACCTAACTTGCTACAATCATTCTTAGCTCTTGTAATTCCTATCCCGGAATGTACAAGCATGCTATAAATATAACAGATAAGAACCATTAGCATGCAGACATCAGCACCACATGTACCTCATACAACCATTAATTTGTTCATTACTTCTTCTTTCTTTTAATTTGTCCTTCCCCTTCAAGACTTGTTATCTTGTGATACCCATTTTAATTGTTTTTCTATTTCTGTTGGCTCTGAATCCTGGGTTATATATTTGCTTCTTTTCCTATGATGAAATTTTTTAAAATTATTCTCTATTCGATTTTTGAAACCCCTTGTTCTTGATTTCTAGTTTTTCACTGTTGCATCTTTCCTAGTGCCTTGATCAAACAACTCCATCTGATTTTGCTTCTTAGATCTTTTTCCTATTGATCAATTTTGGCAATGTGGCTCAAGCAGAGGACATGCGGCTGCAGAGATCCTATTCATTGTCTGATAGTACTTAACATTTAAACTATTTTTTCTCAGGTGATATGTCTTAAACTTAAGAGCATCAAGTTCTCTCACATTTGGATATAGAATCTATTACTTTTCTTGTTAGTTTACATAGATAACTTGAGTCAATATTTACATACCTAAATAATATAGAAATAACTCATAATGAAAGGTATTTCTCTTCTTTAGTATACCAGTTAGAAAACTTAAGTTCAATTTCAAGTAAGTTTGATTTATAGATTTAGATGTGATGAAGGATGTTCAACTTTCTGACACTGTGATGTGATGTTGTCATCTACAAAGAAATATATAGGGCTGCATTTATACTAGGAAGTTGGTGGCTAAACATCAGTTCTCAGACATATCTTCTTTTAATTTCAAGAATAAGAGTGTATGCTCCTAGATTCAAAATCTTCTCCCATTCAAAGGCATTGTGGGAGATAGAGAAAAGCCAGCCATACTTTTGTTTGTATGCATGTATGTAGTATGTGTATGTCGATGTCTTTGCTTATGTGTGGAGACCAGCAGTCAGTGTCAGGTGTCTTTTTCTATTGTTCTGTAGCTTAATTTTGAGACTAGGCTCTCTCTCTCTCTCTCTCTCTCTCTCTCTCTCTCTCTCTCTCTCTCTCTCTCTCCTCTCCCTCTCTCTCTCTCTCTCTCTCTCTCTCTCTCTCTTTCTCTCTCTCTCAGCCAGGAACTCACCAATGTGTCAAAGCTACCTGTGTGTTGTCAGCTCCCAGCCTGCCTGTGCTTTCCATACATTCCAGCCTGGAGCTTGTGTGAATGAATCATCATTCTCACATGTTTATATGAATACTAGTGATGTAATCTTAGGTCATTATCCTTGAGTGCCACACACTTCACTGACTGAGCCATTGACCCATCACCTTAATACATCATTTTTTCAGGAGAGATTATTTTTATTATTCATTCTTGTCATTTACATCTCAAATGATATGCACCTTCCCAGTTACCCCTCCACAACCACTCCTTCCTATCTGCCCTCTTGCCCATTCCATTTGCCTCTATGAGGGTGCTCTACCACCCATTCTCTCCCCACTGCTCCAGCATCCTCCTACACTGGGACATCAAACCTTAACAGAACCAAGTGCCTCCCCTCCCATTGACATTGGGCAAGGCCATCCTTTACTACATATGTAGGTGGAGCCATAGATCCCTCCCTGTACACTCCTTCGTTGGTGGTCTAGTTCCTGGGAACACTGGGTGGTCCAGCAAGCCGACATTGTTCTTCCTATGGGGATGCAATCCCCCTCTGCTCCTTGAGTCCTTCTGCCAGCTTCCCCACCGGGTTCCCCAGCTTAATTAGATGGTTGCCTGTGAGCATCCGCATCTGCATTGGTCAGGTGCTGGGGAACCTCCCAGGAAACAGCCACACCAGGTTTGAAGAGAGATTTTTATGATTGCTTTGAAGATGCTTTGCTTCACTGAAAGCATTTTCAAAAGATAAAGTTGTCTACTTATCTGTCTTTATGTTTGAAAAATTAATAAGATTAATGGTTAAGGAACTAATCTTTGACAAAAAATAAAGGCAAATATTTAATCATTTGGAAACATTTACTCCTTAAATGCAAACTAGGTGTACTTTTGTAGTTAAAATGATTAATTTAATGTCATCATCCCTTTTATTTTATAACTTATTTATAATTTTATTTATGAATTTTCTAATCTTTTCCAATACAATACCATCATTGTCATATTTATTATTACTAGTTGGATGATATTGACAAGTTTTATTTCACAGTGAAACATCTCATCTAAATTTTATAAATATATTCATCTGCAAACTACTATATTATTTAAGCCAGGACAAAACATAAATTAGAAAAGTTATTTTCCCTGACCTTAAGTGCCTAAGTAAAATTTATTCATCCCAAATAAATATGATCACTCAAAAGAATATTTTATTTCTCTTTAATTTTTTTCATCTTCCATTTTATTTGGTACACCAGTGATTTTTTAACCAAAGTACACCTTACCATGTCTGTCTTTTTAAACAAATTCACTATAATCATGAATATCAACTCAAATCTAGGCTTGCAAATGTCATATTTGTCAATTCAAGCCATCATTCATCTAGCAACTCCTGTGGACCAGAAAATGCATATAAATTCTTTATTTAATAACATGCCAGGCTTCCCTCAGCGTTCCGCCTTCCCTTTTATATCTCTATCTGTAACTTGGGAGGCCTGTAGCCACCAGGGACCACCAACTCTGCCTTCGTCCTTGAAATAATGCTGCTACTCAGGACAACCAGAGGCTTGATGCCATAAAGGAACCATCATCTCTGTCTGCATCTGCATCAGTTGCTACCTGGGAGAACAGCTCTAACTGCAAGGTCTCACAGACCGACTAACATCAGGGACAAGCAGGTCTATTTGCAGTCACATAGGCCTGCTACCATCAGGGACTGTCAGGCTTGCCACCACCAGGGAAAACCAGATGGCCAAAAGCCAGCCTAAGACCATATTCAGCAAAAGCTAGGGCAATATGGCAACAACAAAAAACAGTCATCCTACTACAGTGAGTCCTGGATTATCTAACATACCTAAAACACACATAAAAACCTTAAATAGCAGGGCTGGGGATGGCTTAGCAGCTAAGAGCTTTGACTGCTTTTCTAGAGGCCCCAAGTTCAATTCTCAGAAACCACATGGTGGCTCGCAACCATCTATAATAGGACCCAATGCACTCTTCTGGTGTGTCTGAAGACAGCTACAGTATATTCATATAAATAAAATTAAAAAACCTTAAAAAAGAAAAAAAAAAGAATTCAACTTTATAAAAGAGCATCATGTTAATTATAGAAAACAAAAAACCAAATCAAAATAAAATGAAAACTTTAAATATCTAATTTTTTGAAGATGATAGAGGTCTTTGAAGAATACATGAATAAATCCCTTAAATATAAGAAAATACAATCAAACATATATGGGCCTTCAAAGAAGAAATTAATAAATAGGAAGAAATACAGGGAAATATAATGAAACAAGTGAGGGAATTAAATAAAACTGTTCAAAACCTGAAATTAGAAGTAAAAGGAATAAAGAAAACAATAGAGATGGAAATTGTAGAAAAGAGAACAAGAATTACAGACACAAAAATCACCAACAGTATATAAGAAATGGAATAGAGAATCTCAGGCTTAGATGATATGATAAAATAAATCAATACAGTAGTTAAAGAAAATTCTAAATCTAAAAAAAATTCTAACACAAACTGCCAGGAAATTTTGGACACTATTAAAAGACCAAATCTAAGAATAATAGGAATAGAAGAGGGAGAGGATTACCAGGTCAAAAGAACAGAATATTTCCTTAATAAAATCATAGAAGGAAATACAGGGACAAAGAATGATGCAGAGACTGAAAGAAAGACCATCCAGAGACAGCTCCATCTGCGGATCCATCCCATATGCAGCCACCAAACAAACCCAGACACTATTGCTAATACCAAGAAGTGCTTGCTGAGATGAGCTTGATACAGCTGTCTCCTGAGAGGCTCTGCCAGAGTCTGACCAATACAGATGCAGATGCTTGCAGTCAACTATTGGACGAAGCATCGGGGACCCCAGTGGACTAGTTGGGGAAAGGAATGAAGTTGAAAGGGGTTTTCAACCCCAAAGGAAGAACAACAATATCAACCAACCAGTGATCCCCACCCCCAATAGCTTCCAGGGACTAAACCACCAACCAAAGAGTACACATGGAGGGAACTATGACTCCAGGCACATAAGTAACAGAGGATTGGCTTATTTAGCAACAATTGGAGGTGAGGTCCTTGGACTGTGAAAGCTTGCTGCTCCAGCAGAGGGTAATTCTACGACTCTGAGGTGTGAGTGCATGGGTGGGTGGGGAGCACCCTCATAGAAGCAGAGGGAAGTGGATGGGATAGGAGTTTTGCTGAGGGGAAACTGGGAAGGGGGATCCCATTTGAAATGTAAATAAATAAAATAAGCAGTAAAAAAATTAAAATATAAAATAATAGAAAACTTCCTTAACCTAATGAATGAGATAGATATAAACATAGAAGTTAACAAACCACCAAATAGATGGAACCAGAAAAGAAAGTACTTCTGCCACATAATAATCAAAATACTAAATATACAGAACAAAGAAAGAATATTTAAAGACACACACACATTCACACACACACAAAGTCAAGTAACATAAAATGGCATATGTATCAGAATTATACCTGACTTCTCAACAGAAACTCTGTAAGGTAGCAGAACCTGGCAGACCCTAAGAGGCCACAGTAGTTAGCGAAGACTACTATAGCCATTAAAATATCCAATCACTATAGATGGAGAAGTCAAGATATTCCATGACAAAATTAAATCTAAACAATATTGTTACACTAATCCAGCATTACAGAGGATACCAGAAGGAACATTTCAACACAAGGAGGGTAAGAAGATAAGCACACACATACACACACACACACACACACACACACACACACACACACACACAAGACCACCACCACCAACATCAAAATAAAAGAAACTAACAACCAGTGGTCCTTAATATCATCCAACATCAATGGACTCGATTCCCCAAGAAAAAGACCACAGGCTAACAGAGTGGACACATAAACAGGATCCATCATTCTGTTATATACATGAAACATATCTCATCAAAGAGATAGATACTACCTCTGAGTAAAGGGCTGTAAAAAGGATATCTAATCAAACAGATCCAAGAAACAAGGTAGAGTAGTCAATTCTAATATACTATAAAATAGACTTTCAACCAAACGTAATGAAAAGAGATGGGGAAGGACAGTTTATGTTCATCAGTGGAAAAGCGAAGGTAACTGCTCAATTCTAAACAACTGTGCTCCAAATGCAAAGACACCCAAATTTATAACAGAAATTTTACTAAAGTTTAAATCACACACCAAATCCTTCAGATTAATAGTGGGAGACTTCAACACCATACACTTACCAATGGACAGGCCATTGAGACAGGATATCTACAGAACATTTCATCCAAACACAAAATAACAATAAAAGACATGATCATCTGAGTAAAAACTAAAAAGGGATTTGGCAAAAATATAACACGCTTTCATGTTAAATGTCTTACATAGATAAGGGATAAAAGCCACAAATCTAAACACAACAAAGACAATATAGAGCAAAACAATAGCCAACATTAACTTAAATGGAAAGAGAAAGCAATACCACTAAAATCAGGGATGAAGGAAGGTTTTCTATTCCCTTCTTATTATAGCACTCAAAGTTCTAGCTAGAGCAATAAGACAACCACAGAAGATCAACGGGATACAAATTGAAAAGGAAGAAATTCAAGGATCACTATTAACAGATACATATACAGTATACATATAACAGATATATATAACAGATACATAACAGATACAGATACATATAACAGTATACATAAGTGAGTCATAAATTCTTCTAAAGAACTCCTACAGCTGATAAATACCATCAACAAAGGAACTAGATACAAAATCAACTAAAAAAAAAAACAGAAAAAGAAAAACAAAACAAAAAAACTAAACAAAACAAAAAAACAATCCTCAGCAGTAGTTCAGTAGTGATACATGATACAAATGATAAGTAGGCTGAAAAATTTAGGGAAACACTACTCTTCACACTAGCCACAAATACTATAAAATAATTTTGTGTAACTCTAACAAATTAAAGGAAAAACCTGTATGAGAACTTCAAGTCTACAAAGAAATAAATTAAAGAAGACATAAGAAGATGGAGAGATCTCCCATGCTCCTGGACTTGTAAAATAAATATAGTAAAAAAAAAAAAAGGCAATCTTTTCAAAAGCAATGTGCAGATTTAATATAATTCCAATTAAAATTCCAACACAAATATTTAGAGACCTTGCAAGAACATTTCTCAACTTCGTTTGGAAAAAGAAAAAAACCCAGGATAGTTCCTGTATAATAAAAGAACTTCTGCAAGTATCACCATCCATGATTTCAAACTGTAATACAAAGCAATAGTAATAAAACTGCAAAGTATTAGTATAGGAATAGAAAGGTTGATCAATGGAATTGAGTCAGATTAACAAAGCACAGAATAAACAGACACAGTGAATCTGATGGAAGTTATGGACCAAATGTATTTAACAGATACCTATAGAACATTTCATCCTAAATCAAAAGAATATACCTTCTTCTCAGCATCTCATGGTACCTTCTCCAAAACTGACTATATAATTGGTCACAAACAGACCTCAACAGATATAAGAAGATGGACATAATCCCATGTCTCCTATCACATCACTATGGATTAAGGCTGATCTTCAACAGCATCAAAAACAACAGAAAGCCCACATATACATGCAAACTAAGCAACATTATACTCAATGACAACTTGGTCAAGGAAGAAATAAAGAAAGAAATTAGAGACTTTTTAGAATTTAATGAAAATGAAGACACAACATACACAAACTTATAGAACACAGTGAAAGTAGTGACAAGAGGAAAACTCATAGCTCTGAGTGCCTCCAAAAAGAAAATGGAAAGACCATATACTAGCAGCTTGCTAGCACATCTGTAGGCTCTGGAACAAAAAGAAGTAAATATACCCAAGAGGAGTAGACTGCAAGAAATAATCAAACTCAGGGCTGAGATCAGCCAAATAGAAACAAAAAGAACTATACAAAGGATCAACCAAATCAGGATCTGGTTCTTTGAAAAAAACCAACAAGATAGATAAACCCTCAGCCAATCTAACCAAAGGGCACAGAGACAATATTCAAATCAACAAAATCAGAAATGAAAAGGGAGACTTAATACAGAAACTGAGGAAATTAAAAAAAAAAATCATCAGATTCTACTGCAAAAGCCTATACTACACAAAACTGGAAAATCAATGGACCATTTTCTAGACAGATACCAGGTACCAAAGTTAAATCAGGATCAGATAAATGATCTAAACAGTCCCATAACTCCTAAAGGAATAGAACCAGTCATTAATAGTCTACCCACCAAAAAATGCCCAGGGCCAGAAGGGTTTAATACAGAGGTCTATCAGACCTTCAAAGAAAACCTAATTCTAATACTCTTTAAACTATTCAACAAAATAGAAACAAAGGAACACTACTCAATTCATTCTATGAAGCCACAATTACCCTGATACCAAACCACACAAAGACCCAAAAAAGAAAGAGAACTTTAGATCAATTTCCCTCATGAATATTGATGCCAAAACACTCAATAAAATTCTTGCCAACTGAATCCAAGAACACATCAAAATAATGATCCACCATGATCAAGTAGGCTTCATCCCTAGTATGTGGGGATAGTTCAGTATACATAATGTAATCTACTCCATAAACAAATTCAATTGAAAAAAAACACATGATCATTTCATTAGATGCTGAGAAAGCATTTGACAAAGTCCAACACACCTTCACAATAAAAGTCTTGGAAAGATCAGGAATTCAAGGCCAATATGTTTTTATAAACATAAAAAAAAAGCATTCTGCAAAGCAATAGCCATCATCAACCTAAATGGAAAGAAACTTGAAGCAATCCCACTGAAATCAGGGACTAGACAAGGCTAACCATTCTCTCCCTACCTGTTCAATATAGTACTCAACGTGTGAGACAGAGCAATTAGACAACAAAAGGAGGTCAAAGGGATATGAATTGGAAAGGAAGAAGTCAAAGTAACACAATTATCACAATTTGGAGATTATATGATAGCATACTTAAGTGACCCCAAAAATTCTACCAGAGAACTCCTAAACTGATAAACAACTTCAGAAAAGTGGCTGGATACCAAATTAAGTCAAAGAAATCAGTAATCATTCTATACTCAAAGGATAAAGAGGCTGAGAGAGAAATTAGGGAAATGACACCTTTCACAATATTTTAACTAACAAAGCTAATTTTATTCCCATTTCATTAACTATTTTACACTTTCTAGGTTTAATATCACAAAATATAGAAAATATTCACACTGTTATAGTCATTTTATTCATCACTACATCCCAATGATGACAGGTTGTGAATATATGCTTATCCCATTCTGTTTATTCCATTATCCAATCAAATTCCCAAAGACAATTTTTGTTTTAGACCATCTCAACACAGTAGATTATGCATGATGTTGATACATGCTTGTGTTCATATGAGCACGGATGTGTGTTTGTGCATATGTGTGTATGTACATGTATGGCTGGACATTAATCTTTTCTTTTAAAATTATTTATTTATTTACATATCAAATGATTCTCCCCTTCATGGTCCTCTCTTGCAGACTTCCTCCCCCTCCCCCTCCCCTTCACCTCTGAGAGAGGTGACCATCTTCCCCATTCCCCAACTTCTCTGCATGATTAGGAGCATCTTCTCTCACTGAGGCCATATATAAATTTTCTTTACTAAGTTAATTTAAAACAATTGCTTATCATTAAAATGACAGAAGCATCTAATGTTATAAATTTTATAAAAATTAATACCAATGACACATAAGGACAAAATTACTTAAGTCTGTGTCCCTGAATAAAGTGTAGGATATTCACTTACATACCAACTTTTATTATATATGTTTATATATATATATGTGTGTGTGTGTGTGTGTGCGTGCGTGTGTGTGTGTATGTGTGTGCGTTTGTATGCATGTGCACATGTGACTGTATTTATGCCTATGTGAATGCAATATTTGAGTGTATGGTATATGCATGGGTGTGTATATTCACACAGATACCAGATGTCCTTATATTCTTTATAAATCTGTTTCTCTTTAGAAACATCTCTTACTAAACTTGGAGCCTGACTGGTGGCCACCAAGCCTAAACTATCTATCTTCCTATCTCCACTTGCCAGAGCACTGAGTTAAAGACATGCTCAACTATACTCAAGATTTTTATGTTTTGTAAGTTCAACATACTTGAACCTGGTCACTAAGATTGCATGGCAATATTTCTACCAACTCAGTTACCTCCACAGCTCCCTTTATCCAATCTAAAGATTATTGTGAAAAACTATTATGTTTTTAGTTTACAAATTACTCTTTGCACCATCCAAAATAATTAGCTTCACACCACTCATTCTTTCTAATTTACTCTTCAATTCTTATATTTTGTTTTATATTATGAATTCATTTAGAGTCAGTATTCATAACTTCAAAAACAAACTTGATGTTTATTAGTGTGACTATTTTAAATAAAATTTAATGTCATTTTTAAATATGCATGGTAATTTTAGAATATTTTATTTTTAAATTGCTCATTAACATTGCTGTCAAAATATATTTAAGAATTTATTATATTTAAAATTTGTTGTTTAAATTAGGATACTTGCTTATGAGTCATCATTAATCACAGCAAGGGCTGATAGGGAGAAGGTGGCAAAAGATTAAGTGAGAGAATGAGTAGCCAAAATAATTAATTTAAAAAAAATTGTAGGCAGAAAATTATTTTAATGAGATATAAAGCATTTTAGGGACAAAAATTTTAACCTTAATATTTACTAAACTAACTTGCCTTTATTTATGCATCAGTTTAAATCATACCATGCATTATATGAATTCATTCATTGTTTAATATTTATTAAGAATGCCATTTTTCCATTTAATGCTGTATAAAATGGAAATAATTAGCTACAATAACTTCCATTTCCCTTACTTAAATAACAATTAAAATTATAGTGCAAATGTGCAAATTTATAATTCAAATATTTGTCTCATGGTAATAAAGTAGAAACTCTGATATCTCAAAGTCTATAAAATATCAAATTGTTGACTGATATGGATTGAACACTTGCTATAGGGTTCATATATTTGACAAACAAATTTTAGTAAATACATATATATAGAGATATATATGTCAAGAAAATTTGCAATTATTTTTTATAAAATTTACTGTTCTTTTGAGAAATCTGAATTCTTCTATGCTTTGTTTACTTTAACAATATGAGTGTACATAATCTTACTATGTAGGGGAACTTTCAAATCATCAATGATTCATTTTATTCTTTAGCTCTAAATAATAAAACAGTCATTTAGAGCAGAATATGAGTATGAAAAGCATGATGTAAGTTTGGGAAAGTCTGTAAACTAAATTCTAAATTATTTTTCTAAAATTCAAAGGCTGAAAGCTTGCTTTTTGTTAGCCTTCCTATGACACTATATGTTTTAAGGAAAAAAAACCCTAGAACTTGCTTCTTTGAATAGTCTATTTAAACCACACAGTTTAAACATTGATCTACACATTTTATTGTTTTTGGTATTATTCACAATTCAGTAAAAATAAATTGGAAAAAATATGAAAGATTTTAATATGTACAAAAATTTGTTTTGCATATGTTCATAGTTTTGGGAAAAAATAGACCAAAAGGGGTAGGGATGTAGCTTGCTTGTAGAGTGCTGAGCCCACCTTTCCAACCCCAGTACTAACTACATAAACCCCACATAGTGACATTTGTTTACGATTATTCTCAGATTCACAGCACACTAGTATCCAACCTGGGCTATATGAGATACTCTCTCAAATCAAAGAAATAAAGAAATGAAAGAAAGAAAGAAAGAAAGAAAGAAAGAAAGAAAGAAAGAAAGAAAGAAAGAAAGAAAGAAAGAAAGAAAGAAAGAAAGAAATTAAGGAAAGAAAAAACAAAAAACAGTAAACAAATTTAAAAAGGAAAATTCACTAAAAGAAAAATGAAAATGAACGTAAATATCCAAAAGAATGAGGATTGAATAAGATGATCTAATGCTAAAATAGAAGAAAACCATGAACAGAGGCCATTCGTTTAAAGCTTCGTAAAGAGGGTACATAGTACATTATATGAAGATAAAGAAAAAATTCTCAAGCCACATTTATTTCATAAACGTAAGATGAAAAATGGAGAGACAAGTTGGCTGGAGTAAGTAAAGGGAAAAAACATGGCAAGAATTTACTATTATAAAAAAGATAGTATTGGCCTCTCCATTGGACATCTTTTTGAGAAAGCTAGAAAAAAGCAAACAAACCTATGTGATCATGTAGTGATAGAACCAGTTAGAAAAAAATTGAGAAACTAGAAGCACACATCTGATAGCTTTAAAGAGAGAACACTGGAAATACCACATAAAAACTGTGCTACCATTCAAGGCAATTTATTTATTTTTTTTAAAGGTGCAAGGTATTTTTAAATTGATGAGCACCTTCCTACTAAAAAATAACACAGAGAGCAGGCTAAGAGAGTGGCAGAGTTGAATTAAAACCAAAACAAAAGCTCTTGCTGCCTTGCTCTCCCTTCTTGCCCCTGCTCTGTGCCCTGCCCATTTCACCTCCCTTCTCCCTCTCCATCTGCTCATGGCTAGCCTCTCTCTCTCTCTCTCTCTCTCTCTCTCTCTCTCAATTCCTTTTTATGCCTCTACTACCCTCTTAACTCTCCTCCTCATGCCCTGAATAAACTCTACTCCATACTAAAAAAATAAAATAAATAAATAAAAAAACTAGAAGCAAAAAAAAAGGCAAATGTTTTGATGATATGAATTGGTAAGCAATAATTTTCTATTTACACAATGTTATATGAAAATATTTAAGCGGAATTTCTCACAGCGATGTGTATGTAACCAGAAGGCCAGCTGCAGACCTATGACCTAGTTGTAGTACATTTTTACTTGCATCGATGTATGTGTGCAGATGAACACATAAAATCATATATTTTTAATTAGAAGTGAAACAGTGACAGAAAGAGCAGAGATAATGATTGAAGCAATTCTTTGTCTCCATCATGGAGAGATTTGTGATACATTAAGCCAGGTAATCCTCCTCAACAATCTGGAGTGTGTCTATTTTATACTATTTGTGTAATCAGCAGACTAAGTGACCAGAGAAGGTTCCATATAATCATTGTTTATTATATAAAAAATGACTTAATGACAAGCAGTCCTTAACTGTACTAGGATGCTATTATGATAAATGAAGGCATTTGCATTTAAAGCTTATGGCTTGCTTACTAGAAAGAAGCATTATGAAAATCACTGTTAGCAACAATGTTGAAGGTTAGATATTTTAAGTAAGATAAAGGTAACATGACACCCTTATGTCAGTTAAAAGATTATAGACGCTTCTGAGAGAAAATGAAGGATATATTTAAATTTGAAATAAATCAATATGAGAAAAGTCCTCATCACAAAACAAGTTTCAAACAGGCATGCCAGATTTATAGACTGACAGACAGCTGCTCTGTAACTTCCATCAGGTATTTTTAGACATTATTAGGTTTTCCTATATTAGGTGATCACAATTTTCATGTAATCATAAAATAGACATCTTTTTCTTCTTTCTCTCATTGCCATATCCTGCTTATTATTTTTTGGTTTCTGAGATATAATAGTCATACAGTAAATCATTTTCACTTTTAAGGTTTTAGAATTGAGGCTTTGTACGAAATATTGGTGTAGTCTTCAGAAACATTAATAATGCCTTAATAAATATGAACCCAAATACTGTAGCATGAACAGAACAAAGACATGTATGCATTCAAAGCCCATGAGGCAAATGACAATTATTGAGCTAGTTTCCTTGATAGTGTAATAGTATTCAATGGATTAAGCTGGATTGTTCAGTTTGTCAACCAGTGTCACTTATGGAGAACTATAATATAGTCTTTGTGTCCCATAACATATAACTACTGGACCCAGAAGGATTTGAGAAATCAAAGCTTTCCCTTTGTTGTAGTTGACAGAAAGTATGCTTCTTACAGTTTTTAGAACTATACTCAATTACAGTGGACTCATCAATTATTCCTTTTTCTAGGACTTTAGTTACTTGGGAGCAGCTAAAGTAAAAATTGTTAATATTTGCATGATATTCAAATAATTTTATGACAGTATATTGCTATGGTTAATTCATGTATTTACTAGATTTTATTGGTAAATTCTCTCTGCTCCTAATCTATACACCATTCTATCAATTGCATACACATATAGTAAAGATAGTATGAAAACAGTATGATGCTACTCACGGTTCAGGCATCTATGTGAAAATTGAAATTACTTCTCTTCAGATTATGTGTGAAACTAAAGATATGTAGGACTGTTACACTTCATTAAAATGCATATAGTCTAGGTTTCTGAGTGCTGTAATGACTGGAATTCTAGCTAATCTGTATAATCTACAGAAGATAGCAAACATCGAATTTTGTAAATAAGAAATTTAGAATTACAAAGATTTCTATGTTGTAACAATTATGCAATTATACTTGGAGGTAGAGATGTAACCTAGAAACAAGTCATAGTTTAAATTTTTAGCCTTCAAAACCAGAATAAGAAAGATGCCACTTCTCTTTACATATGTTTAAATATTGTATTTTAAAAATTATGCAAACAAACAAAAAACAAAATGCACAAAGAATTAACTCCCTAGATTATTTGTTTAACAATATAACTTCATTAAATATTTTAAAGCCTCCTTTACATATACAACTCTATAACCAATCATTTCTCTAAGCAACCCAATTATATTTAATTTAAATTGCAGTATTTATAGCTTAAGTATAGATTAACAATTTTTTTTGAATTGCATAAAATAATGAATTTGTCATAAAATTCATTTAAACATAGTACTATGGAGAAAAATATAAAGAAATATTGCTGACAAGATGAATTTAGAAATGGAAGGTGCTGGATGCCTAACACCTCCACTAAATTTATTCTACCAATGATGCTACTGTTTATGATTTTCAGATGAATAGCACACTTAAACGAAGGAAGCATTAATACAATATGATATTAATATACAAATACTCACATTATTCACCTGCTACTGACATTCTGAATTAAATCAGTAATGGGGTGTATAACTGATTAAATATCTACACTGCAGAAAGCACCAGTTCCAGATTTAGAGAGGTACTGCCAGACTGATCACATCATTACACTGCCAAATGCCATCTATCACTTTTACTGAACTTAACGAAGATGGATTACATCCCACAGATGAGATGCAGCCTATAAATACTGCCACGCTGATCTTCATCTGACTTTCCTCCAGAACAGACAAGCAACAAATCAATAATTGAAGAAATCATATTAGAAATTCAATGATATTCAGTGCCCAGAAGAAATCATGTGGGGCAGTACACCATCAAATGGCCTTAACTCAATGAATCCCACTAAATCCTGTTTTGCCTTAAAACTACCCTGTTTCCTCTTTGCACATATTTCCTTCATTAAGCTCAGTGAAATGAATCCATAATATTAGTCATCTTTATCCACTTTTACATTTTCAAACTAAGACTTGTTTAGCCCTCCCAAATCATTTTGCAGCAAACATTCTGTGTGGTTTCCCATATACCTGTTCACTCAAGCTGCATAGCTCATACTGGTCAATAATGTAAGTTTTAATGTTACTATCTCTAAACATTGAAACAAAATGAATATCATAAAATACATGTAAACAAAGTACTCATATTACAACTTTTTGTAAACTTAATACCATTTCTCATTAAGCATCTGTCTGATTTTCTGTTTACATCATATTTGGCTTTCACCAATTACCTTTGTGAAAAATGCCTGTAAATTGCTTCAATATTCCAGGCATTTAAGACCCGAATGCTCTCTATCTTCTGCCTTTGACAACATTATGATAACAAATAACAGGTGATCAGGCCTGGATGGCTAAGGAGAGAATGATGTCTCACAAACTATAAAGCAACCTAGGAAATGCTTTAACATCCGCACTTACTTCTAAATGAACCATTAAGACCTTAATTAAATGTTTATCCTTTCACTGTGTTCCTTAGATAGGGATGAGGCAGGTAATCATTCAAGAAAGAAAGAACTTAAATAAACCTAAATAAACAATCATAAAATATAATAGAGAACAAACAAATGTGACAATGGTTACCATTTTGCTCTGGAAGTAGAGTGCATTTTCGTTTTTTCATCAGTTTTGTATTTGATAATACCCATATATAAAATTTTCATTTTCAGGATCAATTTATTTCTGACAACAGGTTAAGCTCTTCCTACATAAAAAATGACCAGCTTCAATTACTATCTACACCTCAGAAAGGATCACTAAATCTTTCCTTCAGATTTTAAGCTATCCAAAATCAAATATTTAAACAAATGTGGAAATTGGGCATACATGTAGTTTCATGATAGAATAACAGGTGTAGTTCTTAAATGCATCCTTGGAACACGATCAGCAAAAGATGAAGGCAAGGCTTAAAGTTCCCTGTTGTCAAAAAAGCTTCTAAGTAACTTTGTCATCTCTAGATTTATTGCTTTTATCCAATGCTCCTCAGTTACACCGTGATGATTAAATGATTCTAGGTCTAACTAACTTCTGGTAATTTGATTTATTTAAAGTCAATCTACGTCCTCAAATAACTTGTTTGAATAAAACTGAATAAAAGTCATTTTTCTGTTTGTATGCACGAGATACAACCATACAAAAGTGTGTGTGTGTGTGTGTGTGTGTGTGTGTGTGTAGACAAAGATAGAGACAGAGAAACAGAGAGTCAGATAAAACATATTTTGGGGAGGCAAGATGAAAACCTTTGTTTCCATTTGTGAGTTACCATCCACCTGGTTTTGGAGATAAAATCTCACCCTGAGGATTAATTCTTTGGCTGAGTAATGATCAAGGGTTTGACCTTTGTTTGACCGCAATGCTGATTTTTAGAAGTGATCCCCACCAGTCCTGATATTTTGTGTATTCTAAAAATGGAATTCAGACCTTCATGCTTGCAAGGCAAATAATTTACTGATTTAGATATATCTCTACTCCCAACAAAATAAATATTTGAAAAATAAAATTTATGTACTTAAGCATATCAACACAGTATGGGAGCACATATCTGTTATAGTCACACTAGGGGTCTGCACAGGAGGGTCCTGAATCTAAGGGTAATCTGAACAATATAGTGTACCCCTTCTTAGTATGATAAAATAAACACTAGTATATTCTAGAGTAAGTCTACCCAAGAAGCAAACAGGCTGCCTGTACAATACCATAATGCTTGGGATTAGAACCCCAAAAGATTTTTATGTACCTCATATTTTCACTTTCACAGGCCCAGTACCTCTTTGAATTGTAGCATTATTAACCACTTCACTGTGCCATTTAGACACGATGCCAGCACTTCTTAATATGTGTGACACCTTTCTCCACTGAGATATATGTAGCAAACACATCTTGAACATCCAGTATCAACATCCAAATAAAAGAAATGGATATCTTGTTCAAAGAAAACATTATACCTAAAATTATCCTGTCAGAAATTATCCAGGAAAACTGGAAATTAAAAAGATCATATCCAAGAATGTTAGGAAGTTATGAGGGAGAAGAAACCTAGGCCATAGGCACAGAAAATACTTTAATCAAAATCATAGAAGAAAATGTCCCTAACCTAAAGAAGGAGATGCAAATTAAGATGCAAGATGCATACAGCCTACCAAGTAGATTGGACCAGAAAAGAATTTACTTCAGAAAATAATAATCAAAACACTGAATTAACAGAATAAGGAATGAATATTAAAAGTTGCAATGGAAAAAGGAGCGAGCAATATATAAAAGCAAATATTAGAGTAACAGCTGACTTTTCATTGGAGACTAAAAGGCAAGAAGATCCTAAAGAGATGTTCTACAGACTCAAAAAAATAACTGAGGCTAGTCAAGACTATTACACCCAGAAAAACTTTCAAATACAACAATGGAAAAAAATAAGATAGTCCATGAAAAAACCAAATTTAAGAATCATCTATCTACCAGTAAAACTTTACAAAAAGTTATTTGATGGAAAAACTTCAACAAAATGAAGTTAATCATACACAAGACAACACAAAGTATAAATTGCAGACCAGCAAGTCAAAATAAGAGAAACACACAAATACACACACACACACACACACACAGACAAAAACAGACACACAGACACATATACACACAGAAACACACTATCAGAACATTGTTAAAATTAACCAACACAGCTCATGGATACCTCTCAACATCAATCTTCTTAATTTTCCAAACAGGAACCATTTTTCTTTTTGATCCAAGAAATAGATTTCAACGTCAAAAACAGATATCACTTCAAGTAAAAGGATAGAGAAGATATTCCAAGCAATGTTCCTAGGAAGTAAGCTGGTATACCATTTCAAAATCTGACAAAATTGACTTCAAATTGAAATTAATCAGAAGAGATAAAGAAGGATACTAGACACACATCTATGAAAAAATTCACCAGGACAATATTGCATTTATTAACATATATGTAGCAAAAACAAAGGAACAAGGGACACACATATTCACAAAGAAATCAATACATCAAAATTACATATGGATCATTGCGATAGTGGGAGATTTCAATATCCCACACTCACCAACACAAAAGTCTTGTTTCTAAAACAAGAAGTAAGAAAAAAGATGACATCCTGAAATAAATAGAACTAACATAATATTTCACCAAATCATACTCTCTCTCTCTCTCTCTCTCTCTCTCTCTCTCTCTCACACACACACACACACACACACACACACACACACACACACACACACACACACAAAGCTATACCTTTTTGCAGAACTTCAAGGAACCTTTCCAAAACTGACCACATTCTCAGATATGGCCTTTAAAAAGTCTTAAAGAAAATCTTTAATAGGTACAGGAAAACTGAAACCACATCCTGAATTATATTTGACTACAACAGATTAAATCTGTTTATCAATAACAATAGAAACAATAAACAACTTACAAATTCATGGGGACTAAACTCTTGCTATTAAATGAAAAAATAAGTCAAAAAGAAATTAAATATTTTCTAGATTTAAATGAAGATGAATATATACCCAAACTTATAAGGCATAATGAACTTAATTCTAAAAGACAAGTTTCTAACATTACTTACCTACTTATGAGAGAGGGAGGGAAGGAGAGAGAGAGAGAGAAAGAGAAAGAGAGAGAAAGAAAGAGAGAGAGCTTTCATAATAGTAAATGAACAATATAATTAAAAGCTCTGGAACAAAAGGAAGAAATCATACCCAAAGGAATAAGCAGCAAGAAATAATCAAACTTGTGTCTAAAATTCACTAAAATAGAAAAAAATGAACAATACAAAAAATCAATAAAACAAAGAATTACAGATATTAGGAAGATATCAGAAAGTAGAAAGATCTCCTAAGTTTGTGGATTAATAGGATTAATATAGTAAAAATGGTCATATTACCCAAAGTAATCTACAGATTCCATACAGTCCCTATAAAAATTACAACATAATTATTCACAGATCTTGAAAGGACAGTTAACAGCTTCACATGGAAATGTAAACATACACACACACACACACACACACACACACACACACACGCACACACACACACAAACCCTATCTAAAACAATTCTTAATAAAAAGAGCCCTGCATGAGGCATCATCATCCACATTCTCATACTGCATTACAAAGCTATAGTAATAAAACAGAATGGTATTGTCAAAAAAAACACAAAACAAAAAAAACAAAACACAACAACAACAAAACATATATATTCGTCAATGGAATTGAATTGATCAGAGAGAGCTAAAGCCACACACCTATGTAAACCCCTCTTAGTTTTTTTTTGTTTGTTTTAAATAAACAAGCCAGAAATACACAGTGGGAGAAAGGCAGTATGTTCAATATATGGTGTTTGACCAACTGGATGGTTGCTTGTGAAAGAATGAAAATAAATTCATACTTATGACCTCAAACAAAACTCAACTCAAAATGCATCAAAAAACCCCAATATAAAACCAGAAAGACAGGACAGAAAGTGGTGAATCACCTCGAATTGACTGGCATAGGAAAATATTTCCTAAAGAAAATACCATTAGCACAGGCATTAAGATCAACAATTAATAAATGAGACAAAATGAAAAGTTGGAAAAGAACATTATCCTTCTGACAAAGATACTCTAAATACTTCTAAAAAAGAAATACAAATATCAATCTAGCAACAACATTTTTGACATATGATCTTATCTTGTATCCAAATATGCTTGTGTAATTGTAGCATAAATCTAGTGGGAACAATGAAGAAATAACTGATTTAACTTAAGGCTCACATCACAGGAAGAAACCCATACTTGACACTGTTTAGATAACCAAAGAACTCAAACATAATAGCCCATGGAGCCACAGTAAAACCAGATGTTCTAAAAAGGAAAAGTGGCTATAAAATGACACCTAATGACATGTTACTCAATCATCAGAGAAGCTTCCTACTGTAGCAGATGCAAATCCATATAGAAGCCAAAGGGCAGACAGGGAAAGACCATGGACCATTCAGCCCTAAATGGGATGCCATCATTAAATTCCTCTCCTTGGGGTTCATAGAACTCCATGGAAGTGAATGCAGAAGGAGTGTCAGGGACAGAGGGGTGAGATGATACCGAAATTACAAAGCCCTCACAATCGACAAGATAGATGCACACACACGGCAGAATATAAGGATCTACAGAGGTTTGCACCAGACAGGGTTCTAGAGCTGAAAGGATAAGTTGACACATGCCCCCATCCCTTTCACAGAAGCAATCTCCACTAGTAAATGAAAATTTAATTTTCTCTAAGAAAAAGGAAACAAACTAGTCCGAGGTAGGCTGCAGGTCCAGCAGCAGATGGCCAACAGAAAGTCAGTTCAAAGCATCCTTGGAGGTTCATTGTTTCATAATGAAGTGTCAAGGATTTTTCCCTCTTTAAAAAATGTATGTTACTTTTGTCTGCTTTTATATATTTCTCTCCTTTTACTCTTTAAGTCCTTTACATGCATATTACGGCTTCCAATTTAGAATGATTAAAGGATTTCTGAGAGTGAACTAGTGGTTCCCTGTACAAGATATCTGCATCTTGTACATTTTTGGAGGGCTCCTTTGTTGTTGTTTATTTCTTTGGAATTTTTTTCTATTCTAATGTGTTGGATTTTGTTTCATTACTGTTTTCTCTTATTATTACCCCTTAGAATTGTATTGATTTTTTTCTTTTTTTTATTTATTTTTTTATTCGATATATTTTTTATTTACATTTCAAATGATTTCCCCTTTTCTAGCCCCCCACTCCCCGAAAATCCCATAAGCCCCCTTCTCTCCCCCTGTCCTCCCACCCACCCCTTCCCACTTCCCTGTTCTGGTTTTGCCGAATACTGCTTCATTGAGTCTTTCCAGAACAAGGGGTCACTCCTCCTTTCTTCTTGTACCTCATTTGATGTGTGGATTATGTTTTGGGTATTCCAGTTTTCTAGGTTAATATCCACTTATTAGTGAGTGCATACCATGATTCATCTTTTGAGTCTGGGAAGATCAAGTGTAGTATCTGTTCTTATCAGTTTAATATCTGATACGTCCTCTCTCCGAAGAATTGTATTGATTTTAAAAGAAAGAAACAGAATATATAGCTTGGAAGCAGCCAAGATTTTTCTTATTATAGGAAAAATTGTGGTGAATTCAGAATATGCAATATGATCAACACTAAAGAATATCTGAGGAGCTGAAGGGATGGCTCAGTAGGTAAAGTTCTTAGTGCTGCTGCCAAGGCCTGAGTTCTGTTGTCACCATCTTCATGGCAGCTCACTGCCACTTCTAACTTCACCTCTAGAGGATCTGATGACTTCCCTTTGTCTCAGTGTGTACCAGAATTCACATGTGCACATGTGTGAACACATAAACATTTTAATTTAAATATAAATAAGAGAGATAAGAAGTTATGAAGTCATAGAGGAAACAGAAATGCACGTTTCCAAGTAAAGGCCAATGTGAAAAAGCTGAAGACCACACAGTCCTGACCATTTTGTTTTAATACAGTGTCTCATGTACTCCAAGCTGGCCCGAAACTCACAATGGGAATGCCCATTGCCTCTATCTCCGAAGTGCTATAAGTATAAGCCTTTGGTGCCACGCCTGTGAACAAGCTATGTCACCTAATTAACAATGTGAACGCAGTGAATAATAGCAGTATTCAGGTGACTTGCTAAGCTAAATAATGAAACAAAACAAAAACTTGAATGATTGCCTTCCTTAGAATAAAAGAAAAGCCCAACAAAGAAACAAACAAAAATGACTATTCTCCTAGAAAGTGTAAGGACGAAGGCAAAGCATGCAGTGGAATGAGCATAGCCCAGACCATGCCCATTTACACAAGCCAAAGCGTGACTAGAAGGAAGAGGCTCATTCTGGGGATGTCTTTCCACCCAGAGGTCCTCTTCGCTTACTCTGTGAGTTACTGAGTGGATCTCTATTATCATACTCTCAGACTTTGCAGACAAGATTGTTCCCACGGGGATCAGAAAGGAAAAGGGAAAGTAACTATCAGTAATCACTCCAGGGCACACTCCACTAATGATGCCTTCCTCGCTGCACAAAGCTTTTCCTGAATCTAACCCAACTACAGAGAAGAAAAGTGCCCAGTCCTTCCTCATCTGCCCATCCACTCACCTAAGGAACACTAGTCACATCTCTGAAACAGAAAGATATCAAGAACTTGGGGCAGTGCATTATGGTAGCGTGGTAGCATTGTAACATAGCATCACATCCATAGCATTAAGGAAACCAGGATCAGAGCAGGCCAGTTTTATTACTTCTATTTGATAAAATAAAACTGGGTTTTCTTGCATATATTTGAGCTACAGGGCTCAGATTCTGCTTACAAAATTGGTAGTAAAGGAACCTAAAGACAAGGGAAGATGAGAAGTAAAAGAATGATAAAGAAGTGCATAACTGCCAAAAACAAAGATAAACATTAGAGCAACATTGATACACTCTCACAGTAAGCGTTAACTTATTTCAGGCTCTATATCTGGGATGTGACATTCATTATTCACAACAATGACAGCAACAATAACATTAACAAATCCGAACTAACCAAACAAATAAATAACAAACTAGTTGCCAGGCTTGGTAAAATTCAAGGCAAACTACCAAAAAGAGAGATCATGCATCAAACAGATAGTCAGAGATTTTGAAGTCAGACCTCCACTAGTTTGAAACATTACAGATGAGTAAACATAGGAGAAAAACTACCTTAAACACAAACTAAAAATTAAAATTAAGAACTCGGCAACAAAAATTAAAACTGCATTGGTATATTTGAGGAAAGAAAACTTTTTATGCTAAAATACAAATGTGAAAATAATAAGGCCTGCAATAAAGTTTTGAAAATTATTTCACACTTTCTAATGCCAGAACTGCATCTTACTGAATATAAATAAGAAGCAGAAGAAACAGCTTGAAGTAAAAATGACATAATTTTTCAAAACTTACTGAAAAGTACTGGAGATCCAAAAAAACTTAGAGAGGACAAGCTACTTCAATGAGGAGGGAACTCCACAAAGAAAGCAAGCTGTATAAATGACTATGACATCACTCTGAAGGCGCCAGGCCCAAACAGAAAATCCTAAAAGCAGCAAAGACAAACTCACTTAACTATAAACAAAGGTAAAAACATCCATCAGATCTCTTATTTAAACCACATGTGTTTCAGAGTATGATGTGAAATTATAATGTATTGAGACGAGAATCAACGTACGAGCAGAGAATTCCAAATCCAGGGAAGTTGTCTTCAAAATTATGGGAGAAGTGCATTCATCGTTGAGGAAATAGAAGTTAAGGGAATGTATTGAAAACAAATCTGTTCGAGGGTTGTAGAAACAAATTCATCAGAGAAATGGAACGTGGCACATATTTGAAATGCAAAACGAAATCAAGTGTGAGTGTTTGAAAATGAAGAAAAGTGAAGAAATAAAAGAAACTCTTTATTTTCACATATACCGACTTTTAATGTACCTGATATCTTATTTCAATTGTAATATTTTAAATGCCTTTTGGTTTGTTTCTTTGTTAATGTTTCTATGGGAACTGGAGGTATTGTTACAATTGTGATACTCTGGTAAGAATAATCCAGGGATAAAGATAAAATATACAGAGTAACACTGGGTATAGGGAGGCTGTTTCAGAATGTTAGGAAGAAAGGAAACTTGGCCTCTTTCATGAGATCTTGCCTATGTTTGTCCCTAGAAAAGATTTTGCTTACATCAAAACTGTCTTTGTTCCCAACTCCAAGACTTCCGAAGACCTGGCAAAATCCCTCACAGAAAGACACATGGAAAAATCACCCAAAATATTTTAGAGTTTAAATAGCATACTATTAAGCAAAACATAACTAAAATTTGCAAATACTTGGGACTAAATAAAAAATTTGTCAGTCAAATATGTAAAATGCAACAAAACTGATACTTAAGGGGAAATTATTTTAATGAACAAAAAGATTTTTAGAGTTAACACAATCCTACCATATGTTGCACACAAGAAACTCATTAAATATACAGTCATAAGTAAGTTTAAAATAAAGAGATGTAGAAAATGCATATCTGAACAGTAGCTCTAAGGAAACTGTATCACTTTCTTTAATTCAGATGAAGTACATCTTAGAACAGTAAACATTTTTAGGGATAACAATCCCACTGTATAAGGAAAACATAACCATGAATCTATTGGATCGAACAGCAAAAGTACAAAATACACAAGGACAGACTGACTAATTTAGTTAGAAACAGACATTATAAACATCTGAATATTTCAGTACCTCTCTTGCACTATTTGATATATTAAATAGGCAAAAGTAATCAATAATGATAGAATTTCCCTGAGAAGCACCATTAATCAGATTGATCTGACATTTATGAATACTTCAATAGCAGCATCAGATACACATGCCTTATCTCACACTGAAAATTCACATAAATTGAATATATTCTAGGCCATGATATACAGTTGAACACATCTCAAATAATTAGAGAAAAGTCATTATTATACCATAATATAACTAAACAGGAAATCACTAATGGAAAAAGAACTGAAAAAAATCCCAGTGTTTAGAGATTCTAGAGCATACTACTGACAAGATGTTTGATGAGAAGTCTCTGAAACAAGACATGAGGTCAAATACCCACCACCTATTTTTATTTTTTAAAGTTGAGCATGGCAGTACATGCTTGTAATCTCTCTATTAATAGAAAAAGCAGTAAGGCCTCAGGAACTAATTGACATCTGCTTTAGCCACCTAGGGGAATTTCAAGTACATGGAAATAATGTGGCACAAAAATATAAGGTGATAAAGGAGAGAAAAGGATACATGGTCCCTCTGTTATTCACATGTGGATTGACAGATGAGCACTCACACACACATGCACATATATAGAGTACACACCATGGTGGATACAACAAAACCCCTCACCTTCCTAAACAACATCTCTAGTAAACATACAGCTAGCTCAAAGTGTCGTATGGATTAAGAATGGAAGAAACAAGATAAATCTCTTAAGAATAAGTCCGAGTAATTTATTTACGTAGTGGGTGCCCATGAACATGAACATGTCTTTTCATTTAGTAGATTTGGGTTATGGTTTTGAGTAATGATTGTCTCTAAGAATGTATTGTATAAAAATTAGCAAATGAGTAATTTCATATTGGAAACTTGTTAATCATCTCAGCCATGCCATGAAAAATACCAATAGTCATAAATCGTATTGATATGGCTGTGTGACCATCACATTAAAAATTTAAAAATTAAAAATTTTTACATTAAAATTTCTCACATTAAGAATTAAAAATGGTGTTTTACATTCATGGTTCTTTCAGTTTCTAAGGAGCACAGACTGACCTTGAGCATAAGCATCAGACAATATTTGAAGGACATTTTACAATGTACATCTTAATAGCTTGCAAAATATCTAGGTCTAGATCATGAAATACAAGGAAAATATGAGAAACTGCTACAGCCAAGAAAAAAGTGGTAACAGAAGTATATGGAATACAAACAAAAGTAATCTGAGGAAAACATGAACTTATGTTCACAAAAGTTTATTAGCATTGATTTGTTGACTACAAAAAATGTAAACTGCTGAAACAAGACACAGATTTTTGATGAAGCTGGATGAGGCATAACTGTCTCCTCAACCATTTCTCCATGTTTATGCAAAGCAAAATTTTGCTAAGTATTAATTCAAAATTAAACCTAACAGTTTTTGAACTCTAGTTTGTTCATTTCTGATGCTAGGATAACATACTTCATCTTTTGAGGCTTTAATTTTTCTTTATGAGACAAAAAAAAATCAGAAGGAAGGTGTGCTTGTAGTTCCATGTAAGGTAAGTGCCCTGTGGTATTTTATGTAGAATTCTGCAGTATGAAGAACATACAAAATGAAGATAAATTTTAGCACAGCCAAGAATGATGTCATCATATCTTTCCTAGTAAACACAAAAGAAAAGTGAAGGAAATTGCTGTATAAGAAATTCCATAGTATAAGGACTCAAATGTAAAATATCTATTTATTGTTTTCATTAATATTCATTTGCTATCCTTCATTACTTGGGACATCTTTTGAATGAAAAAATGTCATAATTCTTGCCCTTGGATTGTCATTTGGCTAAATGTCAGGCAGAGGTCACTGTTATTCATCATGAAAGCACTTTTAGAAATGAATCCTTGCATTGACTCGAAAGGCCCCTGGAGTTGAAGAGTTACATATTCATATATTCTATAACATAATGACCTTTATTATAACTGATAGTAAGTTCCTTGGGAGAGTTACTAGTCATGTCCAAGTATATGGTATAAATAAAGAAAAATGCGATCCATACATTTTGTTGTCCAGAATATGTATGTATATATCTGGGAGAAGACAGGTAAGATATCTGAACAGTAATTTAATAGGATTGACTCCCTAGAGCCGACCATGAAATGACACATTGTATGTGATAAATCTAGCAGATCTTGGTCCATCCTTTACATGAATCTATATTTTTTGTGTCATTCTTAGTAATCTATACTTTCTCTCTAGTTTAGCCATTTATTTAAGCAGTGATGATGGCAGGTATTATAAATAGAATTGAGATAAATCCAGAAACACCATGAAAAGCTATACTCTCTGGCAGCCATTGTCTTGCAAAAACATAGTAGTAAGCCAGCATGGTTGCTGCCAATTTATTACTTGAAACTAGTAGCTTTGTGAACAACTTTGAAAGATAATCTTTCCCAATCAAGAAACTTCCTCAAGATCGTAGCTTCTGGTGATGATGGCTTGGACTAACCAATGTCTTTGGCTGACTGCCTCCACCTTTGTGCAACTAACTCACTACAAAACTAATTTGAAGTAAGCCTTCTTCCATTGGACAAAATGCTCATGAGAACAAGTGTTAACTGTGCTGCACTAAACATTTTTGGAAATACAATATGATTACTGTTAACTCATTCATTGAATATTGTTACATTAATTCATTTAGTTAATATTAAGATAGGTTATTTATTATCTTCATATCAAGATGGAAGGAACTGAAGTCAAAATACAAACCTCCATGTCTATCTTTTATATATCTACCTACATAGCTGTCACTGTCATCTATCTATCTATCTATCTATCTATCTATCTATCTAACATCTATCTATCTATCTATCTATCTATCTATCTATCTATCTATCTATCTATCATCTGTCTATCTCCCTGTATATCTGTGTATATAAATAGATATCATGTTACTATTCATTTATGTGCCGTAGATTCTATACTATATTGCCTATTTTAACTATAACTTTATCTATAGATTGATGTAAATACTTGTGCATGTTTACCATTTGTTACATGCATTCATTTGATTTTGAGGCATGCCATATCAACCTACTTCTTTTTTAAAATTCATAATTCTGTTTACAAATTTACCACAGCATTAGAGGAAATGGAAAATTAGCATTAAACAAGTATTCTACTAAAAATAATTAGAATATAAACTCAAAGATAATTGTTTTTTACCTGTCTAAAAATATTTAATTTAAACACCTAAGATGCCTTTATGTCTTGGAAATAAATGAATAACAAACAAACCCTGTTTTGTATTCAATATCCTCAAGGAAAATCCTTTTAGTTTAAACTCAAATGATACACTGTGATTGAATGTTTTCCTTAATCTAAAAGCTCCTGGTCAAGAAAATAAGCCAATTAATAAACAGAAAGCAAGTATTATGAAGAAATAGGAAATAATGTTAGTATTGCAATCACTAATAGATTAGTAATGGCTGTAGATAAAAATATAATGCTAATAAGGTAATTTTCAGGAAACAATGATAAATTTGTAGAATTTCTACATAATATGGAGATATGAAATAGACACCAGAGTGTCCGAATCCCAGTGGTTTAATTTTAGGATGTCAGTCTTGGTTGAAATGGAACTAAGATTCTGTTCTTAGAACCTTAGTTCTAGGGTTCTGTTGAAAGAAAGTTGGCAATAAATTGTTGGCAATCAAGAACGTGAATCAAGTCCATGTTGAAATCAATAGCACAATCTGGTAGCCTATTTTTTCATGATTTTGTTAGTGTTGATGAGCGTATTGATAATGCTAAGTTTCCTTCCAAAGGTGTATTCAAAAAACTGTCCTGAATTCCAAATACATTCTTAATGTATTTAGAGATCTTTGTCTGATGTAACATAGATTTCATGTACATTAGAATGTGGTAAAAGCTGTTCTACAAGCAAATGGCTTTTCTGATATATTGTTGGCCGCAAAGCATTTTCTACTTAAGTATTATTTTAGAGTTCAAATTCTTTTCTCAATTGGCTATGGTTTCATCTGTCTAATATCATGAAACACAGACAGGCACCAGTCCCAACTATTATTTCATTGAACTTTCTAGACATAGCATCCCTACAGCCTCACTAAGTGTGCAATGCCCCACGCAGCTGCCAATGCAGGGCTTGGTATTTTTCAGATTTGGACATGCATAATAGCCAATAAAATCAGACATTTCTGGAATGTGGAGGACAGAGTTTTCTAATAACTTTTCTAAAATTAACTCTCTATTATCTATTATTACACAAATAGCATTTAACATTTCTCTTCCAGAAAAGAAGTCATAAGTGCAATCCTAATTATGTCTGGATTATAACAAGGTTGTAGTGTTAAATGTTTTCTAGAGAATCACATCACAATGACAATATTCCAGAGCCAGTATTGAGGTGTCCTGAATTATTTAATAATAGCAAGGTTTCTTCATACCTTTGCAGGAAGTAATCAATTTTTCAATATCATTTTGTAAAACAATTTTCTCAAAGCTTTGGACAATGCAAGGTGTCAGATGTACAGTCATTTAATGCTCTTGAATGCATAGTTACTAGCTCTGCTTAGCATTTTCAGAGTCAGATATTTTAACTCAGAATCATAGGGATGAAATGACTGTGTAATATTTTATCTCAAATGTACATAGCTATCAAATGCTGTTCAGAAATTTCAATGGAGAGTCCAAGACCTAAACTCTACAATTATGCTTCTGTGAGTGTGCAACAACTGTGTGTCATAGTCATTTGAAATTATTTGAATCTAAGTGTATTAATAAGTAGATTCTGAGAGGCTGTCAATATATTTCAAAGATAGTATATGTTTAATTTTTTTCCTTACTGTGAAAACAAAACTTTACATATCTCTTGCTACTGTTAACTTCTCTTTTTCTGTGAAGTCTGGAAATCTGCCTCATGCTCTTCCAAGTGGGTAGTTCTTGTAAATGTTAGTTGCTTCACTGAAAGATAAATAGATTTTATCCCAACAAGACAGTAGCATAGAACCTAAAATAGTATCAATTACATGTCATTTTAAAAACTTCTGGTAGAATTATGCACTAAAGCTGTTTGATCTTGGGCTTCTTTTTTTGGGGGGGAGGGGGGCTGGTTAATGACTTCTTCTATTTTGTTAGGGGATATGACCCTTTTGGAGAGTTTACCTGCTCTTGATTTAACTTTGGTATGGGATATCTGTATAGAAATTAGGGAAATGCAAATCAAAACAACCCTAAGATTTCATCTTACACCAGTCAGAATGGCTAAGATTAAAAATTCAGGAGACAGCAGGTGTTGGAGAGGGTGTGGAGAAAGAGGAACACTCCTCCACTGCTGGTGGGGTTGCAAATTGGTACAACCACTCTGGAAATCAGTCTGGCAGTTCCTCCGAAAACTGGGCACCTCACTTCCAGAAGATCCTGCTATACCACTCCTGGGCATATACCCAGAAGACTCCCCACCATGTAATAAGGATACATGTTCTACTATGTTCATAGCAGCCCTATTTATAATTGCCAGATGCTGGAAAGAACCCAGGTATCCCTCAACAGAAGAGTGGATGCAAAAAATGTGGTATATCTACACAATGGAGTACTATTCAGCCATTAGAAATAATGAATTCATGAAATTCTTAGGCAAATGGATGGAGCTAGAGAATATCATACTAAGTGAGGTAACCCAGACTCAAAAGGTGAATCATGGTATGCACTCACTAATAAGTGGATATTAACCTAGAAAACTGGAATACCCAAAACATAATCCACACATCAAATGAGGTACAAGAAGAAAGGAGGAGTGGCCCCTGGTTCTTGAAAGACTCAGTGAAACAGTATTCGGCAAAACCAGAACGGGGAAGTGGGAAGGGGTGGGTGGGAGGACAGGGGGAGAGAAGGGAGCTTATGGGATTTTCGGGGAGTGGGGGGCTAGAAAAGGGAAATCATTTGAAATGTAAATAAATTATATCGAATAAAAAAAAAGAAACCATCCATTTCACGTATATTTTTTCAGTTTTATTGAGTATAGACTTTTGAAGGAAGATCTGATGATATTTTGAATTTCCTTCATTTCTGTGCTTATATCTCCCTTTTCATTTCTGATTTGGCAACTTAGATACTGCCTCTGGGCCCTTTAGTGAGTTTAGCTACGGGTATATCTATCTTGCTGATTCTCTCAAGAACCAGTTTTTGATTTTGTTAATTCTTTGTGTCTTTCTCTTTGTTTCTATTTGGTTAATTTCCACTCTGAGTTTGACTCATTGCTCCCTTTTACTGCTCTTGAGTATGTTTGCTTTTTTTAGTTCTAGAACTCTCAGGTGTGCTGTTAAATTGCTAAAGAAGAATCTCCCCAATTTCTTTACCTGGGCACTTAGTGTCATGAATTTTCCTCTTAGCACTGCTTTCATTGTGTCCCATAAGTTTGGGTATGTTGTGTCATCATTTTCATCGAATTCTAGGAAGTCTTTAATTTTTTTCTTTATTTCTTCCCTGACCATGGTATCATTGAGTAGAGAGTTGTTCAGTTTCCATGTTTATGTGGGCTTTCTGTTGCTTTTGTTGTTCTGGAAGACAAGTCTGAGGCCATGATGATCTGATAGGATATTATTTCAATCTTCTTGTAGTGGTTGAGGCTTTTTTGTACCCAATTGTATGGTCACCTTTGGGGACCTTGAGGTGCTGAGAAAAAGGTGTATTCTTTTGTTATAGGGTGAAATATTCTGTAGATATGTTAAATTCATTTGGTTCATAACCTCTATTAGTTTCACTGTATCTCTGTTTAGTTTCTGTTTCAATAAACTGTTTATTAGTTAGGGGGTGTTTAAGTCTTCCATTAATATTGTATGTGGTTCAATGTGTGAATGTGAGTGTTCTTGCATTTGGAGCATATATGTTCAGAATTGAGACTTTCTCTTGAATTTTCCTTTGATGAATATGAAGTATCCATCTGCATCACACTTGATAATTTTTGGTTGAAAGTCTACTTTATTTGATACTAGTACAGCAACTCCAGTTTGTTTCTTGGCACTATTTGCTTGGAAGACCTTTTTCCAGCCTTTTATTCTGACAGTGTCTGTCTTTGCTATTGAGGTGTGCTTCTTTTATGCAGCAAAATGTTGGATCCTGTTTGCATATCCAGTCTGTTAGTTTATGTCTTTTTATAGGTGAGTTAAATCCATTAATATTTAGATATATTAAAGGCAGAGGACTATTAGTTCCCATTATGTTTATTTTATTAAGTGGCACTATGGGCATGTGGTTCTCTCCTTTTGGCTTTGTTATGTGATTAAAACCTTGTATTTTCTTTGGTGTAGGCACCCTCCTTGCACTGGAATTTTTCTTCTAGAATCCTTTATAGGACTGAGTTGGTAGAAACACACTATTTGAATTTGTTTTTTCCTGGAATATTTTGGTTTCTCCATCTATGTTAGTGCAGAATTCTACCAGACCTTCAAAGAAGACCTAATATTAATATTTCTCAAACTATTCCATAAAATAGAAACAGAAGGAACACAACCTAATTGATTCTATGAAGCCCAATTACTCTGATAACTAAACCACATAAGTACACATCAAAAAAGAGAACTTCCGATCAAATTTGCTTATGAATATTGATGTAAAAATACTCAATAAAATTCTTGCAAATTAAATCCAAGAACACATCGAAACCATCATTCATCACAATCAAGTAGGTTTCATCTCGGGGATCCAAGGTTGGTTCAATATACAAAAATCCGGTACAGGGAGAAAGTTTCTGAACAGAACTCCAATAGCGTATGCCCTAAGAGCAAGAATTGACAAATGGGACCTCATAAAATTACAAAGTTTCTGTAAGGCAAAGGACACCATCAAGAGGACAAATCGGCAACCAACAAATTGGGAAAAGATCTTCACCAATCCTACATCAGATAGAGGGCTAATATCCAATATATATAAAGAACTCAAGAAGTTAGACTCCAGAAAACCAAACAACCCTATTAAAAATGGGGTACAGAGTTAAACAAAGAATTCTCACCTGAAGAACTTCGGATGGCGGAGAAGCATCTTAAAAAATGCTCAACTTCATTAGTCATTAGGGAAATGCAAATCAAAACAACCCTAAGATTTCATCTTACACCAGTCAGAATGGCTAAGATTAAAAATGCAGGAGACAGCAGGTGTTGGAGAGGGTGTGGAGAAAGAGGTACACTCCTCCACTGCTGGTGGGGTTGCAAATTGGTACAACCACTCTGGAAAGCAGTCTGGCGGTTCCTCCAAAAACTGGGCACTTCACTTCCAGAAGATCCTGCTATACCACTCCTGGGCATATACCCAGAGGATTCCCCACCATGTAATAAGGATACATGCTCTACTATGTTCATAGCAGCCCTATTTATAATTGCCAGATGCTGAAAAGAACCCAGGTATCCCTCAACAGAAGAGTGGATGCAAAAAATGTGGTATATCTACACAATGGAGTACTATTCAGCCATTAGAAACAATGAATTCATGAAATACTTAGGCAAATGGATGAAGTAGAGAATATCATACTAAGTGAGGTAACCCAGACTCAAAAGGTGAATCATGGTATGCACTCACTAATAAGTGGATATTAACCTAGAAAACTGGAATACCCAAAACATAATCCACACATCAAATGAGGTACAAGAAGAAAGGAGGAGTGGCCCCTGGTTCTGGAAAGACTCAGTGAAACAGTATTCGGCAAAACCAGAACGGGGAAGTGGGATGGGGTGGGTGGGAGGACAGGGGAAGGGAAGGGGGCTTATGGGACTTTCGGGGAGTGGGGGGGCTAGAAAAGGGAAATCATTTGAAATGTAAATAAATTATATCGAATAAAAAAAATCCATTCAAGCAATCTACTATATAAACAAAATCAAAAGAAAAAAATCACATGATCATCTCCTTAGATGTTGAAAAGGATTTGACAAAATGTCCCAAAGTATTGACTTCATGTTAAAGGTGTTGGAGAGATCAGGGATTCAAGTCCAATACCTAAACATACTATATACTTCAAGCCAACAGTCAAAATCAAATAAAATAGAGAGATATTTGAAGCACTCCCACTAAAATCGGGGACAAGACAAGGATGCTCACACTCCCAACACCTAGTCAATATAGTGCTCGAAGTTCTAGCTAGAACAGTAAGACAAAAAGAGATCAAAGGGATACAAATTGGCCAAAAAGAAGTAAAGGTATCACTATTTGCAGATGATATAATAATATACATAGGTGACCCCAAAAATTCTACAAGAGAACTTCTACAGCTGAAAAACTGCTTCAGTAAAATGGCTGGATAAATCATTAGCCTTACTTTATATAAATAAAAAACAGGCAGAGAAAGAAATTAGGGAAACAACTTCCTTCACCATAGCCACTAATAATATGAAACTCTAACAAAACAAGTGAACAATCTATATGACATAACTTCAAGTCTCTCAAGAAAGAAATCAAAGAACACCTCAGAAAATGTCGAGATCTCCCAAGCTCATGGATTGGTAGAATTATAGTAAAAATGGCCATCCTACCAAAGGCAATTTATAGATTCAATGCAATCGCCATCAAAATTCCAACACAATTCTTCAAAGACATGCAAAGATCAATCCTCAAATTTGTCTGGAAATTTTGTAAAATGGTAAAAACTTAGGAAAATAGTAAAAACAATTCTTAAGCATAAAAGAACTGCTGGAGGAATTATGATCCCTGATCTCGAGCAATACAGAGCAATAGTGATTTAAAAAAAAAAACAAAAACAAAAACAAAACAACAGCATGGTATTGGTACAGAGACAGACATGTTAATGAATGGAATTAAAGACCCAGAAATAAAACCACACACTTACTGATCTTTGACAAATAAGCCAAAACTATACAATGGAAAAAAGAAAGCATCTTAAATAAATAGTGCAGGTCTAACTGGCAGTCAGGGAAATGCAAATCAAAATGACCCTGAGATTCCACCTTACACCAATCAGAATGGCTAAGAATAAAACCTCAGTGACAGCACATGTTGGCAAGGATTTGGAAAGAGGGACATTTCTCCATTCCTGTAGTAATTGCAAACTGATACAACCGCTCTGGAAATCAATCTGGAGATTCCTCAGAAAATTGGAAATAGATCTACCTGAAGATCCACCTATACCACTCTTGGGCATATATCCAAAAGATGCCACACCATGCCACAGAAACACGTGTTCCATTATGTTCATAGTGACCTTCTTAGTGATAGCCAGAACCTGGAAACAAAGCAGATGTCCCACAACAGACAAATGGATACAGGAAATGTGGTTCATTTACACAATGGAATACTATTTAGCTATTAAGGAGGATATCCTGAGTTTTGCAGGCAAATAAATGGAACTAGAAAATACCACCTTGAGTGAGGTAACTCAGACCCAAAACTATATTCATGGTATGTACTCACAAATAAGTAGATATTTATCCAAAAATATTCAGGATATAGTCCACAGAGCTCAAAAAAGTTAACAAGCCCAAGGACCCATCTGAGGATTCCTCAATCACACTTAGGAGGGAGAAGAAAGCAATCTCAAGTGAAGATGGAAGGACCTGGGTGGAAAGGGGGACTGAGGTGGGGAAGTGGGGAACCTGATCAGATATTGGGTGGGGGAAAAGGACTCAAACCCTGAGGGCCAACAGAAGGAATGGAAAGAGGCAATCTTGGGAAGTAGGAGGTAGAGGGTAGTATGTACCAGGGGCCTGGGGATGAGAGACTCTCAGGACTCAAAGGAAGGGACCTTTGATGAAATGCCCTACAGTAGGGAAAGGGAATTTGTAGAGCCCACCTCAAGCAGAAAAAGAGGGCATCAAGTGAGGGATGGGGTTGCCATTCCACAGTCAACAACTCTGACTCATGATTGTTCCTGTCTAAAAGAACTGCCGGGATAAAAATGGAGAAGTGCCTGAGGATAATAGGTACAGAGACAGGCCCAAAGTGGGATCCAGTTCAAGGGGAGTCACAAGGTCTGACACTATTAATAAGGCTATTGTAGTGCTCACAACAAGGGGCCTAACATGACTGCCCTCTGAAAGACCCACTGAGCAGCTGAAAGAGTCAGATGCATATATTTACACCTATCCAATGGTAGGAAGCTATGGGTCCCTGTGTTTGAATCAGGGAAAAGCTGAGGAGGAGGGTAATCCTGTAGGAAGGCAGACTGGTAGTCTCAATTAACCTGGACTCCTGAGATCTCTCAGACACTGGAGCACCAACCAGGCAGCATATATCTGCTGATAAGAGGCCCCATACACATATACAGCAGAGGACTGCCGGGTCTGGGTTCAGTCAGAGAAGATGCAGCTAACCCTCAAGAGACTGGATACACCAGGAAGTGTGGAGGTCTGGTGGGGTGGGGGGCATGTGGGGGTTGGGAAATCTTCTTGGAGACAGAATAGGGGAAGAGGTATGGGATGTAGAACTGTCAGAGGTTGGACCAGGAAGAAGATAAAATCTGGAGTGTAAAAAAAAAAAAACTAAAAAAAAAGAAAATTCTGAAGTACATAATATACCTCTCTGTGCCAGCTGTTTTTATATCAACATGGCACAAGCTAATGTCATTAGAAAGGAGAATGCTCAATTAACAAAAGGCCACCATATGATTGGACTGTAGACAAGCATGAAGGGCACTGTACTGGTGGCTCTGGATTCCATAAAAAAGCAGGCTGAACAAGGTATGGAAACAGCCAATTAAGCAGCACTCCTCCATGGTCTCTACATCAGGCCCTGCCTTCAGGTTCCTGCCTTGTTTAAGTTCCGACCCTGACTAACCTCAAATATAAGTAATGATTTGGAACCAATAGCCAAACAAACCTTTTCCTCCTCAAATAGTTTTGATAATGGTAATTTACCACAGGAATAATAATACTAACTATTTGCAAAACAACTTTCAAGAAACTATGATGGGTTATATGGTAAATGGTTAATAATTAAAAACCAGCTGCCTCCTAGGCTGCATGTTTTAGCTATAAGAATGTAGAACATTCTTATTTCATTATTTAATTCTTATTTTTTGTATTTTGAGATTTTAATATATTTTAATATATCTATACTTCTCCCCTCCCTCCCTCCCTTCAATACCTTCCCTATACACATTTCCACTCTCATAATTCATTTTATCCATTTTTTGCTAATTGATATCATATATATATATTTTATTCACATATATATTCCTAAATATAAACTTTTGAGTTCACAAAATGTTACTTGCAGGGCTGAATGTCTGGCAGTGTACAGCTATTGGAGTTTACTTTTCTGGAGAAGACCACCTCTTGGCCCTCAGCAGTTCCTTGTGTAGTATTGAAGCCTCAGGCTTTTTCCCAACCCGTATGGCATGTTCATTGATGTCTTCCATATTCTGATATGGTTGAGTACAAAGGCATATCTCTCAGATTCTCTGCACCAACACTGCTGCTAGGCAGACTTTATATTCATAAGCTTTGCTGGTTCATTTCAATAACTCTGACATTTGAAGGGTTTCATTCTTATTTAAAATGCTTTCTTATTTCAATAACTTCACATTGCTACACTATTCTGAAGTTTATGGTAAAACAAACAAACAAACAAAACACGATTGTTGGTTTCTTCTTCATGTAGCAAACGTAGCAATCCCTTAAATCTACAATAGATAATTTTCCTACCTCTAAAGTTTCTAATCTTACTAAGAATAAAATAAAACATTAATGATAATATCAAGATTCAGGATGTTCTGGTTATTATTCTGATCCATTCAGAAGCCATGTCAGTCTTGCCTGTGCTTCTCAGCCACACAGATTTGATTTCTTTTCTTTACTCATTAAGCATGATTTTAGCTTAGCAACTTTATCCACATTTCCTCACATGGTAATTTCCGGAGTACAGATTCAGACAATGTCAACTGACCTTCTTATTAAAATCACATCATTTGATTCCAGTATATTATCTTTTTGATTCGGTTTCCTTATGCTTTAACACATTCAGAACCATGAAACAAATGCACAGATACGAGTTCATCATCTGCACCACTTCTACTGTAAAGTCTGAGGAATATCCCTGGAATTTTAAAGAGAGCCTGGTATTTTCAACTACCCAGTAAAGATTTACTGTGTGGATAAATAAAATAATGAATTCAATTTTTGAGAACACAAATCTATACATTTTCTAAAATATTATCTCTACTTATGTTTATTATATCATGAAGCATGGATAGAATTATGTCTGATGCTATTTTCATAGCCAATGCAGTGGAAAGTGAAGGTCACTTTAATGCCAAACCTCAACTGTTTAAGAGTCTATAAAATTCCACAAAAAAGACAATATTACAATCTGCTATCTATACTACTGACAAAATTGGAGGACCTAATGGATATTAAAACTTCATGATAGAAGTAGCAAAACTTTTTGCAGACAGCTGCTCTCTTGTGAAATTTAAATCTTGAAACAATTACTGACAGCAGAAGGGGAAATTAGCCTTCCTACCAATCTAGGCATTCATCAAAGGTTTAGTCTTTATTATGAAATGACAATGAATATGAATTTTCATGGTGGAAAAGTCTACAGTGACAGACTTTTATAAGAAAACTTTCACTGTATGTCCTAATGCTTCCCTATTAGAGTAGATTTTAAAAGTCTATTTGTACTAGGATGCCAAAGGTCAAGCTTCCTGGAAATAAAATTTCTAAAAGCAGCCCATCATAAAATATAGTAGCTGGTATTTCTGTCTTCATTCCATTGTTGTATAAAACTTTCAGGATTTCTGAAGAACAACCCATCACAATGTTATGCAATTTCTGTTTTGTTTTGTTTGTTTGTTTGTTTTTGTAAACCTAAGCTCTACATAGCTATCTATGTTTTATTAACTTGACACAGGCCAAGTTCATCTCTAAATTGTAATCTGTGGTTGAGGAAAGATTTCCGTAAAATGGTCTGTAAGTAAGCCAGGGGAAGGATGAACGTTCTTGCTATTGATGTAAGGGGATTAAGCTCTCAAGGGGCAGTGCCAACCCTGGCACCCAGATTCTCCTGGGTTTGGGCTGCATAAGCAAATAAGCTGGCAAACATGTAGAGAAAGCCTGTAGGTAACACTCCTCTTGCTCTCTGCATTAGTTCCCGCCTCCAGGTCCCTCTATGATAAACTATAATCTGTCATTGAAACCAACCCTTTATTCCTCAAATTGCTTTTGGTCATGGTCTCTATCCCAGCAATAGAAAAAGAAAAACTAGGACACTATGATATATTGTATTAAAACTTTGGAGTCAACATGGTTCATATTTATCTGTCTCTATACACTAACAAATAACATTTCTCTATTTAGCTAAAGGACTATGGGCTGGTCGCTGTCATTTTAATTGATACGTACAACATTTGGATTATATTCCTGCTATAATTTATTCTTCTCAGATCTCTGACTTTGATGGCTAGGTTAACTGGAATTTTGTAAGCTAAGCAACAGCAGATAATTAGCTCCTCCCCCCAAGGCAGCTGCCACTTTGTGAGTTCACTAATTCATTTAGATATTAATGAAAGCCACTGGGTCTCTTGTTAAGAAATGTAACCAAGTTTACGTGTTCACAGGCTTCATGTTAAAGGATAAACAGGTTTCAGATGTAACTTTTCATTTATAGAACATACTTTACATTGACTGTTCTCATTAATAATTACTTATATCTCTGCTAAATGATTTTTTAAATGGTTCAAAGTCCATGCAAGGCCTAAGGATAGAAAATACTAAATAAGTTCTAAGGATCTCAAAAATCATTTCAGATATATTGAGATAAGGAATATTTCAGATATTTTTCTGTTCTGTGCTTTTATTGCCTTGAGATTTCAGATGCTCAAAGTTTAACAAAGCACTGTCTGCTTATTACTCAGGCACAAGCTCAGGATTTTAGTTTTCTTTTTTTTCTTTTTGTTTTCTTTTTTTTTGGGGGGGGGATTTGATTTTTTCAAGACAGGGTTTCTCTGTGTAGCCCTGGCTGTCCTGGAACTTACTCTGTAGATCAGGCTGGCCTCGAACTCAGAAATCTACCTGCCTCTGCCTCCCAGAGTGCTGGGATTACAGGCATGTGCCACCACTGCCCGGCTCAGGATTTTAGTTTTCTTTGGATATATTTTAAATATAGACTTAAGAATGCTTTTCATAAAGCTAAACCATCTCTGTCCAATCTATATACCTTGCTGTCTGAACAAAGGAAAAATATTCATGTCTTTTTAACATAAAGGTATAGTTTTTTAAAAGAATTAAAGACATAAATAAATTCCTGCTGTTTTTTTTGATGTTATAATTTCTTTTTTTTAATTCGATATATTTTTTATTTACATTTCAAATTATTTCCAGTGGATATTAACCTAGAAATCCCTGCTGTTTTACAGACACCTGTTAACTGCTTTTTCTACAATATGGGGTTCAATATAATGGTAATGGTAATGCTTGAATGCCAGTGAAGGAACAACCATGCTAGCAAAGCAGAAGCAAGCAAAGTGTATAAGCATTCTTCTTCCATGTTCTCATATAAGCTTCCAGCAGAAGGTGAGGCCCAAGGAGATTTGGATGGAAGGTGTGTCTTCCTACCCTAAAGATCCAGATTAGAAGTGTGGTTTCCAAACATTTTCTTACTCTCATTTGAAGAGTATCTTCCCACTTCAAATTAGGCAAAAATTCCCCTTGTGCTCCTCCATTTTGATGTTTTACCGAATTCCAGATGCAGTCAAGTTGACAACCAAGAATATCTACCACACAAACTAAAGGAAAATAGATACCACATGACAGTATGTTTTGATGTAGTGTGGAAGCCAAGCCTCCATTATCCACACTTGATAAAGTCAGATCCAGAACCTACCCTTGGTTCTGCATAGAAAAGGCACTAAAAAAGTTTTTAAATATAAATAGGTATAGCACAGTTTTATTTTGTAAATTTTGACACATAATCTGTGCCAGCCAGTTGAATATTCCCTCTTGTCATCTTTGCATATGTGTTTATGAACAAACACTTTTTAATTTATATTCCATTAACTCTAAACCAATTAAGAGAGATAGGGGAACTTGTATGAGCTATAATGCAAACAGGGGGTTTTAACTACACCAGTTTAGCAAGAATAGTGCATGGAAAATCTATATTTAATAAAACCAAAACACAGCTAAACTTTGTAATTCTAATCACTGGGAAAAATCCATGTGCTTTAACACAGGAGAAAAAGTGCAAATCTCTAGAGCTAGCATCCTTTATTTTTATGTTCCTTTCTATAATTAGCTAACACCCATTTTTCTCATGCTGAACTTCTTTTTTAGTTGGTAGCACTATTCAGGTGGTCATTCACAGAACTTATTCTGTTTATACTTCTTTGTTCGTAACATCATCCATCAGATGATATGGGCATCTTCTGTTCAGAAGACAATGGGAAGCAGTGGAAGAAATCTAGATTATAGGAGCCAAATAAATATACTATGTAAAACTGTGTTCTCTTGTACTGGGTTGTATTTTAATGAAAAAAAAAAGTAAACTCTGATTTCTGACAGTTGCTACACTAATTGTATGATGGCTATTAAAATGTAATTCAGAAAACATTTTCAATATGACATAAACAAAGGTAACCAGGCAAGGCTTCAGAAAGACCCCTGATTGGTTAAACTACAAAAACAATTTTCTATTTCAAGGAAAATATGGTGAACAGTTTTATATCCTTACAATGTTGTGGAGGATCAATAGATTGTGTTATCTTTATGTCTGGGAACACTTGAATCACCAGATCCAGTCCATATGACTGGAACCAGACAATGTATACCACATTTTGTATCCCTGTGACTGGAACCAGTTTGTGTTCATATGTATGGAAAAAGTCCGCATACAGCATATTTTGTGTTTGTTGAGCTCTACTATAGTAAACATAGAGTGTGAGTCATATCTAGTTCCTTACTCTAATGATATAGCTCATTTGAAATAGTGGGGTGAGGTAGGAGTGAGAATTGAAGACATGTAAATATTTTCAAACATATTTTTCTTGTAGGATAGATTATATCTCAGTCACCTCAGAAGCTCTCACCTTATTAATAATATCTAATAAGATGTTTAGCACTATTTTTCTGTGTGCTGTTTCCCTAGCTATTTCATAATCTGCTATTACTCATTTCAAAAGCATCTGGGCTTAAAAGGATAGTAATTTCAAGTGATCAGTCAGCAATTAAACTCCAGTAAGACTAAAACTTAATATGTGCATGAGTAATAGTCTTCTCATTCTTAGTTCACTCCTTATTCTGCACATAAAAATGTTAATTCAAAACACCAAAATGTGCATCATTTTAGAGGATCATATTAATATTTGATTCTCAAAAGGACATAACAATAGACATACCATTCTACATTTTACCATGGATAGTGTGCACGCTGCCTGGTTTCATACTCCAGTACATCACCTTGCCCTCTTGCCAGCTTGAAAGGAGTGTCTGTTCAGAAAGACTCCAAAACAACTTACAAATAAGTCTTCCACTGTGTTTGTCAGGTTTGATCTTTTCACATAAATACAAAAGTTATGTATGCTGTCATATAATAATAAAAGAGAATCACCTGATCAAAATTTTAAAATATTTCTTATAACACCTTGTAGCAGAATTTTAATTCTAGCAACTTGGTTGCTCTGGGAAGAAATCACATCCAAGGACCTAGGTCTGCAGAATTTGGCAGGAATGCAGATATACCTTGGATTACAGTGTGATTTGGCCATTACTCAGTACTTAATAGAACCTTGGTTCAATTCCAAGCACTATCATGATGGGAACAACCATCTATAATTTCAGTCCCACGATATCTAACACCTCTGGTATGCATGTGAATAAGGCACACATATCTGAAGACAAACAACACATACATGTTAAAAAAAAATAAAACATTCAAAAAGAACAGACTGTTACAACTCTATTGTCACAGTGCAGTCTCTTGTGTGGAAAAAGCATGTAGAGTGAGGAATGCTGTTCCACACTGGATGATGCTGCTGACCAGAGAAGTCTACTGTCAAAAGCAATGAGGAGAAGACGATACATTTTAGAGGTAGAAATGATGCAATGATCCTGTAGACCCACAATGTCCTTCATCCTTGTGGTTAATTTTTATAAATTACTTAAATATATCTTTAGTCTAGATATTTACTAGGACCATCTATGTCAGAATATAGTAGGAAATTTCTGGGTAATTTAAGATATAACACATTTGTGAAATATATCCCTCCCCCTATTTGCTACCAACTATAGTAATCCTTGCCCACTTTCTTCTCTTCTTTCTGTAGTTATGCTATTCTAATATGTGTAGTGGCAATGGTGTTTCCCAGGTAGCACTTTAAAAGGCAGAAAGGCCATATACTCACTCTAAGGACTCCCAATGATACACTCTACTAAAGTGGAACTAAAATGGAAGAATTGGGCCACTTATCTTATTTAAAAGGTCTATGGATTTTTAATTTCTTTTCCTTCTCTCAACCCACTACACTATAAGGGTTTCCATTACATATCTAGGAAAGTAAGCAACATAGCCAGAGTTTTTTCTAGCAACCATGTTTGCATTTTTTATTTCTTTAAAAAATTGTGTGTGTGTGTGCTTGTCTGTTTGTATTTGTGTGTGTGTGTGTGTGTGTGTGTGTGTGTGTGTGTGTGTGTGTGTGTATGTGTAAAACATGTAGAGGTCAACATTCTTGAATCATTCTTTTTTTTTTCTCTACTATTGTTCCTAGTGAGTGAACTCATGTTATTCATCTGAGAGACTAGCATCTTTATCCCTTGAACCATCTCTCTGATTTGCATATGACTCCACAAAAAGCTGACAATACAGGAATGTAGATTTAAGCAAACACTTTTATTCCATATTTATGTAGTAGAAATTTTTATCTAATTTATTTCAGAACTTTTCTGTCATTTACTTAAAAACAGTTATTTTTTCACAATTGTAAGTACATTACCTCAAAGTTTGTCAGTTTTAAAAATTGTTGGTTTTATATAATTATTTAGAACAAGCTTGATAGAATCAATGAAATAATCATTTTCTTAAGATTGATGATTTTCACTAAATGGTAAATCTATAACTTTTTTATTCTTTGTAATTCCTATGTACTCCTTTGTATTTCCCTTTTTAAAAAATCCTGTAGTAAGTACAGATAGATTAGAACTTTTAGGATAGGACAATTATTCAGACTGCCTTATAGAAAAAAGTATTTGGCTAAACCACTGCATAAACTTGCTCAACAGTACTATATTAAATTTAAAGACAATAAAACAAGATCAATTCATTTAAAAATGTTCTTTAGTCCAAAATAGGAATAAAAATCCTAAGGAAGATATATTTCATTTAATAAGACTGTTTTCCTATAGATTGAATGCTCTGATATACTTTGTTCCCATCTGGTAGAATCAAGGACACCTTCTTGCTAAAAGAAGAATGTCAGAATTGGGCTCTGAGATTTCAAAAGCTCAATGTCATGCCATATTCGCTCAGAATACCTTTCAGTATATTTTCCCAAGCATTCAAGCTGTACCTGGACAATGTGAAAATCTTCTTGAGACATAGATTGTAGAGGTAAATGTGCTCATCACAGAAAACATGCCTATAGGCAACATAGGTTAAACAGATTGGATAATGTGCCTCAAGAAAAAGAACTGCTGAGTGCCGAGTGTTCCTTTCACCCTAAGAGATAATTTCCAAGGGAAAATTCTGGGGAGGTAAGAGACAGAATGGGATTGTTGGTTTGGGGATATTTCACAAATCTAACACGTTATCAGTGCAGGTTTTTAATTAGAAGAGAGTACTGTATGATTTATAGTAAATATGAAACATGCCTTTAGTTGAAAACTGCAGAAAGTTATCTGAGTAGAATGAAAGAGAAAGAATGAATTCTTATTAATTTAAAGTAAATAATCTTCCTCTGTCATAGAAAAAATATTGGAAAACAATAGGAGGGTCCT
The DNA here is from genome assembly GCF_947179515.1 of Apodemus sylvaticus. Classification (NCBI taxonomy): domain Eukaryota; kingdom Metazoa; phylum Chordata; class Mammalia; order Rodentia; family Muridae; genus Apodemus; species Apodemus sylvaticus. Next base: position 20,597,052 of record NC_067476.1, read on the forward strand.
AACACAGAGAGTTTTTATAAATATTTTGAGAAAATAATGGAAAGTACATACTTTAGAATATGTTACAAAAAGAGAACACATTGATTATTTTAAAATGTTTAATATCTCTTATATTTGGGCCTTTGATTCAAATATATAAACTTGAGTCTGTAACTTGAAATAACTTCAGAAGCCAGAAAAGTAGAGAGAAACCATGAAGTAGGGGTGAAGAAGAAGCTCTAGAATGGAGGATAGTAGTAAACAGGCGAAATAGAGGAAGGGTTGAAAAAGGGAGAAAGCAGAAGGAGAAAAGGAAGGATGGATGAATATCAATAAAGAGTTTTTTAATGTGATAGGAAATGGTTCATTTGTATAAACTTATGCACAAATAAATATATGTGTGCATGTATAGGTATTCATGTGTGCAGTTTAAATAAACGCATGTCACATTATGTGATAATAAGGTCTCCACCAGCTTTAGACTCTCTAAAGAAACGGTGACAGACACTGGAAACCTCATTTTCAGGTCTAGGTCAGAGGATACCAACAGTCTCCCTAAACAATGTAGGCTGGCAATGCTACTTACTCCCAGAACTCAAAAGGAAAGCTCTATTGCTTAATATCCTACACACTGAGACATAGATTTTGGAGGAATAGAGCTAGAACTGACCAGGGTGCCTCATCCCAAAAACTAGCTCCCATATTATCAGAATGACATTATACAGCAAGCAGACCTAACAGATCTACAAACTGTCTACCAAAACACCAAGAAATATACATTCTGCTCAGAAGCCCAAAAAGCATTTCTAAAATAGAACACAAAACCCCTCCTGAGAAAATCAGAAATGCTTAAGTGATCCCATGAATGAATCCTTTACATGAAAGGAAGTATATAACTGACCACAATACAATTAATCATTACATAATAAAAAATTAATCTTTAGCAATTAGGTAAATTCATGGGGATTACATAACATGTTATAATGGATGATAACAGGGTCAAAGAAGAAAGAAAAAGAGAAATAAAAGAACTTTCCTGAAAATAAATTTAAATTAAAACAGCACAACAGAACTAGTAAGATACACTAAGGACAGCCTTAAGACAGGAAGTTATGGCTCTGGGTTGCTCCATTACACAATCAGAGCACAAATAAAAGACTTAATGGTGCAACACAAATTTTGGTCAAACAAGAAGAAATCAATCCCAGGCCAAGTAAATGAGAAGAAAGCATCAAAGTCAGAGCAGAAATGAATAATAATAATAAAAAAAAGAATAAAATAGGAAGCACAATAAGTCAAGGACTTTTAAAGTTGATTCTGTGAGAATACAAACAATATCAATATATATTTGAATTAAATAATCAAAAGAAAGTTATGGTTTGAAATAAAAGAATCACAAATGAAAGGGAAACCTTGAGGAGACACAAAAAAATTAAGTGAATGTAAGAGAATCCTCAGATATGAAATCCTAAAATAAATTGACTAAACATAAAAACCACCAAAGTTAAGTCAAGAAAAGATAAACAACCTAAGCAGAAACAAAGCTAATGCCAAGATTAAACAGAACACAAACAAAAAAAAATGTATTTCAGTTGAAAAACTACAAGCACAGGTGGAGTCACAGCAGGATTAAATTGACTTTTAAAGAAGACTGACAACCACTACTTCTTAAATTACTTTAAACAGTAAAAAAAAAAAAAAAAAAAAGAGCAAATGCCTCCAAAATCCTTCCACAGCATCGCTAGTATTCAAATAATAATAATAATAATAATAATAATAATAAGCAGGTATAAACATAACAAAGTGGAAAACTATAGGCCCTGAAAGTCATAGGCACAAAATTCGCTAGTAAAATAGTTGCATGCTAAATACAAACATTTATCAAAAAGAAGAACTATAATTAATGTGGGTCTAGTCTAGAGATACATGATTGGTTGAAAATATACAAATCAATAAATATAAAAAAAAGCCTACAAATAGGCCTAAAGACAAAAACCATATAATCATCTCAATCAATATAGCCTTTGAAAAAATACTATATGACTTAATAAGAAAAGTCCTAGAGAGATTAGACCTTGACAGAATATGCCTCAACAATAAAGAATACATTTAATATATACAACAATATAAAACATCATACATCAATATTCTAAACATGGAAAAATTTAAAGCAATCCCATTAAACAGGAATTAGAAATGTCTGTCTTACTGGCTCCAGTTTTTTTTTTTTTAATATAATACTTGAATCATTAACTAGAGTACTAAGGCAATAAACAGAAAAGAAATTACAGCAATATAAATAGGAAAATAGAAAGTCAAATTATTCATATTTGCAAATGATATAGCATTATTCAAAACTAACACTAAAATTTCACCAGAAAACTATTATAATAAATGAGCAATTTCAATGTAGCGATAGGTTACAAAATCAGCTTTCAACAATCAGTAGACGGTCTACTCACCAACAACAAACATTCTAAGAGAGAAATAATGGACACAGTCATATTGACCGTAAACTCAGAGAAGAAAATATCCCAGGATAAACTTAATGAAGAACATGAAAGAAATCAACAATGAAAACTTTAAATCTCTAAAGCAAGAAATTGAGAAAAACATTAATGTAAAATCATTTTGTTATTATGGATAAATAGAATTAATATTGTGGCAATAAAATTTTTTATCAAAAGCAACTTACAGATTCAGTAAAAACCTCCCACAACATTTTCACAGACACAAAGCAATATCCTCACATACATGTGTAACCTCAGAAACAGACAAACTTACATCCAACTCAGTCCTGAGCAAAAAGAAGAATGTTATAGGTTTTACGATTCCAGAGTTCAAAATGTTCCATATCTATCCTAGTAAAAACAGCATGATACTGGCAAAAACCAAACAAGTAGACTAATGAAACAATACAGCAGACTTAAACCTACATATACAAAATTACAGTCATCTTCTTTTTCATAAAAAGATACCCAAAATACATAGTGGAGAAAAGACAGCACCTACAACAAGTGGTAGTAGGAAAAGTGGAAATGTATTTATAGAAGAATGAAATTATACCTGTATCTATCACCTTTCATAAAAAGGTAATTTCAAATGGACCAAAAACTTCAATGTGAAATATAAAAGGCTGACACTGATAGAAGAAAACAGACAGTACCCTGCTGTATGTCATTTAAAAGAACCAATTTAAAACATGGCTAATCTATTCTTCTGGTGGTTCTAACTTCCATACTAAAGAGGAAGCGCTGACTATGATACTATGATACCATGAGTAACAGCTCTGCTATGGCTGTGGATTTGGCATCTATACCATTCTAATTAGACAGAAGCAGGTGAAAAATAGCAACCTTGTCTTTAACAATAGTAAGCACTACATTATGCTTTATTCGGTGTGATCATAGGACATTTGTTCCCCTCTGCACTGAGTATGAATAAACAGGAAAATTGCATAGCTATGTTTACAACAAGTTTGGAAGCCAAATTTCAGCAACAGACAGATGAGGTTTTGGAGACAGTAGGTGTTTTCTGAATGAAGATAATTGATTGTTTAAACATGTCACATTCTATTTAGCAAAAGCTTGCAAGAGAAAAGCCATTACTGCTCGTTATCTTGCACTGCACATAGGCAGAAACCTTGGAATGATATTAGTAAAATACAAAGAGAGCACTAAAAGCCATACTCTTCTAAAACATCACATAAGTGAAAGCATATCCATTAAAACCCATACATTCACACACTCAAAATGGTGAAAAATGAAACTCCAGTAGACATTTCAATAACTTGAAGTTAGCGTATGCCATGCTTGTGATAAAGAACTTAACATAACTGAAAACAAAACAAAACAAAACAAAAAAAAAAACCAAACAAACAGAACCTTCTCCAAAAATAGGTACCTTCTCCAAAATTGACCACAAAACAGACCTCAAGAGATGTAAGAAGACTGAACTAATTCCATGCCTCCTATCAGATGACTATGGAGTAAGGATGGTCTTCAATAGCAACAAAAACAACAGAAAGCCCACATACACATGGAAACTGAACAATGCTCTACTCAGTGATACCTTGGTCAACAAGAAATAAGGAAATAAATCAAAACCTTTTTAGAATTTAATGAAAATGCAGGCACAACATACCCAAATTTATGAGACACAGTGAAAGCAGTGCTAAGAGGAAAACTCATAGCTCTGAGTGCCCCCAAACAGAAACTGGAAAGAGCATATACTAGCAGCTTAACAGCACACATGAAAGCTTTAGAACAGAAAGAAGCTAATATACCCAAGAGGAGTATAAGGCAGGAAACCATCAAACTCAGGGCTGAAATCAACCAAGTTGAAATATAAAGAAATATAAAAAGAATCAACAAAACCTGGATTTGGTTCTTTGAGAAAAGCAACAAGATAGATAAACCTTTAGCCAGACAAACCAGAGGGCACAGAGACAGTATCCAAATTAGCAAAATCAGAAATCAATAGGTAGAAATAACAACATAAACTGAAGAAATTAAAAAAAAAAATTATATCCTACCCCAAAGCCTATATACTCAACACAACTGGAATATCTGGATGAAATGGACAATTTCTGAGAGAGATACCAACTACCAAAATTTAATCAAGATCAGATAGATCATCTAGACAGTCCCATAAACCCGTAAAGAAATAGAAGTGGTCACTGACAGTCTCCAAACCAAAAAAAAAGCACGGGACAAGATGGTTTTAGTGCAGAATTCTATCAAACCTTCAAAGGAGACCTAATAACAATACTCTTCAAACTATTCTACAAAATAGAAACAGAAGGAACATTACCCAATCATTCTATGAAGCCACAACTTCACTGATACCAAAACCATACAAAGATCCAACAAAAAAGAGAACCTTAAGCCAATTTCCCTTATGAATATTGATGCAAAAATACTCAATAAAATTCTTACCAGCAGAATCCAAGAACACATTAAAGGGATTGTTCACTATGATCAAGTGGGCTTCATCCCAGAGATGCATGAATGCTTCAATATACAGAAATCGATCAATGAAATCCACTACATAGACTCAAAGAAAAAATACAATGGTCATTTCATTAGATTCTGAAAAAGCATTTGACAAAATTCAGCATCCTTTCATGTTAAAGGTTTTGGAAAGAACAGGAATTCAAGGCCCATACCTAAAGATAATAAAAGCAATATACAGCAAACCAGTAGCCAACATCAAACTAAATGGCGATATGCTTTAAGCAGTCCCACTAAAATCAGGGAGTAAACAAAGCTGCCCTCTCTCTCCATATTTATTCAATATAGTACTTGAAGTTCTAGGAAGAGCAATTAGACAACATAAGGAGGTCAAAGGGATACAAATTGGAAAGGAAGAAGTCAAATTATCACTATTTTTAGATGATATGATAGTATAGCTGAGCGTCCCAAAAAACTCCACCAGAGAACTCCTATAGCTGATAAACAACTTCAGCAAAGGGGTTGGATATAAAATTAATTGAAGCAAATCAGTAGCCTTCCTATATTCAAAGGATAAACAGGCTGAGAAAGATATTAGGGAAATGACACACTTCACAATAGCCACAAAAATATTAACTATCTTGGTGAGACTCTAATCAAACAAGTAAAAGATTTGTTTGATAGGAACTTCAAGTCTTTGAAGAAAGAAATCAAAGAAGACTTCAGAATATGGAAAAATCTTCCATACTCTTGGATTGGCTGTATTAATATAGTTAAAATGGCCATCTTTCCAAAAGCAATACATAGATTCAATGCAATCCCCACCAAAATCCCAATTCTTTATAGAATCCCATTTTTTATAGAGTTAGAAAGAGCAATTCTCAAATTCATCTGGAATAACAAAAAACCCAGGATAGCTAAAATTATCCTCAACAGTAAAAGAACTTCTGAGGGAATCAATATCCCTGACCTCAAGCAATACTACAGAGCAATAGTGTTAAAAACTGCCTGGTATTGGTAAAGTGACAGGCAGGTAGATCAATGGAATAGAATTGAAGACCCAGCAATGAACCCATACATCTATGGTCACTTGATCTTTGACAAAGGAGCTACAACCATCCAGGGGAAAAAAGATAGCCTTTTCAACAAATGGTACTGGTTCAACTGGAGGTCAGCATGCAGAAGAATGCAAATTGATCCATTCTTATCTCCTTGTACTAAGCTCAAGTCCAAGTGGATCAAGGACATCCACATAAAAGCAGACACTCAGAAGCTAATAGAAAAGAAACTGGGGGAAGAACCTTGAGGACATGGGTACAGGGAAACTTTTCCTCAACAGAACACCAATATCTTATGCTCTAAGATCAAGAATTGACAAATGAGAACTCATAAAATTAGCCTAGAAAACTGGAATACCCAAAACATAATCCACACATCAAATGAGGTACAAGAAGAATGGAGGAGTGGCCCCTGGTTCTGGAAAGACTCAGTGTAGCAATATAGGGCAAAACAAGAACAGGGAAGTGGGAAGGGGTGGATGGGAGAACGGGGGAGGGAAGGGGGCTTATGTGACTTTCTGGGAGTGGGGGGGGCAAAAAGGGGAAATCATTTTGAAATGTAAATAAAAAATACATTGAAAAAATTACTGAGTTTCTGTAAGGCAAAGGGCATTGTCAAAAAGGCAAAACAGCCACCAACAAATTGGGAAAAGATCTTTACCAACCCTACATCTGACAGAGGGCTTATGTGCAAGATATACAAAGAACTGAAGAAGGTAGACTACAGAGAGCCAAATACCCCCATTAAAAATGGAGTACAGAGCTAAACTAACAATTTTCACCTGAAGAATATCTAATGGCAGAGAAGCACCTAAAGAAATATTCAACATCCTTAGTCACAAAAACTCAGGTGAAAACAGGTGCTGGTGAGAAGGTGGAAAAAGAGGAACACTCCTCCACTCCTGGTAGGGTTCCAAGCTGGCACAACCACTCTGGAAATAAGTCTGGTGGTTCCTGAGAAAACTGGGCATGATACTTCTGGAGGACCCTGCTATACCACTCCTGGGCATATACCCAGAGGATTTCCCAGCACTTACTAAGGACACATGCTCCACTATGTCCATAGCAGCCCTATTTATAATAGCCAGAAGCTGGAAAGAAGCCCGATGTCCCTCCAGGGAGGAATAGGTACAGAAAATGTGGTATATATGCACAATTAAGTACTATTCAGCCATTAAAAACAATGAATTCATACAATTCTTAGACAAATGGATGGGACTGGAGAATATCATCCTGAGTGAAGTAACCTAATCACAAAAGAACACTCATGCTATGCACTCACTGATAAGTGGATATTAGCCTAGAAGCTTGGAATACCCAAGACAAAATTCACATGTCAAACGATGCCCAAGAAGAAGGAAGGAGAGGCCCCTGGTCCTGGAAAGACTCAGTACAGCAGTATAGGGAAATACCAGGATAGAGAAGTAGGAAGGGGTGGATTGGGGAACAGGGGGACAGAAGAGGACTTATGGGACTTTTGGGGAGGAGGGATCCAGTAAATGGGAAATCATTTGAAATGTAAATAAAGAATATATCGAAAAAAAGACAACAGGTTAAAAAAAAAAGGGAACAAAGTTAACGAGAGAATTGTCAACTGAGGAAATTTGAAGGACTGAGAAGCACCTAAAAAAATGTTCAGCATCCTTAGTCATCAGGAAAATGCAAAGCAAAACAACCCTGAGATTCTACCTCGCACCAGTCAGAATGGCTAAGATCAAAAACTCAGGTGACAGCAGATGCTGGCAAGGATGTGGAAAAAGAAGAACACTACTTCATTTTTGGTGGGATTGCAAGCTGTACAACCACTATGGAAATCAGTCTTCTTGTTCCTCAGAAAATTGGACTATTGGAAAATTGGATTATTTCCTTTTCTTTTCTTAAAATCAACTCACCCAAACTCAATGAACAGTGCTGAAGGGAGCTTAAAAGGGGAAGTATAGGGGATTAGGGGAAATGTGGCTCGGCGGCTTGGGGGAAGGTGTCCAGGCGGGCCCTTGCTTGGGCACCACTGCCCATGAGGGACCACACACACACAGGCATAGTATAGAATAGAGTTTATTCAGAGTAGGGGATGGGAGTTAGTGGTAGAGTAAGGGAGGAAGGGAGGGAGGGAGGGAGGGAGAGAGAGAGAGAGAGAGAGAGAGAGAGAGAGAGAGAGAGAGAGAGAGAGAGAGAGAGAGAGAAAGAGAAATAGTGGAGTGGAGGCTGGCCATGACCACGTGGAGGGAGGGAGCCCAAGGGGCAGAGAGGTGAGAGAATGTGGGAGAGCAGAGAGCAAGGAGGGATAGGAGGGGCAAGTAGCCCCTCTTATAGAGGGCCAGATCTCTGGGGCGGGGCATACCTGGCTATTGCCAGGTAGGTGTGGGGTGGAGCTTAGACAGAACCCCAACAAGTGCCACCTACAGTTCACCAGGACATTGTTATCAAAACAAACTACTTTTTTAAAATCTTTTTTTTATTCGATATGTTTTTTATTTACATTTCAAATGATTTCCCCTTTTCAGGACCTCCCACTCCCCGAAAGTCATATAAGCCCCCTTCCCTACCCCTGTTCTCCCATCCATCCGTTCCCACTTGCCTGTTCTGGATTTCCCTATACTGCTACACTGAGTCATTCAAGAACCAGGGGCCACTCCTCCATTCTTCTTGTACCTCATTTGATGTATGGATTATGTTTTGGATATTCCAATTTTCTAGGCTAATATTCACTTCTTAGTGAGTATATACCGTGATTGATCTTTTGAGACTGGGTTACTTCACTTAGTATGATGTTCTCTAACTCCATCCATTTGTCTAAGAATTTCATGAATTCATTGTTTTTAATGGCTGTGTATATATATCACATTTTTTGCATCCATTCTTCTGTTGAGGGATACCTGGGTTCTTTCCAGCTTCTGGCCATTATAAATAGGGCTGCTATGAACATAGTGGAGCACGTATCCTTATTACATGCTGGGGAATCCTCTGGGTATATGCCCAGGAGTGGTATAGCAGGATCCTCCAGAAGTGACATACCCAGTTTTCTGAGGAACCCCCAGACTGATTTCCAGAGTGGTTGTACCAGTTTGCAACCCCACCAGCAGTGGAGGAGTGTTCCTCTTTCTCCACATCTTCTCAAAAACCTGCTGTCTCATGAATTTTTAAACTTAGCCATTCTGACTGATGTAAGGTGAAATCTCAGGGTTGTTTTGATTTGCATTTCCAAAGGAGAAATAAAGAAAGAAATAAGAGACTTTTTAGAATTTAATGAAAATGAAGGTACAACATACCCAAATCTTTGGAACACAATGAAAGTAGTGTTAAGAGTAATACTAATAGCCCTGAATGCCTCCAAAAGGAAACTGGAGAGAGCATACACTAGCAGCTTAATGGAACACATGAAAGCTCTGGAACAAAAAGAAGCTCCTTCACCCAGGAGGAGAAGAAGACAGGAAATCATCAAACTCAGGGCTGAAATCAATCAAGTGGAAACAAAGAGAACCATACAAAGAATCAATGAATCCAGGAGCTGGTTCTTTGAGAAAATCAGCAAGACAGATAAACCTTTATCCAGACTGACCGAAGGGCACAAAGATAGTATCCAAATTAACAAAATTAGAAAAGAAAAGGGGGTTATAACAACAGAAACTGAGGACATTCAAAAAATTATCAGATCCTACTACAAAAGCCTATACTCAACACAACTAGAGAATCTGGAAGAAATGGACAATTTCCTAGACAGATACCAAATACCAAAATTAAATCAGGACCAAATAGATCATCTAAACAATCCCATAACCCCTAAAGAAATAGGGGTCATAGAAAGTCTTCCAACCAAAAAAGAACAGGACCAGATGGTTTCAGTGCAGAATTCTATCAGACCTTCAAAGAACACCTAACACCAATACTCTTCAAACTATTCCACAAAATAGAAACAGAAGCAACACTACCCAACTCCTTCTACGAAGCCATGATTACGCTGATACTAAAACCACACAAAGATCCAACAAAGAAAGAGAACTTCAGACCATTTCCCTTATGAACATCGATGTAAAAATACTCAACAAAATTCTAGCCAACCGAATCAAAGAGCACATCAAAATGATCATCCACCATGATCAAGTAGGCTTTATCCCAGCGATGCAGGGTTGGTTCAATATACGGAAATCCATCAATGCAATCCACTACATAAACAAACTCAAAGAAAAAAACCACATGGTCATTTCATTGGATGCTGAAAAAGCATTTGACAACATTCAGCATCCTTTCATGCTTAAAATCTTAGGAAGAACAGGAATTCAAGCTCCATACCTAAACACAGTGAAAGTAATATACAGCAAACCAGTAGCCAGCATCAAACTAAATGGAGAGAAACTTGAAGCAATCCCACTAAAATCAGGGACTAGACAGGGCTGACCCCTTTCTCCTTATCTTTTCAATATTGTACTTGAGGTACTAGCTCGGGCAATTCGACATCCCTTAGGTCAAAGGTATACAAATTGGAAAGGAAGAAGTCAAACTATCATTATTTCCAGATGATATGATAGTCTATGTAAATGTCCCAAAAAACTCCATTAGACAACTCCTACAGCTGATAAACAACTTCAGCAAAGTAGCATGTTATAAAATCAACTCAAGCAAATCCTAGCCTTCCTATATTCAAAGGATAAGCAGGCTGAGAAAGAAATTAGGAAATGACACCCTTCACAATAGCCACAAACAGTATAAAGTCCCTTGGGGTGATTCTTACCAAACATGTGAAAGATCTGTATGACAAGAACTTCAAGACTCTGAAGAAGGAAATGGAAGAAGACCTTAAAAAATGGAAAAATCTCCCATGCTCATGGATTGGCAGGATTAATATAGTTAAAATGGCCATTTTGCCAACAGCAATATACAGATTCAACACAATACCCATCAAAATCCCAATTCAGTTCTTCATAGAGTTAGAAAGAGCAATTCTCAAATTCATCTGGAATAACAAAAAACCCAGGATAGCTAAAACTATTCTCAACAACAAAAGAAATTCTGGGGGAATCAGTATCCCTGATTTCAAGTAATACTCCAGAGCAATAGTGTTAAGAACTGCATGGTATTGGTACAGTGAGAGGCAGGCGGATCAATGGAACAGGATTGAAGATCTAGAAATGAACCCACACACCTATGGCCACTTGATCCTTGACAAAGGAGCTGAAAACATCCAATGGAAAAAAGATAGCCTTTTCAACAAATGGTGCTGGTTCAACTGGAGGTCAGCATGCAGAAGAATGGGAATTGATCCATCCTTGTCTCTTTGGACTAAGCCCAACTCCAAATGGACCAAGGACCTCCACATAATGCCAGACACTCTGAAGCTCATAGAAAAGAAACTGGGGAAGACCCTTGAGGATATCAGTACAGGGGGAAAGTTCCTGAACAGAGCACCAATAGTGAATGCTCTAAGATCAAGAATTGACAAATGGGACCTCATAAAATTACAAAGTTTCTGTAAGGCAAAGGACACCATCCAAAGGACAAATTAGCAACCAACAAATTGGGAAAAGATCTTCACCAACCCTACATCAGATAGAGGGCTAATATCCAATATATACAAAGAACTCAAGAAGTTAGACCCCAGAAAACCAAATAACTCTATTAAAAAATGGGGTACAGAGCTAAATAAAGAATTTTCACCCGAAGAATGGCCGAGAAGCATCTTAAAAAATGCTCAACTTCATTAGTTATTAGGGAAGTCAAACTACTTTAAACATGTCTGCAGGCAAATGCATTTCAGAAAGTCTTTCTTTTTGAGACTCTTTTCCTAAATGATTCTTTATTGTGTAAAACTCACCATTAAAACTGATTATCCGGGTATTACAATTCTGTGAAAGTACTGAGGAACAAACAGGAAACACCATGAACAAATGCCTTATATCATGAATAAATCATGAGAGTAAAGATTGTAAGCAGTTGAGAAGGCTGCTTTGTCAGGAAAGTGCTGGTTGTGAACCCACAAAGGCCAGAGATTGAATCCCAGAATAGATAGAAATATATATATTTGAACCTGCTTGTCATCCCTGCACTTGGGGGGCAAAGACAATACGGAGGCTTGCTGATCAGTTTGCCTAGCCTAACTGGCACACCCTATGATCCAATGGGAGTCACTGTCTAAAGCCAAACCAAACAAAGCACCAAGGAGACTATTCCTGATGAACAATTCTCAAGGTTACTGATGATGTTGAACTTCAGTACCCATGAAGGCACAAACATGCATATATCGTGCATCGACATGCATACACATATTCACAGAAAAGAAATGAATGAATGATTTCTAAAATTTATATATATGTGTGTGTGTGTGTGTGTGTGTGTGTGTGTTTTGATCATATTTTACAGACGATAATACATAATTGAAGGCGAAGGTTATATTCCTTACCCTATATTGCATATATGCAGGGACTGCAACTTTAAAAATAATGGGCAATATGGGGAAATGGACTGCACATCGTACTTACATAGATCACAAATTCGGCACTTTTTTTTCAAAAGTGCTGAATACTCACTTCATCCATGTGAAGCATTTTGCTCTAAGTGAGAACAGATGTTTTTTTATTACTAATTTAGAAGACCTTTTTCCCCAATAAGAGACTGAAGTTATAAATGTGATTTCCATGCTTATTTCCTTTTTGGCCATATGTTTAAGAGAAATTATCCTTACTCATAAGATACAAGAAGAGGCACTAAGTGAAAAAAGACTCTTTCACAGCTACTGTTTTGCAGAGGCTCTCACATGATCATAAAAAAGCATCTGGACTTGTATTGTTATTCCAAACATGCAACTAGCTGGGTATGTGCATATGTGTAGTTCAGCTTTCCCCACATCAGGAAATACCTATCACTGTAAGATGTTTCATCGATGTGTGCTACTCAAGTCTGTCTAAGTACACAGAGTAGTCCTGGGATAAAAGAAAAAAATCTGAAAATCTGAAATTAAACCGCAAGGCTCTCATAGCATGTTAACAATACAGATTCTTAAATTATATTTATTTAATTTATATAATTATAATTTAAATTTATACATTTATATACATTTAAATAAATATATTTAAATATTTATTTAATTTTTAATAATTAAATTTATTTAATTATAAATAAATTATTTAATTACAAATAAATAAATATATTTAAATAAATAATATTTAAATAAATTATATAAATTTATTATAACTTTATATAATTATAATTTAAAATATAATTTATATAAATTATATTTATACAATAAATATAATTTAGTTAAATTATATTTGTTAATTATATTTATTATATTTATTAACTTGGTCTGAAATGAATGCTCAGTCTCTTATTTAATGAAACAAGAAGTTGTTGATTCATCAGTAAAATAAGTTTGTTTAATTATGCTCATCTCTTAAGAGACCAAAAGCATCTTTCAAATTCTTTCATTATTGTTGATATTGATCTCTTATTATATTTCCTGGAGTTCTTAAATAAATCTACAAATATATCAATAACACAGACAGATTATTTTTGAACAATTGGAGCAAATTTAGTGGTGTACAATTAATAAAGTTTAATCCTGTAATTCCAACCCAATTTCTAATTTGGTCCATAAGTAACTGGTTAATTCTTAGGCATGGAAGGGATTTTGTTCAATTTTTCATACATTCTCAACAAACAAAAAGTAGGAAAAATTTTAAAAGGTGAAAAAATACATACATTTTCTCCTTTCCTCAATTTTAGATATTTTTATTTACTTTGCCTATGTAATAATTTAATTCACTTCAGGTATTTGATCCAATTATGTTGAATAAGTTTAGTATACATGAAGCTTATTGAATTTTAATTTTCATTCACTGTAAAAGATGTTTAAGGCTAAGCCCTTGAAGAGAATTTTTAAGCTGATGTTACAGATAGCAACATTAAGCATCACAGACAGTAATTTTTTTTTAAATAAGAAAGTTATTATAGGAAGTTATCTTATTGTAGTTTTTAGAATATTCATGTGATCACAGAAGTAAACAAATAGAATTAAATAGCCCCAAGGACCCATCCGTGAGTAACAACTGCTTCCAAAGATGTTTAGGTCTTCCTCTTCCCACTGATGTCCCCATGATCCATCATGGCAAACTTGTAGTATTATATTATTAGTTATTGTATCATTAGTTATTATTTCTACATAAATTTTATAAGACAAATATTATTTTAGTAAATATATGGGCATAGACAAATATGTCTCTAATCCACCACTTTATGGGTAGAGCTTTAGAGTTGGGAAAAGATGATAAGGATCTTACGGAGAGCTTTGTGTGGTGAGTTTAAGACCAGCAAAGGCTGTGAGAGATCCTATTCCAGTAGGATAGAATAAGAAAGAGAAAAGAAGGGAAGAAACCTTAAAAAGTTGTATTATTCTTCTACCCAGAGGAACAGTAAGAAAGAGAATAGATTAAGGACATCTGTCTTATGGGCATAGGGGGAAATTTCCTGAGTAGAACACCAATGGCATTGGCAGGATCAATATAGTGAAAATGGCCATCTTGCCGAAAGCAGTCTACAGATTCAATGCAATCCCCATCAAAATTCCAAACCAATTCCTCATAGATCTAGAAAAAGCAATTCTCAATTTCATCTGGAATAACAAAAAACCCAGGATAGCAAAAACTATTCTCCACACAAAAGATATTCTGGGGGAATCACCATCCCTGACCTCAAGCTCTACTACAGAGCTATAGCGATAAAAACTGTTTGGTATTGGTATGCAGACACGCAGGAAGATCAATGGAATAGAATTGAAGACCCAGAAAAGAACCCACAAATGTATGGTCACTTGATATTTGACAAAGGAGCTAAAAACATCCAGTGGAAAAAAGGCAGCATTTTAACAAATGGTTCTGGATCAACTGGAGGCCTGCATGCAGAAAAATGCAAATTGACCCGTTCTTATCTCCTTGTACAAAGCTCAAGTCCAAGTGGATCAAAGATCTGCACATAAAATCAGACACACTGAAGCTTATAGAGGAGAAAGTGGGGACAAACCTTGAACACATGGGCACAGAGAAAACGTTTCTGAACACCAATGGCTTATGCTCTAAGAACAAGAATTGACAAATGGGACCTCATAAAACTGCAAAGCTTCTGTAAGGCAAAGGACATAGTCAATAGGACAAAACGGAAAAGATCTTTACTAACCCTACATCCAACAGAGGGCTAATATCCAACGCACACAAAGAACTCAAGAAGTTAGACCCCAGAGAATCAAATTGAAAGGATAGAAAATAATACAGCCTAACTCTAATGACCCCAAGAAGTCCGAAGACTAAAATGCCATCTAGCTTTGTTAGAAACTAGGTAAAAGGTCACATTCCAGAGGCCTCCCTTTGTTTAGAGCTAGCAGAAAGGCCTTGAATAGGTGATCCTGGCCCCATAAGGTAACTGGAAATGGGTTAAGCTTATCTTGCTTCTGTAAACTTATGCCATTACTGCTGTGCAGGGGTTCACACAGCTGTAGACATTCAAGAAAATAGGAAACTAATTGGTCCACTGAGCGCAGGCTCTGATAATTTAAACTGATTGGCCTAAAAACTATGGAGCGGTACAAATCAATTGGCTCGCATTTCTTTGGCTCTCCATGCTAAGAAATGATTGGCTTGTGATTCGCGGGCTTTTTCATAAACTTATAAAAGCTGTCACAATTCGGCACTCGTGGTCCACAGTCCTCTAGCCCTGTGAGGTGTATGGCTGTGGAACCCAGAATTCTGGAATAAAGAAATCCTCATGTTATTGCAACGAGAGACTGTTTCTCAAGAGTGATTTGGGTGTCGCCTTCTGAGGCGTGGGCTGCTGGGGCACCCTCGGTTTTTGGGGTCTTACAAAATAATCCTATTAAAAATGGGGTACAGAGTCAAACAGAATTCTCAACCAAGGAAACTCAAATGGCTCTAAAGCACCTAAAGAAATGTTCAGCATTCTTAGTTATCAGGGAAATGCAAATCAAAACAACACGGAGATTCCACCTTACAAAAGTCAGAATGGCTAAGATGAAAAACTGAGGGGACAGCAGATACTGGAGAGGATGTGGGGAAAGAGAAACATTTCTCCATTGTTGGTGGGATTGCAATCTGGTAAGAAAAACCACTCTGGAAATCAGTTTGGTGATTCCTCAGAATATAATACTGCCTGTGGACCCAGCTATACCACTCCTGGGCATATACCCAGAAGGTGCTCCTACATGTAATAAGGACACATGCTCCACTATGTTCATAGCTGCCATATTTATAATAGCCAGAAGCTGAAAAGAACCCAGATGTCCCTCAATAGAGGAATGGATACAGAAACTGTGGTAGATAAACACAATGGTGTACTATTAAGCTATGAAAAACAACAAATTCATGAAATTCTTAGGCAAATGAATGGAACTAGAAAGTCTCACCCTGAGCGAGGTAACCCAGTCACAAAATAACGTACATGGTATGCACTCACTAATAAGCAGATACTAGTCCAAAAGCTCAAAATAAAAATTTACAATTTACCCAGCACAGGAAGCTCAAGAAGAAGGAGGACTTAAGTGAGGGTGCTATGGCTCCTCTGATAAAGGGAACATAATACTCACAGGAGTAATAAGGGAGACAATATGTGGAGCAGACTGAAGTAAAAGTCACCCAGAGACTGCCCTACCTGGGGATTCATCTTATAAAAAGTCACCAAACCCCGACACTACGACAAGAAGCATGTACCAAAAGGAGCATGCCATGGCTGTCTCCAGAGGGGCCCTGCCAGAGCCCTATAAATACAAAGGCAGAAATTAGCAACCAACTATTGGACTGGGCTTGGGGTCCCCGAAGGAGGATCTGGAGGGTGGTCTGGAGGAGCTGAAGGGGTTTACAGCCCCATGGGAAGAACAATGACTTCAGATACCCAGACACCCCAAGCCTCTTAGGGACTGAACCATCAACCAAGGGGTACGCGTGGTTCCAGCCAAAAATGTGGCAGAGGAATGCCTTGTTGGGCATCAGTGGGAGGAGTGGTCTTTGGTCAGGTAAAGGCTCAATAGAGGCACCAACAAAGGGAAACAGATGGGGTGGGAAGGGAGGTGGGAGTTTGTTGGGTAGAGGGGCATATACATGGAGGCAGGGGGTGGGAGGAGTGGTAGGGGATCTTTAGGGAAGGGGTCTTTTGGGAGGGGGGAAATTGGGAAAGGTTTTATCATTGGCAATGTAAATGAAGAAGATATTCAATTAAAAAAAAGAACACCAATGGCTTATGCTATAAAAACAAGAATCGACAAATGGGACCACATAAAACTGCAAAGCTTCTGTAAGGCAAAGGACAGTGTCAATAGGACAAAACGGAAACCAAAAGATTGGGAAAAGACCTTTACCAATCCTATATTTGAAGATCTAATATTCAATGTATACAAAGAACTCTAGAAGTTTTCACAGAGAGTCAAATAACCCTATTAAAAATGGGATACAGAGCTAAACGGGGAATTCTCAACTGAGGAAACTTGAATGGCTCTGAAGCACGTAAAGAATTGTTCAGCATCCTTAGTTATCAGGGAAATACAAATCAAAACAACACTGAGATTTCACCTCATACCAGTCAGAATGGCTAAGATGAAAGACCCAGGAGCCCTCCAGAGACAACCAGATTTAGGGACTGAATCATCAACCAAGGGGCACATATGGTTCCAGCCAAAAATGTGGCAGAGGAAGGCCTTGTTGGGCATCAGTGGGAGGAATGGTCCTTGGCCAGGTAAAGGCTCAGCAGAGGCCCCCAAAAAGGGAAACCAATGAATTCATGAAATTCTTAAGCAAATGGATGGAACCAGAAAGTGTCATCCTGAGTGAGGTAACCCAATCACAAAAGAACACACATGGTATGCACTCACTGTAAGTGGATGTTAGCCCAAAACCTCAAAATAAACAAGTTACAATTCACCCAGCTCAAGAAGGAGGAGGACTGAAATGGTGATGCTTTGGTTCCTCTGAGAAAGGGAACAAAATACTCACAAGAGCAATTATGGGGACAAAGTATGGAGCAGAGACTGAAGGAAAGGCCACCAAGAGACTGCTCTACTTGAGGATTCATCCTATAAACAGTCACCAAACCCTGACACTATTATGGACAACAAGAAATGTATGCCGAAAGGAACCTGTTATGGTTGTCTCTGGAGGAGCCCTGCCAGAGCCTTATACATACAGAGGCAGATGTGAGCAGTCAACCATTGGACTGCGTGTGGGGTCCCCAATGGAGGAGTTGGAGGGCAGACTGGAGTAACTGAAGGAATTTACAGCCCCATGGGCAGAACAACTCTGTGGGCTACCCAGACACCCCAAGATTCCCAAGGTCTAAACCATCAACCAAGGTATACATATGGTTCCAGCCAAAAGTATGGCAGAGGAATGCTTTGTCAAGCATCAGTGGGAGAAGAGGTCCTTGGTCCTGTGAAGGCTCAATAGATGCCCCAAAAGGGAAATTGGGGTGTGGGGGAAGAGCAAGTAGGAGTGGGTCTGGTGGAGGGGAATAAACTTGGAAGCAGGGGTGGGAGGAAGGGTTGGGGGTTTTGGGGGAGGGGGAAAATTGGGAAAGGCTTTAGCATTTGAAATGTAAATGAAGTATATATTCCGTAAAAATTATAGGGTGAATTTAAATAAAGAAGAACAGCAAGTTAAAGTTAACAAAACAAAACAAAACATAACAACAACAAGAACAAAAGAACATCTGTTTTGATCTTCCTAGTCTCAATTCTATTTTTTGTAGCTCCCATTACTTGGCATTTATTTCAACCTATAAAATATATTAAGACTGACAGACATGCATGTCAACATGATACTCTCACAGAAACATACATATACATTTTGATAAGAAAACGTAAATGCTTTAAACATAAAGGTAGACTAGATTTCTTTATATTTTGATGAGGACTCCTGAAAGCCTTTATAAGGTATTATGGCTATTGTATGTTACCTCATGATTTTGTGCACTGTTAACCTCAAGTCATAGTCTTTCGGCCCATGTATCAGGCACCTCCTCTCAGCTCACTCCAGCTAAAAATGTTATTCTGACATTTGGGCATCTCAGTTATTCTAATATCTCTTTAAAATAGTGAGTTTTTTTCTGTTAAATCTGTTTTCTGTATCATTATTAGATGTAGTAAAAGAAATTCCTAAGTGGCAGGGCTTGGGATTTACCTATGTGAGTTACAGAAGAGTCTCAAAAACTAGTTGACCCAAAAGAAACCCATCAAACTTTCTATTTGAAGTACTGTATGATTCTCTATCTTTACTCTTTAATTTCAGAAAACAACAGAAGGAATCTAAGAGGGTTGATATCTCTCCTGGACCATGTATGTTTAATAGATAGAATATGAATATGAATTTGGGAATGTGAGTTATTTTAATGAGTGGGAATAGTTAGGCCTTGGTTTCACCAACTTTTAGTGACTTCAGAGTGTTCTACTTACTGGACATCAGTTAAGCACAGGATCCTGCCAAACCAATTCTGTAATGGAAACCACTTCACTAGACTTTCTGGAAATATATTGTAACCTAAGGTGCAGAGACTTCATATTTTGTTCTATCTCAAAGACAGTCATTCTAATGCAATTGTGGTTATACATTCTTTAGGGGCTAATTTAGATCACAACTTTTAATATGGTCCAAAAGTGAATGGGGAGTTCACAGTGATGGTGCTTATAATTGTTTG
This sequence comes from Apodemus sylvaticus, assembly GCF_947179515.1. Lineage (NCBI taxonomy): Eukaryota > Metazoa > Chordata > Mammalia > Rodentia > Muridae > Apodemus > Apodemus sylvaticus. Next base: position 20,616,718 of record NC_067476.1, read on the forward strand.
TCCCAGAAAAATAACAATGGAAGACACATTTTTAGCAAGATCATTGTACATGTTCATTAAACAAATACAAAAAACAATTTTTTTTGTCAAATCAACTATCTTAATCATCTATTCTGTCTTCAGGATTTTAACATTTTATTTATTTTTTTAAGTATATGAGTGTTCTACTTGAAGGTACATATGTGCTGGTGCATGATGGATTCCTTAGGAGGTCATAGAAGCATCCCCAGAGATTGAAATTACAGATGGTTAACAGCTGTCATGTAGGAACTGGGAGTCAAACTAGGACCTCTTAACAGCTGTGCCATCTCCTTTGGTTCTTTCTATGTTCAAATAAAAAGAAATGTCTCTCTGGTTTTATTCCTTATGTTTGTGGTTTCATTGAAAGCTCTTACTATATTAATCCTGCCGAACCATGAGTATGGGAGGTTAAAATGTGCATTTTGCCAAAACCAATATACAGATTCAATGCAATACTCATCAAAATCCCAACTCAATTCTTCATAGAGTTAGAAAGAGCAATTCTCAAATTCATCTGGAATAACAAAAAACCCAGGATAGCTAAAACTGTTCTCAACAACAAAGGAAATTCTGGGGAATCAGTATCCCTGACCTCAAGCAATATTACAGAACAATAGCGTTAAAAACTGCATGGTATTGGTACAGTGACAGGCAGGCAGATCAGTGGAACAGGATTGAAGATCCAGAAATGAACCCACACACCTATGACCACTTGATCTTTGACAAAGGGGCTGAAACATCCAATGAAAAAAAGATGGCCTTTTCAACAAATGGTGCTGGTTCAACTGGAGGTCAGCATGCAGAAGAATGCGAATTGATCCACCCTTTTCTCCTTGTACTAAGCACAAATCCAAATGGATCAAGGACCTCCACATAAAGCCAGACACTCTGAAGCTAATAGAAAAGAAACTGGGAAAGACCCTTGAGGACATCTGTACAGGGGGAAAGTTCCTGAACAGAACACCAATAGCATATGCTCTAAGATCAAGAATTGACAAATGGGACCTCATAAAATTACAAAGTTTCTGTAAAGCAAAGGACACCATCAAAAGGACAAATCGGCAACCAACAAATTGGGAAAAGATCTTCACCAACCCTACATCAGACAGAGGGCTAATATCCAATATATACAAAGAACTCAAGAAGTTAGACCCCAGAAAACCAAATAACCCTATTAAAAATGGGGTACAGAGTTAAACAAAGAATTCTCACCTGAAGAACTTCGGATGGCTGAGAAGCATCTCAAAAAATGCTCAGCTTCACTAGTCATCAGGGAAACACAAATCAAAACAACCCTGAGATTTAACCTTACACCAGTCAGAATGGCTAAGATTAAAAATTCAGGAGACAGCAGGTGTTGGTGAGGATGTGCTGAAAGAGGAACACTCCTCCACTGCTGGTGGGGTTGTAAATTGGTACAACCACTCTGGAAATCAGTCTGGCGGTTCCTCAGAAAACTAGGCATGTCACTTCCGAAGGATCCTGCTATACCATTCCTGTGCATATAACCAGAGGACTCTCCAGCATGTAATACTATGTTCATAGCAACCCTATTTATAATAGCCAGAAGCTGGAAAGAACCCAGGTATCCCTCAACAGAAAAATGGATGCAAAAAATGTGGTATATATACACAATGGAGTACTATTCAGCCATTACAAACAATGAATTCATGAAATTCTTAGGCAAATGGATGGAGTTGGAGAACATCATCCTAAGTGAGGTAACCCAGTCTCAAAAGATCAATCATGGTATGCACTCACTAATAAGTTGATATTAGCCTGGAAAACTGGAATACCCAAAACATAATCCATACATCAAATGAGGTATAAAAAGAACGGAGGAGTGGCCCCTGGTTCTGGAAAGACTCAGTGTAGCAATATAAGGCAAAACCAGAACAGAGAAGTGGGAAGGGGTGGGTGGGAGAACAGGGGGAGGGAAGGGGGCTTATGTGACTTTCGGGGAATGGGGGACCAGAAAAGTGGAAATCATTTGAAATGTAAATAAAAATATATCGAATAAAATAAAAAAATAAATAAAAAAGAAAGCTCTTACTTTTAACCAGTTGTGTTATTTTCTGTACTATTAATATATTTTATGCTTATCTTAGGTGTGAGTGTGTATGTTTGCATTTTCATGGGTCATTTGAAATAAAATATGATAGATTAAATTAACTTTTATTTAAACAGATAAAACATCTAAAAATCAAATATTACCAACAAACTTCCTAAACTTGTGCCATTGAGGGTAATGTCATTAAATATTTGGAAACAAATACAATTTTAATGGTACAATTAGAAATAAAATAAATTAATAAAATAAAATTAATGTACATTTATTTGAGGAAAAGGAGTACTTTTGCTTGTCCCTTTATTACATATCTTTTCCAAAGTCTTTTATGGGACCCACGTGACAGGTCAAGTGATAGATTAACAAGCTTGATAATCTGAATTTAATCTTTACAACCCACACTTTGGAGCTAGAAAACTGATTCTACAATGTTATACTCTAAAATCTATATGTATGATGTACACAGTTATACCACCACTGCCTCTCTCTCTCTCTCTCTCTCTCTCTCTCTCTCTCTCTCTCTCTCTCTGTCTCTTTCTCTCTGTCTCTTTCTCTCTCGCTCACACACACATACACATACACACACACAAACAAACGCAATAATAAATTTTGAAGATCTTACGGGTCTTCTTTCCACAAATTTATTTTTACTTATAAAATATAGCAGGACTAGTAGGCATGCTTGCTAAATTGGGATATCTCAGAAATATGCATAGATACATTTACAAAAAAATATACCTCATTGACATAAAGCCACTGTAACAGTCAGATGGCTGATCACATCAATGTGCATGGTGTCTGATCTATTATTTCAGTTCTATCACAGGGACTTACAGGGTGGAAAGAGATAATTGACTTCCACAAGTTGTCCTACGACCTGCACATGCAAATACCAACCCACTCTCAAAGAGTAACATAATAAAAGTTTTAAGTATAAACCTAGATATTACATATATTTAAGACCATATAGAAAGAAATGGTAATACATAGTATGGGAAAGAAGGCGATTCAGTAGAAAATACAATTTTCTCAAGACTCAGAATCATCAGGTCTTGCTATTACTGGAGAAAGGGGAGGAGAAGCTTGACCTCTCAATTTTTCTGTCTATTTATATCTCAGAGTAAATGTACTGAAATTTCCCCCCTAACTCTTACCACTATTGACTTTACAATTTTTAAAATTTTTCTGTGAAAATTGGTTGAAAGATACTCCATGCTGATGTAAAGTAAAACTTGCATTTTCAGTGAGAGGGTAATGAGAGTCATGAAAGTAAAATCATTAACTATTATAGAGCATAAAATAGCCTAACTACTGCAGACCTGCTGTTGCTACTGTGGACATTTTAGGAATCTGCTACCCATGAGGTACAAGTGAGCTATCTGTAGCCTTACAGCATTATAATTAGAGCAAAGAAGATGGGATAGACACACAGTTATGATTCTCTCTCTCTCTCTCTCTCTCTCTCTCTCTCTCTCTCTCTCTCTCTCTGTCTGTTTCTGTCTCATTCTCATATTTGTGTGTGTGTGTGTGTGTGTGTGTGTGTGTGTGTGTGTGTGTATGGATTGCTTGGTTTCTGTCTTAGGTAACTCATACATATATGAGGTCAAATGCAAGTTGAAATATTAAATGATATATATTAAGATACTACTTCAATTTTTATGTAATGTTATTGCATTTTTAAAACAGGAGGTCCTTCATCTCTAACTATTACATGCCAAAAATAATTTTGGATGAAATAATGTTATAATCTACTTCAATTATATATGTATATTAATATTTTATAATGGTAGTATAATAAGAAACAACTTTTGAAAATAAAATATTTTAGATTTCAAAATGCACCAACTTAAATTATCATCTTCACAGTATTATTCCATCAATTAACTTTACATAGGTTAACCAAGATACTGAAAAATTCCATAAAACTATAGGGTTATCATGCCTCTAACATACCATGAATGAATTTATACAGTTTCAAATTTGAAACATAAAGTCATATATCAATTTACGTATTGAACTAAAATATTTCAAATGCTAGAGTCCACTGACTTTTTACAAAATTTCATTTTCCACAATAGTAATTTGAAATTTGAGAGTTATCCATGTATTCTTTGTCAGCTTCCAGTGAACTGAAGTACATGTGATAACAGGTTGTTTACACACTGAAAATCCTCTTTCAGTAAGTTGGAAATGTGGTAGATAATAGGCTGTTTATGATTTTCAAATTCATTCACTGAGCTGAAAATTTGTCAGATAATGGGTTGTTTATGAATTGTAAATCGGTAATCAGTGAGCTGGAACTATGTAGAAAATGGGCTGCACACGAGTTGTAAATCTATTCCTGGTGAACTGAAAGCATGCTAGATAATGGTTGTTTCTGATCTCTAAATCCATTTGAATAGCTGGAAATGTGGTAGCAGTGGCTTTTCCCTGGAAATAAATCTATGTTGTTTTTTGTTTTTGTTTTGTTTTGTTTGTGAAATGAAAGCTGTTTAAATAAAGGAGTCTTTACATGTTATTAATCTGTTTTTGATAAGGATGAAAACTGCTAGAAAGGATAAACTGCTCATTTATCGTAGAAGTTCATACTTTATTTAGCTAGAAACATGTCATCAAACACATTTGATATGAGCAGTGGATCCATGCTGAAGTATTGCAACTTTAATCTCTTTTCAGTGTGTCCTATTCTCCATTATGATTAATGAATTGTAGAGTCACTAAAGGACGGTTTTTATTTTTTTATTTATTTATTTTTTATTATTCGATATAATTTATTTACATTTCAAATGATTTCCCCTTTTCTAGCCCCCCACTCCCCGAAAGTCCCGTAAGCCCCCTTCTCTTCCCCTGTCCACCCACCCACCCCTTCCCACTTCCCCGTTCTGGTTTTGCTGAATACTGTTTCACTGAGTCTTTCCAGAACCAGGGGCCACTCCTCCTTTCTTCTTGTACTTCATTTGATGTGTGGATTATGTTTTGGGTATTCCAGTTTTCTAGGTTAATATCCACTTATTAGTGAGTGCATACCATGATTCACCTTTTGAGTCTGGGTTACCTCGCTTAGTATGATATTCTCTAGCTCCATCCATTTGCCTAAGAATTTCATGAATTCATTGTTTCTAATGGCTGAATAGTACTCCATTGTGTAGATATACCACATTTTTTGCATCCACTCTTCTGTTGAGGGATACCTGGGTTCTTTCCAGCATCTGGCAATTACAAATAGGGCTGCTATGAACATAGTAGAACATGTATCCTTATTACATGGTGGGGAGTCTTCTGGGTATATGCCCAGGAGTGGTATAGCAGGATCTTCTGGAAGTAAGGTGCCCAGTTTTCGGAGGAACCGCCAGACTGATTTCCAGAGTGGTTGTACCAATTTGCAACCCCACCAGCAGTGGAGGAGTGTTCCTCTCTCTCCACATCCTCTCCAACACCTGCTGTCTCCTGAATTTTTAATCTTAGCCATTCTGACTGGTGTAAGATGAAATCTTAGGGTTGTTTTGATTTGCATTTCCCTAATGACTAATGAAGTTGAGCATTTTTTAAGATGCTTCTCCGCCATCCGAAGTTCTTCAGGTGAGAATTCTTTGTTTAACTCTGTACCCCATTTTTTAATAGGGTTGTTTGGTTTTCTGGAGTCTAACTTCTTGAGTTCTTTATATATATTGGATATTAGCCCTCTATCTGATGTAGGATTGGTGAAGATCTTTTCCCAATTTGTTGGTTGCCGATTTGTCCTCTTGATGGTGTCCTTTGCCTTACAGAAACTTTGTAATTTTATGAGGTCCCATTTGTCAATTCTTGCTCTTAGAGCATACGCTATTGGTCTTCTGTTCTTTTCAGTGTGTCCTATTCTCCATTATGGTTAATGAATTGTAGAGTCACTAAAGGACGGTTTTTATTAATGTGGCACTAAACTGACTTTTGAAGTGTATTAGCTTTTGTTAGTTTTAACACAACCAATTTCTCCTTCTAGTCCAAAAGTGCCATAGAATTTGTAAATCATCAGTTTTGGAAGTATTATTTCAAAATAAATACTTGCCATCTAACAAAATTCTCAACATTGTAGAATAGAGTATAGTTAAGCTTGGACAGGGACATTGACACAGAAACTTGAGTCTCAACTTCTCAAATGGGAGGACAGCAGGGATTTTCATAAATAATTGGAATACTTTAGCACTTTTTAAAGAATATTTTAAGCTGATTCTTTGAAAAATGTCTACATATGTATAATGTATTTTTATTATATCCATGCACACTACCCCTATAACTCCATGGTGACACCAACACCCTCCCAACATTACATCCTTTTTATGTTTTTAGTTAATGCCAGTGCACATGCTCATATGGGTAGCAGTAATGTGTGTTTTCCTAGGGTGCAATCATGTGTGATAAAAAATGTTTTAAAATTTAGCCTGGTAATAAAAATGTTCTCTAGTAACAGGTTATGTGAGAAACAGGGTTAAAAGAACAAGAAACATATTACTTACTAATAAAAGTGACTTCTAATAACCTGTCCAAATTTTAAAATGATTTCACTGTCAATGATTTCCTGCTTTTTAAGAGTTATTACAATTTCCATGATATATTGAAATAGATAAATACAAAGTAAATTTCTCTTTTGACAACTACCACATCTCTAGCTTCTAAAGCAATTTCTATTAGAATTTTTCCTCCTCATCATATTCACAAATGATTTGGTTATATTACAGTTCATTTTATTAATTTTACAAAATTATTTTCATTTTTACATGTCAATCAAAATTCAATACAAATTGTCATTATATTAGTATGTTTGGAACATTATAGTTTATTATTTTTTATACTTAAATACCATTTTTAACCTCTTCCTTTTCCCTGAACAAGCCTGTGATTATTTTTATCAATATTGAACTACTAAATAACAAAGTTTTATGGGATGCCTAAAGTTAATGCAATCTATCCAAACTATCTTAATCTTAAAGAGTTCCTACCCATAGCACCAAAATTTCTGCCTTGATATCAGTTAGAGGTCTTCTAAGCCAGATCAGTGATGTGTTTCTTGTGACAAATTTTTGTCAGATACATGTGTTTTATTACAGGACCTTTCACCCAGAAGACTATGTGATTTTAATCTATTTCTTTACTACATGTACAGTCAATGGTAACTCTGTAGTAATATAACTAGATTGAATACCTGATGAATATGCATATCTAAAACAATGTTGAATTATTGATACTTTAACCAAGGACAGAATTACAAATATCCTCTTGCTAAAACCTTTCAAAGCAATACTTCAGTAATGTTTGAACTTTAATTTTGTGCTAGCATGTCTTATGAAGCCAAAGGAAGATGACTATGGGTTCCAGATAGTTTGGTCTACATAATGAAAGCCTGCCTCAAAAAATATTGTACAATTTCAGTTCAAGTTTTGCTCCAAAGCAGGTAATCATTTTTCCTTCTTTTGAAAAAGATTTTTTTAGTTTTTGAGATTATAACATAATTGTGTCACTTCCCTTTCCTTTTTTCCTTCACTCTCTCATGCAGCCACCATTTTACACTCTTTAAAACTCATGGCTTTATCTCTTATTGACTGATAAGGGTTGTATTCAATTGAATTGTTGGTCAAGAGGTCTCACAGAAACACCCAAATAACCCAGGTTGTTACTATGGTAAAGGGTTGTGTTCTGCAATCTGCTAGCACAGCCTCATTGCCCAGAACAATACCCACACGACTCATTGAACATGGAGAATTCAAGCTGATGACTACATGGACTACATTCTTGCTCCTTTGGTGCGGGAAGGGAATCTGCAGGCTACTGAATTGAAAGAGAAATGTTGACAGCAAATCAACTACAAGCCATTCTGACTAAAACCCATTCTGCCTGAAAACTATGCTGGGGAAATGATGGCACAGAACTTTTTGAAGTAGCTTACTAATCTCTGATTTGACATCTTGCATGTCCACTGCAAGAGGAGGAACCCATGCTTGAGTAACCAAGAAATATAGAATAAAAAAGCTTGGAGACCTAGACAATAATGCCAAACACAAATGATCCAAAAATGCATAAAATGACTTCTATGTATATTCTACTATTCTTGACCAGTGCCTTATCCAGTCAGCATCAGAGAGGCCACATTCTGCAGCAGATGGGAACCAATGTAGAGACCCACAGCCAGGCATTCCCTGAACAAAGTTTCTCACTGGATATCTTCATCAAATGTCTCCTCCTGGAGCTCAGATAATCTTGCAGAAACAGAAGTAAAAATATTTTAACAGCCAGTGTGCATGGAGGACTTGAGGAATACAAAGATCTCTGAATCAACTAAACAAGGCATATATGATATCAGAGTCTGAAGCAGCAAGGATAGGGCCTGCATGGGTCTGTACCAGATGCTTTCAGTATATATTATAGCTTTTATTGTAGCATTTCTATGGGACTCCTGACTGTGAATACTGTGCTTACTCTTGGTACCCTTTTCCTTCCATTGAGTTCTGTGTCCAACTGAGATATGATGGCTTTTGCTTCATATTATTGTATTTTATTTTGTTATGTTTGATTTTTATCATTTGGAAGCCCAATCTTTTCTAATGAGAGACAGAAAGAAAGTGGATTAAGTCAGGAAAGGAGGCATGGATGAACAGTTTAGGGGAAACTAAAACCAAGATTTATTATATGAGAAAAGAGTCCATGTCCAATAAAAGGAAAAATATGACAAAATGAAGATTAAAAACAATACTGTAGTTTAATGCCTGTCAGTAAGTATCACAAATATAATATACTATGAATATTAGAAATAAATGATTAATAATAAAATTTTAATCAATAAAATTAGGATTGAGGCCCCAAGGAGTGGGACGGTCTGGTGGAGTGGAAGTGGGGGTGGAGATATCCTCTTGGAAACAGGGGAGAAGGAATGAAATGAGGAACAGTCAGAGGGCAGACCCAGATGGGGATAACACAAGTACCCCAGGCTATAAGTACTATGGAAAATGAGGAGGTGGATCTGGGGAAGAGGAGAAGTAAGGAGGAGAAGATGGGTGGAGGGAAAGAAGAGGAAACTTCAGTCAGGATGTAATATATGAGAGAAGAATTTTTAAAATGAATATATTATGAGTGGAATTTCAAACTGATTCATGGTCTCTTTCTCTTTACTTAATCTTTATTTGTATATTTCCATGAATATGTATGCAAGTGTGTGTGTGTGTGTGTGTGCGCATGTGTGTGTGTGTGTGTGAGTGTGTTGGAATTCTATTTCATAAACACCAGTCTGTCCTGTTCATATAGTGTTCCAAGTATGCATATGTTTTAACTGTTGATCTTTGGTATTGGATAACTAATTGGTGTGTACAAACTTATTTTCTCCTTTCTCATTTATTTTATATGTAGAGCTCATTTCTCCTGGATAATGTATCCCTTCATCTGGGTATTTTCTTATATTTTTAACTTTGCTTCTTTGTTGTGTATTAGATGTATAAATTGACTTTTATATATTTTTAACTTATTTCTATTTGGGTTTTTGTGTATATATATATTCACATACATAAAAATCAAAATACATTTTGATTTTTAAAATTCCAATAGAATTTTTCATTACTATTACTTATTTTATTTCAAAACATTTTAAATTTTACCTGGAATCATTTTGCATGGATAAATGTATCAATGAATAGATTTTAATGCCATTGTTATATAGATACTTGCCTTTGCTGGCCTATCCCTTTTTTATAACTTCTTTTTCCTCTGGCTGGCTGGTCTTAGTTTCTTTATAACACTTCAGTCATTCCTTAATAATCTGGTGACCTATTGTCTGCCTTCACACTTAATTGGGTGTTATTAACTAGATAATTATAAGTTATGTGTTGAATTCATATTCAAGGAACTTGGCAGACGTTTCACAGGGCTCTCACACAGAGAACATTTCTTTTCTTTCCTAGAAAATGTCCCTGACTTTTCCCATCCTTGTTTTATCAATTCTTGAGGTTTTTACTATAAAATCTACTTTCTCTTTGTTCTATTTTGTTATGTTATAGTCCACAATTAATTCAATCAGCTCAGTCCAATGTTTTTTTCAAAACAAACTGTGTAGAACCTTATTAAGAAATTTAAAATGTCAAGTCAGTTTTGAAACTTTAGTTATTTTTTTCAGGTTTCTATTAGAATAGAATAGAATTCTATGATTCTCAAGGAAACAATTCAATTGTATGCTTGTTACAAAAAAGCACAAAATAAGATGATAGAAAATGTAAAATGCAAAATAGAAAAGTTGAATGTTTTGTTCCCGTTTGGTAGGAAGTTTTGAGAACTAGGAGACATACTTGAGGGATATGGTGTCAATGGGGGAGGGTTGGTTTGAGGTTTCAAAAGCCCAGACAACCCCCTCTCTCTTTTGTCTCAATGTGAAAGTATTCAGATACTGCATGATACCTTTCTGCCTACTGTCCTGTTCTCTGTCATAATGGTCTTGGGCTTTAACCCATGATTTCTTAAGTGAAATGCTTTCTTTTGTAAGTTGTCTTGGTTTTGGTGCTTTCTTGTAGTAATAGAAAAGAAACTAAGACACTCTCCTATTTATTGGACTGAAGGCCTGAGGAGAATGAGGTGTTTTAGGATTGAAGGTTCCCCAAACATACGCAATGTAGAAACAATTAGGAGAAAGCAATATAGATAGCTTTGAGTTATAATTAGCTGACTGCTTAATGAAATGTTATGCCAGAACCTCCACAGATTCCTACACAAGTAACTGTGGCTTTTCATGTGTATCCACTTGAATCCAACACACATATGTAAAAGCATGCTCACTTACAAAGCAATAAATTTGTTCTCAAGATTATCTATACTGTGTTCTAATATGCAATTTCCTGAGAAATATAATTAAGAATGATAATTCAGTTATTCCCATAGATCTGGTTATCACTCGGCAATCATCAGAAAAATGTCCTCTTGTCAAAATGTTGTATGAACTAACAGAGATAACTGGACAATGTGAAGAGTGTTAGAGATCTTAAAACACTAAGTTCTATGTGAAAGATCCCATCATATCCCTCCTCTTATGTTTTAGAGTGTTATAGAGAAGAAGACACAGAAAGATTATAAGAGCTAGGCTGGAAAGACAGTGTGCATACTGGCTGGTTGTATGTGTCAACTTGAGACAGACCGGAGTTATCACGGAAGAATATCAATTACCAAAGCAAGATAAAGCTCAGGTAAACCATCTGTATAGTCTTATAAAAATCTCTAAGGATATAGAAACAGTCATTAAAAATCTTCCAACCAAACAAAAGCCCCAGAACAGATGGTTTTAGTGCAGAATTAAACCAGACTTCAAAGAAGAGCTAGTACCAATACTTACTCCTCAAACCATTCCACAGAATAGAAATGGAAGGAACTCAGCAAAACTCATTCTATCGGAAAAGATCTTTACTAATGATTTGTCCAACAGAGGGCTAATATCCCAAATAGTAGAGAATTCAAGAAGTTAGACTCCAAATGAGTGAATAATCCAAACAGAGAATGGAGTACAGAACTAAACAGAGACTTTGCAACAGAGGAATCTCAAATTTCCCTAAAGCAATTAAAGAAATGTTCAACATCCTTACTCATCAGGGAAATGCAGATCAAAAACAAAAACAAAAAACAAAACAAAACAAAAAACTCCACCGTAAACCAATCAGAATGGTTACGATCAAAAAGTCAAGCAGTAGCACATGTTGACAAGGACGAGGAGCCAGGGGAACACTCTTCCATTTCTAGTGGTATTGCAAACTGGTACAACCACTCTGAAAATCAACCTGGACTATTCTCAGAAAATTGGAAATAGTTCTACCTGAAGACCCAGCTAGACCACTACTGGGTTTATATCCAAAAGATGCTCTACCATACCACAAGAACGCTTGCTCCAGTATGTTCATAGCAGCATTATATGTAATATCCAGCAACTGAAAGCAACCCAGGTGTTCCTCAGCTGAAGAATAGATATAGAAAATGTGGTACACTTACACTATGGATTACTATTCAGCTATTAAAACAAGGACATCATGAATTTTGCAGGCTGAAGGAATGAAAGTAGAAAATAACATCCTGAGTGAGGTAAGCCAGTCCCCAAAGGATATGCATGGTATGTACTCCCTGATAAGTGGATATTATCCAAAAATTTCATAATTCCTATGAAACACCCACAGACCAAAAAAGTTAAATAAAATGAAGGCCCACGAGAGGATGCTTGAGTCCTACTTATAAGGGGGAACAAAATAGTGTTGGAAGGAAGAGGGAGGGAAAGACCTGGTTGGGAGAGCAGAAGGAGTAGAGTGGCATGACTGTGCATAGTGAGAGAAAGGAGAGAGTCCCAGAGAATGAGTATGCGTAATGGAAATAGGCAGCTGCCAGAGTATGGGGCTGATTCTCTAGAAAGTTCTAGAGAACTAGAATAAGGAAGCTTCCCAGGAGACAAATTCAGGTGACCTTAGCAGAAATGCCCAACAGTAGGTATATGGAAACTAATGACCACCTCCAGTAACTAGATAGGACGCCCAGTGAAGGGATGGGGACACTAACCCACCTATAAAACTTTTGATCCAAAATTGATCCTGTCTAAAAGAAATGCAGGGATAAAGATGGAGCAGAGACTAAAGGAGTGGCCTGTCCCTTCCCCCACAGCATTGAGCTGGACTTCTCAGCCCCCACCTGTCCGCTGGTGTTACCCAGCCTATTCAAGCTGCGACATCCCTGGCTGGCAGCGCTCAGCCTTCTTCTGGTATTATCTTTGGCCTTTGTTCTGCTGAGAACAATGGGGCTGTTCTCACCTTGACAACCAAGGCTGCTTCAGGGCAGTCTCACCTGGAGACCAGCAGAGACCTGCAAGACTTGAAGTACCTTCCCAGCAGGCGACCCGCTGAAAAGTGGAGCCAGGGAGTTCTCGACCTTCTCCTTGTTGTGTGTGTGTGTGTGGGGGGGGGGGGGCAGGGTTGTTTTCTAAAAACTATATATATTGGCTAAATAATAGTAAAGTCAGTCTTGATCGGCAAACTGTCGTCTTGACTCAATTTTTTTTCACCGCCTTCCGGTTTATCCCCAGAATTCTCTTCCAGGTCTCCAGTTCACATGTGGCTGTGGGCAGCTACAGTGGCCAACCAGTGATTGGCCCATTTTGTGACCCATCTCATGGGCAGGAACCAATCTCTCACATGGTTAATGATGCTATGATCTCCTTGCAGACAGAAGCCTAGTATAGCAGCCCTCTGAGATGCTCTACCCAACATATGACTAAGAAATATGCAGATACCCACAGGCAAACATTAGACTGAGGTCAAGGGGTGGAGGAAGAATTGAAGGTCCTCAAGGAAATGCCAGCTCCATAGGAAGACCAATGATGTCAACTAACATGGAATCTTGGGAACTCCCAGAGACTAAGCTACCAAACAAAGAATATACAGGGATAGGTCCACAGCCCTGGACACATATGAATCAGAGAGTTGCCACATCTGGCCACAGTGGGAGAGGATGTGCCCAATCCTGAGGACACTTGAGACACAGTGTGGGGGTTATGGGCATAGGACTGCCCTCTTAGAGGTGAAGGGGAGGGGAATAGAGGAGGCACTCTGCAAGAGATGACCTAGAGCGGAGGCAACACTTGGGATGTAATTAATTAATTAATTAATTAAAATATTAAAAATGAAACAGTATCTCCTATATCTATCAGAACTGAAACACACGTGAATTCAAAGAGACTGTAGTATCATGCACAGGGCCTGCACAGGTTCAAGCCAATGGAGTTCCAGCAGAGAGTATGAATTTGATATGAGCTATATCACCAATCGCGATGCTATCTACAGTTGTCAACTGCTCTCATAGGAAGAACTCATTTTCTACAATTGTGTCTCACTGGTTACATAAATAGTAATTAAGAACAGGTCCCATGATCAGCAGCATATTGTGAAGACAAAACAAAATCAATAGTGATTTTATAGGTTTTTTGACACACATGGCTTTATTTGAGCTTTAAAAATAACTGATATTTGATTGTATGTTATGTACTCCAATTTTTTTGGTTCCAGGTCATACCTGTGTGTGTGTGTATGTATGTATGTATGCATATGTTCATCCATCTGTCTGTCTGACTTACTGACTTACTGACTGTGTATGGAAGTTTTGTTGTTATTTTATTATATAATATGCATGACATATTTGGATATATGGATATGCAATATTTTTCTTTATATATGTTCATATACATATATGCCAACTTAGTTTTCTTAAGAAAGAGGCATGAGTTGGATATATGAGAAGGTAGGTAGGATCTGGGTAGAATTGAGAGAGGAGAATCCTATTAGAACATATTGTATGAATTTTCAAATAATAGAAACAAATGTGGTAAAATAAAGGACAAAATAGTCCATGGATTTTATTTATCTAATTATATAAGTTTAGCTCATTCTATAACACATACAAATTAAGGAAAAATACGTACAATCCATTCTGAGTTGTTATATAGAAAAGAAATTCCAAGGAATTGAAACCAAAGATGAAACAACTGAATTAGTTCAAATACACTAATACTATTGATAGAGTTAAATGAGAACATATTGTTAAAAATGTAGAAAGCAGAATTCATCTTGAGGTATGGCCAAATTACCAGATTTCATATAGTTTACTATTGCTATTAATAAAAATAGACCTTTAGGAATGAAGTGTCATTGTTCTTTAAAATGGATATAAAGTTATGTACAAATAGAATTCAAGAAGAAAGCTTCTGAAAATTTCACAATGTTCCCCACAGCAAACTATTTCTGCCTTGGCAGTGAGTATCAGTTTGAAAGTGAAACTTGTGAACTTTCCCTCAAGTCTAAAATGCTGATTTTCAGAAGTAACTCCATTCCTGCTGAGAAGAATTTAGAAACAGTTTATACATATAGCAAGAAAATTGCCAATAGTAATCATTTTAGAAATGTGGCTGAAAATGCCTTAGACTGCAAAAGAATTGATAATAGAAGAGTTAGAGGCTAGTAACTTCGAACAACTATGGGCCTTTTACTTTGGCTGTATGTGAACTATAAATGAGTGGAGGGCAGTCATTAAGAAGTGGACTGACTTTATGAAAGCAATTTCAATTTCAGGAAGCCAGCAGAACACAGGTTTCTACCTGTGCCAGTTCACTATATTAAATGTTATTCTGTACAAAGGAATAGCCAAACATTTTCATGTAAGTGTTCATCATCATTTTTTTATATTTATTTCCTAAAACTGAATGAAGCTGCACAAGAGCTTTTATTAAGATGTTAGAAAAAAGTTAGTTGAGCATATTACAGAGTAATATACAGACACCTTCTGGGAATGTGACAGCTGCTGGATGGTCAAGTTCTCATTGCACCTGACAGAAGCATTGCAACATATGTCACTCAAATAAAGGGATGTGAATAATGTGCAACATTTTATTGAAAAATCATCCAGTGTCTGGGATGTCCTAAGCATTACAATTTGGGTATGATTTGCTGGATGCTATCTACCTAGAATAAGAAAACCAAGGGCTCCTGAAATCTCTTAGCTAGAGCACTGTCTAGGAAACTAAGAACAATTATCCAAAGATTTTCCCTCAACCCTTTTCTTTGCAACTACAGTCTTGATGACATAAGACTGAAATAAATCACAAAGGGATTAAATAAAGGAAAATATTGAATATCTGTTGAAAAATACCAACAAGTATGGAAATTTCACATCACCCTTCTTAAGCTAAACATAAAATATTAGAGCTGTTGCTAGTTTCATCACAACATAGGAAGGTAAGATGAATGAATCCTGTCTAGGCTCTAACTAGAAAAACAACTCATAAAAATTATTAGGTTTAAAGTGTTGGTACTTAGCGATATAGTCTCTGGATGATCCAATCAATAGTGGCTTTCAACAAACAGAAAAATACTACAAAAATAATCCTGAATGTCTTGATAAAATTAATTGTTCTGAGCAGGTGAAATAGAAGAGTATGTAGCTGCTCCTGTTATCATAATTTCCATATAGTACATGCAAATTTCAAAGATAATTGCTTTTAGGTTTAAAATTCCAAATCACAGCTGACAGATAAAAATCAATATTTTGCTTCTTTGCTACAGAGATTTTTAGAGCCCTATAATCAGCACAGGATTAATCATTTCAACTATGATTGTGCAGCCTGAAAGGAAGAGGGAAGTTGATTTACAAATGTTCTCCTGAGGGAAGTCAGGCAATGACATAGCTCATCACACTGAAATGCAGGAGCTTCCATTGAGCATTATTTTTATGCATAGAAAAATGAACTATGTTGTCAAATCTTCCTTTTCCCTTGACATTTACAATAGCAGGAAAACGTGATGACTGACGACTCATTCATTTTTAATCATTTTAGAAGGAACCATGTCTCAAAAACAAAACAAAACAAAACAAAAAACTAGTTTTAGAATTTACATTGCAAAATCGATTTAAATTTCTACCAAAACCCCATCTTTTTCTCCAATGAAGACTTGAGAAAATCATCAGTCATAATAATTACAACTCTGAAAACATTTCTACTTCCTCAAGTCAAATTTTCTGATAAATGATAAAATGCAAAGGTTTTCTCCTTTCCTAGGGCATGTTAGTCAGTACTTGTGCCCAGTTTCTTTCCTCAGAACTCTAGAACAATGATCAACTCTACAGTGTCTCATAGCAACTTATCAATACATTTCAGTTTCAAAGCATTAGAAGCATAGCCCTAAGCAAAAGGTTATACATTCTCTCTCTCTCTCTCTCTCTCTCTCTCTCTCTCTCTCTCTCTCTCTCTCTCTCACACACACACACACACACACACACACACACACACACACACACACACACATATAGAATCATTTCCCCATGCAGAACCCAAAGCATACCTGTAAACTAAACTGTAGGATCCAAAGTATACGCTGGGATTTTAGGGACTTTAGAGTTTTTGTCTTTTCATGACTAGTACATAATCTAGAAAAGATGAGTCTTTCATCAGCTGTCTGCTGGCAGTTTGAACTGCAAATATATTGTTTTCTCTTAAGTCTTGAGGATATGAAATTTAGACTGGCATTCTCCAGCTCCTTACTTCTAAATGGTTATATTTAAATAAAAGTATTTTAGTATGGTACATTCTTACTCATACACACACACACACACACACACACACACACACGTGCGCGCACACACACATACACAAGAGTTTTCATATAGGATAGAAGAAGTCTAAATAATTAGAGGTGGTTTCTACAAAAAACTTGATGTGTTAATTCCTGATAAATACTGGTTCTTTTCTAGCTTATATTATTCAGTTATAACCCAAAAGTTAAGAGAATTACAAAGGAACTGAGACTGTAATGTGGCATACAACTAATTTCTTTGCATTTTAAAATTACATAAAAGATGATTAGAAAGATATTTTATACCAATTTCACATTCAGTCATTATGAAATTTACTACAGAGTCCTAAGATAATCAAAAATATATTTACATGTATAAGGTAATGATCCTATAATCTGAGCCCTTGGAAGGCCAGAATAGAAGGATAGATAATGTAAGGTCAGTTTGAAAAACAAAATGAAGCAGTACCTTAAATAGAATGACAGGGTTATGAGAGGAAAGGAAGGAGGGAGAGAGAGACGCAGAAGTAGGAGGAAGAGAAGGAGAAGGAAGAGGAAAGGAAAAAGTCACAACCCATAAAGACAGCTCTAAAACAATTCCACGTGATTTATTTCACTATATGGGCTCCAATCTTAGAGTGCTACTGAAAGTCATAAAATATAAACTTCCAGGCAGTTCAACTAGTAGTAGACAGGTATCTTAATATAGAGGAGGATTTTGAAAACGCAAATGTTGAAAAATTACAAAAAAAGGACTCTCAATTATCTGCCATCAGAGATATTTCCTGTGTCAACTCAAAACTTCCTGTAGAGTCAGCACATAGTCCATTGTTCTACAAATCTCCAACCCTTCCCTTCAACCAAGACAAAGAGTATCTCTTCATAGTTCCTGAAGACATAAATACAAGTAACATGAAATGAATGAGCAGATTGTACTTACATATTTAGTATAGTGTGTGTGTGTGTTGCACATTTACATATTTGAAGTAAATACAATAAAAACACAAATATGAAAGAGAAGGAGGGGTCTTTGGAAGGTTCGGAATGACAAATTGGAAAGGGGAGATGATATAATTATAATCTCAAAAGATAAAAATTGTGAGGCAGAATGTGTTCATTTTCATGTTTTCTAAAGAGACTGGTGTTTTAAAGCAGCTGATAAGTTGAAAAAGAAGAATGTAATAGATGCACATTTCCAGGAAATACAGTGCTTTGGGTTGCTGTAATTTAAAAAGCACCTGTTTCCCATCAAATGACAGAAAGACTAGTGCTGAGGAGTTCCTATTTCCCTATGTATAGTGACAGAACATGTAAACAGTAAACATTAATTGAAAAGTAAAGAGAAAATGTCAGTTTAGAGACTCCACCTGATGGAAAACTAGCTAAGCTACCTACTCTTAGCTATGATTATTTTGGCCTTGATGCTATCCTCTCCAAAGAACATTTCTGCAAACTCAGGCACCAGTTGAACGATTTACTTTTCAGTGCCCTGAAAGAAAAGCACTTCATACATGGGTAAATTTTGTTTAGTTAAGGCTTCAAGACAGAATGATTGTTAATTATGTTGCTTCTCCTCCATGTTTCTTGTATAGTATTGTTAGCTGTACTTTAAAATAGTGACGTTTTCTCATATAATTTCTCTGATGCAGAGAGTACTACATTTCTAAACTATTTTATGTTTTTGAAAATCCATTAACTTTGTTTAAATACCTTTTAGAAACCATCTGTTCCTCTTCTCTGTACGCTATTACCCCTTTTCTTACACAGACTGTTTAGCTCATAGAATTCAACTAAAATCTTGTAATTTTCTTTGACTGTGACAAGTGAAAGGATTTCAGCATCCTCTTAAACAATGCTTGGTAGCTTCTATATAACACTAATCATCTTATGATCTATTTTATACTATTTTGGGGATTGTGTTACAGTCAGCATTGTATTATACAAAGAATAAAGAGATAATGTGTTATATTATGGCCAGAACAAGGATTTAATAAGATGTGAATGATGCTACAATACACATTGAAGCAAAGCATTGTTTTCTGTCATCTCATAGCCTGAGCTTTTAGCTCAAAAGCAAGAGTAGCACACACACTCAAAAGCATTTGCATGGAACTTTCCTTACTTAAACCAACAGTGATATTATTTTGAAATCAGAAGAACTTGAACATATTTTATAACATGACATACAATCAATGTAACTAGATGAATGCCATAGTGTTTCTAACTTTTTCAGCAACTTTATATCTATAATTGGTTCACAAACTCATTTTTTGAATATTTTATTAATTTACATTCCAAATATTATCCCCTTTCCCGCTTTTCCTTCTGGAGACCCTCTATCCCATCATCCTCCCTTCCCCTGCTCCTACTAGGGTACTTAGCCATCTGCCCACCCACTCTCTCCTACCCACCCTGGCATTCCTCTACAATGGTGCATGGAGCCTTCCCAGGAACAAGAGCCTCTCTTCCCATTGATGTTCCACAGGCCATCCTCTGCTACATCTGTGGCTGGAGCCATGGGAGCCTCCATGTATACTCTTTGGTTGATGGTCTAGTCCCTGAGAGCTTTGGGGGGGGTCTAGTTAGTTGATATTGTTCCTATGGTGTTGCAAACCCTTTCAGCTCCTTCATTCCTTTCTCTAACTGCTCCATTGGAGACTCCACACTCAGTCCAATGGCTGGCTGAAAGCAACCTCATCTGTATTTGCCAGGCTCTGAAAGAACCTCGCAGGAGACAGCTATATCAGTCTCCTGTCAGCAAGCACTTTCTGGCATACACAATAGTGTCTGGATTTGGTGTCTGTAAATGGGATGGATTTCCAGGTGGGGCAGTCTCTGGATGGCCTTTCCTTCAGTCTCTGTATCACACTTTGTCTCTATATTTCCTCTTGTGAGTGTTTTGTTTCCCCTTCTAAGAAGTACTAAAGCATCCACACTTAGCTCTTCCTTCTTTTTGAGCTTCATGTGGTCTGTGAATTGTGTTTTGGTAATCTGAGCTTTTAGGCTAATATCCACTTATCATTGAGTGCATACCGTGTGTGTTCTTTTTTTTTTTATTCGATATAATTTATTTACATTTCAAATGATTTCCCCTTTTCTAGCCCCCCCACTCCCCGAAAGTCCCGTAAGCCCCCTTCTCTTCCCCTGTCCTCCCACCCACCCCTTCCCACTTCCCCGTTCTGGTTTTGCTGAATACTGTTTCACTGAGTCTTTCCAGAACCAGGGGCCACTCCTCCTTTCTTCTTGTACCTCATTTGATGTGTGGATTATGTTTTGGGTATTCCAGTTTTCTAGGTTAATATCCACTTATTAGTGAGTGCATACCATGATTCACCTTTTGAGTCTGGGTTACCTCACTTAGTGTGATATTCTCTAGCTCCATCCATTTGCCTAAGAATTTCATGAATTCATTGTTTCTAATGGCTGAATAGTACTCCATTGTGTAGATTATACCACATTTTTTACATCCACTCTTCTGTTGAGGGATACCTGGGTTCTTTCCAGCATCTGGCAATTATAAATAGGGCTGCTATGAACATAGTAGAGCATGTATCCTTATTACATGGTGGGGAGTCTTCTGGGTATATGCCCAGGAGTGGTATAGCAGGATCTTCTGGAAGTGAGGTGCCCAGTTTTCGGAGGAACCGCCAGACTGATTTCCAGAGTGGTTGTACCAATTTGCAACCCCACCAGCAGTGGAGGAGTGTTCCTCTTTCTCCACACCCTCTCCAACACCTGCTGTCTCCTGAATTTTTAATCTTAGCCATTCTGACTGGTGTAAGATGAAATCTTAGGGTTGTTTTGATTTGCATTTCCCTAATGACTAATGAAGTTGAGCATTTTTTAAGATGCTTCTCCGCCATCCGAAGTTCTTCAGGTGAGAATTCTTTGTTTAACTCTGTACCCCATTTTTTAATAGGGTTGTTTGGTTTTCTGGAGTCTAACTTCTTGAGTTCTTTATATATATTGGATATTAGCCCTCTATCTGATGTAGGATTGGTGAAGATCTGCCAACCGAATCCAAGAACACATCAAAACGATCATCCACCATGATCAAGTAGGCTTTATCCCGGGAATGTAGGGTTGGTTCAATATACGGAAATCCATCAATACAATCCACTACATAAACAAACTCAAAGAACAAAACCACATGGTCATTTCAGTGGATGCTGAAAAAGCATTTGACAAAATTCAGCATCCCTTCATGCTTAAAGTCTTGGAGAGAACAGGAATTCAAGGCCCATACCTAAACATAGTAAAAGCAATATACAGCAAACCGGTAGCCAGCATCAAACTAAATGGAGAGAAACTTGAAGCAATCCCACTGAAATCAGGGACCAGACAAGGCTGCCCCCTTTCTCCTTATCTTTTCAATATTGTACTTGAGGTACTAGCTCGGGCAATTCGACAACATAAGGAGGTCAAAGGGATACAAATTGGAAAGGAAGAAGTCAAACTATCATTATTTGCAGACGACATGATCGTCTACCTAAGTGACCCAAAGAACTCCACTAGAGAGCTCCTACAGCTGATAAACAACTTCAGCAAAGTGGCAGGTTATAAAATCAACTCAAGCAAATCAGTGGCCTTCCTATACTCAAAGGATAAGCAGGCTGAGAATGAAATTAGGGAAATGACCCCCTTCACAATAGCCACAAACAGTATAAAGTATCTTGGGGTGACTCTTACCAAACATGTGAAAGATCTGTATGACAAGAACTTCAAGACTCTAAAGAAAGAAATGGAAGAAGACCTCAAAAAGTGGGAAAACCTCCCATGCTCATGGATCGGTAGAATCAATATAGTTAAAATGGCCATTTTGCCTAAAGCACTATACAGATTCAATGCAATACCCATCAAAATCCCAACTCATTTCTTCACAGAGTTAGAAAGAGCAATTATCAAATTCATGTGGAACAACAAAAAACCCAGGATAGCTAAAACTATTCTCAGCAACAAAAGAAAATCTGCGGGAATCAGTATCCCTGACCTCAAGCAATACTACAGAGCAATAGTGTTAAAAACTGCATGGTATTGGTACAGTGACAGGCAGGAGGATCAATGGAACAGGATTGAAGATCCA
This sequence comes from Apodemus sylvaticus, assembly GCF_947179515.1. Taxonomy (NCBI): domain Eukaryota; kingdom Metazoa; phylum Chordata; class Mammalia; order Rodentia; family Muridae; genus Apodemus; species Apodemus sylvaticus. Next base: position 20,638,985 of record NC_067476.1, read on the forward strand.
GAAATGAACCCACACACCTATGGCCACTTGATCCTCGACAAAGAGGCTGAAAACATCCAATGGAAAAAAGATAGCCTTTTCAACAAATGGTGCTGGTTCAACTGGAGGTCAGCATGCAGAAGAATGCGAATTGATCCATCCTTGTCTCCTTGTACTAAGCTCAAATCCAAATGGATCAAGGACCTCCACATAAAGCCAGACACGCTGAAGCTAATAGAAAAGAAACTGGGGAAGACCCTTGAGGACATCGGTACAGGGAGAAAGTTTCTGAACAGAACACCAATAGCGTATGCTCTAAGAGCAAGAATTGACAAATGGGACCTCATAAAATTACAAAGTTTCTGTAAGGCAAAGGACACCATCAAGAGGACAAATCGGCAACCAACAAATTGGGAAAAGATCTTCACCAATCCTACATCAGATAGTGTGTGTTCTTTTGTGACTGTGATACCTCCCGCAGAATGATATTTTGTAGTTCCATCCATTCGCCTAAGAATTTCATGAAGTCATTGTTCTTAACAGCTGAGTAGTACTCCATTGTATAAACATACCACATTTTCTGTATCCATTTCTCTGTTGAAGGACATCTGAGTTCTTTCCAGCTTCTGGCTATTATAAATAAGGTAGCTATGAACATAGTGGAGCATGTGTCCTTGTTATTTGTTGGAGCATTTTTTGGGTATATGCCAAGGAGTGGTAGAGCTGGGTTCTCAGGTATTACTAAGTCCAATTTTCTGAGGAACCTCCAGACTCATTTCCAGAGTTATTGTACCAGGCTACAACAAACTCTTATTGTTCATATGGAACACTTCTTGCAAAAAAATTATAGAAATTAAAAAAATCCCCACATCTTCTGGCCTTCTTACTTATTTGTATTCCCATACATATGTATAAACATGTAAACACTTATGCATGTTTATGTGTGTGTGTGTGTTCATGTATGTTCACATACAATAACAGAATATAATATTAATATAACTACACTCCAGTTTGTTTTTTCATTAAGTAGGAACATATATTTCTGTGGTTATTTTGTTTCTTGCCAAATATTGATGCTGACAATCAGTCTCATATAATGGTCTGAGGAAATACCAAATGAGGTCTAATAAAAGTAATTATTTATAAACCACAAACATTGTCTTTCACAGAAGCATTCTTATGTCAAGAATCTAGAGATCTATGAATCTCTCTCTTTCTCTCGCTCTTTCTCTCCCTCTCCCGCTCTTCCCCTCTCTCTCTTTCTATCTCTGTCTGGCACACACATACACACAGACCTACATGTATTTTCATGTATAGGATGAGGTAAGAGCAATTAAAGGGAAGACTTCTTAGGACACAGTTTTGTCATAGTTCTAGAAATAATTAATGAGAATGAAGACTTTTTATAAAAGAAACTGATACATAAATGGATGGTACATTAAAGAATTTCATTCTCACTTTCTATATTCCTTTCAAAATAACTAAACAAAAGGCTGTATATCATGTATTTTAGGGATTAAGACATGTAGAATTGCTAACAAATATTTAAATGTAGAATTGATGTTTTTAATTTTTTATCAAAATCTTAGAGAAAGTGGTTAGAGATTAAAAAAAACTATAGCACTTTAAATTTTCAAATGATTTCAAATTCTTCCTGTTCTGAAAACACTGGTTACAAAATCATGTACTTTTAAAAGAGGATGACTTTCTTAGATATGCCTAAGCCTAAAATCCAATGGCTGACTCACCTATATCATGGTTAAAGCCCATGCTTATTTGGGTTGTATGGTGGTGTGCAAGCATTTGACAGGCATGATGTCAAAATGTAGTAGGAAAGTGGCTCACAGAGTAATTCATGACTTATGAAAATCTGATTGCATTATTAGTTCATAATTTGAGCCCAAGGAATCATTTTGAATTTGTACTCTGAACCATCATTCTCTAGAGAACCCAAGTAATTCTGCAAGTGTAAGAGAAGAAAGAGGGTGTACTTCTATTCATTGATCAATTCTGTCTATAGCTTGTGTGAAGCAGAATGTGTTCTGTGGGTATCACATTTCGGGGTGAGGTTTTCAGATAATCATGAATGAATATTCAACATCAGATGAAAAGGTATTTGTTTGTGTGCTTTCCCTCATTTTCTTGTATTAAAGAACTAAAGAAACTCCATGTGGAATATTGATAAACATTTAGGAGAAAAATGACTATTAGTTTCACTACTTTCCCTATGAGAATTTCAAAATTAGTATACACCCTAGTAATTTCAAGAAGCAAAAAGATATACTTAGCATATACCTAATACAAACTCTACCTACATGTCTTTGCCGAAAAAAATAATGTTTAGATATCCTTGGGCTGCATGTTTGTAAGGCAGCCTACAATATCTTGTACCGGGAGGCTCCCATAACACAATGTAGTGTAGTGTTCATATATTTTTGTTTCTAAGATAAAGTTTTTGGGCATGGTTGGCTTCTTAGCAGTCTTCACTACTTGCTTTGTAGATACTGCTTTACTGTGTCCTAAGTTACTGCCTGGTGTGCAGCTTATTTCTCAGACTCTTCTTATAATGACCCCAGTCACATTGACTGAGCATTGCTAATATTAATTCACTTTAACATAATCATCTCTATTTTATGTCCAGTCTTCACATGAAGTCACACAATAAGGACTAGCTTCACTCATCAGTTATGGAGTGAATGGAACTCAGTTCATTCAATACTAACATCCTTAAAGCACTTTTGTTTTATTCATGTATCTGCATCGAAACCTGAGGAATTTCAACAAGTCTTGAAGAACCAGTGTAGACTATAATTTCAATTTCATTTTACCATCCTGAGATTAAAATGTATATAATGGTTATTTTATAGGTTTTACTAGTTAATTGTATGATAAATTTAAAATAAATTAGTGCAGTTACTATTGTCAAAGCACAGTAAAATGATGACAACATTAGTTCTCCTTGTGCCTTTGTTAGAATAGCAGAGAGACCCTCCAGTAGCCTAGCTCAATCCTCATTCCCTTTTCTTTAGGGTGAAACAGTTCATTCTCCCAGAATCTCAAGCCAGACAAATAATCCACTGCCATTGTGTTAATTAATCTTTTTAGAAATTGCTAATAGATGCTACTTTTCAAACTCTCAGTAGAGATTTAAGTCCATTTTATCACAACAGAGGTGGTGATTTGAATCAGGACTTTGCTAATGCCATAGCTCACAATTTTAGGAAGCTGAATTACCAAATATTTCACGATGGTCTTAAGGCCTGACAGAGCTAACAACAGGACAGTGAGGTGGAGGGAATAGAGCAAATTAGGGATGTTGAGTTGCTAAAGAATGAGTTGTCCAGCAATAACGTCCAAAAACAGATTTAGCCTATTAGTATCTATTATAAATATAGTTTGATCATATACTTAATTTGCAGTTCCTTAGCGTTCTGAAATTATTGATTTTGTGACACTTTATGTATAAAGTTGAACTGTATGGAGCAAAGCCACAGGTAACAAGACTGCTGAATAAGAACACTCAGCAATTTTGCCCCAAATTCTCATTAATGATGAGCATCATAGGAAGAAGGTATTTGATTTTTGGCTTGTAATTTCAAAATTAGAAAGTTTTTCCAGTGTTATTATATTACAAATAATATTATTTATAATATGTAAAGTGAAATGATCTACTGAATATTAAATTGTGAATTCTTATAATATATTAATATATTTTAAATTCTCAAGAGAGCTGAGGTGATGGTTCAGTGATTAGAAGAACTGGCTGTTCTATTCAAGGACTGAAGTTTGAATCCCAGCCCCCACATGGCAGGACGCAACCCTCTGTAAATTCATTTCTTGAAAATCTGATGACCTCTTCTGTCCTTAACTGGCACCATGCTTGCATATAGTGCACAGACATACTTCTAGGCAAGCACCACTACATAAAATTAAAATAAATACATACACTTTTAAATGCTCAGATTTATTTGGGAATAAATGAAATATAAATAAATAAAAATAATTAAATGGAAATTATATGTTAATTTATTTACCTCAATATCAAAACATAAAAATTATGTCAGTAAATAATATTTTCTATCCCTAAAAATCATATTTAATACTTTCTATGAAGAATAATAGCTATTTACAATTTTAAGCCTATTTATAATGATTCTGCCGAAGAGATATGAAAGAAGAGTATTATTTCCTTAAGAAATTTCATTTTAAATGAGACTTCCTAGATTGTGGTTGGTAGATACTAAATATTTGAGAAATGAATTAAATCTCTCAAATTTAATCTTGAGACAAGGACAATATGATAATTAAACTTTAAAGACTAAAGAAATGTAATAATACTCTTGGTTAAAAGTTATATACTACATGACAACTGATTGTGATTCCTTTTGCTGAGGATTTAGAAAATATTAATTTAGAATAAATCCATACAGCACATTAACTTTACTGTTAAAGCAGTTGTTTTGCATGGAATTACATTGCAAGCACTTTCAGTGTAACTTTGATAAAGGTAAAGAGTAGCACAGAGCATGCCATTGTTTAAGAAAGCAATCTCTGATAAGTGGATATTAATTAGCCCAGAAGCCCTGAATACCCAAGGCACAAATTGCATAACAAATGACTCCCATGAAGAAGTATGGAGAGGGTCCTGATCCTGGAAAGGATTGATCTAGCATTGGAAGGGAATATAAGGACAGAGAAAAAGGAGGGAGGTGATTGGAGAAGGGATGGAGAGAAGAAGGTTTATGGGACATATGGGGAGGGGAGATCTGGGAAAGGGGAAATCATTTGGAATGTAAACAAAGAATATAGAAAATAAAAATATTAAAAAAAGAAAGCATGTGGCTGAGAAAAAGATGCCTTTTGTTATCATTTTAAGAAGCAGAAAGATTTTATCTTAGAGCAGAAGGGAAGTAACACAGAGACCCACAACTGTAGCATGAGAGACTTTGGAGTAGTCAGTCCTAAATAAGATGTCTTCATCAAAGCTTTCCCTGCAAGGCTCAGTCATCTATGCAGAAGAAGAGATGCAAAGACTGTAAGATCCAGAAGTGATGGGTAACTCTAAAAACTGATACACACATTAATTCACAGACAGTGTGGCAGCATGAACAAGACCCACACAGGTTCAAGTCACACGGTGTTGCAGCATTAAAAGTTGGAATATGCCAGGAGATCTCACTCCTAAACAAGCAGCAATTTGCAATTGATATCTGCTGACAAATTGAAACTCAGATGTTTCTAATGGAGTGTCTTGTGCATAGAAGCAGGGTCCATACCCATGAATAGTTTGAATAACACAAAAATAAATGCCATAGATTTTTGGCAGGGGTGTCAATTATCTTTTCTTCTTTTGATTTGTTTTCAGTTTCTTAGTTTTGATTTTTATTTTTGTGTTTTCTTGGTTTGGGTTTTCAAAGAGAGAGAGAAAAATGGAGAAACAAAGTTGAGTCAAAAGCCAGGTGAGGCAGATCTGGTAGGAGATGGAGGACGGGAAAGACGTGATCAGAATTTAAGGTGTAATTTTTAAAATTAAAACAAAAGAAAAATTAATTTAAGTCAGTAAGATAGGTCCAATAGCCATCATAACTAATATACTTTAATAAGCAAAAGCCTTCACACCTAAAGAAAACATAGGGGTGTGTCTTCATAAGACAAAGTTATACGAGGAACATTGTTTGAAGATAACCATTGGAAATCCAAAGCCGGTTCCAGGAAGAGCAGAAATAGTATTATCTTACTCATGGATTTGCTGTATTTCAGAGCCATGGAAAAACAAACTATTGTTATAAACCTAAGAAAAACCAGGAAAACACTAGTTGCCAGGTCATTGGCACATATTGCAAACACTGTTGTCTTAATGTTCGTCTCAGAAAATACAGTAGCATTTTGTGAGTAAGGACAAAGAATTGTCTGTTTCACCTTCGCCAGAGATCATTATCTATAATCAAAACTGGGATCACAGGCAACTAGAGTGCAGCCCTTCATCCTCATGGCTGGAAAAGCCTTCCTTTCTTTTACCCATCATAATAATTCTGTTTAAACCACACCAAACCTTTATTTTACTAGTAGTAGTTATTTCTGCTAAGAAAAATCTCCCCACAACATTGTAACTCCCAGCAGGACTCTACCCTCTGACTGTCATGGAGTACATAACTCGTTCCTTTGATTAATATTCATTAAATAATACCATTTTAGCAACTCACAGCAACTCCTCAGGGGGCATTTACAGCAACAGGAAGCATAGTATTCTACATATTTGCAGTGGGCTGGAATAGGAAACCAGTGGCCACAAACAAGCCACAATGCTAAGAAAAGGACTGTATTCGACTGAAGATAACTACTGATCATTCTGAGCAGTTGGGAAAGACGGATTTTCTCTGGCTTGGGAATCATTTATGCTAGGTGCCTGTGGATATGGGAAAAGGATAGCTAAAAATAGAAATGTGCAGAGAGGATACCAGTTAACCAAGGAGGACATAGGTTAGGAAATGGTGTGTCAAAATTTTAAAGAAAATTAGGCATTTGAGAAAATGGAATTCAGATGTACTATTATATGGACACATGTCAGAAAGCATGAAATTTTATATTATTTGTTTATGCGCAAATTACTCAGAAAAAAATGCAACATTAGAGATCATGTGAAAATGCATGTTTTTCCCATGCCCTTGAGTTTACCTAGAACATTTGTCTTGAGTACCTCATCAGCCTGACACAATGTGCTGTATAGACATCACAATGATGATTTGCTATTCTTTAACGAATAAGCTCCCCTGGTTTCTGACTCTGCACGTCAATAGCAAATTAGGTTAAACATGGTATGATCCTCAAGTAAGTTTTAATAAGCTACTGACTTTGACTTCTCTAGACATTTGCAGAGTTCATGTCAACTGGAGAAAATCTTGTAGAAAATCTCCTTTCTGATATTACTACCTGTGCAACAATGTTTAAGTTCTATCTAAACTCTGTTTCCTGTTTAGTACTGGCAGAGAGAGAAATGCCTTTTGAATGGAGACTTAATTAACCTAATTTTCCCTCATTATCTATCAGACCAAAGATCAGTGAACAGGCCCTTTCACAGATTCTTGCTTTTCTAAGATGTAAGCCATTTTGCCAGCCTAGCTTGTAGGCTTGTTTCACATACCTATTCAAAATGTCTCTTAACATATTAGCCCATTCAAATCTCACAATTCAGTGACTGTAGCAAAACTAAAATACTGTGTTCTTACGATGTTTTGACATTTTCATATATTCATGGATTACTAGTACATTCTGTTCACACGTGCTTTTACCATCTATCATCCCATACTTCCTAAGGAAGATAGAAAGGAAGACAACAAAAGGGTCATACATATTAAGTGCATTCCGTTGCAGTGTCTCCTTTGCATGCTATATTCTATTTTCTGGCAATAACAAAATTCCTGAAGCAATTCATTCTTTTCTCCTACATCTGAAAGCTAGAAAGTCCAGGACATGGGAACACCACTACTGCATCCCAACAAGGTAAAACTGCGGAGGTCCATGTAAGCAAGGACACAACAAACAGAGTGAAAGACCATTTCTTTATAATACAAAAATGTACATTTCTATAAAATAAATGCTATTCCTTCCAATAAACTAATACTGCTCAAAAACTCTACCCCCTCACATAGAGCATTGGCAATTAAGTCAGCATGAATGTCAGAGGGTGAAAGCCAAATGCCAATTGTGCTATAGAAACTGCACCCTTATTTTCTGGGTTTCTATTATTATTATCTCATATATGACAGTCAATCAAGATAAGTCCTTAGTACTCGCTCTCATGTATCTATGACAAAATGCTCACCTTTTAGCTCATATTTTTAATACTTAGGCACATACTTGGAACTAGAGAAGGGAGGGTCCAACTGGAAACAGGTACCTTCCCTAACCCCTGCTTGCTCTGGAAGGTTAGCAAACTTGGCCACGTACCCCTACTTCATGATGCACTGCCTCACTTCAAGCTCAGAAAGATGGAGACATGTGAGTATAAATGGAAATCACAGAAAGCCTTATTCTCAGCTTATTTTTTGAATATTTTGGTAGGAGCATCACAATGTCTGACTGCCACAGTGTAGGCTCAGGTGGGAAACAGAACTCAGTCATCAATTAAAGGAATCACGTGGTTCTAAAAGAAGAAACTCATGCGATCTTAAATATGTTCTTCTGTGCTATCTTTTCTTCTCCTCCCTAATTGCTTCTTACCTCACTCAGGCACATTCTGTTACTAGAATATTAATATGCCCTATCAAGTAATCCTAAGACAAAAGGACAAGTTATTTTATGCATGCAATTTGTGTATTGTATTTCACTAATCTTTTCTGTTTTATGGTACTATTTTTCAACGTCTTTGATGTACTGACTTAAGGCTTTTCCGGATTGTCCTGTATTTATTGTCTTACTGAAATTTTTAAGACATGTTTTCCAGAAGAATCTAGGAATTGTAGAGATAGAATGCTCAGGTAGTTTTTCAATAAAGAGATTATTTATCCTGGATTTCAGTGTTTTTTTTTTTTCAGCAAGTGCTTTTGTGATTACTTTCATTTGACCTTAGCCCTTAAATTGCAGCCATTTCTTTACTGACTTATAGTTCTGACCCCATTTCTTTGGAAGTTGATGGTCACAGGTCATTTCTGTCTTCCAGAGCCTCTAGGATTAGTAACTTCGCAGGAGGTAATAACTCTGACAGCAAACAATGCATAGTGCATCTGTATTTTAACCTTGTTGCTCACAAAGGAGTCATAAATAGGATCCATCTTCTTTCTTTCTTTCTTTCTTTCTTTCTTTCTTTCTTTCTTTCTTTCTTTCTTTCTTTCTTTCTTTCTTTTTCCCTTCCTTCCTTCCTTCCTTCCTTCCTTCCTTCCTTCCTTCCTTCCTTCCTTCCTTCTTTCTTTCTTTCCTTTGATTTTTTTGGATGCCTTCATTTGTTGGTTTGTTAGTTTGTTTTCTTTCCCTTTACAACCCTGCCAACTGGAGATTTTATAGCCAGAGTGTAATAGTCAGACACAAGATGTCACCACAGTTATTTTTAGCTTTCAGTTTTTATTATTATTACTATAGAAAAGATCTATCTTGTTTCTCAGGTTGGCAATTTCTTCTTAATATTTATTGTTAAATGTTATATCAATAGTTTTTATTTTTCATTTTTATTGGTTATTTTATTTAATTACATTTCAAATGTTACCCCTCTTCACAGTTTCCTGTCCTTCACAGCTCCCTATCTCTTCCTCCCTACCCCTGCCTCTCAGGGGGTGTCCCCCCACCAGCCCACCAACTCCTGCCTCAGTGGCCTAGTGTTCCCCTACCCTGGCCATCTAGCCTCCACTGCATTGAGTTATGTAGGCTCTCACATACATACAAACAAAAACCAATATATGCAAAAACTTAAAGATTGATTTGTCATTTGTTGCCTAGATGAAGATGTAAAAAGACATAACACAACACTTCAGCTTTAAGCAGAGAAAAAGCACACACACACATGAGTTTTAATCATTGCAGATGAGCCAAGTTCTGCAGGCCAAGTCAAACCATAAATTCCCCCACAGTCTTCAAGGCTAATATTACAATATTTAAACAAATAAGCAATTTCTTGGTGGTAGAATTAGAAAGGAGAACATTTCAAAAGATGTTTGTTTAGATGGGACTCAATCTGAACTTAATTTATTATCATATCAGAACCTAACATATGAACTCATATCTATAATTATTTATTATTTTTGACAGGGTAACTGTCTAATCTACAAAGTAAAAATGATTTAAAACAAAATGATTTATCACTCTACACTTGATCTTAGCCAAAAGGCCGAGAAGCGATGATGATTTAGCATTCTAAATGATCAACAGATTTGTCAAAATTATGGGAGTCCACCTCAACTTAATTCTTTCCCAGTGAGATTTCCCATTCATTCCTTTGTGTTGAGTAATCCAGAAAAACAGTTTTCACCACAGGCATACAGTGTCTACATTGGCCTACATTTATTATCAGTTGGCAATTTTCACTATTCTTCCTTCTTTCCATTGAGGTTGCTCCAACTTACTCTTAGTCGTATATCAGCCTCTCTGAGGAACCCTCCTCACACAGATCCTCCATTCTCTAGGGATGCCAACACTTGGTGGTAGGTAGAACAGGGTCCCTCCTAGCCTAGTGCTTTCATCATTTTATCAAGGTCTCTGTAAACTTTTTTTTTTTGTCATACTAGAGCATAACTTCATGATATCCTCCTATTACCTGTTTTCATTCCCTTGAAGCACCAACTCTTTATGGGGACCCAGACCACCTCTTTCCCGTAGATACTATCAGTTTTCTAGCTCATTTCCATCCTTTTCTACCAGCTGCCATTCAATAGAAACACTTTCAACTGATGCTGTCCAATGACCAAATTGGGCAGCAACTCAGTCAGTTTTCTTGCTACCAGTCCCACTAGATCTTACCCTCAGCCTCTCCTCAGTCTTTCCTCACAACAGATCTCCATCCTTTCAGTTACTTGCAACCCACAGTACCCTGTGTATCAGGGACTCCAGAGCCACCATATTAGCCTAAGGTCAACAGGAGTCAACAGAAACCAAAGATCCAACAAATGCATTCAACAAAGTCGGGACCAGATGTCAACACCAGAAAACCTGAAGCATTATAACTACAGATGCCTAGATACCAGTAAAAAAAGACAAACAAAAATAGCAAAAAAATATAACTCCAGCAGACCCCAGTAACCCTGTTGGAATGGGCCCTGAGAAATGTCCTGAGGGTGGAATTCTGAAAACAATTGAAAGCATGAATATAGAATTTCACAAAGAATAAAAATATAACCTCTGTTCTTAAATTCTTAAATCAAAGAAATAAAAAAAAACACCTCCCCCACAAAAAGCAAAGAATGAAAACTCTCTAAAATTGAGAAACAGTTAAAGTATCAAAAAGATGAAGAGAGATGATTCAATGATGGAAAAAACTATACAACAGACATTGAGGAAATTGAGAGGGTAATCAAGAAATAATTTAAAAATTTCAGATTCTAAACACACACACACACACACACACACACACACACAAATGCAGATTTTCTGATAGAACATGAGGTACAGCGGAATGAACATGGAATGAGCACAGCCCCACAAGTTGAAGAATGCCTTCCTCAATGACCCAAACACCTCATGCTTGCTGAAAGTAAGCAGCATATCTTCCTCATGATTTATAGAGTAAGACAATTAAACAAGATCTTATCAATAAGCTCTTGGCAATATCTTGAAGAACATGGCTATTTCTGATGCAAAAATGTAAATTAATGACATTAGAGTAGAGTCCATCATATGCTATCGTGCTTTTAATCTCTGCACTTGAGACAAGAGAATTTCTTCAATTTCAAGTTTATTCTAGTTTTAGTTTACTGGAAGAGTAAGTAAATGAAGAAGACATACTAGGAGAATAAAGAGAGGGAGAAACATAGGTCACAGAACTACCTGTGAATAGATGAATCCCCTGCAAAGACCAAAACTGTTGATGTTACAACAGAAAAAAAATAATGGTAAAAAATACATGTGAGATTAAAAATGATTGAAAGTGTGCAGGGGAGAGGGATGTTTCAATGTACCTCTAAACTTGTCAAGTAAGAAGGCTGCAAAGGCAGGCAGCTAGGCTTGGAATGTCTCTGTCACTTTTTGAAAGTTAGAGGATGGGGGCTGGAGAGATTGCTCAGCAATTAGGGCCACTGACAGCTCTTCCGAAGGTTCTGAGTTCAAATCCCAACAACCACACAGTGGCTCACAACCTTCTGTAATGAGCTCTGCTGCCCTTTTCTGGGGTTTCTGAAGACAGCTACAGTGTACTTAAATCTTGAAAGTAAGAAAGACAGAGAGAGAAGGAGAAAGAGAGAGAGAAAAAGAGAGAGAGAAAGAGAGAGAGAGGGAGGGAGGGAGAAAGAGAGAGAGAGGAGAGAGAGAGAATTTGGAAGCATTGTAGAGTAGAAAGCATAAAGAAATTTTTTTTATTATTATGCAATCCCCAAATACACTGGGGTTGGGAGTGTATTTGGGGATTGCATAATAATAAAAAAAAATCTTCATGATTTCCACTCTACAGCGTTTCCAAATTCTCACTCTCTCTCCCTCCTCCTCTCTCTCTTTCTCTCTCTCTCCATATATATATATTATATTTATAAATATATATACATATACATACATATATATATACATATACTTACATATATATATATATATCTGTGTCACATGCCTAAGTATAATTCACAGTGAAAAAGCATAGACTTTATGTATATCAATGTAGTCCAACAGAAGTTTGACATATTTACTGCTTTACATGTAAAGTTGTTCTGGTTTTGTTTTCAATTATTTTACTTATTAACATAAAAAGTAAAGTGGCATTATCGAATTTGCACTTAGATTGATGGAACTAGGAGAAGAAAAACATCCTGAGTAAGATAACTTTAAAAACAAACAAACAAACAAAAAACCCACTGTTTTTCCCTTAAGTGTGAATTGTAGCTTTTAAGCCTTTCATATAGGTGTTACAATACAAATAACCACAAATGTGTAAGGGGAGGAAGAGGATATAGCATATATTATTACAAAGCATAGTAGGATAGTAAGAGAAAGTATGGAAAGTTCAGGGAGAGAAGGTAGAAGAAGGAAATATGAGAATGGACAACTAACAGTAAAGATTATTAGAAAATACATATGGAAACCTACTATTGTAGCTGGTTCCTAAAACATATATAAATATGAAATGAATCTAAATGGAGTCATATATAGGAGAGACAGTTCCTCAACTAGATATCTTATGCACTGAATCCAGCAGCATATGTAGCAGAGGATGGCCTTATCTGAGATCAGTAGGAGGTGAGGCCCTTTGTCCTGTGAAGGCTCAATGCTCCAGTGTAGGAAAATGCCATGAGAGAGAAGCAGGAGTGGGTTGATTGGTGAGTAGGGGGAGGAGGGAGAGAATAGGGGGTTTTCAGAGGGGGAATGAGGAAAAGGGATGACAGTTGACATGTAAATAAAGAAAATATCTAATAAGAAAAAGACATAGAAGAAAAAAATTTCCAGAGCCAAGAATGGGTTTCATCTTGTTGAGTTGCTAAGTCAAATGATCCCTGTGGAAATTCCCAAATCCCAAGAGCTATTGCTAATGATATTTAGTAACCTATAAAATATGATGGTCAGGCCCTATTTCTGAAGACAACAATTGCTTATGACATTCTAACAGGTGTTTAACTGGAAACTTCACCTGTACTGACTAGTGTTCATAGTACTGACAGGCACATTACCAGAAGATAAAGGCAATCACCAACATTTCCCAGCTACAAACCCTGCAACCTTCAACAGTGACTGCATGCAAGATATCTCGATACAAATAATGGCATATATGTGATGGGAGGAACCAAATACTTTGTGATTAGATTTAAGACCTATTTCGTGAGACAGAATTCATGCATGGCACTGCTAAAGTCAGTAACAATGGGAGAATAGGTGAGCCTTAGGGAAAACACATTATTAATCTTCTAAAATAACTCAGCAACAAAATGATTTCTAAAAAAACACTGCTATACTTATTTGGAGAATCTAGTCCCAAATGGAATGCTTTCATAAAACCAATTAGAGCTCAGAGAGTTATTTAGAAGAGGAGGTAGAAAAATTGTAAGAGTCAAAGAAGATAGATGACTAAAGAATTAGTGCTCTTGAAACACAATAGAACTGGGGTATATATGAACTCACAGAGATTATAGCAGCATGCATAACCCTTGGTGAAGGCAAACAGGGTCCCAGCTTTCAGAGGGAAATGTGGATACATGCTCCCACTTCTGAACTTGAAGCTATCTGAAATTAATACCTTCTGGTAAAGACCTTTTTTCAACTGGCCTTTTGCTTGTTTATTTTAACTTCTGGGTTTTTGTTTGTTTTGTTTTTTATTGAATGTTTTTCTGTGAATGCTTCTTGTTTTGTTTACTGTGTTTCATTCTACTTTGTTTTAAAGAGAAGTGAGAAAAATAACAAAGTTTGACTCTATAATGAAGTAGGAACCATCTGGGAGATAATCGGGGAGGGTAAATCATGATCAAAATATATTGCATGAATTATCTTCAATAATACAAAAGCAGTTTAAAGACTATAGGAATCAGTTTTCCATTGGTCAAGAAAATGATAATTTATTCTTGATGGAAATCAAATTATACTGAGCCCCACAACTTGATTGTTAACATTGACTTGGACATTGGGCGCAAATTCTCTACATTTGTAAGCTGATGCATATAGTCAATAAATGGGCTACATATTTCAGTTGCTTTGATGTGGAGAACAAGGAGAATTGTTTGGTTGTAAATTTTCTTTGATTATTAAGCAAAGATAAGTTAAATGGGGATTTGAAAAGTTATCAAGCCTCTTTAGGCATATCTGACTTTAAACATGATATAGATACTTCCTCAATGATTACAAACAAAATAGTATTTCTAAAGCATGATTTTGGATTACAATGTTTGTTTATATTTTCCTTAATCTACCTAGGACAATGATTAGAAAATGGTTTCTATAAAATACAAATATTTGGTTATATGCAGATCAATGTTCAATTGTAGCATAATTGAAAATGAGCAAAAGGGGTACAATCTAAGTCGATGGGTACAAATGAAGGGGTAAGGATTTAAACACCTTTCAAATGTGTATATGTTCTACATATATGCACTGAAGGCAGATTGAATACATGATACCACATCCAAACAGGTATACCTTCATGACAAATATTTTAGGATTTGAATTATATGAAGGATCTATGATTTGCAAACTCATAAGGACAGAGTTCAAGTGAGAAGTTATGAGGAAATGGAGTTACTTTATTAAAACTTTCCATTAGGAATGACAAAAAGCTTCAGATTTATAGTTACCACTGGTGCCAACATTGTGGATGTAATTAATGCTAATGAATTTCATGGCTAAAACTAAATAATAATGGGCTTAGTGACCACCAATCCTAATGACCTAAGTACAATCATAAGGATGCATATTGTGGATCTTTGCTCCTATGACTGTGTAGAGGTGCAGTCATGTATGTAGGGATCACCCAAGTAGAAGAGCACATGGGACACAGCCCTCCAGGGTCCCACCTGCACCCAGGTGCTGGAGAGCACCACAGACATCTGTGCACCTAGTCTGCTAAGAGATATCTGCTCTGTATTGAGTCCTGCGATTAGAGGTGAGGCCAACATCTTCTCTCCTGTGACTGAGCAGGCTGTTGCAGCCAGGAACTCAGAGAACACCTGAGTGTAAGATGACTTGGGACTTGGTCTGCCAGGCCCAACTTGCACTCAGGAGCTGGGCAGCCCCACAGCAATCTGTGCCAGGGGAAAGCTGGTCACCCAGGGGTACTGAGATAGACTTGCAGGCACACAAGAGGGACAAGCACCAGCCAGTGATAGCAGGATCAACTAACACCAGAGATAACGAGATGGCAAAAGGCAAATGAAGGAACCTTACTAACAGAAATCAAGGCAATATGGCACCATCTGAACCCAGTTCTCCTACAGCAGCGAGTCCTGGACACCCCAACACACCAGAAAAGCAAGATTTGGATTTAAAACCACAACTCATGATGCTGATGTAGGGCTTCATGAAGGACATAAACAACTCCCTTAAAGAAATATAGGAGAACACAAGTGAACAGTGAGAAGCCCTTGAAGAACTAAAGGAAAACACAACAAAACAGGTGAAGGAATAGAACAAAGCCATCCAGGATCTAAAGATGGAGGTAGAAAAAATAAAGAAATCACAAAGGGAAACAACTCGGTACATAAAAAACATAGGAAAGAAGTCTGGAGTCCTGGATCCAAGCATCAACAACAGAATACAAAAGATAGAAGAGAGAATCTCAGATGCAGAAGATACTATAGAAAGCATTGATACAACAGTCAAAGAAAATGAAAAATGCAAAAAGATCCTGACCCAAAAGATGCAGGAAATCCACGACAAAATGAGAAGACAAAACCTAAGGATTACAGATATAAAAGAGAGTGAAGATTTCCAACTTAAAGGGCCAGTAAATGTCTTCAACAAAGTTATAGAAGAAAAGTTCCCTAACCTAAAGAAAGATATGCCCATGAACATACAAGAAGCCTACAGAACTCCAAATAGATTTGACCAGAAAAGAAATTTCTCCCATCACATAATAATTAAAATGCCAAATGTACTAAACAAAGAAAGAATATTAAAAGCAGTAAGGGAAAAATGTCAAGTAACATATAAAGGTAGAACTATCTATAGAACATTTCATCCTACATCAAAAAAAAATATACCTTCTCAGCACTTCATGGTACCTTCTCCCAAACTGACCATATAATTGGTCACAAAACAGATCTCAACAAGTATACGAAGATCGAACTAATCCCATGCCTCCTATCAGATCACTCTGGAGTAAGGGTGGTTTTTAATAGCAACAAAATCAACAGAAAGCCCGCATAGATATGGAAGCTGAACAATGCTCTACTCAATGATACCTTGGTCAATGAAGAAATAAAGAAAGAAATCAAAGACTTTTTAGAATTTAATGAAAATGCAGGCACAACATACCCAAATTTATGGAACACAATGAAAGCAGGGTTAAGAGGAAAATTCAAAGCTCAGAGTGCCTCCAAAAAGAAGTTGGAGAGAGCATACACTAACTGCTTAACAAAACACCTGAAAGTTTAAGAACAGAAAGAAGCTAATACACCCAAGAGGAGTAGAAGGCAGGAAGCCATCAAACTCAGGGCTGAAATCAACCAAGTAGAAACAAAAGGAACTATACAAAGAATCAACAAAAACAGGAGTTGGTTCTTTGAGAAAATCAACAAGATAGATAAACCTTTAGCCAGACTAACCAGGGGCACAGAGGCAGTATCCAAATTAACAAAATCAGAAATGAAAAGGGAAATATAACAACAAAAACAGTAGAAATTCAAAAAATCATCAGATCCTACTACAAAAGCCTATACTCAACACAACTGGAAAATCTGGATGAAATGGTCAATTTCCTAGACAGATAACAAACTACCAAAGTTTAATCAGGATCAGATTGACCATCTAAATGGTCCCATAAACCCTAAAGAAAGAGAAGTGGTCATTGACAGTCTCCCAATCACAAAAACAAAAACAAAAACAAAGGACCAGATGGTTTTGCTGCAGAATTCTATCAGACCTTCAAAGAAGACCTAACACCATTATTCTTCAAACTATTCCACAAAATGGAAACAGAAGGAACACTACCCAACTCATTCTATGAAGCCACAATTTTGCTGATACCAAAACATCACAAAGATCCAACAAAAAAGAGAGAACTTAGACCAAGTTCCCTTATTAATATTGATGCAATAATATTCAATACAATTCTTTCCAACAGAATTCAAGAACACATTAAAGCGATCATTCACCATGATTAAGTAGGTTTCATTCCAGGGATGCAGGGGTGCTTCAACATATAGAAATCCATCAATTAATTCACTACATAAACTCAAAGAAAAAAGGTCATTTCATTAGATTCTGAAAAAATATTTGGCAAAATTCAGCATCCTTTCATGTTAAAGGTCTTGGAAAGGACAGGAATTCAAGTCCCATACCTAAACATAGTAAAAGCAATATACAGCAAACCGGTAGTCAACATCAAACTAAATGAAGAAAAACAATCCCACTAAAATCAGGGATTAGACAAGACTGCCCTCTCTCTCCATATTTATTCAATATAGTATTTGAAGTTCTTAGCAAGAGAAATTAGACAAAAAAAAAGGAGGTCAAAGGGATACAAATTGGAAAGGAAGAAGTCAAATTAACACTATTTGCAGATGATATAATAGTATACTTAAGTGCCACAAAAAACTCCACCAGAGAAATTCTACAGCTGATAAACAACTTCAGCAAAGTGGCCAGATATAAAATTAACTCAAACAAATCAGCAGCTTTCCTATACTCAGGATAAACAGGCTGAGAAAGAAATTATGGGAATGACACTCTTTACAATAGCCACAAACAATATAAATTATCTTAGTGTGAGTCTAACCAAGCAAGTGAAAGATCTGTATGACAGGAAATTCAGGTTTTTTGAAGAAATAAATTGAAGAAGACCTCAGAAGATGGAAAAATCTTCCATGCTGTTGGATTGGCAGCATTAATACAATAAAAATGGCCATCTTGCCAAAAGCAATATATATTCAATGCAATCTCCATCAAAATCCCAACTCAATTCTTTATAGAGTTAGAAGGAGCAATTCTCAAATTCATCTGGAATAGCAAAAATACCAGAAGAGCTAAAACTATTCTCAACTGTAAAAGAACTTCTAAGGGAATCAGTATCCCCGACCTCAAGCAGTACTACAGAGCAATAGTGTTAAAAAAAAAAATTGCATTGTATTAGTACAGTGACAAGCAGGTAAATCAATGGAAAAGAACTGAAGACCCAGAAATGAACCCACACACCTATGGTCACTTGATCTTTGACAAAGGAGCTACAGCCAGCCAGCTGGGAAAAGATAACCTTTTTAACAAATGGTGCAGGTTCAACTTGTAGTCATCATGCAGAAACATGCCAATTGATCCATTCTTATCTCTCTGTTCTAAGCTCAAATTTAAGAATATCAAGGACATCCACATAAAACCAGGCTTACTGAAAATAATAGAAAAGAAACTGGGGAATAGCCTTGAGCACATGGACACAGGGGCAAATTTCCTGAGCAGAACACCCATAGCTTATTCTCTAATATCAAGAATTGACAAATAGGACCTCATGAGATTACAAAGTTCTAGTCAGGCAAAGGACACTGTCAAAAGGACAAAATAGCAACTAACAAATTCAGAAAAGATCTTTACCAACTTACATCTGACAGAGGGCTAATTTCTAATATATTACCCTATTATAAATAACCCTATTGATAATAACTCTATTAAAAAATAGGGATTTTTTAAACCCTATTAAATGACCCTATTAAAATATGGGGTACACAGCTAAACTAAGGATTTTCACCTGAAGAATATAGAATGGCTGTGAATCACCTAAAGAAATGTTCAACATTCTTAGTCATCAGGGAAATGCAAATCAAAACAACCCTGCAATTTCACCTTACACCAGTCAGAATGCCTAAGGTGAAAAACTCAGAAGAAAACAGGTGCTGGCAAGGATGTGGAGAAAGAGGAATACTATTCCAATGCTGGTAGGGTCACAAACTGGTACAACCACAGTGAAAATCAGTCTGGAGATTCCTCAGACAACT
Source organism: Apodemus sylvaticus (assembly GCF_947179515.1). NCBI lineage: Eukaryota > Metazoa > Chordata > Mammalia > Rodentia > Muridae > Apodemus > Apodemus sylvaticus. Next base: position 20,658,211 of record NC_067476.1, read on the forward strand.
GGGCATGATACTACTAGAGGACCCCTTATACCACTTCTGGGCATATACCCAGAGGATTCCCAGCATGTAATAAGGACACATGCTCCACTATATTCATAGCAGCCCTATTTATAATAACCAGAATCTGGAAAGAACCCAGATGTCCTTCAACTGAGGAAACAAATGGAACCTCATAAAATTACAAAGTTTCTGTAAGGCAAAGGAAATCATCAAAAGGACAAATCGGCAACTAACAAATTGGAAAAAGATCTTCACCAACCCTACATCAGATAGAGGACTAATATTCAATGCATACAAAGAACTCAAAAAGTTAGACCCCAGAAAACCAAATAACCCTATTAAAAAAATGGGGTACAGAGTTAAACAAAGAATTCTCACCTGAAGAACTTTGGATGGCGGAGAAGCATCTTAAAAAATGATCAATTTCATTAGTCATTAGTGAAATGCAAATCAAAACAACCCTGAGATTTCACCTTACACCAGTCAGAATGGCTAAGATTAAAAATTCAGGAGACAGCAGGTGTTGTTGAGGATGTGGAGAAAGAGGCACACACCTCCACTGCTGGTGGAGTTGCAAATTGGTACAACCACTCTGGAAATCAGTCTGGGGGTTCCTCAGAAAACTGGGCACCGCACTTCCAGAAGATCCTGCTATACCACTCCTGGGCATATACCCAAAGGATTCCCCAGCATGTAATAAGGATACATGCTCTATTATGTTCATAGCAGCCCTATTTATAATAGGAAAGAACCCAGGTATCCCTCAACAGAAGAATGGATGCAAAAAATGTGGTATATATATACACAATGGAGTACTATTCAGCCATTAGAAACAATGAATTCATGAAATTCTTAGGCAAATGGATGGAGCTGGAGAACATCATACTAAGTGAGGTAACCCAGTCTCAAAAGATCAATCATGGTATGCACTCACTAATAAGTGGATATTAACCTAGAAAACTGGAATACTCAAAACACAATCCACACATCAAATGAGGTACTAGAAGAACGGAGGAGTGGCCCCTTGTTCTGGAAAGACTCAGTGCAGCAGTATAGGGCAAAACCAGAACAGAGAAGTGGGAAAGGGTGGGTGGGAGAACAGGGGGAGGGAAGGGGGTTTATGGGACTTTCGGGGAGTGGGGAGCCAGAAAAGGGGAAATCGTTTGAAATGTAAATAAACAATATATCGAATTAAAAAATTATCAAAAAAAAGTAAAAAAAAAAAAAAAAAAAAAAAAAACAATGAATTCATGAAATTCTTAGGCAAGTGGGTGGAAGTGGAGGATGTCATTCTGAGTGAGGTGACCCAATCACAAAAGAACACACATGCTATGCACTCACTGATAAGCAGATATTAGCCCAGAAGCTTGGAATGCCCAAGAAACTATTCACATATTAAATGATGCCCAAGAACAAGGAAGAAGAGGTCCCTGGTCCTGGAAAGGGTCAGTGCAGCTGTGTAGGGGAATACCAGGACAGGGAAGCAGAAGTGGATGGTTTGGTGAGCGGGGAAGGAGGGCAAGGACAGGGTGTTTCAGAGGGGAATCCAGGAAAAGGGATAATATCTGAAATGTAAATAAGAAAATATCTAATTAATAAAATGGGAAAAAGATTTTTAAGATAGGTGACTCACTTCATGTCTACTGAGTAAACTCATGGAGAAATGGCTTAATATGGAGACTAATATTTTCAAGGTTCCACATCCATAAATGGCACACACATAAAGTTAGTAGCTATGTTAAAACTTAAGCTTTTAAAGACCACATGCAAAAGGTTAGACAATCCACCACTACAGTTTACCACAGAAACCAAGTTCTTATATCGGTATTATCTGGAACACATGTTCTCTCTCCCTCATCCTCACTATAACATACAGAAGGATGCTGGGCTCTCAGATTCCAGGAACCTTGGCTCTGTGGGGAGTCACAGCTGGAATATGCAACTTTGTGTTTGAGGCCTAGGAAATTTGACCATTCTACTGACCTCTCTGCTGAACTCTCAGCCAGCTATCCCAAGCCTTTCACAAACAAAATCCTGAAGATGGAGATGCCTGTATAATTCAGAATAAAGTCACTTGGTCAAATGTGGGGTGGAGTGGGGGTGAGGGGATGGGACAGGAGAACAGGCAGACCTACTTATGAGATTTAAGTTGAAGAAGACATTTGTGCTACAATTTTGCTTATTTGTGTCGAAACTACTTGCAAACCACTTTTTATTGGTAAGCTTAGCAATATATGTAATCTATATATTATATATATTGAATATATATATATATATATATCAATTTTAGCAAAAATGGAAAGAGATAGAAAATAAGCAAAAAAGTTTGCTTTGAATATGTATCAACATTGCCATAGTCTAGACTAATGGATAATTATGTATGATAACATAAATAATAAGTCCTAAGGAAAATCACTAGATTTTAATGATGGTGAAAAGAGACCACTGTTTTAAGCTGCAGAGATTTTCTAACTATCTTACATTCTACAGGATAGTAGGATTTTCTCTTATCCATTTTGATATCTCAGTTTATTTGCAGCTATGCAGTGGGCAGGGAAGGAATAAGATAAAGTTTTTTTTTTTTTTTTTGAAGTAATGGATTCTTTTCCAATAGCCAGTACAGGAGAAATGTAAATGTGATATAGACATTGAAACCATGGTACTGGACTTTTCTCAACCCATTACATTAAAATGTATTGGTTGATCACCTGCTTTAAGTAGATCTCTTTCCTTTGCAAAGCATTGGTTCCCTATTAACACATTCCTTCCAAAGCAGACAATTCCATTAAGCTATGCCATGAACTTACAGATCTTAGAAATAACAGATCTCAGAAAAGGCTTGAAAGAGTTAGGAAGCTGTCAACTTATTGCCAAGAATAAGTGATTTTTATAACTAATTTTTACTTGAAAGTATGAATTTTTAAAATATTAATTGCAGTCAAAATCATAGTGACAGTGTCATATACACTCCCTAAAAATATCTGCCACACCTGGGTGTACATCATTGCTCTCATCTTATTCCTTATTTGGGAGTGGATAGGGTACCTCTTTGGGAAAGTGCCAGCTGATGCAATCAATCAAATAGCTGGTTTCCTTTGAAAGACAACCTAAATGCCTATGTATTTTGTCCCTTTCCTCAAACAAAATGCTGAAGAGATCTGGAGAGAAGCATTGAGATTCGATAAAACAACAGCAAGAACAAAACAAAAAAAGAAAAAACATCCTAATGTTATCCTTTCCTCAAGGTTATGTTGTTTGCTTCGTTTCCCTTCCATATACGTTACAGTGAGAAATGCCATTACCTCCAGTGTAGTTAGATCCATCCTGTGAGTGAAAGCTTAGGTGTAATTACAACTGGTGCTTTTATAACCTCAGAGTAAAAGTCAGCTCTAAGAAAAAGACAGATATTACAACACACAGAAATTCTGAGAATGATTGTGTTCTCGTCTGTTTCTCAATAGTGTACTGAGGATCCCGAGTGATTCACACTCTGAGATGCACAGGTTCAGAATCACGTGTCGCCCCTCTATCCTCCCCCCTGTCCACTCAACTGACAATTTCTATCGACCCAGGAAATGCCCTTAATTCAGAACTTCACAGCACCAACTTTTAAAACTTTCAGGATATTCCAGAAGCATTCTATACTCGCAGCCAACCATTGGACTGAGCAAGGGATCCCAATAGAGGATTTACTGAAGGAGCTGAGGTGGTTTGCAGTCCCATGGGGGAACAACAGTTTCAAAAGGACAAACCCCTGGAGCTCCCTGGATTGGACCACCAACCAAAGAGTACACAGGGAGGTACCCATGGCTGTGGCAGAGGATGGCCATGCTGGACATCAGTGGGAGGAGTGTCCCTTGGGCCTGAAAGTGTCCAATGCCCCAGTGTAGGGAAATGCCAGAGCAGGAAGACAGGAGTTTGTGAGTGGGTGGGGGAGCACCCTCATAGAGGCACGGTGGGAGGATGGGGTGGGGGACTTCTAAAAGGAAAGGGAAAAACAACTGAAATGTAAATAATGAAAATATCCATTAAAAATAAATTTAAAAAAAAAGAATAAAAAAATACCTTTCAGGATATTCTTTACCAGCCTGACTGTGTAATCTCTACAGGCCTCGGGTATCTTGTGAATCTACTGTATTACAATGATTGTTTCCTTGCAGTTTTGTTCATTAAACTGCGGTTTCTAAAGGTCTCTGAACAGATACTCATCTTTTACCTCCAGAGTGCCTAAACTATACATGATGAATAACTTAATTAATATGCTGATTCAATATGAACATATACAATGATGAATTCTATTAGAGTGGGAAATGAGGAAATGAACAGTAATATACATGTAACCCTCATCCAGACATACCAAAAAAAATCAATCATTAGCAAATATGTATAAATTCCATAATCAGTACATTTACATTTTAGTTACAGAGAGAGAAAAAGAGAAATACTGACAGAAATAGTCACAGAGACTCAGAGAAGCCAAAATGTACTAGGTCATAAATATACAAATTGTTAAGAAATTATTATAGCTACAGCAACCTATAGAATAAAAATTGTGACCATGAGTTTAGAAAGTACATACCTGAACTGATTTTTAAAAACTAAGCAGAGTAGATGCTGGATCATATTGTTATCAAGTAAATGTATGTTAATATAAAAATTATTTTTGAATATTAGACTTCCATGAAATAATAAGTCTAATAAAATTGTAGCTGGCAAAGCTTTGGAGAAACAACCCTTTTCATAGACAATGGCTAACAATATAAATTGATGGGGTATTTAAGTTTGCCCAAGTATAATATATAAAATACCATGACTGGTTATGTGACTTGGTTTCAGGTTTCTTGACAAACTTGCTTCCAGGTTTCTATGTTAAACAAATATTTACATTTGTGAATGACCATGTTTAACAAATAAATAACAAGTGTAATATTTAATATATTTATGAGACACATAAATTCCATAAATATTAGTGTTCAATGAGTGTTCAATAATTAGGCACATGCTTAACAAAGCATAAAACAGAGACCTGTAAGCTCTCTGCGAAATAAATGTTCACAATATGTCAGTATAAGTCAGCTATATGATTTAACACATTGATCACTAATACATTTTATAATTAAGGATGCTACCTAGACTTACAAAAAAAATCTAGAGGAACTGGTACTTTTCCACTCTGGATAAGATGACATTGACCTTATTGAAACAAAGCTTCATGTTTAAGCTATATATCTTAAAAATTTTATTATAAATGTCTATAACATATTGCAATTTAAAAATATAGATACCAATACTGATTTAGTACAGTGAAATAGCAGGAAAAAAAACAAAAATCGCAAATTCGGAGCAGAGGGAATCGGAATGAAGATGTCAATATTTATAAGTAGAGGAAAGTGGTTTTTGTAAATTGTATGGATAACCCACCCTAAATGAAACGTGAAGCTTGAATGATTGCAGTAACTTATTTCTTCTCAAAAGAAAATAAAAGATTTTTAGTTTGTTTTACAATGCACAGCCTTGTCCTGGCCAGAAAGGCTCCCTTCCCACTGAAATAAATCTTCAAGCCTAAATCACTTAACATCACCTCTTCAAGATACATACACACCCTGATGATTCATAATTTTTCAGAAAATAAGAATAACTGAAAATTATTAGAGATACTTTAAAGCTCCCAAATCACCCACACTTGAAGAAGGTCAACTCTAATTTTGTACTGACAAATTACCAGTATTGCAGGACTTATCTGGAGCAAATATGATGGTAAGATGCTGCAGATATGATTAAAGCTACTGCTTACAGTACATGCAGGTCCTTGCAGCTTTGACACTTTGAGAATTTGTAGATGCTATAAGGCTTCTCTTCCTTGAACGTGAACTCTTGGGAGCACCACAGCTTCATTCATTTAACAACACTATTCCTCTAAAATGAAGTGGCATTTGCATATAATTATGACTTTTACTTACTTTCCACAATTACTTGTCTGTCTTCCCAGTTATCTTTAATAAGCTGTATATTTCCGAAATGTGCATCACTGTAAAAGATCCGATTGGTACCTTCTCGTCTTTGATTATAGTCGAAGGCCAGGGCTATAATATTCTTGAAATAATGTGGGTTCTCGTAGGGCCGTACTGGGGAATTTAAATTGGTTTCATCAGAGAGGTGTATGCTTTTTAATATTGTTCTTCCTGAATATAGCAAATACCCTTCATGCCTCAGACAAGTAACTCCATCCCCAGCCAAATATCCATGGGCACAGGCACAGGTTCTTTGGGAATTTCCTCGATAAAGACAGAGTTGCTTACAGCCACCATTTTCTTTAGCACAGACATTGGTCCCTGAGAAAGATAAACCCACAAATGTACAATCACTTTTTGATGTTTGAACAAATTTATCCCATCCCAAAAGAAATTCTAGAACTTAATATTAAGTTGTAAAGCTTATCACTAAGTGTCATTTTATTTTTAAATATTGGTCTATAAAAATAAGTATAAAACAATAATGGATTTTTATATCACAGGTTTTAGTTTCTTGAAGAAATACATATGAATATATATCGTTGTCAAACAAAAGCATTCAGATTTAACTTATTAAGGTTAAGTAATTTAGCTTAGGGGTGATGCCTTTGCCTAGCAAGTACCAAGTCCTGAGTTCTGTTCTTAGCACCATAACCAAACTGGCAAAATTTTGACTTAAAATGTAGATGAAAGCATTGCTTAAAATTACAGGTTTTACACTGCAAAGTCTTTGTAACTGAGTCACTCAAAACATCACCCACAGTCCCTGAGAAATCCTGTGCTGCTCTCTGCTGGGTTCCCGAGGCACAAAGGAAATGGGGGTAGGTGGCTTTGCTGTGCCTCACCTCTTATATAGGCTGTAAATGACTTTAATTTTAAAACAAGGCTGAGTCTATGATATGAATTTGTTATTACAATCTTCAAAATTATTATGTAATGTGTCTTTTGCATAAAAAACAGAGGAAAAAGCATTTAAAAATAGGCATAACCACCATCAAAGAAGCAATGACTCAGAAATGCACCTAGAACACAACTGTTTCCAGAGCCATAACAACTTTTCTTCTAAAAGATAATCCAAAACAAAAAACTCAGTTGCTTCTCTAATACCATAGCTGTGCTTTGTACTTTTTGTCAAATAAAAAATATATTTACTAGTACAAATTCATTATCAAGACATGTCCCATATCTTTGTACATATTCACAAAACAAGAAACATATATGTATATAAACTGTATTATGTTTATATTGCCTACTAATAACCACCATTCTCTCTGGTTATTAAAGAATCATCAAAAAGGGAAATTTGAGGTTTTGAACTTAATTAATAACAAGTGTGCTTTAAATCTTAATTTTTAAGAACAAACCAAGAAATAATACAAAATGTACTAATTGTATATTTCATTAAGTATGCTGACCTTTCTCTCTTACTCGGTTAAAAATTTTGATCTCCTTTAGGTTGACTCCAAGTCCTGTTCTCATGGTTACTGTTTCTGTGGCGTCGTTCTTGTGGCCCCTTCTGACTGACCCATTGGCATGGGCTCTACCAAAGAGTTGAAAATACAGAATTAACAGTTTTCAACTAAGTAAAATAAAACAACGTAAAACTGAAGATAACACCTGGCTCAAACAGAACAAAAAGAATACAGTTGCAGCATGTGGTGCCGAAATGCTTGACTACAGAATAGTTAGAGAGAAGTGCTGTCTAACCTTCTTTGTAAAAATAACATGGTGTTCTGAAATCCTTTCTGTAACCTTGCTAAAGTATGGCTAATCTTCAAGGGCAAAGAAATGGCACTGAAATAACATTCCGAGACTCAAACACTTATGAAAAAATAAATTACCTGTCAGACCAGTAGATGTAAGCCCCAAAGACTGCAACTGAAAACAGATCCACATTGCTCCCAGACAGCAACACTTCACGATTCGCACCAGTGTCAAGGTCAATTCTCTCTATCTTGTCAGAACGAGCATCACACCAATATAATTTATTTTCCTAAAAAGAGATTGGAAAGCAACAATACAAACTGTTTTGGTTATTTATTAATGATATAAGTGAGTATTAAAAGTAGACTATTGCAAGTTAGCTGTGAACACATTTTAGAGGCTTAAAGGAATCATCCAACAGACCTCATAGTCGATGGAGATGCCATTGGGCCAAGTTATTCCCATGCTTACAATCATGACTTTCTCAGAACCATCTAAGCGAGCTTTCCCAATGCAGGGCACTTGTCCCCATTCAGTCCAGAACAAGAAGCTGAAATTAAATGATCATTTAAAATAGTTAACAGATTAAGGGATATCAAATAAAGCAGCAAGATGACATTAAAATTCCTAATAGTAAAATGTTCATAATAGAATTAAATAATAAACCACACAACTTAATTTATAAATCTCTCTACAATTAATAATAAAATTTTATTATGAAACATATTTAACCAGACTTAAGTCATCACAAGGATGGATTCAATGCTTTAGAAGAATCATTTGCATATGTTCATTCTATTTGAAATTCTCTTCTTTAAACTGCTGCCTAAACCTTTTTATTTTTTTATTTTTTTTCTTCATGAGGCCTCTGGTGTCTCTTTGATTATAATAATTACATGATGAAGCCTACCTCTTAATAGGAAAGCACCCAGAATAGAGTAAAACATTACCTTGGCCTTTCTTTACCTTCTTATTCATTTTGAACATTTTCCTCTACTAAATTTTAGGCTCAATAAGGACTTTTTTTTCTGTTTTATTCAGACTTTCAAATAGCATCCAATAATTATGATATTTAAAAATCAAACAAAGTATAATTCATGCTTCTATAGACCAATCATTGCAGCTTTCAATTGTAACCATAACACTTAAATATGACCATTCTAATTTAAATTTAAAGGTTAACTTATGATCCCAGTTTAATATTCCTATCACACCTTAAAAAGAAAGAATTTTATAATAATCTCAAAAACTATAATATGAAATAATACATAATCCAGAAAGAAAAGCTAAAGTATCATGAAACAAAAGATGGTGAAAAAGAGAATGTGAACAATAAAGATAACAATTAATTTATTTTAATTAATTAATTAATTAATTTCAGTATTTATACAATAGCAGAGAAAATAATGCTTTTAGAGAAATATAATTGTTCCTAATTTTGAACTTATATAAATGCAAGCTTTCAACCTATGAAAAACTAAAGTTATGAAAGATATGATAATCGTTATTTCAGGCAGAAGAATTATGCATTTTCTGTGAAGATTCACATATAAGTTAGTATGACTTAGGGAAAGTTCATAAAGTTTCATATAAGAAACCTAAAGAAAACCTGTTTATGCTATGCCACTCCTGGGCATATACCCAGAGGATTCCCCACTATGTAATAAGGATACATGCTCTACTATGTTCATAGCAGCCCTATTTATAATTGCCAGATGCTGGAAAGAACCCAGGTATCCCTCAAAGAAGAGTGGATGCAAAAAATGTGGTATATCTACACAATGGAGTACTATTCAGCCATTAGAAACAATGAATTCATGAAATTCTTAGGCAAATGGATGGAGCTAGAGAACATCATACTAAGTGAGGTAACCCAGACTCAAAAGGTGAATCATGGTATGCACTCACTAATAAGTGGATATTAACCTAGAAAACTGGAATACCCAAAACATAATCCACACATCAAATGAGGTACAAGAAGAAAGGAGGAGTGGCCCCTGGTTCTGGAAAGACTCAGTGAAGCAATATTAGGCAAAACCAGAACGGGGAAGTGGGAAGGGGTGGGTGGGAGGACAGGGGAAGAGAAGGGGGCTTACGGGACTTTCGGGGAGTGGGGGGCTAGAAAAGGGGAAATCATTTGAAATGTAAATAAAAAATTATATCGAATTAAAAAAACCTGTTTATTTTTGTAAACACATATAAAATTACTAATTAACCTCAAAACTTTAACTTCATAAATTATATACATTCAACTTATGCATAATATTTTGAATTATTTTAATAGTTTTTTAAAGTTGTAAAAAATATTCATGTTGCTATTTGACAACATTATGAAGGAGGTATGACTAAAATTCCAAGTAATTAAATTCTGAAGACACTATCATTCATATGTACAAGATTTATGGTTTAAAAAGGGAAAATTTAGTAGAAAATTTAACTAATACTTTATTAGTATGAAACTTGTTTAGAGTCATAAAACATGTATACAGTAAAATCAAAATCCTTAAATGACAGTTTCTGCACATAACAATTTTTAATTTGTAGACAAATGATGATGCCCTTTAATTCACTAAGGGCAAATGTCATAATTCTTAAAAGGCAGAAGGTGTTGAATTACAATAGAGGCCCACTGGCAACTTGGGAGAGTCATTATCATCACCTTTTAACATATTCAAGTAGGGATGGAAATGCATGTGATAAACATTTTCTTAATGCTAATCTGCTTTCACACTCAGGAACCAGGCAAGGAAGCACAGTTTTAAGTGCGCAGTGTAATGTACATTCTATTGGTAAACCACCATCAAGCTTTGTGAAAGCAGACCTCCTTCTTTATAGTAAAACTTACTTCCTGGGCCCTGAAGCAACTAGCTAAAGGTGATTTAAAACAAACAAACAAACAAACAAAAACAAAAAAACAAAAAAAAAACAACCACTATGTCCTTGAGGAGATCCAGAAGACAAACTATTTCCAAGCAAGATTACTATTTATCCTATAATGTAAGACGGGGATACTGTCAGTCAATCATTGAACAGAACACAGGGTTTCCAATGGAGGGACTAGAGAAAGGACACAAGAGGCTGAAGGGGTTTGCAGCCCTATAGGAGGAACAACAATTTGAACCACCCAGTACCCTGAGTGCTCCCAGGGATGAAACTACCAACCAAGAGTACACATGGGGGGGACCCATGGCTCCAGCAGCATATACAGCAGAGGATGGCCTTGTTGGACATCAAGGGGAGGAGAGGGCCTTAGTCCTGAACAGAATAGATGCCCAAGTATTGGGGAATACCAGAACAGGGAAGCAGAAGTGGGTGGGTTGGTGAGCAGGGAGAGGGGCGATGGATTAGGGTATTATTGGAGGGGAAACCAGGAAAGGAGTTAACATTTGAAATATAAATAAAGAAAATATCCAATAAAAAAAAAAGAAAAATGTTTATAGTAAAAAAGTAGGCCAGGAGTCCATCTATGGAGAAGAAGGGGAGTGTTGTTTAGAATTCTCCCACATGACTGTCTCAGCTTCCACTGTCAGTTTGTCCTGGATAATAATATAAGCCCATGATTTAATGGTCTCTACCTGATGCTATTTTATTTTTAACTTGGAAGCTTCACCGGAAGCAATACTTTTCTACCAAGGACTTTTCTCAACCTGACCTCCAGCTGGCTTCCCCAAGCAATTTCTGCTACATACTTGGAAGCCCACAATTTATTCACTCATTTCTGGGACATGTTGTGAATAATTTGATGATGATTTTCCCTCTCTGGTTCTATCTGCTACTTGTTATTTATTGTTTTACTTTTGTTCCTTTTAAATTTAACAAACTGACTCATTTAAATCCAAATGCCTAGCAATTATGTACCATTCTGAGGAGTTTACGGGACAAATACTCTAAGTAAGCAGGTAAACATATTTAGCCTCATTTCTTACAGCTGTGGAAATGATGGCTTTGAAAGTTAATGTACTCTGATCTTATGACCAAACAGTGGACAAGCTAAGAAACTAATGTACACACTAAAATACAGTCTGATATCATTAACTTTGCTGTATATTGTTCTGTCAGTGATAATAATTTTATATTGAATGCTTTTTTCCTGAGTTATAACAACTATAACAAGAGATGTCCATATATAAAATGAGATGAAGAGTTAGGAGCTTAGATTTCAGAAACAAGTTTACCTTATTTAATATTAATAGTCTCTCTTTATTTTAAATTATGATGCTTACATGCAAGCTGTTGAGATGAGTACTGATAAAATTTCTGGAAAAAAACAAAATAAAAACTATTCTGGATACAGATATCATACATTTTTTCTGCATATAAGAGGGGCCAGAAGGGATATCCTACTATACAAAACCAAATACTGTGATAGTTAATAAATGCATCACTTTATTATGGTCAAGAAATTTTAAATGGAAGAAAATTAAATAATTTTATAATCTTATAAACGTAAGGTAAAAATGAATACATTTTACCTCAGTCTGAAACTAAGAGTAGAGCTGAATTGTTAACATCTTTAGGAGTATACAACACATATAAAAGAGTATCACTCCGATGCTTGGATTACTCTCCTATTTGAGGTCATGTTTTCAGTTGCAAAATGCTTATAATGTTGAATGATATGACTGAGACATGGTTAATTTAGCACAGAAAAAATTAAACATTTTTAAATATTTTCAAAATCAAATTCTCTTTTTATTAAAACCTTTATTCAGGTAATAAATTGCTAAACCTAATTTGAGAACACACACACACACATATACACACACGTGTATGTGTGTATATGTGTGTGTGTGTGTGTGTGTAATTGCTCTTACACAGAGATATAATGCTAAATCAAAATAGACAACATATATCCTGGTGACTAAGAAAGAAGTAGAATGTTTAGTTTTAATTATAATTTTATATCATGATTGATTAACTAGATATTTCTATACCATACTATGACTAGATATTTCTATTCCATGCTATGATTTCCAATACTTTTTCCTATGAAGTTATGGAAAATAAGTTCAGTAAAAGTAAAATTATTACATTCAATTTTGTCTAATACCTGGAAGCTGACAAAAGGGAACACTGTCTAAGGGGAGAAGCCGACTTTTCAAGTGGAACTAAATTCCTAGGTGGTTCCAGTTTTGCAGTTGGCTATATTTAAAGACTTTGAGTCTCTATTGTTTTAAAACAGGCTTCATGCCCACTCTACCTGACACATTTATATCTCAAATTTAGTTAATTTATTCCATTATGGTCCCCTTTTCCCTGGACAGTATCACCTGTCATGTTTTAATTTCAAACAGAATTATAAAATGCTGTATTTTATTTCCAAGATGGGAATTTAAGTACTTAAAATTCTATGTTAACATTACTTGGAAATCACTTTGAATAATTTTCATAAACCTTTCATTTTAATGTCTTTTCCACTGAAGTCAAGTCAATAAATAAATGCATGTCAATGTGTAGAGGGACACCTGTCACTAGTGTTTTCAAATACTAGTAATTATTCCCTATAAATCATTTCTACTCTAGCTGCAAAAATGAAAAGGCTCCATTCATGTGACTATTTATGAAATGCTTTCAAAAAAGAGGGCATAGGAGGTCCATAAAGAATAATCTAATATTGTTATAAATACTGTTTCATGGCTCATGAACTGAAATGTAACTTTTACATTAGGGATAAAGATTAAGAAGCCAAAGCTATTTTCAGAGATCTTGCTGAGTCACTAATCACTAATAGGCTCATGGTCTCTCAATGAAGCCAAAGGCTTATGGCTTATATGAAACTAGGGAAGAGAGGAATTTCATTTTGGAGGGGGATAACACTGAGAATTCCATGTTTAAAGAAAGGAAGTCAGTGGGGGTAGGGGTAATGTGAGGTTGGTCAGTGACAGATCCTTAGAGATTGGTTCTAAAGCTTTGATTCAATCAGGATTCTGAGTGTCCAAATGTTAAAGATCCTTGTCCACAGTTGGTTTTTGATTAGTCAATAAAGATGCCCGTGACCCATGGCTGAGCAACAGGAGATGGAGAGAGACCCTTGAAAACCGAGAGAGAAGGAAATGGAGGATTGCCTGGATGGGGTGGGAGGCAGAAGGAGAGAGCTGCAGGAGAGAGAGAGCCAATGAGCCATGTGAGAATTTGGGTATGTGGCCCCTGACTACTTCGCAGGTTGGGCCTGGTGTAGCAGGGGGATGTTTAGTAGCACCAAGCCTTTGAAGTAGCCAAGGCATTTTAAAAATAAGCTAATGTGTGTGTGTGTGTGTGTGTGTGTGTGTGAGTGTGTGTGTGTGTGTGTGTGTGTGTGTGTGTGTGTGTATGTGTGTGTTTCATTCATTGGTCTAAAGATAGTTCCTGGGTAGGTTCATGCATTCAACCTCTCAGGAGCCAAAGCATTAGAGCACACAGTCACCACTACAACAGACAAATAATTATAAAGGGAATTTTAAATACTAAATTGATTTTTAATATTTTGAAAATATTTATGTATACTTCATAGATTTTATCTGTATGTCCAATGATAATTCAGTGAAAGACAACAATTGAGATCTGTTCATATAAAAAACTGAGAGAGAAAGAGAGAGAGAGAGAGAAGGCTATAGAGTAGGAAATAAAGAGAAGCAATGCAAAGGCTCTCCCAGCTGTAGGAATCCTCAGAAAGAACCAGAAACACTATGGCTCCTGAAGACAAGGAGAGAAAACTGAATTCTTGGGCAGATAGTCAAAGGAGGCAAGGGAGCAAGAAAAAACAAGGGAAGGAAAACCTAGAGGCATTTTTGTCATGAGGCTGTAAAAACTTAGGAATGAGACAATGAGCACAAACCACAGTCCTAAGAAGCTGACACATAAATATTGAAAAATTAATAAAAACATTTCTGGTTTTGTCCAAAAGGAAAGGACTTTGATGTTATTTGAAAGCAAAAGGAAGGTATTTGATTGAGAAGAAGAAGTTTAAAGTAATAAAGCAGAAGAGTCTAGAACAGTGGAGTGACATGTGAGCTAAGTGCAGAAGCCCCGTGGTGTGGGAAGGCTTCCCAGGTCACACTGGTTCCCACTGGCTGACATGTCCAGAATGGTTTGTGCTGATGATCCTATGACCCAACTAGCCCTGGTCCACCTTTTCTCTACTTTGTCACTGCTTTAAACAGGCAGGACAATCAACTTATCTAATGTCCCATGAAAGCATCTAGCTCCTGTTTGACTCATACAGAAATGCTCCCCTTTGGACATAGAAAGCTGCCTTGACACCCAGACTTCTGCTGAGCTGTGCTCTGTATCTCCTGATATTTCCCTGTGCTTTGACTAATTTTCAGCTCTACCATCTTTTACCAGTTAATCCATTACAGCTGCCAGCTTGGAATCCAGCATCTCATGATTCATTAGACTCTCTTTCTGTCTCTCCATGTCTCTCTGTCTCTCTGTGTCCCTCTCTCTATATATCTCTGTCTCTCTTTCTATCTCTGTCACTCTCTTTCTATCTCTGTCACTCTATTTCTATCACACACACTCACACAGAGAGGTTTTCTTTTGTTTTTATATTATCTAACTCATCATGTATTACCACTAATAGTCAGATCAACACATTGATTAAATTCTATAGAATTTATATATGTGTTTATATATGGAGTGATGGATGTTGCTGTAATAAATTTTGAAAATATATCTTGCAAGTTTTCCAAATAAAGTTGAAGGCATAGTCAAATATAAAAACAGTGAATTCAGGATTAAAATCTAACCCTGAAAGCAGAAGAGCAGCAGAGATCATCAACATTAAGAAGTTAAAGAGAAGAAAATATTTTACAGATACATATCTGATAGAGTACATATATATATAATATTATATATATGAATCACAAAAAACTCAATAAAATGCAAATAACTCTATAAAGCATAGGTTAAGAAACTTAGTATTTAAAAGAAGAATTTAAAATGCCAATGTTTTAAAAAGCTTTTCGACACACTTGCTCATTAAGAAAATGCAAATTAAAATCATTTAAGTAAAGTTCATTGTAATCAGAGTGGCCATTATTAGGAAAACAAATGACCCCAAATACTGGTGAGGATGTGGAAAAAGTGGAATGCTTAGGCACTGTGTGTGAGAATTAAAACAGGTGCAGCCACTATGGAAACCAGCATGGATGCTTTTCAACACATTAAAAATGGATCCATTAAAGAACTCAACTATGCTATCCTTGGGTATAAACCCAAAGGACTCCAAATGCTACAATAGAGAAACACATACACCCATGTTTGCTAGAAGGAAACAAATTAGTCTAGACGCTGATGAATTGATAAACAGAGAATGAAAATGTGGCATGTGCATACAACTGACCTTTCTTCATTCATAAAGGATGATGAAATTACAAAAATTGCAAAACTGAAAACATTGTAAGAGATATAGTGCAAGTTCAGAAATCCAAGTGCCTCATGTTCTCTCTCATAGGTGTATCCTAGTTCCTCATTTTTATATGTGTATTTCTGTGGGAGTGTGTGAGAGTACCAGGAGAAGAGTAAAAAAATACATATGGAAGTATTAGGTTTTAGAAAAATTTGAATACAGATACAGAATGAGGGAACTAAGAATAAAAGGAGAAGGAAAGGTCAACACAACCAAGTGTGTGAGTGCTAAAGCCATATGGGAAACTTATTAAAATTAAGAAAAATAGTGGTTGGGTGGAATGAACTTTAGTTGATGGATAAAAATTCTCCCCCAAACCATAACATTATTAAATGAAAGTGCCATCCAGGAAGATTTTGAAGTCCCTGAAACACCACAAGTTAATGTTAATGCTCTTTGTTTCACACAAGAAGTAGATGGTATATATGACCTTGTTACTGAAAATATGATATGTGTTGGTTACTTGACATAGAGAAACCACCTAAAACTGTGCTGGAAGCTTCCTCCCTGAAAGCTAGCTTTCCTGATTTTAGAAGATGTTGTTCAGCTTGTTGGAGTGGAATTGTTAGCCATAATTATATTCTAGTGTGAATTATTTATGCTACAAAAATGATTTGCCTGGCAAGATGTGCCCATTTGTACATTAGTAATTTGATACTGGAGGATAAACAACCACTTTCTGATTATATTTGATGCCCACTTAGAGATGGGAATTTATTGCTGGTAGTATAAATCTGGACAAAATATGGCTATCGAGGATATAGCTTTAGTAGGAAAGCTCCTGCCTTTGTTTTGGTAAATGAACATGATATGCCTTTTAAATTGCCTTCTAAGTATTTATGATTATGACCATAGACTACTAATGCTGTCAACTTTGGCCATAAAATGTTCTTTGTTTTTATTTTTCAGTGAGTGGTAGTTAACATGTTATTACAGAAATACATAAATCAAGAAAGTACTGAGAATAAAACAATATAACACTAGGCCCTAATTGGAACAACTATAGCACCCCTCAAGGTTCATGGAACATTTTGAAAGAAGAGGCAAAATAATCAAAGAGCCAGATAAAAGATGGAGTATTAGGTATGCTGTCTTTGGTATATCATAGCTAGTACACACTTGAACTCTTGACCGCACTGGTTTCCTACTCAAGACCTGCTTTATATTGGGGCAATCAGCTTTCTCTCGCAGAGGTAGATAGGGACTCAGAAGGTTCCACATATAACACCTCCAGAGGATTTATAAGTAGTGTATGCTTGGTAAGGGGGATGGGACTCAAAAGATAACACTACTCCCTAAGTAGATATAGACAGCTACTGGTTGGAGAGAGAAAAAGAGAGTGTGGGGGGGGCAAGTAGAGTGGAAAAGAGAGGGAGAGAAGGAGGGAGGGAGGGAAGGAGGGAGAGAGAGAGAGAGAGAGAGAGAGACTTAGTTCCTTTTGTAGTTAGTATAGGTTCTGATAAGATTAAGATGTCGGTGTTCTAGTACATAACCCTTGATTCTGATTCCTCTAAGTACTCCTATTGAAACTCATTGGGTAAACTCACTCCCACAAGATGTAATAGAAAAGCAGGTACTAGCTGGAATGGAGAAGGGAATCACTAAGTGTAAGAAGAGGTTAAAAGTGAGTAATAGGAGGTAAAGGTTATCAAGATGCCTGGTGTACATTATGAAATGTCACTATGACACACTAATATGCATGATTAATATCTTATAACAAAAAGAAAAATAAGTCAAATAAGAAACAAACAATTCATAAAGGAGAATGAGCTAGAAGGCCCAGTAATATAGAGCACTCAAGAGAAATAGTTTTTCTGTTCCCCCAAAAGATGTCTCTTTGTATGTTGACAAGTCAGAAGCTCTATTACCTGTAGGAACTAAGCTTATTCTGAAATTTGGTGCCAATTTCTTTGACTAGAACCTTATCCTGAAATGATTGATTAAGTATTGTAATATTAAGTATGTCAATATCTAAATTTTTGCTTGCCCATTTGACTTATCTAAGGATGAAACATTGACCACGGAGTCTACATGTGACTAACAGAAGTGTTTATCTGCACATGCGATGTATGCATCAACATCTGATCGTGGATAAGGAGTGTGATCTTTGGGCACTGTCTATCCTGATTCACTCTTGGCAGTTAATGGTTGTTGAGGGAAGGTTTATCATTTTATTCCCAGTGGCATAGCCACTGGTAAGCTGCTTGTGCTCTGATAAATGATCCTCTATCATGTACATTCACTCAAGTCTATTTCAACTCATAGGGGGTAACAAATGCTAGTAGGTAAAAGTCTAGAAAGTAGGAGCAAGTCTAGCTAAAAAAATTTGGGCTCATGAAAACTGGTGTGGGAAAAGAGAGAAAATAGGGTATGGGAATGGCCGGAATACATTTTATTATGATAAATATGACTTCAACGGGTCTTTTGAAAAATTCAAATATGCTTTCTGTGCTAAAATTATTTTGTTGTATATATTGTAGATAAAATATTGTTACTATCTAAATTTTCTTAATATAACTTAAGGAAATACAGTTCACATCCATAAAAAATATGTAAACCTTAAAATTACCCTTTTTCTGGGTGCACGGCTATAGATCTTGGTTGATCCAGGCCTTGGGAAATAACTACATAACGGAAAGAGCCATTGAGTCTTGCAACTTCAATTAAATTGAAACCATGATCTGTCCAATATATGTTGCCTAGGAGAAATACAGAAATGCCCACAATCAAGATAGAAAAATAGAATTGCTTATCAATTATGCTTGAAATTAAGTTTCCAATTGTTCACATAACTAAGAGCTTGTTTACTTTCTTTTATAATGCATTTGCTAAACATCTAAATATCTAAACTAATTAAACTAGTTCATAGAGACTTCCAATAGCAATCTCATATTTTGCTGTTTTAAATTATGCAGTTATACATTGACATAGTTACAATAAGTCGAAAGTTCTCCTAATTGTTCAAAGTATTTGTTTTAACTTTCTACTGGCTCTAAGCAAAAAGAAACTTCTTATACTTTGTTTTTCCCTTGTGTAACTCTCTGGAGAATTGAGCAGAGTTAACAATACCAACTCTGCATCTACATAGAAACACTTATCCAAGGGCAGAAGAAAGAGATGAAAAAAATGGGAAGGATATTATTTACCCCTTTGGCTAGCAAGGATTTTTAAAGTGTTTGAAACAAGAACCAGAAATTTTTAAAAGAAGAATGATATCACAAGAAAAAATATAACTGTTGAATAAATAGAAAAAGAAGCCATAGATTTTACCAGCAATCCAGTCAACAGCTATTCCTTCCACTCTCCCCAAGCCATTGGTAACAATGTCTTCTTTCCAAGTCTGGTCTCTTTTAGCTCTGCTGATTTTATTAAGGCCCATATCTGTCCAATAGATGGTGTCATTTTCTATCGGTAAAGACAAAAACCACATACATGTATTATTAAATGCATTGGTACACATATAAAGATCACATCAGAAATTTCATTAAGGGATCATCCTAAACAGGATACAGTAGATTCTAAGCATTCTTTGCTATAATTTATCAATATAAACAGTAGCAAGGGAACTATAAAAAGAAAGAAATTGGTTTCAGCATTTAAAATTTAAAGGTACATTTATGAAAATTATTTGTAACATTTTTGATATTATTCTATGTATTTTAGATCAGTAAGATTTCATTCCCATAAAATGAAAATATCTGTTCTTCTAGTTTTTACTTCTTTTTTAAAAACTTAGTTCTGAGTCATCTGACAATACAATGAATACTGTGGAGTATAATTAACTCAAGCTTCAAAATACAGAGACAAGAGAAAGTCATGTGAAGTCTTTTCGAATGTGTAAAGGATATTTTAAGCATAAGGTCGTTCAATGTCTGCAAAGGTTGAAATCTCATGCCCAGTTATTTTTTTTTGAGTACATAATAACATCTCAAATGTAAATAACAATTCCCTTGTATTATTTCTCAGAGTTATTTTTTAAAAAATAGATCTCAGAATACTTGAAGAATTTTGCAATGTTTCATTTTCATCAACTTTCTAAATAACTGTGTTTTTAAATATTTTAATGAAAAATATGCCTAAAGACTACAAATAAAATATATTACACACATATGAATATGCATGAAGGAGAGCAATTATAGGCCAATGATTTTCTATATAGCTTCTAGGAAGACATGGGGACAACTAATTAAATAATAAATTTGTCACCAGCTAACATTTTATGCTGTGGCCAATGTGGACTTTGAAGAACAAATCCTTTAAGAGCAATACAATTTACTTCATTCACACTGAAAAACTATAGTAATAAAGACAACGTAATTAATGTAATGAAGCCATTTGTTAGTAAGTCTTAGGATTCTATGTCAAATGAAGTATAGCCTCAATTCTTACACCAGAATGGGAGGTGATATCAGACAATGCTGCTCTCAAAAAAGTTATGTCAAAGATACAATACTTTGAAGCCCAGCCAAATATACATAGCTATGCAAGAAGCAAGCATTTCTCTCATCTGTCTGAGAGTTTATGCAGTTTTACCACTGAAATAGGGACTTGACAAGATGTCTTGACCAAAATGGTTTTTTTTTTGTATGAATAGTAAGTAATGTATACTGAGACCAATGTTTTCCTTCAAGTATTGAGCTCCCTGAAAGATCAGGCAGACATTCCCAGACTGTCTTCTTTGTTTCTTCCTTGTGTTGACCTAAGACAAGGTATAAACAGTAACCTGTCCTATAGTCATCCTGACGCACCTTCCACGATAATGATGGACATCACTTTTAGGCCTTAGGTTGTCTTTATTCACTTTTTCTTATGTTCTACATCCAGGCACTTGACAAATATGCTCATATTTAGTCCAGTTCCAATAAGTCATTGTTCATTTTGTTTTTCTTTTAAAACATAACTCCCATTCATTAACACCCCACCCTTTCTACACTGAAACTAAAGCCCCTAACTTTCACCTGGAGTCTCTAGCAATTTCTTACTGGTTTCTACTTTGGTTCCTAAACCTTCTCTCAGAGGAGTCTTTTTTTTTTTCAATGTAGGAACACACATAGAAAAGGAAAGTACGATGTCACTTGACTCATTTCCTTCACAACACCTGCAACTACATCTACGCATGATGAAAATAGGATTCCTTGCTATGACCCAAGACCTCTGGATCTCTCCATCTTGAGAGTTTTTTGTACTCAAACACCTCTAGTAACACTGACTTTCCTGCTTTGGAGGCGAACTAATTCCCTTCAGTTTCAATTTCCTCTCGGTCTGGAAAGTTCTTTTTTTTTAGAATGTTCTTTTCATGGATCTATTGCAGACTCAAATATCCCCTTCTTAATAAAACATTTCTGACTGTGCTATAAAAATATTTTTGTCACTTTTTTTCTCCCTCACTGATTTTATTCTTCTCTATAGTACCGATTAATATCAAAGACATTTATTGGTCCTTTTCTCAGCCGTTAGTGTTGATAAGTAGGTATTCATGCCATTTCATGACATAAACTTGTTATAAGTTCTGAACATAAAAACACATTGATTGATTTGCTCATGTCTATCTTTGTCTTATTGTGATGTATTTCTTTAAAGCTTTGTTCCTAGTTGCTAGGACAATCCCCGCCTGTATCAATCTCACAGTGAACACTTGGTGAATTCAAAGGTGAATAAAACACACTGTATAAAAACTGGTAGGGATGTAGCAAATGGAGAACATTTCTGATGTGAGTGAGTTTATAAATGTGTTCAGAAACACAAGAGAAATGACTGGGAAAATACAAGAATATAAGATGAACAGTTGTAGTTTGTAAAGTCATCCATTAAGTAAGAACCTAAATAAGGAAATCACAACAATACTCTCAGTTTGTTACTCTTCTCATGATCTTTAATTTATGAAGAGGTCCACACTGTGTAACCAGGGACTATATGTACTGCCATTCACTATACATATGTACCTGCAGACCTGAAAATTTTGTATTTACATTACTTATTAGAAATACACTAAGATATTTTACAGTATATACTATATTCACCAAGTTTTGGCTAAAAAAAATTATACTGCATAGCAACAGTGTACATATGAGAGCACACAGTCAGTTTTGAAAGAAATAGCACTGAGTAATCGGAAGAGTCTAGGGTTCATTCAGGTTCTTGAGAAGGTTAAATAGGAGGAAAGCAACACAACACTTATTTGCATTATTAATGCATTTAAATACATTTTCTTAATTTCTCACATATTTATTGTATGTGTGCAGGAACATATTCTTTTTTTTTTTTTTTTTTTTGGTTTTTCAAGACAGGGTCTGGCTGACCTGGAACTCACTCTGTAGACCAGGCTGGCCTCAAACTCAGAAATCCACCTGCCTCTGCCTCCCAAGTGCTGGGATTAAAGGCATGTGCCACCACTGCCCGGCCACATATTCCTAATTGAAATATTGCTAATATCTTTGAATACTTGCAAAATATTTATTATATAAACTGTTTTAATAATATAGGAATTAAAATCAATCATAAATTTTATAAACTCTAAAGAGAGTATATATATATATATATATATATACATATATATGGAAAGTACATATATATATATGGAAAGGCAGTAAGTCACGAGAATATTGATATTACCTTTTGCTGAAATTTATCTAAAGCTATATAGTTCTAAAACATCATTTCACCTTCATTCAGCAAATATCGACTAATAGGCAGTCCTAAATTGGAAAATCTAGACTAAATGGATGATTTTCTAGACAGATACCAAGTACCAAAGTTAAATCAGGATCAAATAAATCTAAACAGTACCATAACCCTTAAGAAAATAGAAATAGTCCTTAAAAATCTTCCAATCAAAGAAATCCCCAGGACAATGTGTTTTTAGTGCAAAATTCCATCAGACCTTCAAAGAAGACTTAATACCCATACTTCTCAAAGTATTTCATAAAATACAAACAGAACAACACTACTTAATATGAAGCCACAATTACACTAATACCTAAGCCACATAAAAACTCAAGAAAGAAAGAGAACTTCAGACCAATTTCCCTCATAAATATTGATGCAAAAATACTCAATAAAATTCTTGCAAATAGAATCCAAGAACAGATCATAATGATCATTCACCATGATGAGGCTTCATCTCAGGGATGGTTAAATATAGGGAAATTTGCCATCACTATCCACTATATAAACTAACTCAAAGAAAAAGCCACATACACAACTTATTAGATGCTGAAAAAAGTAAGATTTATTATAGATATAAGTAGATAGTCATGATTAAAACAGACACTTTCCCTAGAATCATGGAGCTTGTGTGGTGGAATAAAATTTTTAAAATGTATTAGCTTATACCGTTGGTTGTGAGTCTTCGGGCAGATTGAGGCCAACTTGTTTTACAAAGAGAGTTCCAGGAGAGCCAGGGCTGCACAGATATACTTCCTTGAAGAAAAACTAAACAAACAAACCAGCAAACAAATAAATGAACTTTCTTGAAAGAGTGTGATTTGGTAGTATATAACACAACAAGAAAATATATAATTGAAAATGTTAATACTTACAATGACTTTATCACAGGCACAATTTTGTAGGCTATTGCTGAAAAGTTTACAATTTTATAAGATTTCTCAAAGAGAAAGAGTAGAGAGACTGGCAGACAGGTATAGTGCCTTGTAATTTAGTCAGCATTAAAGTTTACTTTGTCATATTAAATACTGAAAATAAAAGAAACTGAAGTTTCTTTAATTTGGGAGAAAATTTTAGGTTTATCAGAATTTAAGGACTAACCAATAAATGTAAGTCTTTTAAAGTTTTTTAAACTTTAAATGTTTATTTTTCTTATAACAAATTGACAAATATTTATTCATTAACTCTTGTAAATACCCTGCTTTTTCTGTTTTAATATAAAAATTTCCATCATAATTTTATACATTTTTCTTTTTGTTACTTTATTAGATATTTTCTTTATTTAAATTTAAAATGTTATCCCTTTTCCTCATTTCTCCTCCAAAATCCCCATATCCCATCTTCCCTCCTCCTGCTCACTAACCCACCCACTTCCCTGTCTTGGCATTCCCCTACACTGGGGCAATAAGCTTCACAGGAACAAGAGCCTCTCCTCTCATTGATGTCCTACAAGGCCATCCTCTGTTGTACATGTGGCTGGAGCCATGGGTTCCTCCATTTGTACTCTTTGGTTGGTTATTTAGTCTCTGGGAGCTCTGGGTTTACTGGTTGGTTCATAATGTTGCTCCTCCTATGTGACTGCAAACCCCTGCAACTCCTTCAGTCCTTTCTCTCCTCCTCCATTGGGTGCCCTGTGTTCAGTCCAGTGGTTGGCTGAGAGCATCCTCCTCTGTATTTGCCAGGCACTGGCAGAGCCTCTCAGGAGACAGCTATATCAAGCTCTTGTCAGCAAGCACTTGTTGATAACCACAATAGTGTCTGTGTTTGGTAACTGTATATGGGATGGATTCCCTGGTGGGGTAGACTCTGGGTGGCCTTTCCTTTAGTCTCTGCTCCACACTTTGTCTCTATATCTCCTCTCATGATTATTTTGTTCTCTCCTCTAAGGAGGATTGAAGCATCTACACTTTAGTCTTCCTTCTTGAGCGTCATATGATCTGTGAGTTGTGTCATTGGTATTCTGTGGTTTGGGGTTAATATTCACTTATCAGTGAGTACATACCATATGTGTTCTTTTGTGTCTGGGTTACCTCACTCAGGATGATATTTTTCTAGTTCCATTCATTTGCCTGCAAATTTCAAGAAGTCATTGTTTTTAATAACTGAGTTTTTATAGGTTCCATTGTGTAAATTTACCACATTCTCTATATCTATTCTTCCACTGAGTGACATCTGGGTTGTTTTCAGTGTCTGTCTAATATAAGACTACTGTAAACATAGTGGAGCATGTGCCTTTGTTATATGGGCATCTTGTGGGTATATGCCCTGTAGTGGTATAGCTGTGTCTTCAGGTCAACCAATTTCCAACTTTTCTCAAGAAGTACCAGATTATTTTCCAAAGTCATTTTACCAACTTGCAGCACCATGAGGATTAGCCAAGTATTCTTTTTGATCCACATCCTCACTAACATCTGTCATCGCCTTTTTATTTTTTTTTTTTTTATCTCAGTCATTCTGCTTAGTGTAAGGTAGAATCTCAGGGTCCTTTTGATTTTCATTTCTCTGATGACTAAAGATGTTTAGGTGTTTCTTGGCCATTGAAGAAACCGCTGTTTCTCATCTGAGAATATTTGTTTAGCTCTGTATCCCGTTCCTCAATAGGGTTACTTGATTCTCTGGAGTCTAACTTCTTGAGCCCCTTATATATTTTGGATATTAGCCCTCTTTTTGATATAGCGTTGGTAAAGATCTTTTTCTAATCTGTAGGTTGCTGGTTTGTCCTATTGATAGTGCCTCACGGAAACTTTATATTTTCTTAAGTTTTATTTGTCAATTGATGTTAGAGCCTGTGCCATTGGTGTTTTGTTCAGAAGTTTCCCCTGTACTCATGTATTTGAGGGTTTTTCCCATTTTCTTCTCTATTAGATTCAGCATATCTGGTTTTATGTGGAGGTCATTGAACCACTTGGACTTGAGCTTTGTACAAGGAGAAAAAAACTGGATCAGTTGCATTCTTCTACAAGTGGACTGCCAGTTGAACTAGCACCATTTGTTTAAAAGGTTTTCTGTTTTCCACTATGTGGTTTTGGCTTATTTGTCAAGGATCAAGTAACCATAGGTGTGTGGGTTTATTTATTGGCCTTCAGTTCTATTCTATCTCATTTGTCTACCTGTCTGTCTCTATACCAATACCATGTGGTTTTTGTTACTATTTCTGTGTTGTACAGCTTGAGCTCAGGGTTGTTGATTTCCCCAGAAGCTTTCTTATTGTTAAGAATAGTTTTTTTCTATTTTGATTTTTTGTTATTCCAGATGATTTTGAGAGTTGCTCTTTCTATTGTGCAGAATTGAGTTGGAATTTTGATGGGTATTGCATTGAATCTGTAGATTGCTTTTGGTAAGGTGACCATTTTTACTACGTTAATCCTGCAGATCTAGGATCATGGGAAATCTTTCCATCTTCTGATGCCTTCTTTGATTTTATTTCAGAGACTTTAAGTTCTTGTCATACAGATCATTCACTTGCTTGGTTAGAGTTACACCAAGATATTTTATATTACTTGTGACTATTAAGAATGGTATCATTTCCCTAATTTCTTTCTCAGTCTGTTTATTCTTTGATCAGAGGAAAGTTACTGATTTCAGTTAATTTTTATCCAGCCACTTTTCTGAAGGTTTTATAAGCCATAGGAGTTCTCTGTGGAGATTTTTGTAGTTGTTATCTATACTATCATATCATCTGAAAATAGTGATATTTTTACATCTTCCTTTCCAATTTGTACACACTTTGACCTCCTTTTGCTGTTTAATTGCTTTAGCTACAACTTTGATTACTATATTGAATAGATAAGGAGAGAATGAGTGGGTAGTCATGTCTCTCTCCTGATCTTGAGACTTCTC
Organism: Apodemus sylvaticus; assembly: GCF_947179515.1. Lineage (NCBI taxonomy): Eukaryota > Metazoa > Chordata > Mammalia > Rodentia > Muridae > Apodemus > Apodemus sylvaticus. The sequence goes on from NC_067476.1 coordinate 20,684,818, forward strand.
CACACAAATAGACACTATTAGTCAGTGGGACCAATTTTCATGCATTCCTGTATTATCTCAAACAACTCTCTCCTAATTAAATATATAGAGACTCGACTGGCTGTTGATTTCCATGCTTTTATATCTAGCTGATTCAATTATGAGTGCCTCTTAAGATACTGAATCTCTAAGACATTACGAAATTTCTAAGAACTGTTTCAATAACTTTATCACCCAGGGCTGATAGCATTTATTGTCATGTAATTGGGAAAAAATTAAGATATAGTCATCTAAGCAATGATTTTAGATGTTGTATTATGAAACACAGGCTCATTGTTACAGCTTCTGCCTCATTGATTAGAATTTACCTCTTTTCACAAAGGTTCAGAGGAACTGATGATTGATGGTTCAAATATTCAAAGTCATAAGCTTTTTGAGGTTTTCAAATGTCTTATATATGAAAAACATTAAAAAAAAGAAAGCAGGCAGGAAGTAGAAAGGTAAGAAGGGAGGAATAGTCACAGGCATGAATCACACTACATTTTGTAATACTCTGATATTCTGCTAATTTGACATATCAGAGTTTGACAAACTCTGATAAACTGCTAATATTTTGAAGGGGTAATATCTGCATATCACAGATGAAAATGAGTAAAAGCATACATTATAATAATAAGGATATCTCATGCTAAATTGAAATATTCTTCAAAGTATTTTCTTTTACATTCTATTCTCATTGCATGAGAAAAGCAGCTTTTCTTTTGTCTCTGATCAATATGTGATAGATAATTGATAACCAGTTTTATCCATACTAAATCTAAGTGTGGCCATATCTAGATCTAGACATGGTTAGTGAGAACACAGATATTTTTTTTCCAAGAATGTATCAAACCGAGTGTTTCAATAAAGTTTTTTTTTTTTTTTTTTTTTTATTATTATTCGATATAATTTATTTACATTTCAAATGATTTCCCCTTTTCTAGCCCCCCCACTCCCCGAAAGTCCCGCAAGCCCCCTTCTCTTCCCCTGTCCTCCCACCCACCCCTTCCCACTTCCCCGTTCTGGTTTTGCTGAATACTGTTTCACTGAGTCTTTCCAGAACCAGGGGCCACTCCTCCTTTCTTCTTGTACCTCATTTGATGTGTGGATTATGTTTTGGGTATTCCAGTTTTCTAGGTTAATATCCACTTATTAGTGAGTGCATACCATGATTCACCTTTTGAGTCTGGGTTACCTCACTTAGTATGATATTCTCTAGCTCCATCCATTTGCCTAAGAATTTCATGAATTCATTGTTTCTAATGGCTGAATAGTACTCCATTGTGTAGATATACCACATTTTTTGCATCCACTCTTCTGTTGAGGGATACCTGGGTTCTTTCCAGCATCTGGCAATTACAAATAGGGCTGCTATGAACATAGTAGAACATGTATCCTTATTACATGGTGGGGAGTCTTCTGGGTATATGCCCAGGAGTGGTATAGCAGGATCTTCTGGAAGTAAGGAGCCCAGTTTTCGGAGGAACCGCCAGACTGATTTCCAGAGTGGTTGTACCAATTTGCAACCCCACCAGCAGTGGAGGAGTGTTCCTCTTTCTCCACACCCTCTCCAACACCTGCTGTCTCCTGAATTTTTAATCTTAGCCATTCTGACTGGTGTAAGATGAAATCTTAGGGTTGTTTTGATTTGCATTTCCCTAATGACTAATGAAGTTGAGCATTTTTTAAGATGCTTCTCCGCCATCCGAAGTTCTTCAGGTGAGAATTCTTTGTTTAACTCTGTACCCCATTTTTTAATAGGGTTGTTTGGTTTTCTGGAGTCTAACTTCTTGAGTTCTTTATATATATTGGATATTAGCCCTCTATCTGATGTAGGATTGGTGAAGATCTTTTCCCAATTTGTTGGTTGCCGATTTGTCCTCTTGATGGTGTCCTTTGCCTTACAGAAACTTTGTAATTTTATGAGGTCCCATTTGTCAATTCTTGCTCTTAGAGCATACGCTATTGGTGTTCTGTTCAGAAACTTTCTCCCTGTACCGATGTCCTCAAGGGTCTTCCAATACTCTTCAAACTATTCCACAAAATAGAAACAGAAGGAACACTACCCAATTCCTTCTACGAAGCCACAATTACGCTGATACCAAAGCCACACAAAGATCCAACAAAGAAAGAGAACTTCAGACCAATTTCCCTTATGAACATCGATGCAAAAATACTCAATAAAATTCTTGCCAACCGAATCCAAGAACACATCAAAACGATCATCCACCATGATCAAGTAGGCTTTATCCCAGGAATGCAGGGTTGGTTCAATATACGGAAATCCATCAATACAATCCACTACATAAACAAACTCAAAGAACAAAACCACATGGTCATTTCATTGGATGCTGAAAAAGCATTTGACAAAATTCAGCATCCCTTCATGCTTAAAGTCTTGGAGAGAACAGGAATTCAAGGCCCATACCTAAACATAGTAAAAGCAATATACAGCAAACCGGTAGCCAGCATCAAACTAAATGGAGAGAAACTTGAAGCAATCCCACTGAAATCAGGGACCAGACAAGGCTGCCCCCTTTCTCCTTATCTTTTCAATATTGTACTTGAGGTACTAGCTCGGGCAATTCGACAACATAAGGAGGTCAAAGGGATACAAATTGGAAAGGAAGAAGTCAAACTATCATTATTTGCAGACGACATGATCGTCTACCTAAGTGACCCAAAGAACTCCACTAGAGAACTCCTACAGCTGATAAACAACTTCAGCAAAGTGGCAGGTTATAAAGTCAACTCAAGCAAATCAGTGGCCTTCCTATACTCAAAGGATAAGCAGGCTGAGAAAGAAATTAGGGAAATGACCCCCTTCACAATAGCCACAAACAGTATAAAGTATCTTGGGGTGACTCTTACCAAACATGTGAAAGATCTGTATGACAAGAACTTCAAGACTCTGAAGAAGGAAATGGAAGAAGACCTCAAAAAATGGGAAAACCTCCCATGCTCATGGATCGGCAGAATCAATATAGTTAAAATGGCCATTTTGCCTAAAGCACTATACAGATTCAATGCAATACCCATCAAAATCCCAACTCAATTCTTCACAGAGCTAGAAAGAGCAATTATCAAATTCATCTGGAACAACAAAAAACCCAGGATAGCTAAAACTATTCTCAGCAACAAAAGGAAATCTGGGGGAATCAGTATCCCTGACCTCAAGCAATACTACAGAGCAATAGTGTTAAAAACTGCATGGTATTGGTACAGTGACAGACAGGAGGATCAATGGAACAGGATTGAAGATCCAGAAATGAACCCACACACCTATGGCCACTTGATCCTCGACAAAGAGGCTGAAAACATCCAATGGAAAAAAGATAGCCTTTTCAACAAATGGTGCTGGTTCAACTGGAGGTCAGCATGCAGAAGAATGCGAATTGATCCATCCTTGTCTCCTTGTACTAAGCTCAAATCCAAATGGATCAAGGACCTCCACATAAAGCCAGACACTCTGAAGCTAATAGAAAAAAAACTGGGGAAGACCCTTCAATAAAGTTTTAAACTACTTTTATTTTATGCATTATCTGTACATGACAATGTCTTTCATAAGAACATTTTCTCATGATTATAAAATGTACTTGATAGGTCTTTTGATCTTGCTGTATCTTCTTCAATTTCTTTCTTCACTATTTAGAAATTATCACTTTTAACATTTTTAAATTCTTGGTTAGATCTTTCACAGGATGTTTTATGAAGAAAGTATAAATGACCTACTTTGTGATTTCTTTTCAAAGTATTTTTATCTTAATTGTTGAGAAGACTTTTGATTCATGCATGTTAATTTACTTGCTCAAAATGTTTTTCAGAGTTATGGTTTTTTTTGCAATGTCTTTACAGTTTTTTATATGTAGTATATCATCTACAAATAAGGATACTTTGATGTTTCCTATTGGTTTCTCTCTGATTTTTTTCTTACTTATTGCTCTAGGAATAATGCAAATACTGTAATGAATAGTCATAAATAAAATGTGAACTAGAGAGATGACTAAGTCATTTTTCTTATGAGAACCTGCCTTGGATCCCAGTTCCCACATAAAATGCTGATCATGACTACATGCACCCATGGTACTACTACCCTAGATGGTGGCTACCAATCATATGATAGCTACTAGTCTAGTTCAGCATTCAGTATGAAACTCTGTCTTATGAAACCTAAAGTAGATATGAAGTTCAAAGAATTATTTAGGGACATCTCTATGTATAAACACTAAAATCCATCCATTTGCTTAGCCAAGTTCATAAACCCAATTCCTCTGTTTCCATCTGGGGCTTCTTCACTTTCTAATGTTTCTACAATGAAGTAACAGCGTGAGTCCTCAAAGTCTATGTAGACTTGAGACAAGATGTACATAGTATCTTTTTTCACATTTTTATATAAGATGTTTTATCTATGACAATAAACTATTTCTTTATGAATACAACTATTATAAGATTTTTAGGATTGCTAGGCTTTTGACCATTTTTTACATGTTTTAGCATTCATTGATAATGGAGACAATATAAACTCAAGGCACCTGAAACTCAACCTTCATAGAACCAGTTGTATACATTTTGATTATCAGGATCAGAAAAATAATCTTTCCATTGGTCTTCTGCCCTCTAGCCATTGTCTTTCACTCAGGATTTAATTATTTTCCTAACACCTTCAGATGACCTTGGACCAGATACCTTTCCACTTTTATAGTCATAAATGTGCAATCTTCAACAATTTGCCGTTATTCATTATCAGTGAACTTAACAGACAAGCCAAGAAGTATAATTGTTGCCACATTTATGAAAGTTGCCTTAGAGCTCAGGAATTCATTAACTCCACTGACTTATCTAAGATAACAGTTTCCAGTCTTTCTCATTTTCTGACATTGATGGATATGAAAGTTATTTTGAGTATAAGCCCCCATCTCCTATACTTTCAAAATCACATTTACTATATAGTTTTAGAATCAGAAATTTTTTTCAGACCACTTCTAAATTCTTCTGTTATTATGATTCTTGGATTAATGTTTCATTTCTGTTCAACTTGACCTTGAAATATTTGGCTGTAGTCAATTTGGACTTCACTAGCAAACCAAAACACGCCAGATCATTCAGACAAACATGAAATGCATGATCAAGGTGAATTCGTGGAAGTTTGGTAAAAACAGGTTTATTAAAAATGTTCAAACTCGTGCCCTCCACAAGCTACACAATGGTCCTGTCTTATAGTGCATAGGTGAAACACTATACCTGGCTCCTCCCTCTTATTCCCACCTCTGCTTGCCATGCCTTCTTCTTTCTGTTTATGCATTTCCATCAAAGGCATCTTCTCACAACTTCAGTACCTAATCTTCTTTTGTGTAGTTTAGAAGTTCTTAGAATTGCCAAGGAAAATTTTAAAGCAATAACACAGCCATGCTACTAAGATTTTAAATCACTTATCCTAAAGTCCTACACAAATCAAACATTACATGTGAGCACAATGTGGTAGTTAGTGTTGGCTATCAACTTATAAAAACCGAGTGTCTTCTGAGAAGAAGGAATATCAATTGAGGTATTGCCTATATTATATTGGTCTTTGGCTGAGTATGGTGTTTTGAATATGCTTGGCCCAATGAGTGACACTATTAGAAGGGGTGGCCTTGTTGGAGGAATTGTATTACTGTGATGCTGGGCTTTGAGACTATGTGCCAGTCATGTGGCAACCACTCTTCTGTTTGCCTTAGGAACAAGATGTAGAACTCTAAGCTCTTCCTGCCTACTTGGAAGCTGTCATGATTCTGACCTAATGATAATGGAGTGATCCTCTACACCTTTATGCCAGCCACAATTAAATGTTGCTATTTGTAAGAGTTGCCTTAGTCATGATGTCCTCTTTATACTAATAGGAATGCTAATTAAGACACCATGTCCATTGTGCATTTTCTTGGATGTAATTTGATAAATGAGGGCTCAGTACACTGAAAGCAGGATTATTCTTATACAAGTGGGCCTAATTTACATAAGAAAGTAGTCTAAGTAAATACAGACTTAAGAAGATCAGAAATAGCAAGAAGATATAAGAAAACATTAAAATTTTTCTATAGTTATATATAGATATAATATTAAGCTCTTAAACAAATAGACAACTTGAGTAAGTAATTTCTTATTACTTGAATGAATAAATATAGATTAGGTGAAATCTATTGGTTGTGGGCAAGTTGTGCAATAAAAAAAAGAAAAGTTTAGTGAAAGTAAAAACTGCCATAGAGAAATTATTTCATAAAAAAAAACAGAAAAGATGTATCCTTTTTGGTTAATTTCTTTAGATATTTGTGACTAGAAGTTGCCTTCTTCAGTTCAAGCCACACTGAGCTTTCTGCTTTGAGGACTGACAGTTCTTTACATTCTCACCTGTCATTGGCATGCTATCAGTCATGGCATACAGTGAGACATCTGGAGCATTTACCAATGCGTAAGAATTATGAGACAAAGAGAGTCACTTCAAAAAGCAAAGAAGATTTGATTTTGAAAACTCAGTAGCAAATGCATTAAAATGGAACAGTTCACTAAAAGCTAGAGGTAATCAAGAAACAATGTATTAAACTTAATGACTTCAGAATGAGATTAAAAATCAACATGATGGCTGCACCCAATTTGTATTTACAGATCAGCCACCAGACAAAGAATACCTGGGCTCAGGTATGAATGAAATTGTATTTCCTTCTTCCTATCTTAAAAAAGCATCACGTTAAGTACTTTCTTAGTTTAATAAAGATCTGGGTTCTTAATATTCCTTATTCAAAGGGATTCAATAATAAACTGCTAACAAATTCCATTTATTTCTTTCATCTAGAGAGAGGCAAATCAATAAAAACGCTAATGGGCAATTATCTAACAGCAACAAATCACTAAGTACTCCATCACAGTGAGTAAATAAAGTCTGCAGATGTCAAAGATTTTAGATATCTCCATCTCATTAGCATACACTGCAATAAAAGCTCAAGTAGTGCACCTTCTCTTCTAGACTATTAGCTTATCACATAGGAAATATAAGCCTCCCTGGCTTTTTTGCTCTTTATGGAAATTACATTAAATGTGTTTTATACAAAATGTGTAACATTTCCTCACAAGGGTAGGAGAATGTTTCTTTGAAATCACAATTGATTTGTTTTCTGCACTTGCTCTAATGTTTTTGCATATATGATGTCAATTTCAGGGAGCTCATGTAAACACGGGCCCCTGCCTTGACCTCCCCTTTTCATATCAGAAATGAAGCTCAGATTATTTAATGTATTGCAGTGCATCTTACAACAGGAAGATGCCAAACTGAGACAGCATATAACACTTATTAGAAACTACTAGGAAATCAGCAGTCCTTTCCACAAAATTGAGACCTATTTTTCTGGAGGAAACTGGCAGAATTCTTGTTCTTTAAGCATTTGGATTTTTTTTTTGGGGGGGGGGATATCTATAATCCCTGGATGAGAAACATCATGACTATGCTACCAAAATAAAGCAGAGTTTTCTCAGCAAATGGGTTTGTTTTGCATCATCACTCTATGTGGAAACAACAATAATTAATTAAGGGGTTTATTGGCAAAAATAAAATTGGACAAAAGACTAAGCACTGTTTTGAGTTCTCATATGTAGAATAATTTTACTCCAGCAAGATGACAATTTGTCCTGGAAAACAGACACAACCTTAGCACATACTTTTTATATCACACAGTGCAGGTATATTTAGTTTGTAGAAGGAAGCAACCATATCTGAAGGTAACTTCTAATTGATGAGCAGACAAAGTGATGAATCAGAGCAAGATTTGTCAGAATGAGTCAAAAGTTGGATATGCCCAATTCACAGAAGAAACCACAAACAGAGGCTATTTAAACAAAGTGCCAGAAGACACAGGGGAGTCAGAAGTGAGACAGTGGAGTTCATAAGTGAGATTTGGGGTAATTCAGTTCAGAGTTGGGCATCAGTTGGTAGTCGGTTCTGTTCAGTCGGTTGAATTCAGTGCAGTAGAGTTGGCTCAGCCACTTGGGAGTCAGTTCAGTGACTGCAGTACATGGGAGTAGAGTTTCAGTGTTGAGTTTATGCAGTTAAGTGTAGGTCAGCAGAGGCAGGTAAATCCAGAGAATAGGAAGGAACCAGAAGATTAGAACAAATTGCCAGAGTTAGTTTGAGGCCAAGTAGATCAATTCATTGAAAAGCTAAAGAGGGCGGCGGCGGCGGCAGCGGCAGTGCAGCAGTGGCTGGTCCAGCTGGAGGGCCATCAGCAGTGGAACCAAGGCGACACAGGGTCCAGTTAGGCCCTGTGCCCACGACCACTGACCTTCGCTGACCAGCTGGGCGGCAAGCAGCAGCAGTTGTACGGCGCCTTTCCTGCACGGAAGCCACTTCAGAACTCGGCCTCCCACCAGTCAGGAGAGGTGCATCCATCTTGGTTTCGGACTCAAGGGATCGGACAGACTGAGGTACACAAACATAATCCGAGGCCAACACCGCGGTGGTCTGAGCCCGACGGGCGTTGGCCTGCACCCAGGCCCTGGGCTGGTCGGGGGGCCATCGGGGTGCCAACCCAGCCAGGAGGTTTTTTGCCCAGGCCTGCGCGCGTGCCGCCATTTTGCCTGCAGGACGACAGAGAGCTCTGGCGGGCAGACCTGTAACAGGCATAGCCTGAGGCTAACAAAGCGGGGGTCTAGGCCCCAAAAAGCACAGGACTGACCCCAAGAACTGGGCGGCTTGGTGGGCCATCTGTGAGTCAACCCGCCCAGGAGGTTGTTAGCACAGCAGACTCTCCCGGCACTTTCAGGGAGCGAGGACGCGCACGCCCGCCATCCCAGTCACCTGGCGGACCCAATTAACAGTCATAGCCCTAGGGGAACTTTGCTCGGACCTTGGCCTCCCAGGCTTTTGCCTGGACTCAGGGACTGGGCGGCCAGGCTAACCTTGTGTGCGCCAGCCCGGTTGACGGATCGGCTGCCCAGCGGAGTGAGCGGAACACAGGGGAGGTCACAGCAGCATACACCGTCAGCACTCCCTGGGGGTGCACACGGGCTCCATCTGGTCCACAGACACAATCTGGGGCAAGGCCTCAGGCAGAAGCCCTCAGCTCTACTCTCTCCGCTTCCGGATCCAGATCAGCCTGGACGGCAGCACCACATCTCCAAGTCCTGCAAGAGGCTAGCTGGGCTTCTGGGCGGCCAGCTGGGAGAAGTCAGTGTGCTCCAGTGAATCCAGCGGGCCCCAGCGGGAGCCTTCGGGTGCCTGCTTTGGGATCTGAACAGCCTGGGAAGCAGTACCCTGTCTACAAGCAGTGCAGGAGGTAAGCTGTGCACCAGAGGCCAACTGGGAAGGGGCAGCTTGCACTGGTGAGTCCAGCACTGACAAGACAAACTAACACCAGTGAGAACTAGATGGCAAAAGGCAAACGCAGGAACGTCACTAACAGAAATCAAGGCAATATGGCAACATCTGAACCCAATTCTCCTCTACCAACATGTCCTGAATACCCCATCACACCAGTAAAACAAGATATGGATTTAAAATCACTGGTCATGATGCTGGTACAGGAACACATGAAGGACATACTTAAAGAAATTCATGAGAAAATGGATCAAAAGTTAGAAGCCCTTGCAAGGGAAACACAAAAATCATTGAAAGAAATCGAGAATACAAAAGCCAACAAGGAGGAAATGCAAAAAACACTTAAAGAAATACAGGAGAACTTTGGTCAACAGGCTGAGGTCATGAAAGAGGAAACACAAAAATCTCTTAAAGAAATACAGGAGAACTTTGGTCAACAGGCTGAGGTCATGAAAGAGGAAACACAAAAATCTCTTAAAGAATTACAGGAAAGCACAAACAAGCAAATGAAGGAGCTAAGCAAAACCATCCAGGATCTAAAATCAGAAGTAGAAACAACTAAGAAAACTCAAAGGGAGACAACTTTGGAGATAGAAAGCCTTGGGAAGAAATCAGGGAACAGAGATGCAAATATCAACAACAGAATACAAGAGATAGAAGAAAGAATCTCTGATGCTGAAGATTCCATAGAAACCATGGACTCAACAGTTAAAGAAAATGCAAAATGCAAAAAGCTTGTAACCCAAAATATCCAGGAAGTCCAGGACACAATGAGAAGACCAAACCTAAGGATTATAGGCATAGATGAGAGTGAAGATCTACAACTTAAAGGGCCAGCAAATATCTTCAATAAAATTATGGAAGAAAACTTCCCTAACCTAAAGAGAGAGATGCCCATGAATATACAAGAAGCCTACAGAACTCCAAACAGACTGGACCAGAACAGAAATACTTCCCGTCACATAATAATCAAAACACCAAATGTTCTAAACAAAGAAAGAATACTAAAGGCAGTAAGAGAAAAAGGCCAAGTAACATATAAAGGAAGACCTATCAGAATCACAGCAGACTTTTCACCTGAGACTATGAAGGCTAGAAGGTCCTGGGCAGATCTCATGCAGACTCTAAGAGAACACAAATGCCAACCAAAACTACTATATCCAGCAAAACTCTCAATCACCATAGATGGAGAAACTAAGATATTTCATGACAAAACCAAGTTTACCCAATATCTATCCACAAACCCAGCCCTAAAAAGGATAATAGGAGGACAACACCAATACAAGGAGGGAAACTTCACCCTGGAAAAAGCAAGATAGTAACCTTTCATCAAACCCAAAAGAAGTTAAGCATTCAAATTTAAAAAATAACGTCAAAAATGATAGGAAGTAACAATCACTATTCCTTAATATCTCTTAACATCAATGGACTTAATGCCCCAATAAAAAGACACAGACTAACTGAATGGATACGTAAACAGGACCCTACATTTTGCTGCTTACAGGAAACACACCTCAGGTTCAAAGACAAACACTACCTTAGAGTAAAAGGCTGGAAGACAATTTTACAAGCAAATGGTCTCAGGAAACAAGCTGGAGTAGCCATTTTAATATCAGATAAAATTGACTTTCAACCCAAAGTCATCAAAAGAGACCCTGAGGGACACTTCTTGCCGGTCAAAGGAAAAATACAAAAAGAAGAACTGTCAATCCTGAACATCTATGCCCCAAATGCAAGGGCACCCTCTTTCGTAAAAGAAACTTTATTAAAACTAAAAGCACACATTGCACCTAACACAATAATTGTGGGTGACTTCAACACTGCACTTTCCTCAATGGACCGATCAGGAAAACAGAAACTAAACAGGGACACAATGAAACTAATTGAAGCTTTGGACCAATTAGATTTAACAGATATATATAGAACATTCTATCCTAAAACAAAAGAATATACCTTTTTCTCAGCACCTCATGGTACCTTCTCCAAAATCGACCATATAATTGGTCACAAGACAGACCTAAACAAATATAAGAAGATACAACTAATCCCATGCCTCCTATCTGATCACTATGGAGTAAAAGTGATCTTCAATAGCAACAGAAACAACAGAAAACCCACATACACATGGAAACTGAACAATACTCTACTCAATGATACCTTGGTCAAGGAAGAAATAAAGAAAGAAATTAAAGACTTTTTAGAACATAATGAAAATGAAAACACAACATACCCAAATCTATGGGACACAATGAAAGCAGTGCTAAGAGGAAAACTCATAGCCCTGAGTGCCTCCAAAAAGAAAATGGAGAGAGCATACATTACCAGCTTAATGACACACCTGAAAGCCCTAGAACAAAAAGAAGCTATTTTGCCCAGGAGGAGTAGAAGGCAGGAAATCATCAAACTCAGGGCCAAAATCAATCAAGTAGTAACAAAGAGAACCATACAAAAAATCAACAAAACCAGGAGCTGGTTCTTTGAGAAAATCAACAAGATAGATAAACCCTTAGCCAGACTGACTAAAGGGCACAGAGAAAGTACCCAAATTAACAAACTTAGAAATGAAAAGGGAGATATAACAACGGAAACTGAGGAAATCCAAAAAATCATCAGATCCTACTACAAGATCCTGTACTCAACATAACTGGAGAATCTGGAGGAAATGGACAATTTCCTTGACAGATACCAAATACCAAAATTAAATCAGGACCAACTAGACCATCAAAACAGTCCCATAATGCCTAAAGAAATAGAAGGAGTCATAGAAAGTCTTCCAACCAAAAAAAGCACAGGACCAGATGGCTTCAGTGCGGAATTCTACCAGACCTTCAAAGAAGAGTTAACACCAATACTCTTCAAACTATTCCACAAAATAGAAACAGAAGGAACACTACCCAATTCCTTCTACGAAGCCACAGTTACGCTGATACCAAAGCCACAAAAAGATCCAACAAAGAAAGAGAACTTCAGACCAATTTCCCTTAGGAACATTGATGCAAATATACTCAATAAAATTCTTGCCAACCGAATCCAAGAACACATCAAAACGATCATCCACCATGATCAAGTAGGCTTTATCCCGGGAATGCAGGGTTGGTTCAATATACAGAAATCCTTCAATACAATCCACTACATAAACAAACTCAAAGAACCAAACCACATGGTCATTTCATTGGATGCTGAAAAAGCATTTGACAAAATTCAGCATCCTTTCATGCTTAAAGTCTTGGAGAGAACAGGAATTCAAGGCCCATACCTAAACATAGTAAAAGCAATATACAGCAAACGGGTAGCCAGCATCAAACTAAATGGAGAGAAACTTGAAGCAATCCCACTGAAATAAGGGACCAGACAAGGGTGCCCCCTTTCTCCTTATCTTTTCAATATTGTACTTGAGGTACTAGCTCGGGCAATTCGACAACATAAGGAGGTCAAAGGGATACAAATTGGAAAGGAAGAAGTCAAACTATCATTATTTGCAGACGACATGATCGTCTACCTAAGTGACCCAAAGAACTCCACTAGAGAGCTCCTACAGCTGATAAACAACTTCAGCAAAGTGGCAGGTTATAAAATCAACTCAAGCAAATCAGTGTCCTTCCTATACTCAAAGGATAAGCAGGCTGAGAAAGAAATTAGGGAAATGACCCCCTTCACAATAGCCACAAACAATATAAAGTATCTTGGGGTGACTCTTACCAAACATGTGAAAGATCTATATGACAAGAACTTCAAGACTCTGAAGAAGGAAATGGAAGAAGACCTCAAAAAATGGGAAAACCTCCCATGCTCATGGATCGGTAGAATCAATATAGTTAAAATGGCCATTTTGCCTAAAGCACTATACAGATTCAATGCAATACCCATCAAAATCCCAACTCAATTCTTCACAGAGTTAGAAAGAGTAATTATCAAATTCATCTGGAGCAACAAAAAACCCAGGATAGCTAAAACTATTCTCAGCAACAAATGAAAATCTGGGGGAATCAGTATCCCTCACCTCAAGCAATACTACAGAGCAATAGTGTTAAAAACTGCATGGTATTGGTACAGTGACAGGCAGGAGGATCAATGGAACAGGACTGAAGATCCAGAAATGAACCCACACACCTATGGCCACTTGATCCTCGACAAAGAGGCTGAAAACATCCAATGGAAAAAAGATAGCCTTTTCAACAAATGGTGCTGGTTCAACTGGAGGTCAGCATGCAGAAGAATGCGAATTGATCCATCCTTCTCTCCTTGTTCTAAGCTCAAATCCAAATCAAGAACCTCCACATAAAGCCAGACACTCTGAAGCTAATAGCAAAGAAACTGGGGAAGACCCTTGAGGACATCGGTACAGGGAGAAAGTTTCTGAACAGAACACCAATAGCATATGCTCTAAGAGCAAGAATTGACAAATGGGACCTCATAAAATTACAAAGTTTCTGTAAGGCAAAGGACACCATCAAGAGGACAAATCGGCAACCAACAAATTGGGAAAAGATCTTCACCAATCCTACATCAGATAGAGGGCTAATATCCAATATATATAAAGAACTCAAGAAGTTAGACTCCAGAAAACCAAACAACCCTATTAAAAAATGGGGTACAGAGTTAAACAAAGAATTCTCACCTGAAAACTTCGGATGGTGGAGAAGCATCTTAAAAAATGCTCAACTTCATTAGTCATTAGGGAAATGCAAATCAAAACAACCCTAAGATTTCATCTTACACCACTCAGAATGGCTAAGATTAAAAATTCAGGAGACAGCAGGTGTTGGAGAGGGTGTGGAGAAAGAGGAACACTCCTCCACTGCTGGTGGGGTTGCAAATTGGTACAACCACTCTGGAAAGCAGTCTGGCGTTTCCTCCGAAAACTGGGCACCTCACTTCCAGAAGATCCTGCTATACCACTCCTGGGCATATACCCAGAAGACTCCCCACCATATAATAAGGATACATGTTCTACTATGTTCATAGCAGCCCTATTTATAATTGCCAGATGCTGGAAAGAACCCAGGTATCCCTCAACAGAAGAGTGGATGCAAAAAATGTGGTATATCTACACAATGGAGTACTATTCAGCCATTAGTAACAATGAATTCATGAAATTCTTAGGCAAATGGATGGAGCTAGAGAATATCATACTAAGTGAGGTAACCCAGACTCAAAAGGTGAATCATGGTATGCACTCACTAATAAGTGGATATTAACCTAGAAAACTGGAATACCCAAAACATAATCCACACATCAAATGAGGTACAAGAAGAAAGGAGGAGTGGCCCCTGGTTCTGGAAAGACTCAGTTAAACAGTATTCGGCAAAACCAGAACGGGGAAGTGGGAAGGGGTGGGTGGGATGACAGGGGAAGAGAACAGGGATTACGGGACTTTCGGGGAGTGGGGGGGCTAGAAAAGGGAAATCATTTGAAATGTAAATAAATTATATCGAATAAAAAAAAAAAGCTAAAGAATGCTAGGTTGAATCACACAGCTTAGAGAGTAGTTTCGAGCCAGAAAGCTGAGTTTAACCAGCCATCTTTGGAGAAGAAACTAGAAAGTGTGGGCTTATTCAGCAACAGTAAGACTCTGAGATAACAGTTACATCCAGAATAAAGAAACATTTAAACTCATATTTTAGCTATTTCTTTTATTCTATGAGATTATAATATAATTTCTTCTTTTATCCTCTTCCCTTTTCTCCCTCCAAATCTTACCATATATTTCTCTTTGCCCTGTTTCATATTTATGGCTTTTAAAATTAATGGATGATACATTTATAATATATATGAGTATACATATATATTTATAAATACAATCAACTCAGTCTGTGACCTTTTAATATGAGAATTTCTAATATTTTAAGTTCAACAATAACAACTCCCTTCTGTAACATGGTAGAGTCACTAAGGCTTCTCTGTGGTTCCAAAGATATTAATTTGAAAAACAATGCCAGGGTTGTTTTTATTTGCATTTCCCTAATGACTTATGATGTTGAGCACTTCTTAAGGTGCCCTGAGATTTCACCTCACACCCGTCAGAATGGCTAAGGTAAAAAACTCAGGAGACAGCAGGTGTTGGCGAGGATGTGGAGAAAGAGGAACACTCCTCCACTGCTGGCGGGGATGTAAGATGGTAGAACCACTTTGGAAATCAGTCTGGCGGTTCCTCAGAAAACTGGACATGACACTTCTGGAGGACCCTGCTAGACCTCTCCTGGGCATATACCCAAAGGATTCCCCAGCATGCAATAAAGACACATGCTCCATTATGTTCATAGCAGCCTTATTTATAATAGCCAGAAGCTGGAAAGAGCCCTGATGTCTCTCAAAGGAGGAATGGATACAGAAAATGTGGTATATTTACACAATGGAATACTACTCAGCAATTAGAAACAATGAATTCACAAAATTTTTAGGCAGATGGTTTGATCTGGAAAATATCATCCTAAGTGAGGTAACCCAATCACAAAAGAATACACATGGAATGCAACCTCTGATAAGTGGATATTAATTAGCCCAGAAGCTCTGAATACAGAAGGCACAAATTGCATAACAAATGACTCCCATGAAGAAGTATGGAGAGGGTCCTGATCCTGGAAAGGATTGATCTAGAATTGGAGGGGAATATAAGGACAGAGAAAAAGGAGGGAGGTGATTAGAGAATGGGTGGAGAGAAGAAGGTTTATGGGACATATGGGGAGGGGGAATCTGGGAAAGGCAAATTCATTTGGAATATATACAAAGAATATAGAAAATAAAAGAGATTATTACTCTTGTAGAACAAAAAGAAATAGGGGTGATGTGATAGTAGAGTTCTGGGAGGGGGAAATCAGGTAAGGGGATAACACTTGAAATGTAAATAAATTTAAATAAATAAATAAATAATATTCAGAGACCACTAAAAAAAAAAGAAAAGCAAATTAAGGATAAAATAAGTCAATCTTGATGAAAGCACTTAGGACCTATTATATGGCTCATTGGATAAAGGTCTTGTCACCCATCAAACCTGATGAATTGAATTGGATCTCCATGTCGACATGCTGGAAGGAGAAAACTAACTTCCAAAAGTTGTACTCTGATCCATACTCACATGTTCTGACACCCATAAGATAAATGCACTTCATTAAAATGCTTATATTAGCACACATTATATTAGGACAATAATGTGCCAACAAATATTCTATATTAGACACAAATTACAAGTGAAACAGGAGAGGGTTGAATGAAACAAAAGTACAATGTCCTGGGTTTTTTCTTTTACTTTTAAGAAACACTGTGTCTCAAAGCAAATTGTACTAGAAAGGGTTTATTTGGTGCATGCTTACTGCTCACAGTGTGCCATTCACAGAAGCTAAATCAGGAACTCAAGGCAGTAGTAACCTAGAGTCAGGATGAAGCAGGGCTATGGAGGAACACTAATTATTGGTTTGTTCAGCCTGCTTTCTTAATCACCCAGGACTACCTATGATGTGTGTGTGGCACATGCTCAGAGAGATTTGTAAATCATTAATCAAGAAAATGACCCACAGATGTCTTACACTCCATTCTGACAGAGGCATTTTCTCAATTGAAGTTCTGTCATGCCAGAGAGCCCCTGACTGTGTCAAATTTACCAGGATATGCATTGTCCCAAATTCTAAAGTAACTAAAATATGCATTTAATAATTTTAATGTAAAGTATAGATTTGGTACTTCTTTGCTAAAGTGAAATTTGTTCATAAATAAAGAAAAAATATTTTTAAACATAGTCCAAGTGACTATTGTTATCATTATGTAAAGATTTCCATAATAAGTTAGCACTCGTTTACTTGCCCAATATGATCACATATTCTTTACAAAATATAGCTTATACGGTAAAGAATTATGATTCTTACAAAAAAATGCTACAAAAATATGTGATAATTCCATGCAAAGCACTTTAAATTTTTAATAAGTAAAAGGTTTTAATAGCTAGGATTAAACATTAGGTTTAATAGCCAGGATTACAGGCATAGACCTGTAAATCTAGCCTTCAAGAGGCAAAGGCATGAGAATTATTAGTTCAAGGCTAGCATAAACTACATAAAGAATATTTAAAAATGAAACATAACATTCCTATTAATACTGCTAATGAGTCAATGATATGCATACACACAAATCACAAACTGATCATGTGACCATGGTGGATGCAATTCAGGAGACTGAGATAGAAGAATCATGAATTCAAGCTTAGCCCAACTACATCATGGGACACTGACACAATAAAAGTAAAATAAAGATAAGCATAACATTATGTGCATGACATACATACAAATGGATTCTGTATTATAATTTTTTTTCTTTTCAATTCTGTGGAACTGAAAACTGAAAACTGAAAACATTACACATGCTAGCCAAGAGTTCTACCAGAGCTGAAGCACCAGGCCAATATGATTATTTTCTAATTTGATTTTACTGTTTTTGAGCCACATTCAAGACAAGCATGCAGCACAGTACAGGGCTTGGGAAGATGGTCCAGTAGGCAAAGTACTTGCTTTGTAAGCCAAACAACCTAATTTCAATCCCTATGGCCCAAATTAAAGTGGAAGAAAGGAATTGTTTGACAAAGGTGACCTTTGACTTCCTCATACATTTCTTGGCACAGGCACACATGCATAAACACACATAATATATACATTTCAATCAAATCACAGTATGTAAATGTGTTGTGCTTACACTTCAATCACAAAATTACTTTATTGTTGACCATACTCTTGTTAAAAAGTTAAATCTGGTCTGCTTTGTCTAGCCTCAGTGGGAGAAGCTGTGCCTAGTCCTGTCGCAACTTGATGTGTCAAGGTGAGTTGGTGCCCAGCCATCGTGGCCTCTCCAATCTCACAAGAGAAAGAATGGAGGTATAGGGAATGGCTGTGGGGGGAGGTACTGGGTTTAGGAGGTCTGTGATTAAGCTGTGAAGTGAATAAATAAGGAAAAATATTTTAAAGCTGTGCAAATTAGCATTTTTATAGACAATTCTGTATTATAAAAAATATAAAAACTACAAATCTTCCATACTCCCAGGACGTTAGCAAACTTTGAAAATTATTATCATCCATATGTATCACGACCTTTCATATAATGTGCTGTGGTTTCTCATCACAATGTTAGTATAATGCAATGCTCCATGAATTTTTCATAGTTAACTAATTAGAAGACAGTAAGTGTTTTGAATAATATAGAATGAAAAGTCTAAAGACTAAATGGTCAAGTAAATCCCATCTTGTCATTAGAAAGTTCAGAGTCCCACACCCTCAGCAGCAGGTGATATCATTTGAGTTTTTGATCATAGCCATACTGATGAATATGAGGTGGGATGTCAGAGTAATTTTTATTTTCATTTTCCTGATGACTACGGGAATTGAACCTTTCTTTAACTGTTTCATGGCCATTAGAGATTCCTCTGTTGAAAATTCTGTTTAGATTTCTACTACATTTTTAATTGGGTTCTTTGGTTTGCTGGTTTCTAACTATATATTTTGATTCTTTTTATATTTTAGATATTAGCCCTCTGTTAGACTTAGGGCTGGTGATAACATTTTCTCATTTTGTAGGCTGCCATTTTGTCCTACTGACAGTGTCCTTGGCTTTACAGAAGCTTTGTAATTTCATGAGGATATATTTATTAACTGTTTATCTTAGTGTCTGAGCTATTGGTATTCTTTTGCACAGTTGTCTTCTGTAACAATTCATCCGAGGCTATTTCCCATGTCCTCTTCTGTTAGATTTAGTGTATCCAGTATTATGTTGAGGTCTTTGATCTGATTCAACTTGAATCTTGTCCATTGTGATAAATATGGATCTACTTGCATTCTTTTACATGCAGACATACAGTAAAACCAGCACCATTTGTTGAAGATGCTTTTTTTTTTTTTCAATTTTATGATTTTGAACTCTTTGTCAAAAATCAAGTGTCCATAGGCATATGGGTTACTTTCTGGGCTTCTATTTGATTCCATTTATCAACATGTATGTTTCTGTGCTAATACTATGCAGTTTTTACTATTATTGTTCTGTAATTCTACTTAAAATTGGGGATGGTGTTAACTCCAGAAGTTCTTTTATTGTACATGACTGTTTTACCTATCCTCAATTTTTTTGTTTTTCCATATGAAATTGAAAATTGTTCATTCAAGGGCTCTGAAGAATTATGTTGGAATTTTTAATGGGATTTGCAGTGAATCTGTAGACTGCTTTTGGTAAGATGGTCATTTTTAAATGCTAATTTGTATTTGAAATACTGATACATGAGCATGGGAGATCTTTTCATCTTTTGAGGGTTTCTTCAGACTTGATGATCTTGTCATGTGGGTCTTTCACTTGCATGGTTAGAGTTACAAATAACAAAATATTTTATACTATTTGTGGCTACTGTAAAGGATTTTGTTTCCCTGATTTCTGTCTCAGCCCATTTATCACTTGTATAAAGGAGGAATACTGATTTTTTTAAAGTTAATCTTGTATCCAGCCAATGTGCTGAAGGAGTTTTTAAGCAGTAGGTTTTCTCATACTTGCATCACCACTCTGGAAATAAATTTGGGAGTTTCTCACAAATTTGGAAATAGTTCTATTTAAAGACCCACCTATACCATTCCTGGGAATGTACCCAAAAGATGTTCCACTATATTGCAAAGATGTTTGCTTGACTATGCTCATAGCAGCTTTAATAGTAATAGCCAAAAACTGGAAACAACCCAGATGTCCCTCAACTGATAAATGGAAAAAGAAAATGTTGTTCCTTTACACATTTGAATAGCCTCATTGTTAATAGCTCTATCTATATTGAATAAAATGGTTTGCAGTTTTACCTCAAAAACTATTTTATTATATTATATATTTTTATTTATATATTATATTATATATTATAAAATTTTATAATATATATTTATATATTATGCATTATACATTTACATATTTACATATATGTATATATATACATACATATATACACACACTTATAATCTAAAAAAACTAAAATATAACAGTGGATAGTTTAAAGTGTTTTATTGATTGATTCAGTTCCCAGAGAGGATTTCCTCTTAGAAAAGCCTGTCTGAAATTTTGCTGTAAGATTGTGTCTCCTAGAAATAATAGAGAAATTATAGTCATGAAATCTCACCAATGTTTCTGCTTAAATATTTTGCCTTGCAAGCTAATGACATCAATATGCATCTAGAGTGTTTACAAGCACTCAACAGCAAAAAAAAAAAGAATGAAAAAGAAAGAAAAGAAAAAAAGGAAAATGAACTATTGGTAACTAAGGAATGCTGAGAGTAGGAGAGATTATCCTTAGACTGAGCACACCAATTAGATATCCAATACCAAACGGTCAGGTGGGAAAATACAGTAACAGGCAGTGAGGTATAAGCAGTTTTCATTTATATATTTAGGAATATTTATCTATATGTGCATATATACATATATACATGAATGTGTATGTAGACATATGTTTGTATATTATGTAAGTTTCTGTGTATGCATGTGTAAAACAAAAATTAAAGAAAAAGAGGCCATGAATTTTTGAATAAGTGTGGTGAGTATGTAGGAAGTATTAGGGAAAAGGAATAGGAAGGGAAACATTATATAATTACAATCACAAAAAAAAATTTTCTAATTGTCTTAGGCCCTAAACACTTCTCTGCCTTTGTCTGAGATATAATCCTGCCTCATATTCAATTTGTATGTTATCATTTTGTTTGAGACTCATCCACACCATTCTCAGCAGAAGACTATTCATCATGATATTCCTTTCATACTCTTTACATAGAAAATCTATTATTGTTGTTGTTATACTGTTGTTATCATTAATTTGGGTTTTCTTTTATACTTATGTGAACAATGTAAATCTGCATGTCTTTAGAATATAGAGGAAGACATCATGTATCCTATTCCATTAATCTCTGCCTTATTACCTTTCAACAAGAGTCTCTCACTGAACTGGAGCTAACTAGGCTGGTGTCCAGGACACCACTGAAATCTTTTCCTTTCCAATCCTTAGTCTCAACACTAGGGTTTTATGTATATGGGACCTATCTGGTTTTTTAGCAATTCCAAATCTGACACTGATGTTAAACACGTCTGTAACCTCCCTGGATTTTTAAAGTAGATGTTGAGGATTTGTCCTCATGTATTCATGCTTGTGCAGCAAACACTCTTTTCACTGAGACACCTCCGACCCCTTCCGTTTATTTGTCTTTGTACATACATGCATGAGCAGTTGTGTGTGTGCATGTGTGTGAACATGCATGTGTGCATGTGCACATTAGTGTACATGCATGAGTATGAATGTGAAGGCAAGAGTGACTTGGAGTGTATGAATTTCAGAAGACTTTGGGTATTGTTACTTTCAATCTACTTTGTGTAAAAAAGGTTTTTTGTCAATTTTCTGCTATCCCTTCCCAGCTAGTTGGTCTGTGAAGTTTTGGAATTTTCTTGTCATTGTCTCATTTATCTTTATAAAGATGTTCCTACATTCCTACAAGGTAGGAGTAAATTAATTAAATCAAAGAAAATAAAGTTAAAGAATAGAAATATCTTTCTAGAAGTGCATGAATTTGCTAAACCTGTAGCTTTTATGTGGGTCCTGAATATTCAATATCAGGTATGCACTTGCATTTTATACATATCAACATGCCTAATACTGATATTTTGCAAGCACAAATTTTTATCTATTTTTAGCTTTCTATAATGACTATTGAAATAAACAGTAATGTTCAGCTAAGCTATATAATCATAATTAAATGTATTACTGATAGTTACATGTGAAATATTCTCTACTGAAAGATATGATAAATACTTGATAAAAAGTTGAACAATTATATAATAGAATGTTTTGGCTCATTATTTAATTACAAAAGAATTAGTAGGAATTAGGAAAACTATACATATTTCTGATGTCAAATATTAATATCAGGTAGTAGGTTATGGTAATAGTTTTGTTTTATCATGAATTTAATTATTTCCCAAATTTTTGTAAATGAGTGCATTGTGATTCTATATAATTCATGTTAAAAAAGTCAGAGCAAATTTTCAAATGCAAAAATGCACAAAAGTTGTAGCAATCATAGACCAATGTATACACTATTTTGGGCCATATTGTTTATTCTATTTCTGTGAGATTACAGGATGCACTAATATGCTGTACTTGAAATATAGGAGAAATATTAGTAATAAAATGAAACTCATAAAAGGTACTTGGAAGCTTCATGAATCTTATTTCCTTCTTCTCTTATTTCTCTATTTTTATGTTTGAAAGTTTCTATAATCTGATGTTTAAAAGTCCTCCCCCAAATTGTAAAGAACTCCCCTTTTATTGACCATGCCAATTAAGATGCAGGAATCTTAAATATTATAACATATATCTGTATGTATGTTTCATATGTTATTTTACTTAAAAGATACTCAGTGTCCTAATCATACAGGAAACCTAGAAACTCCAACAATTTCAACAAATATCTAACTTTAATTATATTCTATTAGACACAGATATTCTATTTTAGAGGTTGAAGAAAGAAGTAGAAGAAGAAAAATATGGGGTAAAGAAAAAAAAATTCAAACGAGTTAGGACCTGGAGGGTATGAAAGCTATATTATTTATTTGACTCAGCAAACTCAAGAGCAGTACTCCTAAAATGTATTAGTTTTGACAATCCTCAGTCAAAGAACTCATGTAACCTCTGTAGACTATACTTGTGCTGATGAGAAGTTAAAGGGTATATGGCATGAGAAAATGATGTAGGATAAAATAAAAACTATATCAAAATATGTCCATCACAGTTGGAATTATCAATTAAATAAAATAGGATAATTTAAAGTTTTTTAATACTGAACTACTTTAAAAACATATATATCTCAAGGGACTTTAAAAAACAAGATTCTTTAAGAAATACAAGTAGAATACAAGTATTTTTAAAAGTTTATATCATAAGCATCTTAAGAAGTATATTCAAGGACAAGGTTTTGTTCTGAAGCACCTAACTTGAAATGTTTTCAGTTATCAAAGTAGAGATATAACAATTCTCTGTGTCAGCTAGTGTATTCATCCTTCCCCCTGCTATCATCTGTAGAGCTGTAAGGCTCTCAGATCTTAAAAGAAAAGAAGTGGGAGACTAGTAGATAATTGGAGAGGAGTCTGCAAAAGAAAGAGGTAGGACGTCCAGAAATGTTGCATGTGACTCAGCAGCCCTGTGAACTTCATCAGACTTCAGCTGAGGGAAACAAGGTACAATGAATATTTTTTCTAAACACAGTATAGGAACTCTGTCTGTAATTTGCCATACATGCATTATTTTGTCTGTACTTGTGCTTCTGACCTCCAAAATTACCTAGTGACTTGTGTAAGGTCAATGATCACATAATAAAGTCAAATAATGAGAACTTTGTTTTCAGAACACTGTTATTAAAAAAATAGTGTTACTTAAATCAGTTAAAACTAGACAATGTAAAAAGCAAATTAGACATATATGAAATATGGAGGAAAATCTGATATACCAAAAACTGTGATTCCTCAACAATAAAAAGAATGTGTTACCAAAATATGTATCATGCTACAAATAACAAGCACTATTCAATGTTAAAGAATTCAAATAAGGAATATACATTGCATAATTTCTACTTTTGTAAAATTTCCAATCCTGGAAAACTTATGGTCATAATAATCAGACAAAATATTGCTTATATGACTAGGTATTAACAGGGTAGGACAAAAAGATCATTCAATAACATGATGGATTATTTTAAAACTGTTTGCCAAACTAAATGAATTATCTCCTCACTTTTTGAAGACTATGACATATATAATTAGTTATAGCCCAAGGAAAAATAACTTCTTAAGAATGAGAAAATTCTTACAAAATTCTGTATGGTAAATTTTAATTGGATAATCTAACCTTATTCTAAAATGTGTGCCTTTGGGACTAGACATCCTAGTACTATGTTTACCTAATGTCTAGGCTCTTGCAAGATAGAGAAGAATTCATTAGCACATAAACCACAATACCTGGTATAGAAGTGTGATACCATAGGAATATGCAAATTCCATAAAATCATGCCCTTTAAATGATTATTTCTTTGATGGGGATATTTTTATTATTATACAAAATAATATAAATCTTATTTGAATTCTACTTCCCCAAAAAATAATGGGGAGAAATAATATAAAAGCACATAGGAATAATTGTTTGTTAAAAAATGAATCCTCATATAGAAAATGGGTACTTCTTCCCATGAAGTTCATGCCACTATTGGGCTAGTGGTATGTCATATCAGACCTGTGTCATGGTAAGTTCACAACTGGGTAAGACTATGATTGCTTTTATCCCCCAATAGCATGTATAGAACATTCCAGCACTATGAAATCTCATCAGTAGGGATGGTACTTCCACATCAGTACCAAATTAATATCTCTGTTCTATGTGATGTTTTTAGCAATAGTGTCTTGATGTCAAGTTCTAGTTTATAGCCAGCAGCATTGAGAATAGCTTTTTGCATTTGTGGTGGTGGTGGGGAGTCTAAGAAATATCATTGGTCAACAACTATAAAAGAATTAAATAAATCCTGTTGATAGGGTATATTTGTTTGTTGTTGTTGTTTGTTGTTATTGTTGTTTGTCTATGGTATCTATTAGTGATATTGTTCTGTATTATATTATAGAGTAATTGTTGGTAATTGTCTTTTAACTGTTTTTATATATATATCTTGCTCTGTGTATGTGTGTGTGAGTGTGTGTGCATGTGTGTGTGTGTGTGAGTGGGCATGTGTGTGTCTATGACTTGACAGGCCACAGAGGCTAGAGGAGAACTCATGACTTTATAGTGCTAAAAGAACATAATATTAAGCTGGTTCCTAATGACTTATTGTTATACCCATAGGTTAGTGCATTTTTTAATACTCCTCACAGAAACTTCTAACACAGATGTAATGCTTTGTCTAAGTGTAGAGAAGAATAGGCTGCTGAATATTAATCCCCAAATTGAACATTTATACTTTACCCTCACCTTCCAAGGTTCAGTGATCATTGTGATAGAATGGTGTCTTTGCTCAATAGTCCAAGGAAGACATTGTATGTCTTTAATTATCATTGCTGAGGTCATAACTAACTTGAATGCAAATGAAAAGTGACTTCCCTGAAGGCTTGGATTGTAGAAATAAGGGAATTTTAATAAAGGACAGTCATCTTAAGATCATATAGAGTCAGACAGCCAACAACAGTTGTATAACACCTATAACAGTCATTGGTCATTGGCACACACACAAATTTGTTTAAATACACATTCGCATGCACACACACACACACACACACACACACACACACACAATAGTACCCCAACCACAACGATAGCCCCAACTACACATGGAAGGACATTGAAAAAAAAAGAATGAAAAAGTAGAAGCCAGATGCTAGAGAGATGGCTCAGTGATTAAGAGCACTGATTGCTCTTTCAAAGTTCCTGAGTTCAAATCCCAGCAACCACATGGTGGCTCACAACCATCCATAATGTGATCTGATGTCCTCTTCCAGTGTGTCTGAAGAAAGTGACATTGTACTCATTTACATAAAAATAAATAAAATAAATCTTTAAAAAATAAAAGTAAAAGTAGAAGCCAGGATGTGGTTGTTCTAATAAAATCTTCTGGCTCTTTCCATAAATTTTAGACCAATTTTAATATTTAGAATCATTTGAACAGACTAAAGTAAATAGGGCCTTGGAGAGAAGTATCCTACAACATTCAATAAATAACATAACTATGACAGACAGCCAACAGCTGTCTACCTAAACCTTGACAGCAGACTACCTAAACCTTGCTGCTGAAGTACTTAGCATTTATACAGATAGTTCAGTAGTAGAGAAAGGGAAATTCTCACATACCTTGAAGAATATTGTATATAGTCTTTTGAATTAATTTTAGTATCCTAAAATGTAATGCAACATTTCTGGTGCTGCATGGTTGAGATGGAGAGTAATGAGCTCGGTATTGAATAGTGTATTAGTGAAGCTAGGGCCTTTTAGGGACTGAAGGGAACTACAGAATCAGCTCAGTGTCATTTTGTCATCTAGCAACAAAAACTGAATTTGGTATATTTGGCAGCTGGGCAAACAGCACTGAATTTCTTACTTTTATGGTAAAAGCTTGCACAGGAAAGCTGAAAGCATAACACAATGACATCTTTCCACAACCACCATTGCTACTACACTCTAATCTGTGTTTCTTAGATTTTTTCTTAGAAAAAAATAAAAACATCTCAAAGAGGGTAGGCATGTATAAAGGGGTATTGTAACATCATTAATGAGAGGTTGCTGTCCCTACTATATATAAGCAACCCCTATTTAATTTCTACTTGATTTGGCAGCCTGTATTCTGGCAAATTAAATGTATCACCTAAAAGTATTATAAATTAGCATAGCTTTAAGTAAGTTAAAGTTTCAGTAGCAACCTCTATTCTACAAGTCATAGCATGTTGGAAAAGATTTATAAGGCTGTGGGCATATGGTATATAACCTCTGATTGGGTAAACAATTTGATTATGAGGCAATCCCAGAGGATAATCAGAAAGAATTTCAATTCCCCTGTAATGGGTAATTATTATTTATAGTTATGACACAGGGTTATATTAAATTTGATATGCTCTGCATAAAATAATTTGGAACCTTTAAAATATGTATTACTGGATTCCCAAGAGAACATTTCAATGACCTATTATTTAAAACTTACTATACAACTAAGGCAGAATAAATTACTGATAGTCAAGATGTTGAAGACATTGGTAAAGCACATATAGTATAAAGAGTTTAAATGAAACCTCAGAAAGGCCCAGAGATGTGTTATTTTACAGATGTTTTTATGAATCAAATTACTAAAACATTTTATTATCCCCTTCATGGTTCAATAATATCATATTATCTGGTTAACACTGCAACAAAAAAATGGAATACAGTATATATCAGGCATCTTTGATTACAGGTACTATCATCAATTTTATTCCTAATATGAGTTTAAGTCATTTCTCTTGATGATATGAAAAACTGCAAAGTTTTACCAAGATACAGAAAACTAAAGGTTTATAATACTTTAGGTGATTTATAAAATTTATAATACTTTTAGGTGATACATTTAATTTGCCAGAATACAGGCTGCCAAATCAAGTAGAAATTAAATAGGAGTTGCTTATATATAGTAAGGACAGCAACCTTCTATGCAATAATCCAGATGGGAAAAAAAGCTGACTTGCATTTGATACAACCTATTGGCCCAATCCTACTGGCTGAGAAAGACAATATAGAACTCACAAAAAGATTCTGTGGGAAAACCCAGTATAAAAATAATGGGATTTAGTAGTAATATAATCTCTCAAGTCCTTTTAATAGAATTTATCTTACATATTCCTGGAATTGGAAAGAAGCCAAATTCTATACCTTTATGTTTCTAGTGTGCAAGGATCAAGAATACCCATTATTATCTCAATCTTATGGAGCAAGGTTCTTAAAGAGAAAAACCAATCTTGATTTCGTGACTCATTCAGTTCCAGAAAAAAACAATAACAAACAAAACTTGTCATCTGATTTTGTAATTATCCACCTAAAACCTGGATATAGAAATGAAAGGGTAGCCAGAAGAATAGGTGCCGCCCACCTGAAGTCCAGTCTCCAACAATGCAGAGAAACCCTGCTCAAAAACATTCCACATACACAGAAAAACCAATGAGGAAACAGAAATCAATGAATAAAACAGATATCCAATAAAGACAAACTCAGAAATTGTTACCTAGAACTCCAATTACCCCAAAACCAAATACCTAGACAGCAACATAAGCAAACAATTCATAATAGCCAAGGAAATATGTCACCTTCATAGCCCAGTTATCTTTCTTTAACAAGTCCTGAATATTCCAAGACAGATGAAACACAAGAAAAATTCTTTAAAACTAACTTTACAAAGATGATAGAAGTCTTTAAAAAAGAGATTAAATCCCTTAAAGACAATGAGGGGAAAAATGGAAGAATGAATAAATTTCTTTTAAAAAGCCAAGAAAGTCAGAGAAAAATGAAACAGTTGAAGGAAATGAATGAAATTGTTCATGATATGAAAATGTAATTAGAAGCAATAAAAGCAGAAAAATCTCAGGAAATTCTGGAAATTGAAAAATCTAGGTGTGTGAAAAGGAACTACAGATGAAGGCTTCAGCAACAAAATACAGTAGTTGGAACACAGAATCTCAGGCATTGAAGATAAAACAGAATAAACACATAGGTCAAAGAAAATGTGAAATCTAAAAATATTCCTGACTCCTAATACTGATTCCATAGTGTCCTGGAAAACTGGGACACTGAAAATTCTAAACCTATGGAATAGAAAGAAAAAGATCCCACCTCATAGGTCTGGAAAATATTTTCAGTAAGATTGAAGGAAAAAAATTGCATAACCTCAAGAAGGATATGCCTATAAAGGTACAACACACATACAGACCACCAAAATAGGACCAAAAAAGAAAGTCCCCTCACCACATAATAACATATTATTATAATATTATAATAATATTAAGAGTACATAATAAAAAGAGTACAGAGAAAGAAAACTAAAAGCTGCAAGGGATAAAAGATCAAGTGACATATAAAAACAGACCTATAAGCATTATAACCAACATCTCAATGGAGACTCTAAAATCCAGAAGGGTCTGGAAAAAAGGTCTATAGACTCTAAAAGACTTCAGAAGCAAGCAAAGACTAGTATGCTCATCAAAACTTTGAATGATTTAATTTGAAAGAATTTAAATTAAGATCAAATCCAAACAAAATTTATCCACAAATTCAGCCCTATAAAAAAATTACTAGAAAGAAAATTCTAACCGAAGGAGGTTAACTATACCCATGAAGAAGCAGGAAATCAATAATATCCTATAAGCCATACCAATAGAAGGGAGAGACATACACACACACACACACACACACACGCACACACACACACACACACACACACACATACACACACCCTATCACCACCACCACCACCACCACTACCACCACCACCACAAACAGCAACAACATTAGAAATTAAGATTCACTGGAAAAGATTTTGCAAGAAAATGAATCTAAGAAGCAAGCTGATGTTATTATTTGATATCTGACAAAGCAGACTTCAAAAAAATTCAATCAAAAAAGATGGGGAAGGACACATCAGGCACAGAAAGGAAAGAGTCCACCAAGAACATCTTAGTACTGACTTTCTAAACTGCAAATTCAAGGGCACCCATGTTTATAAAAAAAGAAACATTACTGAAGATTAAATCTCACAGTGACACTCTCACATTGATAGTGAGAGACTTATGTACTCATTTTTCACTATTAATCAAGATAGATCATTCAGATAAAAACTAACTAGAGAAATATTGTAATTAACATGTCTTATAAGCCAAGTGGATCTAACAGATGAATACAGAAAGCATCTTGTTCAAAGACAAAAGAATCTACCCTTTTCTCAGCACCTCCTGGAACTTTCTCCAAAGTTGACTACATACTTGGTCACAAAGCAAATCTCAATTGATACAAGAGAACTGCAATAAATAGCCCCATCCTTTCAGACTAACATGGATTAAAGCTTGATTTTAACAACAACATAAACAACAGATATTCTATATATGCATGGAAACTAAACTCCATTGAATACTTACTGGGTCAAGACAGAAATAAAGAAATTAAAGACTTGCTAAAATTCAATGAAAATGAATGCATAACACACTCAAACTTATGAGCCACAATGATAGTTCCAAGAGAAAAGTTCATTTAACTAAGTGCCTATATAAAAAAAGTGGGAGGGAGGAGATCTCATACTAGCAACTGAACAGGATACCTAAAAGCTCTAGAACTAAATCAAGCAAGTTCATCAAAGAAAAGTAAATGGCCAGAAATAATCAAACTGAGGGTTGAAATCAATAACATAAAACCAAAGAGAACAATACAAAAAAAATCACCCTAAATGAAATGATGGTACTTGGAGAAAATTAACGAGGTGGATAAAACCTTATCCAAACTAAGAGGAAAAGAATAATATCCAAATTAACCAAATCTGGAGAATATGACAACAGATATCTAGGATCATCAAAGCACTGTTATGTAACACTTTAAAACCTGTACTGTAAAAAATTGAAAAATCTAAAAGAAATGGACAATTTTTTGAGAGATTCCACCTATATCAAAATTCAACAAGTTTCCTAATTTTTTCACTCATTTTTCTTGGTATATTTAATGCTTATCTAGAACATTTGATAGCCTCTGTCACTCATTCTCAACCTATGGATCTTAACCTCTTTTGTAGTCACAGATCAGACATGTACATTAGTTTATAATAGTTGAAACATTACAGTTATGAATTAGCAATAAGCTCTGCCAACATCTTCGCTGCCTGCGAGATCAGAAAGACAGCACCGGGTACTGAGATATCCCAAGTTTAAGATCTCTGAGGGTACAAACCACCAGGGATCTGCCTGACTCCAGGACCTGGGTAGATAGGCGGTTTGTCTGTGTGCCAGCCTGTTGTGGGGCCTGTGCCTAACGTGGTGATGAGCACAGGGAGTGACTCCCTGCCTCCATCCTCGCTGCCTGACAGAGCAGAAGGGCAGCACCAGGTACTGAGATATACTGAGTTTAAGATCTCTGGGGGCGCAAACTGCCAGGTGTCTGCCTGTACCCATGACCTGGGCAGGTAAGCAGTTCATCTATGTGACAGCCTGTCGAGGGGCCTGTGCACTATGTGGGGATCAGCACAGGGAGTGACTTCCTGCTGTCATCTTCACTGCTTGACAGAGGAGAAGGCCAGCACCAGGTACTGAGATATCCTGAGTTTAAGATCTCTGGAGGCACAAACTTCCAGGGATCTGTCTGTGCCCAGTACTTGGGCAGATAGGCGGTTCATCTGTGTGCCAGCTGGTCGTGGGTCCTGTGCCCTATGTGATGATCAGCATTTGGAGTGACTCCCCACCACCATCTTCGCTCCATGACAGAACAGATAGGGAGCACCAGGTTCACTGACACCTCCCAAGTGTAACATTGCTTGGGGCAAGACACAGCAGGGCTCCAATGGCACACAAGAAGAAGGCAGCACATCAGCAATCTGTGCCAGCAAACTCAGTCATCCAGTGTTGTAGAAATAGCCTTATAGGCTCACGGGAGGTTGAAGCACTAGCCAGCTACAACAAGACTAACTAACACCAGTGAGAACTAGATGGCAAAAGGCAAACATAGAAACTTTATTAACTGAAATCAAGGAAATATGGCAGCATCTGAACCCAATTCTCCAACAACAACAAGTCCTGGATACCCCAACACACCAGAAAAACAAGATTTGGATTTAAAATCACCGGTCATGATGCTGCTAGAAGAACACATGAAGGACATAAATAAATCTCTTAAAGAAATTCAGGAGAAAAATGACCAAAAGTTAGAAGCCCTTACAAGGGAAACACAAAAATCATTTAAAGAAATTCAGGAGAATATGAGTCAAAAGATAGAAGCCAATAAGGAGGAAATGCAAAAATTACTTAAAGAAATACAGGAGAACTTTGGTCAATAGGCAGAAGTCATGAAAGACGAAACACAAAAATCTCTTAAAGAATTAGAGGAAAACACAAACAAGGAAGTGAACAAGCTGAGCAAAACCATCCACGATCTAAAAACAGAAGTAGAAACAACTAAGAAATTGTAAAAGGAGACAACTTTGGAGATAGAAAACCTTGGGAAGAAATCAGGGGACAGAGATGCAAATATCAACAACAGAATACAAGAGATAGAAGAAAGAATCTCAGATGCCAAAGATAACATAGAAACCATGGACTCAACAGTCAAAGAAAATGCAAAATGCAAAAAACTTGTAACCTAAAACATCCAGGAAATCCAGGACACAATGAGAAGACCAAACCTAAGGATTATAGGTATAGAAGAGAGTGAAGATTTACAACTTAAAGAGCCAGCAAATATCTTCAGCACAATTATGGAAGAAAAATTCCCTAACCTAAAGAGAGAGATGCCCATGAATATACAAGAAGCCTACAGAAGTCCAAACAGACTGGACCAGAACAGAAATACCTCCTGTCACATAATAACCAAAACTCCATATGTACTAGATAAAGATAGAATACTAAAGGCAGTAAGAGAAAAAGGCCAAGTAGCACATAAAGGAAAACCTATCAGAATTTCACCAGACTTCTCACCAGACCATGAAAGCTAAATGATCCCGGGGAGATCTCATTCAGACTCTAAGAGAACACAAATGCCAGCCAAGACTACTATACCCAGCAAAACTCTCTATCACAATAGATGGAGAAACCAAGATAATCCAAGACAAAACCAAATTTACACTCCAGAAAACCGAACAACCCTATTAAAAAATGGGGTACAGAGTTAAACAAAGAATTCTCACCTGAAGAACTTCGGATGGCGGAGAAGCATCTTAAAAAATGCTCAACTTCATTAGTCATTAGGGAAATGCAAATCAAAACAACCCTAAGATTTCATCTTACACCAGTCAGAATGGCTAAGATTAAAAATTCAGGAGACAGCAGGTGTTGGAGAGGGTGTGGAGAAAGAGGAACACTCCTCCACTGCTGGTGGGGTTGCAAATTGGTACAACCACTCTGGAAATCAGTCTGGCGGTTCCTCCGAAAACTGGGCACCTCACTTCCAGAAGATCCTGCTATACCACTCCTGGGCATATACCCAGAAGACTCCCCACCATGTAATAAGGATACATGCTCTACTATGTTCATAGCAGCCCTATTTATAATTGCCAGATGCTGGAAAGAACCCAGGTATCCCTCAACAGAAGAGTGGATGCAAAAAATGTGGTATATCTACACAATGGAGTACTATTCAGCCATTAGAAACAATGAATTCATGAAATTCTTAGGCAAATGGATGGAGCTAGAGAATATCATACTAAGTGAGGTAACCCAGACTCAAAAGGTGAATCATGGTATGCACTCACTAATGAACTGAAAAGAAGTTAGTCACTCAAATATAAAATTAACATCAAAAATGACAGGAAGCAATAATCACTATTCCTTAATATCTCTTAACATCAATGGACTCAATTCCCCAATAAAAAGACATAGATTAAAGACTGGATACGGAAACAGGACCCTACATTTTGCTGCATACAGGAAACACACCTCAGTATGTAAGACAAAAGCTACCTTATAGTAAAAGGTTGGAAGACAATTCTACAAGCAAATGGTCTCAGGAAACGAGCTGGAGTTGCCATCCTAATATCAGATAAAATTGACTTTTAACCTAAAGTCAAGAAAAGAGATACAGAAGGACACTTCTTGCTGGTCAAAGGAAAAATTCACCAAGAAGAACTCTCAATCCTGACCATCTATGCTCCAAATGCTAGGACACCCTCATTCATAAAAGAAACTTTACTAAAGCTCAAAGCACACATTGCACCTAACACAGTATTTGCGAGTGACTTCAACACCCTACTCTCCTCAATGGACCTCTCAGTAAAACAGAAACTAAACAGAGACACAATGAAACTAATTGAAGCTTTGGATCAATTGGATTTAACAGATATATATAGAGAGAACATTTCATCCCAAAGCAAAAGAATATACCTTCTTCTCAGAACCTCACAGTACATTCTCCAAAATTGATCATATAATTGGTCACAAGACAGACCTCAACAAATATAAGAAGATCAACATAATCCCACTCCTCCACTATGGAGTAAAAGTGGTCTTCAATAGCAACAAAAACAACAGAAAGCCCTCATACACATGGAAACTGCACAATACTCTACTCAATGACACCTTGGTCAAGGAAGAAATAAAGAAAAAAATCAAAGACTGTTTAAAATTTAATGAAAATGAAGGCACAACATACCCAAATCTATGGGACACAATGAAAGCACTGCTAAGAGGAAAACTCATAGTCCTGGGTGCCTCCAAAAAGAAACTGGAGAGAGCATACACCAGATGCTTAATGGCATACCTGAAAGCCCTGGAACAAAAAGAAGCTAATTCACCCAGAAGGAGAAAAAGACAGGAAATTATCAAACTCAGGGCTGAAATCAATCAAGTAGAAACAAAAAAGAACCATACAAAGAATCAACAAAACCAGGAGCTGGTTCTTTGAAAAAAATCAACAAGATAGATAAACCCTTAGCCAGACTAACCAAAGGACACAGAGATAGTATCCAAATTAACAAAATTAGAAATTAAAAGGGAGATATAATGCATTAACTGAGGAAATTCAAAAAATTATCAGATCCTACTACAAAAGCCTGTACTCAAAGAAACTAGAGAATATGGAGGAAATGGACAATTTCTTAGACAGATACCAAATACCAAAATTAAATCAGGATCAAATAGTTCATCTAAACAGTCCCATAACCCATAATGAAATAAAAGGATTAATAGAAAGCCTTCCAACCAAAAAAAAAAAAAGCACAGGACCAGATGGTTTTAGTGCAGAATTCTATCAGATCTTCAAAGAAGACTTAACACCAATACTCTTCAAACTATTCCACGAAATAGAAACAGAAGGAACACTACCCAACTCCTTCTGTAAAGCCACAATTACACTGATACCAAAACCACACAAAGATCCAACAAAGAAAGAGAACTTCAGGCCAATTTCCCTTATGAATATTGATGCAAAAATACTCAATAAAATCCTTACCCACTGAATCCAAGAACACATCAAAATGATCATCCACCATGATCAAGTAGGCTTCATCCCAGGGATGCAGGGATGGTTCAATATATGGAAATCCATCCATGCTATCCACTCCATAAACAAACTCAAAGAAAAAACAAACACATGGTGGTCATTTCATTAGATGCTGAAAAAGCATTTGACAAAATTCAGCATCTTTTCATGGTAAAAGTCTTGGAAAGAACAGGAATTCAAGGCCCATACCTAAACATAGTAAAAGCAATATATAGCAAACCTGTAGCCAACATCAAACTAAATGAAAAGAAACTTGAAGCAATCCCCCTAAAATCAGAGACTAGACAAGGCTGCCCCTCTCTCCATATCTTTCCAATATAGTTCTTGAAGTCCTAGCTAGAGCAATTAGACAACATAAGCAGGACAAAGGAATACATATTAGAAAGAAAGAAGTCAAACTATCACTATGTGCAGATGATATGATAGTAGGCTTAAGTGACCCAAAAAACTCTGCCAGAGAACTCCTACAGCTGATAAACAACTTCAGCAAAGTGGCTGGCTACAAAATCAACTCAAGCAAATCAGTAGCCTTACTATACTGAAAGGATAAGCAGGCTGAGAAAGAAATTAGGGAAATGACACCATTCACAATAGGCACAAACAACATAAAGTATCTTGGTGTGACTCTAACTAAAGAAGTGAATGATCTATATGACAAGAACTTCAGATCTCTGAAGATGGAAATTGAAGAAAACCTCAGAAAATGGAAAAATCCTCCATGCTTGTGGATTGGCAGGGTTAATATAGTTTAAATGGCCATCTTGCCAAAAGCAATTTACATATTCAAGCAATCACCATCAAAATCCCAACTCAGTTGTTCATACAGTTAGAAAGTGCAATTCTCAAATTCATCTGGAATAACAAAAAACCCAGGATAGCTAAAACTATTCTAAACAGTAAAAGAACTTCTGGGAGAATCAGTATCCAAGACCTCAAAAATTACTACAGAGCCATAGTGATAAAAATTTCATGGAATTGGTACAATGACAGGCAAGTGGATCAGTGGAATAGGATTGAAGACCCAGAAATGAACCCCCACATCTATGGTCACTTGATCTTCGACAAAGGAGCTGAAAGCATCCAGGGGATAAAAGATAGCCTTTTCAACAAATAGTGCTGGTTCAATTGGAGGTCAGCATGCAGAAGAATGGGAATTTATCCATCCTTATCTCCTTGTACTAAGCTCAACTCCAAGTGGATCAAGGACCTCCACATAAAACCTGACACACTGAAACTAACAGAAAAGGACCTGAGGAAGACCCTTGAGGTCATGGGCACAAGGGAAAAGTTCCTGAACAGGACACCAATAGCTTATGCTTTAAGATCAAGAATTGACAAACGGGACCTCATAAAATCCCAAAGTTTCTGTAAGGCAAAGGACACTGTCAAAAGGACAAAACAGCAGCCAACAGATTGTGAAAGTATCTTCACCAACCTTAAATCTGACAGAAGGCTAATATCCAATATATACAAAGAACTCAAGAAGTTAGACCCCAGAGAACCAAATAACCCTATCAAAAATGGGGTACAGATCTAAACAAAGAATGTTCACCTGAAGAACTTCAAATGGCTGAGAAGCACCTTAAGAAATGTTCAACATCATTAATCATTAGGGAAATACCAATTAAAACAACCTTGAGATTTCATATCACAACAGTCAGAATGGCTAAGGTCAAAAACTCAGGAGACAGGAGGTATTGGTGAGGATGTAAAGAAAGAGGAACACTTCTCCACTGCTGGTGGGATTGCAAGAT
The DNA here is from genome assembly GCF_947179515.1 of Apodemus sylvaticus. Taxonomy (NCBI): domain Eukaryota; kingdom Metazoa; phylum Chordata; class Mammalia; order Rodentia; family Muridae; genus Apodemus; species Apodemus sylvaticus. The sequence continues at coordinate 20,721,647 of NC_067476.1, forward strand.
GGTACAACCACTTTGGAAATCAGTCTGGAGGTTCTTAAGAAAACTGGACATGACACTTCCGGAAGATCCTGCTATACCACTCCTGTGCCAGAGAAATACCCAGAGAATTTCCTGGCATGCAGTAAGGACACATGGTCCACTATGTTCATAGCAGCCTTATTTATAATAGCCAGAAGCTGGAAAGAACCCAGATGTCCCTCAATGGGGGAATGGATACAGAACATGTGGTATATTTACACAATGGAATACTATTCAGCAATTAAAAACAATGAATTCATGAAATTCTTAGGCAAATAGTTGGAACTGGAAATATCATCCTAGGTGAGGTAACCCAATCACAAAAGAATACACTTGGAATGCAATCACTGATAAGTGGATATTAATTAGCCCAGAAGCTCTGAATTCCCAAGACACAATTAGCATATCAAATGATACCCAAGAAGAGGGAAAGAGAGGGCCCTGGTTCTGAAAAGAGCTGATCCAGCATTTTAGGGAAGTATCAGGACTGCGAAATGGGAGGGCAGTGATTGGGAAATGGGTGGAAGGAAGAGGGCTTATGAGATCGATGGGGAGGGGTAACTGGGAAAGGGGAATGCATTTGGAATGTAAACAACATAGAAAATAAAAAAAAGTATTAGCAATAGAATAATTGTATTTTTACTGGTGACCACAACATAAAGAATTGTTTTAATGGCATAATAAGGAAGGTTGAGAACTACTGGCCTAGAAATATTGATGAAGGGGATTATAGAAGCTCATGCTTCACCACCTATATCAAAGTCATCCAAGTTATTGCAAAATGTATGCTTTTTGTTCACTCACAGCATTATTTTCTAGAGTTGTACTTTATTGTTATAGAAAAGGAAACAGAACTGCTAATACCAGTTCATGGACATGGCAGTTAGTGCAGGTTACATACAGTATTATACTCCACAGTTCACTAAGCTCCTCTTTCTAACACCTTTGTCATATACAATAAGCCCCTAACTACTGTAGTTATTTGCATTATCTCAAGAAACTAAGATTCAAATATATCTTTGAAAATGTGATAGCAGTCTGGGTTGATGAGTTCAGAAAAAGAAGTTGGCTGGCTTTGGAGGAATTTGGTGATTTGTAAAGCAGAAACATCAGAATGCAGGTGCACCAAGGCTAAAAGTTCATTAATGTATCTGAGCTCTGTGAACATGTAGAAAATATCAGAGAAAGTGTAATGAATGAAGAAAAGAAGACGGAAGCACATCAGGAAATGGGGTAGAAACACTTGTAGGCAAAGAAAGAAGTTTTCTGTAAATATTAGTGATGTCTCCCATCTCTTCCTCCTGGAAAAAGACGTAAGATTAACACAGCAAATTTCTACTAAAACACATGATTAATACTATGGACTGAACCTTCTGTTCATCCAGACATTTTCCAGCATAAAAAACTTAAGTGACTGTTACAGATTGTTTTATAATACATTTTTTATTGGATTAGTTTGTGAGGATTACCCTAAGAATACCACAGATTACATGGTTTAAAGAACCCAAATTCTTTCTCATGGTGCTAGAGGCCAAAGGATTGATGTGAGGGATCACTAGATTTCACTGTACAGTCTTTCCTCGGCATCTACAACACTATCCTGTTCCTTTGTCTTCACATGGCCTTTTTCTGTGGTCTGTGTTCTACTCTCCCTTTGTTTAACTCTTCAACTGTCTCACAATACAGTTACATTTAAAAGGAGAACAGGGAAGTAGAGGCCCAAGTCCTCACATAATAACCATCCATGAATATCTTATGAGTCCTCACATAACAACTATTCATGTACATCTCATGAGTTCTCACATAACTACGATCCTTCTATCTCACATTATTTGAACACACATCTATGAGTACATGATACCAAAGTTTAACAAATTTAAATTGTAAAAGAACATTACAAAGAAGAATTTGAAATGCTTGAAAATTACCATTATGCTTACCGACTATCATTCTAAATATAAAAATATCAAACTATACACAAGACTAGTAGTTGAAGCTCCAAGTCCCTTCAGAATTCCAAATCTAGTGGACATCGAAGCAAAGGTCTAGTAAAGTACATTACAAATGCATGCTTCCGGTAACTGATTGTTTAAATAGGGCCATTTCAGACCTTGATGATAATACAAAATACATTAGACATTAAACTCAAATCTGACTTTGAATCATGAAGGAAGGCTTAGAAGGTGAGCCCCAGGACTGTTGTGTTATAAATTTAGCATATGCACCAGTAATATTAACAATCTTATTCTACCAAGATTCTTTGACATATATGAATTTATCAGTCCAAAACTCAAATCCTAAGCAAATGGAATCCTTAGAAATTCTATTTCCTAAGCAAATTTTATGGGCCACTCAAATTTGCAGGAAAAAATGGGTTATTAGGATTTTTCTTTAAAAAAAAAAGAAAAGAAAATGTCTTCTGGCATATGTTGTAGGTCCTGAAAATCAGAGGACACGTGAAGACAAGTTTAGTGTCAGTGGGGTTGCTTGTAGGCTAGGAAAGATAACTGTTCCCTCTGTTCTAGAAACAGTCCTCTTTATATAGCTCATATAATAGCTATATTTAGAAGAGCTTCATACTTTTTATCATTACAATAGATGACTTCCTCATTGAAAATAAGAGCTTAAAATTGGATAAACGTATTTTCAGAGAAATAACAGTTAAATTAATAGAATTTTAATATAATTAAAATATGTGCTAAGATACTTGAAAATGTGATAATTAATAACTGTTTTCCTTATATCATTCAATTTTGGGAGTCCATGAAATATATTGTTATCAACGACATAATTCTGCATGTTTTCTAACCATTATTAATGACTTTTTAATTGACAATATTTGAACAATGTTATTATAATTTTAATCATAAGGTATTGAAGATGGAATTTCTTCATAACCCAAATTCATAAAGAACCTCAAATTTTTTAGAATGATATATCCAACTATGTACTAAAACTATAACATGATGTGAACTATTTGGTAAAGATCACATCATGAGTCTCAAGGCTACTTTGAGGCTAAAGAGGTATTATCAGAATCAATGGGGGCCAGAGATATTCAGAAAACATCCTATGAGGAAAGTCACTCAAAGTGAGACAGATATCATTCTTACCCGACTAGTCATGAGCATTTCTATGATTACTTTGAATTACTTCAATAAATCCAGAAACATAAACAGTATTTACTTATAATTAATGTTTACAAGAACAGACAAATTCCAAATACTTTGTGATTGGAAAGAAATCTTATTTGTAACAGAATGTTTCACTGAGATAAATGTGTGGCTCCTCCTATTCTAAAGTGATTAACTTAAGCCAAAGCTCTTCACAAACCACCTTAGAACACTTAGAGGTTAATGGTGGGTGAGAAGTGGTCAGGCCTGTGTTCACAGCAAGTTCTACAGACAAGTCTGCGTTGTTCTTGGGACTTGTTTTTGAAAACACAGCTTTGGGTGCAGGGATGTCTCTCTTGGGCCAAAGGTTAATGGTCATGTGTGGTTCAAAGTTGCTGGAGAAGCATCCATATCCCACAATCAGGAGGAAACACTATAAACCATTTTTTCTCCTGATATTGGCTCACTTTAATATGGGTAATTTATTGCTGTGGCAAAGGAAGAAAAAAAAACATTTTTTGTTTATTTAATGCGCTGACATGAAGAGAAAACAAAAGTGCTTCTCTTCCATGGCTACAGTTGGGAAGGAAGGCCAGGGATTTGAAAGGGTTTTAATCACAAAATAAAAATAGTCCATAAGATAACAGTTGTGGGAGTCTATAATGTGGACAGTGAAAGATGAATGATCATTGTTTTCATCATAGAAATATATACATGTAATATTTATTGCATTATGTATAGTGAATAATACAATCTACAACTACCAAAGAAACATTTAAAACTAAAAATACATATAATTTTTTGTTCAGTTTGTTTTGTGTTTGGCTAAAGGCAATGGAATGTGATTGCAGAGGAGAGAGAAGGAAAAACTGAATTCTAACTGCCATCTCATTTCCACAACCCAGGAAGTACAATCTAAACAGTCAAAATCTACCCAAGTGTCATGGAATCGATCTGCTAGTCAACATGGTGAGGCATCCTGAGATTCAGTACAGGTGTTTCTTCCAATTATTATGTTTCATATTTGAACATGTCCTCAGACTCTGTGATCTAAACTGCACTGAATTGTTCAGTCCTTAGACACTTCTTTTGCAGGGTTAATCTACATATAGCATCCAGTTATATTTTCTTATCTAGTTTTCTCACCAGGCAATAAGACCTTTAGAATAAGCGGGGAACTGGTTTTATTCTGCTCCAGGATTTGTACCTAGAGAGAGATTTGGCATAGACTGCTGCTACTCAACATGGTCGAAGCAATGAAATTGGCTACTGGATAAGAACACAACACCAATGGGACTAGAGAAACAGATCACTGGTGAAAAGCAGTAGCTGCTATTCCAGAGGAAGAAATTCAGTTTCTAGCACCAACATCAGGCAGTTCAGAACTAACTCTCTATAAAACTCCAGCTCCTGTGGTTCCAATGCCTCTGGCTTCCACAGGTACTGACTGGCACTCAGATGCACATAGGCAAATAAAGACAAACAGAGACATAATTAAAAATAAATCCTAAAAATAAGAAAACAGTATCAATATTATTGATATTCTGTATAGTGCCTTTTAATGGTTTTCAAGACAGGGTGGGTTTCTCTGTGTAATCATTGCTGCCGAGAACTAGTTCTGTAGACCAGGTTTATCTCCAACTTGAAAATTCCCACTGCCATTGCCTCCCAAGTATTGAGAATAATGCATGCACCATCACTGCCCAACTATGTGGTTCTGTTTCGTTTTGTTTTGGTGTTTTCTTGCTAATGACAGTCTAAAAGGAGTAATATAAAACATATTACTTTGAAAACTAAAAACATTAGAAAATAAGTTGTATAAAGAATTGACTCAGGGAGCATATGATGTCTGATTTTATTCATAAAGTTTACATAACCTAATGTAGCTGTAAACATTTATAGATCTAAGTAACTTCATACTTATTCCATGGAATTATTTCAAAAATACTATTTTGTTTTCTAAAAAAGAAGAGCCATTGAACTGCATCAGTAGCAAAGGTGCTTTCTCCCAAGCCTGACAAACTGAGTTCAATCTCTGAGCCCATGTTGAGCAAAGAAGATGACTGAATCTAGCTAATTATACTCTGACTTCTAACTGTATGCCATGAATTGTGTATTGCAAGACAAAATAAATACAAATATTTAATAATTTAATGACTAAAATATAAAAGAATATTAAAACTATTTTAATAAATTAAAGGTCAATATTTAAAGTAACTATCATCTTTAAATTAAAGATAACAGGCATGTCTAATTTGTATAGCTATTATTCAAACTAAAGACAAATATTTGCTTCTATTATATTCTATAGCATGAAAACAAGCTAATTGAATCAGCCATTTAATTAAAAATATAACATCATAAAACATTATTAAACCACCAGTTTAAAGGTGAGATTATTTCTGTTTTTCAAAATATATGTTTCCAAATAAATTGTGACGTACGCAAAAATGAACTGTGATGTGTGTGTGTGTGTAAGAAAGAGACAGAGAGACAGAGAGAGATACACAAAGAAACAGAGAGATAGAGAGACAGAGAGAGGCACACAGAAAGAGACAGAAAGACTGTGCTCATGTATATGCATGTGTTTGAGTTTGAGTATATTAGTGTGTTAATATGTGCACATCCTATTTGAGAACTTCCCTCTTTTGTTTTCCTTCCATTTTTGTTCAACAGCAAGTTTGTTCTCCATATTTTCTTGCTGATATATTCCACTGTTATCTTTTAGCTCCCACCCAGAAACAATTACATTGACACTCTTAATATGAGCCAGATTGTGACCCATTTCTTCACAGTGTCTTTAATTATTGTGCATATATATAACCATTACCTATATAGTTTTAAGAGCATCCTATTTAGCATATTGCATCTGATCCACATATCACAGTCATTCAATGAACAAGACCAAAAACCATATGGTCAGGTAAAATAAACATTAAATCTGTTAGAGAAGATATTGTGATATGTATCTTAGCAATAAAATGTTTAAAATGGGTGTCTGCAAACAAATAACCTTAAGTCTATGTTACAGGACCTTGAGTTGATAAGACTCACTGCCCAGGGTATTAGAAGGCCACATGGTATCTATGTCTAGCCTTAGTTAAGATAATACTATTGGTGAACTTGACAGCAACCTAAATGCCCAAAGAGGCCTATCTGAAAGAAATGACACTGTTACTTTCTCACAATGTACAGGTGGGAGGAAGAGATTTTTTTGATAGTTCCCCATAAGTTGCCTTTATTCTTTCATGTTTATGGTTAGACAAAAAATATCATAAACCAAAAATTATTGCCTTTCTTAAAAGAAGAAAAGCAAAACAAAGAATGTTAAATTATTTCTAAATTAAAATTTAATTTCTAAAAGACGTATTCGTATAATTCTCCTGACCTTATGATCCCACCTTTCTAAATGATCCAGCCCAACACATACAAACACACCTAATTATTTTATTTCAGTAGTATCTAGATTGAAAGATCAGTAAAATCAATCAGGCTTGAGTCATAGACGTAAAATTTCCATGCTTCAAACTCTAATGATAGCCTGAAAATAATCCAGTAGTTAAGTTGTGATTAATTCTCTATTTTGATTATCCTCAGTTTGCACATGTGCACAGGAAAGCCATGATTTCTCCAAACTTGAGTACTTAATTTCTCCCCTCCTGCAGATGAGGATAGGTTATGCTTTCCAGACTGATTGTTATAGGATTTTGTCTGATTTTTTTCTATTTAGTCTATTGCTCTCAAGGCAAGACCATGTTTCTTAATAATAAAGAATGAGAAGAGAAAAGCCTCTGTCGTATCCTTACAACTGGTTGCATATAAGCCTGAGTACTTCTTCTAATACATCTTCTAACATGTCAAGAGAGAGAAAATAAAACATGGAAAAACAGAAAATGAACTGTATTCACCATCAAAGCCTACAACAGCACAGCAACTGTGAATCTTTGGTTGTAAGTGTCTCTTCTAGTCTTTGGACTTCTATGACTGTGTAACAAACAGTTCTAAGAAGGTCGTACCTATAGTGATCAACACAAGACGTGCTCCATAGAGCTGTTCTCTGCTCTGCATGAAGTCAGTGGGCAAAGAAGGTAATCACAAGAAAACTCACTCTAATGCCTCTCTGGGAAGCTAGCACTGGAACAGGAACCTGAGGCCTTCTGTACAGCCCCAGCATTATTCACCCTGCTGGAGACTCTGTTTAGTTGTGCTTCTCGCTCACAGTTAGTCTATAACTTCCTGGCAATGTGCCTCAAGGAAGCAATGTGCTTCTTATAACTATTTTATTTCCCATTTTAAGTGAGGTTCAAGCATCCTCACCTGGGCCTTCATTTTTGTTTAGTTTCTTTGGGTCTGTGGAGTGTAGTGTGGTTATATTTTATGGCTAATATCCAGTTATCAGTGAGTGCATACCATGCATGTCCTTTTGGGTTTAGGTTACCTCACTCAGGATGATATTCCCATGTCCCATCCATTTGCCTGAAAAATTTATGACACTTTTGTTTTTAATAGCTGAGTAGTATTGGATTGTATAGATATAAATTTTATTTATCCATTATTCGGTTGAGGTACATGTAGTAGATTGTTTTGATCTTAGACATTCTGGTGAGTGTAAGGTTGAGACTCAGAGTTGCTTTGATTTGTTAACTCAGGGCATCTCCATGAAATGAAGGAGACCAGTGATAAGGGAGGCACCCAAGAATCAATGGAGGTGATCTCAGCTAGGACTCACAACATTGGAGATATGGAACCTGAAGGGGTTACCTCTTGTAGTGAGGCAAGTATGCTGATGGAGCAATAGAGACACTAACCCACAAACCATTCAAGACAAAACGTTTCCTTTGGACACAAAATGTAAGTACAGGGGATGGAGCGCAATTTGAATTCAGATGGGCAAACACCAATTCATGACACTATTAATGATACACTGTTATACTTGCAGACAGAAGCATGTTGTCCTTTTAGAGGCTCCACAAAACAGATGATTTAGACAGATACAGAGACCCACAGCCAAACTGTGGTTAGAGCATGTGTAATTTTATGAAAGAATAGGAGGATGGGTTGCAAGCCCCGAAGGGAATAGTACCTTCACAGGAAGAACAAGAGAGTCAAACTAACCTGGTCCCTTGGGGTGTCTCAGAATCTGAAACACCTACAAAAGATATACCTAGGATTGTCCAAAAGATATACCTAGGTCCAGACCTAGGCTGGATGTAGGTCTCCTCACACATATGTCGCATATGGGCAGTTTGGTCTTCATATGAGTCCTGAACAACGGGATCCAGGGCTATCCCAAAAATTGTTGTCTTTATGTGGGATATGTTCTAGCTATACTTATTTTGCCTCATTGGATGAGGAAGCACTTATCCTTGCAGAGACTTGAAGTACCAGGGTTGGAGAATACCAGGGGGGCTCCACCAGATCAGAGGAGAAGGGGAGAAAGAAGGATGGGAGGATTGTGGGAGGGAGTGACCAGGAGAGGACAAGGAGTGGGGTGTAAAGTGAATAGTTAAAAAATTAAATTAAATATATTTGTGTGTGTGTGTGTGTGTGTGTGTTTGTGTGTGACAGAGAGAGACAGACAGAGAGAGAGAGAGAGAGAGAGAGAGAGAGCAATTTAGAAACTGAAAAGCTTTTACAACACTTTCCTGTGAAGTCTGTAGCACAGCCTAGCCAGTGGAAGGAACAAGGTGCACCCACATTTGCATGAGCATGAGAAATAGGAGCTAGCAGACTAGTCAGTATGCTATTCTCCCCCACATCTCTCATAAAAACGAATCAGGTGGGAATAGATCTTTTTTGTGGTGGTGTCAAATCTGAAAGCCTGTAAGTCCGCAGTTAAATGAAACATGATTGTCTTTGAAGAGTCCTGAGGCAGCTCATGCACTATTAATATTCTGGAATTATGGAGGACTTCAGAGAATATGTATCTTTGGGTCTGTATAAAGCATTTAAATTTGTAAACAACAACATTTTTTCCCTGTATCTAAGAGTATTTGTGATTGCAAATGCAAGACTATTTTCAAAGTGCACAATTTCTAGGACCTAGGGCAGGTTGATTGTTCCGTCCCATTTAGTCTTTCTGTTCAACAACATAATTATTATCATGGCTCATTTACATTTGGAACACCAGATGTGATAGCATGAGCTGTTAACACATTACTATCACTAGGACTTTTTAAATTCTTTTATTGCTATACTATTAATCCATGTCACAATAATGAAGTATGGCTATATTCTTCTTAGTGATGTATCTGATACCAACCAAGTAATAGTTTTAAAATAATCAGTTACTGGTGGTAAAAAAAAATGTTAATAAGCAAAGTTAATTTGCTTGACGATTTAGAAGACTACATAGATCAATGACAGTGAACACATTGAAATGGGATGTAGAAAGCACATGTAAGGAAATGTACATATGTGCATAGCCACGCACATTTAAATACTATACCTTGCTTCAGCAGTTAGATTTGTCTTGGTACGAGTGATTTCAATATTATTGTTACTAGCCTGTTCATAAAGCATGTTTCTCCCAGCAAAATGGTTTAAGAACACTTTCTGTATGTGAATGATTTTACAATATGGTGAGTTCATTAAGAAAAGCATGCATACCAGCTGGTCCTCATTCTTCTAGTAGACAGATTGCAAGTTGAAACTCAGATTCAAAAGGCTACAGCACAAGGGCACATCTCTTAGCAATGTCAGTCTTGTAACTTAATGGCTAATGTGACAAAAAAATACCTCAAGTGTTTTATTGCTACTCTGTTATTTCACACAAAAGGAAAATGATATAAACATGGCAGGAATTTTCAATTGATTCTGCAAACTCTTGAAATCTAGGTGCAAATATGCAAATATGACATTTATGTGAATAGAGTTTTAAACAATCCTAATGTGTGTGTCTTTGGAAGAAGCTTCTCCTCCTGGTAAGTTGAATCCCAAACACAGCTCTGACCAAAATGTAAACATAATTTTGCCTGCACAATCACCACCTCTGCACATTACTTGACATGGAAATCACCACAAACATTATAGAATAGAAATAAGTATAGCAACAAATGAACTTAAATTTTTAACTCTGAAGAAAAATGAATGCTCAAAAAGTCTTTGGATAGCCATCACACCAAGCAGTGTTTCTCATTTTTGCCATAATTTCTAAGATATTTGGAAATATAATCTTACTTTTAAATTCCATACAAAGTATTCATTTTAACTCCAAGAAAAAAAATAAAGCCTATTTTGAGAAGATAGACTTTCTCTCTTAAGGAAATTAGATTTTGTTTTTTCCAAATTCATCAATGAAAACTATTCCCTATTTAGAGAAAGAATTTTACATTGTATTAAATCTGCTCTGTTTATGAAATTAAAATTTTTTTCTGTCTGAAATATTGCTATTATGATATTTCTAAGCTAAGAATCTCAGAACAATAATTAATAAAGAAAGTACAGCTACTGATAATACTATGGGAGACCCATATTTTCACTACTTAGAAGAGGGCAGAGAATATCATATAGAAACTTTTTTTAATTTAATTAATTTTTTTTACTTATTCAATTACTACACACACACAAAAATCCTTCCCTTCTCTCCATTGCCTTTTCCTCCGATAATTTTTTTTACTCATTCTCTTTATATCCTGCTCACTGCCCCTACCTCCTAGTAACACACACACACACACACACACACACACACACACTCTTTGCCATTTCTCCCTCCCCTTCTCCTCTCAGGTGGGTGGGCCCCATCTTGGTATTTCTCCTCTCCTAGCACTTCAAGTCTCTGTGAGTCTAGGTGCTAGGGAAGAGTTTCTATAACTTATAAATAGAACACTACTAACTTGAATGACAGTAAACAAAAGTGTGATGCTTCTTTACATGTTAATTTGTAAATAATTTTGTTACACAACTGAATCAAATCTTTTTTAAAACAGACTTTGCCTTACAAGCTGTAAGTTTACAGCACACTCTGAGAAAATGGATGTCTTCCAGAGCCTAACATGCACAAACTTCACTCACAACAAAAATTCAACACTAAAGTGGTACACTTGTTAAAACTGATGACTCTGGACTGACAGATCATGACCAGTGCATGATGTATATTCCAGTTCACTACTGGTATTACTCATTTTCTGGGTTTTGACAGCAGGATAAGTGACATAATTTCACTGTTTAGACTGAAACAGAGGGCCTGTCTTGCCCTACATCTGTCAGTATACCACCAATTCATCCCTCTGCGCCAACATTGCTGTCACCTTGTCACAAATGTAATGCCTTTCCTGAATGCATACTTTCCTATTTTCAGAGACTTCATGCATATAAAATATTTTTAAAAATTTGGATTGCAATCAATTAGTATATGATTTTATGGAGAAGGTGGATTGATGACATAATATGTTTTCAAAAAAGGAAATTATGGAACATTATTTTTAATAAATGAGGGTTATATAGGAAATCAAAAAGAGTACTAGAAAATAATTTTAGATTAATTAAAGTTAGGACTTATAACCAAACTGATAAAATGAAGTTTAAATATTTATTTTTTTCCCGATATATATATTTTTTATTCGATAAATTTTTTTATCTACATTTCAAATGATTTCCCCTTTTCTAGTCCCCCACTCCCCGAAAGTCCCGCAAGCCCCCTTCTCTCCCTCTGTCCTCCCACCCACCCCTTCCCACTTTCCCGTTCTGGTTTTGCCACACAATGGAGTACTATTCAGCCATTAGAAACAATGAATTCATGAAATTCTTAGGCAAATGGATGGAGCTAGAGAACATCATACTAAGTGAGGTAACCCTGACTCAAAAGGTGAATCATGGTATGCACTCACTAATAAGTGGATATTAACCTAGAAAACAGGAATACCCAAAACATAATCCACACATCAAATGAGGTACAAGAAGAAAGGAAGAGTGGCCCCTTGTTCTGGAAAGACTCAGTTTAAATATTTCTAAGAAGAAGTCCATAGTTTGACAGTCTATCTTCAATATGATAAAAAATAGTTATAACTCCAAGCTTGCAAACTAACTCCAAAATAAATAGAAGAGGTAGAGTCTTAAAATTAGAGTAATTTATTTTTAAATATATGGAAGAAAACAATGGAGAATACCAGTAAAACCACAGCCTACTGAACAGCTCACAAAGTTATACAAAACTTTAGCTTGATCCACTAAGATAAAATAAAAGAAGACCCAAAATTACTAATCTCAGTTTGGAGCATGAAATATTACACATATTATCTTGTATAAAAAAAAGTGTATTGTATTATGATGGATAGCTGTATTGGCTGAGGCAGGAGGAAGCCAGCCTGAAGACAGAGTAAGATCTCATCTCAAATGACATTTAAAAATATATATAATTACTCCTCAACAAATTAAGAAGAGCACACCACCATTTGCACAAGGGAGCCTAGAGACTCCACAGCCTTCTGTGTATAGCCCACCAGGAGAGAGTGATCTCCCAGCAGTGCTTTCACTTCTGAGCACAGAGGTAAGATCTCCAATTTCTCTCTGGAGGAGACCTGCTAGGAGCACACAGGGCCTAAGGTCAGTGGAACAGTTGAGACAGAAGTCTTCCAGCTGCCATTTGCACCAGGGAGCCCTGGTAAACTCCACAGCCTTCTGGGCACAGGTGGCCAGGAGAGAGATCTCCCAGAAGTGCTTTCACTTTTGAACTCAGAGGAGTAAGGACACAGGCTTACATGCCCACAGGAGGAACAAACTTCAGGCAGACACAATAATACCAACTAGTACCAGAAATACAGATGGGGAAAGGCAAGCCCAAGAAACCTACCAACAGAAACCAAGGCAACATGGCAACATCAGAACCCAGTTTTCCCACCACAGCAAGTCCAGGATACACCAACACACCAGAAAAGCAAGAGTTGGATTTTAAATCATATTTCATGTTGCTTATAGAGAGCTTCAAGAAAGACTTAACTCCCTTTAAAAAAAACACAGGAAAACATCAGTCAAAGGGTAAAAGCCCTTATAGAGGAAACACGAAAATCCATTAAAGAAATAGAGGAGATCATGAGTCAAAAGGCAGAAGCTCTTAAAGAAGAAATACAAAAATACCTTAAAGAATTGCAGGACAACATAAACAATCAAGTGAAGGAACTGAGCAAAATCATCCAGGATCTAAAAGTAGAAGTAGAAACAATAAAGAAAGTACAAGGTGAGACACCTCTGGAGATAGAAAACCTTGGAAAAATTCAGGAGTCATAGATATAAGCATCAACATCAGAATACAAGAGATAGAAGAAAGAATCTCAGGTGCTGAAGATACCATAGAAAACATTGAGTCAACAGTCAAAGAAAATGAAAAATGCATAAAGCTGGTAACCCAAAACATCCAGCAACTCCAGGACACAATAAGAAGACCAAACCTAAGGATTATAGGTATAGAAAAGATTGAGGATTTACATCTTAAAGTCCCAGTAAATATCTTCAACAAAATTGTAGAATAAAACTTCCCTAACCTAGAGAAAGAGATGCCCATGAACATACAAGAAGCCTTCAGAACTCCAAACAAACTGGACCAGAGCAGAAAGTCCTCCCATCATATAATAATTAAAACACCAAATTCACTAAACAAAGAAAGAATATTAAAAGCAGTCTGGGAAAAAGGGCAAGTAACTTATAAAAGCAGACCTATCAGAATCACACCAGACTTCTCACCAGAGATGATGAAAGCTAGAAGATCCTGGGCAGACCTCATACAGACCCTAAGAGAACACAAATACCAGCCCAGGCTACTATACCAAGCAAAGCTCTCAATCATCATAGAGGGAGAAACCAAGATATTTATTCCATGATAAAACCAAATTTATACAATCTGTGTCCACAAATCCATCCCTACAAAGGATAATTGGTGGAAAATGTCAACACAAGGAGAGAAACTCCATCCTAGAAAAAACAAGAAAGTAATCTTTTTCCAACAAATGCAAAAGAAGATACCCACACAAACATAAGAATAACATAAAAAATAAAAGGAAGCAATAATAATTATTCCCTAATATCTCTTAACAACAATGGACTCGACTCCCTAGTAAAAAGACATAGACTAATGAAATATTTCTCATGTAAATCTTCAATTTTATCAGAAAATATTTATAATTCCCCTTTTAATTAATTTAGTACCTTTTATATCTACTATTTTATCTGCAGTATTTTTCATGATAGTCTTAAATTTTAATTTGTCTTTCTATATACTTCCTCTATTTTATCAGAAATGTTTTCAATGTAAATCTTTGATTTTATCACAAATGTTTCTAAGTCCACCTTCAATTGACTTGAAAAAGTTTCTATATGTATCATTTTATATGTAAAATTTTCCATGATATAGTCAATTTTAACGTGTTTGTCTATTTATTTCTTGAATTTTACCAGAAATATTTTTCATGTAAATCTTCAATGTTATCTGAAAATGTTTATAATTCCACATTCAATCAAATTAGAATAATCTTTATGCCTATTATTTTATATTATTTTATCTATATAAGTTCCATGATAATCTTTAATTTAAACATGTTTTTCTATATATTTCTTCAATTTTTTCAGAAATATTTTCCATGTAAATCTTCAAGTTTATCAGAAAATGTTTATAATCCCACTTTCAATCAACTTAGGAATACTTTTATACCTATAATTATATATATAAAGTTTTCCATGATAATCCTCAAATCTAACATGTTTCTCTACATTTTTCTACAATTTTATCAGAAATATTTTCCACATAAATCTTTAATTCTATCATAAAAGGTTTCTATCCCATATTTCAATTAATTTAGCAATGTTTTACATGTCTACCACTTTACTATTTAATTTTCCATGAAAATTGTCAATTTTAACATGTTTATCTGAACTATTTTCCATGTAAATCTTTAATTTTATCATAAAGTATTTTTATTTCCCTTTTCAATAAATAAAAAATTAAAAAAAAAACAAATTAAGAAGAGAGATCTTCCTTGGATTCACAAAGTACATTGACTGGATTAAAAACATTTAAAAACAATGGCTGTATTTTCCCATGTATTCAGAACAAGATGTAACCCTTAACATCATAGAACAAGTGAAGAAGCATTGGTTTACTCCTTAGAGACAGAACAGGGCAAAGATACAATCTCTAGCTGGTTTTATCACCGGCCTTAAAGTCAGTACAATGTGTCAAAAAAGAAAAACAGGAGGAGGAGCAGTCAGTAGAGGTAGAAGAGGAGAAGACTAAGGAGAAGAGGAGGGGGCACAGGAAAGAAAAAAGAGGAAGAATAAAGGAGTGGAGATTTGAAACTACCTCTTGCTCTCTAAGCTAATAAGCTCAGGAAGAGATGTTCAACAAATGCAGGCAATGGAGAATGCACAGTAAACCCATATAATGAGTTACTAACACCTGCTAGGATCTTCACAATCAAATGAGACCATTACACCAGAGAAGATACTGGAACCTCCTTTATCTTCCAGAAGAAATCCAAAATCATTCAACTACTTTAGAAAATAGCTCTTTAAAGTTTTTAAATTGTTACATATGCCCTTTCTCTATGACCTATCAGGCATATTCATACATACATATAGGACCAATAGATGTTAAAACTGATTTACCATACTTTTTCCTATAAATAAATATACCTATTGCCCTTATAGTAGTAAAAAGTAATGCCAAAGCCTACTTTACATCAACTGAAAAAATATATAAATAAAATGTTACCCACATCTACATATTTATTTCACAAAAAAGTTACAAAGCCTGAATGGCTTAAGTCACATGGGTTTTCTGTGAAGATGGTCTCAGAGTAAATAATGGTGAAATTGGACAACTATGAATAGATTCAGAACAGCCGGCATGTACTGTTGGTTGTGGACCAGTTTAAAGAAACAAATTAGAGAATATGTGGGTCCTTACAAAAAAAAAATTGTACAAGAAAAGAAAACTCTACTTTTTAACTTTGCAGATTCATAGCAAACATACCAATAAAGTCAACTTAAATAACCTGAAGGACCAACATTTTTGATAATTGGGCAAGGGTGGCACATGCCTTCAATCCCAGCACTGGCAAGCCAGATACAGGGGGATTTCTGAGAGTTCCAAGCCAGAGAGGGATTCATAGAGAAATTCTTTTTTTTTAATTTATTATTATTTTTATTTTCTATATTCTTTGTTTACATTCCAAATAATTTTTCCTTTCCTGGTTCCCCCTCCACATTATTCCCATAAGCCCTCTTCCCTGTGCCCATTCCCCAATCAACCTCCTCCCACTTCTTTGTCCTGGTAATCCCCTACAATGCTGCATCAAGCCTTTCCAGGACCAGAGACCTCTCCTTCCATCTTCTTGGGAATCATTTGATATGTGAGATATGTCTTGGGTATTCAGAGCTTTTGGGCTAATATCCACTTATCAGTGACTGCACTCCATGTGTTCCTTTGTGAATGAGTTACCTCACTTAGAATGATATTTTCGAGTTCCTAAGAATTTCACGAACTCATTATTTTTAATTGCTGAGTAGTATTCCATTGTGTAAATACACCACCTTTTCTGAATCAATTCCTCCATTGAGGGACATATGGGTTATTTTCAGCTTCTGGCTATTTTAAATAAGGCTGCTATGAACATAGTGGAACATCTGTCCTTAATGCATGTCAGGGAATCCTCTGGGTATATGCCCAGGAGTGGTATAGCAGGGACGTCTGGAAGTGTCATGCCCAGTTTTCTGAAGAATCGCCAGACTGATTTCCAGGGTGGTTGTACCAACCTGTATTCCCACCAGCAGTGGAGAAGTGTTCCTCTTTCTCTACATTCTCACCAACACCTATGTCTCCTGAGTTTTTAATATTAGCTATTCTGACTGATGTGAATTAAAATCTCAGAGTTGTTTTGATTTGCATTTCCCTAATGACTAATGATGTAGAACATTTCTTAAGGTGCTTTTTAGCCATTTGAAGTTCTTCAGGTGAAAATGCTTTGTTTAACTCTGCACCCCATTTTCCAATAGGGATATTTGGTTCTCTGGAGTCTAGCTTCCTGAGTTCTTTGTACATACTAGATATTATTAGCTCACTGTCAGATGTAGGGTTGATGAAAATCTTTTCCCAATTTGTTGGTTGCCGTTTTTTCCTTTTGACAGAATCCTTTGCCTTACAGAAACTTTGCAATTTTATGAGGTTCCATATAACAATTCTTGATCTTAGAGCATAAGCTATTGGTGTTCTGTTCAGGAACTTTTCTCCTGTGCCCATGTCCTCAAAGGTCTTCCTCAGTTTCTTTTCTATTAGTTTCAATGTATCTGGTTTTATGTGGAGGTCCTTGATTCACTCAGAGTTGAACTTAATACAAGGAAATAAGAATGGATCAATTTGCATTCTTCTGCGTGCTGACCTCCAGTTGAATCAGCACCAATTGTTGAAAAGGCTATCTTTTTTTCACTGGATGGTTTCACCCTCTTTGTTGAAGATCAAGTGGCCATAGGTGTGTGGGTTCATTTCTGGATCTTCAATCCTATTCCATTGATCTACCTTCCTGTCACTGTACCAATACCATGCAGTTTTTAACACTATTGCTCTTTAGTACTGCCTGTGGTCCGGGATACCGATTCCTCTTTTACTGTTGAGAATAGTTTTGCTATCCTGGTTGTTTTTGTTATTCCAGATGAATTTGAGAATTGCTCTTTCTAACTATATGAAGAACCGAGTTGGGATTTTGATGGGTATTGCATTGAATCTGTATATTTTTTTTGGCAAGATGGCCATTGTTAATGTATTAATCCTGCCAATCCTGGAGCATGGAAGATTTTTACGTTTTCTGAAGTCTTCTTCGATTTCCTTCTTCAGAGACCTGAAGTTCTTCTGATACAGATCTTTCACTTGTTTGGTTAGAGTCACACCAAGATACTTTATATTGTTTGTGGCTATTGTAAAGGGTGTCATTTCCCTAATTTCTTTTTCAGCCTGCTTATCCTTTGAGTCTAGGAAGGCTACTGATTAGCTTGAGTTGATTTTATAAACAGCCACTTTGCTGAAGTTGTTTATTAGCTGAAGGAGTTCTCTGTTGGAATTTTTTGGGTCACTTAAATATATTACTATATCATCTGCAAATAGTGATAGTTTGACTTCTTCCTTTCCAATTTTTATCCATTTGACCTCCTTATGTTGTCTAATAGCTCTAGCTAGAACTTCAAGTACTATATTGAAAAGACATGGAGAGAGAGGGCAGCCTTGTCTACTCATTGATTTTAGTGGAATTGCTTCAAGTTTCTCTCCATTTAGTTTGATGTTGGCTACCAGTTTGCTGTATATTGCTTTTACTATGTTTATGTATGGGCCTTGAATTCCTATTCTTTCCAAGACTTTTAGCATGACAGGATGCTGAATTTTGTCAAATTCTTTTTCAGCATCTAATGAAATGACCATGTAGTTTTTTTTTCTTTGAGTTTGTTTATGTAGTGGATTGCATTGATGGATTTCTGTATATTAACCCATCCCTGCATCCCTGGGATGAAGCCTTCTTGATCACGATGAATGATCATTTTGATGTATTCTTGGATTCGATTGGCAAGAATTTTATTGAGTATTTTTGCATCGATATTCATAAGGGAAATTGGCTTGAAGTTCTCTTTGTTGGATTTTTGTGTGGTTTTGGTATCAGAATGACTGTGTCTTCATAGTTGAGTAGTGTTCCTTCTGTTTCTGTTTGTGGAATAGTTTGAAGAGTATTGGTGTTAGGTATTCTTTGAAGGTTTGATAGAATTATGCACTAAAACAATCAAACTCTAGGAAATATTACTTACCATATTGGGGTCTACAGAGTGGTTTATAGAAGACTTGAGTTCAGCTTCCAGCATCTATATTGTGGAGATCACTGCTGCCTGTGCATCCAGGTCCAGAGGATTCATCATACTCTTATGGATTCCATTGGTACTTGTATGCACATGCAGGACACACACACATGCACACACACACACACATACACACACATATACACACACACACACACACAAACAGAATTTTAAAATAAAAAGTATTTTAAAGTATATAAAACATACTTTTCTTCTTCTAGCTCATGCTTTTGTTGTTGTTATTGTTTTTTTGTTTTGTTTTTATTTTTTCAAGATAGGATTTTTCTCTGTAGGCCTGACAGTTGTGAAAATCCTTCTGTAAACAAACCTGGCTTCAGATTCAGCCATCTGCCTGTCTTTGTCTCCCATGTGCTGGGATTATAAGCATGTACCACCAGTTCCCAGCATTTATTCATCCATGAATAATGTATTTATAATGGAAATAATATTTGCAAATTATTTATGAAAGGATAGAAAAGTGTCATGTTAGAATATTTAAAAGGAACAAGATAAAATGATATTAGGAAAACAGCAAAGCACTAATGTGCCAAAAACTTAAACTTAATAGTTGTGTACAATGTAGAATAAAAGTATTAGTAGACTCTTTATTTGTTTCTCTTTCATAAGTTTTCAACTGTCCAATAACTTTAATCACATAATTTTAGATGAATATATATTCAAATATAGACTGAATCTGCCCTAAGGAGGTGATGGCTGAAGTAATCATTATTACCTCAC
The DNA here is from genome assembly GCF_947179515.1 of Apodemus sylvaticus. NCBI lineage: Eukaryota > Metazoa > Chordata > Mammalia > Rodentia > Muridae > Apodemus > Apodemus sylvaticus. The sequence goes on from NC_067476.1 coordinate 20,741,338, forward strand.
CAGATTATTTTAATTACTTTAAATGATGATTCCATTGATAAATAGCTGCATTTTTATTGAATCATTATTATTTTGAATTATAAGGCTTCTCTGAGCATTACAAATAATTGGCTATGCAAATATACTCACTAGTATCCTTTTGTTTTATCTCTAAATTAAAATCCAAGCCAAATGAACTACAAGAATCAATTGCTTTACCAAAATAGTATATCTAAAATAGTATATCTGGAAAGTTATAATAATAAATACATTTTAAATATTGCTGTAAATAGAAATCACTAGTCAATTTAAGGATTTCTATTCTCCACTGGTCAGAGTGAGATGCTCTAGAAACAAAATGAAAATTGTAAATGCTTTCACTTGGTATTGATTACCTAACTTTTCAAATTTAGTTAGACTGATATCTATGATAAATATGTAAGTTTGCTCGTTATCTTAATGTCATATATACAAGCAAAAAAAAAAGTACCAGTATCTCACTCTTAGTATTTTGCTGATGAGCAGAGCATATTAATGGACAAAGCCAGTTTAACTCTGATTTTGCTCACATACATAGTAAGAATTATTGATTATAAAAGAGATATTCCTTACCAACAGCCTGTAGGGTACTGGCCCTTGTGCTGTCAGTACTGGAGTATGAGCAGCTGATAATGCAGAAAAGATCCAGATTGTTAACAACCGAAGGTATTATTTTCATCTTGACTGTTTACAATGCCTCACAGATATAGATTCATAAACCATAAGCAATCTCTTCCACTTTCTTATATTTTGACAACCACACTATAGTTTATATTCTTCTTAATTTATTGCTATCACCTTCCATTTACCATTCAGCAAAATGAACAATAAACAAGTAAATTAAGTTGATTTCTAAACTGAAGAAACCAATTTTGTTTTCTCAATAATTCAGTATTTCATGAGGAGATGCTTCAGCAACAGAGAGCAATTGGAGGTAGCATACCCTTCTGGGAACTCTTGCCGAGATGCAGGCATAAAGTATTGGTGATGATTACAGGGTGCTTGGCACTTAGCTCTCTTTGTCTACAAAGCTGAACAAAGGATCTACACTCGATCTTAGCCAAAAGGCCGAGAAGCGATTGAACAAAGGATCTTGAAGTAACATTGGAACTCAATACAAATACAGTTAAAGCTAACTCAGAAGGGTGAGGGAGGTGGGGAGATTAAAAAAAAAAAAGCTTATTCAGCAACATGTAGCCTCTCTTGGTGACAGTGAAACAATTATTCGCACTAGCAATTGTCACACATCTCCATATTCCCAGACAATGATACACACAGATAGTAATTTCTTGAAATCATTTTTCTTAAAGAGCCTCATGTGAGAGTTACAATTAGGATCTGAGTTACTCTATGAAGACTCTTCCAGATTCTGATCCAATTCTGAAAGTGGTAAGACAAAGGTTGCTAGTTTTTATTGAAATAATTTTTCTGAAATAGTAGACAAAAGCAAATTAAGAAAATGTAGGACTTTAAAAGGCTTGGTCCTAATTAAGAATAATAACTTAAATCAAAAGACAGGGAGATGGTGGGCATAAAACATCCATTGCCTGGAATCTATGCTCCTGAGGCCTGTGCAGGGCCTTTTAACCTTCACAGTGCTGGTGTTTGTTTGCACAGATAGAACTTGAGGGACACTCACTGCCATGGACATTTTAGAAAGGCTCCATGTTCTCTACTAACTAGATGCTAATGTGCAACCTGTCAACTGGGACACCCAATGCTAACTTCAGATAGTGAAAATTGTACTCTGGAATGTTGAATTTCCCTTATGTCATGATCAGCACGGCCATGAATCTACTAAGTCAGATTCCCAATGCAGTCCCTTACTGCCTGCTCAGTTCTAACTTTCTCAACACTAAACATTGAAAGATATCTTCAAACTTTTATCAAACTTTCATTTTAACATTGCTGTTTTTTAGAATCCATTCCTTCTTATATATTTCAAGAATTCCTTTATTTGGCTGTTTCAACATGGTATAGTGATACAAATAAGGCTAAAGTTTGGTTTATTTAGAAATATTGTTCATGGTACAATTTTTTATTGCTGAGAAAAAACACATACCAGAATCAAAGAGGAAATGATGGCCTTGGCTCATATTTTCAGGGATTTGGGTCATCCTGGCAGAGGCCACTACACTACATGGCAGAGTAACATGGGACTGGAGCATCTTACTCACACATTGGCAGCAGACTGAAAAGAAAACCTGAGCTCTCACCCTCAACTTTTACCCCTAGTGGACTGGGTCTTCCAGCAAAGTGCTACAGGCCAAAGGTTCCACAACCTTCCAAAACAGTAGCACTTGATCAGGGCCAAATGTTCAACTGTAAACCTTTGGGGACATTCCAGATCCAAACCCTAACAAATGTCACTGATAATATAAAGCACCCACCGGTGTTCAGGCCTTCTGCATAGGAATAATAAACAGAACAACTTCTAATACTGTGATAAGTCATCTTTAGTCCTTAGTGTGTCTCCTGTTTGATCATCAGCTCCTGAAAATTCTAATTTTACATCCCTTCTGTGGGATAATCTGAGTCTAATTACTAGCTTCAAGTAAGTAGAGTCTATCAAATGTGGAAAACAACTTCTGAGACTGAATTATACAAGACTGGCTTTCTTTGGCATTTCTCTCCTCTCCTGTATTCAATAGATGTCATCCTAGCTAGTCTCCTGTTATGAAACCATAGACAGGTATGGAACAAAGATGTTGACCAGAAAAAAACTGATGTTCTATTCAATAGCAAGTGAAGAACTCAATCAAAAAAACAAAAACAAAAAACAAACAAACAAAAAACAGCCACATGGTTGAGATTACAGGCAGTTCGTAGCTAATTGAGCCTTGTTTTAAAATACCAAACTAGCCATTAGGACAGAAGAGCCATTTAAATTGATCCACAGAAATGATCCATTAATAAAGGTTTCTTCTTTTAAGCTGTTAATGTTGTACAAAGACTAATACATAGGCAGAGGGGTCTTTCAGGAATTACTTCCTTCTCCCATTTATAGAGATTATAATGATGATTTCCTTAGATCACCTTTGATATTGCTGTGCCATTTCTCTTCTGCTCCTGTTTGGTAGAAATCCCTTAACTTAACTGTCGCCATTCCTTCAACATCTGCACCCCACAGTTGCCTCTCAGTGACTGAATTGGGAATGACTGACTGAGTGTTGTATAGTATATACTTATTTCACTCATCTTTTAATGCTTCATTTCTTTTCTTTTTTTCATTAGTTTCTGTGTTCTGAAAATTAAACTTGGGTCCTTCCATACACGAGACACGATCTCACACTACAATCTTGATGTAAATCTTAGGAACAAAGTTACAATTCAGAAGTCAGACTTGACCTCATCTTCACACAACAACCACTCTCCCAAAGCTCAATCTTTTCACTAAGATTTCATTCTTAAAGTAAACATACCTCCTGCCCTAAAATATTATTTTAACAAATCAAATAATACCAATACATCAAGTGACATATAATGTAGTAATAATTTTTCAAAATATATTAAGATATGGATTTTGAGATGTTATCTTAATTTCTTCTTTCAAAATTCATTCTTCCTAGTTTCTGATAGGTGGCATACTAGTGTCCATTTCTAAAAATTTTTATTTCAGCTAAGACCTCATTATAAACACATACACGCATGTGCACACACACATAAACCACACTCACTCACGTGCTCATGCATATGCACATGCAAACATGATACACACACAAACATGTGGAATTAATTGGTTGTTTATTCCATTTTTAACTAACTGAATTTATTAATTTGTGCCCTTTGAAAAAATAAGATCAAAATAAAATTAATGATAGATTCATAGCATATAGTTTGAAGTCAATGAAATATTTCCTCTTTTTCTCTTCTAATTAGAGCATCTTTTACTTGATTAAAAATAATGGATAACACCCTCAGAAGCTGCACCATAGCTTTTAGTTTTCTTAAACTAAAAGATGTCAAAAAGACAAATGGACTAATATGTCCTTGGTTTTCTTAAATTGGATAGAGAAAAGAAGCACTTTGGCAAGGCTGAAATTACACAGAACAATGCTTAAATTACCATTGACTGTAAAACAATGAGATTTCCTAGTAGCACTTTACATGTGTGTGTAGTCAGGACAACGATGCTGAGAAGTTAATGATGGCATCAGTGTATTGTATATGTGATAGTGTTTTGGAAACCACTTGAAAAACAAGTTCAAAAGATTAAGCTTTCTTTGAAAAGTCTTTCTTTACTTGTCTATAGTAATGCTCTACATTGAAATGTGGTTGCAAAAGAGCACTACTCAGCCAAATATTGTTATCCAGAAAGCAGGTCAATCCCTACTTCCTACTAATAATTCACTGTGAAATAATATAACCAGAATTTTGATGGTCACAGCTCAGATGTGATGAGAAGGCAAAGAAGTACTGGGAAAACAAAGGTTTATGTTTGTTTAAGAACCTTCCGCAGCTTACTTGGAAGATAGGGCTAGAACCCTTGTCACACGGATTTTCCAAGAACCAGCCAAAGCTGTGTCATGAGAAGTCTTTAATTCCAAAGATTATTCATGTGTTGTTCATCAATATTCAATCAGTGATAAAGAAGATATCAGAGATTACAATTAAGCTTTCAAAAGCTTTTAGCAAGTCCCCATTGTACATTTCTGAGATTTATTTTTAGATTATCATGAGTGAACAAATTCTGATAACTAATAAGTACTGATTTTTTAAATGTTTGTGGATTAGAAATAATCAGAGTATCTAAGATATTTTTAATAACTAGCTTATCTTTCCATGCCTATATGAGGATGATGACAATTTCTTTTGAATAGAATTACAGACATTTTCTTTTCTGGTAATAATATTCTATACCTTGAAGGATTTATTGCATTTTACTATTTACAAAATACTCACATGCATTAAAAATGTAATTGAAGTAAGTTTGAAATGATAACACAAATAGTTTTGCTTCACAGTCATAAGAACACAAAGAAGTAGAGTCTGCTCTAAAAATTTACTTTGTAGCCAAAGAAAACGGTTTTCTTAAAATTGAAAAAAATGGCCTTAAGCAACAGTATTATGTTTATTAAGTTATGCCTATTTCTGACATGAGAAAAATTCTTTCTACAGAAAACAATAACAGAACAGGGAGAGAGACAGAGAAATGAGGGGAGATGGAGGGGGATGGAGAAGAAGGGAGGGGGAAGGAGGGAGGAGGGAGGAGAGAGGGAAGGAGAGATCCTCCCTTGAGATGTATCTACCTGTTCATATACTAAAAGTGTTTAAAAAAAAAACCTGACTTAGTACATAAATCAAATTAATATGTCATATTCAACTGGTACAAATTTATAGAAATAGGATGTGATATCATTGAGTAATACTTGCAATTGTCCAAATTTTGTTTCAACAGTTATAAATATAAGATGGCATAAGTGATACAGTTAGGAAGAAGATACTGATCTCCTATGCAGGGCTCTGACCTGTCTGTCATACATCATTTTAGTTACCTGCAGCACTACAAAGAACTACAGAGAAATCAGAGGCTTCTTTTCTCCTAGCAACAAAATGTCAAAAATGTAAATGGGGGAAGACTAAGAAAACTATTTGTGTAAATAGGAAATACTCAAAGTATAAAGGGTTAGGTATTTCCTCAAGTATTCTCCTATAGTCTTTTCTTAAATAGATGATCTATGCTCTCACAAAAATCTGGTCAAAAATCAAAATGTCCTGTAAAGTCACCCCTCACTAGAAGCATCTCTCAGCCAAGTGACACATTTGTCCATTTCCTGAACCAGCCATGGGGAAGGAGCCAGTGTTTCACACCAGCACAGTAGGTCAGCATATGACTTATCAAAAAGGCACTAAACTATTTCTCACAATGAGTGCAAGAAAAGGACACCCATATCAATGGTCCTCATCTTGTGGTTAAATTAAAGCAGATGTGAAGTGGTATACCTAGTAGATAGTAATCAATATTTGTTGAATTAAATAGGATGACAGATATTAGAACAAAAAAGACTATTAGAAGGAGTACAGGCTTGGAAAGTATAGATAATTCATCATTCTCTGAGGAGAATTCTATTGTTTATTATCACAAAGCCTTGTAAATATTCCCAAAGGGCTAGGAGGTGAAACAGAGTACACCTTACTGAAGAATCACAAAATGGGTGGAGGGATGGATTTTGTTTTGAAGTCTTTTCTTCTGACAAAAATATATCTTTTAAAGCATCAAATGCCATGTTCATTCATTGGGAGGAACGCCACCCAGCAGGCACAGATTTTTCAAAGCTCATTTTTCTCCCTCTAGAATGGGACGTTTCCAGTGAAGAGATAAAAAACTCCTTTGAACATTTTAAATCTAGCCACAGGGTTTTCTTTCTTCACTGGCTAGTCACCTGAAGAGCTTTGTCTGTTGGAAAACAGACCTTTCATTGAAAAATGCTTTAATATTTTTAGGACTAAAGCCAGCACAAATCAAATCTGTTAATCCTTATGAAAGGTACAGGTTTTTAAAATATATCCCTGTAAATTATGGTGATGTAACAATGCCCAAAAATTGCTCTAACTACTAAACAAGCCATTTTCCCTCTATCAGTGATGGGAGCCCCGTGAGAAGAAAAAGTGGTGACCACCTTTTTCCTGTTTTACTTAAAAAAATATATCATTTATCTGAGGTTTTTTATTCATATTTACTTTATGGTGGCAAAAATTCTTGGTACTTTACCTTAGAGAAGAAGAAAATCAGGGCAGTATCCTGTGGATTGACTAAATTGTGTCACAACTCATTCGCATTGGAACAGGAAATTAAACTTATAAAGTCCTGATGTGTGTTACACTTCTTTCATTATACATGGTACCTAAAAGTTTTCACAATTCACCTAGAAATTTCATTAACTTATTAACATGAAGTGAGTTTTACTGACAGCAGCATTCTAGAACTCAAATACAGAACAACTGGGGCAGGACCATGTATGACATTTAGTAGCTGAGCTTGGTATTCTGAGTATCTATTCTCTGCAAAAATGAAGAAGAAGAAGAAGAAGAAGAAGAAGAAGAAGAAGAAGAAGAAGAAGAAGAAGAAGAAGAAGAAGAAGAAGAAGAAGAAGAAGAAGAAGAAGAAGAAGAGAGCAGGAGGAGGAGGAGCAGGAGGAGGAGGAGGAGGAAGAGGAGGAGGAGCAGGAGGAGGAGGAGAAGAAGGTGGTAATTTAGAGGAATTGGTTATTAAATTATTAAGAAAATAAATAGTGGATAAAGACATATACTATCTGTAGGGACAACACTAGAAAAAGTGGTAGCTGTGAAACATATAAACGTTGTTCTGAGAAAATGTAGGTAGAGATTGGCAAGCCAAACAGTATTTGTTATCTCTCTGTATATGGGATAATCCACTTATTTCTATTTCTTCCATTCTGAAGCAAATTCTCTCTGCAAAGTTACAAGTCTTGTATATTGTCTTCAATGATACTACAACTGGAGCACTGAGGCTCATTCTAATTCTAATATATTTCTGAAGGCTGTGAAAATAAAGGCTACTGGACAGTACCTGGAAGCACAAATGTCATGTGAAGTTATTGGAAACAATGACCCTCTCACCCGCACCATTATCTTATTAGTATTTCTTGTATTTGGCTACCCTGGTCTTAGAGACTGCTGTTTCAGAATTACTCACAGATGGTAGTTTTCCTAATGTTTAAGAATCTGCTCCACATAGTGATAGGTGGGTAGTAATATTTACCTTCATTAAAGAAATCATCCCTAAATAGTTCCTGTTGCTCCAAATAATAAATGCCTACTATTCTATACAAAGAGCTGATTAGAAACATAGAATCAGAAAGAGAACAAGTATCTTGCTGCTCATTTTATATGTAAGCACTTGCATGTTGTTTGTTTGATGCAAATATAAAATGTAACCATCATATATATTGTGCCAAATGTTTACATGTACTCTGTAAACATTCCTGCATATATCAGAAATAGGGAAACTGATAGATAGATAGATAGATAGATAGATAGATAGATAGATAGATAGATAGAGACAGACAGACAGACAAACAGACAGACAGACAGACAGGTAGGTAGAGAGATAAAGATAGATAAATACACAGATAGATACTTTGCCTGAAACCAAATTGCTCATAAGTGATTCAGATAGACATTGGAATCTGAGTTCTCCATTGGTAGACTAGGGCGCCTTTAGGCATTAACTGATCTCTGTATTTTGAACCCTCTGTATTGAAAGCCAAGATTAAATTAGTACCTCAATCTGGATTAACAACAAGAGTTGCATTTGTACCTCTTGCTGAGGTCAGAGATAATTATTTCTGAACACTGTGCCTATGTGATCAGTCTAAAAATGTTTTTTAGAAGAAATGGTCTTGTGAAATATTTTTTTAAGAACTCCAGACATTCAGCTTCTTTTTGAAGTGGGTAGAGGTTAATGCAGAAGCTTATATCTGGTCAAAGTGCAAGGTATGTGTACCCACAAGGGTTCAGTTGTACATGGATCATCTAAACTCACTCCCTTGCAGGCAAGGTCCAAGGAACATCAAGAAGAGTGTATGGAGAGAATGGGAGAGCTGACAGTTGAGCAGTAGAGCTGTCAAATGCATGGTTGTTGTTCACATCACCCCACAATACTTGCCGTTAATTGCACTAGATCAAACCATTCAAAATTCAAGCACAAAGTGAGAAGGGTCCGCCAAAGTTCCAACTTTTGCAGAGGAGCCATTAGAAGTTGATGGTTTCTGAAGAAAGTTGAGTTCATTTTGATAAAACCTGGAAGTTTGTAAACTCCCATGTAACAAGGAATATTTGCATACTTAGGAACATATGTGTAGCACTAATAAGATAAAAAAGTGAAGGATATAAATTTGGGATGATGATGGAATTTGCAATACAAGAAGGAGTTGAAGGAGGGTAATCATGGATATATTCTTTCAAAATACATTGTAAAAATGTATGAAACTTTCCAAAAATAAGTAACAAGTATTTTTGAATATTTACTTAACTCAATAGAGAGAATACAGAATTTTATCTGAAACTAATTTTTTCTCTTGGTGAAAAGATACTTCAATACATTTTATGAATATTATATGAAGAATCATTGACTAATAAAAAAGTAGATGTTTATTAACCATGAAGAAAAGTATATTGGATCTTTAAATTTAACCTTTTCAGGGCTTTAAAACTTCAGAGAGTGAATTTAAATGCTACAAAAAATTAGTTTACTCTTAAAAATTTTGTTATTGACTGAATCAGAATATTAATATATTCTTACTTTTAATACTTGTTTCATGGAAATTTGTCATGTATTTTAAAATTCATTAATTAGTTTTTCAAATAATCAAGTATGAAATATCAGCTACCAGGAGACCTTGTTCTAAATTAACATTTTTATATGCATATGAAAGCTTTCATATGGTCAAACATTTTTAGTTTTTCACTCAATGAATTATATAATAAAAATTTAAAACAATCATGTATATAAAAATCCAGATATGTTATACAATGTAAGGTAATAATTCTTCCATAAAAGATAAAGTTGTTTCATCAATGGTGGGTCAAAAATTATAATGTGATTTTGGCAGCATTACCATATTACTCAAACCATTTTTTTGTGAAATTCCCTTTTGCAGAAAGCATTTCTAAAATATGTGAATTTTTGAAGCTGCAAAAATGGCTCAGTGGTTAAGAACACTTACCTATGTGGTAGAGGACCTGGGTTCAGTTTCTAGTACTAGAGTCCATAATCTTACATGTTCCTGTAAATGCAGTTCCAAAGGTCCCAATGTTCTCTTCCTGCTTCATTGGTTATTTCACACACACATGTATATACATACATTCAGGCTCACATACATACACTTACTTAAATGAGGAAAATAATTTTTTTAAACATAGGACATTACAGTCCATGTGATTCCAAGCATTTAGTCTAAGATAACTGTTTTTCAACTTTGTCCTGGATGGAAAGACAAATGCTTTTACTCTCTGCATTCATGGGGTAGATACAGGCAGTTTCTGTGAATTTGAAGCCAGCCTGGTCGAGGTCAGAAAAAAATCCAAACAAAACCCAAAGTAATAATAATAATAATAATAATAGTAGTAGTAGTAGTAGTAGTGGTAATAATAATAATACAGTTAATAATAATAAGGAAAGATAGAAAAAACAGAAAAGTTACCTTTTATCAATTTAAGATTCTCAAAAACTTAAAATGAAAATAAATTATTGCAGCAAGGGAGAAAAATATTACCAGTAGAAATCCATATGCTGATAAACAGAGATTAAATTGTTTTTAAGATTTACCATCTGTATTTTATGTGTATAAGTGTTTTATCTACATATAGGTATACAGCATGTACATGAGGCTGGTTCTTGTGAAGTCATAGAAGATGTCAGATTGCAAGAATCTAGAGTTAGGAAGAATTGTGAGCTGCCATGTGGTTGTTGCAATGGAACCTGGATTGGACTTTTGGTAAGAGCAGCAGGTATTCTTAACCATCTTTTCAGGCTGAAGATTATTTTTAATATTCTAAGAATTCTTTATAAATCAAAGAGCTATTAGCTTCACAATATTAGATAAGCTTACATTACAGAAACACTGGCATTCTGCCTTAGTATTTCAACACCAAACCATGAACTCAGGAACCATGTAACTTAGTTGAGAGGAAAACAAATTTTCTTTTATAACATTAAAATCTTAAGTGTGGAATAATAAATGCAAATCGTAAACAGATGACAAAGACACATTACCATTGATGCTGCATGTGACTTTAGCAGTTACCTGCCCACCACTTGTTGGCTTCAATACATTCAACAGTATTTACCATTAATTTCCTGTGGTTAATTTGTGCCACCCACAGCAGTCTGGTGGTCTCTAGCTACTTTCTTTCATTATTTGCTAAACTACAACTCTAAAAGCAACTCTACTTCCCCACACGTACTGTATTAAAAGTTATAGAAAATGTCTTACTACTGATTATTCATTATGAAACTATTTTCAATGTTACCTCAAGAATTCAGTAGATTGGGGTATTCTATTTGGGGTATATTTATATTTATAACTTGATAGAAGTAAAATATCATTTTATTTATTTGAAGAAACAAAATTATCAATTGTCAGTCATGGTATACAAATGTACTTCTAAATCAAAATTTCTATTTAGGAAAAAAAGGTTTATTTGGTTTCATTTAGAGGGTAGATGAAATATAATTAGAACAATTATTAAAAGACTGAAAAATCATCATTAATTCATTATCAACTTTTCTATACAAGTACAGATTTAATGTTATATTGACATCATGTTTTCTGCATACAAGAGCATTATATGTGAATTAATAATGATATTACTTACCTGCATGAAAATCTATCCCCACAGCAAAAGCGGCCCCTGATATTGGCATCAGAGCATCCACTTTGTCACGTGGCTCAAGAGGGATTCCCCGGACTCCTTCATGAACAGAGTACATAAGAAAAGATTCTATACCTAAATGGAGGAAAGAGAGCTTAAAATGAATACTTCACATAACAATATATTCATGTCATTTCTAGAATATTAATTTATATTTGTGAATGTTTCTTAGCTTCACATACATAGTTGTATAGATATATCCCAGGATTGAAAGGTATATAAGTCAAGGCCCTGAAACTCTTTTGTGAACTGCATTCTCTCAAAGGATTTCATAGATCATAGGTCCCATCTCAGGAGCCAGATGGGGGAAGCTGAAAGGTTCTGTCAGCAGTGCCCTTGGTATGAGAAAATCATTTCCAGAATCTCTGGCCTCATAGAAAAATGTAAGTATGTACTTGCTACTGAAAGTAATGGCTTTAATTGCACAATTACATCACTATTATTGTTGCAGTTGACATTCAGAGTTTTTTGGGAACACAGTCTGCTTCTTAATTCTTTTAGATTCAAATGGACCAAGTAATAAGTTGTTAAATTTTTCCCTTAATACATTATTTCATTAGATATTTTCTTCATTTACATTTCAAATGTTTTCCCATTTCCAGTTCCCCCTTAGGAAACTTCCTTCCCCATCCCTTCTCTCCCTCCCTCTGTGAGGATGCTGCTACATCCACACACCCACTCCAGTCTCCCCATCCTGGCTTTCCCCATTCTGACCATCATAAAAACATATGAACATATAAAGATGTTATTGTAAAATAAGCACATAAATATAATCTAACTACTAGAAGTTTATATACTAACACTTGTACAATTGCTAATATATTGGAAAATACATACTACATTCACACACAGCTAGTATTAAAATAAAATTATCTATATTTATGTATGCTTCTTACTGCTAAATCACAAAACTTGATCTTAGCTAATGCTCTTGTGCCTCAGTTTTATGTTAATTAGGTGATATGGATCCACTTCATCAATTTACAAGGTTGAAAGTAAGTCACGATGTTCCAAGATCCTTTCAACAGAGATTGCCGTTAAATAATAACCATTCCCATATATTATTTCAAATGAAAAAAGTCATAACTCTGGCTTATATATATCTCAAATAGGATAGGGGATTCTTTCAAGATAAAACTGTTTTTTAGGTTTAATTAATTAATTTGTTCATTAATTTATTTATTTTATGTATATGAATACTCTATATACATATACAACTGCTTGTTTGAAGAGGGCATCAGATCATATTATAGATAACCGTGAACTACCATGTAGTTGCTGGGAATTGAACTCAGGATCTCTGGAAGAGCAGCCAGTGTCCCTAACCACCAAGGCATCTCTCCAGCCCCAAAACCTAGTTCTTATTATTGGCTACACAATATAGCTAAATAAACCAATATTTTGTGAACTAACATATCAATTGACTATGAAATGAAAAGAGAGCATGGAATCTTTAAGGTGGTACACAATTCTCTCCCAGAAGTACCCTTATCCATCAAATATGCAAAACTAAAGCTCCAGGTATCAGTGATGTTTTGTCTAAGTAACTGGAAGAAATGAACAGGAGTGTTTTCAAATTGTGCAAATATCCCACCTAAACAAGCACAGTTGCTTACTTCAGTTTTAACAAATTTGAGCTAAATATAGAAGCCAATAAGTTGGTTAAAAGTTTTATTTTTTTCAATTGCCAAAATCTGTTTTTAAAATTACAAACACTTAGGCTGGCCAGACAACTGAGCAAGTAAAGGCACTTGCTACTGAGGCTGAAGAACTGAGCTGAGTTCCCTGGATCCATATGGAGAGCATTCACTCCCACACTTTGTCTTCTGTCCTCTATACCAAGGCTGTGACAAGTTCATTCCAATAAGAAAAGAAAGGAAGAAAGTAACAAAGAAAGGAAGAAAGGATAGAAGAAAGGAAGAAAGGGAGGGAGGAAGGGAGGGAGGGAGGGAAGGAGGGAAGGAGAGAGGGAAGGAAGGGAGGGAGGAAAGAATGAGAAAAAAGAAAGAAAGAGAAAGGAGAGAGGGAGGGAGGAAGAAAGAAAGGAAGGAAGAAAGAAAAGAAGGAAAGAAGGAAGGGAATAAAAATTAGAAATTCTTTTAAAAAAAAGAAGTGTTATTTCAAATATTTCTAACCCATTAAATGTCAGTATGTGCAGCTAAGTGCCATACTATTTTTTGGAATTGATTTTTCCGAAAGTATTTATAACCAAGTCAATAAAAGCCTTGATATCATTGAACTATGTTTCCTTAATGTGAATTCAGCATTTTTACTTACTAGTTTTAACTGCTATTAAGAAAAAAGTAATAAAACTTACTTTGCTTTTGGCTTCCCAGATAATCAGCATTTGCAACATAAACTAAATGATGTTTTAGTCTGAAATAAAATTCTTCCACATGCCTCTTATCCAGAATAACGTGTGTATGTGTGTGTGTGCGTGTGTGTGTGTGTGTGTGTGTGTGTGTGTGTGTGTGTTCGTTCTTGCTATGCTCTTGTTCTTGTTGTTACAATCTTCTTCAAGAAGCAGCAGCTAATCAAGTTTGAAGTTTTAAAGTAAACTTAAAATAATTATTCATCACAATTAAATGTTAAAAGCAGCTAGTAGATATAGGCTGAAAATATTGGTTTGTCTTTTGACTGCTGTTCTGGGTCAATTGGTATAAACAAGGTAACTTCTTTCCCTGAAACTCTTCATAGATTTTGTAAAACAAAACAAAACAAAAAATACTTCTCATTCCTTTCCTGTGCCATGTTTTCTGTACTCTTCCATAAACAGAACAAAGCCCATTGTTAGGTACGAACAGACAGATAAACTGAATGACAGACAGATGGATGGACAGAACAACAGATGGACTGATGCACTAATGGACAGACAGACAGACAGACAGACAGATATACAGAAACTACTGATAGCAGAAACACATGAGAAAACACATGGCAAACTCAAATTTAGGCTCACACTTACTCCAAACTATTGTAAGAGAGAGAGAGTGTCTGTTCAGTCTTTAATGAGGTATCACTGAAATCATTGCCCTAATAAGATAAATTTGCAATTGTCCAGTTAGTATCTGGCAGTACTTGACTTAACTCTCTGTGGAATCTACTGATGGATTCAGTAAGCATAGCACAGTGAAGTTCTTGTGAGTGTATACCTTGGCATGACATGCGGTTCTTCTGGAGATAATATCCAACTGTACACATGCAAGACCTGGTTGTTTCAGATGTTGGTAAACAAAGCTGAGAGCACCCACCATTGTTTATTTGGCAAGAATTGCTGCCTGCAAAGAGGGAAAACAGAACAAATGTCAAAAAAAAGAAAACATAAAGAACAGATTTATTAGGTATCAATCATGAGAACAAATATTAATGATATTTGTTTCTAAATATAGTTTCTGTGTGTTGAATATGACAGCTCAGTCTTCCAAATAAGTTAAAGTGGGAGATTATAATGACATTCAAAACGATAAACTGCCTTCAATGTAATTTCAAAAAGCAAAAAGAAATTGTTTTTTTTTTTCATAAAAACTGTCGTTAACACTTTAATTTCTGGCTTTTGTGTTTTGATTACTGAGACATGTCTAACTAGATAACGTTCAGCCTGACTAGAACCCTTGACTGTCTTACCTCAGCTTCTCAAATAATGCTTTTCAGGGCATATACCATCATGCTCTGCTCTCAGGGTCCTTAAGAATGTTGTAAGATGATAGAGAAATGACAGTGAAATGTTTCCTTTCTGACTCAAATGTAGCCTTACCTCTAAAAGTACAGGTGCATGCATACATGTTATAAATTTAATGTTAAAGGCAAAGAAGTTATTTTCTGTATTCCAATGAACATAATTCTCCTAAAATATGTTTGAAATGCACCCAAAAGAATCATGTAATTTACTCACATATTAATTTTCCTTATTGCTCATTCCTGTATGATGACAATGATAAATACTAGTAAGGTAATCCCAGGTTGCATCCTATACACATCTTTCATTGAGTTCATTAAGCCCAATGGGATAATTAAATCCATAGTATAACATTAACTAATTTACATTCTGCCCTGTAAGTTCGTTAAGTAGCACATTTTTACAACATTTTTATTGATCTAGAACAATGTGCAATGCTACTTAATGGGCGTGAACTCTGCTATAAGGTTCAGTAAATCCAATGATCCTCTCAAAGCATACTGAGACATGTATCAGTACAACTCTACAGGAGATCCCAAATGCCAACCCAATTCATTATTTCTCATCTTCTAAATGCAAGACAGTTGAACACAATTTAATTGTTCAAAAGAATCTGTCACTATACTTATCATTTTTGAAGTGTGAGATGGGTTTCAATTTGAGAGATTGCCTATCAGGAGACTGAACACATTCTCAATCCATTTCTTTACTCATAGCTCAGCAATATTGAATACATTAGAATTACCTTGAAGTTTTAAAGCAATTCTGTGTATCTCTTATGTGAGTTAGAGAAGGTAGATGATTCACCCACCATGTTCTCAAGGTGACTTAATGTTACAGTTCAGATCTCTGGGGTTTTCATCAAAAATGCAACTGCATTAACAAATGTGTAAGAATTCTAAATGGATTATTTTATGAGAAGCATGTTGATACATGTTATGTTAATGCTATTCTTTATACATGTGCTTTACATGTTTTTTTCCGGTTAACGCTAAAGACTGAAGTCAAGGAAGAAATGGACTAATAGAATTTTAACATTATGTTTAAGGAAACAGCACTTCGGGCTGAGGGAGATGAAAAAGTAAGAAAAATAGATCAAGGAAGCAAAGGAACACAGCAAAGTAAGAGAATATGAAAAATTACATTCATAGTAGCAGAAGTATGGAAAAAGTAGAGAACAGAACAGGAATTAATAGAGTGTTGTGCAACTACAATGCAGGCAATAGAGTTGATACTTATTTGTTGATAAATAAAATTCATATATTTTAAGATGCTTGTACAATAACCACATATATTTCACAGGTAAGCTCTGTGAAGAGAAAATATAGACAATAATAATGAAAACAGTCAAATTTAAAGTATTTTCTTTTAGAATATAAAGATGCAAAGAGGGAGTGATTGTCCTAATTTCAAAGTAGTCATTTTTGTACTGATTATGGGACATATGGGGAGGGGGGATCCAGGAAAGAGGAAATCATTTGGAATGTAAACAAAGAATATAGAAAATAAAAATATTAAAAAAGTAATAGTTTAGATTAATGTTTTGTAGTGATATTGATGTTCACAACTCATACTCCAAATGACAAGTGGAGCTGTAAAGTCCATTTGACAAAAAAAAAAAAAAAAAAAAAAAAAACTCAACTCTTCAGTGATCTGTGTCAAAAATGATAAATGAGGCAGTTAATTGTAGTTTGAAATCCAAGTAGGTAATAATGTTAACACCTTAAAGAGCCCTAAATTGCTCATATTTCATTCTAATGAAGCTTTCAAGCCACCGACAGTGATTCTGTTAATGACATTGTCTTTCAAACAGATGGTTTTATCAGCATTTTCCAGTGAGAACAGTGTAGTTGTAGGCTACCACTGTATCCAAGGGTTTAAATTCTCATTGGAGACTTTTGTAGTGCATACATTACCTGGTGCCACCTATAGGGTAAATTCTCCCAGGTAATAGAAGTGTAGCTAACAAGAGTAGAATCAAGAATCACCCATACCCCATCAAACCACTATCTACAAAATTGATAGGCAGCTTTACAAGAAGCGTGTGTTGCTCATGTCTTGAAAAGTCAATGTGATCTTACCTCTAGGCACCTTGTTAGGAATTGCTTCTTCCTCTCCCTCTGTTTCTATGCACTTTCTAAGGCTGTGTTTCAATACATCTCTAAAATATGTTCCTTTGCATACTATACAATGAAATTTATAGTGGTATTGCAAATTTTATAGTTTGTACTTAATAAATTTATATTGAATAGACATGAAAATGACACATTTTATTTAATATGAGTAATTATACATTGTATAGTATAATCTATATGACTTGAATACACATAAATACCTATTTCGTTCCTTATTATATGCTTTTCTGTGCTGGAGATCAAATGCAAGACCTCATAGATGCTAAGCAAACATTCCACCATTGAGTTACCCTTGAAGCTGACATTGTTTATTTAGATATAGAAAATGTTGTTTAATTACTAGCAAAAATATTTGATTATTGTATAAAGTGGGAAGATGAAAATGGAAAGGTGACAATAGAAAATAGGGATGAAAATGAAAATATTCAAAGAAAAATAAAGTATTGGAGAAGGAATGTAGATTTGAGCACAAGAGTCATCTGTGAACTGATGTCATCTCAACAATAAACAGATTTTGATCATCATGTATTATATGTTTAAATAATCTTTTTTTTTTGTTCCAAGAAAAGAAATATTTTCCCTCAACCCCAACAATGAGTCTAGACCAAAATTTCAGTCTTTGAAAGGCATTGCAGGTACCATTGTATTGTGTCTACTGCTGGGTATGTGGCATCAAAGAATGTCACCAGCAAACCCTGATGGTATGAACACTGTACTGTTCTTCTGAAACAGTGGGTATCTTGGTTCCCTCTCTTTGGCATATAGTTCTCTTATTTGGTCTGCATATTGCATATGATGTGGATTAAACATTTTTTTCTTAATGTCCAAATACAGTTTTGGAATTGTCTATAAGAAGAAAAGTATCCTACAATAAGGATTTTCATGGCAGAAACTAAAATAAGGTAGTAATACATGGAAACCGGTTTAAGAAAATGGTATGTGTATGTGGAAATGATTAAAAGAAATAGTGGAGAAGGAAGTAGCTGGAGAATGTCTTAGGAAGTAGTATGGTTACGTGGAGTTTCATTTTCAGAAGAGTATGGACCCTGTAGTAAAGACTTAAAAAAGGCCTAGCAGGTGCTTAGCTGCACTCCTTGAATCTCTAATCTGAATGCCATCTGTGCACTGTGACAAGTGCACCTATGTAAGCCATTAACTAATTCAAGTCCATGTCACAGTCCACCATTTGTAAAAGTGAAACAAAACCACAAATGTTCAAGGCCAAACAACACTGTTTTTCAGGATATGGAATTTGTACCTCAAATGAGTGTATTTGAAGATGTCTGGACTACTTACATAATATGTAAATTTTCATTTCATATTTTCTTATATCTGTAAATTTTGCTCACTGTAACAGATACAATATCAACTAAGTGAAAAATTGAAACACAACAGTCTTACTGTTGTGGGTTTGCACTAATGCTGCTTATTAATGTTAATGTGGGTCCCCCAAAATTGCATGAGATTTGCATGAGACCCCACCCCCAATTGGTTTTGATTGGTAAATAAAGTTGTCCGGAGGTAATGGCTGGGCAGGGAGACAGAGGTAGGAATTTTAGGATTCCCAGGCAAGAGAGACTAAGCACAAAGAGGGAGGAGAACCAAGGACATCCCACCTGAGAAGGTGTGAGACAGGGAGCATAGTCACCATTCAGGAGTCAGGGAAGAGTGATCCCAGAAGGGCTGCCCAACTGGGTCCAGGGCAGCTAAGATAGACTGTAGAGCTTTAGTAAGTAATGACTTGGGAATATTGGACGGTGGCTTAGCTATATGGAGGCTAGGACGTGGACGACATTGAACAGTTCAAAGCCAATCAAAATATAAAGACTGTGTGTCTGTAATTAATTCAGAAACCCGGAACATTGGGCCAGGTAGCCAGGGTTGCAGCTGCCACCTCTTCTGGGTTTGTAACTGAGTAGATTACTTGGGAACTACTGCCCCTTGCCAATGCCTTAAAATTAATGATGAATCTGATGTGAAAATCATTTTTTTCTGCAGTATTCTTTTCAGGATATATTATAGTTCACTCATGCCCAACCTCTGTAACTAAAGGATATAATAGGAACAGGCAATTGTTTAATTGAACAAGCTGTGTGATAGTACTTAAACAGTGTTACAAGTTCATTGCACTGGGACATACCTTGTTGTGCTTCTTTGTCATACACTTTCATGTGAACGACTCCGGAAGTCTTATTTCGTAGGATGCTGGGATTTCTTCCATCTCTTTTGTTACAAGTTCCCAGTTGAGCTAAGTTTTGGTCTGCCCACCAGAGTTTCTTATCTATATAGAAAACAGATTTTTTTCTTTCAGAGTAGATTGTAGTCAACTTACTAATATATATGTATTGAAACAAAACTTTCTGATTCACTTTGTTATATTTCAAATCATTCCTAATCAAACCCTAAAATTACAAATACATTAACAAGGTCTTGCTTATTTTTTGCCCCTCCTTCTAGTTAAGCAAAATTCACTATAAATTCTTTATTTGTTTGTTTTTTCTTCCTTCCTTTCCTCCTTCCTTCCTTTCTCTTCTGTAATTTACAGCTTTTTCATTCCAATTAAAAATAGATATTTTTCATTCACATGATATATCCTGTCTCTATTATGAACAGACTTCTAAAGAATTATGTTAAAATGTACTAAGATAAGAGAAAATATCACATATCAAAATATGGAGAAATCAAACAGAAGTAATAATATAGCCCAAGAAGATGCGCAAGACAGAGACCCACTCAAAGGTATATTCAGGAATTCCATGAGAACATGACTGGGAGCCATAAAAGATATGCATTGGATATATATATTATATATAATATATATCGATAGATAATATATATCTATATGTTAAAATAAAAATAAAAATGAGAGACTTTTAAAATGTTTTTCAGTAAATGTAAAGGTGAAGCCCTGACAAGATTGTGTGATAAAAGACCTACAAAGATGCTATTAAGTTGGTTTTTTTTTTCTCTCAGTTGGCCATCTATTGATCAGCATGTAGCCTACCCTTAAAAGTAGTTTGTTTTCCCAGTGGGAAACCCTTTGAGAAACTCAATTTTAATTTGCAAGTAGTCAAATTGTTATCAATTGAATTTTTTTTAGAATAAATAACCAGGCTAATGATGTTCTTACATAGTAAAATAGTTCCCTATCCTGAAGAAAACATTGTTTTAGATACCCAATAATCCATGTAGATGGGCACCTCCCATCTACAACCTTAGCATCTGAAAATTGAGACAGAATTAGGTAATACTCAGCTACAAGGATTGCTTGGGATACGGGAGATTTTACCTCCAAATAAAAACTAAATAACTATCCTTACAAACTACATGATATGTGAATATGTACAGATGTAGATAAATATTTTGAATTAACATGGTGTGGTGGTTTGAATCAAAGTGGCCTCCATAGATTCATAGATTTAAATATTGGTCATCTGAGAGTGGCACTATTAGGATGTGTGGTCTTGTTGTAGGTGTGGCCTTTTGAGGATGGCTTTGAAGCTTCAAACGCTCAAGTCAGGCCTAGTTGCTGTCTCTTCTGTTTTCCTGCCAATCAATAAGTAGAACTCTCAGCTACCTCTCCAGCCACATGTCTTCCTGTGTGTTACAGTTCCTCCCACCACTATTATTATGGGTTAACATTCTGAAAAAGTAAACCAGCCCTATCTAAATATTTTCCTTTATAGGAAGATCTTATTGTATCTCTTTATAGCAATAGCACTTGACTAAGACAGAAATTAGTCCATGAACTAAGGTATTGCTGTATTGCTGTGTGACATACTTGACCCTGCTTTTTATAGGAGGGGTATGGAGTTTAAATTAGAAAAGCTGTTTAATGATTTAAGAGCCTAAATGGACATACTAGTAGAAGCTGGGAATACAGTGGTGCAGAGAACAATGTTTATTATGATCATGACCTGGTTCAAGGAGCTTCAGAGAAGAATATTAACAAGTGGCCTGCAGATTGTTCTTGTGATATTTTGGTGAAGAATTTGTTTTTTTGCCCTTGTCAAGAAGTCTGCTTGAATCTAAACTGAAGCGTTTAGGATTATTATTACTGGCAGAGGAGATTTCAAAACAACCTAGTATTGACTGTTGTCACATGCTTATTAGTGACCCCTCTTACAAACGTCTATAATAGAAAGGAGCATGCAAGGCAGCATACACACAAATACACACACACACACACAATGTATAGTTTGAAAAGAAAAGGAACATCAGTAAGTGTAATGACATGATGGTAAACCCAGTGTTCCTGGAGATAAACAATTCAAAAGACCTGATCCTAACTGACACAAAGGGAATGGTGAACTCAGGTCAAGACTCCACCCAGTTAAGCTTCCAAACTGTGAAAAGGAATTAAAGAAAGGCATGGGGTTGAGTGTACTGGTGCATTTTTTATTCTCAACACCAGAGAGACAAAGGCAGACAGATCTCAGTATTTGAGATCAGCCTGGTTTATAAAGCAAGATCCAGGACAGCCAAATTATGCAGTAAAGGGAACTATTAAATAGGAAAGCAGGTGAAATGTATTTAAATGAGAAGGTAATGTTCTAGCCTCAGCAAGCAGAGGAATGAATACCTTTGCAACTTTGGTCTCATCATTCTGGCTTTAGATAATACAAGAAATATTTCTCCACACCTAAGAAAAGTCTATTGAGGCCAGTCGCATGTCAGAGGTGTCTCTCTGTGGATACCTAAGGAGGCCATTTTGTGAAACTGTGAAAGTGAAGCCTGGATTTTGTCGAACACCGCAGAGTGTTGAAGATGCCAGAGTTGTATGATATTGTATGGCCAGGGGAGCCATGGAACTGTGGGAAACGGGCCTCAAGAGTGGTTCAAGGTATGTCCAAACTCTAGACATTTCATTCTGAGATTGGAAGGAATAGTATTCCTTTCCCACCTGCCCTGAACCTGCATGTCCAGGTGACTATGCTCTCCCCTTTGTCCCACAGAGCTTGTAGCAAGGTTAAATTTCCTCTTTCCTTATAATGTCAAGTCCAACTGCACCTGGAATTCCTCCTTATGCAAATGAGGCATCTCCAGCACCCTGGCCTCAGTCAATGACATACTCATTCCAAAGCTGCTACTTTGACAAGACCTGTTTTGTGGTCTTGCTTTGGTCCAAAATGGACCCGCCTCAGATGGGTTACACAACCAACCTAATGTGCCACCAGCCAAAGAGCCACCAACCATTTCAGGGACTGGGACCAGACAGAGGACACATGTTCAGAATAGGTCACAAATTTAGACACTATGGTCTGATGGGATAAACAGAAAAAGCAGAAAGTCTAGTAGAGTCAGCATCCTTACTGCTTCCTGATGTTGTGAACTGCTCTGCCCATTTTCCTTCAAATGGACTAGAGCCATGAACAATCATCAGTTTTCAATCATTAAGTTTACTCTACCAGGAATTTGTCATATGGAGGGAAAATCAACACAGATCCAAAAGTAAAGATGTTCCAATAAGTATTTCATCTGTATTTTGCAATAACAATTATCATATTTGTATATCTCTTAAACTGTAAATATATTAAATATATAACGATTCATATTTACAAATATATATACACATAAATACATGTACACACACTCATATATATATATAAATAAATATATATATACACACACACACATATATATATTGCCTATATATGGAAGTTGTTTAGTGTAAGAGCAATTAGAGTCCTAAACTCAGACTAAATGACCACCCTGGAGTCTGTAGTGTCAGAGAACTGGGACGGACCCTGAGTGGAAAATGGGTGGAAATCTATATCAGAGTTTGTAAGATTTGAGCCTAAACTGCCATCATCTGGCCTTGTTTGACTATGCATTGCTGGTTCCATCTAAGGTGAAACCTGTATCTGTCAGAGCAATACACTTGCAGATTTTTCTCCTGTGCTAGTGCTGCTGCTTCTATGACTTGTTAAGCAGACCTCTGAAGCAGCTAGGGACTTTGGGAAACGTGCTAGTTTCTGTCTCAAGAGACAATCACTCAGTGGTTTTTGGCCTTTTGCATCGCATTAAGAATATTTAAAATCTCCTATTACGCTAATGCACAGGTAAGGTTAAGATTCACAACCTTCCTGCTAAATAAGAAGGCTCACTCCTTAATTTACTCATTTAAGGAAGGTGGCATCGAGGCACTTTGAGATATTAAGAGGTTTTGCATTTGGGGAAAATTGCCTAATCTAGTGCTTTCAAGAATGAAGCAATTGATAGATTCTATCTCTATATACAAAGCCTTTTCAGTGTGTTTATTGTAGATGATATGTAAACAATGTCCAACTATGAGAAATATGAGGATACGACCAAGAAACACTAAATACTTACCAATCACTGCTATATGCCAGGTGTTCATTACCAGAATGAAATACTAGTAACAGGCTAACTTTATACAGAAAAAGAGCTTATCTAGTTCAGATATTTAGATTCCACAAAATAGTGCCCTAGCTATATGGTGGAGGTAACTCCTGGTGTGTCATATCATATCAAATAGTGATAAGATTGTACACAGAAGCAAGAAGGGTATAGCTCACAGCACTGCTTGTTTCTCTTGTCACAGTTCTGTTGAAATAATGCAATGGTCCCTAGAGAAGATCTAATATCAGTCTCCAGGGACCAAGGACATCTTCAGCTGTTTTATTTATTAAAGGTTTCAGACAACCTCCTAATACTGCCATCTTAGGGATGGCAGTTTGATCCTTCAGTACAGACAGTTTGAAGGCATCAGAACCAGGGAAAAAGTAAATATTTAAAGTACAATTAAGGAGATTGTTTCAGAAATTTAAACAGATAAAATGAAATAAATTTTCTGGTATATAATTATGATCTAACAAAATAAAAGAAAAACCCAGAAAGTAGCTGATTTTGAAGGAAAATATGTAACAGTTTGTTAAACTACAGAAGGGTCTACAGAACAGATCAAGACTATTATTTATAATTATACTAAGGCCATTGCATTTTTATACTGTCCCTGTTGTGAATCAGAACCGCCCCTCCACCTGGACCATCAGAGCGGCAATATCTGCATACAGCGGCCATCAGCCTGCTAACCATACTGTGAGGGACGGGCTTGCTGTTGTTTCTCTGAAGTCTAATGCCAAGTCTATTTCTGATGCCAGTCAGGAGACTAGAAATTTCTTTTCTTTGCCCTTTCCAAGACTTCTTTCCAGCTTAAAAGAGATAATTTGGATAAAGGTGAAGGTGGCAGAACGGGAATCAGAATTTTGTTTGAAGCTTTGGTGACCTTGAACTGGCAGAGGTTGCCCTAAAATCCTTGCAATTCAAGTGAGTAGCATGCCTCAGAGAGTCTTGAGGGTTGAGTCTGGGGTTACACAGAGCAAAACTTGAGGATTACAGGTCATTTAATTTTCAAGCCGATGGTTTGACTGACTGTGTTGTCAGTGAACCATCATCTGTGTGACGGTAAAGGCAGAATGATATTGAGAAGCTGTGGGGTGCACTAACAGAAACCAGTCAACTCTGAGTCACTGCTTGCCGAAGTATCCAGTAATAAACATTTAAAAAGCAATGCTGTTTACTGAAGACCGAAGATCCTTAAAATATACATAAAGAAAAGGATGATGAAGGTTGGGAGGGAGGGAGTGGAGGGAAAGACCAGATAGCTCAGGTATCAACATCGACAATTCAGATATTTTAATTACATACATTGAAAACACATATACATTTTCTATCACAGTTGTATAAACTAGATTCTGACACATGTGCTTATGTTTTCCCACTTTCTAACACCCGAGTGTCAGGTTAAATTAGAAGTTGGTAGGATTTGCCCTTTCCAAAGGGGAGTCTCCAAGCACTTCTGAATAGCATGGTTTTCTGGACATCATGATTTCATGTGTCCCTTAAGACATAAGGTTGAAATTTAGGTCCAAATGTAAAATATTAAAAAAAAACAACTAGAAACTTAATTTGTCTGTGGAATTTAGAGGTAGGGCTTGGGAGATGATTGAGATTAGATAGACTCCTCCGGTGGAGTCCCCATGAGTGAATTAGGATACCTTTATTAGTAAAGGTGGCCCAAGGGGATATGCATACATTTTTGCCCTTCAGACATTCAATGCTAGTCACTGCTTTGAACATCTTCCACCAAGAGGCTCATCCCCAGATGTGGTCATTTGATTTTACCTCTCCAGATATAAAGCCACAATCAACCTATCTTAATACAAATTAGATTCAGGAGTACTGGCTATGGCAACAGCAAGGAATTAAACTTACAACCATGGATTTTCTAATTCCCTCATTCACTGCTGTATCTACTTGTGCTATACATGTAGCACATGAACAGAGATTTCCAAACTAAACTCAAATATATCTATTTGAGTGTTTTGTAGTTTTTAGGACTAGAACATTTCATCTGGGCTTTTGAGATTAAGTCTATAATAGCATTCATAATTTTATAGTACTTTATATGTCTATCTCTTTGTTTAAAATATAAGATTCATTGGTGATGAGTCTAACATTTCTGTCAGCCACAGATTTCCCGGGGGAACACACCCAAGCTCTCCAGATGCAGGGCTCACAGGGGATTATGTTGTAGAGGTCGGGGTAGCAAACACATTATTATTTACGTTCTTTCGAACATCAGTGAAGTGATAAGTGAGCACACCATAGGAAAAGGAGCATCCCTGTTTTGAACAAAAGGTGGCTGTGGATCATCACACACAGAAATTCTCTTCCTTCCTATTTTCAGCTTTCAAACAGAAGAGTTTCCCCTGTAAAAATAGTCTAAATTTCTCTGGTGAAAATATCCCTCTCTCCCACACAAAGAGAAGAGAATGACTTAGACCCAAGAGTCAGTGCTGAAATGTGTGCACACAAGCAAGCATTTCTTAAATCCCACAGCTTCCTTCAGTTCCTCCCACATATTTCCAAGTCATTTCCTCATTATTTATGTCTTTTGAAATCCCAAACCCCGTTCCTTTGTTAAAATGCAGCATAAGCCCAATTCTAACCATTCGGTTCAGCATCATTTCTTTTCTGTGAGTCCCATGGGTATAAAGTATTTTTAAATTGTCTTTTATTCTGTTCAACTCTCCTCCTTTCTACTGGTTTAATTCACAGCCGACTAGACTCTGAACTTAAGAAGATAGAGCGAAACTTTGGCTCCCATTTCTGTAATACCTGGTCACAGATTTTCTTAAAATTACTGATTTCTTTTCTGGTCACATTTTATTTATTTTCGTTTTGCCTCAGTGAGGAGTGCATTCAAGGCCTCATGCGGACTGCGCATGTGTTCCATCCCTTGCATTTCCATACAGATTTTTCCTCACTACCAGAAATATTCCAGAAGGAAACCTTACACTGTGACAAGCAGATTTCTTTTGTAATAGGGCCCAGATAATTAATCTCAGGAGACTTTGATCATTTTTTTTTAATATTCTGTAGATAACCAGCTTGCCTCCATTTTAGGCTTAAAAAGCCATCTTATAATAAAGACGAACTAGGTTCATGTCAATTTATGGTTATACTTCTGTTTCTCAAAGATTGGGCTATGCCCCACCTGTAATCTTAAGTACAAATTGTTCTATATTGCCTGTAATCATGTCTTTGATTTAGAAGTTATAACCATCTTGCAAGCCTACATTTGTTTCAAAAGAGGTGTTATGGCTATCTTTGTGATGACTACCTGTTTTTATGCCCACCGTGCAAACATATTTATGTCTTAGGAGGGCTTTAGGCCTGACATTTTCTGCTTATGCTCTGCTTTTACCACTCTGCCTATTTCACCCGCCAAATCCCCCATTTAGAAACCTCCTACCCCCAAGTTTCATAAAATACCTTGTATCCTTTACCTCCAATGCTGTACCCTCAGCATTGTATAAATATACCCAAAAAGTGATATATTTATTCACTTGAAATTGAAACCATTTAAAACCATTTAACATTAAAGCGCATCTTAGGAGAAGGCAGTCAATGTACACAAATAAAAACAAGCTTGCTTTAATTGGTTGCTTGTTTTAATTAGTTTGGCCATGATGACTTGGGTTTGCAGGCTTTCTCCTCCCTTCTTTGGGATTAACATTTGGTTCTGAGTTTTAGGAGGCTTTGGTGAGAAGAGGGCCGAGGAGTGCATGCTTTACAAAATCGGATTAAGCAATTGTAACAGAGAAAGAGTTAAAAAATATCATTAGGGATGAAAGCAAGAAAGCTGATGTCTCTGCATATTTTTCAGACAGGAGGGTACAGAATATCATATAATCTATTGACAAAAGCTGGTGACTGGACAGGCAGAATGGCTAACACAAAGCTTAACACTTATAACTCAGAAAGGGCTGCTACATGCAAAATTCCGTGGGCACTGTGCAAATAAGTATTGAACTAGGAACCACCCAGAAGGACATAGTACAAATTTAGATACAAATAATTGAGTAAAATAGCATAGACTATATAAACTTTAAAACAATGTCACATACATGTTTATGAGCATATAAATGTTATATGTATGCTTATAACAAATTAAAAAATAAAATAAATTTGTAATTATATATATTTAAATTACTTGCATTCAATCCTTTTCATTGAATGCTTTCAATAACCAATGAAAATATCTAATTGTTGATTTATTTAGATTGGCCTCAAGCCAGAAGTATGCATAGTTAAGGATGGTTTTGAACCTATATCTTTGCCTCTGTCTTTCAAAGCCAGCTTTTTAAATATTAGCAATTTTTCTTACAGTGATCTACACTGTAATTAGTCATATAATTCTACTTTGTTTTCAATTACACTAAATTTTCTTCACATTGTATTTCTTGATTTTTAAATACCAAATGAGAATGAGAAGCTATCATTTTAGCTACTTTGAACACACTGTATATCATAGGTTTAAATATTTTAAGAATTACATTAAATGGCTGTTCTATCTTGGATAATTTAATACTGTGTCATTATTAAAATATGAATGTATTATAGTTAGTACCCAGCTCTTGACAGTGCCAAATAATTAATATTGTAAAATTTACTGACTAGAAATATATATGATGGTGTAAATATCAATATATAACTAAGAAAAAGGTTAAAGTGTGAATATTGTCGTTAATAAATGATCCTTGGTGCTCCCATTTGCCATGTATCTGTCTATTCCAAATTATTTAATATGATATATTTATTCACTTGAAATTGAAACCATTTAAAATCCCAACATTAGAGCATATTTCAGGAAAAATGATGCCCATTTCAATAACCAGGCATTAAAATATTGTGTTATTGCAACTCAGTACTTTCAAATTGAATAGGAAGGAATTACAGCTCACTACACTGTGTTCTTGAATTGGAAAATAGCTGCCTTTTTGGTAGGCAAGCACCATTCTATAGTGTTTTATTTTGTACTTTATTCCACAATGAATGGGGGTTTACAAATGATTTATAAAGTGAGCAAAACTGTATTTTCCCCCTGAAGAGGAAGTCTCTGCAAGTGTCAGTACTCATCACTCCCAGAGCCCTGCTCTTCTGTCTGGAAATCTACTACATAATGTATTGAGAGTATCAGAAAAAAAAAATACTTGTCTGTAATAAAGACAACAGAATTCTTAGATACTTTCAAAAATAAATTACCCTATTTAAAGATTTCACCCTTCGGTCCAGTCTGTCCTGGAACTCACTGGGCAGCCTAGGTTGTCCTCAACCTCTTAGTTTTCCTTCTATTTCAGCCTCCAGAGGACTGGTATTGCAGGTGTAAGTCACAACTCCATGGGACTTTTGATACCATACAGTGATACAGTTTACTCTGTTATTTACTGCTGAGACAAATACTTGAAAGAAATCAACCTAATGGGAGAAACCATGATGTGGGGAGGGTTGACACTCTTAGATGAGAAGAAACACAACAAAAGGAGTTCTGGGGAAAACAAAACAGTGCTGAAGCAGAGGGAAAAGAGCCTATAGCAGCAGACTGTCTGCTTCAGGTGATTCCTACCTGCCCCTCCCCCCATACTTCTTCCTTAGTTGCTATTTCACAAACCAATTATCTCTTGGAATCACCCTTAAGACACAACCAGCAGGGTGCTTTCCTATGTCCCTGGGCAACCCTCAACCAATCAAGCTGACCTTCAAAATTAACCATGTAGGCTAAATAGAATCCAAGTTTGAATAGAAGTTTTATAATCAGAAATCACACACACACAAATAAAGGAGGGGAGGGGATGATGTTTCAAGATTTAATTTGCATGGAAATGACTTGTGTTAAATTTTAAACCAGAGCCAAACAGCTGAAGTGCCTATTTAACATCAAAGTAGACCTAAAATCCAGATTGCCCTAGCATCTCACAGTCTCTCCCTGTTGCAGGGTATAGCTGGTGTACCCCACCCTCTATCCTAGTTTTCCAGCCTAGGATCTGCCTGCCCTTTCCTCAGAGGCTCTTCCTTTTGCAATCTAGACTTCTTGGTTCCCAGCATTTTTTGTACCTTTGGAGTCCTGGCTGATACAAAGTATTCCCTCTTCTCTATATTCTATTCCCTGTAAGATATGGGCCATCTCAGTCTATTCATGTCCATTCTGGAGTCTCCCAAATGTTTCTGCCTCTAACTGTGCTCTTCTACATATTTATAATAAACTTTCTCCTCCACACAATCAGTCATGTGCTTTCTTTTCTTCTTTGTTTTTCTTTTTCATTCAACTTATAAATATATGAACTTTTCAAAAGAAAGAGAGCATTTTTCCAGGGCTGGTAAGGTAATTTTCCAATAAAATAGGATTAAGAAAAATGGTAGTTTAATTCAATATTTTTATTAGTTTCTATAACTATGCAACTTTTTGTGTCTGGGGAAAAATTTGTCTAGGTGCACTTGTAGGTTGTGTGTGTGTGTGTGTGTGTGTACAGAAATCTATCTTGTCTCTTTCGAAACAGTCTCTCATTAGCCTTGGGTTCTATGGCTCTCTCAACATCCCCAGTGCTGGGATTATAGGGGTGTGCCATGACACACAAAACCCAAACTTTTTATGTGAGTTGTGGAGGTCAAATTTAATATTATACTCTAACACAAAACACTAAATGCTGGGGTATCTCCTTGACCAATGAGCTTCTTATATGTTCTTTGTTTAACAAATAGAAATATAAGACACAATCCACTCTAGATAGTCCACATGATCTCCCCAATGAGGACAGTGATGAGAGAACACCACCTTTCAAAGCCATTTTTTCTCAAATTAAAATGTTAGTGTACCACAAGTGTTGTTTGTCTTATCACTTATCATTTCCTTAATTAATCTGTCCTTATGAAATAAATTATGGATCATCTATATGTAGATGTATTCTGACTTTTCTTCCAAATGCAACATCTTTAAGAATCCATTCAAAATGAGTACTCTCAAGGCTGTTCCTTGAATCTTGCGTATATTTAATATATTTGCAATTTGAAACTCTATAGAAAACTATAACTTAAACATCTGGGTGCATACTACGTTGAAAGTTACATGGATTTATTGCCTTCTTCCCTCTCTAATACTCAAGATGCGACCAAGGGGGATATGGTTTAAACATGAAGTAATGTTAATTAAAGTTGAAATGATAGAGATAATTTAAACTGTGTAATGTTTAACTTTAGTTTTTAATTTATATATATATTGTAACTGTGTGTGTATGGTATATAATATGTATACATGCTTTATTAATGTGCAGAAATTATTAGACAGTTTCTATTTTGTTCTCTCCTTCCAACATTGTCTGTTCATCAGGCTTCTGCACCACGTGCTTTATCCACTGAGCCATCCTATCAGTTCTAATGTTCTAAGAATAGACTATATGGTATTGATATTTAGGAAAAGGGAAAAAACACAGGGTATTTT
The DNA here is from genome assembly GCF_947179515.1 of Apodemus sylvaticus. Lineage (NCBI taxonomy): Eukaryota > Metazoa > Chordata > Mammalia > Rodentia > Muridae > Apodemus > Apodemus sylvaticus. The sequence goes on from NC_067476.1 coordinate 20,772,368, forward strand.
TAAAAACTTCTAAGTAAAGGCCCAGACATACCAAGAGAATCTTATGATTAATGTCTTCTAGTCAACCACAGAGAAAAATGTAAGAGTTTGCTGTTTATCTTTAGTTTGAATGACTATTATCCAGGAAATTATGATGTAATTTGTGCATCCTGTTTTTTTTTCTTTCAATGAGTTGGCACTTATAGCATATGAGCAAGCATCTTATATAGGATTCCTTGATTTTTAAAATCAAATGATTTGTAAAAAGTCATTCTCCATCTCTGATTGAAAGGGGGTTCTAATAATATTACAGTAGTATTCTCCTCATCTGTGGTTCATCTGCTGTAGTCTAAAAATAGTAAGTGAAAATCTACAAATAAATTATTTGTGTCGTGTATATTGGGTGTTATTCTGAATGCATATAATTTCAAAAGTTGATTTTCCTAGTCAAGCTACAAGCCCCAGCTTGGTCTCCACATTGTACATGCTTCCTGTCCACTAGACACTTAGAAACCCTATGGAGGATCAGATTAATTGTCTAGTTTAAGTCTAAAGACTCTTACTTTACTTAATAGTGATCTCATCATACAGACTAGTGGGCACCACAACTCTAATATGCCAAGAGATCATCAACCACTTCTGCTAAGTTAGCTGCAAGTTCTCCACTTAATGGGGAAGTAGAAATGATTACATACTGTAAGATATAACGATGAGATATTCAAAGCATAAGTCTAGTTGAGAGCTTTTGAAGAAAAAGAGGCATAAGTGTTGGCTTTGTTATCATATTCAGGTAGCAAAATATCAACAAAATGCCTAATAAACCATTCACCTCACTTCATTCTATCCTGCAAGGTGTGCAGTATCTCCAACCATCAAAAAAGGATGGAGAGAGCAGTAAACCATTCTGAGAGACAATCTTTATTTACATCAGTGCATAGAGTACACTTGTGGTATTTTACTAATAACTATTGTTATTAATCTTAACTCAAGCTAATTAGTAAACTAAACTTTACTCTGAGTATGTATTCATAAGAAAACTAAATTACAGTATATATGGGACATGTTTTTACTAGACCTTTTAGGAATTGAATTTTGGAAAGTTTCCATGAGGACATAAAAAGGATTAATCTTGTTCAAAAATGTGTTGTAAATAATATCCTGCATTTTTTCCATTCTAAATATTTACCATTTCTGCTGCAAATCAAAATGGAGACACTAAGTCATTTATAACAACGGTTGCCATATCTCAAGAATGCCTAATCACATCTGTTTGTTTAATAGTCCAAACATCGAACCATATAAATATTCATTATGAAAATGACTCCTGATGGTTCCCATTCAGCAGCTCACATGGGGAGATCACAACTTAAATCTTAGGAATGCTAAAGCTGATTGATTATATATGTTAATGGCAATATTCTCTGGTCACCAATTATCATTTCATTACAAAAAAGCACCATGATGTGGCCTGCATCTTGTATTTATCTAGGCTTCTAGTCAATTAGCATTAAGAACAGCAACATGTCAGAACACAGCTTTTTAAGGTGACTAAAATTGCTAGAAAAATATCACATATAGTCCTTTAGAGATTTCTCATAGACTTTTAATGTAAATTTTGATGGGCTATTACTTTTTATTAATGCTGGTTGAGTACTTAGGGAAGACAACTATGCACTATACTTAGTGCTGGGCAAATTGCCTGAATATACATCATATATTACTGTTACATTAATGAATAGTGTTATGGCAATTAGAAGACTTATGTCTTAGAAAATGTAGGTAAATGTGTTTGAAACTCCTTGAGCTAAGTAACATTGCTCAGAGTATACTACAGAGAAACATCAACCATGATTTAAAAACAAAAATCGCTGAAAATGCATAGTGCAATTATAGTGAGTTTAAAACAGGATGTATTTTGCCAAACATGGTGTCCCACACCTTTAATCTCAGCATTCAGGAGGCAAGGGCAGGGGGATCTCTGAGTTTGAGGCCAGCCTGGTCTACAGAGTTGGTTTCAGAAGAGCCATGGCTACATAGAGACAACTGTCTCCTAAAAACACAAGCAAACAAACACAAGTAGTCTCCATATCAAGTCCCAAATGGATATGCAATTTGAGATTCAAGTATAGCAACTACACCACTGTATCTTTGACGAAAACTTTCTGTGATAAATCATCTTAAATTCCACAGAATCTATTTAAATGCTATGGCTAATTGTTGAGAAATAATTTGCATATTTTAGAATATGTTTACAAGACTCAGCTGGGTACCCATATAGTAATAATTACACAAAGGCTTAATATAATTTCAAATGGTATTTCATATATTTATTCCAGAAATAAGCAGCAACTGGAATTATACTTCTTGCTTTGAAGGCTTAATTTCAATAACTTCATGGTCCTTTGTTTCATATCCTATGCATATTTTCTGCTCAGTGATGTGTCTCAATACATGACTTCTGAAATTCAATCAAGAATGTGTATCCCCAAACACTAATCTATATAAATAAACTATATAAATAAATTTATATGGTTTCATCTGGTGAAATAATATTCCATAAACACAGATATTCAACTCAAATTTAGAAAAGGTGAAGTTAAAATAACAAGCTTAACATATCAAATGGTGCCCAAGAAGAAGGATGGAGTGGCCCCCAGTCCTAGAAAGGTTCAGTGCAGCAGTGTTGGGGAATACCAGGACAGGGAAGGGGTGGATTGGGGAACAGGGGGAGGGAAGAAGGCTAATGGGACTTTCAGGGAGGGGGAATTCAGGAAAGGGAAAATCACTTGAAATATGCATAAAGAATATATTGAATAAAAAAATAGTTAAAGGAGAAAAAAATAGCAAGCTTAGCGTTTACTAAAGCCATTTATTTTCCAAGTAAGTACAATTCATTTCTTCATCTTCTGGGCTTTTGGTCTATTATTTACATATGCTTGAAATATAAAGTCTTGAAATGCTTACTTTAACTACGAATCTTCCCTTGTTCTTATTGGAAAGGTAAACTTGTAACAACTTTGAGTATAGCAGATGAGAAATAAGGGAAGCTTGGCACAGAAGTAACTTCAGGAAACAAGCTGGAGTAGCCATTTTAATATCAGATAAAATTGACTTTCAACCCAAAGTCATCAAAAGGGACCCTGAGGGACACTTCTTGCTGGTCAAAGGAAAAATACAAAAAGAAGAACTGTCAATCCTGAACATCTATGCCCCAAATGCAAGGGCACCCACTTTCGTAAAAGAAACTTTATTAAAACTAAAAGCACACATTGCACCTAACACAATAATTGTGGGTGACTTCAACACTGCACTTTCCTCAATGGACCGATCAGGAAAACAGAAACTAAACAGGGACACAATGAAACTAATTGAAGCTTTGGACCAATTAGATTTAACAGATATATATAGAACATTCTATCCTAAAACAAAAGAATATACCTTTTTCTCAGCACCTCATGGTACCTTCTCCAAAATCGACCATATAATTGGTCACAAGACAGACCTAAACAAATATAAGAAGATAGAACTAATCCCATGCCTCCTATCTGATCACTATAGAGTAAAAGTGATCTTCAATAGCAACAGAAACAACAGAAAACCCACATACACGTGGAAACTGAACAATACTCTACTCAGTGATAACTTGGTCAAGGAAGAAATAAAGAAAGAAATTAAAGACTTTTTAGAACATAATGAAAATGAAAACACAACATACCCAAATCTATGGGACACAATGAAAGCAGTGCTAAGAGGAAAACTCATAGCCCTGAGTGCCTCCAAAAAGAAAATGGAGAGAGCATACATTACCAGCTTAATGACACACCTGAAAGCCCTAGAACAAAAAGAAGCTATTTCGCCCAGGAGGAGTAGAAGGCAGGAAATCATCAAACTCAGGGCCGAAATCAATCAAGTAGAAACAAAGAGAACCATATAAAAAATCAACAAAACCAGGAGCTGGTTCTTTGAGAAAATCAACAAGATAGATAAACCCTTAGCCAGACTGACCAAAGGGCACAGAGAAAGTATCCAAATTAACAAACTTAGAAATGAAAAGGGAGATATAACAACGGAAACTGAGGAAATCCAAAGAATCATCAGATCCTACTACAAGAGCCTGTACTCAACACAACTGGAGAATCTGGAGGAAATGGACAATTTCCTTGACAGATACCAAATACCAAAATTAAATCAGGACCAACTAGACTATCTAAACAGTCCCATAATGCCTAAAGAAATAGAAGGAGTCATAGAAAGTCTTCCAACCAAAAAAAGCACAGGACCAGATGGCTTCAGTGCAGAGTTCTACCAGACCTTCAAAGAAGAGTTAACACCAATACTCTTCAAACTATTCCACAAAATAGAAACAGAAGGAACACTACCCAATTCCTTCTACGAAGCCACAATTATGCTGATACCAAAGCCACAAAAAGATCCAACAAAGAAAGAGAACTTCAGACCAATTTCCCTTATGAACATCGATGCAAAAATACTCAATAAAATTCTTGCCAACCGAATCCAAGAACACATCAAAACGATCATCCACCATGATCAAGTAGGCTTTATCCCGGGAATGCAGGGTTGGTTCAATATACGGAAATCCATCAATACAATCCACTACATAAACAAACTCAAAGAACAAAACCACATGGTCATTTCATTGGATGCTGAAAAAGCATTTGACAAAATTCAGCATCCCTTCATGCTTAAAGTCTTGGAGAGAACAGGAATTCAAGGCCCATACCTAAAAATAGTAAAAGCAATATACAGCAAACCGGTAGCCAGCATCAAACTAAATGGAGAGAAACTTGAAGCAATCCCACTGAAATCAGGGACCAGACAAGGCTGCCCCCTTTCTCCTTATCTTTTCAATATTGTACTTGAGGTACTAACTCGGGCAATTCGACAACATAAGGAGGTCAAAGGGATACAAATTGGAAAGGAAGAAGTCAAACTATCATTATTTGCAGACGACATGATCGTCTACCTAAGTGACCCAAAGAACTCCACTAGAGAGCTCCTACAGCTGATAAACAACTTCAGCAAAGTGGCAGGTTATAAAATCAACTCCAGCAAATCAGTGGCTTTCCTATACTCAAAGGATAAGCAGGCTGAGAAAGAAATTAGGGAAATGACCCCCTTCACAATAGCCACAAACAGTATAAAGTATCTTGGGGTGACTCTTACCAAACATGTGAAAGATCTATATGACAAGAACTTCAAGACTCTGAAGAAGGAAATGGAAGAAGACCTCAAAAAATGGGAAAACCTCCCATGCTCATGGATCGGTAGAATCAATATAGTTAAAATGGCCATTTTGCCTAAAGCACTATACAGATTCAATGCAATACCCATCAAAATCCCAACTCAATTCTTCACAGAGTTAGAAAGAGCAATTATCAAATTCATCTGGAACAACAAAAAACCCAGGATAGCTAAAACTATTCTCAGTAACAAAATAACTTCATGATTAAAAATCAAACTGCATTCCCAGGGGCAACTGTGGAGCCTTCCCTTTAACTTGTTCTTCTCAATCTTGTTGACTAAAATCTCCCTTTCAGCAGGTCTCTGAAAGCATGTGAAACATTTCATGTTTTTAAAGTTGTAGAGAAAAAAAAGCAAGGTCTGTGCTGGAAGCATATTCAAGCAAAACAAACATTGGTGTTCTTTTCAAAACAATAAACTGTTAGAAACAAGGTTAGGGGGCCACTGAGAAATCGCTCAGCAGCTGAATCTGCTTCTGCCTGGCAGATGAGCTGCCTTGATCCTCTTGATCCTCTGGATCCCATACAGTGGAAGCACCCTGGCTTGTGCACCTCTCTCTCTCTCTCCCCTCCCCTTTCCCTTCCCCCTCCCTCTTTTGTGTACACACACACACACACACACACACACACACACACACTCGGGCACAATGCAAAATTTTGTTTCTTTAAAAACACAGACATATAAAAATTGTTGTTTTGTTTGTTTGTTTTAATTCCAGGAATTAAATGGGCTTGCTTCACAACAAGCTACTATGATTTGCCTCATGCTCTACCAGTGGCGTGACTAGTGTGTGACATTTGTAATTTTGGGGACATTTCAAAGAATATGTAAATGCTAGAGCCCTGATAGAAGACTCTGTTGTTTGGCTGTTGGTGAGATGCAGTTTGTTGCAGTTTGTTGGGGTTTGAGAAGAAGAAATTAGATATCCTAATCAAACTTGCAGCCTGGAATTTAATGCCTTTAATCAGCTGGGAATAGTCTAACTGTATAGTCATGCCCTTTCCTGTCTGTCTTTTTTCCTCTCCTACCTGTTGGTAGGGGGTTGAAAGGGAAGAGGTAAAGGGGTAGAGAGGTGTGAATGGAAAAGGAACCCACAAAATAATAAAAAGATGGGCTACATTCACATACTGCTGTTTCTTCTTTGAAGCTGGGGATGGTGTGGACCATAGTGTTAGTAATGAGAAATTTCCACTTATGTGCTCTCAGGGACATAGTGACAGCAAGACACATCATTACCAGCCACCAAGATGTGATATATTTCCACTCTTGCCATGTATTGAGTCCCTGCAGACATGCACCATATCCCCTTATAAAGAACCAGTGCCTTCTCCTCTCTTAGTCTTTCTCTCTTCCCCTCTCATTAACAGGCCATGTTCACATTCTCCTCCCCAACAAAGCTCGCTGGTCAGATTGTCATGTTGAATGATGTGGTTTTGAGACTCCCCTTTACTTCAACCCTCCAACCCTTCCTCAACTAAATATAACAGCCAGACTTCACACATCACAGAACATATGCTTTACCCTCAGGACTGAGATTTAGGCTTAGAACAAATTTGAATTTTGTAGAATTTTTTTAAATTATATTAACAGCACAAGTAAGTCGATTTGACTGTAAAGGCTCCCTACTTGTATACAACTTAGAGCGATCATGCTGGTCTACCCACTGCCCTTATACATCCTGTCTCCCTTCTGCTTGCTCCCTGCTCACTGGAAATACTCCTTTATTGTGATGTCTTCTATGTTACTTAGCCTTCACAATGAAAATGTAGCAAGTACAGGAAATACCCCATCTTCTTTTCCAAATGTGTGTTTTTTCTCTCCCCTAAAATTCTTTTCTCTAGATATGAGTGTTACTTACTTCCTACTTTCTTGAAACGTTATCATGGTATACATGTATGGAGATTAGAAAATAGCTTACAAGAGACAGTTCCATGCTTACTCTAGGGGACTTCACAGATGAAACTTCCATGGGCAGGCTTGGTAGCAAATAACCTGACCTACTGAGCCATTTTCCCTGCTCCATTTCTTTCAAACCAGAGAAACAGATAATAAATGTATTATGTTCTCTTTATTTTGGTCAATATTTCATCTTATCTGTTTTTATAAACTATAAAGTTAATGTACATTGTTTTATATGGTATCCCTTTCTCTCTCTCTCTCTCTCTCTCTCTCTCTCTCTCTCTCTCTCTCTCTTTCTCTCTCTCTCTCCCCTTTTCTGTCTTTAATATTGAATATACCTATAGCCACAAGAACTAACCATGTGGATCTGTGTGGCCTCTGAGTATCAGTGGTCTTTGGAATAGTGCACATTTCTCAATCTCAGAATGACTGAGATTTTATTCCAGCATTTATCTCAGGGATATGTTGTACACTTTAAGGGTGCTTGCCAGCATATCTGGGGGATGTTTTAAATGTTCTCATGAACAAAGTCAACCAGTATTCATAGTCTCAGGTGTGGAATGATGATTGCCAATAAAGTTTGGTTTATATTAATAACTTGATTTTGGCAGCAAGTGACTTATCATATTTCACAAGTAATACACATTTTTCCATGGCATGGTTATCATGTCACTTGGCATTGATATATAAATTAGTATAGAGTTAGATGCTCTCACATAATAGTTACTAAGCTAAATAATATACCATGGAAGCTAACATATGATTAAAGAATACTAATAGTTGATAAAGAATGAACAATTTTGCATAGTTTTAAAAGTTATCTGTAATTAAAGATACATTTTGAAATTTCATCAATATATAAACAAACTTTTAAAATGGACTAAGCCATGTTTACTTGTTACCTCACACAATAATATGTTGAAACTGTGACTACATATAATCACATCTAATATGGGATCTTCAGGATGTGAGGGGTTTGCATTAAAGTCATCAGAAAGTTCCTTATAACATGATGAGAAGAATAACTGGGCATCATTCTCTCTTAAGCGAAAAGAGTCAGCCAGGAATCAGAAGAAACTTGCAAGAACTCGGCCTCCCACCAGTCAGGAGAGGAGGATCCATCTTGGTTCCGTACTCCAGGAATCGGACAGACTGAGGTACACAAACATAATCCGAGGCCAACACCGCGGTGGTCTGAGCCCGACTGGCGTTGGCCTGCACCCAGGCCCTGGGCGGGTCGGGGGGCCATCGGGGTGCCAACCCAACCAGGAGGTTTTTTGCCCAGGCCTGCGAGAGCGCCGCCGCCATTTTGCCTGCAGGACGACAGAGAGCTCAGGCGGGCAGACCTGTAACAGGCATAGCCTAAGGCTAACAAAGCGGGGGTCCAGGCCCCAAAAGGCACAGGACTGACCCCAAGAACTGGGCGGCTTGGTGGGCCATCTGTGAGTCAACCCGCCCAGGCGATTGTTAGCAAAGCAGACTCTCCCGGCGCTTTCAGGGAGCGCGGGCGCACACGCCCGCCATCCTAGTCACCTGGCAAACCCAATTAACAGTCAAAGCCGTAGGGGAACTTTGCTCGGACCTTGGCCTCCCAGGCTTTTGCCTGGACTCAGGGACTGGGCGGCCAGGCTAACCTTGTGTGCGATAGCCCGGTTGGCAGATCGGCTGCCCAGCGGAGTGAGCGGAACTCAGGGGAGGTCACAGTAGCATACACCGTCGGCACTCCCTGGGAGTGCACACGGGCTCCATCTGCTCCACAGACACAATCTGGGGCAAGGCCTCAGGCAGAAGCCCTTAGCTCTACTCTCTCCGCTTCCGGATCCAGATCAGTCTGGGCAGCAGCATTACATCTCCAAGTCCTGCAAGTGGCTAGCTGGGCTTCCGGGCGGCCAGCTGGGAGAAGTCAGTGTGCTCCAGTGAATCCAGCGGGCCCCAGCGGGAGCCTTCGGGTGCCTGCTTAGGGATCTGAACAGCCTGGGCAGCAGCACACTGTCTACAAGCAGTGCACGAGGTAAGCTGTGCACCAGAGGCCAACTGGGAAGGGGCAGCTTGCACTGGTGAGTCCAGCACTGACAAGATAAACTAACACCAGTGAGATCTAGATGGCAAAAGGCAAACGCAGGAACGTCACTAACAGAAATCAAGGCAATATGGCAACATCTGAACCCAATTCTCCTCTACCAACATGTCCTGGATACCCCATCACACCAGTAAAACAAGATTTGGATTTAAAATCACTGGTCATGATGCTGGTACAGGAACACATGAAGGTCATACATAAAGAAATTCAGGAGACAATGGATCAAAAGGTAGAAGCCCTTGCAAGGGAAACACAAAAATCATTGAAAGAAATCCAGGAGAATACAAAAGCCAACAAGGAGGAAATGCAAAAAACACTTAAAGAAATACAGGAGAACTTTGCTCAACAGGCTGAGGTCATGAAAGACGAAACACAAAAATCTCTTAAAGAAATACAGGAGAACTTTGGTCAACAGGCTGAGCTCATGAAAGAGAAAACACAAAAATCTCTTAAAGAATTACAGGAAAACACAAACATGCAAGTGAAGGAGCAAAGCAAAACCATCCAGGATCTAAAATCAGAAGTAGAAACAACTAAGAAAACTCAAAGGGAGACAACTTTGGAGATAGAAAGCCTTGGGAAGAAATCAGGGGACAGAGATACAAATATCAACAACAGAATACAAGAGATAGAAGAAAGAATCTCAGATGCTGAAGATTCCATAGAAACCATGGACTCAACAGTTAAAGAAAATGCAAAATGCAAAAAGCTTGTAACCCAAAATATCCAGGAAATCCAGGACACAATGAGAAGACCAAACCTAAGGATTATAGGCATAGAGGAGAGTGAAGATTTACAACTTAAAGGGCCAGCAAATATCTTCAATAAAATTATGGAAGAAAACTTCCCTAACCTAAAGAGAGAGATGCCCATGAATATACAAGAAGCCTACAGAACTCCAAACAGACTGGACCAGAACAGAAATACTTCCCGTCACATAATAATCAAAACACCAAATGTTCTAAACAAAGAAAGAATACTAAAGGCAGTAAGAGAAAAAGGCCAAGTAACATATAAAGGAAGACCTATCAGAATCACAGCAGACTTTTCACCTGAGACTATGAAGGCTAGAAGGTCCTGGGCAGATCTCATGCAGACTCTAAGAGAACACAAATGCCAACCAAAACTACTATATCCAGCAAAACTCTCAATCACCATAGATGGAGAAACTAAGATATTTCATGACAAAACCAAGTTTACCCAATATCTATCCACAAACCCGGCCCTAAAAAGGATAATAGGAGGACAACACCAATACAAGGAGGGAAACTTCACCCTGGAAAAAGCAAGATAGTAACCTTTCATCAAACCCAAAAGAAGTTAAGCATTCAAATTTAAAAAATAACGTCAAAAATGATAGGAAGTAACAATCACTATTCCTTAATTTCTCTTAACATCAATGGACTTAATGCCCCAATAAAAAGACACAGACTAACTGAATGGATACGTAAACAGGACCCTACATTTTGCTGCTTACAGGAAACACACCTCAGGGTCAAAGACAAACACTACCTTAGAGTAAAAGGCTGGAAGACAATTTTACAAGCAAATGATCTCAGGAAACAAGCTGGAGTAGCCATTTTAATATCAGATAAAATTGACTTTCAACCCAAAGTCATCAAAAGAGACCCTGAGGGACACTTCTTGCTGGTCAAAGGAAAAATACAAAAAGAAGAACTGACAATCCTGAACATCTATGCCCCAAATGTAAGGGCACCCTCTTTTGTAAAAGAAACTTTATTAAAACTAAAAGCACACATTGCACCTAACACAATAATTGTGGGTGACTTCAACACTGCACTTTCCTCAATGGACCGATCAGGAAAACAGAAACTAAACAGGGACACAATGAAACTAATTGAAGCTTTGGACCAATTAGATTTAACAGATATATATAGAACATTCTATCCTAAAACAAAAGAATATACCTTTTTCTCAGCACCTCATGGTACCTTCTCCAAAATCGACCATATAATTGGTCACAAGACAGACCTCAACAAATATAAGAAGATCGAACTAATCCCATGCCTCCTATCTGATCACTATGGAGTAAAAGTGGTCTTCAATAGCAACAGAAACAACAGAAAGCCCACATACACGTGGAAACTGAACAATACTCTACTCAATGATACCTTGGTCAAGGAAGAAATAAAGAAAGAAATTAAAGACTTTTTAGAACACAATGAAAATGAAAACACAACATACCCAAATCTATGGGACACAATGAAAGCAGTGCTAAGAGGAAAACTCATAGCCCTGAGTGCCTCCAAAAAGAAAATTGAGAGAGCATACATTACCAGCTTAATGACACACCTGAAAGCCCTGGAACAAAAAGAAGCTATTTCGCCCAGGAGGAGTAGAAGGCAGGAAATCATCAAACTCAGGGCCGAAATCAATCAAGTAGAAACAAAGAGAACCATACAAAAAATCAACAATACCAGGAGCTGGTTCTTTGAGAAAATCAACAAGATAGATAAACCCTTAGCCAGAATGACCAAAGGGCACAGAGAAAGTATCCAAATTAACAAACTTAGAAATGAAAAGGGAGATATAACAACGGAAACTGAGGAAATCCAAAAAATCATCAGATCCTACTACAAGAGCCTATACTCAACACAACTGGAGAATCTGGAGGAAATGGACAATTTCCTTGACAGATACCAAATACCAAAATTAAATCAGGACCAACTAGACCATCTAAACAGTCCCATAATGCCTAAAGAAATAGAAGGAGTCATAGAAAGTCTTCCAACCAAAAAAAGCACAGGACCAGATGGCTTCAGTGCAGAATTCTACCAGACCTTCAAAGAAGAGTTAACACCAATACTCTTCAAACTATTCCACAAAATAGAAACAGAAGGAACACTACCCAATTCCTTCTACGAAGCCACAATTACGCTGATACCAAAGCCACACAAAGATCCAACAAAGAAAGAGAACTTCAGACCAATTTCCCTTATGAACATCGATGCAAAAATACTCAATAAAATTCTTGCCAACCGAATCCAAGAACACATCAAAACGATCATCCACCATGATCAAGTAGGCTTTATCCCAGGAATGCAGGGTTGGTTCAATATACGGAAATCCATCAATACAATCCACTACATAAACAAACTCAAAGAACAAAACCACATGGTCATTTCATTGGATGCTGAAAAAGCATTTGACAAAATTCAGCATCCCTTCATGCTTAAAGTCTTGGAGAGAACAGGAATTCAAGGCCCATACCTAAACATAGTAAAAGCAATATACAGCAAACCGGTAGCCAGCATCAAACTAAATGGAGAGAAACTTGAAGCAATCCCACTGAAATCAGGGACCAGACAAGGCTGCCCCCTTTCTCCTTATCTTTTCAATATTGTACTTGAGGTACTAGCTCGGGCAATTCGACAACATAAGGAGGTCAAAGGGATACAAATTGGAAAGGAAGAAGTCAAACTATCATTATTTGCAGGCGACATGATCATCTACCTAAGTGACCCAAAGAACTCCACTAGAGAGCTCCTACAGCTGATAAACAACTTCAGCAAAGTGGCAGGTTATAAAGTCAACTCAAGCAAATCAGTGGCCTTCCTATACTCAAAGGATAAGCAGGCTGAGAAAGAAATTAGGGAAATGACCCCCTTCACAATAGCCACAAACAGTATAAAGTATCTTGGGGTGACTCTTACCAAACATGTGAAAGATCTGTATGACAAGAACTTCAAGACTCTGAAGAAGGAAATGGAAGAAGACCTCAAAAAATGGGAAAACCTCCCATGCTCATGGATCGGCAGAATCAATATAGTTAAAATGGCCATTTTGCCTAAAGCACTATACAGATTCAATGCAATACCCATCAAAATCCCAACTCAATTCTTCACAGAGCTAGAAAGAGCAATTATCAAATTCATCTGGAACAACAAAAAACCCAGGATAGCTAAAACTATTCTCAGCAACAAAAGGAAATCTGGGGGAATCAGTATCCCTGACCTCAAGCAATACTACAGAGCAATAGTGTTAAAAACTGCATGGTATTGGTACAGTGACAGACAGGAGGATCAATGGAACAGGATTGAAGATCCAGAAATGAACCCACACACCTATGGCCACTTGATCCTCGACAAAGAGGCTGAAAACATCCAATGGAAAAAAGATAGCCTTTTCAACAAATGGTGCTGGTTCAACTGGAGGGCAGCATGCAGAAGAATGCGAATTGATCCATCCTTGTCTCCTTGTACTAAGCTCAAATCCAAATGGATCAAGGACCTCCACATAAAGCCAGACACTCTGAAGCTAATAGAAAAAAAACTGGGGAAGACCCTTGAGGACATAGGTACAGGGAGAAAGTTTCTGAACAGAACACCAATAGCGTATGCTCTAAGAGCAAGAATTGACAAATGGGACCTCATAAAATTACAAAGTTTCTGTAAGGCAAAGGACACCATCAAGAGGACAAATCGGCAACCAACAAATTGGGAAAAGATCTTCACCAATCCTACATCAGATAGAGGGCTAATATCCAATATATATAAAGAACTCAAGAAGTTAGACTCCAGAAAACCAAACAACCCTATTAAAAAATGGGGTACAGAGTTAAACAAAGAATTCTCACCTGAAGAACTTCGGATGGCGGAGAAGCATCTTAAAAAATGCTCAACTTCATTAGTCATTAGGGAAATGCAAATCAAAACAACCCTAAGATTTCATCTTACACCAGTCAGAATGGCTAAGATTAAAAATTCAGGAGACAGCAGGTGTTGGAGAGGGTGTGGAGAAAGAGGAACACTCCTCCACTGCTGGTGGGGTTGCAAATTGGTACAACCACTCTGGAAATCAGTCTGGCGGTTCCTCCGAAAACTGGGCACCTTACTTCCAGAAGATCCTGCTATACCACTCCTGGGCATATACCCAGAAGACTCCCCACCATGTAATAAGGATACATGTTCTACTATGTTCATAGCAGCCCTATTTGTAATTGCCAGATGCTGGAAAGAACCCAGGTATCCCTCAACAGAAGAGTGGATGCAAAAAATGTGGTATATCTACACAATGGAGTACTATTCAGCCATTAGAAACAATGAATTCATGAAATTCTTAGGCAAATGGATGGAGCTAGAGAATATCATACTAAGTGAGGTAACCCAGACTCAAAAGGTGAATCATGGTATGCACTCACTAATAAGTGGATATTAACCTAGAAAACTGGAATACCCAAAACATAATCCACACATCAAATGAGGTACAAGAAGAAAGGAGGAGTGGCCCTTGGTTCTGGAAAGACTCAGTGAAACAGTATTCAGCAAAACCAGAACGGGGAAGTGGGAAGGGGTGGGTGGGAGGACAGGTGAAGAGAAGGGGGCTTGCGGGACTTTCGGGGAGTGGGGGGGCTAGAAAAGGGGAAATCATTTGAAATGTAAATAAATTATATCGAATAAAAAAAAAAAAAAAAAAAAAAGAAGAAACTTGCAGCAATCTGAATTTGTTTTAGGTGTTGGAGGCTGAACTCAAAATGTTGTATTTTCTAGAAACATGCTGGACCACCACGGCCTTGGCTCTTACACTTGCTTCTTGGAATTGGACTGTCCCATTGCCAGAATCCAGAGATAATACATTTCTATCAATTCACAGCATCTCACTGTGAACTGTGTAGCTCTATACCTGAAGACAAGCGCACTTTCATTAACTGTATGAATTCTCTTTATGGATGTTCTATTGTATTCCTTTATAAAGGATATATCTAAGGGATTTTATGTGAATTTTTTTAAGAATTTATGCTATCACAACTAGCACAGAAAAATAGATTATTTACTTCCCAATGCATATGTGACTTAAGTGCACCTTCAGAAGAAATTCCTCAAGGAATGCATGCATGTGTTGGTACTATGAATAAGATAGCTCCAGCACTATCTGTTAACCATGTAACCTTGAGCTATTAATTTCAGCTGGCTAATCTCAGCTGGGACATCTAGAGGAAGCAATGTTAACGGTCATTCTCCTAGGGAATTTTTGGGAGAATTATGTATAATAAGTTTTGTTTTGTTTCATCTTTGTTTGGTTTTTTACTAAGACAATTTTGTTTGTGTGTGTGTGTGTTTGTGTGTGCGTGTGTGTGTATGTGTGTGTGTGTGTGTGTGTGTGTGTGTGTGTAGCATTGGGTGTTCTGGAACTTACTCTGTAGATCAGGCTGGCCTAACAGTCAGATATCTGCCTGCCTCTGACTTTCTAGTTCTGGGAATAACGTCATGCACCACTTTTGTAAATTATATATTAGACTGTTTATTAATTATAAACCATCAATTATATTTTTTAAATATTAGACTTATTTATTTTATTTTATGTGATATGTATTTTCCCTCTATGTGAATGCTTAGTCTCTGAAGGAGTCAGAGGAAAGCATTGGATCCCCTAGAGCTAAATGTATAGAAGGTTGTGAACCACCTTACAGGTGCTATGAATAGAACCTGAATCCTCTGCAAGAGTAACAAGTACTGTAGCTGCTGGATCATCCATTCTTAATATTTAAATAGATAATGCTGTTGAGTCTAGCTGTGTGAATACAGTTAATGTATAGTGTATGTGTGATCTATCTATCTATCTATCTATCTATCTATCTATCTATCTATCTATCTATCTATCAATCCAGAAAATGAACATATCGAAAGTGATAGGATTATATATATGTATATATATATACACATACTCATCTTGTTTCTTGTTTTAATGTTCACTTTAAAAGATATTTGACATATGTGGTTGTGGTCATTTGAAATAAGTATGAACCTATGTTTAAACATAATTATGATCATAGTAGCAGGGTTTTAAACATCCATTTTATGAAGAAAACTTTCAAGTCACTTCATTGGTGGGCTTTCTTCCACTGCCAGCCCGAGGATGAAGCAGAGCTAGGACAAATAGGCTCCATGGAACTCTAGCCTGGCTTGGAATGCCTGAAGTCTTACAGCTCTTGGAAAAGTTCCTAAACAGATCACCAATAGCTTATGCTCTAAGATCAAGAACTGCCAAATGGGACCTCATAAAATTACAAAGCTTCTGTAAGGCAAAGGACACTGTTAAAAGGACAAAACGCCAACCATCAAATTGGGTAAGGATATTCACCAACCCCACATCTGAGAGAGGGCTAATATCCAATATATACAAAGAACTCAAGAAGTTAGACCCCAGGGAACCAAATAACCCTATTTAAAAACGGGGTACAGATCTAAACAAAGAATTTTCACCTGAAGAAATTTGGATGGCCCAGAGGCACCTTAAGAAGTGCTCAACATTTGTGTTCTCTTAGAGTCTGCATGAGATCTGCCCAGGACCTTCTAGCCTTCATAGTCTCAGGTGAAAAGTCTGCTGTGATTCTGATAGGTCTTCCTTTATATGTTACTTGGCCTTTTTCTCTTACTGCCTTTAGTATTCTTTCTTTGTTTAGAACATTTGGTGTTTTGATTATTATGTGACGGGAAGTATTTCTGTTCTGGTCCAGTCTGTTTGGAGTTCTGTAGGCTTCTTGTATATTCATGGGCATCTCTCTCTTTAGGTTAGGGAAGTTTTCTTCCATAATTTTATTGAAGATGTTTGCTGGCCCTTTAAGTTGTAAATCTTCACTCTCATCTATGCCTATAATCCTTAGGTTTGGTCTTCTCATTGTGTCCTGGATTTCCTGGATATTTTGGGTTACAAGCTTTTTGCATTTTGCATTTTCTTTAACTGTTGAGTCCATGGTTTCTATGGAATCTTCAGCATCTGAGATTCTTTCTTCTATCTCTTGTATTCTGTTGTTGATATTTGCATCTCTGTCCCCTGATTTCTTCCCAAGGCTTTCTATCTCCAAAGTTGTCTCCCTTTGAGTTTTCTTAGTTGTTTCTACTTCTGATTTTAGATCCTGGATGGTTTTTCTTAGCTCCTTCACTTGCATGTTTGTGTTTTCCTGTAATTCTTTAAGAGATTTTTGTGTTTCGTCTTTCATGACCTCAGCCTGTTGACCAAAGTTCTCCTGTATTTCTTTAAGAGATTTTTGTGTTTCGTCTTTCATGACCTCAGCCTGTTGAGCAAAGTTCTCCTGTATTTCTTTAAGTGTTTTTTGCATTTCCTCCTTGTTGGCTTTTGTATTCTCCTGGATTTCTTTCAATGAGACCATTTGCTTGTAAAATTGTCTTCCAGCCTTTTACTCTAAGGTAGTGTTTGTCTTTGACCCTGAGGTGTGTTTCCTGTAAGCAGCAAAATGTAGGGTCCTGTTTACGTATCCATTCAGTTAGTCTGTGTCTTTTTATTGGGGCATTAAGTCCATTGATGTTAAGAGAAATTAAGGAATAGTGATTGTTACTTCCTATCATTTTTGACGTTATTTTTTAAATTTGAATGCTTAACTTCTTTTGGGTTTGATGAAAGGTTACTATCTTGCTTTTTCCAGGGTGAAGTTTCCCTCCTTGTATTGGTGTTGTCCTCCTATTATCCTTTTTAGGGCCGGGTTTGTGGATAGATATTGGGTAAACTTGGTTTTGTCATGAAATATCTTAGTTTCTCCATCTATGGTGATTGAGAGTTTTGCTGGATATAGTAGTTTTGGTTGGCATTTGTGTTCACTTAGAGTCTGCATGAGATCTGCCCAGGACCTTCTAGCCTTCATAGTCTCAGGTGAAAAGTCTGCTGTGATTCTGATAGGTCTTCCTTTATATGTTACTTGGCCTTTTTCTCTTACTGCCTTTAGTATTCTTTCTTTGTTTAGAACATTTGGTGTTTTGATTATTATGTGACAGGAAGTATTTCTGTTCTGGTCCAGTCTGTTTGGAGTTCTGTAGGCTTCTTGTATATTCATGGGCATCTCTCTCTTTAGGTTAGGGAAGTTTTCTTCCATAATTTTATTGAAGATATTTGCTGGCCCTTTAAGTTGTAAATCTTCACTCTCATCTATGCCTATAATCCTTAGGTATGGTCTTCTCATTGTGTCCTGCAGGACGACAGAGAGCTCAGGCGGGCAGACCTGTAACAGGCATAGCCTAAGGCTAACAAAGCGGGGGTCCAGGCCCCAAAAGGCACAGGACTGACCCCAAGAACTGGGCGGCTTGGTGGGCCATCTGTGAGTCAACCCGCCCAGGTGATTGTTAGCAAAGCAGACTCTCCCGGCGCTTTCAGGGAGCGCGGGCGTGCACGCCCGCCATCCTAGTCACCTGGCGGACCCAATTAACAGTCATAGCCCTAAGGGAACTTCGGATGGCGGAGAAACATCTTAAAAAATGCTCAACTTCATTAGTCATTAGGGAAATGCAAATCAAAACAACCCTAAGATTTCATCTTACACCAGTCAGAATGGCTAAGATTAAAAATTCAGGAGACAGCAGGTGTTGGAGAGGGTGTGGAGAAAGAGGAACACTCCTCCACTGCTGGTGGGGTTGTAAATTGGTACAACCACTCTGGAAATCAGTCTGGCGGTTCCTCCGAAAACTGGGCACCTTACTTCCAGAAGATCCTGCTATACCACTCCTGGGCATATACCCAGAAGACTCCCCACCATGTGATAAGGATACATGTTCTACTATGTTCATAGCAGCCCTATTTGTAATTGCCAGATGCTGGAAAGAACCCAGGTATCCCTCAACAGAAGAGTGGATGCAAAAAATGTGGTATATCTACACAATGGAGTACTATTCAGCCATTAGAAACAATGAATTCATGAAATTCTTAGGCAAATGGATGGAGCTAGAGAATATCATACTAAGTGAGGTAACCCAGACTCAAAAGGTGAATCATGGTATGCACTCACTAATAAGTGGATATTAACCTAGAAAACTGGAATACCCAAAACATAATCCACACATCAAATGAGGTACAAGAAGAAAGGAGGAGTGGCCCCTGGTTCTGGAAAGACTCAGTGAAACAGTATTCAGCAAAACCAGAACGGGGAAGTGGGAAGGGGTGGGTGGGAGGACAGGGGAAGAGAAGGGGGCTTGCGGGACTTTCGGGGAGTGGGGGGGCTAGAAAAGGGGAAATCATTTGAAATGTAAATAAATTATATCGAATAATAATAAAAAAAAAGAAGTGCTCAACATCATTAGTCATTAGGGAAATGCAGATCAAAACAACCCTGAGATTTCACCTTACACCAGTCAGAATGGCTAAGGTCAAAAACTCAGGAGACAGCAGGTGTTGGCGAGGATGTGGAGAAAGAGGAACATTCCTCCACTGTTGGCAGGGCTGTAAGATGGTATAACCACTTTGGAAATCAGTCTGTAGGTTCCTCAGAAAACTGGACATGAGACTTCCGGAGAACCCTGCTATACCTCTCCTGGGCATATACCCAAAGGATTCCTCAGCATGCAATAAAGACACATGCTCCATTATGTTCATAGCAGCCTTATTTATAATAACCAGAAGCTTGAAAGAACCCAGATGTCCCTCAAAGGAGGAATGGATACAGAAAATGTGGTATATTTACACAATGGAATACTACTCAGCAATTAGAAACAATTAATTCACAAAATTTTTAGGCAAATAGTTTGATCTGGAAAATATCATCCTAAGTGAGGTAACCCAGTCACAAAATAATACACATGGAATGCAATCTCTGATAAGTGGATATTAATGAGCCCAGAGGCCCTGAATACCCAAGGCACAAATTGCATAACAAATGGTGCCCATGAAGAAGTATGGAGAGGGTCCTGATCCTGGAAAGGATTGATATAGCATTGGAAGGGAATATAAGGACAGAGAAAAAGGAGGGAGATGATTGGAGAAGGGATGGAGAGAAGAAGGTTTATGGGACATATGGGGAGGGGGGATCCGGGAAAGGGGAAATCATTTGGAATGTAAACAAAGAATATAGAAAATAAAAATATTAAAAAAAATAAAGACCCATCTGTATTCAAAAGAAGAAGAAGAAGAAGAAGAAGAAGAAGAAGAAGAAGAAGAAGAAGAAGAAGAAGAGAAGAGAAGAGAAGAGAAGAGAAGAGAAGAGAAGAGAAGAGAAGAGAAGAGAAGAGAAGAGAAGAGAAGAGAAGAGAAGAGAAGAGAAGAGAAGAGAAGAGAAGAGAAGAGAAGCGGTTTGGGAAGCCTGATCAAGGGAGATGGCCAATGTCCTTGTGTCTCTCTTCAGCTACTGTGGCAGGCTATGAAAGGGACCAGACTCCCTCCTTACTACCAGAAGGGATTTTGGTTGTGTTTTCTCCCAATACCAGACTAGGTTTATGTGAGTTTCCACTAGAAATGTCCTACACTACTGACCAAGAAGATGCCCCATTACTTGCTCACATATCAAGGACTGAGAAAACAGAGGAGACACCACTCCCAAAGAAAGAACAAGATCTCCTGGAAGGATATCCATGACCTGGTAACTGCCATGCAGGCCAGGCACCCTTCATAAGATTCCTTCTCCTCTTGTCTGATGGCTATTTTATCATTCTTCATACTATCTCTGCTACTGTCTAGCCTCTCTCCTCTTTAGCCTTCCCAACACTCACCACTGGAGAATCTTTGATAGGGAAACCTACAATTGATACAACAAAATTATAGGAACCAAGAATTTCCTACTTGAAGAATGATGGAACAGGATTGAGATCCCTCTATAACCACTTCCATCCCCACTATCCTCAGACCTTTCCTCTGCTTTTCTTACTAAAACATAGGTGGATGCCTCCAAGAGGCCACTGTATACTGAGGTTGCAGGTATTGGAATTACAAAACTGAATCTTTCAGTCTCAGTGGCACCATGCTCACCAATTTAGCTCATTTTTAGCTTTCTATTGGTTATCCCTCAGAGAAACGTTAGTCATATGTAAGCTCTACCCTAAAGGCTATGCCAAATACCCTGTGGCCAACCTATATGTCTCTCACCAGCTTGTCCCTGTCTCCAAATCAGTCTTCATGTTAATATTCTTCAACAGGAAAATCAGTATCAAAGGGAGCTTCAAGCCACTCTTTCCTGGCTACAATACATCCAATATGTGTCTGACGTCACCCACACCTGCCAGAACTCTTCCCAATACTTTTTGTGTGTGTGTGTGTGCTTCCCTCTCCTGATGGTTAGTGGCAACTGTTCCCATTAACATTTCCATTTATGAGTCCCATGGATCCCTACCACATGAAATCATAAGACATTCATCTCTTTGTTCTACCCTTCTCCCTTTGTCTTGTAGGACATTTTCAAGACCCCATCCTACAACACCATCACCACACCAATATGTGCTATCCCCTTGTTTTTTTTGTGTGTGTGACAGAAATACCAGTTCCTGCATTATCCCCTGTTTTCAAGGTTTCTGCCCACCTCCATATTTTCATTCTTCAGGTTTATCTGTATGAACTTGAAGATCATTACTTACAATTGGAAGGAGACCAAAGGAAAGAGATATCTTTGTCACTCTGCTCATCAAACTGGTTTTCCTATTCTCACTAGGCTCATAGGAACCACCAAACAAAACCTCACCAAACACAACACCTGGCCAGTGACTTCCAGAACAAACTTGGTCAAGTCATGGCTTCCATTGTAGACAGTCTTGAGTCCCTTCAATGACAGTTAATGTCCTTAGCAGGAGTTGTTCTCAAAAATTGGGATAACCTGGATTTATTGATTGCTGAACAGAGAAGGACTTATACTTTTCTGGGAGAGAAATGTGATAGAACAAGATGTGTAAATTCACAAAGATCTCTGTGAAAATCATTGGCCAGCTATGCTTCCAATACCCTTACCCAATAGTTCCCAGATCTTTTAGTAACTTCTTCCCTTCTTTGGCCCCATACTGGCCATTGAAGCCCCGATTCTCCTATCATACTGCCTTATCCAATTTTAAAAACAGCAAATGAAAAGCACTGCAAAGACCTTATGAGGTTTTGGTTCAATACCAAACCATTCCCAACATAGGAGACAGTTATTCCAATGACACATCTCCTTTATAAAACAAAAAAGCAGGAGTTGTAGGGCAAGTGGGCTGTGCCACCAGAGAACAGAACTGGCAAGATTGAATGAACTCAGACCCAGGTAATCTCAGGGACTTGACATTGGCAGGAGACAAGCTGCTTTCTAGTTTCTGTACTTTCTCTGGAGCATATAACCATGATATCCTACTTAAACAACAATGGGTAGTCAGTCACATATTACAATACCTGGAATCCTTCCCCATCCAAATAGAGCATCACTAACATCTCAAACTGAGCTAAAAGGAAACACCTACTGATGTGTTTATAAAAAGATAAAGAGAGGGGAAATATGTTCTATAAAGGTGAGGTATGGGGAAGAGGGTGCCTCAATGGTCCCATGCTGAGGCATCCCTTCCCCCTGAGGGACCAGCCACACAAAGGTATAATACAGAATAGAGTTTAATCAGGCATGGGGAGGGGAATTAAGAGGGTAGTAGAGGCAGAAAAAGGGAGGGAGGGAGGGAGAGAGAGAGAGAGAGAGAGAGAGAGAGAGAGAGAGAGAGAGAGAGAGAGAGAGAGAGAATGAAGAGAAAAGAAGAGGAGGAGAGGAGAGGAGAGGAGAGGAGAGGAGAGGAGAGGAGAGGAGAGGAGAGGAGAGGAGAGGAGAGGAGAGGAGAGGAGAGGAGAGGAGAGGAGAGGAGAGGAGAGGAGAGGAGAGGAGAGGAGAGGAGAAGAGAAGAGAAGAGAAGAGAAGAGAAGAGAAGAGAAGAGAAGAGAAGAGAAGAGAAGAGAAGAGAAGAGAAGAGAAGAGAAGAGAAGAGAAGAGAAGAGAAGAGGAGGCTGGCCATCAGCACATGGAGAGAGGGGGGAGAAGGGAATGAGGAGAGAAGTGGAAATGGAAAAAGCAAGAGCAAGAGAACAAAGAGGGGAAAGCAGCCTCTTATGTAGTGAATCAGGCCTACTTGGCAGTTGCCAGGTAACTGTGGGGCAGAGCTTAGATAGAATGTTAACACCTACCCCTCAGTCATACCCAACTCCTCAATGTTTATATAGTCCCTGTCTGCATGGAATAAAGCGAACAAGTTATTTCACTGAGTAATGATGCTGTGGCAAATGAGAGTCAGTGGATGAAAATGAAACAAAATAAGCAAGTCAGAAAGTTCTGTTTATTCTGTAGATGGCAGAGTAGCATATCAAACTCTATTTGAAGACTACAAGTGTAGAGGTAATTACGGTTGTTCAGAAAATAATCTGAATGTTTAAAAAACTGTGGAGGGAAAACAAACACATAAGTATAAACTAAATTCCCAGAAACAGCTCTACTTGCTTTGGAGATTCTAAAAGGCTGGTTGACTGCTTACAACATTGTGACTGTAGAAAGCTGGAATATGGCAAGGCTGAAGCCAACCTATCTTGGGCTGTCTACTGGCCTTGATGTATGCATTTTACTCACCTCTTTATACCTGACCTAATTATACCTGACCTAGTATACCTTCAGGGAGACGATGTAAAGCATATTAAGAGAACATTAGCTTAGACCAGCCAAAGGTAAGAATGCCACCAAACAGAAAATGAATCCTATAAAAAAGTTTCCTTTGTTTTTCCGCAACTTATCTACCATCTGTTCCCACCACTGGAAATATATTGTCATATACCAATACCAAAAAATTGTTCCCGAAAGTGCTTCCACATTGGAACATGTGGTTTAAGATAAGCTATGTTCCACATTCTTTGGCTATAAACACTTATATTTACTGTAAAACAAACTTTTCCTCTCTAAGTACTCCTAGTCATTTCAACAAATTTTATCCATTATATTAATATATTTATAGCAATGATCAATTATATAAAATTAATATTATATATGCATTAACTTACTCTCTTCAGCAGAGTCTATATGCCAATAGGAACAACTTCTGTTTTGTTCATAGTGAACCCTATGCACCTAAAATAATGACTGATACATAAAAGCGATACATTCAATATTTGTTTACTGAATTTACAAGGAGCTGCTAAAATTAATGGACTAGAGTAAACATAAGGGAAATTGGAGGATCTCCATGAGGATAGAATTTTATTCTAGGTCACTAGAAAGTTATTGGAGAGTTTTAACCAAGTGGACAGAAAGGTCAGATTTAAGTTGTTTTTCAAAGATCATCCTGGATCTGAGTTAGATGGCTCAGCACACAGGAAAGAGTACTTGCTATAAAAGCCTAATGACCTGAACTCAAGTCCCAGAAACCACATGAAAGTACAAGGAGAGAACATAGTTCATACTGTTAAATGTTCTCTTATTATATTTGAGATAAGAACTGTTTTACATCTTTATAAGAAAACAAACAACAGCAAAAAAACAAAAGGTTGCTGCAAGTCACATAATTTAAAATTTGGCAGTATAAATATATTTGAGAATCGGGAAAAACCTCCTCTTGTTTCTTATGGTTGAAAGTGAAGGCTCTGGGGCATCTGCAGATTTGCTGTGAAGAAAGTGATGCCAGAAAGCTTCTTTTATTTGACCCAAAACATAGGTAGATCTGTAGGTGCTGGCAGTTCCTTGCAGGAGTGAGGGATATTTGTACATTCATTTTGATCACCAAAATAAACTTGTAATATTTATATTTAGAATGCAAGAGGATAGCGCATTAAAAATAAAAATGGTTTTATTTCCTAGAAGCACATTTGTTATGTCAGGAGATATTTATCCAATGAAAACCCCTGCTAAAACTCTGCTGTATGTTTAAGTATGGTGGTTTGAATGAGAATCCCCCCCCCCACAATATTAATAAAATTTAATATTTTGGGCCCAACCTGGTGGAACTATTTGGGAAAGATTAGTGCATGTGGCTTTGTTGGAGAAGGTATGTTACTGTGTCTTTGGTGTTCCAAAAGTCCATCCATGCCCTTCATATGCACGTCTCCATCTTTGTCTTCTGCTTATGGGTCAGACTGAAGCTCTCAGCTACTTCTCCATGCCTTCCGTCTTGCTGCTGTCCTTCCTGGCATGATGTTTCAGGATTCTCATGCTTGCAACTATAAGTCTCTAAGAAACCCTTTCTTCTATATATTTCCTTGATTATGGTGGCTTAGTACAGAAACAGGAAACTAAGACACTAAGTACAACAAGAGTCTCAAAGCCTACCCACACAGTGACACATTTCCTCCAACAAGGTCCAACAAGACTATACCTCCTAGTGATGCAATTCCCTGGGCCAAGCACATTCAAAACACCATACTCAGTAATAATAATAATATTTTTTAAAAAGTCATCAGTAACAAAAGAGAAGGCCTTTTCTATAATTTGGCAGTCATGCACAGAAATTATAGAATTACCCCCTCCAGAAATATGAGGGGAATATATCATCTTTTAAAAATCCATATACACATATATATAATATATGGATTTATATATATATATACATATAAATATATATGTGTGTATATATATATATATATAAACTCAGTTGCAGAGATATTAATATTGGGTAAAAAAATCACTTTATATTCAATAAGAATATTTTACAAAATGAATAATTAGCTCAAAAGGTATGAAAGTAAGGTATATAGGTCACATTTAAGCTCATACGCCATATAATATAGTAAACTCAAAACTCTGAACTAGAAAAACTTTACAGATTATTAAATGATTCTTTCTAATGTACTATATAATGATTTCTAATGATTAAATAGCTAGCTGATCCTTGAATCCACATGTAAGTGACTTTCTATGTATACACACTGGATTCTGTGGACCTGTGCAATATCTACAATTCTGTCTGACTTCTATGTCCACCATAGCATGCTTGCTCTTCCACATAGAATGCACAGTAGCTCCCATGATGCTGTTTTATGATTTACTTCTTAATTTTCTGCAAGCACCAATAAGGTTATTACTGCCAATAGCTTTGTTTCATTCAAATATTTTCTTAATTTCAGAAATTGATTTTTCTCACTCTTTAATTAGCTTAAATATATAGGCAGCTTACTCTCAAACTCCTTATAAAAATAGGGGAAAGGAATACTATATGAAATAAAATCATTTAACAACCCACAAGCCCTTACAACAGTCAAAGTTTGCTTTGCAGTTTGGTTGTAATCAAACCTACTGCTCCTCCACACAAGAACACTCAACATTGAATAGCAAGAGGTTAATGAGTTTAGGTCACTGTCTTCTTCATATATTAGAGGGCACCATGTCAGATGTGCCTACAGAAGGTGAAATAAAGCAAGCAGTAGGGTCCTACACCTGTAAAACCTGGTAACCAATAACTTGATACTAATTGGTAGCTAGAGAGAAGAGAGAGACAGAGAGACAGAGAGAGACAGACAGAGAGAGAGAGAGAGAGAGAGAGAGAGAGAGAGAGTCGCATCTAAATCTGCTAAGCTCAGAGTATCCACCATACAATTCACAGACCATATGAACCTTATCAAGAAGAAGGCCAAAGTGTGGATGCTCCAGTGGAAGAAAGAGTATTTTCAACAAATAATGCTGGTTCAATTGGTGATTAGCATGTAGAGGAATGTAAATTGATCCATTCTTAGCTCCCTGGACAAAGATCAAGTCCAAGAACCTCCACATAAAATCAGATATACTAAAATTAATAGAAGATAAAGTGGGAAGAGCCTTGAACACATATGCACATGGAAAAAAATCCTGAACACAGCAGCAATAGCTCATGCTATAAGATCGAGAATTGACAAATGGGATCTCACAAAATTGCAAAGCTTCTGTAAGGCAAAGGACACAGTCAATAGGACAAAATGTCAACCAACAGATTGGGAAAAGATCTTTACCAATCCCACATCTGATAGAGCGCTAATATCCAATATACACAAAGAACTCAAGAAGTTAGACTCCAGAGAACCAAATAACTAGATTTAAAAATGGGGTACAGAGCTAAACAAAGAATTCCCCACAGAGCAATATCAAATGGCCAAGAAGCACCCAAAGAAATGATCAACATCCTTAGTCATCAGGGAAATGCAATTCAAAACAACCCCGAGATTCCACCTCACACCAGTCAGAATGGCTAAGTTCACAAACTCAGGTGACAGCAGATGCTGACAAGGATGAAGAGAAAGAGGAACACTCAACCATTATTGGTGGGATTACAAGAAGGTAAAACCTCTCTGAAAATCACTTTGGTGGTTCCTCACAAAATTGGACATAGTATCACCTGACGACCCAGCTATACAACTCCTGGCATATGCCTAAAAGATGCACTAACATTTAATAAAGACACATGCTATGTTCATAGCTGCTATATTTATAATAGCCAGTAGCTGGAAAAAAAACTCAGATGTCCCTTGACAGAGGAATGGATATAGAAAATGTGGTACATTTATACAATGGAGTATTACTCAACTATTGAAAATAATCAATTCATGAAATTCACAGGCAAATGGATGGATCTAGAAGTATCATCCTGAGTGAAGTTACTCGGTCACAAAAGAACATACATGGTATGTACTCATTAAGCCACCTGCCCATCTCCAAAATTTTAACCCAGGCAGAGTGTGGAATACCCACAATACACTCACAGACAACAAGAAGCTCAAGAGCAAGGAAAACCAAAGAGTGAATGTTTTAATCATACTTAGAAGAGTTAATAATGTAATCAAGGGATGTAAAGGGTGGGAGGGATTTGGCAGGAAGAGAGAAGGGGAAGGGGAAAAAGGGGCAGAATCAAGTATGGTAGGAGATGGACGAGATGGACAGAAGGACAGGAAATTGAACAGAGGTGTATAGCAATTAGAGATGGGGAACTGGGGGTAGCAACCAGAAAGTTCCAGATACCAGGAAAGCAAGAGCCTCCCAGGGCCCTGTGGGTATCACATTAGCTGAAATACCCCACAAAGGGGAGGGAGAATCTATTGAGACCATATCCAGAGGTTAGGCATGGCCCCCTGCTTGAGGGATGGAGCCACCTGCCCGTCTCCAAAATTTTAACCCAGAATTCCTCCTGTCCAAAGGAAATACAGGGAAAAAATTGGAACAGAAGCTGAAGGAAAGGCCATGAAGAAACTGTCCCACCTGGGGATCCATCCCACATGCAGACACCAAAGCCAAACACTATTGCTGATGAGTCAAGAGTGGGTAGCTGGGTGGGGGAGCACCCCCATAGAAACAGGGAAAGGGGAAATGGAAAAGGTAGTTTGCAGAGGGGAAACTGGGAAAGGGGATCACATTTGAAATGTAAACAAATAAAATATCCAGTTTTTTTTTTCAGGAGGAACAGAATAATTATGGGGGCACAGAGAAGGAGAGGCCTGGCTGGGAGAGAGGGTAGGGATAGGGAAAAACAGGGGTCAGGATCAGATATGGCAGGAGACAGGAGAGAATAAAGAGGTCTGGGAGAAGGATTATAAAGTAGCAGTGGGGGTGGGAAACAAGGGAACTCAGACACCAAGGATACAGGAGGCTCCAAGGAGCCAGTGAGAAAACATTAGCTGAAATATAACAGAGCAAGGAGAAAGCACATGAAGAGACCACCTCTAGTGATAGTCATAGGCCCCAGTTGAGGGATGAGGCCACCCACCCTTCTCAAAATTTTTAACCCAGAATTGTTTCTGTCTAAAAGAAATATAGGGATTAAAAAAATAGAGTAGGGACTGAATGAAAGACCACCCAGAGGCCACCGCAGCTTGGGACCTATCCTATCTGTAGACATCAAAACCCAACACTATTGCTGATGCCAAGATGTCCTTGCAGACAGGAACCTGGTATGGCTGTCCTCTGAGAGACTCTGCCAGCACCTGACTAAGACAGATGTAGATAGTCATAACCAACCATTGGATTGAGCCATGGCACTCCAATGGAAGAGTTAGGGGAAGGACTATAGGAGCTGAAGGGGTTTGAAACCCCATAGGAAGCAATAGTATCAACTAACCAGACCCCTCAGAGCTCCCAGGGACTAAACCACCAATCAAAGAGTACACATGCGCAAATCCATGGCTCTATCTACATATCTAGCGGAGGAATGCCTAACCTGACATCAATGGGAAGGGAGGTGCTTGGTCCTGTGGAGGCTTGATGCCCAGAGAAGGGGGAATGCTAGAGAGGGGTGAGGTGGGAGTGGGCGGGTAAGTGGTAGAGTACCCGCTTAGAGGCAAAGATGAGGTGGGGAGACAGGCAAGGTGGACAACACTGGAAATGTAAACAAATAAAATAATAAAAAGCAACATAGATATAGGTGTAAGAAGACAGTCTACTAAATTAGACACTTAGAAGCAAATAAAGCGTTGATATATTTAGTTAAAGTAAAGAAAATAAAAATAATGGTGGGTCATATGGAATACAGCATCCAGCTATTATGTTTATGCTTAAAGGCAGCAACCATTGTATTGGCTGGTATTTCTGGTAGTTATAGAACTGATGTTTTAGTCTGGTAGAATAGAAAGTTCACAAGATTTGTCTTTAGAAATCTGAAGACTCTGAAGTTTAGTCATCAGCTGGACAGAACTTCAAAAATGTTAACAGTTTCTTCAAACAATCGCTGTACTCAAAAAAAAAAATAAATCACATCTGAGCAAGTGAACTCCCCACTCACTGGAGAAGAAAGGGAGCACCGAGAAGCCTGCATCTCCATGGCAGAATGCAGAAAGTAAAGCTAACACAGCCATCTGGAAAGAGTTATTTAAGAATTACAAAAAAAGCTCTGGAGCATAAAACTGTAAAATGACTTAAGCAGTTTTGGTCAGTTGAAGCAGCACTTGTGTATTCATTCCACACTATTGCTTTTCCTGAGAAGTCACTGTCTTTGTTAAGCCCTCTGAGGTGCATTAAACTACCATCTCTGCTGTGAACTCTTCCTATCCTTGCTCTGAAATCTACATTCCTAATTCTTAACCATCACATCCATGACTAGTTTATCATCTTTACTATCTTCCTTCTACATCACTGGGAGAGCTTTATGAGGTCAGTCTTATTCTCTCCATATACATCGGTGGATGTCATATAGAGTAAGCAATAATACAGACTTGTTGGAAGAGTGAAAGAAGCACATAGTAACACACAATAACCATTGCTACTAGAAGGAGGAGCTTAGCAGCTACTAGTTATACTCTCTTGTGGGTGATTATCTCAAAAAAGAGGCACAATTTTTCACCATCAGCATATGCCTCAGGCAACATATCAGGACTAGGTTCAGTCAACTAACAACCCATTGTATTTCATATCATTTGACTTTCAACCCTCATAGCATAAATACCTGAAAGGTATTTTCCTAAAAAGGTATAATTGTGGGCTTTTCCATCCCCTCCACAGTTCTTTAAATAATGACTCTGAGATTTAATTATTTATGAATAGTTGCCTAGGCCATAATCTTGGGCTTATTCCTCAACTGACTCATAACTTAATTGACCTATTCATTCTATTCTAAGTGTGCTGCATGGCTGGTCACCTCTCCTCAGTTTCATGTGTCCATCTCCTCAGAGTTTGGGGTAAACTGGTTTCTACTGTTGATTCTATCCCAGAGTTCCTTACTCCCCTCAGAACTTCCACCTATTACTTCCTGCCTTTTGTTAATAGGCCATCAGCTCTTTATTGACAGGTGATGCTTTCACGTTATACACAAGAGATTCTCTGTATCAAAACAAATGGTCTTTGCCAATAATTTAAAGTGTGAAATCATAAACAAATGTCTGCACTATTCACCTTTAAATGGAAATGTCTCCTACAGTGGATTAATATTTCTTATGATATGTGATCTTATATGGGATATTTGTTCTCACCTAAGTATGTCCATATATTGAGGCCTAGGGACAGTTCTTGTTTACAATTATGGAGAAAATAATTGGCTTTATTATCCCGACTTACTGATACCCTACCTGATTTCATTAGGAAATTCAATATTTTCACAAAGAAATGAATGCTCTGTGCAGAGTAACATACAAATGAGTTGTCCAACTGTTGTGTAACAAATTTTCTCAAATGTTAGCAGCTTAACACAGTAAACTCTTCTGATCTTATACGCTCTCTTGAACCATGGATCTTGAAACCACTCCGAGGAAGGTTCTGGTTTGTAGATTCATTTTGAGGCTGTTGTAAGTCTGTGGGTTTATACTTTAAACGACAGAGTTTCTGAGCAGGCTAGAGCTCTGTCTTTCATAAAGGATAACAGGCATAGCTGTGGCTGCTGGACATCTGTTGCTATCTGCATACAATTCTCCACAAAATTTGTTGGGTATTCTCATAACAGGTGGCCTGTCTTTGTCAAAGTAAGTACAGAGAGAGAGAGAGAGAGAGAGAGAGAGAGAGAGAGAGAGAGAGAGAGAGAGAGAGAGAGAGAGAGAGAGAGAGAACAGAAGCCTCATACATTATTTTACCCTTGTCTCAGTGTCATAAATCAGTATTTTTATTAAAATGGACTCGGTAAATCTTGTCCATACACACAGAGAAATTACAATTCATCACAATTACTATTCATTACAATTAGGTGAGGATGTTTGTATGTGTGTTTGCATGACATTTGTGCACTTCCATACTTATGTATGTGCACATGGAGACCAGAGGTCAACTTCAAGTATATTCCTTGGGATCTGTCCACATCTTTGAAACAGGGTCTCTCACAGATCTGATTCCCATCAGACAGATTAGGTTGGCTTGCAAGCAGGTGCCAGGCATCTCTTTGGCTCCCCCACTCTAGCAATGGATTACAAGCTTATGCCACAATATCCAGCACGTTATTTGAGGCCTATTATTTGGTCCTCATGTTTATAGGACCAGAATTTTAGAAACTGAGCCTTCTAACCTACCAGCCTTAATCTCTACTTCTTATAAAGAAAAATATGAAGCCATTGGTAAAAATGCTTGAAAGCTTTGTGTGTGTGTGTGTGTGTGTGTGTGTGTGTGTGTGTGGTTTGCACATTGGTTTGCACTCCTATCATATAGCAGCAGCATTTTACTGATCTAGCAAGTACCAGATATTCAATATTTCCATTTTCTCTATACTTTATTTATGGATATTGTTCTACTTTAAACTGAAAAACCCCAGTGGTTACAGTTTGTAGGTCTGAAATTCTAAAATTGGTAAAAAACGGCATGAAGTCATTTTTATCTCAGTTTGAGGAGAACCACTTCTAAACTTAGTTAAAAACAAACATCAGTCATTTACTGTCTCTTGCTTGCTGAGGAACTAGTGTGAGCTTGTAGCCACACATCTCTTCATAGTAAGACGGCATCTTTGTTCTCAGGATATGCAATTTCAGTTTCACTGTGGAGAAATTTCTGTTTAAACACTTTAGGTAATAGAGAAGGGACCACAGAGAGGATACTTCATCATTTTTTTTCTTTTTTTTTTTCTTATGGCTACAGCATCCACCCTCAGTAGGCAGCGGTCCTGTCATTGTTCTTTTCTTCCTTAAACTGAAAGACTACAGGTTCTGAGGGAGTGGAAGAAGCCTGTCCAAACTGTGAGACCAGAGATCGCTGGGAAACTAGAGCTTCTCACCCCACTTCTGTTTAGTTATATCTTTAGATTTTAGAACATGAGCTGATGTAAGTGGTTGGTATGCTGCACATAGATATATTGATTGGTCTTGTTCAACTGATCTCAATCAGGCTATAGGGTCAGGGAGGAACATAATACACAACCATTCATTTGTTAAAGGATTTCCATTTTTACCAACTCCTGAGAGGATCTATAGTGAGGACATAATTAAGGCTCTTGATCATACAAACATATATTCTATATTGTCAGGGAACAAAACTATTAATCCACATTTTGCCAAACAGAACCTTATTCCGTGTTTTGAGAATACATCCACAGTATCAAGTTCTGGATGTTTTGCTATGGATTCCTACTCAGAAAAGGGTCAGTAGTGTCAGTAAAAGAAGTGGAAGCTACTAAAGTCTTTAACTTAACAAAAGGTCCATGGTTTATATACATGTTACTATGACATGTGCAGTAAATAGTATAAAGACATGTTGGGGGATTTTAAAAAGGCATTTTTTGCAATGTTATGACTTTTTTTAAAACATTTCCTCTCACTATTGCTTTCTTAAATATTGTTTGGTAATTTTTCCTAATTTTATAAATTAAAGCCAAGCATGTAAACCTAGAGAAAGCTGAGATCTTAATTTGACATTTATACAGAAATCATCACTTTCAAATGGACATTCCCATAGTTTTGTAATGCATGCATATATATATTCAGTGACAAGTAAAAAGAATTTGCTTTTGCCCTCTTTACAAAAAAGGGAGACACTGTTGTGTTTTAAATAATTTTTATATTTAAAATTTCACAAATTGTCATTTAGTCCCTTTTTTATGTGAGAGAAAATTTCATTAAAGGACAGTCTAGTTCAAACTCACTAGGTACGTAGCACATGCTATTCTCAAACTCACTATGTGACCCAGCTTAGCCTGGAAGTCAGACTTCCTCAGCATTCTATGTGCTGGGAAAATAGATGTACATCACATTTGGCTTTTATTCATGCAGTTTTTATGACAGGAAATATCACGATTAAAACACAGTAGCTGCATAGAAAAGAAATTTGAAATATTTTGACATCAATAAACTTTATCCTATCTCTTTCTCATATACTCATAAAACATCATTACCAAAACAAAGCAAAAAACCCACATTATATTATATTTATGAATAGGTGAAATGATAGAAATACTATAGAAAGTAGAATTTATCCAGTTTTAAGGTCCTGTCTGCTAACTACACAAACTTAAAACAAACCATATTCAGGTTGAATTTATTTGAATGGTATAAGGTTATGCTATGTTCTTTGGCATATTATGATGTTTGGAACTACAATATGAATCTTATTTCTCATTTCTTGTAACAAAATATAGTCATTGATCCACTCCATGGACAATCAGTCTTGCAGGTTAGCTACACAGGTTCATTCACAAAACAAAAAATCCTCCCAAACAGCACTTTTTCATAGACTGTCTCTTACAGGTTACAGTTTACATGAAGCTCTCTTTAAAAAGAAAAACTTAGATTCTAAAACTTAGCTGATAACAGCAATCCAACAGAGTTGATTATCTGTTTTACAGAAAGCATATAAGATGAAAGACTTCAGGGTAGAGAGAGTGATCCCCATCATTGGTCACATAACACTGTTACTATGTCCATGCTTGAAAAACAAACCAGTTTTAACTGCACTAAGAAATATGCAAGCCTTTTTTTTTTAACCTTAGATCCAAAAATAGAGCCCAGGAAAATGTCGTAGAGGTATAAAATCCACACAAAACTGAGAAGTGATAATCTAGCACTAAGTGTCTAATCTGGATAATCATAAAAGTGAGTTTTGTAAAGTTAAAAACATTTTAAGGAATCACAGAAATGCTCAGCCTGAATGTCTCTGCTAATGGCACAGTTGTTTTGCTAGGATTTTAATAGGTAATAATTAATCAACTCCTAATCAATATGATTCAGCCTCGCTGCAGAATCACTGCACTTACCCATGATTGTTAAGGCTGTAGCTTTTGTTAATTCTTCCTTCATTGACTCTATCACTTCTAAATTACCACCATCTAGGTTGCATCGGTTTATGGTTCCATTTCCAGAACTGATCCAATAAAGCTTATTCTCCACATAGTCTATGGATAGACCTGTAATTAAATTAAACAATTAAAGCCAGTAACAGTCAGTCAAATTGCAATATTCACTTTCCATCTATTGATTGGAGTGGAAAAAAAGGTTAAAAGTTCACATTTTGGTTTTATAAAATAAGACTTGGCTAATAGGAGGTTAAATAAATGGTGTCTTATATAGCTAAGGGGATTTGGGCTTTTATAGGCAACTTCACAGTAGATACTGATCAAAGAAAGCTTGGCATTAAAAGGAATGGCAGCTCCATTTTACAGATAAGAAAACTAATACCCACAATGCTAAGAAATCTGTGTTCTCAAAACAGACATCTGCAATTGCTGTGTGTTCCACACAATCAGAGATGACAGAGAAACAATGTCTCCTCTGTGCATTCAAGTTGGCAACCAAACATACTGTGTAGAAGCTTATAGGCAGATATTCAGATGCAGCCACAAACTGTTCCTGAGATCAAATAAGAGTATGAAC
Source organism: Apodemus sylvaticus (assembly GCF_947179515.1). Classification (NCBI taxonomy): domain Eukaryota; kingdom Metazoa; phylum Chordata; class Mammalia; order Rodentia; family Muridae; genus Apodemus; species Apodemus sylvaticus. Next base: position 20,807,463 of record NC_067476.1, read on the forward strand.
AAACACAATCCTTCCAAAGCAAACAACAGAAAAATGACCAAGAGAGAACAAGAGAGAGAGAGAGAGAGAATAGAAGGGATTGACTGGAGTTTAAGTGAACTAAGAGGGTGAGATTTCACTAGGACAGTTATTCACTCCAGTGAGTCAAAGAGCAGAGAGGCACTAAGGTATAAGCACTATTGCACTCACCAAGAACCACTCAGCGAAACTGCATGGTGTTTCACCTGTGGACTGTCTTTGTTTCAGGAGAAACAGGAAGGGTTTACCAACAAAACCACAATGCAATAAAACAGTCATTATGGAGATATAGATTTAGACATTATTTGTATTGGCCACATCAGATAATTTACTTTAACTACTAATAAAATTAGGACAACAAATAATATAATACTAATAATGATATAAATAAATAAATATATAAATAAATAGTCACGTGTGATAGTTTAAGATGAAAATCTTCACCTGCAGATTTATGCCAACTGGATATGCCTTGCATAGTAGAAAGCTGGTAATATTACTAAATTTTCATAGTTGGCAACATTTGCCTACTACTTAGCTTTCTGCCTAATGATGCTAAAGTAAGACAAAGAATCAAATAAACATGCACACTTATAAAGAATCCTTTCTAAAATATGCAGTTTGTCTATGTCCATGAGAATTCTAAATTGTATCCGACAATCAAGCCAAGTCAGTAAAGAGCTACATTTTTGATGACTGCTTCTTCCCTCAAGATCTCTCAGTAGAACTTGGTTTTGGCATTTTGCCCTTGGTTTGAAGGAGAGAACTGTTACAAGTATACACAGGAAAGCCTCTGTTATGCTTCCTAAGGTGTAGTATCTGAAGGCAGTACATCATATTGTGACCTCTTTATCTATGTACCCACGGTACACATTTCTTTCAGGGCCATGTGCCAGAAAAAAACTATATATGGGAAACATAAAATTTTAACTGATCATATTTCTGTCTTGGTTTTGGCTGCGAAAAAATCAGAGTCAGATTTGTGAGCCATCTCCACTAGTCATAAAAGGATTGCATCTACAGTATTAGTTTTAGTCTAGTGTTGATAGACAAATCTATTATTTTCTTTCACCTGGAATATTGAGATCAATAGTGATGTCTAGCCATTCTTAGAGAATGTATTTGTTTAAGTTTCTTTAATCTTCTTTCTGGAGAGAGAGCAAGCTTTCTTATTGAACACGAGTGACTCCAAATTAACCCACAATTACTGAACCACTTTCTCAGCTACTGCATATTTGACAGTCTCTCTAATAGGAAATATATAATGTGGAATTCATCAGAAAATTAAGTGACAGTTGAGCCACTGAATTCTAGCATATATTATTCAATCTCTGTTTCTGGGCAATACATGAACACAGAAAAGGGAATCTATCACTATCAGCTGGTTATATGGTGTGCAGAAAAGATAATCTGTTAACAGAAAATCACACCTCAGTAAATATATTTTAAAAACTGTGCAATGCCTAAAAGGTTTTTTTACCCTGAAGTTGAGGCACACTCACAAATGAATAATTCATTATTAATTATATATGTGTTGATTTATTTTGTACTAGCTCAGACTGAATTATAAATTTTACCTGTTTGGCAAGTGATCTACCCTGAAGTACTCCTTCTGGACTATCAACTGCTTGACTAGTTTTATTTCGATAAGGCCTTGCTATTCTTCATCCCAGAAAAACCTCAAACTTGAAACCTTCTGCCCAGGTCTCTTATATAGTGAGATTAAAAGTGGAGGCCAGGGAGATGGGGTGGGAAAGATAATTCAGTAACTAAAGTGGTTGTCATCTAAATTTGAGGACTGGCAAGTCCTGTTTAGCCATGTGTAATGGACAGCATGACATGCTTCCTGTCCCTGTAAAGGAGTCAGCAGGTCATGGACTTCCATGAGTATCAGTGGTTGCTGTGGGCATAATGTACATGTTTTCATGATCCTCCTTTGAGGAATATTCTTTCTGATAAAGTGAATGACTCCATGATAATCAGAAACAGATGAATCTGGGAAGTGAGTACATGTCTATTTCTCAACAAAATGGTAGAAAGCTGTGACCTTCAGGACATCCCTTAAGGCTGTGGGAAAGAATAGTGAAAACATGAATTTAAATATACATAATTTCTCAACTACGCAAAATATAAGGATACAAAATATCCTACAAGGATCTTCACAGATCTAAAGGAACAGAGGCAGCTACACTCGACCCAGCTTAACTTGTCAGAAAAATACTAGGTAAGGAAATAAAGAGTCTTAGGGAGTGATGAAGTTTCTCGGTTGTAAGCCCAGCCTTTAATGACTGAGACATCTCTACAGCCCTCAGGCTGGTACTTGGCAAAGGGACCTCAATGTAATAACCAGAACACAGGTAAAAAGACAAGGTAGTGATATTTACATATAATCCCAGTAATGTGAAGGTAAGGACCGGTCGATATATGGCCAATCTAAACTCTATGGTCAGCTGTAGACAAGTGAGAGATCCTGTGCCAATAAACAAAAGGACTATACCTATGATGGACCTCTGGACTCAGACACATCTACACAAAATAGCATATGCACATACACCCCCATTTGTACTCATGCATACACACAATAATACATGTGTGGACCACAATGTTTAAAACAATGGAATTAAAAAATATACTACTTTCGGGGAGTGGGGGGGGGGCTAGAAATCATTTGAAATGTAAATAAATTATATCGAATAAAAAAAAATTAAATGGAAAAAAAAAAAGATCTCTATCATCGGGCTGGAGAGATGGCTCAGTGGTTAAGAGCACCGACTGCTCTTCTGAAGGTCCTGAGCTCAAATCCCAGCAACCACATAAAAAAAAATAAAATAAAAAAAAATATATACTACTTATACTCAAACTATATGAAAAATAGGAGGAAAGAAGTGATTCACTCTATGTCTACCTCTATGGCTTAGATTTTTACACATCTCTTGGGACCTGAACATTTTTAGATTAGTGGCTTTCAAATTCAAAAAATGTTTTATAAATATATCATATATATATATATATACACATATACACACTCATATATATATTTACACCATATGTGTATATATATATGTGTATATATATATATATATCAAATACCACTGAGACAATCCATATATCTTCCTTCTTGTTAAGTAGTTAAGTATATTTTTAAAGTGTGAATATTATTGAATGTGTTCATTTTCATATTTAGAAAATAGATTTTAATCCCTTTATAAGTTATGGTATGATTTTAGGACATTTGGAAAGTGTTAAACAGATAACAGTCTGTAAGGGCACTTGTCTTGTATGACTGATGATATGATTTTGGGATCTACAAAGTCTGTTTTACAAATACTGGTGTAAGTATGCTTAGGAATACTTGTGACTTATTAATATGCATGCTTTATGATCATGAGATTATTTATTACCTGCATGTTCATGGATGTGACCTTTTTGTGTTGAAGTTTGGAAGTCTGGATTTGTGGATAGATACTGTTTAAGTTTGATTTTATCATGAAATACCTATTTTTCTCCATTCACAGTGACTGAAAATTTTGCTGGGTATAGTATTCTAGATGGCATCTGTGGTTTTTTTAGATGCTGCTGGATATCTGTTGAGGCCATTCTGGCTTTTAGTGTAGAAATTTAATCCAGAAACATGGCTGCTCTGGGAAGGGATCAAATCCAAAGTCCTAGGTCTCTGCCATCCAGCTGGAATGAAGACATCCCACGTGCCTTTAATTTCTCTAGCTGGAATAAAGACATGCCCTTAGTGCATATCTTTAATCCCAAAGAATGAAGGTAAAAATAGTTACACCCATATTTGAAAGTGAAAACTAATTTAGTGGAAGGTAAAATAATAAATAAGATAGAGACTTGAGAGAATGTCAAAGATAGGATACAACCAACACTCATGAGAACAGATAGGAAAGAGAGGCTACTTAAGAGCAGTGCAGGGAGAGAATGGAGATGAATCAATTGAGTTTCTTGCATTTAGTTGAATGCAGTTGAGTTCACTTGATTTCCTGCACTTATGATCAATTATGTTCAGTTTATGTAATCAGTGCAGATAGAAAGCAGTTTTATTGGGACAATTTTACTGACATAGGTTGTAACTGAAGACAGAACAAGCCAGAGAATGCAAAAGAGATAGATTAGAACAAATAACCAGTTAGTCTGTGGTCAAACAGAGCAATTCAGTAAGAAGCCAAGAGAAGTCAGATTAAATAAGTAAGCTTGAGAAGGAGTTTGAGCTAAAAGAGATAAGTTGAAACAGCCATCCAGAATTTAGAAAGAATTAAAAAGATCAAGTGTATTCAACAGTAAGCCTCCAAGATTAAAGTTATATCTGGTGAATAAAAGATACTTTTATAGTTTAGAGACTTTATTGAGAAGTCGGGAGTAATTCTAATAGGTCTGGTTTTACATATTACTTGTCCTTTTCTCTTGAAACTTTTAATATTTGTACTTTGTCCTGTACCTTTAGTGTTTTGATTTTTATGTGGCAAGAGGGACTTTCTTTTCTGGTCCAATCTATTTAGGTTTCTGTAAACTTCTTGTACCTTCATAAACATGTTCTTCTTTAGGCTAGAAAATGTTTCTTTTATGATTCTGTTAATAATATTTTCTGTGTCTTTGAGCTGGGAATCTTCTCTTTCTTCTATCCTGTTACCCTTAGGTTTGATTTTTTTTCACAGTGTCTCAGATTTCCTAAATGTTTTGTACAAGGAACTTTTTAGACTTAACATTTTCATTGATTGATGTATCTATTTATTTCCATTGTATCTCCAATGTTTGAGATTCTCTCTTCATCTCTTGTATGATGTTGGTGATGCTTGGGGCTGTAGTTTCTGCTTATTTATCTAGATTTTCCATTTCCAGAATTCCCCCAGTATGTGTTTTCTTTATTGCTTCTATTCCCATCATCAGGTCCTGAACAGTTTTATTCATTCACTTCAACTGCTGTTTATACTGTGCTTTCTTTAAGGGATATATACATAAGTATTTAGTTGTCAGCAGTATGCCTAGAAGCTCTAACAACACTGAAAATTAAATTGACATATGTATTTACTAAAAAATTTTGAATATATCACATGTTTTGCTACCATTCAAAGGATAAATCACTAAACAGCGTAGTAGTAGCCATTTAATGGAATAAAAAATAGTGGTACTAGAATGGGAAATCAATTGCAATGAGGAAAATACATCAAATATGAAAATGTTTATAAAATTTCCCAGAATGGATATCAGGGAATATAATTATGCTACACTAGAAGGTATGCAGATATGGAGAGTGGAATTTTAACATCTTTACAAATAAACATATCATGTAATTAACTTAAGGAAGTTTCTCAAAAAATTGTCCAGAGATGTGTGATGTTTATATTATTATATTTAAATTATAGTTAATTATTATATTATTATTTTTAAATAATAACTGAGTAAAATTATTAAGAGACTCTCTTTAAGCTATCAATGTAATTGTAGTCACATTCAATAAAAATATTCATCAATATCCTGAGGTCATGGTTACCTGAAAAAATCTAAATAAAACAACAAAATTAGAGAAAATAAGGAAAATCATCATTTAAATTGAAAAAAAACATTATAAAATGCAAAATATTTACTTTTCCCTATCCCTCTTAGTAGTATAAATGTTGAATTTGTATCTGTGCGTCGACTCTCATTTTTTAATATATTCCAAAAAATTCTCTTCATGTATTGTTTACTTGATCATTTTCATTATGTATGCCATATTAATTTTCTGAAAGAATATAAGTTGCCAAACTAATGTAATTCTCACATAACTGGTATAATACAAACATTGATATATAAAAATATAATTCTTTTAAACAATATATTTTTCTTTCTTTTTTTAATCAATATATTATTTATTTACATTTCAAATGATTTCCCATTTTCTGGCTCCCCCCTCACCAAAAGTCCCATAAGCTCTCTTCCCTCCCTCTATTCCACCATCCAACCCTTCCCACTTCCCTGTTCTGGTATTCCCCTATACTGCTACACTGAGTCTTTCCAGAACCAGGGACCACACCTCTGTTCCTCTTGGATATCAATTAATATGTGGATTATGTCTTGGGTATTCCACATTTCTAGGCTAATATCCACTTATAAGTGAGTGCATACCATGATTGATCTTTTGAGACTGGGTTGCCTCACTTAGTATGATGTTCTCCAGATCCATCCATTTATCTAAGAATTTCATGAACTCATTGTTTCTGATGGGTGAATAGAACTCCATTGTGTAAATATACCACATTTTTTGTATCCATTCCTCCATTGAGGGACGCCTAGGTTCTTTCCAGCTTCTGCCTATTACAAACAGGGCTGCTATGAATATAGTGGAACATGTGTCTTTTTTGCAGGCCGGGGAATCCTCTGGGTATATGCCCGGGAGTGGTATAGTAGGGTCTTCTAGAAGTGTCATGTCCAGATTTCTGAGGAACCGCCAGACTGATTTCCAAAGTGGTTGTACCATTTTGCAATCCCACCAGCAGTGGAGGAGTGTTCCTCTTTCTCCACATCCTTGCCAGCACCTGCTGTCTCCTGAGTTTTTAACCTTAGCCATTCTGACTGGTGTGAGGTGAAATCTCAGGGTTGTTTTGACTTGCATTTCCCTAATGACTAATGATGTTAAACATTTCTTAAGGTGCTTCTCAGCCATCTGACGTTCTTCCTGGGAAAATTCTTTGTTTAGCTCTGTACCCCACTTTTTAATAGGGTTATTTGGTTCTCTGGGGTCTACCTTCTTGAGTTCCTTGTATATATTAGATATTAGTCCTCTGTCAGATTTAGGGTTGGTGAAGATCCTTTCACAATCTGTTGGTTGATGTTTTGTCCTTTTGACAGTGTCCTTTGCCGTACAGAAACTTTGTAATTTTATGACGTCCCATTTGTCAATTCTTGATCTTAGAGCATAAGCTATTGGTGTGCTAATCAGGAACTGTTCCCCTGTGCCCATGTCCTCAAGTGTCTTTCCCAGTTTCTTTTCTATTAGTTTCAGTGTGTCAGGTTTCATGTGGAGGTCCTTGATCCACTTGGAGTTGAGCTTAGTGCAAGGAGATAAGAATGGTTAATTCACATTCTTCTACATGCTGACCTCCAGTTGAGCCAGCACCATTTGTTGAAAGGCTGTCTTTTTCCCATTGGATGTTTTCAGCTCCTTTGTCAAAAATCAAGTGACCATAGGTATGTGGGTTCATTTCTGGGTCTTCAATCCTATTCCATTGATCCACTTGCCTGACATTGTACCAGTACCATGCAGTTATTATCACTATTGCTCTGTAGTAATTTTTGAGGTCTGGGATACTGATATCCCCAGAAGTTCTTGTACTGTTGAGAATAGTTTTAGCTATCCTGGGTTTTTGTTATTCCAGATGAATTTGAGAATTGCTCTTTCTAACTCTCTGAAGAACTGAGTTGGGATTTTGATGGTAATTGCATTGAATCTGTAGATTGCTTTTGGCAAGATGGCCATTTTAACTATATTAATCTTGCCAATCCATGAGCATGGAAGATTTTTCCATTTTCTGATGTCTTGTTCAATTTCCTTCTTCAGAGATCTGAAGTTTTTGTGATCAGTCTTTCACTTGTTTGGTTAGAGTCACCTCAAGATACTTTATGTTGTTTGTGGCTATTGTGAAGGGTATCATTTCCCTAATTTCTTTTTCAGTCTGCTTATCCTTTGAGTATATAAAGGCTACTGATTTGCTTGAGTTGATTTTGTAACCAGCCACTTTGCTGAATTTGTTTTTCAGCTGTAGGAGTTCTCTGGTAGAGTTTTTTGGGTCACTTAAGTAACACCCATACTTTTCAAACTATTTTACCAAATAGAAACAGAAGGAACACTACCCAACACTTCTATGAAGCCACAAGTATGCTGATACCAAAACCACACAAAGATCCAACAAAGAAAGAGTATTTCAGGCTAATATCCCTTATGAATATTGATGCAAATATACTCAATAAAATTCTTGCCCACCGAATCCAAGAACACATCAAAATGATTATCCACCAGGATCAAGTAGGCTTCATCCCAGGAATGCAGGGATGGTTCAATACACAGAAATCCATCAATGCCATCCACTACATAAACAAACTCGAAGGAAAAAAACCACATAATCATTTCATTAGATGCTGAAAAAGCATTTGACAAAATTCAGCATCCTTTCATGCTAAAAGCATTGGAAAGAACTGGAATTCAAGGTCCATATCTAAACATAGTAAAAGCAATATACAGCAAACTGGTAGCCAACATCAAACTAAACGGAGAGAAACTTTAAGCAATCCCACTAAAATCGGGGACTAAACAAGGCTGCCCCCTCTCTACATATAGAGAACTTTTTTATGATAGTTATTCAGAAACTATCTTTTCAATATTGTTCTTGAAGTCCTAGCTAGAGCAATTAGACAACATAAGGAGGTCAAAGGGATACAAATTATTTTTTTATCATTAATAATGTGGTTTTAAATAATATAACAATTATAATTACATAATTCAGTTTATGAGTTTTATGTCTTTTCTCTTTTAAAGTCACAGAATTAAACCTGTATATAAAGAATAAGTGTTTTAAGAGACAAAAATTAAAATTTAACCAAAAAGCTCTCTTCCATGATTGGAAGTTATCATTAACTATAACATTATTAAAAAGCACTGAAACTCAGATTATGACCAAAAATTCAGATGCCTAGTTATTAGCCCCCCTTTTGTTTTCTGGGATTTATTTATTTATTTATTTATTTATTTATTTATTTATTTTTAGACATGGTTTCTCTATGTAGCCCTGGCTGTCCTGGAACTCACTCTGTAGACCAGGCTGGCCTTGAACTCAGAAATCCATCTGCCTCTGCCTTTCAAGTGCTGGGATTAAAGCTGTGTGCCACCACCACCCAGCTAGTTATTATCCCTTAATTCAGCTAGATTGCAGGATGACAGTGTGGGAGCAACACAAACCTAAACATCTGTCCATGTCATCTTCATGAACAGCTTCGTAGCTCCTGAGAAGACTTTAAATGCTATGTTTAATGAATGTACTGGTAAAACCCAAGGATTCTAATTGAATGACTCTGTTCTCTCTTATGTGATGACAATATAAGATACAATTCTTCAGTGGTGTTCCTAGAATAAAAATACTCCACCAGGGTCAGTTAGTAATTGTATGACACACTGGGCAGGGATATTGCTTGACACGTAAAATGCTAGTCACATGAGAATAAGGATCTGGGCCATCCCCAGAACCCATTTAAAAAGTGAGGTGTTGTGGAACATGCTTGTAATTTCATGTCTGGGATAGTGAGGACAGGCAGATTGTTGCAAACTGGTGCTTTCTGGCCAGCTAGTCAAGTGTAATTTATGGGCTGCAAGCTCCAATGAAAGACTTTGTCTCAAAAAGCAAGGTGTCTTTTCCTGATGAATAATACCCTCCATACTCAGTCACATGCACATACACATGCATAATAATGTGTATGTGCACACATACACATGCATAATAATGTGTATGTGTACACATACACACACACAGACACACACACACACACACACACACACATACACATACACACATACTGCATGTACATGATGATGAGGCCTAATGAATAGGAAGCTCTTGATAAATACCAGGTATTCACCATAAGCATGTTTCCTTATATACACTTAAAGCTAAGTTCTTTTGAAACCTTGAACCCATCTCTCTGGGAATCTCTGCTAATTTCAGATGATTTGATTATTACAAATAGATTTTTCTAATTGAGCATGCTAGCAAATACATATAATTTCAGTTCTCAGGAATATGAAGAAGAAGAATTAGGTTCAAAGTCAGTCCAGTCCCCTGTATCAGATACAGTAGAAAACAAATCAAAAATCAGTCTACATGATTAGGCATAGTTTTTTCAATTATAAGGCAAAAAGTTATACAACTTTACATTATGAAATGTGGTAAATGCCATACTTAGTTATATAGCATTTGTAACCCTAATACTCAACAATAGACAAGTATCAACAACACAGTATGGAATTCAACAGGTTAAATGTCAAGAAAACACTAAATCTCAGACAATAATACACAGATGGCAAAATGAACATCTTGAGAAGATGTTCAGTAGCTTAAGAAATTCATATTATAATGAATAATACTATCCATCTATCAGAATGGCTGAACTGAGAGTTACTGAGGAAACTAGGAACCATTCACTACCACGCTACAGCCAGGAGTGTGAAGTGCTAGAGGCACTGTGGAAAACCATCAGGAGGAGCTTTGTAATCAAGGACAGGGCTTGATGAGAAAAGGGCTCAGTTGCATAAGCTCTGTCCCTACAAGCATGAGAACAGGAATTATGACCCCAAGACCTAAAGCAGGGCAGAAGTGACTGGTACCTGTAATCCGAGCACTGTCAACAAGAACCATTATTTGAGTAAATGAAGTGAAGAGTGATCTGAGAAGATAAGCAGTGTCAACTTCAAGCCTACACATACACACGCCCATTTACTCACATTTGTAGGTGAGTAAATACAAATGCAAACATACTACATACATGCATAAATAAAAAGGAACAAATATGCAAAACCCAAGTTTATTCTTTCCAAAGGACTCAACAATTGGACATGGGAATTTAGACCAGAAAAATAACAAATATTTACAAATAAATGCTGGTACTTGAATATTTATAGTAATTATAACTCTCAGAACTATAACCATAGTATGTACCTTAAGGTTATAGAACACTACACAGACAAAACAAAGAACAAACTGTTATGACAAAAGAAATAGTGTCAAGGACTCTACAGAAAAAAAATCCGCAATGAAAATCCTGTCTCAAAAGCTTCATGACTGGCCAGCTACTTTACTCCCCTAAAGACAGCATAGCCTGAAGGCATCCCAGGAGTTCCCTTACACAGAAAGAATGGAACCAGGCAATCTCAGGAGGTAGGACTTGGGGATACCCTCTAGAATGTACCAGAGACCTGGGAGGTGAGAGACTCTCAGGACTCAAAGGGAGGGACCTTAGATGAAATGCTTTACAGTGGGGACTGGGAACTTGTAGAGCCCATCTCCAACAGAAAGATAGGGCATCAAGTGAGGGATGGGCTTGCCATCCATAGTCTAAAATTATGACCAAGAATTGTTCCTGTCTGAAAGAACTACAGGGACAAAAGTGGAGAAGAGCTGGAGGAGAAGGAGGTTCAGCAACAGGTCCAAATTAAGTTCCAGCTCAAGGTGATGCCCCATGGCCTGACACTAGTACTGAGGCTATGTGTGCTCACAAAAAAGGGGGCCTATCATGACTGCCCTCCAAAAGACCCAACAAGCAACTGAAAGAGTCAGATGCAGATAATTATACTCAACCGATGGACCAAAGCTGCTGACCCCTGTGGGTGAATTAGGGAAAGCTAAAAGAAACTGAGGAGGAAGGCAACCCTGTAGGAAGACTAGCAGTCTAAATGAACCTGGACCCCCAAGATCTCAGACCCCCAAGACCCCCCCTCAGACATGGGGTCACCAACCAGGCAGCATACACCAGATGATATGAGGCTCCCAACACACATACAACAGAGAGCTCCTGGGTCTGGATTCAGACAGAGAAGATGCACCTAACCCTCAAGAGACTAGAGGCCCCAGGGAGTGTGGAGGTCTGGTGGGATGGAGGTTGTGAGGAGGCTTCCCCCTGGAGACAGGACAAGTGGTGCAGGTATGGGATGTAGAACAGTTAGAGGGTAGACCTGGAGGGGGATAAAATATGGCCTATAAATAAAGCTTAAATAAAATTAAAAAATTCATGAGCACACTATAAAGCATCATTTCTATATTGAGAACCAGGGGAGCTAAGTCACGAAGAAAGCACATGTGATTTTAAATGGGTGAGGTAAAGCACTGCCATCTACTCATAGGGTTACATTGTATAGACCTAAATGAATGAACACACAGAGGCAAGTTGAATTAAAGTATCTAGGTAAATGATCATAGCAGCTTTATTTGCAATAGCCAGAAATTAAAAACAAACTAGAATTTCCTCAACTGAAGAATGGATTAAAAAAATGTGATAATCTACACAATGAAATACTCTTCAGTTATTAAAAACAAAGACAACATGAAATTTGCAGGCAAATGGATGGAACTTGAGAATATTATCCTGAGTGAGATAACCCAGTCTCAAAAGGACAGGATTCATGGTATGTAATTATAAATGGATATAAGTCATAAAATATAGGATACCCATGGTACACTCCACCCAAAGAAATTAAACAAGAAGGAAGACACAAAGGAGGAAGCTCCTATCTCACTTAGAAGAGAAAATAATATAGTCATAAAAGGCAGATGGAGGGAGGCATCTGGGTGTGAGAGGGGATGGGGGGGAGTAGGAGAATTCAAGTATCAGGTTTGGGGAGGGACAGCAGAGATGCCCAGAGAGTCATAAAAGTAAATGAAAATATACAACTTATGGGGCTGGGGAGGTGGGGGCATCTCCAGAAAATGACAGAGACCAGGGGTAAGGGAGGCACCCAAGAATGAATGGGGGTGACTTTAGCAGTAATGCTCAGCACTGGAATACGAAACCTAAAAAGGCCACCTCCTGTAGCAAGGCAGTAATGCCAGTAGATCAATAGGGACACCAACTCACTCACAAAACTTTCCACCCAAAATCTATCCTGTCCACAAAAAATGCAGGCATGGAAGATAAGGCAGAGAAGGAATGGCCAAACAATAATTGTTCCAACTTGAGACCCATCTTATGGGCAATCACTAATGTCTGACATTATTAATGATAGTCTGTTATGCCTGCAGACAGGAGTCTAGCATAGCTGTCCTCTTACAGGCTCCACCCAGCAGCTGCTGCCTTAGACCGATGCAGACACCCACAGTCAAACAGTGGGTAAAGACTGGGGAAGAATAGGGGAAAGAATTACAGACCCTGAGGGGATAGGAACTCTAAAGTAAGGCCAACAGAGTCAATTAACCTAGACTTTTGGGGCTTTCAGAGACTGAACCGCCAACCAAAGAGCTTCCACCAGGCTGTCCCTAGGTCTCCCAGCACATAGGTAGCAGATGTGCAGTTTGGTCTTCATGTAGGTACTGAAAAACCACAACCAGGCTATCCTAAAGGCTGTTGCCTCTACATGGGATGTTTTCATAGCTGGGCTGCCTTGTCTAGGCTCAGTGGGAAAGGAGGTGCTTAGCCCTCAGATACTTGATGTGCCAGGAGAGGTTGGGGAGGGGACCACACTGGCTCAGAGGAGAAGAGGAAGAGGGAAAATTTGTGGAAGGGGGAGTCCAGGATGGTGCAGTGAGCAGGATGTAAATTGAGAGAATAAATAAAAATAAATACATAAAATAAAATAATAACATTAAAGGAAAGAAATCTGAGTGAGACTGTCATATTATTACAGTAACAGTCTCAGTTCATATGTTGCACTGCTGATTCTGTGTAATTTTCCAACTGGAGAACATCAAATAAAGATTACATGAGAGCTCTCTGCATTAATTTTAAAATACTTTTGCGATTACATTTATATTATTTCCCATGTCTTTTATTCCATTCAAATTTTCCATGGATCTTCTCATTGTTCTCTGTCAAGTTCATGTTCTCTTTTTCATTAATTGCTGCTACATGTGTATGAATATTTAAAATATACATATAAATTCCTAAGTAGAAAAATAGTCCTTGCTCAATCTGTGAGCAATGTTACTGGTGTGTATGTTTTTCTCGGCTGACTATTTGGTGTTGTATTACAAACTGGAATGTTCTGTGTTAAAGAAAACTCTTTTCTCCTGCTATCAGCATTCCTTTGTTTCCTATCTGTCTTTACCTAGGGTTGAAGCCTGTGGGGTTTTCCCTTTCCATATTGTCATGTGTCTTGGTACAGCTCTTGTTCAGGTTACCTTTAAGCAATCATTTTGTTCAATCTTCAGAGTGTAACCTCTCTGACATTCCCAGGAAACACAATCTTAAAGAAAATTTCCTATTCCTTTGGCCATTAAAATCTTTTTGCCCTCTGCTGTAATGTTTCCTGAGCCTTAGTTTCAGGAATTGTGAATGTTTCTATCACGGCTGGCCTCAACAACTCTTATTGTATGCATAAGAATATATATATATATATATATATATATATATACATATATATATATGTATATATATATATATATGTGTGTGTGTGTGTGTGTGTGTGTGACACACACACACACATATAAAATCTGGTTGTTTAGTTAAAAATGGTTTTAAGTTCTCCTCCAAGATCCATAAATTCACTAGCTCCAGGTAGCTAGGTATCCAGTACTAGGCATGTTGAGAAGGCTTTAAATGCAATTAAAAAGCAGTTGGCTACCAGCAAAGTATGTGTGTCACTACTACACTCTTAAGAGTTACAGTATGGTCACTTGATCTTCGACAAAGGGGCTAAAAGCATCCAGTGGGAAAAAGATAGTCTTTTCAACAAATGATGCTGGTTCAATTGGAGGTCAGCATGCAGAAGAATGTGAATCGATCCATTCTTATCTCCTTGTACTAAGAACAACTGCAAATGGATCAAGGACCTCCACATAAAACCTGACACACTGAAACTAATAGAAAAGAAACTGTGGAAGACCCTTGAGGACATGGGCACAGGGGAAAAGTTCCTGAATAGAACACCAATAGCTTATGCTCTAAGATCAAGAATTGACAAATGGGACCTCATAAAACTACAAAGTTTCTGTAAGGCAAAGGACACTGTCAAAAGGACAAAACATCAACCAACAGATTGGGAAAGGATCTTCACCAACGCTAAATCTGACAGAGGACTAATATCTAATATATACAGAGAACTCAAGAAAGTAGAACCTAGAGAACCAAATAACCCCATTAAAAAGTGGGGTTATTAACTGAGTTAAACAAAGATTTTTCACATGAAGAACTTCAGAGGGCTGAGAAACACCTTAAGAAAGTTCAACATCATTAATCATCAGGGAAATGCAAATCAAAACAACCCTGAGATTTCACCTCACACCAGTCAGAATG
Source organism: Apodemus sylvaticus (assembly GCF_947179515.1). Classification (NCBI taxonomy): domain Eukaryota; kingdom Metazoa; phylum Chordata; class Mammalia; order Rodentia; family Muridae; genus Apodemus; species Apodemus sylvaticus. The sequence goes on from NC_067476.1 coordinate 20,822,463, forward strand.
TCTGAGGTCAAAAACTCAGGAGATAGCAGGTGCTGGCGAGGATGTGGAGAAACAGGAACACTCCTCCACTGCTGGTGGGATTGTAAGATGTTGCAACCACTTTTGAAATCAGTCTGGAGGTTCCTCAGAAAACTGGGCATGACACTTCTGGAGGACCCTGCTATACCACTCCTGGGCATATACCCAGAGGATTCCCTAGCATGTAATAAGGACACATGCTCCACTATGTTCATAGAAGCCCTATTTGTAGTAGCCAGAACCTGGAAACAACCCAGGTGTCCCTCACAAAAATTGTGGTATATTTACACAATGGAGTACTATTCAGCCATTAGAAACAGTGAAATCATGAAATTCGTAGACAAATGTATGGAGCTGGAGAACATCATACTAAGTGAGGTAACCTAGTCTCAAAAGATCAATCATGGTATGCACTCACTGATAAGTGGATATTAACCTAGAAACTTGGAATACCCAAGAAATAATCCACATATTAAATGATGTCCAAAAAGAACAGAGGAATGGCCCCTGGTTATGGAAAGACTCAATGCAACAGTATAGGGGAATACCAGAACAGGGAAGTGGGAAGGAGTAGATGGAGGAACAGGGGGAGGGGAGAGGGCTTATGGGACTTGCAGGGAGTGGGGACCCAAAAAGGGGGAAATCATTTGATACGTAAATAAAGAATACATCGAATTAAAAAAAAAGAGTTACAGTGACATGCTGGTCATTGTGGTTCATATCGCTGAGGAGACTGTTGGCTGATTCCCCTGTTTACAAACTCACATGGAGCCTTCTCTACCAAAAGAAAAGGCTTTCAGGTCAGATCATAAAGAGCTGGTTTCTGTATCCAAAGTCCATTAAGGGTAACACTGACTACAAGCCATACTGATTTCTTTGAGGCTTATAGGATAAATTTCATAACATGACCACATTTTAAGCATAAAATTGACTTTATGTGCCAAACTAAAATCTTCTGTCAAGTAAACTGCTATAAATATAATTCAACTCAAATATTCCATTGAATTCTTAGTATTTAATTCAACAATAGATTATTGGGATATTGGTTTGTATTTAGAAGCAATAAAGTTATTCAGCTCAAACTTTTGAAGGCTGATATTACTCCATCTCTAATGGCACAAACGCATAACTTGTACAGTGAATATTTTGATATGATTATATATTTTTATGTCAATTGTGTCACACATTTAAATGGAGATGTAATTGGGCAAAGGAATCTGTAAGTTGCAATGGCACAAGCCGATCTGCAAGAAAGTTCAGGATATCAATTTTCTACAATTTAAACCTGGCCTTTAAAGAATCAGAAATAATGAACAGCAGATCACGAGCAGCCTAAAGGAGAGGATTCTGGTCCAGTCCTGAATGCTCCAAAAGCCTTCTGCTGTGCCATCATTACCTTGCTTTTCTCATGGCCCACAAGGCTCTGGAAATTTCTCTTTTCCCTGTCCATGCATCAAGGAACCCTATGATATATTTTTTCTCTTGCTCTTCGCTTGAAGTCAGATGAATAAAACTCAGTAAGATGATACTCAAAGAAAGTCTTCTCTGGTCTCAGCATCATGGGGAAGGCTGAGTATGACTTTAGAAACATTTGGTTTTTTGATTTCTAACTTAAACTTTTGTTTCAAATGCTGATATCTTTCAAAAAGTCACAGTTTGCCAATGTCTGAGATCATCGACTCTCCAGGGAATAGCTACTGTGTAATTAATATAAAGAATTCTGTAAGTGCTTAGATGGGAGTTACTTTGGATATTTTTATTGTAAAGTAATAGGTTGTACTGGATCAGAGGTCCCAGACTGGAGTATAATAGAAAGGCATAGCTTTGTGGATGGAAAAAATTGCAGCTAATGCTAGCAAGAAGTCAATACTTCAATAAAGCTACTGGATCTGCACTTCATATTCTGCAGTGTTAAATAAAGCATGGTAGCAATATCCAGGAGATGAAAATCACCAAACAGAGGCTTTTTCTCTCCCAGTCACCTTGTTTCTTTCATGAATATTGTCTGAGAAAAGTGGGAGGAAGGCAGAGAGGCCAGAAAGCGTTATCATTAAATAACTGTTCCAATTGTTTGCAATGACCAAGTAAAAGCATGAGTAAATAATGTAGCAATAAATGTGATTATGACGTATTTCATGCTATTAAATATCATGTGCATCAGCAAAAATATTTTCTATTTATTTTTTCACACATTAATGCATGCATTCACGGTACCATGGCATTCCAATCTAGAAAGCGTCTCAGGGGACTAGTTCTGAAAGTACTTTCCAAGTGATTCACAAGAGCATGGATTCTTTGAGAAGTATTTCCTTATACAGCTTAACCTTGACTTTATATTAAAGGAAAGTTTTATGTAAAAATATAAAACTTGTGACATGTTATTTGCATCACAAATTTAAATCATGGTTAAAATGTTATGACAAAAGATCAGATAACATGTACCATGCCTTTTATTTATTTTAAGTGGTGTAAAGCCTCTTGAGAAAGATAAAACTTATTACAACTAATAGAATTGGCATAAATGAGGGATTATTGTAATAAAATCAGGTTTCTTTTTCTTTATTTCCTGCGCTATGAGACTTTGTCAATAAGACAATAGCTAGATCAATGTAGTTAATCTCAGCCTATTGTTTCTTCCTGTGAGATATCTCTGGTTGAGTTCTTAATCAAAGCCAAATGGATACACGTGTAAACAGTACAGGGAGAGGAATCAGTAAGCAAAATAAGCCAAGAGAAAGTTTAGAAGCCAAGTGTTTCCACTTTCTCCTTCCAATCTAAGCATGCATTGTTTATAAATTTTGACACCATTCTTCCAAAAAATGGCCACATAGTACAAATCTTGTAGCCTTACCTGTTTCCTGTTCAAACATAAACTGAAAACATGTTCTCCTGTGCCAACTATTGAGCTCAGCTCATGACACAATGACAAACCAAACATACTGTTCCCAAACTTTCTCTCCAGGTGACAGGAACAGGAGTTAAAAGGCAAAATAAATAACACTAACAATGTATTTCTGAAGAGGTTTCTGCCCAGTCAGGAAGGTCAGAGAAGTCTTGTGAAAGAAGAAACCCTTGGTTTATTAGAAACGACAAATCAGTTCAAGAGAATGGAAGACATCTGGGCAAAGAAAAATCTCTGAGGAGGCAGTCTTAAGGTTAAGTGCCTAACCAGCACAGAGAATCAAAAATGGTTTTACACTGGTTCCACTGCTATTTTAGTTTTGAAGACAAACTATGAAGACATTGTTCTGATCTTTCTTGTTTGTCGCCCAGACACTGTAGGAGTTTATTTTTTTTCCTTTTCCTATAAACTCCTTTAAATACACACATACAAAGTGCATATTTGTCTAATCTCCTTACCCTGCTATTTATTAAGATACAAACACCATCAAGTTGGTGCTATGTAGGCATCCAAACTGCTTTCTGAAGAGAAGATACTTTGTGTATAAAAACTCATGCTGAAGAAGCATGAGATGAATGTGAAGTTGTTAGCCAGCCTGCTTTACTCATGCCAGCACGCCTGCCTGCCTTCCTTCCTTCCTTCCTTCCTTCCCTCCTTCCTCCCTTCATTCATTCTTTTCTTCCTTCCCTACACCCTGCCTCCCTCCTTCTTTCCTTTGTTTTTCCCCTTTCTCCTTCCCTCCTCTTCCTTTTTTCTTTCTCTGATTTTCCCTATTTCTTTCTATAAATTTCAATACATACAGTTTTCTTTGTCTACTTTTTTGATACTTTTTTGACTGTTTATTATTCTTATCTTCCACTATAAGAAACATATTTTTATAATTCACATAATATTCAGAATTAATGTTAGCAAATGGTAATAAAATTAGCATATGGTAAATTCAATATAATAAAATAATTTATTGCCTTCCACTTAGAAAGAATGTCTGGTAAATGCATTGCTGTTCATCTATCATATAATATTACTTGTATATAAATTTGTGTTAATCCTCATGGAAATCAGTGTTTAGACTACCATACATCACTAGCCACATTTGTAAATACACAAGTATGCAAGCATATGTGCATGCATATGGGAAAGTGTGTGAATAAATAAAATAGGGTTTGTTTTCAGAACTTACAAGTCTATTAATTATAGACCTGGGAATTTCTGAGGAAGAATTTTGTAGATGTGATTACCATTTTTAATCCACCAGCCTTTATAAATGCAGAAAACCTTCAATAGGAGGGATGATCTGGGAAACTTTGTTAAATGAATTGAGCTTTCTATAAGAAGAGATTTGGGCCTGACCTGCATTTTCAGCTCTTGCCTGATCATTTTTTACTGTCCTTCCTCACAGGACACCAACTATTCCTTCTTTCTAATCAGGCAGGTTCTGTGAAAATTCCTAACAATTTCTCAATCAACCAAAGAATCTCTGTCTCCTCTGTCTGTCTGTCTGTTTTTCTGTCTGTCGGTGTTTTCTGTCTCTGTCCATGTCTGTCCATGTCTGTCTGTCTGTCTGTCTGTCTCTCTCTCTCTCTATCACACACACACACGTGCACGTGTACATGAAAACACATAAACTCCACATGTACAAAGAATAAAACATACTTGCATTATTTCTCTGCTAAAACTCTGAAAAATTGTGGATCTGAGGGGGTGAAAAATAATAACAGTGATACATAAATTTCCTTAACTAGGATATATTAATAATTTCAAAATAAGTTGTAAATATAAGTGTTTATAAAGGAAAGGCTTGATTTTGAAAATGGCAGTCGAAGCCCAAACCAGAGCTTGATGTCTATACAAATGTGGATTTTGGTTAGAATTCAGTACTATAACAGTACTACTACCCAAAAAATGTCCAATAAATAAATATGTTTGATACAAGCTAGATTTAGCTAAAAGTATGTATCTTGAATAGCCTGTGTGAGTCTCTGAATATAAGTCCCAGAATTATGAAAAAAGTATATATATATGGGGCTGGAGAGATGACTGTTCTTCAAAAGGTCCTGAGTTCAATTCTCAGCAGCCACATAGTGGCTCACAACAATCTGTAAAGTGATCTGCTGCCCTCTTCTGTGCCTGAAGAGAACAAAAGTGTACTTTCATACATAAAATAAATAAATACATCTTTTAAAATATGTATATTTAAAGTCTTTTTAAAAAGTACTAGGTAAAAGAATCACTTGAGAAATTTCTGAAAAATACAATAAAAGCTCTTTAAGGGAAATATTAAATGATTAAAAAGCATCTCTTGTGAAACTTCTACAGAATTCATTGAGAAATTATGTTAATGGCCCACACCTTAGGCAACTGACTAATAGAAGAACCCCCAGAAGCCTCTTCTCTAAATTTTAGTTATCATTTCAACTTTGTCCTCCCTCCTCCGATGTATTACAAAGATACTCAGATGCTTTAAAAAGCATCGTAGTTTTAATCACACTTGAAGAAGCTGACATTCTCTGTCACAGTACCCATTCATGCTCATTATCCAGAATTGACTACTGAATAGGTTTTATGAAGCTTGATTTTTTTTACCATAATAATTTTACCTTTGAGCATGCTACATGTTTATTTATATTCTTATTAGAGGATTATGCCATTTTCAAGAGTTTGATATTATGAAAAAGAATGATTTAATGTTTCAGGGCATGTATGACAATGTCCTGGAACATTAAGTAAATATGGACTTGTTGGAACATGAGATGTTCCCTAAGGAAACTGTTACTCCATACAATCCCAGACTGGGTATCAAAATCTTCATTTTATAGAAATTATAATAATGCCCTTAGAAAGTAAGAGATTTATTAAAGTCATACAAATCATCAGTAATTTTCAAGGTAGTATGATAAACACAGATTTTTGGAGGGATTCCCTAAACATTATTTCAAACACTACATTCCCCAAAGGCTGCACCAGGGACATTCTATGGCAGTATGAAAGTTTGTATAACACTTTCTAGGATCTGTTTCTAAAGCTCCCTTTGGCTCCCATGTTTAGGTGTCGAAGGCCTCAGCCTCAGGCTATTTAGTTTGCATCCATAGTCATGGACTGAGGTTTATAATTCGGGAGCCCAGAATTCGTTCTCATGGGGCAACTAGGGATGATCTAGGGCAGAGAAGTACAACTTAAAATTTTACAACAGTGCTGTTTTGAAATTTTATTTTGAAGTACTTCTCAGAGACTAGAGGAACTGAAAGGAAGCAGGTATCCAGTATTTGTCATTTCACTGAAATCAGCATTCAGGCATAGGATCTCAGAAAGCAAAGGTAAAGGACAAATATAAACACCAACCTTCCCTCATTCAGGTCTCCCCAACTGCACCATCTCTCAATCAGCATCCTTTATTTCTCCTCTCCCACTTTAATCCCTCATTCACCTTTCCCGACTTTCCTCTTCCTCTCCCTTCCCCATTCTCCCTTACAGACAAATGTCCTTTGTAACACCCAAGCTTTTGTGGAAGTTTTACTTCAATATTGGAATATGGGTCTCGATATTCAATATTAAAAGAGGCAAAGTTTTCAGTGCTAAAACAGACGTATAAATTAATATTTTGGTGTAACCCATGATTCCCAAATTACAGGCTAAAGAATTGATTTCTCATCATAGCATTCAGCCCGGCACATTCTCAGCCTCAGACAAGCTGCAGCTGAACCTCCTCAGTCTGAAAGGAATGCTTTGTGTTGATCTGGTCCTTGTGCATCTAGTTTCCTTTGCTCTGATTTCTTCACAGAAGGATTTGCATTTAAATCTGTCCCAGATTTCTAACACTAGCCTATATTTCAACTGTGTACAAATCTCCAAACTAACAGTACAAAGGAAAGAGGTAGTGACTATGTCATTTACACCAGACAGAGTGTTTTAGCTACATGAAAGGCATTATTTAAAATCCTTGGGATACTATACCTATTTTAAATCATTATAATTAAGAGTAAGCTGCTTCAAGTCAGTGTATTTCCATATTTTTAAAATGAAAACAACTATTGATGAAAAGCTTCAGGTTATATTATTTTCTCCATTTAAATGTCTTGTGTATCCAACCCCATGTCAAACTATGGTTTTCTATTTCTATTTTATAATTTTTATATTTAATGTGAAAGCAAAGTCAAATTATGTCTTTTGTCAAGGAACTTTGAAATTACAAGCAAATGCTATAATTCATGCCTCAAAGAGATAAAAATATAAGGAGAAATAAAAAAGAAATATGAAGTTTAAGAAACTGTATCAGTCCATACACACTCGTTACATCTTCTCTTCTAAAATACTTTTTTTTTTTTTTTTTTTTTTTAGAAATTTCACTAATGCTTTATAGGAATAGCTCATGAATGTCAGCAGTGTTTTTTTTTAATGGAATGTATAAAATCATGCCCTAATTTTCCTACTAAAAGACTTGTTTCTCTGTCTCGATGACAAAAGTCTTACCTCCTTGCCTTTGATGTAGTTCACAGAAAATATGATGAACTGACATATCAATTACTTCCGGTTAAAATCATCCAGGGAACACAAATTTTCTTTTAAATGGACTCTTAACCTATTTTGTCCTTTGTGAATTAAGTTATCCATACATCTGATTGGTGACAGTTATCCTTCATGGAATAAGGTGGGGCAAATCTGATCACTACACACTGGAAACTTGTTTTCTTATGTCTCCTATATCCCATCTGCATATATCTGTTAAAAATGACTCTGCCCAGCACTGCTGTAGCACAGACACCCCTCGGTGCACATTCCTTCCAAATTAACTGTTCTTTTATATATTTTAAGGTAGGTATCATTTTTTTTTTATCATTTATCTGGGCTTAATGCTCACTGGAAGCACTGGAAGCCTCACATGATCATGTAAATTTAACCAAACCTTTAGAAATCTGTCTTGCTAATTAGCTCTTGTGCTACTTAGGATCCTAGAACTAACTAAAGGGCCCTTCAGAATTTAGTAGGCTTGTTTCTGCATCCACTGTTCTGTTCCTTTGATCTACATGTTGGTTTGTTTGTCAGTTCAGTACAGTTTTGTGATTATAGTTCTATGCCATAGGTAGAGATTGGCCACAGTGATATATCAACTCTGCCCTTCCTGCTAGAATTGATGTGGCTATTTTTGGACTTTTATGCTTCAGTGAAAGTTCTCAGTTTGACTATTTCCAATGAAGAATGTAATGGGGATTTTGATGGGGATTATAATGAACATGTAGATCACTTCTGAAATATGTTTATTTTTAAATTAAGCCATCCATAAATATGACAAATTTATCTATATTTCAATCTTTTTCAATCTCTTTCTTGAGGGTTATAACACTGAGTTCTCTTATAACTTTTGTTAGTTTTCCCTAACACATGCTAAACAAGAACTTTCTACTAAGCTATATTCCCAGATCAGCTATTAACTGCTCTATGTTGATATAGTTGCTATTTCAATAAAGTTATATTACATATTTTAAGAGTGTTTTTGTTGGAGTTGTGAGGCCTTTTCTGGTGTTGACACATATTTCCCCTACAGCATATACTGGGACCAATCATTGTTACTAGACAGCCATATACAGAAGACCTACATCTCATCCTTATTTCTACTCTGTATAAACGAACTCAAAATGCACCAGAGATATTGAGGAAGACCTGGAATTCTGAAATGTCTCAAGGAAAACATAAATAAAACATTAAGAGTAGGTCTGGACAAGGACCTTCTGAAAGGGAAATAACCATCAGAATTGACAAGTTAGATTGATGAACTAGAAAGCTTTTTCATACCAAAGGAAATATGTGCCAGAATGAAGACACAACTACACACTGGAAGAAAGTGTTTGCCAATTACATATTGGCAAACTTTAATGTATAGAATATATAAATAACTTCAAAACTTCAGCATCTAACCAGGAGCAAAACTATCTAGTTAATACATGACCTAGTGAATTGACTTGAAGTGATCAGGAGAAGAAATAGAAACTACCAACAAACAATGGAAAAGAGTGTTCAACATCCTTAATCATGTGAGAGATGCAAATTAAAATAACTTCAGGATCTGGGGAGATGGCTCAGTCAGGAAAGTACTTGATGCACATACATTAAGGGCTGGATTTAAAACCAGCACCCATGTAAAAATCCAGATGTAGTGATATCCACATGTAATCAGAGAGATGGGGAAGGGGCAGGAATAGCCTAAGGGCACCTTGACCATTCAGACTCACATCCACAAAAATCCTCAGACCTTAATCAAAGACACAAAGTGAACAATTTCAAAGGAGTAAAAGCTGAGGTTGTCCTCTACCCACAAGATTTACATATACATATGAACATATACTTATCCATCCCCTCAGACATGAGCATTCTCGTGCCTATACAAATATACACTCAAAATAAATAATAATCAAGTAAAGAAGGCAGAAGAGGAAGAAGAAGAGGAGAAGGAGGAGGAGGAGGAGGAAGAGCAAGAGGAGAAGGAAGAGGAGGAGGAAGAGGAGGAGGAGGAGAAGGAAAAGTAGAAGGAAAGAACACTACTGCTGGATATGTACCTGAAGGACTTTAAGTCAACATAGCATGGAGATTCTTGCAAATTTCTATTTATACATAGTTTACACTACTCATACTAGCAAAGACAGAAATTAGGTTAAAGGTTCATCGCAAATAAATTAATAAAAATATTACATTTGTAGAACAGAATTTTATTCATGCTTCATGGCTTTATGCAGACTATAATTATGACATCTTCAGGAAAACAGATAGTACCCAAGATCATACTATAAAGTGAAACAGGCTAGATTCACAAGAAATTATTACATTTTCTTCCATATGTGGAATCTGTAAATGCCTTTATGTGGGTCTGAAATGAAAGAAGTAAAGAGTCTATGGGAAGAAAGGAATTGATCTAAAGGGGGTGTGTTCTGGTGAGCATTCGTCATCTTGTTACAAGCTATTTGAGAAGAGTGAACTTCAGTTGAAAACTGCGGGCCCCCCTCACGAGACTGGCCTCTGGGCAAGCCTGCAGTGAATTTTATTAATTAGTAATTAATATAAGAGGATGTGGCCATTCTGGGTAGTGCCCCTCATGACTGGGTTATCCTAAGGTGCTATAAAAAAGTAAGATGAGCGAGTCTTACAGAATAAGGCAATAAGAAACACACTTCAAAGGATGCTGCTTCAAAGTTCCTACCTCCATGATTCTGGCTTGAGTTCCTGCTTTAACTTTCTTTGATGATGGACTGGGAGAGGGAGTTTAAATGCATTATCTCCTTTCCTCTCTAAGTTGCTTATGGCCCTGGTGTTTGTTGCAGCACTGGAAACCCTAACTGGGATAAGATGGGAAGGATACTCTAACAAAATACACATTGCATGAAAACAGAAGGGGATTATCTAGGGGTCAGTGACAGAGTTGGGAACAGCGAACAGCAATAAGAAGCAAGCAAATATAAAAATATGCACATATGAGTTGCCTCAGAGATGCCCTGACAGTGTGTGTGCTAATGAAAAGTATCTCACAAAGAGAAAACAGATTTCTTGAAACCAATCGTCCCCTGACTTAATTTATATTACTGATCTGTAATCTTTTTAGGGTTTAACTCAAAGTCAAGGAGGTGTATCACGTTACACTTGTCACTATTAATATAAAAGAAAAGTACTTACCAACTGGTTCCTTTTGGTTCTGAAAGAGAATCTTGCTGTTACTTCCATCCATATTTGCCATGTTTATTGTATTTCCGTCTGTCCAGTACAGTTTCCTTAACCCAAAATACACGGATTAACATGTTACATGCAGATCCGTTTATTGAAAAGAAGCAAATGTCAAAATATAAAGCAAAAATATTCTAGTCTCAGAATTAATTCTTTTTCCAAAAGACTTAAATGCGTGGGCCTCTGTGCATCCGCCTGGGAAGAGAGCAGCTCTTTTCCTTTCACTGTCCTCGGAAGACATTCATCTATTCTCAGTTTCCATCTACGCTCCAGTCTAATGCATAGCTGAGCTTAAAGCAAGATATTTTCATTTTGTCCTTCATCAAAACCAAATCCTCTTGGCAAAGAAGGAATTACATGCTATAAATGGGAAGAAACTCATTTCAACCCTTCCTCCTGGGAGCTTTGGTCCTACCCAGATTCTGTGACTTACCAAGGACAAAGGCAGGACAACTCTGTGGTGACCACGCAGTCAAGAATTGTCAACAACCACCATTCAAAACAAAGCCAATTTTTTTCAACAACTCTTTTTATTCTAAACTCTCATTCCCTAGAAATACCCACTAAGGACAGCTTATAAATTGAATTTCATCTGGATAAAAATCTCCAGCCAGGACTCCAGATCTCTTTTATAATTTCCATCCTCACATTTACATTTTGACTCTATCCTCCATATATGCATTATCTGAATTAAACAATTTTATGTAAAACACAAACTAATGTACAAAATGTTTAAAATAAACTTTTCCAAAATCATACTTTACCCTCTGACTGGGTGGGCTGCCAGACACTGCGGCTTATCGATTCCGTGGATAATTGAGGTTTTCAAAGAGCCATCTAATCTTGCCACATTAATTTGCGTTTCATCAAATTCTGAGCTAATCCAGTATAAATTACGTGAAACCCAGTCCACTGCTAACCCTCTGATACTCTGAATATCTGTAAAACAGGATAAAGAAAATGGAGAGTTACTGAGGGTTCACATTCTCCTGCGTCTCCAGGTAAGTTATTTTCTGTTGAAGGGAAAACCTAATTTATACTTTAATTTGTCAGCTAAAATTGGGCAAGATTGTAATCTCATTCCCTTATCAACACTTCTTAAGGCATGTATAATCATTAATGTCTAACTGCTGAGGCATTAGGAAACCTGAAGAAACAATTATCATTAAAATTAGAGTAACAATCAATGATGCACCAGTGAACCCTTGCGAGACATTGGGCAGTCTTGTGGGCTGAGGTGACCATGATTTAAAGGAGAAATAGCTCCTGCACTTGGTAGCCCAGACAGGTCTATTTTGCTAACACAGGGGCTGTTAGATGTTTAAGGGCTGATTTGTTACTTGTGTGAAATAAAATAATTCAACTTTCATCAAAACCGGCACAGGTGAACACTTTTCAACACGTATAATTAACAGGAATTTAATGGAATCTGAGAACAAAACTAAAAATCATTTTAACATGACTCCAAATGTGGGATCCAGAGTAATGTTGGAAAGCTAATGACGTGTGGATCCAGGACCACTGTAGATAATGTGTCTAGACTGTTTTGTTTTTTTTTGTTTGTTTGTTTGTTTGTTTTTATTAGTGGATTGGGCATCGTGAAAAAACAAGTGTGGGGATGCATATTAAACAGTAGGACACTATAAATGGAGATACATAGTAAGGTGAACTGTCAGAAATTATGGAGTTTAGTAAAGCATACTAGGGCTCTTTTAGTACTTTTTTGGCATTTAACAGGTCAACGCGGCACTTGCCTTTTTTTTTTTTTTTTTTTTTTTTTTGGTGTATTTTGTCATTTTCTAGTATTTGGTACTTCGAGGGTTCTTGACTCATCAGTTCCTTAACCGTACACTGGACCTGTGAAAACACTGACTGTTCAGTGTCTGTGGCAAAGGTGGAGGTCCTGAGGGTTCTGGGGGTTCTCAGGCGTGAGCGATCTGCAGTACTGACCAGTCAGTCCAAGCAGCTGCTACAACACACCAACAAAATCAATACATCTTCTGGTTCACGTGAAGCTAGCAAACTAGTTTTTCTATTTGTGTGGTTGTTGTTTTTAATTAGAAAGTAGAAAACTTTAGACTTATAAAACTTGTTAACAGAACAGAATAGGACCAGGAGTCCAGTAGTTGTGCTGGAGCTCTGGAGCACAGAGGTGGTGCTAACTGCGTGACCAGGAAGCATTTTGTTCAGTCTGCATAGTTCCGTACAGCGCCAGGTTCAGTTTCACATTCTTAACCCGCGTCTTCTGTAGCGTTCCCTCCTGATACTCACTGACAAGCTGCGGCTCTGATAAACTGAATGTGCACTTCCCTCACTGCACAATCTCATACTTATGTTTTGTTTGTAAGACAGAAATAACACAACACTTCATTGGAGTTAGACTTTTCTATCTCTTTCAGAGTGTACTTCCTTCTGCCCCACCCTCGAGTTCACTGGCTGCAGAGAGGCGGTATTGTAAGAGAGAGCTTTCTGTTCATGCTCCAAACCTGTGGGTCAGGCACTTTGTTATCAGTTTCTTTTACATAATTTTTTCCCCAGCATCTCTGCTCATCTCTACCTAAGGCAATTTACAAATACCATAAAGGATTTCTCAGAATCTTTTGGAGGATGTAATGTTGTTCTACCAGAAGTCATGTTTTATAAAATACTTTTGTTTTATATTTCTGATGCTCAAAATACTTTAAATTATTTTACTAATTTATTTGTTTACTAATTCATTTGTTTACTAATTTTATTAAATAAATGATAAATTTATTTAGCTATTAATATATTTGTTACAAATATATTGCCTTCTTTAACTTTAAAGCAAAACTCATTATATATTATTGATATATATTTCCAGTATATTGAACATTTCATCAGACATGTATGGCATACAATGAACATACGTGTTTGTAATGACTTAGTGAACTTATCAACTACAATATGGAAGGTTAAGGATGTGTCAATACTCAAGTATAAGGCTGAAATGTGCGACAGAGTTTTTATCTTAGCCCTTAGCTGTGCAATGCCAGTCACAAATTTGTATCATTTTAAAGCAAAGCAGCACTCGGGATTATCAGTTTGACAGTTGAAATCAAACTTGTGTGTGTTTTCTATAACTAACTTTATAGACTTGCTGCTTTAGAGAACTCTGTAAGCTGCCTATTAAAGTCATAAAGAAAAATATTTAAAATGTTTATCTTTCTCCTCATTAATAAAAATATTGAAACAATATACTTTGGATTGTAAAATCTGTTTTGTTTTGTTTTGTTTTTTAATTAGGTCATGCCAATACCTCTTAGCAAATTTCTCAGATAATTTACCATTTCTCTGTTTTGGAGACACCCACTTTTTTGAAATAATACATATGATATATTCCTCAAAGTCCTTTATTCCAAAAAATTGTTCCAAATATGTGTCAAAATCAGAATACAGACAGGTGAATATCTGCATGTTAAACACACACACACACACACACACACACACACACATACACACAAGCACTTATCAGCTAAATCTATAAAAGTAAGCATACAGGAGTTGAGAAAGTAACAAACTAAAGACAAAATCCACAGAGAGAATCTTTACTTTTTGAGCTATTTGATGCTTGGTCTAATCTGGCACATTAGTGTGAGAACAAGACTGAATGATCACAAGATTACTAGAAAGATTATATATCATTAACATGTATTGTTAGTGATAAGTGAGTTGGAAAAATCATTCTTGTTTTAAAAGAACATTTTTTAAAAAATTAATATATTAATCTAGATTTTTCTATTATTTCTTTAGATATATTAAAATATCAGAATATCCTCTATGTGATTAGTTTCCCAACTAGTAAGTTCTATATCTAAGTAAGATACACTCTCTGAAAATATTTGGTAGAGAGTTATCTGTTAGCCTCCGGCCTCTACACATACACGCACACATATGCATTCTCCTCTGTGTATGCCACCATGCGTACAAAAATACATATAACACATGCAAGCACACCACACACACATATAAATATCAGTTACTTAAAGAAACCCTCTTACCTCTTCTTGCTCACTTCTGCACTAGAACTTCCAGCCTGTCGAAGTATTTGTCATCTGAGCCTCTTAGCTGTACCATAACTTATGTGCCATGTCCAAAGTCTGTCCCTTTCTTTATAGGTCTCAGAGTTCTAGGCTAATATTTGTTTTTATTTTTGACTTTTTGGGGTAGGATTTCAGCTAAACAATGCTGGTCTTGAAGGAACTCTGAATCCTCTGTCTTTGTATCCATAGCTTGAGGATTCATGCTGGGTATCCACTATCATGAGGCCATGGGTATTAGACTGAAAACTAAAATGTATGCTAGCCAACCAGTCTCCCACCTGAGCCACATCTCAGCTCTGGGCTAAATTTTGTTTCAAATTTAGTTCATTTATGTAACTTTCTTATATCACCCCCTGGCTATTATTTCTCAGTTTGGGTGTCTATCTTTGCAATTGCTCTTTGATTTATTTTTCAAAAACTTTAGCCGCCCTCTACTACCTTTAAATCTTACCCGTGGTTCCCAGTTTTGTCCTAATTCCTTAGGGGATATGCTCCAATATGAAACCTCGACTATATCTAGCTAGTTCCTCAGCAGGTTATCCTGAAGGTTTTCAGACCTTTGTGACTATGTATTCCTCAGCTGGAGACCCATTTTCCCCAAGGCCTCCTTACCTCTTCTTTCCTCAGTAACTCCCTGTCAGAAATCATTTTGAACCGGGACCAAATGGTCTAAGATGCTTACTCATTATTTCACTTAACCTTAAATTGTAGTCATGTAGTCACATTTAGGAACACTGTCTGTCACATGTCATGTTCTTTGAGGTAATGAGAGGTCTTGATATTTTACATCTTTGAACACAGAACATCATTTCACCACTCTAATGCCACAGTTGCAGAACCTAAAAAATGCCATAGAAATTCTTCAATATCTTGCACATAGAGTGAAATTGCACACTCCCTTTCTGACTGAAAATATGAAAAGCAGGCATAGACAGCGGCCATTTACCAGCCTTCCCTATGGATGCATTGTTCTCATTTTGCAGCAGTTGTGGGCATCATTATGGCTGCTCATATATTTTTTTATTTTTTCTATAGTACAGATATTGATACTATTCCCCCATAAAAACTTTCTCAGTGAATAAGAGAAATGGAACATTTTGGCCATATAAGAGTTAACAGAAGAAATCCCACAGCTAAGCTTTCTACTGTTTTCAAAGTCCAGAGAGCACTGTTATTATGGGCCAGTGAGCATCTTTTTCATTTGCTCTGAACCGTTTTAGAATTATTAATATCATTTTCAAACCATTATTACACTTAATAATTTGCAATATATAGAGAGGAAAAATCTTACGTCACACTGAAAAAATTTAATTACTACATAGGTGAATCATATTTCAAACATGAATGGACAATTCGTAGATAAATTCAATTAGACTCAAAATTAATTGAGAATTACATGTTTAGATGAACATGATACCTCCAGCACTGTGGAAGCTGAAGCAGGAGAATGAACAGTTTGAATACACCAGAAACATCAAGTACCTTTGCCAATAAAAATGAGATTCTACTGAAAATGATGCAGACTTCATAAGTCCACCACTGTTTCTAAAACTCTTTGCTCACATTTCTGATTTGTAAAAACCTTTGAGAAAAAGACAACAGATGCATTTCATCAAGTTACCACTAGGAGATTTGCAGAGAATCCTGAGTATATAGGAGGCACAGGCCATTATGTTCATAGCAGTCTTATTTCTAATAGCCAGAAGCTGGAAAGAACCCAGATGTCCCTCAAAGGAGGAATGGATACAGAAAATGTGGTATATTTACACAATGGAATACTACTCAGCAATTAGAAACAATGAATTCATGAATTTTTTAGGCAAATGGTTTGATCTGGAAAATATCATCCTAAGTGAGGTAACCCAATCACAAAAGAATACACATGGAATGCAATTTCTGATAAGTGAATATTAATTAGCCCAGAAGCTCTGAATACCCAAGGCACAAATCGCATAACAAGTATGCATAACTCGCATGAAGAAGTATGGAGAGGATCCTGATCCCAGAAAAGATTGATCTAGCATTGGAGGGGAATATAAGGACAGAGAAAAAGGAGGGGGGTGATTGGAGAATGGGTGGAGAGATGAAAGTTTATGGGACATATGGGGAGGGGGGATCTGGGAAAGGGGAAATCATTTGGAATGTAAACAAAGAATATAAAAAATAAAATATTAAAAAAAAGAAATTTGAAAACATGCATTTGAAGCAAAGACTTTTTTTTCCTCAAATGCATTAACTTTTTTAAAGGGCAAGACATCGGGGGGGGGGGGGGGGAGGCAACACCACCATTTCAACAGTCTGAAAACAGATTCAGGTGCAAATGAAAGCCTAATACTCCTTAGAATGTCAGATCTGAAGTTCGTCCTTATATGTGAACGTAGAAAGGAACAAGAACCTCGAAGTAAATCCATCATTAAAGGGGTAAATTTAGAACAAACAGAGAAGATGTAGATCAAAATATGAAATACCAACACATGTCCTAGTTTGCCTTTCTCTTCCTCTAGTACAACATGGACCAAAAGCAACTTAGGCAGAAAAAGATTTATTTCACATTAGATTTCTCAGGTCACAGTCTGTCCTGGAGGAACTCAGTACAGGAAGGAACCTGAAGGCAAGGACTGAGGTAGAGGTAATGGAGGAATACAGCTTACTGACTTGTTCCATAGCTTGGCCCTCCTTCTTTCTTTTATCACCTGGGACCATTCACCCAAGGATAACACTGGCTTGTTGCACATCAGTCGTTGATTAAGAAAATACCCAGGAGACTTGGTCCATGAGCCTGTCCAATAAATGCAATTCAGCTGATGTCCCCTCTTCCAAGATGACTTTGCTTGGTATTAATTTAAAAAAATGTATTTTCTACCTAAATTTTGCAATATTCTTCTTGTGTTAACTACCAGTAGTATCTTAAATTTTACTGAGGCACACTATTGGTGATAAAATGTGAAAGAAGTCCACACTTGGGAAGGCTAACTGAGCTCTAGGGCTATTTTAAAAGGATAGTACTTTAAAAGGACATCGATAGAATTACTGTCCAGTAACTAGCAGTAAAATCCTAAATTGCCTAATTACCACAAAATGAAGGATACAGGAACACTAATAATGTGATCCTGAGGGTAAGTTTGTTTCTGCCAGTTCTTCGCTGTGTCTTTGAGTCCACAGTTCAGTTTCTATCACTTTGAGTTCTCTCAGCAGTAGGATGGAAATTATTCATATAAATATTAGATTGCAGAGATTAAGTGAGATAGTATTTGTGTCAAGCTAATGTTAGGTCATTTATCACAGCCAATCAGTAAGCCTGACAGCATGAATGATAGGTCTAGGTAGAGGCTCAAGTAAAAGCATTATTAGGGCCAGAGATTAAAGCTGTTGGCTGCCAAGCACATTCTATGGATTGTAAGGGTGTTTTCTCTTAGAATAATATTACATTTGACTTTTGTGATAGCTAATTTTGGTTGTCAACATGACTATACCTGTCAACTTTCATAGCTGAGGAGCACCCGTGAAGACTTTTGTTTTATTTTGCGGGGGTTGTTTTTGTTGATTGGTTTTGTTGTTGGTGTTTGTTTATTTTTTGATTGGATATTTTGAGGTAGAAAGAACCATCTTAAGAGGCTGTAAGATGGTACAACCACTTTGGAAATCAGTCTGGCGGTTCCTCAGAAAACTTGACATGACACTTCCGGAGGACCCTGCTATACCTCTCCTGGGCATATACCCAAAGGATTCCCCAGCATGCAATAAAGACACATGCTCCATTATGTTAATAGCAGCCTTATTTATAATAGCCAGGAGGTGGAAAGAACCCAGATGTCCCTCAAAGGAGGAATGGATACAGAAAATGTGGTATATTTACACAATGGAATACTACTCAGCAATTAGAAACAATGAACTCATAAAATTTTTAGGCAAATGGTTTGATCTGGAAAATATCATCCTAAGTGAGGTGACCCAATCACAAAAGAATACACATGGAATGCAATCTCTGATAAGTGGATATTAATTAGCCCAGAAGCTCTGAATACCCAAGGCACAAATCGCATAACAAATGACTCCCATGAAGAAGTATGGAGAGCGTCCTGATCCTGGAAAGGATTGATCTAGAGTTGGAGGGGAGTACCAGGACAGAGAAAAAGGAGGGAGGTGATTGGAGAATGGGTGGAGAGAAGAAGGTTTATGGGACATATGGGGAGGGGGTAACTGGGAAAGGGGAAATCATTTGGAATGTAAACAAAGAATATAGAAAATAAAAATATAAAAAAAAAAAGGAAAAAAAAAGGGCCACACCATCTAGTGGCACAGTACATAAAAGGGAAGCCTTTGCTTTGGTCTGCTTTTCCCCACTCTCTTTGGCCAGTTCAATCCTGTTACAGATGCATTTCTTCTTTGGTATTAGAACCTACTTCTACAGGATTTCAAAACAGGCTAAAGACTAGTGGCTTCCAGGGCCTCCCTAGAATTACAGCACAAGGCTGCTACAACTGAGATATGCAGCTTTGTGGACTCAACACCTATGTTGAAAAGGAAAAATTTAAGAAAATTAGTGTGTAATTATTTTTCTTATTGAGTTATTGTATTATCTGGGTATCAGAATAACTGTGGCTTCATGAAATGAATTGGGCAGTATTCCTTATGTTTCTATTTTGTGGGATAATTTGAGGAATAGTGGGAAAGAAAGAATTAATTCTTCTTAAAAATTCTGATAGAATTCTGGGCAAAAACTGTCAGTCCATGATTTGTTTGTTTGTTTGCTTTAGAAACTTGATGATGGCTTCTATTCTACTGGAGGATTATAGGCCTATATGATCTTGATTTAACTTTTATAAGTGGTACCTATTGAGAGGTTTTTCAATTTACTTGAATACAGGTGTTTAAAGTATGTCCTTAGTATCTACTGTCATGCCCCCCCCCACCTTTTATTTTTTATTTCATTAATTTAGATTATCTCCACATATCTTTTAGTTAGTTTGAAAAGGGTTTGTCTCTCTTGTTGGTTTTCTTGAAGAACCATCTCTTTATTTTATTGATTCTTTTTACTATTCTCTTTTGTTCTATTGAATCGATTTCATCTCTCAATTTGATAATTTCTTTCTTCTACTCCTCTTGCGTGTACTTGCTTCTTTTTGATGCCAAGCTTTTGGGTGTGTTGTTAAATTGGTAATATGAGAACTTTCCAATTTGTTTAAGTCGATACTTTGTGCTGTAAAACTTCCTTGGAAAACCAGGAGAACATTGATAACTCAGTGAACTAAGCAGAGATCACATGGGCTCAGAGACTGAAGAGGAATCACAGGAACCGCACTGGTATACACAAGGCCCTTTGTGTCTATATTGCAACTATTGATGTTCTTGTAGGATTCCTAACAGTAGGAGCAGGAGTTTCTTTGACCCTTTTACTTGCTCTTGAGACTCTTTTCCTCTCTTGGGTTGCCTTGTCTACCTTCAGTGTGAGTGCTTTTGCTTTGTTTTATGGTTTTGTATTGTGTTGTGTTCTGCCTGACTGTAAATTCTTGGAGCCCTGTTCTTCTGTAAAGAGGAAATGAAGTGAGAGTGCATTTGGTGAGAAGGGGGACTGGAATATGATCTAGGATGAGTATAGGGAGGGAAAACTGTGGCAAGGATGTATTGAATAGGAGACAATAAAAGAAAACTCTATTTTCAATTATAAAGAAAAATAAAAGAAAAACTGAGGAAGAAAAGAAGACAACCATATGGGAAGTAAGACCAATGCCTGCAGAGACCAAATAGAGGCTGCAAAAGATGTACAGGTAAATTTTGTTGATTGCTGTTGCAATTTGTGAAGCTCTGATAAGATCTAAAGTCAAACTGTCAAAAGTTCATCTCTAGTTATGGTATCATTCTACATTAGTTACTTTTTCATGACTGTCCTATCATTCTAAGCTGTAAAAATCTTATCTCGCTCATGTTCAATGCTGACTTTTTAAACTCCAACCTAGGCAGAGGCAGAGTGTATAGAGGGAAAAAAATCTTGCTTCAATTAATTGCTTGCTTTATTTGGATCTGTCTAAGAAATTGTCCATTTCCTCCAGATTCTCCAGTTGTGTTGAGTACAGGCTTTTGTAGTAGGATCTGATGACTTTTTGAATTTCCTCAGTTCCTGTTGTAATATCTCCCTTTTCATTTCTAATTTTGTTAATTTGGATACTTTCTCTGTGCCCTTTGGTTAGTCTGGCTAAGGGTTTATCTATCTTGTTCATTTTTTCAAGGACCCAGCTCCTGGTTTTGTTGATTCTTTGTATGGTTCTCTTGGTTTCTACTTGATTGATTGCAGCCCTGAGTTTGATGATATCCTGTTTTCTCCTCCTCCTAGGTGAATTAGCTTCTTTTTGTTCCAGGGGTTTCAGTTGTTGAGTTAATCTTCTAGTGTATGCTCTCTTGAATTTCTTTTTGGAGGCACTCAAAGCTATGAATTTTCCTCTTAGCACTGCTTTCATTGTGTCCCATAGATTTGTGTATGTTGTGCCTTCATTTTTGTTAAATTCTAAAAAATCTTTGATTTCTTTCTTTCTCTCTCTTTCTTTCTCTCTTTCTCTCTCTTTCTTTCTCTCTCTCTTTCTTTCTTTCTTTCTTTCTTTCTTTCTTTCTTTCTTTCTTTCTTTCTTTCTTTCTTTCTTTCTTTCTTTCTTTCTTTCTTTCTTTCTTTCTTCCTTGACCAAGGTATCATTGAGTATTGTTCAGTTTCCATGTGTATGTGGGATTTCTGTTGTTTTTATTGTTATTAAATACCATTTTTACTCCATAGTGATCTGATAGGAGGCATGGGATTATTTCAATCCTCTTATATTTGCTGAGGTCTGTCTTGTGACCAGCTATATGATTGATTTTGGAGAAGGTACCATGAGGTGCTGAGAAAAAGGTATATTCTTTTGCTTTGGGATGAAATATTCTATAAATATCTGTTAAATCCAATTGGTCCAAATCTTCAATTAGTTTCACTGTCTCCCTGTTTAGTTTCTGTTTTCCTGATCGGTCCATTGATGAGAGTGGAGTGTTGAAGTCACCCACAATTATTGTGTTAAGTGCAATGTGTGCTTTGAGCTTTAGTAAAGTTTCTTTTATGAATGAGGGCGCCCTTGTATTTGGAGCATAGATGTTCAGGATTGAGAGTTCTTCTTGTTGGATTTTTCCTTTGACCAGCAAGAAGTAACCTTCTGTAGTGGCTATTCCTGGTTGTCAACTTGACTATATCTGGAACGAACTACAGTCTAGAATTGGAAGGCTCACCTATGATCCTAATTTGGAGGCTCAGAAATATAAGTTTCTGACCTGGATCTTGGCATGGAGACCTTGAAGCATAGTGGCTAAGACAAGGAGATCTTTGAGTTCAATACCATTTGGGATTAAAGGCATGGATGGACACACCTTTAATCCGGGCCACATCCTCTGCTGGAGACCCACACGCCAATAATCTGGGCCACATCCTCTGTTGGAGACCCACACGCCAATAATCTGGACTACACCCTCTGCTGGAGATATATAAGGACATTGGAAGAAGGAAGACTCTCTCTCACTCTTCCTTGCCTGCTTGAATCATGGGACTGAGAAACTGCTAGATCCTTGGACTTCCATCCACAGCTGCTGGTGATCATTGTTGGGGAGTTGGACTATAGACTGTAAGTCATTGACAAATTCCCTAACTATATAAAGACTAACCATACGTTCTGTAACTCTAGAGAAACCAAACTAATACACCTTCCATGTCTCTTTTGATGACATTAGGTTGAAAGTCAATTTTACCTGATATTAGAATGGCAACTTCTGCTTGTTTCCTGAGACCATTTGCTTGTAGAATTGTCTTCCAGCCTTTTACTCTAAGGTAGTTGTTGTCTTTGACACTGAGGTATGTTTCTTGTATGCAGCAAAATGTAGGGTCCTGTTTACATAACCAGTCTGTTACTCTATGTCTTTTTATTGGGGAATTGAATCCATTGATGTTAAGAGATATTAAGGAGTAGTGGTTATTGCTTCCTATCATTTTTGATGTTAATTTTATACTTGTGTGGTTATTTTCTTTTGGGTTTGATGAAAGAAGCTTAATATCCTGCTTGTTCCAGGGTATAGGTTCCCTTGTTGTAATGATGTTTTCCACCTATTATCCTTTGTGGGGCTGGGTTTCTGGAAAAATATTGTGTAAATTTCGTTTCGTCATAGATTATCTTGGTTTCTCCATCTATAGTGATTGAGAGTTTCTCTGGGTATAGTAGTCTTGGCTGGCATTTGTGTTCTCTTAGAATCTGAATGAGCTCCACCCAGAATTTTCTAGCTTTCATGGTCTCTGGTGAGAAGTCTGGTGTAATTCTGATAGGTCTTCATTTATATGTTACTTGCCCTTTTTCTCTTACTGCCCTAAGTATTCTCTCTTTGTTTAGTACATTTGGGGTTTTGATTATTATGTGATGGGAGGTAGTTCTGTACTGGTCCAGTCTGTTTGGAGTTCTGTAGGCTTCTTATATATTCATGGGCAACTCTCTTTTTAGGTTAGGGAAGTTTTCTTCCATAATTTTGTTGAAGATATTGGCTGGCCCTTTAAGTTGTAAATCTTCACTCTCATCAATGCCTATAATCCTTAGATTTGGCTTTTTCATTGTGTCCTGGATTTCCTGGATGTTTTGGGTTACAACCTTTTTGCATTTTGCATTTTCTTGAGTCCATGGTTGAGTCCATGGTTGAGTCCATGGTTTCTATGGTATCTTCGGCATCTGAGATTCTTTCTTCTATCTCTTGTATTCTGTTGTTGATATTTGCATCTATGGCCCCTGATTTCTTCCCAAGGTTTTCTATCTCCAAAGTTGTCTCCCTTTGTGCTTTCTTAGTTTTCAGATCCTGGAGGTTTTTTCTCAGTTCCATAATTTGCTTGTTTATGTTTTCCTCTAATTTTTTGAGAGATTTTTGTGTTTCCTCTTTCATGATTTCTGCCTGTTGATCAAAGTTCTCTTGTATTTTTTTAAGTGATTTTTGCATTTCCTCCTTAATGACTACAAACTTCTGACCTATCTTGTCCTGAGTTTCTTTAAGTGTTTTTTATGTTTCCCTTGTAAGGGCTTCTAGCTTTTGATCATTTTTTTTCCTGAATTTCATTAAGAGATTTATTTATGTCCTTCATGTGTTCCTCTAACAGCATCCTTACCAGTGCTTTTAAATCCAAATCTTGTTTTTCTGGTGTGTTGTGGTATCCAGGAATTGCTATTGTTGGAGAATTGGGTTCAGATGCTGCCATAATGCCTTGGTTTCTGTTAGTAACGTTCCTACGCTTGCCTTTAACCATCTAGTTCTCACTGGTGTTAGATGCTCTTATTGTCACTGGCTGGTGCTTCAACTTATTGTGGACCTTTAGGACTATTCCCGCAACACTGGATGACTGGGTTTCCTCTGGCACATATTACTGATATGCTGCCTTCCTCTTTTGTGCCTTTGGAGCCCTGCTCAGTCTTGCCTCAAGAAATGCTATACTTGGGTTGTCAAGGTGAACCAAGTGTTCTCAGACTGCTCTCTTATGGAGCAAAGATGGTGTGTGTGGGGTCACTCCCTCTGTTGATTCTCACATAGAATACAGGCCCCACCACCGACCGGCTTGCAGATAAACCACCTATGTTCTCAGGTCCTGAGCACAGGCAGAACACTGGAGTTTTGCACCCCCAGAAATCTTAAGCTCAGGATAATAACAGTACCTAGTGATGTTTTTCTGCCCTGGCAGGCCACGAAGATGGCCACGGGGAGTTGCTCCCTCTGCTGTTCTCCACACAGGATATAGGCCCCACGACCTACCAGCTGGGAGATGAACCATCTGTGTGCTCAGGTCCTGGGTGCAGGCAGACCTCTGGCAGTTTGCACCCCCAGAGATCTAAAGCTCAGGGTGATATAGTACCTAGTGATGCTCTTCTGCTCTGGCATGCAGCGAATATGGCTGCAGGGATTCTCTCCCTTTGCTGGTCTTCAGGCAGTACACAGGCCCCACACCAGGAGGTCTGGCAGATGAACCACCTATGTGCTCAGTTCCTGAGTGCAGGCAGACCCCTGGCGGTTTGCACCCCCAGGGATCTAAAGCTTGGGTGTTAGAGTACCTTGTGATGTTCTTCTGCCCCAGCAGGCTGCGAGTATGGCCACAGGGATTCTCTCCCTCTGCTGGTCTCCAGGCAGGACACAGGGCCCACACCTAGAGGACTGGCAGGCAAACCCAGAGGATTCCCCAGCATGCAATAAGGACACATGCTCCACTATGTTCATAGCAGCCCTATTTGTAGTAGCCAGAAGCTGGAAAGAACCCAGGTGTCCCTCAACGGAGGAATGGATACAAAAAAATGTGGTATATTTACACAATGGAGTACTATTCAGCCATTAGAAACAATGAATTCATGAAATTCTTAGACAAATGGATGGAGCTGGAGAACATCATACTAAGTCAGGTAACCCAGTCTCAAAAGATCAGTCATGGTATGCACTCACTGATAAATAGATATTAGCCTAGAAACTTGGAATACCCAAGAAATAATCCACATATTAATTGATGTCCAAAAAGAACGAAGGAGTGGCCCCTGGTTCTGGAAAGACTCAATGCAACAGTATAGGGGAATGGGACAGAACAGGGAAGTCGGAAGGGGTGGATGGAGGAACAGGGGGAGGGAAGATGGCTTATGGGACTTGCGGGGAATGGGGACCCAGAAAAGGGGAAATCATTTGAAATGTAAATAAAAAATACATAGAATAAAAAAATTAATTACTTGCTTTAATTTGCTCATGACAGTTTGGGTCAGTGGACTTTTTCCTCACATTTTAGCATAAAGATAGTCCCTACATACATTCTCCAGCAAGATTCCAAACAGAAACTTTCCTAAACAGCACCACCAACTACAAATGTAATGTTCAAATACATGAGTATATGGGCACATTTCTCATTCAAACATCCTAACAGTTTTTAGCAAGGCTGGGTCTGAGAGAAAAGGTAAGTCCACTGAAATTGTGAAGAAGAAACAGATGAACTACTTTGACAAAGCCTCTACCTCTGCCTTCAGCTTAAACTGTCTGCCTTTGTATTTAACCCTTTATAGCCCCACAATCTGCCAATGATTCCTTAAATTCTGTCTTTCTCTATCCAAATTTCTATCACTTATCACAACCACAGAAGCAGTCAGTTAAACTTTGAAGATCTACCTGGTATTCACTTCCCAGTCCAGGACAATCCCAGTAGATATTCAAAGGGTAAAAGACCCTTTGAAAACAAAGATAAATGTCTTCTCATGCCCTCTTTAAAACAAACACTCTTCTGCATATTTACATAGAAAGCTAAAACACAGAAAGCAGTGCATTTGGCTATATACATGTAAGAAACTTGATGTAATAAGGATTATTTTCCTTCAGTTCCCTGGGCTTATGTGTGCTCTGTCTTCTCTGTGGAATACTGTACCCATACCATGGGGAGCTATCCTGCATCTCTTCATCTACTTCTTCTCATAAGAAAAATACTTATCCAGACACTAAAATACTATAGACAGCTATCCCTTAATGTTAGTAAACTGAGTTTTAGCTGTACGCTCTTGGGAGCTTTGGAAGATGGATGCTCACATTCTAGATAAAGGCTTTAAACTCCCTCCTGAACTCTGGAGGAGGATCATTTCAGTGAGCATAATGACATCTTCAGGTCAGTTACACCTTTTTCATTTAGTCCTCTTTTAAAAGAAAATCTGTAGAAAAAGGAAATCATCCTAATAGTTCCTGTGACTTTCCTTTGAGTTGGAAATAAATATGATCACTTCTGACAAATATTAATTTGGTAAGTTGTTTTATCTGCACTGAGAGGAATTGATCTAAATACAGGTAGAAATCAGTTGTCAGGCTTACGTGGCCCTGGTGTATACCTATCTGAAGCTCCTGAAAGGAGCTCTAAGTAAGCATTTAACATCTTAAGAACTTAAATACCTCCAACTCCTGAACTATCTCTCTTTATGGATGCTGAAATGAAGGGGGAGTTGATTTGCATTAGAGGAGTAGTTCCGGGGAACAAGGAGTAGAGAGAGGGGAAACTGTGCTTAGGATATACTCTATGAGAGAAGAATCTACTTTTAATGAAAAAAAATAAGATTAAAAACCACCTCTGATGGAAAGATCTCACATGCTCACGGATCAGCAGGATTAACATAGCAAAAATTGCCATCCTGCCAAAAGCAATCTACAGATCAAATGCAATCCTCATCAAAATTTCAACACTGTTCTTTACAGATTTTAAAAGATCAATACTTAACTTCATATGAAAAAACTAAAAGCCAGGGATAGCTAAAACAATCTTTTACAATAAAAGAGCTTCTATCTCTGATTTCAAGCTGGACTACAGTGTTGTAGTAATAAAAATCACATGGTGTTGCTATAAAAGCAGGTTGATCAATGGACTCGAGTCAAAGGCTTACATGTAAATCCACACACTTATGGAGACCTGACTTTTGATTTTAAAAAGCTGTAAATATGTACTGGAAAAAGGAAAGCATCTTCAACAAATCATGTGGGACTAATTGGATTTTGGCCAGTAGAAGAATGTATATAGATTCATATCTATTACCCTGCAGAAAACTCAAATCCAAATATATCAAAGACATCAACATAAATCCATATACACTGAACTTGATAGAAGAGAAACTTGGGAACTCCTTGGCACTAGAGACAACTTCTTGGATAGAACATCAAATAGCACAGGCACTGAGATCAACACTTAATAAATGGGACCTTTTGAAACTGAAAAGCGTCTGTAATGCTAAGCAAAAGGACTTTGAGATTCTATTTTGTACCTGTCAGAATGGCTAAGATTAAAAACACAAGAGACAGGATTGTCTACTTGTACAGCTACTTTGGAAACCAATATGGTGATTTCTCAGAAAATTGGGAATCAATCTACCTCAAGACACAACTATACTTCTCCTGGGCATATACCTGTAGAAAACTATTCTACCACAAGGACCCTTGCTTAACTATTTTCAAAGCAACTGTCAACTGTGCATAATATATGACAGAAACTAGAAACAATGTAGAT
The DNA here is from genome assembly GCF_947179515.1 of Apodemus sylvaticus. Classification (NCBI taxonomy): domain Eukaryota; kingdom Metazoa; phylum Chordata; class Mammalia; order Rodentia; family Muridae; genus Apodemus; species Apodemus sylvaticus. The sequence continues at coordinate 20,850,184 of NC_067476.1, forward strand.
GTTCCTCAAGTGGAGGGCCTACAGTTGCAGGAAAAACTGTTCTGGTTTTCATCCACAGTGAATAGTGTTCTGTGAAGAACCATGCACTGAGCTAGAAAGAGATGCAAAATAAGACAGTCAACATAGAGGCAGGTAATACATTAATTCAGCACTAAATATTTAGAGTTCAGATACCACATTCATGTATATTATTAAGTCAAGCTGCATTTTATAGTTTAGAAATATTATTAATACATGTTATATGTGTGTGTACATATACATATGTGATGATGCATGTCACAGCAGGCACATAGAAGTCAGAGGTCAACTTAAGGTGCAGATTCTGTCCATCTACTGTGGATTTGGGGAATCAAACTCAGGTCATCAAGCTTGTGTGGTAAGTACTTTCATGCACTCAGCCAGGTTGTTGGTCCTGTGTTTTGTTTAGTTAATTCAACTGAACCTGGTAACAGTTTAAGAAGAAAGCTGCTGCTTTTTTAGTAACCTAGGGCGGCGGCGGCGGCGGCAGCGGCAGCAGTGGCTGCTCCAGCTGAAGGGCCATCAGCAGTGGAACCAAGGCGTCACAGGGACCAGTTAGGCCCTGCGCCCACGACCACTGACCTTCGCTGACCAGCCGGGCAGCAAACAGCTGCAGTTGTGCGGCGCCTTTCCTGCACGGAGGCCACTTCAGAACTCGGCCTCCCACCAGTCAGGAGAGGAGCATCCATCTTGGTTCCGTACTCCAGGAATCGGACAGAATGAGACACAATCTGGGGCAAGGCATCAGGCAGAAGCCCTTAGCTCTACTCTCTCCGCTTCCGGATCCAGATCAGTCTGGGCGGCAGCATTACATCTCCAAGTCCTACAAGTGGCTAGCTGGGCTTCCGGGCGGCCAGCTGGGAGAAGTCAGTGTGCTCCAGTGAACCCAGCGGGCCCCAGCGGGAGCCTTCGGGTGCCTGCTTTGGGATCGGAACAGCCTGGGCAGCAGCACACTGTCTACAAGCAGTGCAGGAGGTAAGCTGTGCACCAGAGGCCAACTGGGAAGGGGCAGCTTGCACTGGTGAGTCCAGCACTGACAAGATAAACTAACACCAGTGAGATCTAGATGGCAAAAGGCAAACGCAGGAACGTCACTAACAGAAATCAAGGCAATATGGCAACATCTGAACCCAATTCTCCTCTACCAACATGTCCTGGATACCCTATCACACCAGTAAAACAAGATTTGAATTTAAAATCACTGGTCATGATGCTGGTACAGGAACACATGAAGGTCATACATAAAGAAATTCAGGAGAAAATGGATCAAAAGTTAGAAGCCCTTGCAAGGGAAACACAAAAATCATTGAAAGAAATCCAGGAGAATACAAAAGCCAACAAGGAGGAAATGCAAAAAACACTTAAAGAAATACAGGAGAACTTTGCTCAACAGGCTGAGGTCATGAAAGACGAAACACAAAAATCTCTTAAAGAAATACAGGAGAACTTTGGTCAACAGGCTGAGGTCATGAAAGAGGAAACACAAAAATCTCTTAAAGAATTACAGGAAAACACAAACATGCAAGTGAAGGAGCTAAGCAAAACCATCCAGGATCTAAAATCAGAAGTAGAAACAACTAAGAAAACTCAAAGGGAGACAACTTTGGAGATAGAAAGCCTTGGGAAGAAATCAGGGGTCAGAGATGCAAATATCAACAACAGAATACAAGAGATAGAAGAAAGAATCTCAGATGTTGAAGATTCCATAGAAACCATGGACTCAACAGTTAAAGAAAATGCAAAATGCAAAAAGCTTGTAACCCAAAATATCCAGGAAATCCAGGACACAATGAGAAGACCAAACCTAAGGATTATAGGCATAGATGAGAGTGAAGATTTACAACTTAAAGGGCCAGCAAACATCTTCAATAAAATTATGGAAGAAAACTTCCCTAACCTAAAGAGAGAGATGCCCATGAATATACAAGAAGCCTAGAGAACTCCAAACAGACTGGACCAGAACAGAAATACTTCCCGTCACATAATAATCAAAACACCAAATGTTCTAAACAAAGAAAGAATTCTAAAGGCAGTAAGAGAAAAAGGCCAAGTAACATATAAAGGAAGACCTATCAGAATCACAGCAGACTTTTCACCTGAGACTATGAAGGCTAGAAGGTCCTGGGCAGATCTCATGCAGACTCTAAGAGAACACAAATGCCAACCAAAACTACTATATCCAGCAAAACTCTCAATCACCATAGATGGAGAAACTAAGATATTTCATGACAAAACCAAGTTTACCCAATATCTATCCACAAACCCGGCCCTAAAAAGGATAATAGGAGGACAACACCAATACAAGGAGGGAAACTTCACCCTGAAAAAAGCAAGATAGTAACCTTTCATCAAACCCAAAAGAAGTTAAGCATTCAAATTTAAAAAATAACGTCAAAAATGATAGGAAGTAACAATCACTATTCCTTAATATCTCTTAACATCAATGGACTTAATGCCCCAATAAAAAGACACAGACTAACTGAATGGATACGTAAACAGGACCCTACATTTTGCTGCTTACAGGAAACACACCTCAGGGTCAAAGACAAACACTACCTTAGAGTAAAAGGCTGGAAGACAATTTTACAAGCAAATGGTCTCAGGAAACAAGCTGGAGTAGCCATTTTAATATCAGATAAAATTGACTTTCAACCCAAAGTCATCAAAAGAGACCCAGAGGGACACTTCTTGCTGGTCAAAGGAAAAATACAAAAAGAAGAACTGTCAATCCTGAACATCTATGTCCCAAATGCAAGGGCACCCTCTTTCGTAAAAGAAACTTTATTAAAACTAAAAGCACACATTACACCTAACACAATAATTGTGGGTGACTTCAACACTGCACTTTCCTCAATGGACCGATCAGGAAAACAGAAACTAAACAGGGACACAATGAAACTAATTGAAGCTTTGGACCAATTAGATTTAACAGATATATATAGAACATTCTATCCTAAAACAAAAGAATATACCTTTTTCTCAGCACCTCATGGTACCTTCTCCAAAATCGACCATATAATTGGTCACAAGACAGACCTCAACAAATATGAGAAGATCGAACTAATCCCATGCCTCCTATCTGATCACTATGGAGTAAAAGTGGTCTTCAATAGCAACAGAAACAACAGAAAGCCCACATACACGTGGAAACTGAACAATACTCTACTCAATGATACCTTGGTCAAGGAAGAAATAAAGAAAGAAATTAAAGACTTTTTAGAACACAATGAAAATGAAAACACAACATACCCAAATCTATGGGACACAATGAAAGCAGTGCTAAGAGGAAAACTCATAGCCCTGAGTGCCTCCAAAAAGAAAATGGAGAGAGCATACATTACCAGCTTAATGACACACCTGAAAGCCCTGGAACAAAAAGAAGCTATTTCGCCCAGGAGGAGTAGAAGGCAGGAAATCATCAAACTCAGGGCCGAAATCAATCAAGTAGAAACAAAGAGAACCATACAAAAAATCAACAATACCAGGAGCTGGTTCTTTGAGAAAATCAACAAGATAGATAAACCCTTAGCCAGAATGACCAAAGGGCACAGAGAAAGTATCCAAATTAACAAACTTAGAAATGAAAAGGGAGATATAACAACGGAAACTGAGGAAATCCAAAAAATCATCAGATCCTACTACAAGAGCCTATACTCAACACAACTGGAGAATCTGGAGGAAATGGACAATTTCCTTGACAGATACCAAATACCAAAATTAAATCAGGACCAACTAGACCATCTAAACAGTCCCATAATGCCTAAAGAAATAGAAGGAGTCATAGAAAGTCTTCCAACCAAAAAAAGCACAGGACCAGATGGCTTCAGTGCAGAATTCTACCAGACCTTCAAAGAAGAGTTAACACCAATACTCTTCAAACTATTCCACAAAATAGAAACAGAAGGAACACTACCCAATTCCTTCTACGAAGCCACAATTACGCTGATACCAAAGCCACACAAAGATCCAACAAAGAAAGAGAACTTCAGACCAATTTCCCTTATGAACATCGATGCAAAAATACTCAATAAAATTCTTGCCAACCGAATCCAAGAACACATCAAAACGATCATCCACCATGATCAAGTAGGCTTTATCCCGGGAATGCAGGGTTGGTTCAATATACGGAAATCCATCAATACAATCCACTACATAAACAAACTCAAAGAACAAAACCACATGGTCATTTCATTGGATGCTGAAAAAGCATTTGACAAAATTCAGCATCCCTTCATGCTTAAAGTCTTGGAGAGAACAGGAATTCAAGGCCCATACCTAAACATAATAAAAGCAATATACAGCAAACCGGTAGCCAGCATCAAACTAAATGGAGAGAAACTTGAAGCAATCCCACTGAAATTAGGGACCAGACAAGGCTGCCCCCTTTCTCCTTATCTTTTCAATATTGTACTTGAGGTACTAGCTCGGGCAATTCGACAACATAAGGAGATCAAAGGGATACAAATTGGAAAGGAAGAAGTCAAACTATCATTATTGGCAGACGACATGATCGTCTACCTAAGTGACCCAAAGAACTCCACTAGAGAGCTCCTACAGCTGATAAACAACTTCAGCAAAGTGGCAGGTTATAAAGTCAACTCAAGCAAATCAGTGGCCTTCCTATACTCAAAGGATAAGCAGGCTGAGAAAGAAATTAGGGAAATGACCCCCTTCACAATAGCCTCAAACAGTATAAAGTATCTTGGGGTGACTCTTACCAAACATGTGAAAGATCAGTATGACAAGAACTTCAAGACTCTGAAGAAGGAAATGGAAGAAGACCTCAAAAAATGGGAAAACCTCCCATGCTCATGGATCGGTAGAATCAATATAGTTAAAATGGCCATTTTGCCTAAAGCACTATACAGATTCAATGCAATACCCATCAAAATCCCAACTCAATTCTTCACAGAGTTAGAAAGAGCAATTATCAAATTCATATGGAACAACAAAAAACCCAGGATAGCTAAAACTATTCTCAGCAACAAAAGGAAATCTGGGGGAATCAGTATCCCTGACCTCAAGCAATACTACAGAGCAATAGTGTTAAAAACTGCATGGTATTGGTACAGTGACAGGCAGGAGGATCAATGGAACAGGATTGAAGATCCAGAAATGAACCCACACACCTATGGCCACTTGATCCTCGACAAAGAGGCTGAAAACATCCAATGGAAAAAAGATAGCCTTTTCAACAAATGGTGCTGGTTCAACTGGAGGTCAGCATGCAGAAGAATGCGAATTGATCCATCCTTGTCTCCTTGTACTAAGCTCAACTCCAAATGGATCAAGGACCTCCACATAAAGCCAGACACTCTGAAGCTAATAGAAAAAAAACTGGGGAAGACCCTTGAGGACATCGGTACAGGGAGAAAGTTTCTGAACAGAACACCAATAGCGTATGCTCTAAGAGCAAGAATTGACAAATGGGACCTCATAAAATTACAAAGTTTCTGTAAGGCAAAGGACACCATCAAGAGGACAAATCGGCAACCAACAAATTGGGAAAAGATCTTCACCAATCCTACATCAGATAGAGGGCTAATATCCAATATATATAAAGAACTCAAGAAGTTAGACTCCAGAAAACCAAACAACCCTATTAAAAAATGGGGTACAGAGTTAAACAAAGAATTCTCACCTGAAGAACTTCGGATGGCGGAGAAGCATCTTAAAAAATGCTCAACTTCATTAATCATTAGGGAAATGCAAATCAAAACAACCCTAAGATTTCATCTTACACCAGTCAGGATGACTAAGATTAAAAATTCAGGAGACAGCAGGTGTTGGAGAGGGTGTGGAGAAAGAGGAACACTCCTCCACTGCTGGTGGGGTTGCAAATTGGTACAACCACTCTGGAAATCAGTCTGGCGGTTCCTCCGAAAACTGGGCACCTTACTTCCAGAAGATCCTGCTATACCACTCCTGGGCATATACCCAGAAGATTCCCCACCATGTAATAAGGATACATGTTCTACTATGTTCATAGCAGCCCTATTTGTAATTGCCAGATGCTGGAAAGAACCCAGGTATCCCTCAACAGAAGAGTGGATGCAAAAAATGTGGTATATCTACACAATGGAGTACTATTCAGCCATTAGAAACAATGAATTCATGAAATTCTTAGGCAAATGGATGGAGCTAGAGAATATCAAACTAAGTGAGGTAACCCAGACTCAAAAGGTGAATCATGGTATGCACTCACTAATAAGTGGATATTAACCTAGAAAACTGGAATACCCAAAACATAATCCACACATCAAATGAGGTACAAGAAGAAAGGAGGAGTGGCCCCTGGTTCTGGAAAGACTCAGTGAAACAGTATTCAGCAAAACCAGAACGGGGAACTGGGAAGGGGTGGGTGGGAGGACAGGGGAAGAGAAGGGGCCTTGCGGGACTTTCGGGGAGTGGGGGGGCTAGAAAAGGGGAAATCATTTGAAATGTAAATAAATTATATCGAATAATAAAAAAAAAAAAAAAGAAGAAAGCTGCTGGACTATTTCCCTGTGTAGTATGTTTAAAGCGATGTTTGGACATACAGCTTAATTTAGAGGACTGGGGGAGTCCTTGCTGTACTCTGTGCCGGCTCCATGTAAGTAGTGTTCTAAGGTAGAAAGAAAGAACCTTTTAAATGCGTATTAGACATTTAAAAATTTTAGTTTGCTCCACAGTTTTTCCTTTGAGTGGACTTAAATTTCTGGTTATCAACCTGCCATTTGATTTAACTATTGCATTCAAAATTTGTAGTGATGGAGTACACTCTTGATTCATGTAGTAACCAATTTCAACTTTCAATGGAGTTGAACAGTGTAGGAAGAAAGCAAAAGAAACTGTTTCCTATCAGTGTAACAACAAAATCTAATTCCTTTACCTCTTGAAATAACTGTCTCCAGCCCTGTCCCGTTAATGAAAGCCCGCGTAATGGTTTGTGTTTTGATGTCTGTCCAGTACAAACGTTCTTCAGAGGCATCAAAGTCTATTACAGCAACATCATCAATATCTGGGACAGTGAAAGCTGTGATGAAGTTCACATAAGGATTGTCAATGTCCACCCCTCGGATCTCAGAACGTCTTGCATAAAGAAGGAATTTTTTCATTTCTAGAAAAAGAAATTAAAGTGATCATTTTTCTTACAGTGTTGGCAAAAGTAATGTAGTCTAGAAATTGTAAAATAGCAACAATTAGTGACTTAAATTCTAACACCAAAAATTAGAAATATAGAAATATGATGGAAAAAGAAGTCTAGATCATCCATGAAAATGGTGCTCAGAACAGATGTAAAGCAAGTTTAAAAACTTTAAGTACTATTATTTAGTTAGAAATGTCAAGAAAGTCTAAGTACCTAATTTTATCTCAGCATATCAAAGCAAAGCTAACTAAAGCCAAGTCTGGAGGTATAGGCAGATCTCTTAAGTCCAGGCCCACCATGGCTACATAGTGAGAACCTGTCACAAAAAACAACACAAACAGAAAACAAACAAACAAAATCAGAACTTGCTGGTATATGTTCTTAGCAACCATATTTCTTTTTTTTTTCTTTTTTGGTGTTTTTGGATTTGGTTTTTTCAAGACAGGGTTTCTCTGTATAGTTCTGGCTGTCCTGGAACTCACTCTGTAGACCAGGCTGGCCTTGAACTCAGAAATCCGCCTGCCTCTGCCTCCCAGAGGGTTGGGATTACAGGCGTGCGCCACCACCGCCTGGCTGCAACCATATTTCATATTGGTATACAATTAAAATAATATTGCCTCATATTGAACAATTTTAAAGCATCTAAGAATGTATCATAATAAAATAGTCACTTAATAAGATAACATTAGGCAGTACTTTTCTAAAAGACAATTTATATATTCCCTGTCAAAATTAGGACCCCAGTAATCTCTATTTTTATCCTAATTTTCTATCCTAAATTTGGGAACCATTTAGATATTCTTGTACTGTTTGTGAAATGGAAGTTATAGTTATTCTATAATTTTTGGTGTCATTGAGTGCTATTTTGTGCATGATTATACTAAGCCATCATCAGTGTCCATGGCAAACTAGTTTGCACCATAGTTGGCTTTAAATGTAGGGAGACAGACTCCCTGACAAAGCAACTCTGGATTCTCTGCAGGGATCTTTAAAATCACTAGCATGATATATTCCCTACATTCTCCACTAGATAATGGGTGCTTTGTCATTTCTCTATGGGGCTGGACCTGTTATGGGCAATATTAAGGGAAAGTGGTCACAGTGAATGTTGCACTTCTTCCAGCCTGTAGTATTGGTGTGCCCATGCCATGGATATAGATCTTGTTACATAACTTCATATGCTAAAAGCTGGGACCCCCCCCCCTTCCCATATCCTTAAGTCAATGAAAGATACCCCAGTGTCCCCAGGATGTCCCTGTGGTTTGCTAGAACTTGAAGCTCCTCATTTCTAATGTCTTTATTTTCAAGTATCTCTTTTCTTCACAATGATTGCTTCTTGGCCTCCTGTGTCCCTCTATAAATTATTAATTGACAAAAACAAGAATCTGGATCAGAGGAGTCTGATCTTCCCCTGCACAGAATTAAAGCCACTAGTACTATTTTCATAAATTAGTTTGTGATAAGTGATTCTGTTTTCTGTCCTATAGATTAAGCAACTACTTTATCAACAAAACATTAACAAAATATTGATTTTAATTAATACAAGATATTTACCTTAAATGTTTTAAATATTTTTTATTTTAAAATATTTTTTCAAGCTCTGTGGTTGTGTGTGTGCGCGCGCGCGCGCGCGCGCGCGTGTACGCACATGCGCATGCGCACACATGTGTTTTTCCCTTCATGTTGACTATCCCTAGTTAAATGAACAGAATAAAGCTGATGAGTAACTTCTGCTATGCAGCTTACCTAAGTCATCACTTCCTGAGCAGTGCACTTACACTCTCTCATTTGTTTTGCAGAGATAAATTTCCCTAATTCATCAAATAAAAAGTAGCAGAAAAAATGAATACGGTAATAAACAGCGAATATATCACATTTTAAAGGATTGTCACTTTCCCCAGAGATAGCTGCGTCCTTACAGCTAACATGTTCTTAAAGGCATTTAAAAATTTCTTCACTTTGAGTAAAGTACGAATGCTGAAAAATCTGAAAAAAAAAAAATCCATTCCTATTTGTCTAGAACTCTGGGAAACTTACCATAGCAGGTTTTCTTGTCAGAGGCAAGCTTCATTAGGTGGGGGCAGGCACAGGCTGCGCTCCTATTATGATTGATGAGACACAGGTGAGAGCAGGGGCCTCTACCTTCATTGGCTGCACAAGGATTGGGAGCTGCCAACGACACAGTGAAATACAACAACAGTGAAAAAGGAGAATGTTGAGATCCTCTGAGCTTGATCCACTTAATGATTCAAAGTTGAGTTTTTCTCACTGAGCCTACAGAATTACTGTGAGAATGGCAGGCAGGTGTGCAGAGTCCTTGCATCTCTGAAAACCTGCCAAGCCCTAAAGTTCACAGCTAAGAGGATTCTCTTCAGGTTCCCTGCTATTACAGATGCAAAGGCATTTTAAGAATGAGGGAGAGAGATTATCAGGAACCATTGCTGTACTAACATGAGTCAAGCTCAGGTAGATCTTGTCATAGAATCTGGGATGTTCTGATAGATGTCTCCATGTTCCTAACCTGCCTTACATATGTACTGCATTCTGGTGAGAGCTCACTGCTCTATAAAATGGGCCTGGGAACTGCTGTAATAAAAATCCTCTCTCTCTCCACGTCTCATCTCTGGAGCAATGGAAAGAACCTAGCACTGAATTACTTCCTCAGTCTCTCTATTGTGACTTGAGATGAGATTTTCATTTCATATTTATTTAGTGTGTGTGTGTGTGTGTGCGCGCGCGCGCGCGCGCGCACATGTGTGTGTTGGCATGCCATGAATAAGGAAATCAGAGAACAACTTGCAGAAAATGCTTCTCTCATTTTACTGTGTGGGGCCTGTGGATCAATTTCAGATCATCAGTCCCATCAAGAGAATTTACCTACTGGACCATCTCCTCTGCCCTAAAGATTTTAATTTCAATTGAACAATAACTATTATCTTTGATCTTGTTTTAATGGAGCTTGTCTGTTTATTTAATATGGCTATTTATTATTGTTATTACTATTATTTGATTTTATAGAATAAAGGTTTCATATCTCTGCTACTAAATTGAAGGTGGGACAGATGTGTCTTCTGGCCTCCCTAGTATTTACCTTTCAACTGAAGAGTAGTACCTTTGTGTCTGGTGGACTTAATGCTCTTGGTAGACAGGGTACAAGACATACCATTGAACTGTGTTATAGCATATTGAAAAGGGAAGACCTATGGAGGTCTCTCTGACTTTCTTTGCACACTTGCTTCCAGAGGCAGGTCATAAAACCTAACACAGATATTCTCACTTTCCCTACAGCCAATCCTATGGCTGTCCTACCAGAGGTGCCTTTCAAATCCCCAGAAGGAGGATGTTTTTCTTGGTACAAGAATGGGAATAGGTGAGGCTCAGAATGTACCCACCTAGAGCTCTGCCCACAGTTTTCTATTATATTTATCAACCAGAGCCCTTTATCAAATGGAGACAAAAATATATAGGTTTGAAGTATCTACTTCCACAGAGACTTCTTGGGTTCAAATGTGTTTATATTCTTTTTTGTTGTTGATATACTGGTTTCAACTGTGAACCAGAATGAAGTATCAAAATTTTATTTCTTTCTATCCTCTAGTAGATAGCATTAGTGTTATAAGATCTTAAAACATAAGAATTCATAATCACTATAGAGAATCATATAATCAATATATGAGAAATTAGTTGTATATTCAATGTGTATTTGGCCATTTATCTTACTCCCCACATGAGATCATGAAAGCAAAGCATTTTTCTGTACTTGTTAACAATGAATATATTTTTAAAGAGAAATAAAAATTTCTGAAACAAACCATCTAACAAAATCCAACAACCAAAGAATATGATAGAAATCAACAGAAACTGTGGACCGAGACTCCTCCTGGTAAGCCTCTCCACCATGTGGGTATCACTCCCTAACTTAATTTACATTCATCAGAATCCCAGAGAGATTGGTAGATTAAGAGAAACATGGCACAGATGTGGAAAATGGAGGCAGACTGGTGCTGCAGAAGAGAAGGCCCCAAAGGAAGAGGCATTGTGAGTATTTGAACCACCTAGAGAGAGGGTGTCCAGTGGCTGCAAGAAGAAAAAGCCAAAATTCCCAACATTTGCAAAACAAAAAAGGAAAGAAAGAGGAAAAAGAAATAGAAAAATAATGAACAAATGTGAAGTGAAGAAAGGGAAAGTAATAGTTTTTTTTTAATATATTGAAAAGAAAATGACCCCTCTAAGAGCAATTAAAAGCAGATTCTTTAGCAGCCCCATGCTAGGTACTTGATTTTACTGTATTTTTTAAATTTTTACTCCAGAATAGTTTTCGCTCTTCTCAGCATGCTACAATCATAAACTCCCCTTTAAAAAAATCAAACAAATTAAAATTCTATGAACATAGAATAAAAACTCACACTGATTTTATAGTCCAGTGTCTATATTAATGGTAAGGCTATAATGTATAATTCACAATATTTTCTGCTTCACAGCTTGGAAAATCCACAAAGAAAGCTTGCCTTTCATTTTAATATCATTTCTCTTTGAAATAATACTGCTAAGTCTTTTAATATTTTTTCCTTAGTCAATATATATCATAGATCCTTTAGCCTAGTGAATCAAGTGAATATTTTGGTTCATAACCCTCCCTTTGTAGCATAGGTGAGGATTAATAGGTGGTGACCCAGAAGTAAGTCCACTCTAGGAAAGGGTTTTGTAAAGTTTGATGAAGTCTCAGCCAAGCACTTTAATTACATATTATCTATGGCTACTTGGGTAGTGCAAAAAGAGTTCATTGGATTTAGCAGGAGCCTCTTGTTCCACAAAACTTTCAAATGTTTCTCACTTAGAAGAAATCATTTGAAATGTAAATAAAAAATATATCGAATAAAAAAGGAAAAAAAGAAATATTTTGTTAACCTTTTATAGAAAATAATTAACTGTTCTCTGTCAAGTACTGTTAGAAAATCTATTATCAATACAGAGCTTGTGACACCACATCCCCACCCAAAACATTTTCTTTGTATCCAAGAGCTAGAAAAAGCTGATCACTGTATAGATTGCCACAAGCACCAAAGTTCTCCTTTCTACATCCCATGTGGTCAGACCAAGAACCTGAGAGATACCTGTGGCATCTCCCCTCATTCACACTGTCCACTGGCTACACTTATGGTTGCACCAAACACAGAGCTGCTGGGAAATAGCTCTGAAAAGACAACGTCTGCACCAGGGAGCCTTATGTTCAGTCTTCAACGCATGTGCAGCAATTAGAGAAACTGGGACCAGGCTCAGTGCAGATGTGTTCCTTTTCCTGCACATTTGATTGGAGTTAATTTAGTAATCCTTCAACTACTCAGCAATTAAAAACAATGAATTCATGAAATTTTTAGGTAAATGGTTGGATCTGGAAAATATCCTAAGTGAGGTAACCCAATCACAAAAGAATACACATGGAATGCAATCTCTGATAAGTGGATATTAATTAGCCCAGAAGCTCTAAATACCCTAGACACAATTAGCATAATAAATGACTCGCCTGAAGAAATAAGGAGAGGGTCCTGATCCTGGAAAGGCTTGATCTAGCATTGGAGAGGAGTACCAGGACAGAGAAAAATGAGAGAGGTGATTGGAGAATGGGTGGAGAGAAGAAGGTTTATGGGACATATGGGGAGGGGCTAACTGGGAAAGGGGAAATCATTTGGGATGTAAACAAAGGATATAGAAAATAAAAATATATAATAATAATAATAATAATAATAATGATAATAAATTTCTCAACTCGACCCGCTACCCTTGACTGGCTTTCTAAAATACACACCGAGCTTCCCACTGTGCCCTCATAGTCTCAGTAAGACACTTCCATTTGGACGCCTCTAACTGGGCACCTAATTCCTCCTTTCCACCCTTCTGCTCTTTACTATGAAATATTATGCCAAATTTTGTTATAAAATAACACCAATCTTCCAAACACTACAACATTTGAGCATTGAAGAATTTTCTTTTTTCACTGCTTTATGTAATTATTTGTTACCTACTCTTAGGCTTCCCTAATTGTGCTTATTTTCTTTTTCTTTTGGTTTTCTTTGGGCTGGGTGAGAGGGTTGTTTATTTTTTTCCAAGAGACAGTCTTACTATGTGACTCTGGCTATCTTGGGACTGATTATGTAGAACAGGCTGGCCTGGAATTCACAGAGATTTGCCTGCCTCTGCTTCTCTCAATGACTTTATTTATTTGCTATTTTACTGGGGACTGAGCTAGGGTGTTGAGTGTGCTCCACAGTCTATGAATTTATCTATCTGTTTGTATCCATTTGTTACTATGCTAGGAATTGAGTCTAAGATATTATGGACCCTCAAAATTGTATGAATTTATTTATTGTACTTGGGACTGAGCCTAGAGTCCTGTGTATATTAAATACTCTATTGTAGCAAGACATAAAGTAGGAAGTAAAGAAAAGATGGGCCAAGTTCAAATAAAAATTACTACCAAACAAGGAGGAATGAACTAGGCTAAGTGAGCTGCTGACCTGCACTAATTTCTTTCCTGAGCGCCATGTGATGATAGAAACTATGCTTTTGTTTATTCACATCTTATTTTCCTTAAATTTTTTATGGCAACCATGATTATATTAGCCTTAGGCATCTATGGATCTACTAATAACTCAAAAGTGTTTGAGTATGATGAGATAGGACAGGATCTGAACACTTGGAAAGTAATGAAATCTCCTTCATCACATAAAGACTGCAGGTGAGGAGAAATCATCAGTGGTACAAAAGCACAGAAGATGGCCGAAGAACAGTTACTCACACAGCCACAGAAGACCAAAGTGCATGGTGGAAGAAACAGTATTATTACAGAGAAATTCATATTTAGTGAAGGCTATATTTAATTATCATCTACTTCTCCTTAGCACGAATGAAAACTTGGAAGCCATCCTATTATTTTTATCTAGAAAATCCTAATAAAACATGATTAATTGTCAATTTGTTGTTAAAGCCTTGTCATTCATTTAAGATGAATTTTACAAAAGTGAGAAATTATTTCAATAAATGTTTTGACACAGAAATATAGTGATTTTTATTTTATATTATTTTTAAGGAAAGGTACACTGTTTAATTGGTAATAATACATATATAATATGTGCCAGTACTGTCTCTGCTGTTTTGTTTCATTGGCTAGAAAAACTGAGGTATAATTGTGAGAAAAATGAGACTAATAAGTTTCATTAAAACCATTCTTACATTAGCACAAGCCAAAATTCTTACAGGAGAAAACAGACATTGCTTTGGATCATTGAATTATTCTTCTAAAGATCAACACTTTAGACCCTCATTGATTTGTCAATGGTATCTGTATAAGAATATTTTTTATTAATATTGTCAGCAAATTTTTTTCTACAGAAATATTTTCCTGACACAACTGGAAGCATTTAATATTATGGAAACTTTTTGAGAATCAGCCTGAATATTTTTTTTGTAAAACACAGTGAATTAATGACATAATAATGATAAACAAAATTGAGCATGATGGCTCACTTCTATAATCTCAGCGTCTAAGAGGCCATTGAGAGCTCACGGCTATATACACTGCGTAATAAGTTGCCCTCTCAGAAATCAAAGCAAACAAAAATTCAAAAGATAAAAGGACTAACTTTCCAAATTTAAAAAGTGACTTATTTTAAGACTATACTGGTTAGGAAATATTCTGAGAATTTTCTAAGCATCATTTCTAAGCATCATTTATAGTTCTATGATAGTCATAAGTCATTATAAGAACAGATTCCAGTCAGAAAAATAAGGAAACCTACTATTGACCCATCATCTTTCTACATTCCATGTCTCTATCAATTATCTGTATTTCTGTCTATAATCTACAAACAAGTCAAATCTACAGACTCTATTGTTTTAGATCCAAACCCAGTGAACCTAATGGTGACTTAATTTGTTTGTAACTTGTCTGAAGGAAACAAATCTGTAAGGCAGTGTACTCTCCTACTTCCCAGCTTTGGGCTGGACACATTCTTAGTTACCTTCTTTGCCAAGTTTGGTTTTCTCCAAGACTCTATGCTTGACTTCCTCTCATTTTCTGGAATATTATTTAGCAATTTCATCCAACTCCTTAATTTCAACTTATAATCAACTCATTGAAAGCTCTAACTCCAGTCCCAATACTTCTGAACTATTTTCAATCTAGTTTTTTCCAGTTTACCCACTAAACTATGTTTAATAAAACTATGGACTGCAGGCTCAACCTAAGTTGCAAAATGGATCTCATACATATTTTTACATGAGCCATCTCTTGACTTACAATGCTAACTTACTGTTATAAATTTGTGCATCAACTTGACTAGGAATGCCATAGATAGAAGAATATTTTAGGGCATGTCTCTGTAAACACCAAGGATTTAAAAAATATTGAAAAAATAGTTTATTGAGTAATAATTGTGAAAACATTAGCATTTGAACAGGATAATGAATTTAAGAAGTTCTGCTTCAACAATTAAGAGGACCCCAACAAATTCATAAGGACCTGTAGAGAACAAAGAAGTGGAATAAAGTCAAATTCATTTCTCATTTCTGTTGGCTCAGTCTTCCTCCCCTGCTACCCACCAATGGTGCCCCAGACACATGAGAAACTCTGGACTAGAATGAGAATATGGAGAAATTGTTTCTATTGTTCTTGGTCTTTGAAGTTTTGAATCCTCTCTGAATTATACCATTTAGCCTTCTTTGAGACTTCTCAGATTCCATAATCACATATAGCAATACAAAGAAGTAAGTCAGTTTCCATATATATATATATATATATATATGAAGAAATATATATATAATCCATCTCATATAAATATGGGATTATAATATATAAAATGTATATAATTACAATATATATAATAATATACAATATATGTAATTCTTCAAGTACATACTTATGTATAAACACTATTATAAAATGGTTTTTGTATTAGCTCATGTTTAATACATTTTATTAAATACTAAAATGTTTACTAGATCTTCTGATGTGCATAATATCATCTATAGCATCTAGAGCTGACAAATGAAAAGATGCACAAAGAGTTTAAATAAGATGCTAATAATGTTCAATAATATGTGCATAGCATATTAATTTAGACTTAAGATACTTGCTATTGCTCCATCATGTTTTATATCTTTCCTGCTGTTGTTTGTGGTGAAAAAAAATGTCTTATGTAATCCATACAGGCCTTAAGCTCATGCTTCTCCTGCCTTAGCCTTTCAAGTGCTAAGTTTACAGGTGTGAGCCAGTATGCCAAGCTAATCTTTGGTTTATTTTTTCCCACTTTCATATAACAATGAAGTATCATTGGATAGAAAGAAACCCAAATACATTTTCAAAAGGTCTAAGCCTAGTACCTGAACTGGAAATTTGCAAAAATAATGAGAACTTGCTTGTAAATAAACTTGTGTAGGTGCTTGTATGATTTTCTTATATGAAAATACTGGGAAGCTCAAGGTATTGCCAATGTTCAATTCTTTAATTCGGGGCATATGCTTTTCGTTGTTTTTAATAGACAGTGTGTTTTGTTACATGTTTTAAAATGTAACATCCTATTGTGATCTTCATAAGAATATTCACCGGAAATATGGAATGCTCATTTATTAGTGTGAGAATGCTGGGCATCTGTCACCAGCTCATTGTTAATTCCTTGACAATAGCAAAATAGTGGCCATATCCTGGGTCTTCTTCCTCAGATGGTGAAATGTTTTACTGAACTGGATGTACAAGGTAGATAATGATTACTGGATACCCTGTGAGCCTCACAAGTGGAGTCAGAGGTCAGTAATCCATATTCTGTTCACTCGAAATGAATTTCATTTAGGAAATAGCAAATTAACATTCACTAGGTTTAAATAAAAACTCTATTTCTTCGAGTCCTGAGAGACTACTTTATATTAGACTGACACAATATTTTCTGTTGTATGTAATTAAAAGAAGTCATATGTAAAACATTTTCATTTAATTAAACCTGCTAAAAACACTTTTCACAAACCAACTAAATCACTACTACTCACTCTTCCATATATAAAAAATTATCACAATATCATTTTTCATTCAGTGAATTTAAGAAAGCTTATACGGATGTGTGAAAATCGGCTGTTTTTGTATAAATCCACTTTAAGGGAGAAAATTGATAGAGAATATAAACAAAGCCATTTCTTATCATCATTATATTATTATTATTATGATGATGATGATGATGATGATGATGATTACTATAGCTCTAAACCTAAAGATACAATTCCTATAAAACATCATATTTATGGAGACAAAAGTACAGCTGTGTAATATTTTCAGTTATTTAAATTATATTAATTTATTATGAGGATGCATTTCAGGCACACTCTGCTCTGATCCTTATGTTGAAAAAGTACTTAGAGATTACTTCTTCATTATACCAACGACATTTTCCTGGTCAGAGTCATGATTTCCTGCTTACTCAGGTTTACATAAATTTAGTATATAATTAAATACTTGTTAGGCCAGAATGTTACAAAATACCCTTTAAGTGGAAAATGATTAGGCTGTGGACTTCCTCTAATGTGGTAGTAGTAGTGTCCAGTCTACATACGGAGTGAAGGCAGCCAAGCATGGCTGGAAAGCACAGGCCAGGGTGAGCCAAAACTAACCCAGCCAAGAGACAGATAGCAAGAGAACTGAGGCTGAGAAGTGGAGAGAGACTGGAAGGACCTAGCCTAACTCTGATTGCAGTGCGAGGGCATAGAAAATGCACACACAAGCCCATTAGATAGAAGAAATATTGTTCAGGAATAATGAAGGTCAAATTCTGGAGATAAAGAGAAACCAAGGTAAAGAAGTTTTGCTTTTTTTTTCCTTAGCCACAGATACCACGGGTTTTAGTCATCATCAGAACAAGACAATAGAATATGAATTCAGGACTGTGTTTAACATGTGACCCAATGACTAGACAGGGAAAAACACCCATGTATGAGAAAAGAAGACATCTATCTATAGGTGAGGTAGCATCATCTCATAATCTTGTGTAAAATACTAAAAATAATAACAAAGGGACCTTGGAACTAAACTGAAAATCTCACAGGTTACAGGCTAAAGAATGGGGTAACAGCCTAAGTTGTTGGCTGCTGTGACAAAAGTCCATGGTATTCAAGAAAAAAAACTGAGTCCCCATAAAGGCATACTGGCAAGGATTGAGCAGAAGAACCTAAAGAATCATTATTACTGAGCCAACAGGTGGGCAACATGGGAACAGAGGCCCACCACTTTAGGGCCCATTCTTTACCATGTATCTCCCTGTAATCTTCTAATATGATAACTAGTGATTACACATTGACTCTGGGTTCTTGGTATTTTCTTTCTTACTCTGGTATTGGTTCAAAAACTTCAATAGGTTTAAGAATGTCCTTTAGTTATTTTACTTTAATCACCTGTGTGAATGGTCACATGTGCTCATTAGTATGGGTATTCTTGGAATCCAGAAGAAACATTAAAGCCTCTGAATCTGGAGTTACAGGTGCTGGAACCTGAACCTGGGTCCTCTGCAAGAGTACTACATGTTCTTACCTGCTAAACTGTCTCCCCAGCCTCACACTCAGAGTTTCCACACATTGTCATGCTATGTCGGTGATTAAAAATATCAAGACAGTATAAAATTTATTTTCTAAGATTTCATTATTCTGAAGGAAGAAAATCTAATAATCAACATGAAAATATCTTGAGCTCATTAACTGAAAGCTAGCACTACCAGGAACATGCCATAATTAACACACATTTTGTAAAAGGTCTTTACATTCACTGTTTAGGTAGAAATAATTCCATGTGGTTAGCTAAGCACCTACCTTGTGGCTGTCGACTGGGATGGTAAATCTGAAGGTCAAATGGCTGTGCACTGGTCTTCTGAATCACACTGACATTCTGACCCGTCCACTTGTTGGCTTTGGCCAGTGTGTTGGTTCTCCAGTCAGTCCAGTACACCTCACTCCCATACAAAGACACAGCAAAGGGGTGTGACAGATACTCATGTCCTCGGATAATTTCTATCATGTTTGTTCCATCATAGAAGGCTGAATAAATAGCATCTGACCTAAAGAAAGGTCCATACATTAATGGTTTATCAAAGCCACTGAAAGAGTCAAGTGATATAGTTATGCATATGAGTTCAATGATATAGTTATAATATATTTAGACAAATGATAATTACATATTTCTATGGACTTATATCTAATATTTTCAAAGCACATCACAACCAAACCACACAAAAATACTGACCTCAATAAACTATGCCTATGTTTTAGGCACTTAACAATACAATGTAAAAACTGAAGCAATTAAATGAAAACATAAGAACATATTTTTAACCTGGCATCTGTCCAAACTATTCTTCTTTCAAAGTGGTCCACAGTCAGTCCATTAGGCCATGCCCCAGTTTTCATATCTTTATAGATGGTTTTCCTCCCAGCACCACTCATTGAGGCAGATTCAATGCGAGGAAAATTGGCATCCCAGTCTGTCCAGAAAAGAATTCTGAAGAAAGAAAAATAATACCATTGCTGTACATTTTTTCATTTCCAAGGATCATCTCATGTCTTCCACATGGGGAGAGTTTCTAAGTAAAATATGCAAGAGAAGTACTGTGTTATCTAATCTTGTGGCTTCAAGTCCATAGGAACAGACAGATCATAAAAGTTCATGGAGATGCAATTACAACTTGTGGAATCTTTTGAAGAAAACAGTTGTGATGAGCAGTAGTAGCTGGTAAGCATCCTTCTTATAGAATGCTCTAGTGTGGCTGAGAACGAGGCAGCCTCGGGCTCAGAAAGGTACATGACCCCAAAAGTATAAGCATAGAGGAATGAGAACAATGAAGCAGAATTGGGCAATGTAAGAGCAGCTGAGCAGTTAAGCAACATCAGGGAGCTCTTGGGGATTATCCTTAGGGTTAATCATAATCAAATCCTGAGGACATTGTGAATAAGGGCTCCTGAAAGAATCTGTGTCTATAGAAGAACTGACAGACAGAGCGGCGGTGAGTATGGAGACAGTAATATTCCAGGTCCAAGGCTAATTGCCTGTCTTGGGCTAGTTTCATAAACCCCAAGAACAGCCATGTCTTGCCAACTATCTATCAGAACAAACACTCTGTAGCTAATAGACCAAAACCTTGGGAATATTTTAACCAACTGCATTCCCAGATTCTAATAATTCAAACTAAGAATATCATCATAAATCATCTGGCAACCTGCAGAAAAGCTCCCTCCATATTTTTGTGCTTGTCTCTGATGAATCCATCAATGCATTTTAAACATGCCAGGAGATATGACTTTCTCTGTTCTATAAACTGAACTAAACTAGACTGCTTCAACATTGGGAACTGGAGATGGGGCTATTGTCATTCAAAATGGTTCCAGAATGAACTATTGGTTTTTCATTGTTTTCGGTTTTTGTGAATGTTTTTCAGAAGTTCATAATGACGTTCTTTAAAAATTATTAACAGCTTTTGGGTATCTTCACAATCTGATGGGACAATTTCTACAAAAATAATCAAATTGATGATTGTTTGTCCATGGAACTATTTGATATTATGGAAATGAGAAATATAAACAATATCACCCTTGGGGTTATGGATTTGATGATTATTGAAACTGAGTAATAGGTACTGTTGAATTTCTCATGCAACTAATTTAAGTTTATGTGTTTATTTATCAAAACTAAATAATTAAGAATTTAACACATACTAGGGACATAGACAAAATATTCAAAAAATATTAGCATTTTAAAATAAAAACAGTTTTAAAATAATATTGTTTCGAATGAAAATACTAATTATGTAGAACAATGTTACATTCAATTGTGAAAAAATTGACATTTTAAAAATATATTGTATTAAATAGATCATGGACAAAGCATTACTATGAATCTGGTTCACTATTGAGTTAAGTAGTTGGTGAAGGTAGAATGTTGCAGGCTTAGGTCCTAACAGTTTAGCTACAGTGATGTTTAGCATGAATCTGGTTGAGTGGGTTTAAAAATGAGGTGGCCTACAGTCTCATGCTGTTGCTAGCTGTATCAGAATACCAGACAACTTATACTATGATAATTAAGAGGAATCGCCTGAAGAAGGTGTCCAACCACAAGGACAAGCCACACTGGCACATGAATAACAGCTGCTGAAGTAAAGTCCTACCCTATACACTTGGGAGGAGAAAGAAAACATGTGCCGAGAACAATTCTGTGGTTTGAAGAAACTGGGGTCACAAGAGCATGGTCTACTTAAGAGTTTTCTCACAAGCACTCAATTCTCACAGGATTCCTTCCATTCTTGTACTATGGTCCTAACACTAAGCATTTTTTACCCTCCCTTGTGTTGAGTCTAAAATGCTAATGGATTAACAAAAATACTTTTAAAATGTATTAACCTAAAATATACCCTAGTTTTCCATCATTCAAAATTAGGAGTGTTGCCAGATAACTTCTAAGTCTTAAAACTGAGTTCTCCTTGTTTTGATTAGCATGCATAAATGGCGCAGCCCCAAATGTATTTGAAAACAGTATTCTAGCTTTTGTTGTGGTTACTATTAAATGTTTATAAATAATCATGCTCATTTGTCTCCAAAATAAAAATTTCCTATTCCCTTCAATGAGAAAGTTGTTTTTATTAGTCTGCTTTTCTTAATATTTCTATTGTTGTTTATATATTTCTTTGTTTGTGGTTTTTAAGGGCATATCTTTGGGTTTACTTCGAAAAAGTTTTCAAACACTCTTCTACTAGAGAGCAAAGGATAGAATAGAACATTGTGGCTTTCTAACATCAGTGACCTATGCCAGCATTTTGTCATTAAACAGTAATATGCATGTATGTGTGTGTGTGTGTGTTTGTATGTGTGTGTGTGTGTTTATTCTGTAGTGCATACTGCTTTTAAATTTCCTCCAATTTTAGTGGGAAACTTTAGTTCCTTTCTATAGAAGAATATGTTCCAAAAATATTTGCCTCTGGGGCATTCTTAACCTTGCCAGTACACAGTTAACACAGCTGACATTCATGGTTCATTTCATGGATCATAGTTTCATAAAATTCCCAGCACTCTTTCGTGAGTTTTACAAGGTGGCGTTATAATAACATCATTTTTTTTTGTATTCCTTTTTAAGTGGTAAAAATGTGTTAGTATTTCAATGATCGCATTAGGTTCTCAAGAACAGGAAAGATCTTACTTTATATAATACAGAGTTGTTTGACCACACTTGGTTTTTAAAGAGGAACTATGAGCTGCATTTCTGTTGTTTCCGCATTCCTGGACTAGTCTGTTTCCAGATTAAGCTGAGTAATAGATCATGAACAACCTGTAAGAATGTAGGCTAATCTGCCATGTCAAGTTGAAAAGGGTGAAAAAAAAGATCTCTGCAAAACAGAGGTTATCTTTGTCTTTTAAAGCTAACAATGAATAGATATTACAGTGATTTACAGTATTCCTGGAGTAAATTTAGTATAATTGCCTCATAAATGCTCACAATGACTGCTTCCATTTTGGTCAGTGATGCCTTTACTGCAGAGATCACTTAGTGGGACATATGAAACGTCAATGAAAACAATGGAGAAAGAAGCAGACTGTTCTGTAAGAACCCAGCATGAGGTGGGGTGGCGTTCACGGACTTTGAAAACTCTACATGGTCAACTGCTGGTCGTTCCCAGTAAGGTGTTGCCCAGGTTCACATTGTCCTTCAGGGCACTTCAGCAATAAATTCAAATTAAAGCTTGATGAAAGAACGAAATGACTCTTCCCTAAGAGCCACACAGCCATCTGTGAATTGCTTCTCACTTAATAGACTCCACTTTAGGATTGTGGGGGGAGATAGATATGTTTTATAATGTACAAGGTAAAGCAGTGTTTGTGAAAGGACTACGATTATTTATCACCTGTAAATAACACAGACTTCCTGTGTGACATGAGATAAACACGTTTCATAGGATTGGTTACGAGTCATTTATTTGTTTTCTATGACACATTGAGCAACATGGCTAATGACAAACCTTTCTTTTCATTTGTTATTGGAAACAAATCTTACAGCACTCTTCATGAAGTTTCCTTTCCTGTGTGTTTTGAGTCCCTTTAGGGAGTATGTAACAAAGCCAGCAGGCAGGCATACATTTATTTGATAAGCCTTGGACACCTTTGTATGCTGTAAAATCAGTGATGGACTTTAGACTTTGAAGCAAATTTTCTTGCCATGAGAAAGATTTTGGTGTCATAAAAATATAAAATTACATATTCAAGGCATATTTCTCAGCAAATCCAGGGAAATTTTCCTAAAATAAAAAGTTTCAAAGAAAGCTTAAATCATTTTAGAGTTCATATCAATAGGTTTAAATTTCCTCCTATTTCATGAAAGAATAAAAAAATAGTAACATCTCTTTCTCTAAGTACAAAATAATAAATAAGTTTAAGTAATTTTAATTTACATTCCTAGTTTTCCTGATTAGTTCGAATTTGCAGCAATGCTTGTGTGTGAGCCATGAGTGAATATATTCCATTGTATATGCTGTATGTTTGAGTATGTGATTGTGTTGTATATGCTTTGTGTATGAGTGTATATGTGTGTGTTGTAAAGTATATGATGTGTATATGTTCATGCTTGTGTTCTATATTGTGTGTGTATTGTTTTATATGCTGTATGTGTATAGACGTATAAATGTGTGTGTGTTTTATATGCTATGTGAGTTGGTGTGTATATATGTTTGTGTTGTATATGCTGCATGTGTGATTACTGTTCTTACATGTTTAGTTTAATATGCCAAAACTCCAATCCTTAAAGTCTCAGAAGATTTCACTAAAATATCCAATAATGTTGGCACTATTTAAACTCTGATACTAAAATTAGCATGTAATTGCTATGGCTGTGCTTCAAATGACTTCACATAATAACTATTCCACGATTCCATTAAATAAAAATCATTAAGTAAAAATACTCTAAAATCTGGACAGCCAAACCTGTCAGTTAACTTTCTAAGGAGTAGGAAGCCAGAGTCAAGAGTTCTCTGGTCATTTATGCCAGAAACAGTTTGAAATACATTTCTTGCCCTGTTTCATTTTATTCTTTTAATTACCTACCTAATGCTGTGATTACATTAATTAACCTACACTGTCATAGTCAAACTTAGTGGTAGAAAACATTCTCTCTTGTAGGGCTTTTACAGGTCCTGCTACACATGACTTAGTTCTCTATCAGCAGTTGACTTTCATAGGAACCTTGCAGTTACTGAAATATTGGTATTTTTGCTTAGGTTGTGCATTCTTTGTGCTACTGTTTCCTTTTCTTCTTTTTGAGTTGGAGAGAGATTGAGAGAGAGAGAGAGAGAGAGAGAGAGAGAGAGAGAGAGAGAGAGAGAGGAGGGAGAGGGAGAGATGAGCTTACCCTCCTTCAGTAAATACAATGCTTAGGACATGAAATATCTCAAATTGATTTTACTCTAAAGCTTCCTTTCTCTGTTGTGTTTCTTTCTCTCTTCAATCTGTTCCTTAGGAACATTTTGTTCCTCACGATCACTTTTTGTTATGTGGAAAGTTTCTCATGACCTATGATTTCTACAGCTCTGGCAGGAGTTAAGGGCAGGAGTTTCCTATCAGCAGGGGTCGCAATGGGAACCATGAGCTGGGAGCTTGATGGGCAGCCCAGGGCTAAGGTCACCTATCCGCTGGCACCTGAGGCACAGATGTTTGAAGCTAAGGGCCTTCCTCATTTAACTTCACAGTTCTTTTCAAGTGAGCTGCTCTCATAGTAGCTAAGGAAGAAAGTATGCAAGGCATAATACAACTAAGGAAAACATCTGGGATAAAAGAGATATCTCCTCTCAGTTCACCAACCTCTGCTGTTCCAATTTGAAAAAGGAGCCAGAAATGCAGGGTTTCAAGTAAAATTCACCAGCATCTGAAGCCTCTTGATGGATTCAAAACCTATTTTAAATCCCATCAATGAGAAACCTTCCTGCTAAAGTAGTTAATTTAGTACCTCTTCTCCAGGAGAGCTGTTCACCTTTTAAATGTAATGTCTACACTGGGGATAGGAAAAAAAGATCCCGCTCTATTGCTGTTTAAATCCTTGGGTTAAAACATAACAGCAGCAAAATATGGGTAGTAAACTCACCAAAATCAAGGGTGGGAGGCACCTTTCTCCTCCGTATCCCACTCAGCTTCCCCTCAGGCTCACACGGACTTATGATTCCTGAACTTTGAATTTAAGATATAGAGCCAAAAATAATGCTTTAAAAATATTTTGCAGACTTGACAAGGCCTTCGATCTACAAGCTCCTTACCAGAGAAGTAAATACTTCACAGGAATTTAGAGGTGTATTCCCACATTGCCTAAATATTTCTTTTCCCCATAGAACCTCTTATATTCCAAAGATAAAGATGATATCTTAGAGGTCACACATTTGCTTTCTCCAGAGAACAAATGACTGGGCAGGAATTAGAACTCATTACTTCTACGTCTGGTGTTTTCTTTTTCTTTTTTTTCTTTTTTTTTTTCTTCTGCTGCTTAAGAAAAATGAGCACACAGGGGACAAAGCAGGCAACAGCCTGAGTCACTCAACATTTAACATTGTTTTCCAGAATCAGGTCTTTTCTCTTTCAAAACTTCCCAATAGTCAGCATCTCACTGCTAGACTCTTTTAAGCCTATTTCAATTTTCTTTTCAATTGACTCTAAGAACACACAAAATAAATAAAGGGTGAGGTGGTGAACATCTGTGACTATTCAGAACAAAGAGTAGCCCTGGGGTTTATAGCCATTTGAATAAAATTACAGCATCTCTGAGGCAAAGCAAAGTGAAATTCATTAAATTACTGCTTTGGAAAAGAGTGGCAATTCTTTCCAATAGTGCTTCCTGCCCATATCTGATAGGAAGATAGATTCCGCTTCAGAAAATATCTGAGTAAGAAACTCTGTAACCAAACCTTTGCTAGTGTGCTCACACTTGCTGCTATATATAATACAATGCTTGTATACACATGTACCTAGACATAAATATACTGATGTATAAAAGAAGCATTTTTCACTTCCTCACTTAGAATTTCTATGACAAGGAGAAACTGTAAAAGATATATTTCTTCCAGCTTAGCTGAGGAGGAGTGTATCCCTGTAGGAGGACCAGTATTCTCAATCAATCTGGACCCCTGAGATCTCTAACACTGGACCACCAACCAGGCAGCATACACCAGCTAATATGAGGCCCGCAACACATATACAGCAAAGAACTGCCGGGTCTGGATTCAGTCAGAGAAGATGCACCTAACTCTCAAGAGACTGGAGACCCCTGGGAGTTTAGAGGTCTGGTGGGGTAGGGTATAGGTGGTGGAGACATCCTCTTGGAGACAGCAGGGACCAGTTGGAGTGTGGACCAGGTGGGGAATAAAATCTGGAGTATAAATAAATAAATAAATAGATTTTTTTTTTTTTTTGGTGTTTTCGAGACAAGGTATCTCTGTGTAGCCCTGGCTATCCTGGACCTCACTCTGTAGACCAGGCTGGCCTCAAACTCCGAAATCAACCTGCCTCTGCCTCCCAAGTGTTGGGATTAAAGGTGTGTGCCACCACAGCCTAGTAGAATTTTTTAAAAAGGTGCATTTCTTACCCATATCGTGGATCCAGTGCTATGGCCCTGGGATGCTCCATGGCTCCTGCTATTAGTGTAGCCCTCAGAGAACCATCAAGTTTAGACACTTCAATTTGGTCCAGATTGCTGTCAATCCAATATATGTTGCCTGCTATCCAGTCAACTGTCAGGCCTTCTGGGGTTGCCAAGCCGTGTTCCACAACCACTTCTATGGCACTGACACCTGTGAAGAAGAGGAAGCCAACATGCCAGCCATTCCAAGAAGGTACAGATGCCAAGCCTGCCTGGGGGGAGGGTGTCACAGCATAAAGTACCTCAGTTTTGACGGTCCTAATAGAAAATGCAGCTCAATAAAGAAAACCAGTAGCAATATTTATAGAAACTGTGCATACTTAGCAAAACTTTTCACTTTCACAAACCCTCCCAGAACTTTTGTTAAACTCTGAGGTGATAGCAGTATGAGTTACAAAATAGTTACATTTTGCTCAGGGCCTTCCTAGCAGAACAAGAGACTTATTAAAACAATAAATTACGGTTGGGCAGAATGGGACAACTTAATTAAGAGGCTGTCCTACAAAGGGAGAAGTAACAAGAACATATTTATGTAGGTTAACTTGCACTGTGCTTAATAACTGTGTCTATTTTCTGTCTTTGATTAAACATCATAGCTAATTTCAGCATTTTCATATATAACTTCAGCCAACCAAGCCCTAAGTCTTCCCTGGGTCATGAGATAGGTGGCAGGTCAAAAAGATGCAGTTAATAGGGAAAATCGTTACCATGGGCTACATAAAAATCAGTAGTTGGATACTGCCTGCGAAATTTCATATTGTCTGCTACTTAAACAACAAACAAAACCCAATCATTTTATATCATTTTCTAGTCTTATACTTCATGATACTGTCAGTAATCTTCATTATAAACTCCAAGAGGTTAAAATACTTGTTCTCTACAATTTCTATTTTTATTCACTACGTGAACATGAGATACAGGAGATGTTTTTTATATTTTAAGTGAAAAGTACAGAACAATACAAATTTTGAAATTGCAATGGTGATTTCAAGGGAAATTTGTAATTTGATATCAGTTACAAATGCAAAGCCACAAAATAAATTAAGAGGAAAAACACCTTATAGCTTTAGCTAAAACAATACATGTTGTTCACTAGACAAAAGAAGTAACTTTAATTATGGCAAAATACAATTCATATATTTGAAAACATATTTTTATTATGTTGAAATATGTTATATGAAAATTAGCCATTTTAACTCCCAAATCAAGTTAGTAGCATGTAGAAAACATTCTTTTCTTTTCCTGATAGGAGACAAATTATCTTCTCCACACCTTTCTGGAAAATTCAATAAAAGACAGTAGATGAGTAGTCTTGGCCTGACCTCTCCTCTTCTCTAGCATACATTTATATGTAGTCAGTAATTAATTAATAGAGTCCCACCCAACCAGGCCTCTGCACCACTCCTTCCACGTATCCAGTAAAGCATGACTCTTGAATAGTTAACCAAATATCTTTATGTATATAAAACTCTCAATGACATAACGCCAATTTACAATAATCAAGTTTTATCCCAATCATCTAACCTCTCCAAAACACCAGAAATACGTCTGAAGCCATTTGGATATCTGTGTCCCTTCTTTGCTCTGCTCCTCGCATCCACTGAGCCTCCTCTCTCTGCCCCTCACCTCTCTTAGCTCCTCCTCTGTCTCCTCCAATCACTGGCCTCTCACTGCCTCAATGTGAATGGATAGGAACTATCTTGTAATATTTAAATAAGTACTTCTCTTTGATTTTTACACATATAGAGATAACTCACAGTGAAATCTTAATCAAAACTTTTCTGATGTTATATACTTCTATTCCAAACTAACTTCGTCATCCAGTGAAAGTGTAATACAAATACCTCCACTCTCTGACAGCTTGCCCCGGTATATTCTGTCTTCCACAACATCTGTCCAATAAAGCAAACTTTGATTGAAGTGAAAATCAAGTGCTATGGTATTTCTCAGCCCAGGAACAAGTAAGCTGTAGTCTCCTTTATGCAGATCAATCCTTCGAATTTCATGGCGTATAGAAAAGATGATGAATGCCTCAAAAGAATCTGCAATTAAATGTACTTTAGTAGAATTAAGAAAATAAATTCGCTTTGTATAAGTTAAGTAAAATGCTCTAGACAAAAGTCAATTTGTTAACTTTCTCATTGGATGCAAGGCCCACTCCATTAGAACATAATGATAGCAAGCATTGTTAAAAAGTCCTTTGTACTTATAGCCTGATAAACCATAAAGGAAAGTACCTGGTTCTATCATTCTGTTGAACACACATAATAAAATGATTTCTAGTGACTTATTTCTATACTCATAGGTCAGAGAATCTCTCAACCTCCTTCATAGAAGTTTGTACTTGCTGGGCAAGCCAAGTAACACAGAGACCCCTACATAATTGAGCAATGAGTGGCGAATAAGAGATTGCGAACTATGTAGGCATTTTATACAAAGCTCCTTTTGTCCAGAACAATAAATAAACCAACATAAACAGGAACAGAATCCATTTGGTAGGTACTGCTAGCCAGTACAGGAGGTGAGACAAGCATGAAAGATTGTCATAGAGAGGAGACCCAAACCGAGGCTCATACTGAGGATATATGCAAGGATATATGAGGATATATGTCAAGAGTAGGAAGTCAGTTCAATATATC
Organism: Apodemus sylvaticus; assembly: GCF_947179515.1. Classification (NCBI taxonomy): domain Eukaryota; kingdom Metazoa; phylum Chordata; class Mammalia; order Rodentia; family Muridae; genus Apodemus; species Apodemus sylvaticus. The sequence continues at coordinate 20,879,651 of NC_067476.1, forward strand.
TAACAGAGTTGTGAGCAATAGTAGATTTTGTGGCTACTACTTTTGTACTGCACTCTGTCCTTCATTGCACAACATTACTGTAATAATAGTTAACTGATATTATGGAAATTAAGCATGCATATACAATAAAAAATGTAAAAATATTCAGGTATATCCTGTCATATCCCATTAAAATAGATCCGAAACCTATAAGGAGAAAACATTTAGGTCCCAAATAATTGTGTCATAGATTTCCTGACTAGGCCACTATAGGTCTGTCATTGTTTTCAATGGCAAGTTCTATTGCATGACAGGCTGGCACAAATTTGTCAGAGGCCAACACACTCTAAATTTACAATAGCCATTTGTACTTCACAGTCACCAGCAGGGGACTGGGCGTGCTTGTTGCTGCACATATTCACAAGTGCCAATGTGATTGCTTGCTTGCTTGCTCTCTCTTTTTCTTTCTTTCTTTCTCTTTTTCTCTTAGTTTTTTTGGTTCTTGAGTGTGTTTGTGTGTTTGTGTGTATGTGTGTGTGCATATGATTTTATATATCATGAATGTTCATAATAGATGTGTATACTGCTGCACAGCTGTACATGCACATTTATACATGGTTGTGGAGACCATAAATCAATGTCAAGTGTGTTTCTTGGTCATTATCTGTCATATTAGTTGAAAGACAGCCTGATACTCAACCTTGAGATCACTGGTTCAGCAGGCTAGCTAACCTGTTGACTTAAGAATAGAAAAATATATCTTAATATGTATCCATGCCTTGCCTCATTAGTTCCATGGCTGCCTTGAAAAATACATAAGCAGAAGGCATCAAAGGGAATATATGGATTTGGAAGAAGCTAAGAGCGCAATATTTAGAGAGTTGCCTACTGTAAATAAAAAAATTCTTTTTAAAGAGATGGTATTGGGAAACTGTGTTTCTGTGTTTCCATCCATAAAATATTACAGTTGATATATATATATATATATATATATAATATTTTATAAGATATATGTATATACACATACATATACATATATGATACAAAAATTTTACAGTTGATATATCTTTTATATATAATATTTTATATGCTATATATTACATAGAAAAGTATATGCACCTTAGAAAATAGTTCAAGTTATTTCATATAACTAAATGTAATCAAAAACTATACAAATCCTAAAGGAATTACTCTAACTATAATTTACTTACCTTCAATAAGAAAAAAGATAATTAATAAGTGAACAAATATATTTAATTTGATTAGATTTTTTAAAAATGTAATTTAAAGGCACCCATCAAAAATATGAGAAGATAACCCAAACAACAGGAGACTGTTTCCCAAACTTAGATCTGATGAAAGACTTAAACCTAAATAGATAAAGGGCATATAAGATGCAATGATGAACATATGGAAGCTCCTAGTTAAAAGATATGGTAGGGTATTTTTGTCTGGATGGTGAGTGAGTGTTCATGACCATCTTAAAGCATTCCCACAGCATCCGTGAGTAGGTAAACACAAATGCAATGATAATAAGAACCCTTTTTATGCTTCTTCATAAATGATTACAGTCACAGACAGTTGCTAAAAATGAAGACACCGAAACTGTCATATGCAGATGGTGGACTAGTTAATGAATTCAACCATTTTGTGAAACATTTGATTGTTTTTCAATGTTTTAAGTATTTCCATATTTAGTTACCATAGGAATTAGAAATTCTAAGCCCACTTATATGCTGAAGACAATTATAAATGCATGTCAATTCAAAACAATTATATGAATATTCATATCAGTTATTCATAATAACTTCCCAAATGGGAGTAATCCACTTGCCCATCAAGTGGTGAATGAATATACAATGTTGTATTATATAACCATATAATGGACATTATTCATCCATAGACAAAGCAAGCCCTGATGAATGCCAAGTGGAACAAGCCGGAAATCAAAGCATACATATGCTTGATTCTATTTCCAGAACAGACTATACACCAGATTCTGTACCCAGAACAGACGAATCTATAGAGGCACAAAAGGGATTAGGAGCTGTAAGTGGGTGAGTTTGGTATACTAATAAGAATGACTGTTAAAGAGCCTGAGTTTTGTTTTGGGATCAATTAAAATATTCTCAGTTTAGAATTAAGTAACGGTTGATTGTTGTATACTTGGAAATGGTCTATGAAGAGTGTCTCAATTTACCTGTATCTAAAATATTTAATAAATGCGAAATTTTATTAAAGTTAAAAACAGCATACTATTTACATCCAACTTCAATAGATTCTTGGATTCTTTGGCCTGTAGACTTACTGTGAGGGCTTATGAAGCAGTATAGAGCAAAATCAGAACAGGGAAGTGGGAAGGGTTGGGTGGGAAAAACAGGGGGAGGGAAGGGGACTGATGGGACTTTTGGGGAGTGGGGGTCCAGAAAAGGGGAAATCATTTGAAATGTAAATAAATATATCAATAAATTAAAAATAAATAAATAAATAAATAAAAAACAAGTTTTAAGAACCTTTATAAAGGTGCAAATGCAGCCTGGCAGCAACTCAACTGCTTTTCCAAATGTACTTGTGTCCAGTGAGTGAGACAGTGAACTCATCTGTTGTGTAGCTACTTGCTCAAAACTGAAATCTCCCTTCTGGGGAGAGGAAAAGTCATAAAGCTCAGAAGGGATATGAAACTAAGCAGTAAGTAATATCTTACTGCTGGATTCTCATTGGAGAACTCTAGGGACTCAGGTTCCCTGAATCACCATCATGCTGAGGTAAGCTTTTTGATGATTCAAAAAGTACTCTTGAAGGTTCATCAAGGAGGACCTGAATAGAATCATTAGCACTATCTGTGTGTGTGTGTGTGTGTGTGTGTGTGTATGTATGTATACACTGTCTCAGAGCTTGTACATGCAGACCAGGTGCTCCCAGCCATACTTTTGTAACTATTTAGAAGTTAAAACTTTACATAAAGCAGATAATTTCTCATATAATAGAATTATTAAGTACGTGAATATGAACCCTGACCCCTTCCCCATGAAGCTTTTTGAAGTAGCTGACTTTATGTTCCCTCTTATGTACAAAGTTAAGTGAGAACTGGCAAATATAAAAGCAATGACAGAACTGCAAAACTAGAGGGAGGTCGAGAAGGACATTCTGCTCCTGCAGGCTAGTGCTCATAGTGGAGTAAGGGTTTTAGAATCATGAGCTCTCTCATAAGCTGTCCATCATGGTGGGTAGTGTATATCCACATTCCTTGGAAATACATGATAATAATGATATAGCCTGAACAGCAGAAATATATATACACTTGAACATGTGGGTCAGCTATGCATGCTCAGAAGTATATGTATCACATAAATCTGTGAAAGCACACCATTGGGAGCAACCTTAAAGCCCTTGGATATAAGGAAGCTATCAGTAGAATGATGTATATCAGTTAGGAAGAATAGTAATAACAATAAAAATAACACAAATAATTCAAAATCCTTTTAAGGGATGAAAATACTCATTTTAGACAATTATAGTAAGATAACTTATATAATTTCAAAAACATAAATAATACTGCCAAGATGCATTCAGAAGGGGCTTTAAATTTAGTGAAAATTTTATTGCTTTACAAACATTTCAAATTAAAAGTTTATTTTTCAAATTTTTGCATTTGTTATAGCCTTTTTGAGCTGAGAAAACCCTATTTGATAAATATTTATAGGAGTTTGCTTGGCTAAGATAAACTACTTTATCATAAATCTAAAACCATAGTCTTTCATATTTGAACAGTACTCTAGATAGCTTGTACTGATATCTACACTTTGAAGCTTTTTGTTGACATTATATCTTCTCTTTGGGAGAGTAAAACTGCAACTAACAATCCAATAGGCTACTTCATAAAACAGTTGGAAGCCAATTGTATTTTTAGGTCTTAAGTTATACAGTGGTTTTATGTTATTATTAATATTAATATTAATATTAATATTATTAATATTAGTTTTACCAAATAAAACACTATGTGATATGTGTCATAATATATTGTATGTGTAAACATATATAATATAATGTATATGTATATTTATTTATATATATACATATATATTATATATATATAATTGTAAGACAACCAAACCAATTAATTATATTCATGTTTGTTTCATTTTTGCTAGATACATAGTTACATTATCTGACACAACTTCATTTGAGAATGTGAAGTAGAATCAGTAGAAATCAAGTATTCATTCGTTTCTTTGGTGATATTTCTAACAGTTCTTCCATAATACATATGCTCAATTAATAAATGATTGAATTTAGCAGCTCAAGCTTGCATGTTAGCCTTTCTGAATAAGAGCTCCAGACTTCCCTGCTTCTATACAAGAGAAGACACTTGAATAAAACAAAGATCACCACGGCTACTCTCTCAACATAATTCTTATACATGAAGTGCTTCATACCCACAATGTGAAACTCAGTCAGTAGATAGTTTTTTGTTTCCTTTCCTCTTTGATTTCCTTTGTGTCCTACTACAAGCTTACTAAATAAATGTTTTGAGACAGAACTTGAAATTAGAGAACTGGTTTAAGAAAAGACCTCCATGTTTCATTAGACTTCGGGGGTAAGTTGGTATTATACCTGTGCCACTCACAATTCTGTCAGAAAAGCTTCCAGTTCCTTGTTGTACCCATAAAACCCCTAAACAAAGAGTGATGCTGTGATTACAACTATTTCTCTCTCATTTCAGACTTACTGCTTATGCTTCTGTTTTTGCAGCTAAGGATTTATTTGACTTTATAGGGTCCATTATCAAATGCATTTATTTTACAGAGAACATTCTTCTATAGTAGGAAATTGTTTATGATTTCCAAGACTCATTGTATGTCATTATCTCCTTCTCTATACTCCTCCAGCTAGAGCCATCTAGAGAACAAATAATAGTCACATAATACTGAAGTGCACTATGCACAAAGACAAAATAGAATCTATGAAATGAAGGGTAAAGTGGTCTTTCAAGTATTACTCAAAACTCTCAATTTCAGTCAAATATACATCTCAAGTTTTAAGTTTTTTGCTTGATGTTTCACTTTATTTAACTTTTTCCACTTTTCAATTATTCTTTCTATATTTCTGCTCTGTGTTTTAGTTTATATATAAAAGCACTCACCTCTTTTTTATATTAACAAATGGTTGGAATCTGCATATTATATGTGTTGAAGTACACACATATGTCATTGCATGTGTATAGAAGTGAGAAGAAATAAAGAGCCCCCCCCCCATTGCAAAGGTGAAGAATTCTTCCATTTCTAAGAAATACTCCAGTGTTCTTCAGCAGATCATACTTAATCTTAACTAAACAGCAATAGGTCTTCATAAGAAAATGACCCCAAACTAATTAATACAAAATGTAATAGTCATAGGCAGAGAATTCCTAATATTACAATATGAAAAAAGGAAATTCATGATACTTTTATAAATTAGACAGATTTTTTTTAAAAAAAACTACAAAATAAGAAATATTTGAGAGCTTCAAAAAACTAGAGAACTTAGCAATGTTACAGTTTATACAAATGCAAATGTGTAAGCATTCTGAAGAGCAGGTGGCTTAATTTAGTAGTAATAACTGTAAGAATATTCATTGATTCAGTAATGTTCATCCAATTATGGTTTGGATGTGAGGATTTTGTGTTTGAATAATTGGACCCCAGATTGTATCACTCTTCAATTGGTTATAGAATTTTTCAAAATGAAGACTAGCTGGTGGACATAATTTCTGGCCACTCCACAGCTCTATTTTCCTGTTTGTGCTAATGATATAGAGTAAGATGCTACCACATAATTCCATTGCCATGGAAATTTCTGCCATCATATCTTCCTCAACTATATTTGATTATATTTCAAATCATGAATCAAAATAAAAGGCGTTATACCTTTAGTATTTCTTTCCAATATCATGCAAATAATACATACATAGAATTCATACTTGAGCTGTTCCTATGCTAAACCTGGTCATATGTTCTTTAGGCCTTTGTGTCTATTTGCTAGAAGTATGTAGAAGAGTTTAGAGATGCAGTCTTGAGAAGACCTAGATATTAATAAGTACAGCTTCATGAGCCATTCTAGTGGAGCCATGGAAAAACAGAACACTTATAAGAAACAAACACACACAAACAAACAACAGACAGAGAAGAACTGGATCATACGGATTAAAAGGAGAATAAATTATGTCCAAATGGACCAAAGACTAGTCTTGATACATTCTAATGATCTGTGTTCTACTTATGTCAGGAGGTTGAATTCAAAAGTGATAATTATACTAATGTTGTAGAAAATGGAAGCATAGTGCTTAGAATATGGCATAAATACTGTTTATTACTTTTAGCTCAATCTTGCATAGACAGAAAGTAAAGCATAAAGTGGTGAAAATAAGCAGTTTGATGAGGATAAGAATCTGAATCTCATTAAAGTTGTACATGTTTTGTACCATGAGAAAGTGACTGCTATTAATAAGAAAGCATAATACCACTAAAGAAAAATCATACCTTTTTATTGGTGCAACAGAAAATATATCTGAGTATGAGCCTGATCCATGGAATTTTTCAGTATGTAAAGAAGACTCATCTGAAAAAATATTCATTTGAAGAAATAGTGTCTGAAAAGAAAGATCCTTCAAGGTACTCGTGTGTAAAACAGCTACCTGAGGAAATATTTTCCCATGATTGGCTATTCCACAGAGGCTGCTTATGCTATTGTTCTCAGTGTCCAGAAAGCATTTCATATGAAAAATATATCACAGGGACAGCAGAAGTAGGCATTCTCATATGGGGTTGCTTTTGCAGGAATAAATGTTATAAGACTTGTGGGGCTCAAGAGGCTTGTGCCAAGGTTCCAGTTAAAGCAGATGAGACCAGCAATGCATGATAAATAAGGCTGACTACAAGGAATCCTCCAAGAGTCCAATGCAGAAGTTGCAATGAAGAATTTGAGTTACCAAAAGTATACAATCAAGACTGTGTAGGTTATCAACTTGATGAGATGTAATGTCATCTAGGAGACTGGCCTCTAGGAAAGACAATGAGTGAATTATCATGATTAGGTTAATTGCAGTGGGAGTTACTATCGCCTGTAAGTGGGGTCATACCATGGACATGGACCCTGGACTTGGGTCTTGCATTGATTAAAGACAGAAAACTTGCAGTATTTATTTATCACTCTTTGCTATTTACCATGGACATGATGCAAGTAGACCCTTAATGTTCTTGTGGTCCTGACTCTGGTGCCATGATGGGTTATAGCCTCAAAGTGTGATAAATCATTTCACCCTTTAGTTGCTTTTGTTATGTTATTTTATCACATCAACATAAACATTGACACAAACAGTAGCCAAACTAAAAGAAAGAATTGGTTAAAACTTTATCTACTGGCCGTTCACCCCTTATGCATTCTCAATTGGCACAAGAAAAGCTGATAAACTGAGACGAGAGCCCTACGCATGTATCTAGGTGTCTAGCACTCCTGGAAAAACCCCACCAGGGGCTGGATGTCTGTACAGGCTAAAAAAGTCTTAAAGGGGCCAGCAGTTTCTCAGCTTTTATGGACAGGAAACTGATAGCTGTTTCTCTTAAAAAATCTCTGTGAATTTGATTATTGGGTTCAGCAGGTGATAAGGTGCTCCTCCTTTGAAATTATATGAGTTAAGTTTATAAAATATAAGTTATGATCTATATAAAATAAATAATTTCACATGTCCTCAAGGATAGGAAATTATGGAATGAGCTCATAGAGCTCTCAAAATTCAGTTACATAAAACATAGAAAGGTAAAACATAAAACATAAAAAGGTAAAGTTGTTGTTTCACAGGATGCTGAAGGTTGGAGGTGGCTTCCAGGGCATACAGTAAGACTTTGAGGTTCTGGGAGAAAGAGTGATATTGAATGTGAACTTGCTGAGTGCCCTGGCAATGGTCATGGGGAAGTTGTACTGAACGTAGGATTCTGACCCACCTCTGCTACATCTTCCTGTATGGTCAAGGGCAGAACCTTGGAAGAAGAATATCTCTAAAGCTACAACCCATGGCATAGAGATGAACAAGCCTAAATATGATAAGGGTTCTGCCCCTCACGAGGTACCATCTTGAAGGTCTAAAACCATAGAGAAGGTAGAACTGGCAAACAAAATTGTTAGATGGAAAGAATGTTATATCAAACACCAAGGTGGTTTTATGAATTATTGATTGGGATTGGAATCAATCAAACACTGGACAAAAGGAGATGTTCACAGTCTTTAGCAATCAGATTCAGGTCATTTTCAAGGAAATATTTAGAAATTAGCTCTTCATGTCCATGAAGTTTTGTTAGAAATATACAAAATTGGGACAAAATCTGGATGTTGAACAAAAGCTAGTGCTTGTGTTAAGCCTCTTAATCTTTTATTAATTGGTCATGTTAAAATTAATTTTCTTTCTTCTATAATATTTAATGTAAGTTGTATTGACTGTACACATTCTATTTGTTTTGGTGTATTGAATGTATTGAAATTTGGCATGCCTGTTATGGTGGTCTATCAACCTGCTTTTGTTTTATTGCCATGTGTATAAAAGGACCTGGGTACTCAAAAAAAAAAAAAAACAAAAAAAAAAAAAAAAAAAAAAAAAAAAAACAAAAAAACCCTTACAAATACTGGAAGAACTGTTTCAGGTTTTAAGCAAAAGCAAGAAGGTGAGCTTGATTACTATTCATTTATTCATATAGCAGTTTTAAGAGTAAGAAGCTATCTTGAATGTTAAATTAAATACCTATGGATTTTTGTTACTTCTAAAATTTACAGTAACAGTAACTATAAAAGGGAGAAAATTCAAAGACACTTGTGGGGTATATGGCATAATTCTAACACCTCTCTGGATATTTTAACTTTGCATACCAATATTATAAATGTAAAGACCCCTTTGAAGTTAGATTAAATGTACATTTTACCCTTGAGCTGTCAAATATGGGAGTATAAAATTATAGTTTGAAGGTTCATATGATTGTAGAATTAGTTTCCTAATTAGTAGCAGTAAGTGGCCATCTATGGATATATTAAACATGGAGTCTGCCAGATAAAGGTTCAGAGGAGCAGTGCTTCTATCTTATAGCAAATATGCATTCAAACTTAGTTTTTGTTTTTTTTTTTTTTTTTTTTTTTTGCTTCTAAGTTGATGCCACATAATATCAAGGAGCTTATAAGTATCCCACCCACTTGGAACTATCTACAATTATTTCTTCAACAGTTTGGTGGACCAATCTGCACTAACCATGAGTAAAATAAATATTCCTTCCCTTCTGTTGTTACTTGTTGTATAATGAAAAAAGCACCTATGCAGTAATTAAAGCAATTGTTCAAACATCCTATAAGTAAAGAATGTCTGTACATTTATAGTAGTATTATTAGTAAAAAGAGTTTGTATTTGACCTACAATTGATCTTATTATTTGAATGTACCTAGAATTGTATAGAGGCAAAATGGAAAAAAATAAAGCCAGTTGAGCATTTGCTGGGGTCATATTATAATGTTGTCCAATTGTCTATTTGACATTTAGATAAGCACTATCATGTTATACTGTATACCAATTACACATAGTAGATTAGTTGTGCCCAGATCACAAGTAATAAAAGAAGCACTGAATGAGACCATTAACATGATAAATTATACTATAGGTGCTTTTATTTCATAAAATTTTAAACACTAACGCATAAGATGGTCTATATTTTATAAGAAAATATTTGATTCAAATAGGAATGGTCATCTCTTGGTAAAGGAAGTAGGCATTTGAGACAAATTAAACGAGATGTGGAAATAAGAGGAAGCTTCTACTTAAAACAATGTTGTTTCTGCGCTGAGTAGCAAGGGCTTTAATTAACCCATCCCTTTGTTCATGGTCTCCAAAAAATAAAGGGAAAATGGGAGGTAAAGAGAGTAATGAATAAAACTGTTGTGAAAGAAAAGATAATTAGACTAACTATTTAAATAAAGATTTCACAACAAATATGTGATGTGCTGCAAGCTACAAACTTTTATATTGCAAAAGATGTATAAATTATCTGAGTAAAAATCCTTGGTTAGAAAGGCTGAAAAGAGTAAGCTCTTGACAGTTTGATATTCAAAGGTATTGTGGGTATGTGAGACCACACAGCATTGAGGAGCTAGCATCACATTGAAGCTCAAACTTGGAGTAGGAAGAATAAATTTCAATATCTGTTGGGAAATCCTGCTAATTAACATCATTATCTATCATGTCTAGATAGCTCCTCTGATATTGATCAAAATGGAGAACTCCCTTTACCAACAGGACCTCAACTTTTCTGAGCTTGTCTGGGGATTTCCAAGACCCACTACCTAAAAGGCCGAAAGTATAAGTGGTCTAATCGCACACCTACAAGTTCGACTTTCTTTTTCTGCTGATATGAGCCCACCCAGAGAATACCTGGGATTCTGGAATGTCTTTCCATACCATTGAGGCATGATCAGTATTTTCAACTCCAGTCACTAAATTATCCCTAAGTATAACCCCTTCTCACTCTCCAAAGCTTATATATAGCATTGGTTCACCCTGAAAAAAGGTATGTACACAAGCTAAGATTGTCTAATACAGCCTTTTAATTAAAATAAAATCCCCTCCAGCAGCAGTGCATCCTACCCTCCCCTAAACTCTTTAAGCTATACCAGGATCCTGCAGAACCCACCCAATCCAGACCTGCTGAGGTGGCTCCAGTAGACTCTGTGAGACAAAGTTTTACAGACTGAGGTGAGAAATGTCTCCTGGAGCCCTCCAGAACACCTTTATTCAGAAACCAACATTCTCACTTGGCAATTTGCTTTGCTCCTAAACTCTCCCCCTTCTTAGTAGTTGGGACTAAGAATAACCATGCAAATTAAGTTGTAAAACAATCCATCTTGAAGTAAGTCACTAGCCAGAAAATTCTGCATTCCTTTGCTCCAGTCATTTATGTAATTAAATTTACCTCACAACAGTATATAAATGAAGTATGGCTCTGACACTATGGTATGAAAAGCATTAATTAGCACAGTGGTATAAATATATTTCATGTGTCTTCAGTATATATTGGCTTATAAGTCATGGACATGATTTAAAATATATAATGTTACTAAGAAGAGGTTAGTTTAACCATCAACACATGAAAAGCACAAGTTTCTTTTGTTATTTGACCTTCATACAATGTCCTTGCAGGACAGGTGGGTTTGGGTCTGGTCTTAGACAATAGGCTCAGATTAGTAGATATTTACAGCTGAAGAACCTTATACAATGTCCTTGCTGAACAGGTGAGTATTGGGCAAATTAGAAAGAATTTACATTTGAGTTGGTGCAAAACTCAGAGCTGCCTCAATGGAAGCTTGTGAGGAATTGCTTTTGTATTGCAGACCCCCACCTAGGGGTCTTTGGCCAAAACAACATTCTTAACTTATCCAGGTATGATTCAGGATGCAGTTCATACTTACTACTCATGGAGACTCATTTAGACTCAAGGAGTTTGACAAAACACCCTTCAAAGTCTCTTTAAAAGTTTATATCAAGAAGATTGATGTTATCTGTGTTTGAGCTTCTAAACTTGTTACATGGGAAAATGTTTTACCTGGTTGATTTTATACTTCCTTGTGCCAAATGGTTATGCTAATTGTTCCTTGTGCCTGATTTACTGGATATATCTTTTGATATGTAAATGTAAATTCCTCATGCTTAAAGGCTCATACCTCAAAACAGAAAAATACATTCAGATTCAAACCACCTCGGTGTGTGGTTGTGTCTGACTGTCATCTTGCCGAACCTGTGCTTTTTCCTGAAATCCAAAAGATCCCCCTGGGATCGAAATCTTCCTGGCTGGGACTGTCCGCACACAGACCCTGCTTCATCCTTCCAGCCCTGTATGCTGCCTAGTCTATACAAGGAGCTAGGGACCATGACACACAGCTAGACATCAAAATACTTACTAGAGCTAGTGCCCAGATTGTGAGGCCACAACTGGAGGAAGCACATACACTATGACACATAGTGCCCACATGGACCCAGCAAGATCCCCACTTTGAACAAAAATAAAAAGATAGTGCCCCTGGTTTAAGCGAGCCCAGACCTTTGGCATCAGCCCAAAGTCCCAAGCATCCAAAACTCCGAGGGAAAGCAGTCTTATATTTTCCTACTTTGCTCTTCTCTGGATCTATAGTATCCTTTCATTTTTCATTTTGGGAAACAAGTCATTGCAACAAAAAACAAAAAGGAAAAATATCTCAGCCAAAAGTCATGTGGACACCTACTCCTGCACAGCAACCTTTCACTCGACTGGAGACCTGGCAGCAGTCTCCCCTTCCCCTCTTCTCCCTTTCCTACATATTCCAGGACACATATTCCATGTTACAGACACAGACCAATTACCATGCCAACTCATGGTTCTTCCCAATCCTCCTACCTTCACAGTCTCCAAGAACTCATTAAGGATACAAAGGAGTCTCACAAACCCCTGTCCTCCTCCTCCCTCATGTAGACAGTAGAAGGTGTTTGTCAATTCCTTGGCTGGCTCTGCTTCCTCCACTGCTTGTGGTCCTGCAGCTAGGAATCTGGAGTCCTGTTCTCAAGTTGATGACTGCTCCCCCCCCCACCAGTGCTGGATCCTTGCTAAATCAGGTGATTTGTGTTTATTTGTTTGTTTTCTTCTCTTTTCTTTTCTTCTTTTATCTTTTCTTTTCTTCCCTTCCCTTCTCCTTTCCTTCCTTCCTTTCCTTCTTTCTTAAGCCCAGCCTTTAAGATACTACAACCAAGCATTTCGCATTGGGCTCATACTGTGTAGGACAGTGTAGCTACAAGTCCTATCACCCAGCCAGGTAAGTGGGATGCCACCCTCTCCTTTAGTAATTTTCAGGAGTTGAAGGGAATAGAAAGTAGCACCTCTGCTGCTGCCATCTTCTGGGCCTTTGGGGAAACACACCACTGGGATGCACTGGGGAAAGGCACTGATATGCCTATGACTGGAGCAGGCAGCTGACAATGGTGGTGTAAGCCCTTCCCTCAAACCCAGGCATCTAAATCTAGAGGACCCACCAGACTGTTGTCCCAGTTAGATGCACACTGCCAATTTGAATTTTGGGAGTGGAGTGCATGTGCTAGTCAGCACAGAGCTGCTAACCTAAATTATAAGCATGATAGGCAGAATTTCACTGCTACATTTTGACATAGCTAGAATGACACACAATTACCTTTGCTTTATTATATCTTTGCTACAATCTTTAAACAATGAATTTATTTTTGGGGGTCTCAGTTTCTATAGTTATTCGATGAGAGATGTTCTATCAATAATGCTTAATACCCATAGACATTTAATAAATGGTAGTTATTAATAGACTAAAGTGAGTATTTGAAAAAGTTAACCTTGAAGGACAGTTAAAGAACTGTCTTCTGAGAGGATCAGCAAGTACCTGACTGAAACAGAAGCAGATACTTACATCCAACCATTGGACTGCAGTTGGGGACACCTGTGGTTGTATAAGGGGACAGCTGGAAATAGCTGAGGAGGAGGGCTACCTCATAGGAAGGCTACCAGTCTCATCTAACCTGGACCCTTGAGATCTCTCAGACTCTGAGCTTCCAACAAGGCAGAATACACAAGCTCCCAACACATTTATAGTAGAGGACTGGCAGGTCTGGCCTGAGTGGGAGAATACATACTTAACTCTCAAGAGACTTGAGGGCCCAGGAAGTAGAGAGTTCTAGTGGGGATCAGAGAGATCCTCTTATAGACAGAAGGGAAGAGGAATGGCATAAGAAACTGTGGGAGGGTGAGTTGGGATGGGGTAGCAACTGGACAGTAAAAAATTAAAATAATAATAATAATAAAAAAGAGTTTACAGGATGCAAATTTATAAAGAGAATGTAGATTTGAAATATTAATGGTGATAGGTCATGACAATTATTAGAGAAGAGGAAGGAGACAATGAGTGATAAACATGCAAATACTTCCCATCTCATTGGTAACTGTACTTCTTCAATGCAAGTGTGTGTGTGTGTGTGTGTGTGAGTATGTGTGTGTGTTTGTGAGTGTGTGCATATGTTTGTGTTTGTGTGTGTGCTTCTGTATGTGTCTACAGCCACAGGTGTTTTCCAAAGACAGAATAGCTTAACCATTAGTTCTTCTGGGGAAGTAATTTAAGATTTTGAACTCCCTGATGTGGGTACTTGGATATGAACTTGGGTCCTCATCAAAATCAGAAAGCAATTTTAGCCACTGAACAATCTCTTCATCCCTATAGTCAAGTAATTTTTAAGTGGCCCTCTGATATCCAGGGAATAAGAATTATAAAAGAAAGCTGGTATTCTTTAAGATGTAAGTGTCCAAAACCATTAAATTTTCACAGACCACATATTTTTTCAGAGTAAAAAGTGTTTGCCAAGTGGTTGCATGTAGACATATGTGAGGAGCAAAGATTGAAAGAGCAACATATTGTGCCCAAAGATTATCACTTCACTACAGTGTTTGTGAATATACAGCCACAGTCTCTTTCCTAAGACATAACTGGTAACAATAAAACTTTTCTCATCTAAACTACAAAACACTGGAAGAATAGGAACAAAGGTGCCATTGCTGAGAAAAAATAATTTGCTACTGGTTAAGAGGAAACAGGAAGAAAGTTATCATGTTTCTCACTGTAGTCAGAGAAATGTTGCAAACTGGCCAAGAGCATATGGCACTTAGAAAGATATACACAATAAACAGTAACTTCCTGGATTTTTAGTAGAACACCCAAAGAAAATGGTGTTTGAAAATTAAGGCAGATATATAATAGATCATTTTAGAAAGGCAGAAAATAAGAGAAACAATAGAAAAGTGAATTTTGTAAGACTTGTTGAATAAAAATCAAAATTGCAAAAATAATAGTGGTTTATTATATTTAACAAGACTTCAGATATGAACATAAAATAAAAATGATGAAAATAAACAAAACCAGCTCAGCTTTGCAGTAAAACAAGCTCAGCATTGCAGTAAAATCCAGCATATAAAGAATTTCAGAAGCAAATACAAATTTATGAAAGCTTTACCAAAAAGAATTCAAGGATTAAGAATATCAGGGTGTTCTAATGTATTTGAATCATAAAGGCTACTATTTTTCTTTTCTTTTTTTCTTCTTTTTTTTGAGATGCCAAGAGGAGAGTTAACATTGGTATTAAATGGCATAGAAACAACATTAATTTTTGAAAAGGGATCATGTAAAAAATGATGGAAGTAAAGGGATGGCATGAAAGAAGAAACATTTATTTTAAAATCTAGGAGTTGCATGACAATTCATTTTTAATATTCTCTGAGTTTTCTGCTTTTACAAAGAGATGAAATAACAGAAATATAGAACAAAACCTTTTATTGGTAAGCAAGTAGATCAGTTAAAAAACATGTCTATGAATAACATAAATGTTGACAATGGTGTTAATTTCTCTGCTTCAAAGTGCAATTAATTATTAACTTGGTAAATTATTCACATGAGAAAACC
Source organism: Apodemus sylvaticus (assembly GCF_947179515.1). Classification (NCBI taxonomy): domain Eukaryota; kingdom Metazoa; phylum Chordata; class Mammalia; order Rodentia; family Muridae; genus Apodemus; species Apodemus sylvaticus. Next base: position 20,895,131 of record NC_067476.1, read on the forward strand.
TTCATTTCAACCTTAATATTATAATACATGTTTGCTTTCCTCCTTCTTCATAAACAAAGCAGGTGTGTCACAAGCAAATTATGAGAATGTGAGGGCACTCTAGGGATTTGCTCCCAGGCTGAGCTTAGGCTATCTCTGTTAGGATTAGGCTTGAATCTGGTTGTATACATTCAAAAGTTTAACCTTAGAAAAGTAGAAATTTATTAGCTATTAACTCATTAGTTATTTCATGATACCTTAATAACGTCATCTATATCAAAGAGTAAGTTATGGTTTTCCTAAACTATCATTATAACCTATTTATAATCAAATCTGATTATGATGCTTCTCTACACTTAACAAAATGACTTTTAACACAACAAATTGCTCTTTTTTTCTTATGAGGATTACTTTATTTAGAATCTTGGAAGAGTAAGTATGGAATAAGTATTCCTAATAGCATAGGTGGGGATTCCATTTTTAACAGGAGAAAGCAATCACACATTACTATAGAACACAACAAAACAGAAGATTAAAAAGGTAAATGGTCTCTGAAAATAAAACAGTCATTGACTGTATATTAATTTTCTTAAATTAGACAGGAATTTTAAAAAGCAGAGAAAAGACTATAATTTGATTTCTGACTTTCAATTTTTCTTTTTTGATTGGAATGATAAATAAGAAGAAAGGAAAAACATGAGTATATAATGTCAAATTAAATCATGACAATATAACCTTAGGAATATGATAACCTACACAGAAATATACATGGAGATTAAAACACTTAATAATAAAAGTGTGTGGTTTAGAAAGGATCAAAGAATAACCTGGATTTCTAGAAAAGAAGTGATGAAAATGGTACCACAGTAGAAGAAATAAAATGAACAAAGGTTCATGATGCATAGGTTCTTGAACATCTAATATAACTTATCGACAAGAAGTCTTCCATAAAGCATAAAACCTGGAAATCACTTCTATATGTGCATAACATAAAAATAAATATATTGAAATGAATCAAGATTAATCAAGATACATCCATTTTTGCAATAGTAAAGTTCATATATGTATTTGTGTCATGAATTAAAATTATTATGAATTAAAATTAAAATGAATTAAAAGGTATTTTCATCCCTCTCCTATTTCTTCATGTCTAGTATAATACTTGAAATAGTTCCCAAAGAATTTCATTAAGTGCCTTAGAAAAGAGAGTGCGTGACTCTCTTTTCTTTTCATATTTTCAAGTGTTAAGATGAGAAAGCATGCATATTACTTCAATACAAAACATATTTTAAAGAGAGAATTAAGTAGAGATGGAGGTAAAGGACTGTCAGGACAAAAGAAATTTTGTATTTTGCGTAACATCAGCAGTCATTCTTTGTGATAATATTGAATTAGCAGTGATATTCAAAGTCTGAAAAGAAATGATTTTTTGATATATGTATAACAATCTACCTTTAATCTATAACTATCATCTATCTATCTATCTATTTATCTATCTGCCTATCTATCTATCTGTCTGTCTATCTATCTATCTTTTATCTATCTGCCTATCTATCTATCTATCTATCTGCCTATCTATCTGCCTATCTATCTATCTATCTATCTATCTATCTATCTATCACCTATTTATCTTCTATTTAACATTCTGTCCATCAATCTATCAATCTTTCTATCAATCTATCATCTATCTCTCTAACTTCTATCTATATTTCTATCTATGCCTAATATTTTTATTGGATACAAATTAATCCTGGTAGGTAACAGCATTAGTGGTCTGAAACCTACATTAATAAAATAAAGAGATGTTTTCTCTCATCTGGAAATTAATTAAAGCTAAGGCCTGCTGTTTTCCTCAACAGATTTCAGAAGTGTGTTCTATCCACATATGTGTAAGAGTTACCAAGAATCAATAGAACTTAAAAGATCATATGGATTTATCACCATCTGAAGTCCAATTTTAGTAATGTGCAATTTCAAATGTGTGATGTGATGTATTATTCATGAATGGCCGGTTAGAACTGTAGTAGTAATCAGATAGCTAAAGGTCCGAGGGTTATGATAGGAAGGAATTTTGTAACACATCTTTTCTGGAAGGTTTTAGAGTGGGTTAAAAAAAAAAGACCTATGACAGTTAAAGGTGATTTACAAAATGAATAGAATCCTTTTATTATTTTGTAAAGTGTTCTGGGATTTGCTTTTATAGTTTACAGTATCTACTCACCCACACTGGTGCAGCTCTCCCCATCAGTATCCAACGTCCAACCTTCATAGCAGGAGCACTTGACCATGTGTTTGTGCTGCTCACACACTTGACTGCACCTCAGGTGGGAGGCACAGTAGTCCACAATTTCACAGGTTCTATTGTCCCTCTTGAGCTGTTGTCCTTCTGGGCAGGAACAGACAATTCCTCTTCCAGGGACAACAGAACAGTGGTTGCTACAGCCTCCGTTGTTCAGAGAACATTCATCTGTGAAGGGACAGATGTTTTTGGTCAGATCGTTTTTCTCAGTCCATACTACTCACTGAATTCTCTAGGACTGGAATTAAAGTCGGAGTTTTTATGACACGAGATAAGTCCAGCCCCCACACTCACTGAGCACTAAACACTGCCAGAAATGATTCAATAGCAGAATTTATTTATAATATAACAGAGCTTGGGTTAGCACAATCATGCAAATTGTGTTCAGTACTTTTGTTAAAACTGGGAAAATTATTTTCAGTCTTTTAGAAACTGTTCAAAATCAGTTGTAAATGCCTTCGATGAGAAAGACAGATATTGATTACCTGAATATTTAATGCTTATAAATAAATATATATGCATATGCAATTATAGTGATAATGAATAGTAGTTTTCTGTGTTCCTTTTGTCCTATAAATTGGTTTGTTAGGATTAATTCAATGAGCACATGCAAATATATGTTACACAAACAAAATTTTACTGGTATTTTAGCATTAGTAATGAGCAACCATATTTCAGTATATGAATAATGAACATAGTTCATAAAAAATGCTTTCCTCATACCACTTGTATTTACACTTTGGATACATGCATTTATTATCATTCTTTTATAATATCAAAATTTTAGGCTCTAGGACATAGAATATATCTAAGTATATTTATCAACATGACATTTAATAGACAATTAAAGATATCAGATGAATAAAACTAAAGTTAAAAAGGGGATATAACTTCCAAAATTTGGACCAGTATTTTTAGTGTGATCAAATTTCAGAATGTCATGCTCTTGCATAAGGTAGCACAGTTCTGATTTTACATCCCCATGGACCCTACTCTTTTCTCTATCACTCTACTGTTCTCAACAATTCCCTTATGTTCTCTACAGTTTCCTACTATTCCCAAGGAGGAAACAGATACATAGTAAGGAGCCCAGGAGCGTCTTACTATTTCTTTGCACCAACAATGCTTTGAGTGCAGCATGCATGCCTTTAATTACTGAACTTGGAATGCTGAAGCCAGTGGATCTTTGTGAGTATGAGGCCAAGCTGGTTCCCACAGTGAGTTTGTGGTTGGCCTTGTCTGCACAGTGAGACACTGTGCTAAAATAAAACAAAACAATTACATCAAGCAACAACAAACACCAAGCAAAAATAAGAATTTAACGATTATTTCTCAAAACCTGTCTAGTTGTGCTTCTTCAGGGAAGTACTAAAAGTAGCGGTTGTGTAATAACTGACAAATTGTAATAATATTTTCATGTATAAATTAGATATTCCTGGACATTCCAGAAGTTTCTTATAAAATTAGGCTGTAATTCCATTAGTCATTTTTTCTGTAAGAATTGAACTCATGTTAGGTATTATTTTGGAAGGGAAAAAATAGATTTATTTTCAAGTATTCTTGTTCTGAAGTAATCATAATCATTTGGTAACAGTAGCCATTTTGGAGCAGTGGCTCCATTTTAGTTCAATTGACATCCCTTTTCAAGAGAACTACTGTAAAAAATAAAGTTATAGTGCCAAGCTGGTTAAAAAAAAAGAGGATTTCACAATAATTTTAGTTTATTTCAAATACAATTTCTTTTGTATTAACACTATGAATTTCTGATGCCCGTTATATATTTAAGTAACAGTAAGTCAGAGAAATGAAACTACTTGAATAAGTCATTGCACAGCTATCCTTTCCTGTTCACTACTTTACAGAGTGCCCGAGTAAGATTTGTTGTTCTTATCACTCTTTGTTGTTGATGCCTTCATCAGCATCCTTTAGCAAACATACCTAAATCCTCCACTTGATAACTCTCTGATTTCTTGAAGATAGGAAACATTTTTATTTCATTCCCTTCATATGTATTGTTGGCATAGAGAGATGGCTATTTTAAGTTCTTTTAATGTTCTGGTGAATTGATCATTTCAACTCAATAAGCCTACTAAGAGATACTATTATATAAGAACTTCAAAACAGAGACAGCATCACAGCAACTCAGGTAATAGTCTGTCTTAAGTCCAGCATTTCCACAAACAAAATCACAGTTTCTATTGTAATGTCTGAAGACTCATCAGCAGTAAGTTTCACTGTGAGCAGTGAGGTTTCATTATTCTCAGTGACTTCCTGACACTAATTAGCTCAGCTATAGAATAGTAGGCAGAAACTAAAGATATAACACTAACAGAAATCTCTAGCTGGCAAATGCATTGTCTAGTGTTTGTTTGTTTGTTTGTTTGTTTTTCTTGTTTTCAGAATTTCTTGATCATACTCATTGCAATTTACAAAGCCATTCAGTACCTAAAAATTAAATATAAGAGCAAATGCAAAAAAAGTCTCATTTGAAAGGAATAAATAGAATGAATGAGTGCTTTGATGTGAGTAAGTAGATGCGAATAAACTGAAAGGTTCTAATCCCTGGAGAGACGTAAACATGACAGAATAAGCAATACCACAAAGGTCGCCTTCATCTGACCCATCTGGACAGTCCTTTCTCCCATTGCAGAGTTTCTCTGGCTGCAGGCACACGGAGGTATCATTAGCACAAGGGTACTTGGGTGGTCCACACAAGAAACTGTCACAGTCTTCTTCGTCAGACTGATCCTCACAGTCAACATCTCCATCACATACCCAGGCATTGTTGATGCATCTCCCTTAAGGAAAAGGAACGAAAATGCATTTTTAAAAAATATGTAATTAGATCACAGTAATGAATGGCCATAATTATTGTATATTATTATTGTTAGAGTCAGAATTATTTGTTATTAGCAAAAAATCAATTTCAGATAGTGTGACAGTTTGTTTTCATGACAGCATTGGAATATTCTTGAATTCATTGTAGAATCTGAGCACCAGTGTTTTCTGAATGTTAAATTATTTTCCATATTATTAAAGAAAAAGAGATTCTGTGAATAGCCAAAAGTGTGTAATAGTTTCAGAAGTAAAGTTTAACTCCACACTTTGAATCATTTGTTTTCATAGTCCAACATTTGAACAAGCACTGTTAATTATGACCTAAGCTGAAATTTAGGCAAATGCTTTATTTTAGGGGAAGTAGTATTTTATTTATATATGTAACCTAAACCCCTCAACACTTTTTATCTATATATCTTAAAATGATCATGAAATGAAAGTTGCTTCGTACAGGAATATCAGCCCTGGGGGCTAACTGCTCTTCCAGAGGTCCTGAGTTCAATTCCCAGCAACCACATGGTGGCTCACAACCATCTGTAATGTGGTCTTATGCCCTCTCCTGGTATATCTGAGAACAGCAACAGTGTATGCAAATACATAAAATAAATAAATCCTTAAATAAGAAAAAACAAAAAAACAAACAAAAAAGCTCCCTGAAGAATTGTTGGTCCTGATTTCTGGTTCCTGCAGAACCAAAGTTGCAAAAGCAGCATAGACTCAACACAGAAACAGAGATAATGACCACTGCAGCAGGTCTGACATTGGAGATATTAGTCCATGCACCTAGAAACACTTGATTTTTAACAAAGATGCAAAAATCAAGCAACAAAGAACACATGACCAAAACGCTTGAAACAACTGTTGATAGGAATATTTGCTATCTGCATGTAGAGGAATGAAACTTGACAAATCTCTCTCACCCTATATACAAATTGATTTTAAATACACAAAATCCTCAAGGTTAGACATGAACCTAAAACTTAGGAAAAAAAGAGTAGGAAATACAATTTCCTGCAGGCTCAGGCTGTAACAGGATTCTAGTCAGCCAGGAAAGAGGACCAACAATTGACCAGTCAGGTCTTATGAAACTGAAACACATTTGTATTGTAAAGGAAATTACTAGTCAATTGAAGTGGCATCCTAGAGAATAGGAAAACAAAACTAAAACAATACATTATATGTCCAAGAGTGGATTTGTGTCTGTAATATAAAAATACCTAAAAACTTAAAAACTGAATAAAAACATTAAGCCATGGAACTGGATGGAGAATTCTTAAACTATAAAATAGCTAAAAACTATTAAAACAGTGTTTACCATTGTTATCAATCAAGGAAGAATGAATTAAAACTTCTTTGAAATTTCATCAGACCCCAATCAGAATGACTAAGATTAAGAAAATTGATTATGAGAAATATTGCTGATGAGATGAGGTTCTTTCATGTACTGTTGGTAAGACTGTAAATTGATAGAACCTCTTAGAAATCAGTGTCAGGATTCTTTAAAACAACAGCAACAACAGAACCTATAAATAGATGTATCAAAAGACCTAACTTCACTGTATCTGGACATTGCCCTAAAAGATGTTATTTCATATTACAAAGATAAATGGTCACCCATATTCATAGCTGCTCTGTTCACAATACTTGGATGTTAGATACAACCCAAATTTGCATCAACTAATAAATAGATATTGAAAATGTGGTACAATGTAATCCTATTCCTTTTCCAAGACAGGGTTTCTCTGTGTAGCTCTGGCTGTCCTGGAACTCACTCTGTAGACCAGATTGGCCTCAAACTCAGAAAATTGCCTGCCTTTGCCTCCCAAGTGCTGGGATTAAAGGTGTGCACTACCACTGCCTGGCCAATGTAATCTTATTTATTTGTACAGGAAAAATAAATTATGAAATTAGTAGATAGAACCAAACATGCACTGACTGACATAGTTTGAAAAATATAAATGCTGCATATATTCCCTCATAGGTGGATCTTTAGATTTGTAGGTTTACTGGGGATAATGTTCTTCCTAGATGCCACAGGTGTCAAGTGTAGGATGCCTTCGATCATGTCAGTGTCCCACAGACTGCTTGGAAAAGGCTTGCACAAGAGCAATCTAGACAACAGGAGAAGAGGAAGGTCTCAATGGCTCTCACATTGAGAAACTGTTGACAATTGCTACTTTATGTTTTATTTTATGTTATTTAAATTTTCCATCTCCTTTCCTCCTCTTCTCCCAGTTTTTCTCCTTAAACTCTTGTCTCTTCTCATACACTCCCCCCTTCCCTTCTCTTCCAAAAATGGAGGCCTCCCACAGATATCAACTAACCTTGGTACATCAAGTTTCAGTAATACTAGGTTCTCCTATTAAAGCTAGCCAAAGTATGCAAGTAGGAGTATAAGGTCCCGAAGAAAGATAGCAGAGCCAAAGATAGTCCCTCCTCCCACATGTAGACTAAGCTACTCAGCTGCATAAATATGTGTAAAGGACCTATGCATGTTCTCTGGTGGTGCAGTCTCTGTCAGCTCCTATGGGCCCAGGTTAGTTGATTCTGTAGGATTTTTTTGTGGTGTCATTGACCCTGCTGTCTCCTACAGCCTTTCTTCCCCTCTTCCACAGGTTGCCTCTCCCTGCCTCTGTTTCTATTAGCTACTGGAGGAAGCCTCTCTGATGATGGATATGCTAGGCTCCTGTCAGAATGTAGAGCAGAATATCATTAACAGTGGCTGGATGGCTTAACAGTTGCTATTTTATAGGGGATGGAGAGTACATTTCCTTTAATGGTATGCCCTCCTTAAGGTTAAACATGATCTAATGGACAGACCCCACATATGAGCTCAAGAGAAACTACGTAAATTTATTTGGGTCATTAAACAGAGTAGAGGAAGTGTGGATAGGTTGGGAAGATGGGGGTTGATCTGGTAGCACCTAGGGGGAAAAAGTTGAGTTTGGTTAAAGTGCTCTATATGAAAATCTCAAAGAGTTAATACAAATATCACTTTAAAGCTTAATGATATTTTGATAATTTTGATACACACCAATAGAACATGTATAAATATTTTCTTTTTACTGGTTTTCAAAGAAAAATGGCTGTTAGCCATAATGTTTTCAAGGTCAACAGGTAGAGCACACACTGGGCAATGGATGTTATTGTCTGTGAAATCTTGTGGGTTTTTTTTTGCAGTTCTTGGTGGTGATATGTTTCATTAAAAATTATTTCTTTTTACTTATTATTTGCTCTATGTAATTATCATTTCTGGAATATATATATATATACTGTATATAAATATATATATATATATATATATATATACTGTAGGATTTATATATATGTGTGTGTGTGTGAATGTGTATGTGTGTATGTGTGTATATACCTAGCAAATAATAAAAATTTCACATTGTATCTAGAGATTGTTAGTAGTCTGATTAAAAAGAGTATCATCTCATAAAATAGGGTAAAAATAAAATTTTGAAATGAAAATATTATGTCAAATATTTTTAAAACACATTGTATTACAAGTTATCAAACTTATTTGTAAAATTTATTAACAGTCTTCACTTTTGTAAGTCAAATGAAAACTACATAATCACTACAGAAATGACTGAAATATTGTAAATTATTTTAAACATATATTACTGAAAATGTTTAATATAAGTACTGACTGCTATTTCAGTAATAGATTTGCTTTAAATGAAGACAAACTGTAAACTTAATAACAGAAATAAAATGTGTTCTGTTAGCTCCAGGTAAGGTAGCTACAATTTAGAAAGAATGAACAATAATAGAGATGAACATATCAACTGCAATAACTAGAAAAGTAGAATTTAAAATTAATCAAAACTTTTAAAAAGACTGTAAGAAATAAAGAATCAGAACTACCAAGATTTTTCGATGTACAGAAGCAAGTAGTACAACATGTAGAACATATCAATTTAAATTCCCCCAGAAAGGAAATATTTTTAGTTACAATCAATAAAATTATATGGCATTTATGAGAAGACAGTGAAAATTGTAAAGGAAGCAAGTGAGGTTTAGAGTTGAGATATTGGAGTAAAGAATAATATCTACAATGGGGAACAAAATTCCAAAGTTTAGCAAGGACAAATCCAAGTAAGGCCATTTTATAAAATGGAAAAATGAGGTGAATGCACAATTCTGCAACAAGAAATACAAATGACAAATAAACTCAGTATTGGCCACTGGAAAATTGCATGTTTAAACCAAGAGTTATTATTTCTTCTTAATGAAATGGATATGAAAAATAACAGTTTCAGCCAGGTAAGATCACTCAGTGAGTTAAGAAGTTTGCTGTCAAGCTCGGTATGAGTTTAATACCCAGGATATATGGTAGAGGGAGAGAAGTAACTCTTACAAGTTGTCCCCTGACCTTCACACTTGCATTGCAGTATATATGTGTGCACATAGCCACAAAAAATACTAAAATTAACTTACTAAACAGATAATTGCTTATTATGTTTATTTTGATATTTTTAATAAAAGCTAAAAATTGAAATAGTACCAATGTTCATTAATGAATGAATGAATTATGGTCACTGTGTAGACATGTATACATGCACTCACACACACACACACACACACAAGTGGATGTTATTCTTTGAAAATAAATTTCTCCCACTTCCAGCAATATCGGTTGAATTGTAAGGGATTATGTTAAGGGAAATAAATCAGATATATAAATATAATATCACAAGTTCTTTTTCACATGTCAATGTTAAACAAATAAGCAAAAAATCTATTTGACATAGCATAGCTTTTACTAGAAATTATGAAAGGAAAGAAGGATTAATAGATGGGGAAGGAATTGATCTGTGCACATTAGATGGATGTGTTGAAATAGCATACAGAACCCCATTAATATGTAAACAACATAAATGTCAATAGAAACTAAAAAAGTTACTGTGTATATTTCTTTTAATATAAAGATTTTTCAAATTAGTGTAATAATATCGATAAGACATGTACAACATTTAAGTAAAATAAGGCAGGATGTTTAAAAGCTCTTGTGATTTAAAATATGAACTAAACTGTCAGTTTGATACCATTTCTTCTTTATTAGTTAAATCAAGATCAAAATACTGGATAAAATGATAGATTTGATAAGGGTTCCAAAATTACCTCAAATACTGAAACACTATACATTTGAACAACTTCCTTCTGAGAAAATGTTTAAAAATGAGCAAACACAAAGTACAACTCTACCAGAAGCAATCTAAATTTGAAAGTATTGCATAGAGTGATATATATCAGTGTTTTTCATGTTATGGAAATACTATAAGAAATTTAAATTCCCATCCCAAGAAAGTAACTAGGATTGCAATGCAACAGTTATTACTGTGATTACTGCAACAGTGAATTTAGTAAGAAAGAATGAACACAGGATACTAAGAAAGAATTTTAGAAAACACCAGTTTTAAAAGATGTTTAAAAAAAAGTAGAGGTGAGCTTTCTTGCATACTAAATGGATTCATGTATTTATCAATATGCATGAGTTCATTTTCATAAGTGCATTAGTGCATGTATACTTATGCCTCACTGTCCTCAAGAGTCTAGTTTCAGAGACTTCTACAGATCCACAGTTGACCAATTTGCATGTCTTTTATACTAAATAGTGTATTTTTCCTGTAACATTCTCACAACACTGAATTAGTTATGAAACCCAAATTTAATATAGTGTAAGTATTGAATAAATATTTGTGAATATTACTTGGGGTATAGTAACCTGAAAATACATATTCAGTAGATATGTAGTACAGACATAATTTTCTTTCAAATACTTTTAGTTGGTAGTTATTTTACTCTATGGATCTCAAAACCCACAGCTGCAGAGGAAAATTTATAGAAGACTGCACAGGTAAAGTTGATTTCCTCCATGAAGAAAAAAAGATAAGGCTCTGATAACATAGGGCAGAGAGGAGATAGACTTTGAAAAATAATTCTGTGGTGTGCATCTTCCTCTCACATATATTTATATAACCTCTCCAAAATATTGTGGGTTGGTTTTAAAAATGATGAAGATGAGATGCATGTGCACCTGCCACAAAGTCCAGCACACTGGACAGTTAGTTATACAGCTGGTGTATCCAGATACTCTGTGAGGTATTCTTTCACAGAAGCCATAGAAAACTACCTTGGCCTTGTCACCTTCAGTGAGGAATTTATAATCCAATTCAGAAGGCAAGATCAATACACAATGCAAAATTGTTGCACAATGCACAATTGTTCTTTGAAATATGTTATCCTCTATTTAAGGAATAAGTTGTATAGAGTCATCTTCAACTTTTTCAATCTGATAACGGTATTGCAAGATTTTTTATTATGGTAAGTGTACATTTTTGCTTCCAGTCAAGACAATTAAAACGATCTCAGAACAACAACAAAACTGAAGAACAACAAACCAGCCTCATGGAACAAAGGCATCTAGTACAATCACACACTTTCACATGCACACTCAAGCATCACAAATGTTTGTACAATACACATTCCATGATAAACACCATTATAAAATCAATACCTTAGGGACATTTCATGTATTTCAACATATACAATATATGCTACTGTTTTTGAAATAATCAAATATCTCTTCTTGAGATTTTCTTCTCCATTAAATATTTTTTGAGTATTTTTTAATGAGGGCTCTTGCTTTTTGAATTTTTATGAGGTTTTGGGCTATTCCAATGTGTGTGTCTCTGTGTCTATACATGTTTCTTGTCCCTTTTCTTTGGCTCTTTTTCTTTTTCCCTTGCTTTTTCATATTCCAATTGTTTTTTTTATTTTTGTTTTATTATTTTATTATTATTCCTAAGATGCTTGTTTATTTTCAAAGGAGAGACAGAAGAAGTATGGATTTTGATGGGGCAAGAACTGAGAGGAGCAGGGGATGTGGGATTAATATGTGTTACTAAAGGACTTTGTCTTCTAAAATACAGGTAACCACTAATATTAAGAATAAGAAGGCTGGCAAGATGGCTCAGAGAGTAAATGTGCTTGATGTCTGAAAACATGAGTTCAATCCTTGGGGCCCAAAGAGAGTCGAAAGAGAGAATAGATTTATGAATTGCACAGGCATCCTGAGTTATATGCATGTATTGTGAAAACACAAAATGAATTAAAATACTTCAGTATTAAAAATAATATGAACATGTGGCTGGAGAGATGCTTAATGAGAAATGAACATTTGCTGTACAAGTATGGGGTTCTGAGTTTGAATCTATAGACCCTAAGTGAAAGGTAAGTGGGAGCATCTGTGGTCCAGGTTTCCCATAGGGAGAAGGTAATAAGAGGCAGGAAAATACCCAGAAGCTAATGCCTAGATTTGTCTGGAATACACAGTGGAAAAAACTACAACAACAATAAAAATAACAACAAAACAATGAATTCATTAAATTCTTCGGCAAATGGATGGAACTAGAAAATATCATCCTGAGTGAGGTAACCCAACGACAAAAGAACACACATGGTATGCACTCACTAATATAAGTAGATATAAGCCCAGAAGCTCAGAATACCCAAGATACAATTCATAGACCAAATGAAGCTCAAGAAGAAAGAAGACAAAATATGGATAATTTGCTCCTTCTTAGAAGGGGGGAACAAAACAGTCATATAGTCAGAGACAAAGTGTGGAGCAAAAACTAAAGGAAGACCTCACAGAGACTGCCCCATCTGGGGATCCATTTTATATACAGTTAACAAAGACAGACACTATTATGGATGCTAAGAAGTACATGCTGACAGGAGCCTGATATAGCGGTCTCTTGAGAGGCTCTGCCAGTACCTGACAAATACAGAGGTGGTTGCTCTCAGCCAACCATTGGACTGAGCACAAGGACCCCAATAGAGGAGCTAGAGAAAGGACCAGAGGAGCTGAAGGAGCTTGCAGCCCCATAAGAGGAACAAAAATATGAACCAACCAGTACCCCCAGAGCTTTCAGAAATTTAACCACCAAACAAAGAGTACACATGGATGGACCCGTGGCTCCAGTTGCAGATGTAGCAGAAGATGGACTTATTGGACATTAAAGGGAGGAGAGGCTGTTGTTCCTGAGAAGGCTTGATGCCCCAATATAGGGGAATGCCAGGACTAGAAAGTTTGCTAAGAATCCCATTCTGAGTTTAAAATACACTAAAGCAAGGAGATGTGAAGGGCACCTAAGGCAACACAAAATTACCGAGTGAGAGACTGTGCAAGCTTCATTACAAGCCAGAGTACTCTAGGAAGGAAGGAATGGATGAAGAAGACAATGCAGAGATATCAGCAAATTAGAAGTTGGGCATGATGACAAGCATAAGTGATATACTCTGCTTTGCATGAGGGTAGAGGCATAAGGACATTCCCAGCAGTCATGGAGAAAGGTGTCTGCAGATGAAAGTGTCCTGTTGAAGGAAACACTGAAAATGGTAGTTCCAGGTAGGGGCTAAGTCTGAAAACAAGAGTTCCGTCTTCAGGATAAAGCTTTACAAGCCAGTTACCTGAACAAACAAAATTATATGTAATGCTTAACCCAGATTAAATATCCAATAGATATTTTAAAAATTGAAACCAAAAGGAAAGACAGAAAAAGAGAAGGAAAAATAAAATAAAGGGCAGGAGTTCTTCTTTAACAGGTCGACCTTCCTCTAACTTAATGCATTTAGAGAGGGGGAATAGCCATCCATTATCTGAGTTAGATTAAACAAATATTGCTAAAACTGGTTATGCTTGTAGTAGTACCTAAAACCCATGTATAAAATATAGTACGCATGGTTTTGTGGGTACGGTTCACAGTACTGTATTAAGAAAACTATCTTTAGCATGAAATAAAAAGTGTATTAATAATATAGAAATATTCATTATTCAAATAAAGAAAATTTTCTATATCCTTGAAATTTCACAGTCATCTGTCATGGTTAAATGGCTATTATTTTCTCTATGCTCATCATTGGAACATCAGTACCTCATCAAGAGTCTGTATTTCTGATCTCCCTACCTGCTTCACTAACTAGCTAAGCATGTAATGTATGCTAAATATTTTCTAAATCAAAGTGAATTTCAGAACTGCCAGAACTGGAGCATTGAGCCTTCTTCACAGGACCAAGGGCCTCTTCTTCCATCGATGCTTCACAAGGCCTTCCTAGGCTACATATTTGGCTGGAGCTGTTGAGTCCCTCCATGTTTACTCTTTGGTTGGTAGTTTAATCCTGGGAGCTCTGGGAGGGGGCTCTGGTTGGTTGATATTACTTCAGCTCCTTCAGTCCCTTCTCTAGCACCTCCATTAGGGATTCTGTGTTCAGTACAATGGTTGGCTGTGAACATCCACATACGTATTTGTCAGACTCTGGCTGAGCCTCTCTGAAGACAGCTTTATCAGACTCATGTCAGCACGCATTTCTTGGCATCCACAATAGTGTATGTGTTTGGTAATTGTATATGGGATGAATCATCAGGTGGGGCAGTCTCTGGATGGGCATACCTTCGATCTCTGCTCCATACTCTGTCTTTATTTGCTATTGTGTATATTTTGTTCCTTATCTAAGAAGGATTAAAGCACCTACACATTGGTCTTTCTTCTTCTTGAGCTTCACGTGGTCTCTGAATTGTATCTTGGGAATTCTGAGCTTTTTTTTTGGCTAATTTCAACTTATCAGGGGGTGCATACCCTGTGTGTTATTTTGTGATTGGGTTACCTCACTCAGGATGATATTGTCCACTTCTGTCAATTTGCCTAAAATTTTCATGAATTCATTGTTATCGATAGCTAAGTAGTACTCCACTGTATAAATGTACAACATTTTCTGTATCCATTCTACTGTTTAAGGAAATGTGTGTTCTTTCCAATTTCTGGCTATTATAAATAAGGCTACTATAAACATGCAGGAGCATGTATCCTTGTTATAAGTTGAATAACCTTTTAGGTATATGCCCAGGAGTGATAAAGCTGGGTGCTCAACTAAGACTACATCTAATTTTCTGAGGAACCACCAGAATCATTTCCAGAGTGGTTGCACCAGCTTGCAATCCCACCAGCAATGGAGGCACATTTCTCTTTCTCCACATCCTCGATAGCATCTGTTATCACCTGAGTTTTAGGTCTTAGCCATTCTCTCTGCACTGATGTAGAATATCAAGGTTGTTTTAATTTGCATTTCCTTGATGACTAAGGATATTGAACATTTCTTTAGCTGCTTTTCAGCCATTTGATATTGCTCAGTTGAGAATTCTTTGTTTAGCTCTGTACCCCATTTTAATAGGGTTATTTGATTCTATGAAGTCTAACTTCTTGAGTTCTTTGTATATATTGGATATTAGCCTTTTATCAGATGTAAAATAGGTAAGGATCTTTTGCCATTTTGTCCTATTGACAGTCTCCTTTGCCTTATGGAGTTTTAAAATTTTATGAAATCCCATTTGTCTATTGTTGATCTTAGAGCATAAACCATTGGTGTTCTGTTCAGGAACTTTTCCCCTATGACCATGTGTTGGAGGCTCTTCCCCACTTTATCTTCTGTTAGTTTGATTGTATCTTGTTTTATGTGGAGTTTCATGACACACTTGGACTTGAGCTTTGTACAAGGAGTTAAGAATGGGTTGATTTGCACTTTCCTAATGTTGACCTGAAGTTGATCCAGCACCATTTGTTAAAAATGCTAGCTCTTTTCCACTGGATAGTTTTAGCTCCTTTGTCAACGATCAAATGACCAAAAGTGTGCTGTTTCATGTCTGGGTCTTCAATTCTATTTCATTGATCTTCCTGCATGTCTCTGTAAAAATATCATAAGTTTTTATCATTATCGCTCTGTGATATAGCTTGAGGTCAGGGATGGTGATTCCCCAAGAAGTTCTTTTATTGTTGAGAATAATTTTTGCTATCCTGGGTTTTTATTATTCCAAATTAATTTGAGAATTTCTCTTTATAACTCTATAAAAAATTGAGTTGGAATATTGATTCAGATTGCACTGAATCTGTAGATTGCTTTTGGCAAGATGGCCATTTTTACTATATCCATTCATGACAATCCATGAGCATAGGACATCTTTCCATCTTCTGAGATCTTCTTTGATTTCTTTCTTCAGAGACTTGAAGTTCTTGTTATACAGATATTTCACTTCTTTGGCTAGAGACACTTCAAGGTTTTTTATATTATTTGTGATTATTGTGAGGGGTGTCATTTCCCTAATTTCTTTCTCAGCCTGTTTATCCTTTGAATAGAAGAAGGCTATTGATTTGTTTTAGTTAATTTCATATCCAGCCACTTTGCTAAAGTTGTTTATTAGCTTTAGGAGTTCTCTGGTGGAATTTTGGGAGTCAATTAATTATACTATCATATATTCTGCTAATAATGATATTTTGACTGGTTACTTTCCAATTTGTGTCCTTTGACCTTTTGTTCTCTAATTGCTCTGGCTACGACTTCAAGTACCATATTGAATGGTGGGGAGAGAGTGAGAAGACTTGGCTATTGTCTGATTTTAGTAGAATTGCTTCAAGTTTCTTTCCATTTAGTTTGATGTTGGCTATTTGTTTGCTCTATATTGCTTTTACTATGTTAGGTCTGAACCTTGAATTCTTGAGTTTTCTAATACTTTTACCATGAAGAGGTGTTGAATTTTGTCAGATGCTTTCTGAGCATCAAATGAGATGATTATGTGTTTTTTCTTTTCATTTATTTATATAGTTGATTACATTGATGGATTTCCCTGTATTGAATGATCCCTGCATCCCTGCAAAAAGCCTACTTGATCATGATGGATTCTTGTTTTGATATGTTCTTGCATTCAGTTGGGAAGAATTTTATTGAGTATTTTTGCATTGATATTCATAAGGGAAATTGGTCTGAAGTTAGTTCTTTGGTGAGTTTTTGTGTGGTTTAGGTATAAGCATAATTGTTTCATAGAACGAATTGGGTAATATTCCATCTTTTTCTATTTAGTGGAATACTTTGAAGAGTATGGGTATTAGGTTTTCTTTGATGGTCTGACAGAATTCTGCACTAAAACAATCTGGTCTTGGACTTTGATTTTTGTTTGTTTGTTTTTTGTTGTCTTTTTTTTGTTGGGAGACTCTGAATGACTGCTTCTATTTCTTTAGGGATCATGGGACTGTTTAGATGGTTTATGTGAGCCTGATTTAACTTTGGCTCCTGGTATCTGTAAAAGTGTCTATTTCATCCAGAATTTCTAATTTGATTGAGTATAAGCTTTTGTAGTAGGATCTGATGATTTTTTTTTTAATTTCCTTGGTTTCCATTGCTATGTCTACCTTTTGATTTCTGATTTTATTAATTTGGATACTGTACCTGTGCCCTCTGGTTAGTCTGGCTAAGGGTTTATCTATCTTGTTGATTTTCTCAAATAACAAGCTCTTGGTTTTGTTTGTTTGTTTGTTTGTTTGTTTTTTGATTCTTTGTATAGTTCTTTTTGTTCCTACTTGGCTGATTTCAGCCCTCAATTTGATTATTTCCTGCTGTCTGCTCCTCTTGGGTGCATTTGCTCCTTTTTCTCTGGAACTCTCAAGTTCGCTGTCAAACTGCTAGTGCACACTGTCTCTAGTTTCTCATTGGAGCTCTTAGAGCAGTGCTTTCCTCTTAGCACTGCTTTCATTGTGTCCCATAAGTTTGGGTATGATGTGTCTTTATTTTCATTAATTTCTAAAAATTCTTTAATTTTTTTCATTTCTTCCTTAACCAAGTTATCATTGAGTAGAACATTTTTCAGTTTTCCTGTGCATTTGAGTTTTCCATTGCTTTTCTTGTTGTAAAAGACCAGCCTTAGTCCATGGTGATCTAATAAGTTTCATGGGATTATTTCAATCTTCTTTTATCTGTTCAGGCCTGTTTTGTGACCAATTATATGGTCAGTTTTTAGAAGGTACCATGAGGTGCTAAGAAGAAGGTATATTCTTTTGTTTTAGGACATAATGTTCTATAGATATTTGTTAAATACATTTCGTTCACAACTTCTGTTAGTTTAACTGTGTCTCTGTTTAGTTCCTGTTTCCATGATTTTGTTGATTGCCGAGAGTGGGATGTTGAAGTCCCCCACTATTATTGTGTGAAGTGCAATATGTGCTTTCCTCTTTAGTAAAGTTTCTTTTATGAATGTGTGTGCCCTTGTATTCATAGGATAGATGTTCAGAATTGAGAGTTCATCTTGGTAGATTTTTCTTTCGATGAGTATGAAGTGCCTTCCTTATCTTTTTTGATAACTTTTGGCTGAAAGTCTATTTTAGAATGGCTACTCCAGCTTGTTTCTTTTGACTGTTTGTCAGAAAATTGTTTTCCAGCCCTTTACTCTGAGGTAGTGTCTGTCTTTGTCAGTGAAGTGTGTTTCTTGTATGTAGCAAAATTCTGGGTCCTGTTTATATATATAGTATTTTAGTCTATATAATTTTATTAGGGAATTGATTCCACTGATGTTAAGAGAAATTAAGGAAAGTGATTATTGCTTCCTGTTATTGTTGTTGCTTGAGGTATAATTATGTGTGTCTATCTTATTTTGTTTTTTTTAAAGATTATTTTCTTACTTTTTCTAGGGTGTAGTTACCCTCATTGTGTCCATCTATTATCCTTTGTAGGGCTGAATTTGTGGAAAGCTATTGTGTAAATTTGGTTTTGTCATGGAATATATTGGTTTCTCCATGTATAGTAATTGAGAGTTTTGCTGGGTATATAAAGCCTGGGCTGGCATTTGTGTTCTCTTAGGGTCTGTTTGACATCTGCCCAGGATCTTCTGGCTTTTACAGTCTCTGGTGAAATGTCTTTTATACTTCTGATAGGTCTGCATTCATATAATATTTGATCTTTTTTTTCTTTACTGCTATTAATATATTTTTTTTTGTTTTGTGTATTTGGTGTTTTGACTATTATATGATGGGAAGAAGTTCTTTTCTGGTCCAGGCTATTTGGAGTTTTGTAGGCTTCTTGCATGTTGCTGAGCATATCTTTCTTTAAGTTAGGGAAGTTTTCTTCTATAAGTAAACATGGTATTTTTAACTGAGTCTTTGGGAATTTCACACCATACTCCCTGATCACTCCTATTCTCCAGTCCTTCCATATATACTTACCACCCTTGTGGATCCACTAAAATATATAATGAAATTTTAAAATTAAAAGATAAAAGAAGAAATTAAACAAGTTTAAATTTTTTTATCTATTTATTCACTGAAGAATTGCTAAACTCTCAGTGGTCTGTTTCTAAAGTGGAACTGAGTTGTTCCCTTGCTGTAACTCTGCCACAAGCCATGGATTGTTAAGAACTCAGCTTCCTTTTCACAGTTTTTAAGAATTCTCTTCATTTATGTCCTGATTAGACTGATTAATATTCAATACAATTTTTGTATTGAATATTTTCTTTATTTACATTTCAAATAAAGACCCTTTCCACATCTCCCCTTCTAAAACACCCTATCTCATTTCCCCCCCCCCCCACCTCTATGAGTATGCTACCACCCACCTACCAAATCACCCCTGTCTTCCCACCCTGGCATTCCCCTTCACTGAGGTATCAAAAATCTTCAGGCCCAAGGGCCTCTCTTCCCACTGATTTCCAACAAGGCAAATATGAGGCCAAAGTCATGGGTCCTTCCATGTATATTTTTTGGATGGTGGTACAGTTCCCAGGAGCTCTGGGGTGTGGGGGTCTCTGGCCTGTTGACACTGTTGCTCTATCCACAAGGCTGCAAGACCCCACAGTTCCTACAGTCCCTTCTCCAACTACTTCATCAGGGATCCCTGTAAGTTCAGTCCAATGAGTGGGTGAGAGCAACCACCTCTGTATTTGTCAGGCTCTGGCAGATCCTCTCAGAAGACAACCATATCAGACTTCCATCAACACGCACTGACTGGCATCCACAATGCCATCCGGGTGTGGTGGTTGCACATTGGATGAATGTGCAGGTGGGGAAGTCTCTGGATGGCCTTTCATTTGGACTCTGCTCCACATGTTGTTTCCATATCCTCCTGTGAGTATTTTGTTCACCCTTCTAAGAAGCATTGAAGCATCCACATTATGGTTTTCTTTCTTCTTAGACTTCATATGGAATCATGGGTATTCTGAACTTTTGGGATAGTATCTACTTATCAGTGAGTACATACTGTGTATGTTCTTTTTTGACTGAGTTACCTCATTCAGGAACAGAGCTGACCAGAGGATTCTCAACAGAGGAAACTCAAATGTCTGAGAAACACCTAAAGAGACGTTCAACATCCTTAGTCTTTAGGGAAATGCAAATCAAAACAACACTGAGATTCTACCTCACACCAGTCAGTATGGCTAAGATAAAAAACTCAGGCAACAGCAGATGCTGTCAAGAATATGGAGATAGAGGAACATTCCTCCATTGCTGTTGGGACTACAAGCTGGTATAATCATTCTGGAAATCAGTCAGTGGTTACTCAGAATATTGAACACAGTACTCCCTGAGGATCCAGCTATACCATTACTGGGCATATAACCAGAAGATCCTTCAACATGTAATAAGGACACATATTCCACTATGTTCATAACAGTCATATTTATAATAGCCAGATGGAAACAATGCAGATGTTCCTCAACAGAGGAATGGATAAAGAAAATGTAGTACATTTACAGAATGGAATACTACTTAGCTATTAAAAACAATGAATTCAAGAAATTCACAGGCAAATGAATGGAACTTGAAAATATCATCCTGAGTGGGGCTAATATATCTTTGAGAGGGTTGGGGATAGGCTTGTCATTTCTCAACCATGTCCATCTCTCTCAACTTTGTATCTCCAGTCGTCCATATTACTATAAAAGTATCTTCCTCGCACTTTACCACTAGTGCAAGCACAGATCGTGAGCACCCTCATTGTTTCTAGCAACTGCTCAGACAATAAACATGGCCCCTGTATGCTGTAAGGCCACAGACTTGGACAAAGCCATCAGGGGTAGCCCATATATGGACATCAAGTGACAGCACAGGCGACTGAAATTATATGACCCCTAGAGGCAGCCAACACAGTTCCAGTCATGATCCTCAGTGGAAGCACTGACCTAGACATCACTGTGGCCTCAAGTGGCAGCAAAGGTCACTCATATCAATATGGTCCCTGGTGGCAGTAGTGCCCACAAACATCACCACGGCTTCAGGCTGCAGCCCAGAACACAGACATCCACATGCTTTTGGTGGCAGCATAACCTAGGAATTTCCACACAGACCCTGGCTACAGTAGGACCTCGGACCCAACTATGGTACTTAGTGTCAGCACAGACTGAAACATCACGATGGCCTCATGTTTTCACTGTCTCTATTTTATATGTCAGGAGACTGGAGCAAATGCTTGCTAAATTATCTGACTTTACTGGGTTACTGAAGTGCAAATGCTGAGCATTATGTATAGAGAGCCTTATTGAGGTGCCATGCCACCTGGCAGAAACTTGACATTGACCAATGTGAAGTTCCTTTCCCAGCCTTTGAGCAGGAACTCTTGTTTTAGCCATAATCCCCTCCACCTAGGGTGTGCTCAGACCAAGATAAAACCTATTGTTCCTCAAGTACCTGCAGTTTCCTGAGAAACACTAGCCACCTGTGGAGTAACTGAACTGGTTCTGCTGTGAAGCTTCCAGTCTTTTCCCCTGCCTATATATTTGGATTTCTCCATTATACTTTGAGACCTTGAATAGCAGGTGTTATCTTGGTCTCCATCTCTTTTTTGTTGCCTTCCCATATATCCCCAGCTTCCCTTCCAGGTAACACATTCAATGTAACTGCGAGCAGTTACAATTATGAACTGAAGGATTACTTTTTGTGTCTCAAAGAGAAATTAACATTAGAATGCAAGGCATGAAGATCCTGATACGCAGAACACAAGATATCTAGCTATTATACACAGGAATATGGAAAACAGAGAAAAATAAACTATAAAAAATTTATTTGATTGTTGAGCATGTCCTTATGAATGGAAAGATAATTCATGTGGCAAAAGAAAATAATGAGCAAGAAATAAAAATAATAAAATCTCCTATACACATTGTATGATAGAATCACTCTGTAAAGTCCTTTAAAACAAAGGAAAACAAAACAAAACAAAAAACAACAATACAAAATAAAACAAAACAAATAAGAGGGACAAGGTTAACCTTAGAAAGAATAAACATACCACCAAGGTTACAAGTTTTTACAGAGATAAATTAGCAACAAATGTATAATGCTGATGAGAAGAAATGAACGAAGTATTTCATTAGTTTGTGACACTTAGATGATGAAAAGCTCACCATGGTGTGAGAAATAAATGGAAGTATTCCACTAGATAGTTATAGAAAATGAGCATTCTTTTAGGTCTAAAACTCCAGATTAAATTCATTTTTCATATTGTATTTGTTGACCTAATAACTAAACATGAAACAGCTCAAACTCACAAAGGAACAGGGCTCTGTGATTCACAGGAACCCATAGAGAAATGTTACAACACACCTGTTGAGCTGAGAGCAGAATACCAGATAAGGTAAGCCCTTAGCTCATCAGCTGATTTGGATATATCTTTTTGCAAAGGATGACTTTATACATAATTTGTCTTGGCTTTGAGACCTGACAGGCAAATGTACGTTGTGTATTTTAATGGAATCTAATATGAAAGAATATGGTTTAACATCAATTTATAGCAATTGCTGGAAAGACAGTATCAAAGGAATATATTATGAAAAATGACACCTACATTCTGCTTTTTCTATAGCTCTCTCTTTCTCTATAGAGAGGAAAAAATACAACAATTTTTAGTTTGAAATTAAATTTAGTTCTTTAAGAAATAATCTTTACTATAAAATTAATTTTAGATTTTTCTTCCCTAAAATTCCTGTGCCAATAGTAATATCCTTCACTTTTCTCAACAGGTAGTCACAATGAAGGTATCAAATAGTCATAAGTTCTTTATACTTATACCATACTAAAATGGGGGTATATTGTTGTCTCCTGTGCCCTATTATGTCCCCAGATAATTCTAAATTTCAACCTGCCAATTTCTTATACATCCTCATAAAGCCCACATACTTTTAATAAATGATTGTTTCAATTTAATTGAAAATTTCAAAAAGTGGAAAAATTCATCAGTAGATGAATACATTTTTAAAATTGTTTTTCAATGCAAAAAGAATAGAATAAGTGAGGAAAGACAAGGAAGAAATGAAGCAAATATAAATATCATAGCACTATGTAACTACAGATATGTGACATTCTGGAAATAGCGGGACTGTAAGAAGCTTAACAGGTTCCAGGCAGAACCAGAAGATAAGCATGGGTAGGCTGATGAACTGAGGATTCTAAATGATAATGTGAATGCATATAATAATGTACTTTCTAATACCATCTATGTACAATAACTAGAGTCAATACTGCTGGAACAGATGACCTTGGTATGGTTTGACTCACTGTTACATGTCCACTAATTGTAGTGCATGTGTTATTCTGTTATAGGATATTGAGTGAAGCTAGGCAGAGGAAGGTTGCAAAGGGAATGTGTGGACTCCATAATGTCTGCCCAAATTTGCTGCTGCTGAAAAAAAAACAATAGCAATAACAGCAAACAAAACAATAAAACAACCAACAGCAACCTATATTTAAATTCATTATAGAAGTTTTCTGGGTAGTCATTCCCACTTAAGTTAATTATAAAACTTTAAGTGTACCTACAGTGATTTATTTATAGATTGCAAGTAGTTCAGTTTCTTTATTTCAGGTGAAAATTCTTTGTTTAGCTCTGTACCCCATTTTTAATAGGGTTATTTGGCTTTCTGGAATCTACCTTCCTGAGTTCTTTGTATATATTGGATATTAGCCCTCTGTCAGATGTAGGGTTGGTGAAGATCAAATGGCTGAGAAACACCTTAAGAAATGTTCAACATCATTAATCATTAGGGAAATGCAAATCAAAACAACCCTGAGATTTTACCTCACACCAGTCAGAATGGCTAACCTAACACCAGTCAGAATGGCTAAGGTCAAAAAATCAGGAGACAGCAGGTAATGGCGAGGATGTGGAGAAAGAGGAACACTCCTCCACTGCTGGTGGAATTGCAAGATGGTGCAACCACTTTGGAAATCAGTCTGGCGGTTCCTCAGAAAACTGGGCATGTCACTTCCTGAGGACCCTGTTATACCACTACTGGGCATATATCCAGAGGATTCTTCAGCATGCAATAAGGACACATGCTCCACTATGTTCATAGCAGCCCTATTTGTAGTAGCCAGAAGCTGGAAAGAACCTAGATGTCCTTCAACGGAGGAATGGATACAAAAAATGTGGTATATTTATACAATGGAGTACTATTCAGCCATTAGAAACAATGAATTCATGAAATTCTTAGACAAATGGATGGAGCTGGAGAACATCATATTAAGTGAGGTAACCCAGTCTCAAAAGATCAATCATGGTATGCACTCACTGATAAGTGGATATTAGCCTAGAAACTTTGAATACCAAGGACATAATCCACAAATTAAATGATGTCCAAAAAGAATGGAGGAGTGGGGCCCTGGTTCTGGAAAGACTCAGTGCAAGAGTATAGGGGAATTCCAGAACAGGGAAGTGGGAAGGGGTAGATGGAAGAATAGGGGTACGGAAGAGGGCTTATGGGACTTGCAGGGAGTGGGGACCCAGAAAAGGGGAAATCATTTGCAATGTAAATAAAAATAAATAAATAAAAAAAATTGGAAAAAAAAACTCAAGAGACAGCAGATGTTGGCAAGGATGTGGAGAAAGAGGAACACTCCTCCACTGTTGGTGGGATTGCAAGTTGGCACAACCACTCTGGAAATCAGTCTGGCGGTTCCTCAGAAAACTGGGCATTACACTTCTGGAGGACCCTGCTATACCACTCCTGGACATATACCCCGAGGATTCCCCAGCATTCAATAAGGACACATGCTCCACTATGTTCATAGTAGTTTAGTTTCAAAGTGCATTATACCAGCTACTTTTCTCAATGCTGAGACCAAAACACCTGAAAGTACAACTTAAAGGGAGTAATTATGCATATTATGCTACAGGCTTAGAAACTTCAGTCTGTATGTAGTCCATGGCAACATTGAAGTTAGCTCCATATTGAGACAGAATATCCAGTCATGTGACCTCTTCTCAAAGGTGGAGAGGAAGCTGAGAGGGAGGATACCTCTGTTAACTGGTATTTTCTCTCCTTATTCCTTTTAGCCCCATTCCCTCTCCAGTTTACAAGATAGTGCTTCTACCTTCTCTCTGGATTCTCTTCAGATACACTATTAATTTTTTAGAAGAATGGCTAAATAAACACACATACCCAAACATACACAACCTACATAGAAGTGTGCACTGGTAACTAATCTCTGCAGATATTCGTAATGAAGCTTATAACCAAGAATAATCATCACATGCAGGTTTCTAAAAGCATTTGATGCGAATGTCTTACTTAATATTATATCCAAAGACTCTTTCATGTGAACTTCCCTTTTATAAAAAAGTTTGGAAGATGTCTTTGAAACATGGTCAATTTGTTTTTATGAATTTGCTGATGGGCATGTGGTTCTTCACAATTTAATGTCATAATCTTATCAAAAATATTATTCACTATAAAATAAAATAAGATATATGTATTTGTTTATATCATTCTTCATATACATAAATGTTTATCTGTTTGATAAATTTGTAGAGGTGAAATTGTAGATGAATTAAAAATCATACTTAAATCCTCACTCTTATACCCACATGTGCATATGTACACACATACACACACACACACATTATACATCTGTGTTGGTGTTAATAGTAATTGTCACCCAAATGATTCTAAATGATATGCAATCACATTAAAATTTGCATTGAGTTTTTCTTATTAAAGGTGTTACTTATTTCTGAAAATTTCATAGTGGCGAAAGGACAAACCTTTTTCTCCTCTATTCTGAGATGGGCCTTCATCTTAAAAGCAAAAGAGCCTGAGAATTTGACTTACAGCTGAACCCAACCTGCACCCACGTACCAGGAGGGACCCCACAGCTTGCCCTTTGCACATACCCAAGAATTACTCTCTAGCTTCTAGCTATAGTTAATCAAAGATTACTCTGATTGTTTCAGATTTACTTTCAGACCACTTGTGACTGTAAACTGTCTTGCTTCAGAACACCCACCTGTAAGCTTAATATAATCATACAATTAGATGCTTGGCAGGACGGAGACACCATCACTTGCTCCCATTTCCTATAAAACCTTGCCCTTCATCTTGCAGGTCCATGGGGAGTAAGTCCAGTCTCTAGTTTGTAATAAAAATACCCTAATACAATTATATCAGAGTCAGATCCTTGGTGGTCTTTTTAGGGTTCATGAAGATTTTTTAGAATAACAGCAAAATCCTAGCCTTTAGTGTGTTTTAATACTTGACCATGAGGAGGGGCACTATTGCAGGAGGTATGGTTTTGTTGGAGCAGTATATCACTGTGTATGTGACCTTTGAGAACTCCCATGCTCAACCTCTCCCCAGTGTGGAATCAGAACCTCTTCCTGACTGCCTTAGGAATCCAGTGCCTGCCTCGCTGCCTTCAGATCAAGATGTAGAACTCTTTCTTGGCTTCTTCAGCACCATGTCTACCTGCCTGCCTCCATGATGATACTGGAATAAACCTCTGAAATAGTAAGCCAGCCCCAATTAAATGTTTGTCTTTATAAGAGCTGTTTTAGTCATGATGTCTCTTCAAAACAAGAAAACCCAAAGGAAGATAAGTACCCAGTTTATTGTACTTAATTACAGTATTCTGAACAAATCAAGACAGTCTCATTTTTCACATTTCTTTTACCAATCACTTTGCTTGTCATGTGTCTGTGTGTATGTGACTGTGTGTTGTGTGCCTGTTTGTGTGTAACATATGTTGATGCTAATTTTTATTTCAAAATATATAATTTGTCTTTCCAGTTTCTGGCTTCAAGTGGTAGGCCTAGCCTCAGTCCCCAACTTCACATCTGAGAGATTTATAAGTTCTAAGACTATGTCCATGTTTACTCATATGTAACCCGATCAATCATTTAGATCGAGCTAATTCAGTATTTGACATTCTATATGAGTGTTTCACTGAATATTTTTGTGTACATAATTTTACAGATTTTGTGTTTTACATAAACTCTTCAAATCAGGAATGCCAAGTTAATTTTGCATTGTTTTCTCACTTGGAGAGAAGTAGTTCATCCTCAATCATGACACCATTTTGTGATTAATATCTTTTATTTTCTGTTTTCAATCTAAAGACTGGTCTTCCACAGCATGAAGACCTATATTTTCCCTTGCTGTCTAATTTGATAGAATTAGTGTTATTTACAGGTCTGGGTTTGAGAGACCAGAGGTAATAGGGCTCGAATTTTGGTCCTTTGAAATGCTCTGAAACACTAATGGTTATGTTGTACTTTAGTTCAGTTAGTTTTTTTCTCACACTATTCTTAATAAGAATTAATAGCTCTTAATAGGTGTATATTTAGACACTAACTGCTAGCAATTTGTGTAAAAGATAGGTCATTATAATAAACAAATATAATTTTATCACCTTAGTAAATTTGCATGTTCAAACTAGAATTTGAGAAATCTTTGAAGATAAACATGAACTGTGATTTGAACAATTTTAAAGTGTTCTTGGTGTCTTTTAGACTGTAAAATGAATAACTGAAGTAAATGGATAGAAAATTCAAAATAACAATAATGGGATCAGTGTTTATTTGTGTAATATATTTTAGTGTCATGAATGCTCAAAAGGGTTTATATAGTCAACATTAATGTGGAGTTGTGCATAATGTGCATAATTCTAATGCACTGCATTCTGCTGAATCTAAGGGAGAGATTATATTTTAGGCACATGATGAGTAAATTGCCACCTTCTCCACTGCTTATTTCAAAGTATTAATCACAACTCTCCTTTTATACTTTCAATTTTGAAGCCCTTGGACAAATTAGCTATAAACATTTTAAATATAAACATCCTAAAGATATAATCCAAATCTTAGAAAAGTATCCCTAAGAATTCAGCTTTTCGATAATTGCCAGTAATCATCCTCATGCTTGAGTGTTTTAATTCAATTATATTTACAAAAAGTTATTTCTAAGTGCTTATTGCAGACTGCCACCGGTAAAGCTGTCCTCTGAGAGGCTCTGCCATCCTGACCAATACAAAGAGGAATCCTCACAGCCAAACATTGGACTGATAGCAGGGACCCCAATGGAGAAGTTAGGGCAAGGACTGAAGGAGCTGAACAGGGTTTTCAATCCAATAGGAAGAGCAACAATATCAACCAACCAGATCCCCTCAGAGCTCCCAGGGACTAAGCCAAAGAGTACACATGGCAGGACCAATGACTCCAACTGGCTATGCAGTTTTATCTGCCATCAATGGGAAGGGAGTCCCTCAGCCCTGTGGAAATCCCATGACCCAGAGTAGGGGAATGATAAAGCATTGTGGCAGGGGTGGGTGGGCAGGTGGGGGATCACCCTCATAAAGGCAGCAGGATTGGGAGGGGATGTGATTTTGCAGAGGGGAAACTTGGAAGGGAGATAACATTTACAATGTAAATAAATAAAATAACCAATAAAAATGAAAAAAAAAATACCATGTAACAGTTAAAAAGAGTTACAAGATTGTGACAAATATTGTTGGAGCCTAATTTGTGGGCTTTGTCTTTCTTATACATCCTAGGTACCTACCCAAACTTGTCAGCCAGCCTGATTATAACCTGCCAGCACCACACGGAAACTACAGGCTTTGTCAGGGATAAAGTGCAAGTCCAGTTTGAGGCAGTTACAATGTTACTTCAGGCACATACATAGTCAATAGAAAACGTTATATGCCCAGATCTCATTGCAAAATATAATCTATATGAAAATCCAAGAATATATGTATATGTGTATGCATGTTCATGTGTGCATGTGTATGTTTATATAAACATTTTCCAATAAAAACTGCCTCGACATTCAAGACACAGAGTTCAAAATAAAATCATAAACTCAAACAATGCAAGGAATTTAAAGAAGAAGCAAAAGCCAGGTCAGCTCAATGACCCTAATTAGAATAACAATAAATGCCAGAGCAAGGGTCAAAGAACCCAAAAGTAAAATGAATGAAATACTGACAATACCGAATTTTAAAGCTGAATTAACTAAAGAGAAATATTGAAGACTCAAGTTGAAATAAAGATTGAGTTGAAAAAATTCAATAATTGCACTAGGAAACAGTCAAAAGCAATCAGTTACGAGAGAGAATATCTAGGCCCAAAGATAAAATAGAGGAGGAATTAGACCAACTAAGCAAATAATATGGAAAAATTTAAACACATAAAAAGGAGTGTTTAAGAACTGAGGGACACAATGAAAAGGGGACATCTTCAAATTCTAATCATAGTAGAATCATGGGTCAACAGCATGGATTTTTTTTACTAAGATTATAAAAGAAAAACTAGCAAACTAAAGAAACTAAGTTTCCACAAACTAAGGAAAAACACACTTCTACAAATGCAAGAAGAAGATAGAATATATATGGACAAGAGCTAAAAGGAATTTTCCTACAGCGTATAATAGCTAAAGCAGTAAAATATAGAGAATAAAGAAAAAGTACTGGAAGACACACAAAATAAATCATATGTAAAGGAAAACCCTTCAGAATGACACTTGTTTTCTTAATAAAAATAGTACATGCCAGAAGAGCAGGAGGCAGGTAGTTCAAGTTCTAAATGACCACAGAAACCAGTCTCAATTGTAACCAGCAAAACTATCTGCCGTAGTTTAAGGAGAAAGACAGATTTTCCATGTTATAAATAAGCCAAAAGAATTTATCTTCTTCAAGTCAAAGAATATTAGATATAAAACTTCAGGCTTAGGAAAGAAAGAAATATAGCCATAAGAAAGAAAGAAAATGAATCTATAATTACTTAAATAAAAGTAGGAATTGAAGACACAGATAAACATTAATTGACTGACAGTGGATAATTTCAAAACTGCACTTTTACAACAGATAACACTTCCTCCAATAGACAGGTTACCTGGAGAGATATAGAAATATAGAGATAGATCGGTAGATAGATAGGTAGGTAGGTAGGTAGATAGATAGATAGATAGATAGATAGATAGATAGATAGATAGATAGATAGACAGAGAACAAGAATTAAGTAGCATCAAATATCAAAATACCTAACATATCTGTAACAAATAGGATTAAAACAACAATAAAATTTCAGACTAAAAAAAGATCAGGTCCAGATGAATTTGCATCAATATTCTACTAAAATTACAAGATCCGCAACTTAAAGATTTCAACCTGTTCACAAATGAAAACGACAACACAAAGATACAGAATGGGCACCTCCTAAGCACTTCTGATGCAAGTATTACTTAAATGCCAACACTAGGTAATGAAAAAATCAGACAAAGGATCTACAGGCCAATATCTTTGATTAACACAGATGGAAAATTTCTCAATGAAACACTCGTGAACAGAATATGAACACATCAGAAAGATGATCAAATGGACCATGTTAACTTGACCTCAAGATTAAGACATAGTTCCAAGATAAGTAAGTCATAAATCAGGTAAATGTATGTAGGTTCAAAATTCCATGCTCATCTATCTCAATTGACACATAGAAATTATTTGATAAAATCCTAAACCAACCTGTGATAAAAGTCTTAGAGCAAGTATGGCTGGGATGAATAATAATAATGGATATACATGAAAACCTTACAACAATATTATCTAAATGTAGAAAAAACCTCAAAGCAATCCCATTAAAATTGAAAACAAGATAAGGCTCTCCACTCTGCTACACATCTTTATTATGGCGTTTGACACATGAATGGCAACACTAGGCAAGGGAAGGAAATTCTGGTGCTGTAAATATAAAAGCAAAATATCAAATTAACCCTATTTGCAAAAAAAAAGGTATATAAAAGACAGTCCATAAAATATCCCCTGAGAATTGCTACAAATGATCAACACTTTCAGCAAAATGGCTGGATGTAAAATTGACTTACAAAAATCAAAGCTAGTCTACACAGCAAAAATACAAATGATGAGAAAGAGATAATAGGAACATCCTCATTTTTACTATTCTCCAAAAACCCAAAATCTATGAATAAACCTAATCAAGGAAGTTAAAGATATTGACAATAAAAAATTTAAATTTCTGAGAAAAACATGGAAAGACAATAGAAAATAAGAAGGCAGCTCATAGCTGTGGATTGGATAGTAAAATGAATGTGAAAATGACACATTCTTTCATAAGCAATTTACAGACTAAATATAATCCTAATCCAATCTCCACAACATTATTCACAGGAATAGGAAAAATAAACAAATGAAACAGAATAGAACAAAAAAAAAACCCTAAAACTCACATAATAACAAACAAACAAAATACTATGTATAGACAAAAAAATCCTGTGCAAAAACAGACAAGAATAAAACCAAACCAAACCAAATCACACCAAATTTTTAGAGGGATTATTATTATTCGAGATTTTTAAACTATACTATAGAGTTATAACAGCAAAGGTATTGTGATACAGTCTCTCTCTCTCTCTCTCTCTCTCTCTCTCTCTCTCTCTCTCTCTCTCTCACACACACACACACACACACACACACACACACACGCACACGCACCCACGCGCACACACACGCACACGCACACGCACCCGCACCCGCACATGCACATGCACATGCTAGACAGGCAGATCAATGGGATAAAATAAAAGAGTCAAAATAGACTGCTCATAGCTGCAGCCATTTGATATTTGACAAAGATGCCAACATTTACACTGAATGAAGGCAACAATCTTCATCAAATTACAAGATATCTGTCCATAGATGAATGCAGGTATGTCTGTTTTTATCATTTTACAAAAGATTAAATCTAAGTGGATCAAAGATCTCAATGTGAAATCTGAAATGCTGAAACCTAGCAGAAGAACACAAAATAGTACCCTATAAATTACAGATATTTAGGACGGAATTTCTAAATAAGATTAATTTCTTAGTAATTAAGAAATACAACATCATAAAACTAAAATCTTTTATACAGGAAAAAAATCATTTGTATATAGAAAAAGGCCACAGAATAGGACAGTATCTTTGCCAGATATATATACATGTCTGTGTATGTGTGTGTATATGTGTGTATGTGTATATGTGTGCATGTGTATATGTATATATATGTATATGCATATGTGTATATCTGTATATGTGTATATATATGTATATATACATATATTTATCACTCAAAAACAATTAAGAAAACACATGACACAATTAAAAAGCAGGCTACAGATCTGAAGTAAAAGTTCTCAAAAAAGAGGACAAAAATAACACAAAAATCTTTAAAAGTATATAATATCATGAGCAACTAGAGAAATGCAATTAAAAACAACCTTTGATTTGATCTCACTCCAATTACAGTGGAAAAGAGCAATAAAACAACTGACAAAAAACACTGGCAAGGACTTCTGGAAAAATGTTACATTTACTTATTATTGGTGGACTTGCAAAGTATTTCAGCCTCTATATAAAACAGTTTGTAGAAGAATCAAAAAGGTGAAAGAAGATCTGACATTTGACCCGGATAGCCCCCTTCTTGGTATAGTCCCAAAGGTTTTCAGAGTCTTCAAGAGACAATTGTTGAGAGTTCTACTTAAACAGGAAATCAAAACACCCCAAGTGTCCTTGACAAATGGATAATGAACATCTGATACATGCGCAATAGAATACTATTCAACTACAATATAAAATTGAGCTCATGTAATTTTTCAGGTAAATGGGTAGAACTGGAAAGTATTATGCTGAGCTAATGCAGTTCAACAAAGACAAACTCTACAAGTACTTTTTTATTATGATTCTTTGATCTGAGCTTTTAAGTGTGAATACAAAACCTGTTGTGTTAGAACAAAGTAGGAAAGGGAAAGGGAACCGTGGAGACCAGGAGTAACAAGACACCAGAGCTATGAATGATGGCATGGAAGACCTGGGGGAGGAGTTATCATGGAGATATGAAGTGGAATTCTGTATAAATAGGAAAAATAGAAATGGTCATAACTGATGGACATAACCATCAGTATGACTGATGACTCTGAAAACAATTAGATTCAAGTGATAAACACGTTTAGCAAGAACCAAGCCAGGACAAAGAAACTGACAAAAGTAGATATAAATTAACATGTGTGATCTGCCCTACCTCCAGGGGCATTTATGTCCTGGGTAGATTTTATCTACAGAATTGTTGAGTGTAGGTTGGCACTTGTCTCTCTGACCATGACATTCCCTTACAGATTCTAAACACAAATTCACCAATTTCAGATTTTAATTCTGCTCTTCAGACTCTGGGATTTTTGGCATACTAAATACATCCCTCTATTCCATGAGTGCCAGGAGCTATCAAAGAGAACCTAAAAACTAGCAGGTGATTGACCTGAGATGGTTCTGCTCTGGACTGTACAGTGGATGACAGATTTTCCTCCGCAGACAAGGCCCAGGAGAATTTCCTTTTAGGAAAGATTCCAGCTATTAATATGCTTTTCCTGTTATCAATAAGTATATACAACAATCAATAGTTATTATCCCACCATTTTGAGCAGATTCCTGCAGAACAATAAAGATGTACTGTCTTGTAGTCATGCCACATACACAAATGGATGACTTCTTAATTCTTAATGATCATTCTGTAAGAGTTCCTAAAATTATATTAGTTTAATTATTATTATTAATTATTAAGCTCTTTTATAATAGAACTGCTATTAAGTCCTTGCTAGTAATCAAAACTGTGATGAGAACTTTGCAAGATTTCAAATATCATGAGTTAATTGCTTCTGAGACAGCAATCAGGCATCTGCAACTTAGAGCACATTCCAAGAGGTTGTAAAACCATTAACCAAAGGACATAAAAAAAGGAACTAATGTTTTATTACAGGTTCTCCAGGACAGAAGATAAAATATTGACTGGGTTTATCTATTCAAAACTTAACTAATAACTTACTCCAAAGTTATGTTTTTTAACACTCTATGAACCTGTAGAACTGGTGACAGATGATGACTATTTAGCCATATAATTACTCTTAATGCACATGCATGTAAACATGCTGCGGTATAAACTTCTTAATTTGTGTTTAAATTACTAGTAATTTTTTATTTGCAAAAATGGAGAGGGATGATGCTCAGAAAAACCATGTGATCTCTTTTCCAAAGAGGGCACAAAAGGCTAGGAAAGATCACATTGGAAGATAGAATGTTGGAGAGAAAGCATTGGGAGTAAGGCACTGTGAGCAAGAGCATTGTGAGCAGGGCATTGTTACATCAGAGCCGGAGTGCGGAGCAAGATTAGAAGGGGAAAGCAGAGTGGAATAACTTAGAAATTGTAAGGCAGCTTAAAATACTAAGAGAGCAATATGCAGAATATAGAGGGAAAGAGCCAAAAAGAAGAAGCTGCAGAGAGAGCAGAACTTGCCAGCAGGCTTCCCCTTACCATGGGACAGAACAGGGATTTTCTTGACAGCAAGAATGACTTAGTTTTGCTAAAGAGGACAAAGCATTCTTCTTAAAACTTGGATTTAATTCACTTAGCAATAAAAGGGCAGAAGCCTTTTCTTTCTCTATGCAATAAAGATTGGATCTTGTTTTTCATCCAGAATGAGTGATTTTTTTTCTGTACTGGTACTTGGTCTTTTGCTCCATATACATATGTGAGAATGGATATGTGTGTGTGTGTGTGTGTGTGTGTGTGTGTGTGTGTAAGTATATAATTATGAGATGGCATGTAAGCTAGACCCTAGTGATAGGAATGAAGATTTATGAATGTCCATGCATGAATCTGTATTAATCTACGTGAGTTTAATCCATATTTACTTGTGTGCATTTTTTTCTTTCTTTCTCCTGGTTAAATAGACATTTATTGCTCCAAACTTTCCCCCTAGCCTGACAAGGAGAGGAATCTGTGCAAGAGGGCAAAATTCCTAGCATTTATCTTTTACTTAATCCCCTGAATTTTATGACAAGGTGCTAAAAGCCAGAGACTGCAGTTTCAGGCCCCAAAGGAACTCAGGCAGGTCAGTTACAGTAGCAAAGTGACTTAAACTTAAAAACGTTTTATAATTAAAGAGCAACTATAAATATCTTGAAAGACAGAGTCTTATCCCCTCCTATGCTCTTCCCTCTCTGCTGCCTCAAGAGGAACAAACAAGAAAGAACACCTGGGGTAGGCCCCCAACATGGGAGTTCATAAGGAAAACATTGATAGGATGGTGATCCTATACATAATGGTTGTGACTTATGCAATGTGAGTATATTTACCGAAGACTAGGAATGCTTCTCAGTGTTGAGCTGCAGAAGGCACCTGAGCCAGAGGATTCTGTGTCCAGGATGTACATTGTGCTCACCTGTACTCCTGCATGAGAACTTGGTTTTGTGATCACACAGTCGAATGGTACCATTACAACCCTTTTCATCGCTGCCATCCTCACAGTCTTTCTCCCCATCACAGCGCCACAGGTCAGGGATGCAGTTTCCATCAGGGTGGCACTGAAATTCATTCCCAGTGCAGCCAACAGAAGAACGAGCTTCTTAATTTCAAATGGGGAAGGAGAAAATAAGGCAAAATAAAAGAAAATTAGTTATTTTTGGTCATTTTTTAAAATTTAATCCATTTTGGTTATAGTATTGTGCTAGAGAAATTATATATTTTACAGAATATATAATATTTGTATATATAATTAATAACTTAAACATTAATAGTTAAAAGAAAATAATATTTGCTGTCTTTTCCAGGTTTCCTGAATTTTTATATAAAGTAGTAAAGAGAATATGGGAACTGTTGTCTTAATTACTACCTTCAGGTAGTGTTTTCAGGTAGTGTTTTTGAAGCTCTTTCTCTAAGACATGCAAACAACATTTCCTACTAAGACTTCACCTGATTTTTGACATTTCTTGAATAATTTCTTTCAAATTACCAAGAAGTATAGAGCTAAAAAATAATGAGCACTTTATGAATAAGAAAACCTTTGGAAAACAGTAACTGAGAATTCGAAAGCAAAGAAACACATATCATCAGGAAAACATCTTAAATACAAGATTTCAATTCTAAAATCAATACAGAAATTTATATGTATGATTAATAAAGTATTATGTGTTTGAATGCTAATAATAAACAGTAATGAATATAATACTCAGACGCAATACTATCTAGCCTGTTGATAAAATGTAGGATATATTAAACATCACTATCACTAAGAGTGAGGTGATATAAACATTGGGACATCTTATACTCTAATAAATGAACAATATGAATATGATGAATTTTTAAAGTTTCAAATAGCTAATCATGAATATATTAAACAATATTTCCCAGTACTGTTCTGAAATAAATATTAATATTTATTTGTGACTAAATTAATTTATACATTGTTGTGATTCTTAGTCAAGAGAATTTACCTAGGATGATAATTACACACATACTTAATTTCTTGCCTTGGTAGAAATCTAAAATTATGATTTAGTACAAGACTTACTTACAGTGGAAATTCTAATGTCACTAAAGTGACTAGTGAGAGCTTGTGATTTCCTTGTGACTACTTGGAAGTGTTACTGGAGGACTACACTGGTATTTGTAAATGAATACTTTAACTATAGTTTTTGTTATTGCTTTCTCTGTGGTATAAATAGGTAAGTTCTGAACATACTAGAGCATGTGTCTTTGTTATATGTTGAAGCATCTTTTTGGATATATGCCTAAGTGGTATAGCTGGATCTTCAGGTAGAACTATTTCCAATTTTCTGAGGAACCACTAGATTTCCAAAGTGGTTGTACCAACAATGGAGGAGTGTTCCTCTTTCTCCAAGTCCTCGCCAGAATCTGCTGTCACTACCTGAGTTTTTGATCTCAGAAATTCTGATTGGTATAAGGTAGAACTCAAAAGTCATTTTGATTTGTATTTCCCTGATGACTAAGGACATTGAACATTTCTTTAAGTGTTGCTCAGCCATTTTAGAATCCTCACGTGTGAATTCTCTGTTTAGCTCTGTACCACATTCTTTAATTGGGTTATTTGATTTTCTGGAGTCTAAATTCTTAAGTTCTTTGCATTCTTTGAATATTAGCCCTCTATAGGATGTAGGGGCCATAAAGATCTTTCCCCCATCTTTAGGCTGACATTTTGTCCTACTGATAGTGCCCTTTGCCTTACAGAAGCTTTTCATCTTCATGAGGTCCCATTTGTCAATTATTGATCTTGGAGCCTGAGCCATTGCTGTTCTGTTCAGGAAAATTTCCACTGTGCCAATGTGTTTGTGTGTGACCTCCTCCTGCCCACTGTTCTGGAAGAATAGCAGCCAGCAACCTGATCCACCTGCCTCATTGAAGAACAAGAAGAACCAGTTTCCAGCCTTCAGGGGAGGGGCTTGGCCTGCCTTTGTATCTTGGGAGAGAAGGATTAAAGATGGAGACTTGAACCAGAAGCCATGTGTTTTTGTGTCTCTCCGTGTGTTTTCTCTTGCCCCCGTTCCTATATACATCTCTCCTTCCAGAGAACCCGCTGTTAGAATATATGAGCTGGACTCTACATTTAAGGACGTTTTGCAGTTTCTCTTCCATTATTTTGAGCATATGAGCTTTATTTGTAGGTACTAGATGTACTTGGACTTGAGTTTTGTACAAGGAGATAGGAGTGGATGAATTTGTATACTTCTGCATGCAGACCTCCAGTTAGACCAGCACCATTTGTTGAAAATACTGTCTTTTTTTCACTGTTTTTGGTTCTGTGTTAAAGATCAAGTGGCCATAGTGTGAGTTTGTTTCTGGCTCATCATTTCTTCCATTGATTTACCTGCCTGTCACTGTGCCATGTAGCTTTTTATCACTATTGTTCTGCAGTCCAGCTTGAGGTCAGTGATAGTGATTCCTGCAGAACTGCTTTTATTCTTGAGAAATGTTTTTGCTACCCTGGGTTTTTTTTTATTCCAAATGAAGGTGAGAATTGTTCCTTCTATCTCTGTGAAGAACTAAGTTGAGATTTTGATGGGGATTGCATTGAATATGAGGCTTGCTTTTGGTAAGATGGCCATTTTTACTATGTTAATTTTTATGGGAGATCGTCCCATCTTCTGAGGTCTGTGATTTCTTTTTTCAGTGACTTGAAGATCTTGTCATTCAGATCTTTTACCTGTTTGATTATAGTTACACCAAGATATTTTATATCATTTGTGACTATTGTGAAGGGTTTTGCTTCTTTAATTTCTTTCTCATCCCATTTATACTTTGTGTAGAGAAAGGCTACTGATTTGTTTCAGTTAATTTTATATATAACCACTTTGCTGAAGTTGTTTATTAGGTGTAGGAGTTCTTTTGTAGAATTTTGGGGATTTTTTATGTATACTGCCATACTATATAAAAATAGTGATACGTTGACTTCTTCCTTTCCAAATTGTATTGCTTTGACCTCCCTTTGTTGTCTAATTTCTCTAGTTAGAACTTCCAGGAATAATAAGATGAACATGTGACTTCTTTTTAGTTTGTTAATATAGTGGATTACATTGATGGATTTCTCTATATTGAATCATATCTTCATTCCTGGGATGAAGCCTACTTAACTGTAGTGAATGGTCCTTTTGATGTGTTCTTTGATTCTGTTTGTGAGAATTTTACTGAGTATTGTTGCATTGATATTCATAAGCAAGATTCGTCTGAAGTTCTCTTTCTTTGTTGGGTCTTCCTGTGGTTTAGGTATCAAAGTAACTGTGAATTCATAGAATGAATTAGGTAGTGTTCCTTCTGTTTCTGTTTTGTGGAATGGTTTGAGGAGTATTGGTTGGTATTGGTATTCTGCAGACACCAATGGAAGAGTTACAGGAAGTATTGAAGGAACTGAAAGGCTTTGCAACCCCATACAAAGAACAATATCAACTAACTGGACTGCTCAGAGTTTCCAGGGACTAAAATACAAATCTAAGTGTATACATAAGTTGGTTCATGGCTCCCACTACATAAGTAGCAGAGCACTGTCTTATCTGGCATTGATAGGAGGGGAGGTGCTTGGTCCTGTAGAGGATTGTTGTCCCAGCAAAGGGAGCTGGAGAGCTGAAGCAGGAGTGCATGGGTGGGTGGATGAAGGAGCACTGTCTCAGAGGCAAAGAGAAGGCAGATGGTGGGTTTGTAAAGGGGAGACCACGAAGGGGAAGAACATTTGAAATGTAAATAAATTAAATAATTAATAATATTAATTAATTAATAGGTACACATTTTTAACTCCAATCTTTCAAGTGACTTATTATTATTAAGTTGTCTAGGGAAGGCTAGTGCATGGCCTTGGACCATAAGAGGAAGCCTGATGAGGACGAGCTAAAGACATAAAGCCCTAGAGACCCTGGAGGAGCCTGTATGAACCTCACCTGCTCCCACCACCAGGCTCCTGCCACATAGCTGCGCCCCCTCCCCGGAGAGATTTGTGGCCATCAGTCACATAAGGGAAACACTGCAAATCCTTCTGCATGTAGATGAGGGATCCCTAAAATCTCAGGCCAAGACAGTAGAAAAAGAGACTTGACCACAGTCAACTAAGCACAAAACAGAGTTCTCCATACTAATTAGGTACATAGAGGTCCTAAGGGCATTGCCAAGAAGCTTCCCTTCTCAGACATTCTTCTCTGAAAATCAAATCTCAGGCCCACCCTGAGAAATGGGGTATGGTTTTACTCATCTACTTTCCACCATGACAATAAACTGTTTGGAACCATGAACTGGCTCTTTGCACCAAGATCCACCATGGGGAGTGTACTGGCTGGGTTTGTGTGTCAACCTGACACAAGCTGGAGTTATCACAGAAAAAGGAGCTTCAGTTAAGAAAATGCTTCCATGAGATCCAGTTGTAATGCATTTTCTCAATTATCGATCAACCAACAGGGGAGGGCTCCTTGTGGGTGGTACCATCTCTGGCTTGTAGTCTTGGATTCTAATAAGAAAACAAGCTGAGAAAGGCAGAGGAAGCAAACTAGTAAGTAACATCCCTTCATGGCCTCTGCATCAGCTCCTACTGCTTGACCTATTTGAGTTCCACTCCTGACTTCCTTTGGTAATGAACAGCAGTGTGGAAGTCTAAGCTGAATAAATCCTTTCCTCCCCAACTTGTATCTTGGTCATGATGTTTGTGTAGGAACAGAAACCCTTACTAGGAAAGGGAGCCATGGGAAAGCCTTCTTCTACAGAGCCATGATCTAATCACCCAAAGAAGGCTTTTTCTGTGCTCCCAGCTACAACTGCCACCCAAAATGCCACCTGCCAAGCCTAGAACCATCACCCTGAAACAATCTATGGGCTCCCTCTCCCCATGGCAGCAGGTTAAATGCTGAACCCAGCAGGCTGGCCCCCAACTTCCTCCTCAGTTCTTCCATGACTCCCAGTGGTGCCTGGATGTCCAAGAACCTGAGAATCCCACATCCCTGGCCTCATCAAAGGCCTGTGGTCCCCCAAACCATCTTAGGTTTTCCAAAATTTCTCAAAATTTAAATACAGATAAATTTTCCCTAGAGATGCTTTCTCCTTTTTATAACTTTATGTTTAAACTCTGCAGAGTCTTGCAATATCCAAAGGCAACTATAAGCAATGAAATTATAGTTATTTAAAAACTAGAATGTAGCCATAAAGGCTAAATTAGTTGTATTATGGAGAACCAAATAGACAAGACAGAAGCGTTCCCTTAAATAGACTCAGAGATATGTTTGTCAAGTACAAAATTTTAAATTTAGTGTATCGTCATCATTTTAAAATTTATTTATTTCTTTTTATACTCTAGATATTATCCCCCCTCCAGCTACCCTTTGACTCTTCTACATTCCATACCTCCTACCTACCCCCTTGGTGCCATGTGGGTTTTCTTACTCCCAACCCCACCTGACCTCTAAATACCCTGGAGCCTCCACTTTCTTGAGGGTTAGGTGCATCATATCTGAATGAACACAGACCGGACTGTATGTGTGTTAGGGGCCTTATATCAGCTGGTGTATGCTGCCTGTTTGGTGGTCCAGTGTTTGAGATATCTCAGGGGTCCAGATTAAATGAGACTGCTGGTCCTCCTACAGGGTCACCCTTCTCCTTAGCTTCTTTCAAACTTTCCCTAATTCAACAACAATGACCAGGTGTTTCTGTCCATTGGTTGGGTGCAAATAATCTGCATCTGACTCTTTCAGCTGCTGGTTGGGTTTTCCATAGTGCGGTCATGCTAGGTCCCTTTTTGTGAGTGCTACATAGCCTCAGCAATAGTGTTAGGCCTTGGGACCTTCCCTTGATCTGGATCCCAATTTGGGTCTGTCGCCGGACCTTTATTTCCTCAGGCTCTTCTCTATCTCCATCCCTGTAATTCTTTCAGACAGGAATAATTATAAGTCAAAGTTCAAGAATTGATAAATGAAACCTCATGAAACTGGAAAGTTCCAGTAATGGAAAGGACATAGTCAATAAAACAAATTGGAAACCTACAGATTGGGAAAAAAGTCTTCACTAACCCCATAATAGATAGAGGACTAATATCCAAAATATATAAAGAACCCAAGAAGCTATTAACCAAAAATCCAAACATCCCAATCAAACAATAGGGTAGAGAACTAACTGGGGATTTCACAACTGAAGAATCTTGAATGGCGATGAAGCATAAAGAAATGATCAATGTCTTTAGTGATCAGAGAAATGCAAATCAAAATGATCCTGAGATTCTACCTTATACCAATCAGAATGGCTAAGATCAAAACCTCAGATGACAACACATATTGGAGATGATGTGGAGAAAGAGTAACACTCCTCCATTGCTGGTGGGATTGTAAACTGGTACAGTCACTCTGGAAATCAATCTGCAAGTTCCTCCAAAATTTGGAAATAGATCTCCTGAAGACCATTAATACCATGCTTGGGAATATGGCCAAAAGACTATGTGTTCCACTGTGTTCATAGCACCCTTATTTGTGATATCCAGTAGCTGGAAACAACCCAGATGTCTCAGGACAGAAGAATCGATAGAGAAAATATAGTTCTTTTATACAATGAGATACTACTCAGATATTAAGAACAAGAATATCCTGAGTTTTGCAGACAAATGGATGGAACTAAAAATTTTCATCCTGAGTGAGTTAACTCAGGCCCAAAAGGACATGCATGGTATGTATTCACTAATAAGTGAAAATTAGACAAAAAAGTACAGAATACCCAATATACAATCCGCAGAACTCAAAAAGGTCAACAGGCTGAATATTTGGATGCCTGTATCCTTTTATTTATAAAAGACTGGACTTAAAAAGAAAACTAACATTGTGGGTTATATTCAGGAACCTCATAGTTAGAAATTATAGCTTATGTAGAAGCCAGAATTACATGTAATATTATATAGCACTAAATATGCCCCACCACCATCCATATGAGCTATACAGCATTCTTTTTTACTCTGTAGAGAAGCTAGGACTTTACATGTCTTTTATCATTGGTTGTACTCCTCACCAGTGTGTATCTCCCTTGATCTTTTACAGAGACCCATTGCTCTTGTAATACATGTTAAATATAGAGGACTGGGAACAGCTCAGTATAGAAATGAATCACTAACATGCCTCATTTTACTTTGTTATGAAACAAGTAAAGAAAGAAATAGCAGAGTTTTTAGGGAAATCAAACCTAATCTTTCAAAAGGCATATAGATAATATGTACCAGAGATATGA
This sequence comes from Apodemus sylvaticus, assembly GCF_947179515.1. Lineage (NCBI taxonomy): Eukaryota > Metazoa > Chordata > Mammalia > Rodentia > Muridae > Apodemus > Apodemus sylvaticus. The sequence goes on from NC_067476.1 coordinate 20,937,918, forward strand.
TCTTCATGAGTGACTTCCCAGCCCTTTTCATTGCCATACAATTCTTCTAGAATAGAATTACTCATGCTGAGGACCCAAAATAATGTGATATTGCTCATACATGAAATCAAGAAATGTGGTCTAGAGAGATGGCTTAGTAGTTAAAGAACACTGGCTGCTCTTTCATAAGACCTGGGTTCAATTACAAGCACCAACATGAGATGTCACAACTGTCTATAATTCCAGTTCCAATTTCCTTCACACACACATACATGCAAACAAAATTCCAGTGCATATAACTAATAATATTAAAAATTAATAAATCACTAGAAATCGGGAGGAATATAGAAACTTTTACTTCTTTATTTAAGTTACTATAATGTAGTCTATTTTTTCTAATACAATGTAACATTTTTCTACTCTTCTGTAAGGTCATGGTAGAAGTTTTTAATGAAAATATCTTTAAACTTTACATTGCCTCATACAGTTTTGCTTTCCTGGGGTTACTCCCTCAGTTGGTGGACAGAGAGGAAAACATGTAGATAGATCTAAGAAATCAGAAATTGGGAATAGCCATGCCCAGGGCCTATGTATCAGGAGAGAGTCAGGGTTTTCTCCATCTCTCCATCTATATTGTTGGGCTACAGAGCTCTTAATTTGCTCTCACAGGTGCATATACCACAGCCCAGTGGTTTTCTAGTCTCAGGAAATAAGTGGAATCACTCCTTGCACTGGTTATTACAAGAGATATAAAGGAGACATGCAGAAATATAGTAAATTATGGTGTAAACAGGAAAAGGCATCCATGGAGAAAGCAACAGGTGTGATGAGAAGAATGAAAACCAACACCATCAATGAAAGCAGGAAGAAATGACACAGATCCTCTTGCTGTGGTAAAATATGGGCATCCAATCTCTACAGGAAATTGGAAAGCTTTTACATTTTTCCATTGTCACCCAAGCATTGTGGATTAGTGGGTAGCTATCTCTTTTGTGTTTTTTTCTCACATCTAAGTGGCAAGCAGAAGAGCAGTTCTTTAGAAAACCAAATATGTAAACTGCAAGACAGATACTTTATCACAACTTATTGGCAAAAACCATTTTATGCAGATTTGGGACCTATCATGTCAACCACTCCCCTCCTCAAGAACATGACCAATTGAAAATTCATTATTGCCAGAAAAGAATGACTTATATCTAAAACATAAATTAAGACTTTAGTTACAAAATGAGTCCTAGGAGCCAAATCAAAAATGATAGGTAAAGTCACAAAAATTAAAAAGATACTATGCTGACAGAATAGGCACAGGAAAGATGCAAAAACAAGTACAGTATTAATTTTTGTAGCACAAAGAAATAAGAATTGGTAAGTGAAGTTAGATCTAAATGATGAGAGGAAGAATCTTGCGGGTACCTAGTAACAACTGTGATAATATAAATTCAATTGTATGAGTATGGGAGATTTGAAACACTTGAGTAATGATAACATAATTCACTTCACTTTGTTAATTTTCTCTGGCTACTGTGTGGAAAAATGGATAGTCTGAAGCTTGAATCAGACTCTAGATAACACCAGCTGGTAGAGTATGGGCCTAAATGTCAACCACAGCTACTGCTTCTGGAAACATTTGATAGGGTGGAGGAGTCCCCGATAAGTAGGTGATGTGTGCAATTGCCAAGTCTCCTCATAAACACCCATGGCAGGAGCAAGTGCTGTCAGGAGAGATAAAAGCTGACCTAGCCTTAGACATCTCCTATGAGTCATTCTTATGACAGAAAACAAAACAGGAATTCCGAGTCTTATTTTAATAGTCACCAGAGGAAAAACAAAATAGAAGAAACAATTTATTTTTCAGTCTGTCTCTTTTAGGTGTCCAAGATTGAACACTGGTTTCTCACATGCATCATTTCATATCAGCGAAGAGGAAAGCTTTATTAATTGTTAGCAAAGCAAGCTGAATTAATAAAATTGTGTAGTCTGTGATTGTAATTGATATGAGAAAGGCCAAAATGGATCAGGACCTAGAAAATTCTTTTATGCCATGATGAATGCATAAATGTTTAGATTTAAGATAGAAAAAAAAGAGGGAGTAATAAACTGATATTTAGTTCAATTCTATTGATCATGTAGGCATTTAATATAGATGACTTCAGAAACACTTGCATAGTAAATAGGAAGAAACTTCTACTACTTGTCAAAGTTTGTGTGTGTGTATGTGTGTGTGTGTGTGTGTGAGTGTGTATGTGTGTGCATCTATGTGCAGAACAAAGATGCACACATCTATACATCAAACTCATCTTCCTGAACACTTGCTTATATTGAAGTCATTTGCCTTACAAAACTCAAATGCATAGGGACATTTGCATTTTTATATTCCCTTCTCTGTGTTATCTTCCCGCATAATTAAAACAACTAAGATGAGTTCACACCTATTCTCAGCCATTTAGGTATTTGTGAGTTCTTTTCCTTTAGCCAAACTGAATTTTAAGCCCTGGGGTTTTATTCATCTTATGTTTCTTGCCAAGTATAACTACTTACTTTTCATAGTGGCTGATTTTCCTCTGTGTAGAGAGTACCATCCTTCAGACAAGCATGCAATGACTGCTCTAACATTAGATTCAAACTGTGTAAGTCCCCAGAGTTTTGGTTTCCTCAGCTTCAGGGCTCAGCACAGTCTATCTTTGTGCTATGGTTGTCTCAGCAGAGTGTTCCAGTTATGGCTGTGTGTTTATATGCATGCTCAGACAGTTTTACTCTTGTGTTCCCATGCTGCTGATACTGGTTATTATATTTTGAACTAATGGACTCTTACTGTATTTTTACCCTGAAGCCATTTAAACCAAGTATACAATTTGGGAAATCTGATAAACAAACAAAAACATACATACATTCATACATACATACATACATAGCCTTTATAGAAATGTTGCAACTTATGGTAGAATTTGTTTCAATATATAAATGAATTTATTGTTTCTAAATATTTGTAATTGGAAGAATTTACTGTTACTAAATATATGTATTTGGAAGACTAGAAAGTTTCCAAGAGCATAGAGGAATTGCAATCTCTCTCTCTCTCTCTCTCTCTCTCTCTCTCTCTCTCTCTCTCTCTCTCTCTCTCTCTCTCCCTTTCTCTCTCTCTCTCTCTCTCTCTCTGTGTGTGTGTGTGTGTGTATGTATATATGTATGTATGTATTTATCCATTGTCTGATTAATAATTATGAAGTCCTCCTTACTCTCAAAGGTATGTTTGGGAAAATAGTGAATTAATTAAAATCTGAGAACAATAAGTTGTTTTTCTTTTCTTGCTTTAATGGGTTTTATTCCTTAGCTTGCAATCCATTGTTCATGGCTTTGAACAGTAAAATGCACTGTACTGCCTGTGTACCAAGCTTCTTTCAGATCATATGACATATATTGTTCTGCTTGGTTCAACTTTCTTGTCAGATTTTCAATGAATCATTAGGTATTAAATATTCCTTTACCAATAGAACTTACTTGCTCAAGACCTACTTTCTAGAGATTTTTCTCCTTCATAGAAGCCTGTCTGTAGTAGATTTCTGGCCTCATCCTACTTGTCAACAGAATAGAGGATGCCTTAGCTTGTTCTTATCTCAGGAAAGCTTAACTTTCCTCTAAAACTATTGGGCTCTTCTTCGTTTTTAGAAAACTTGGTTTTTAGTGGACACACTAAAAAAATATCATGCCATTTTTCCATCCACTCTTCCAAGCTTTTCCTCTAGTCTGCTGAAAGAATATTGAAATTAAATCTATAGAAAATATTGGGTACTTCCTATAAAATTCATATTTTTAATAAAAATCTACCACAAATATTTCACACAAAATATGAATATTGTGGAAATGATTAGATAATAAACAAAAATTGACTGAAGACTGCAGAATTTGTTTTCTAAATAACTAAGAAACCCAACTTTCCAATCACTGCTCAAATGTACCTATCAATTTCACAGGTGTATATAAAATATGAATTAATATAAATTATATTCACCACATTTTACATCTGAAATTTAAATATTATCTTAGAAATTTGCCTATTTTATTTCATGGAAATATTCACTACAAAAAATTGGAGGAAAAATATTAGCTATCTTCATCTTTAAGGACAAGCCTGTTTGCAGAAGATTGTTAGCTGGGATAGAGAGATGTGGAGATGGCTTCTTGTTAAAAGCTGCTACTATTTTTAAAAGAGGGAGGTTTAATTCATAGCACTCACATGGAGCCACACAACCTCCAATTTTAGGATACATCAGGTCCTCTTCTTAGCTCTAGGTATCAACATACATGAGATCCATGGATATACCTAAAATCAAAGCACTCAAATGCATAAAATAAATAAATCTTCAGAAAGAAAGAATATGCCAGTGCATACACATACGAGACATATGTCAAAAGATGGAGAATGAACCTTTAAAATATTAGTCATTTACCTCTTCTTATTTTGAACCTATCTTTCTCCACATGGTATCTTGGCTCCTCTCTCTCTCTCTCTCTCTCTCTCTCTCTCTCTCTCTCTGTGTGTGTGTGTGTGTGTGTGTGTGTGTGTGTGTGTGTGAGAGAGAGAGAGAGAGAGAGAGAGAGAGAGAGAGAGAGAGAGAGAGAGAGATTCTATGAAATACATGTGTAGAGATATGCGATTTGTTATTTAGAATATAAATCTACTACTTGTGCTCTCAGGGAAGAGTGGGCAACCTAAAGAACAATTACACATGTCAATCTCTTTAATGTATTAAGTTTTATTGAAACACAAGCATTTATTTGTTGAGCAACTCTGAGCACCAGGGAATCAGTCTGTGCACATTGCTTTGAACAATCTTAGGGGTGCAAAATAATGATGTCCATTCTTACTTTTTCAGATTCCCTTTACTTTCCTATTAAATAAGAATGTTGGGTAACAAAATGGGCAAGGATTACAATATTTTCTATTAGAATTTAAACTGAAAAGTCTTCCCAATTATTTAATTTTTTAATCAAAGTTAATAAGCCATCATTTTCAGGTTTGTATATAAGTAAGCATATCATGAAGTCTGTACAATGAATCCCCATGGTAGTAGTGATTGTCTGAGGACCGGTGTGGTACTTAAGTGTATGACTTTGATGTTTAGATTTATTTCTGGAAAGGATTGTGGTGGTTTAGATAATGAGAATGAAGTAAAAATGAGTTACATTTTATATAAATAGGAAATAGTTGCTGATAATTCAAACAGGCTCTGAAGGATTCTACAAGCTGTTTTAGCAACAATAGCCTCACTGTGAATTGTGCTACTTCCACAAGATCATGGACACTACTCAGTTACTGAGAGGTGAATTAATTATTTTGTAGATGGCCATCTTGTCTCTATTTTTGTTCATTTCTTTCTTAGTTTAAGGGCTTTCCCTCTCAATGACTGGAAACAGTGTGACATTAGAGAAGCACAACTTGACTACGCTACAGAGTGGGAATCAAAAAGGCACAACTTGACTGTGGAAAGTAAAGAGCCCTCACTGTTACTTTTCACTTTTGTTCAAGGAAAGAGACATAAGAGGGAGCTTAGCCCTCCTGTTAGCTGTTGCTTCCTGTTGCTAACCATATTGTTTATCAAAGTGTATTTCTCTGACATTCAGACACATAATATTCTCTTAATGCAAAAGCTATGAAGCCTTGGCATGAGTATAGATCCATTCATTAACAATTTGGGAGAATGGAAGGCTTTCCCCATTATCAATGCTCTCATCAAAACCAGTACATTTATCTAATTCAACTTCCCCAAAGCATACATATTAATTTAGGTCTCATCTACAGTAGATTCCACAGATCTTTCCTTCCTAACCTCCCTCTCCTCACTTACTGCTTTATCCCAGCTCCCAACTCCATCAGGCACTCCCTGCTAACACCAAAGGTATTTCTACCAGGAAATCAGCTGACAACACATCTTCACCTCTCCCTCTGCTCCTCCAGTCCTAATCTTTCAGTCTTATCCCCAGATCTGCAGCAGTCTTTATTTCTTCTCTGACCTCTTCACCAAAGGATCACAAAGATCTTTTCCTCCAAACTTCCTTCCCCTAGTTTATCCCACTATGACATTGTCCAATAGCCAGAGCCATTCTTTTGATTATACCAGCCAGAATTCTCTCTTCCAACTACAACAGACATCCGCTGTTCACCCACAAGCTACTCCCTTGCCAGATATCCAAGTATGCAGACTGCTGATCTTCAACCCTTTGCTTGTTTCTCCAGAACCAGTTCCTAAGTCTCATCCCCATCTCTTCAATGGATCATCTGTGGTAGCCTTCCTGGTCCTCCTGGTCTTGTCTATTGTGATTCCCAAAGATCTTTCCCTCCTAACTTTCCTCTCACATTTCTGCCCATAACTCTGCAGGTATCCCCCCCCCAGGAACCCAAAGGCCACTCCTAGCAGGGAAAAGGATAGGTTGACTGCAAGCATTCACTTTACTTCCCTTGAGGCTCAACCCCAACTCTGCAGCACAACACTTGCTATAGTCTCCCTATCTTCTCTAACTCCATCCCTAACAGATCACAAAGATCTCCAAACTTCTCCTAACTTACTTCAGTATTCTAGCCTTCAGTACCAGCAGGTATTCTTTATGAACACACCATTTGAGTAGGCCAGGGAAACAAATAAGCTATCTGAGGGATTTTTTTCATAACTCCTTCCAAACCTAATTCTATACCCTCATTCCTGTGTTTGCAACCAGACCCTTGTTGCAGATTTCCTTTCTCCTGTGCCCACCTTTCCAATGGATCCCACAGATATTCCTTCTTTTAGTTTCCTACACCCTACTTGTTTCTTTTTCCAAGACCTCATCTCCAGCAGGCCAATGACTACAGATGGCAGGTCACACTTTCTATCATACTAGATGGAAAAAGAGTATGTTCCATAATACAGCCATATTTGAACAATATATACATGCAAATCCATCCCTACTGAAGATTGTAGAAGGGAAACTCCAGCCTACACCCATGAAAACATGGGGAGAAAATAATTTCATAAAAGCAAAATTAAAAAAAAGAGAGAGAAGGAAACACAAGCATACATGCACATAAACACACACACTCACACACCACATACAAACACACACACACACATACACACACACACACACCATCATCATCATCAACACCACCACTACTAACAACAAATTAACAGGAAGAAAACAATTATTGGTAATTGATACCTCTCAGCATCAAAGTTCTGAATCCTTCTTCCCCAAATACACACACACACACACACACACACACACACACACACACACACACACATATTTACAGGATGAGAAACAAGATCCATCTTTCTGTTGCATCAGAGAAACCTAGCTCAATATCAACTCAGGGTAAAGGAATGGGAAGAAATATTCTAAGCAAATTATCTAAGAAGGAAGCTGATGTAGCTAGCCATTTTAATATTCAATGAAGGTGAGATTTCTACTTATATCCAATATCTATCTGGAGGGAAACAGATAGGAGCTCATAGGGCATATGATCATTGGAACAGCTGAGACAGGAGCCTTTTAGTCACCATTGCCATCTGTACCCAGGAGCCAAGAGGCTCCACAGCCATCTGTGCAGAGACCCTGATAGAAGGAAATTGGTCTCCCAGGTGTACAGACACAGGTTTACAGGCCCACAGGAGGGACAAGCTCCAGCCAGAGATAGCAAGGCCAAGATGGTGAAAAAGATAACCAAGAGATAATCAGAAAGACCAAGATAGCAAAAGATCAAGAAATCACCAGATGACAAAAGGCATGTGCTAAAACCCTACCAACAGAAACCAAGGCTATTAGGCAACATCAGAACCCAGTTCTCCAAGCACAGCAAGTCCTAGATAACCCAACACACCAGGAAAACAAGAGTTGGATTTAAAATCGCATCTCATAAGAATGATAGAGGACTTTAAGAAGAACATAAATAAATCCATAAAGAAATAGAGTAGAACACAGGTAAACAGCTAGAAGCCCTTAAAGAATTACAGAAAAACACAACCAAACTTGTGAAGAAACTGAACAAAATCATCCAGGATCTAAAAATGGAAGTTGAAACAGTAAAGAAATAACAAAAGGAGGCAACATTAGAGATAGAAAACCTAGGAAAGAAATCAGGAGTCAGAAACAAAATACAAGAGATAGAAGAGACAATCTATCTCTGTTTGCAGAAGATAACATAGAAAACATTGACACAGCAGCCAAAAAAAAAAAAAAATACAAATGCAAAATCTCCTGACCTAAAACATTCAGGAAATCCAGGACACAAGGAGAATACCAAACATAAGGACAGTAGGGATAGAAGAGATTGAAGACTACCAACTTAAAGGGCCAGTAAATGTCTTTAACAAAATTATAGAAGAAAACTTCCCTAACCTAAAGAAAATGATACACATGGACATACAAGGAACCTACAGAACTCCAAATAGATTAGACAAGAAAAGAAATTCCTCCCATCACATAATAATCAAAACACCAAAAGCACAAAGCAAAGAAAGAATACTAAAAGCATTAAGGGAAAAAGGTCAATTAACATATAAAGGAAGACCTATCAGAATTACACCAGACATCTCACCAGAGACTATGAAAGCTAGGAGGTCCTGGGCAGATTTCATACAGAGTCTAAGAGAACACAATTACAAGCCCAGGTTACTATACCCAGCAAAACTCTCAATTACCATAGATGGAGAAACCAAGATATTCCACAACAAAACCAAATTTACACAATATTTTTCCACAAAACCAGCCCTTCAAATGATAATAAATGGAAAAATGCAACAGAAGGAGGGAAAATACACCTAGAAAAAACAAGGAAATAACCTTCCACTAGCAAACCAATAAGAAGACAGCCACATAAAAATAACTTTAACAACAATAATACCTGGATACAACAATCACTTTTCTTTTGTATCTCTTAATATCAATGGACTCAATTCCCCTATAAAAAGATATAGGATAACAGACTGAATATGTAATCAGGTCCCAGCTTTTTGCTGCATACAAGAAACTCACCTCAATAACAAGGACAGACATTGCCTGAATGTAAAAGGCTAGAAAACAATTTTCCAAGCAAATGGTCCCAAGAAACAAGCTGGACTAGCCATTCTATTATTGAATAACATCAACTTTTAACCTAAAGTTATCAAAAAATATAAGGAAGGACACTTCATACTCATCAAAGGAAAAATCTTCCATGAAGAACTCTCAATCCTGAATATCTATGCTCCAAATGCAAGGGCACCCACATTCATAAAACAAATATTACTGAAGATCAAAGCACACACTGCACCTCACACAAAAATTGTGGGTGATTTAACACCTCACTCTCATCAAAAAACAGAACATGGAAACAGAAACTAAACAGAGAAAGGGTAAAATTAATAGAAGTTATGGACTAAATAGATTTAACAAGTGTCTATACTGCATTTTATCCTAAAACAAAAGAATATACCTCCTTCTCAGCACCTCATGGTACCCTCTCCAAAACTGACCATATAATTGGTCACAAAACAGGCTTCAAAAGATACAAAAAATTGAAATAATCTAATACATCATATCAGATCATCATGGATCAAGGCCGAGCTTCAATTGCATCAAAAACAATAGAAAGCCCACATATACATGGAAACTGAATAACATTGATCAAGGAAGAAATAAAAATGAAATTAAACACTTTTGAGAATTTAACGAAAATGAAGCCACAGCATACCCAAACCTATGGGGCACAATGAAAGCAGTACTAAGAGAAAAACTCATAGCTCTGAGTGCTTGCAGAAAAAAATTGAAGAGAGCATACACTAGCACCTTGACAGCCCACATGAAAGCTTTAGAAAAGAAGCAAATACACCCAAGAGGAGTAGATGGCAGGAAATAATCAAACTCAGGGCTGAAATCACCCAAGTAGAAACAAAAAGAACTATACAAAGAATCAACCAAACCAGGATCTGTTTCTTTGAGAAAATTAACTAAATAAATACACACTTAGCCAGATTAACCAGGGCACACAGAGACAGTATCCAAATTAATAAAATCAGAAATGAAAAGGGAGACATAACAGAAACTACAGAAATCCAAAAAAAAAATCTTATCCTACTACAAAAGTATTTATTCAACAATACTGGGAAATCTGGATAAAATAGACAATTTCCTAGACAGATAATCAGTGCCAAAGTTGAATCAGGATCAGATAAATGATATAAACAGCCCCATAACCCCTAATGAAATAAAAGATGTCATCAATATTCTCCCAACTAAGAAAAGCCAAGGACCAGATAGGCTTAGTGTAGAGTTATATCTCACCTTCAAAGAAGACCTAATACCAATACTCTTCAAAATGTTCCCCAAAATAGAAACAGAAGCAACCCTGCCCAATTTGTTCTATAAAGCCACAATTACTCTGATACCTAAACCACACAAAGACCCTACAAAGAAGGGGAACTTCAGACAAAATTCCATTACGAATATCAATGCAAAAAGACTCAATAAAATTCTTGCAAATCTAATCTAAGAATACATCAAAATAATCATCCATCATGATCAAGTAGGCTTTACCACAGGGATGTAGGGATGGTTCAATACAAGGGAATCCATCAACGTAATCCACTACATAAACAAACTCAAAGAAAAAAACCCACATGATCATCTCACTAGATACTGAAAAAGCATTTGACAAAATCCAGCACCCCTTTATGATAAAAGTGTTGGAAAGATCAGAAATTCAAGGCCCATACCTAAACATAATAAAAGCAATATTCAGCAAACCAATTGCCAACATCAAACTAAATTGAGAGAAACTTGAAACTATCCTGCTGAATTCCGGTATTAGACAAGGCTGTCCACTTTCTTACTACCTATTCAATATAGTACTAGAAGTCCTAGCCAGAGAAGTTAGACAACAAAAAGTGGTCAAAGGGATACAAATTCGAAAGGAAGAAGTCAAAATATCATTTATTTGCAGATGATATGATAGTATACTTAAGTGATCCTCCAAAATTCCACCAGAGAACTCCTAAACCTGATAAACAACTTCAACAATGTGGCTGGACATAAAATTAACTCAAACCAATCAGTGGCCTTTCTCTACTCAAAGGATAGACAGGCTGAGAAAGAAATTAGAGAAAAAACTCCCTTCACAATAGTCACAAATAATATGAAATACTTTGGTGTGACTCTAACTAAACACATAAAGGATCCCTATGACAATAACTTCAAGTCTCGGAAGAAAGAATTCGAAGAACATCTCAAAAAATGGAAAGATCTTCCATGCTCATGAATTGGCAGGATTAGCACAGTAAAAATAGCCATCTTGCCAAAAGCAATCTAGATATTAAATGTCATCTCCATCAAAATCCCAACTCAATTTTTCATAGAGCTAGAAAGAGCAATTTGAAAATTAATCTGAAATAACAAAAAACCCAGGATAGTGAAAACTATTCTCAACAATAAAAGAACTTCTGGCAGAATCACCATCTCTAAATCCAAGCTATACTACAGTTGTGATAAAAAGTGCACGGTATTGCTACAGTGACAGGCAAGTCGATTAATGGAATTGAATTGAAGACCCAGAAATGAACCCACACACCTATTTTCTGGAATAGTTTGAGGAGTATTGGTATTAGCTCTTCTTTGAAAGCCTGGTAGAATTCTGCAACAAAATTATCTGTCCTTCGGCTTCTTTTTTTAAGATTCGAAATATTTACTGACTACTTATATTTCTTTCAGGGTGGTAGGGCTGTTTAAATAATTTGCCTATTCATGGTTTAAGTTTGGGAAGTGTTACCTGTCTAGAAAGTCATCCATTTCATTCTGATTTTCCAATTTTGTGGATTACATGCTTTTGAAGTAATGATTCTTTGAATTTCCTAAGTATCTGTTGTTCTGTCTCCCTTTTCAATTCTTATTTTGTTTAACTATGTTCATTTTCACAAAGAACTAGCTCTTGGTATTGTTGTTTTGTGGTGTTTTTTTTTTTTATTTGTTTCTTTGATTCTAACTGATTGATTCAGCCCTGATTTTGATTATTTCCTGCCATCTAATGCTCTCTGGTCTGTTTGATTCATCTTTTTTGTTTCTTACAGATTTCAGGTATAGTTTTAAATTACTGATAGGAAACTTACTAATGTCTTTATGGAGGCACTTAATGATATGTTGTGCCTTAATTTTTACTGAATTCTAAAATATCTTTAATTTCTTTATTATTTCTTCCATTACCCAAAAATCATTGAGCTGAAAATTTTTCAATTTCCATGAATGTGTAGGATTTCTGGTATTTCTCTTGTTCACCAAGTCCTGATTTAATCCATTGTAGTCTGATAGGATACAGCGAGTTATTTCAATTTTCTTGTATCTGTTGAGACTAATGTTTTGACTGACTGGTCAGTTTTGGAGAAGGATCCATGAGGTTCTGAGGATATGTTTAGATGGAATATTCTGTACATGTCTGTTAGGTCCATTGGATTTATAATGTCTGTTAGTTTCACAATTTTTCTGTTTAGTTTTGTTTGTATGTATGACCTGTCAATTGGAGAGAATTGGGTATTAAACTCTCTCATTATTAATCTGTGGGATTTGACATGCAATTTAAGCTTTAGGAGTGCTTCTTCTACAAATGTGCTACCCACTGCCTCCCTATCTATTCAATATGGTACTTGAAGTTCTAGGTAGAGCAATAAAACTAAGAGACCAATGGAATACAAATTCCAAGGAAGAAGGCAAACTGTCAATATTAGTAGATGATTTGATAGTATACATAAGCAATCCTAACTCCTACATTTGATAAACACCTTCATTAAGGTAGCTGGAAAATTAAAGAAAAGAAATCAGTAGCCCTCATTTATACAAATTATAAGCAAGTAAAGAAAGAAATTATGGAGAAAACATACTTTACAATAGCCATGACTAATATAAAATATCTTGGGGTGACTCTAGCCAATCAAGAGAAAGATCTGTATGAAAATAACTTTGACTCTCAGAAAAAAGAAATTGAAGACAATATCAGGAGATGGAAAGATCTCCCATGTTCATAGATCAGTAATATTAACCTACTGAAAATGGCCATCTTACCAAAAGAAATCTACAAATTCAGTGCATTCCTGTTCAAAATTCCAACAGAATTTTATATAACTTTGAAAGAAAAATTCTCAACATCATATGGAAAAACAAAAACAAAAACATAAATGCAGGATAGCCAAAACAATCCTGAACATTGAAAGAACTTTGGGTGGAATCACCATCCCTGACCTCAACCAGAACTAAAAAAAAAAAAAATAGTGATAAAAATTGTTTGTTATATCCAATATATATAAAGAACTCAAGAAGTTAGACTCCAGAAAACCGAACAACCCTATTAAAAAATGGGGTACAGAGTTAAACAAAGAATTATCACCTGAAGAACTTCGGATGGCGGAGAAGCATCTTAAAAAATGCTCCACTTCATTAGTCATTAGGGAAATGCAAATCAAAACAACCCTAAGATTTCATCTTACACCAGTCAGAATGGCTAAGATTAAAAATTCAGGAGACAGCAGGTGTTGGAGAGGGTGCGGAGAAAGAGGAACACTCCTCCACTGCTGGTGGGGTTGCAAATTGGTACAACCACTCTGGAAAGCAGTCTGGCGGTTCCTCCGAAAACTGGGCACCTCACTTCCAGAAGATCCTGCTATACCACTCCTGGGCATATACCCAGAGGATTCCCCACCATGTAATAAGGATACATGCTCTACTATGTTCATAGCAGCCCTATTTATAATTGCCAGATGCTGGAAAGAACCCAGGTATCCCTCAACAGAAGAGTGGATACAAAAAATGTGGTATATCTACACAATGGAGTACTATTCAGCCATTAGAAACAATGAATTCATGAAATTCTTAGGCAAATGGATGGAGCTAGAGAACATCATACTAAGTGAGGTAACCCAGACTCAAAAGGTGAATCATGGTATGCACTCACTAATAAGTGGTTATTAACCTAGAAAACTGGAATACCCAAAACATAATCCACACATCAAATGAGATACAAGAAGAAAGCAGGAGTGGTCCCTGGTTCTGGAAAGACTCAGTGAAACAGTATTTGGCAAAACCAGAACGGGGAACTGGGAAGGGGTGGGAGGGAGGACAGGGGAAGAGAAGGGGGCTTACGGGACTTTCGGGGAGTGGGGGGGGGGCTAGAAAAGGGGAAATCATTTGAAATGTAAATAAATTATATCAAATAAAAAAAAAAAAAAAAAAAAAAAAAAAAAAAAACAAAAAATTGTTTGTTAATGGTACATAAACTGACATATTAATCAAGGAATATAATCAAAGATGAAGAAAAAACCCACATGCCTATGGACACTTGATTTTAGTAAAGAAGCCAAAACCATATAATGGAGAAATGAAAGCATCTTCAACAAATGGAACTGGTCTAATTGGATGTCTGCATGTAAAAGAATAGATCAATATTTACCACCTTACACAAAACTCAAGTCCAACTGGATCAAGGACCTCAACATAATCCTGGATAGAGTAAATCCTAAAGAGGAGAAAGTGGGAAATAGCCTTGAGTAGCCTTTTCAACAAATGGTGCTGGTTCAATTGGGGGTCAGCACGCAGAAGAATTTGAATTGATCCATTCTTATCTCCTTGTACTAAGATCAACTCCAAGTGGATCAATGACTTCTACATAAAGCCAGACACACTGAAACTAATAGAAAAGAAACTGGGGTAGAACCTTGAGGACATTGGTACAGGAAGAAAGTTCCTGAACAGAACACCAATAGCTTATGCTCTAAGATCAAGAATTGACAAATGGGACCTCATAAAATTACAAAGTTTCTGTAAGGCAAAGGAAACCATATAAAGGACAAATTGGCAATCAACAAATTCAGAAAAGATCTTCATCAACCCTACATCTGACAGAGGGCTAATATCCAATATATACAAAGAACACAAGAAGTTAGACCCCAGAATACCAAATAATCCTATTAAAAATGGGGTACAGAACTAAACAAAGAATTTTCACCTGAAGAACTTCAGATGGCTGAGAAGCACCTTAAAAAATGTTCAACATCATTAGTCATTAGGGAAATGCAAATCAAAACAACCCTGAGATTTCACCTCTCACCAGTCAGAATGGCTAAGATTAAAAACTCAGGAGACAGCAGGTGTTGGCAAGGATGCGGAGAAAGAGGAGCATTCCTCCACTGCTGGTGGGGATGCAATCTGGTATAGCCACGCTGGAAATCAGTCTGGCGGTTTCTCAGAAGACTGAGCATGACACTTCTGGAGGAGCATGCTATACCACTCCTGGGCATATACCCAGAGGATTCCCCTACATGTAATAAGGATACATGCTCCACTATATTCATATCAGCCCTATTTATAATAGACAGAAGCTGGAAAAAACCCAGATGTCCCTCAATGGAGGAATGGATACAAAAAATGTGGTATATATATATATACATATATATATATATATATATATATATATATATATATATATATATATACCCACACACACACACACACACACAATCACACACAATGGCATACTAGTCATCCATTAGAAATAATGAATTCATGAAATTCTTAGACAAATTGATGGAGCTGGAGAACATCATACTAAGTGTGTTAACCCAGTCTCAAAGATCACTCATAGTATGCACTCACTGATAAGCGGATATTAGCCTAGAAACTTTTGAGTACCCAAGACATAATTCACAAATTAAATGATGTCCAAAAAGAATGGAGGAGTGGCCCCTGGTTCTGGAAAGGCTCAGTGCAGCAGTGTAGGGCAATACCAGAGCAGGGAAGTGGGAAGGGGTGGATGGGGGAACAGGGGGAGGTAAGAGGGCTTATGGGACTTCGGCGAGTGTGGAACCAAGAAACGGTAAATCATTTGAAATGTAAATAAAGAATATATCGAATAAAAATAAAAGGAGACATTTTCCTAAACAACACCAATGGATCAAGCTAAACTCTAAGAGTAATAATTGATGGATAAGGTCTCATGAAACTGAAAAGATTCTGTAAGGCAAAGGACACTGGTAATTGGCCCCAACTGCAGCCTACAGATTGTAAAAGGATTTTTCACCAAGCTACATCTGACAGAGGGCTAACATCCAAATTTTATTAAAAATTCAAGAAGTTAGATACCAACAACCCAAATAACCCAAATAAAAATGGGGTATAGAGAGAAACGGAATTCTCAACAGAGGAATTTTGAATGATTGAGAAGCCCTTAAAGAAATGTTCAAAGTCTTAGTCATCAGGGAAATAGAAATCAAAACAACTCTGAGATTCCATCTTACACCCATCAGAATGGCTAGAAACAAAAAGATAATCTACAGACTTTCAGAAAATTTACAGATTTTTATCATGAGATAGCACATGCTGGGAAGGATATGGAACAAGGAGAACACTCCTCTTTTGCTGGTGGGAGTGTAAACTTGTATAAGCACTTTGGAAATTAATTTGGTTGTTTCCCAGAAAACTTGGAATAGTTTTAACTCAAGAACCAATTATGCTACTCCTAGGCATATATGCAAAAGATGCTTCAACATCCCACAAAGACACTTGTTCAGCTATGTTCATAGCAGGTTTATTTCCAATAGTCAGAAACTGGGAAAAAATAGATATCACTCAAGTGAAGAATAGATAAAGAAAATGTGGTACATCCACTAAATGGAATACTATTCAGAGATTAAAAAACAAAGACATCATGAATTTCACTAGCAAATAGATGGAACTAGAGAATATCATCCTGAATGATACAACCCAGTCCCAAAATAACATGCATGTTATGGTCTCACTTAAAATTGGATATTATCCATAAAATACAGCATACCCATGCTACACTCCATGGACTCAAAGAAGCTAAACAAGAAGGAAGGCCCTAGTGAAGATACTTGAATCTCACTTAGATGGGATAATAAAAAGTTCATAAGAGGCGGATAGAGGGGGGAGCTGTGTGGGAGAAGGAATAGAGAGTGGAGTGGGGGTTCATTATCAGGTGTTGTGAGGGAAAGGAGAGATATCCAGATGGCCATGAAAATGAATAGAAATCTACAACTGGCAAGGATGTGGAGTTGGGGGTATGGGGACATTTCCAGGATGCAAAAGCGACATGGGATAAGAGAGCTCAAATATCCATGGGGTTGACCTTAGCTGTGACTCACAAAATTGAGGATATGGAACCTGAAGATGCCACCTCTTGTAGCCAGGTGGAAACCTCAGTGGAGCTATAGGAAAACCAATCCACCCACAAAACTTTCAACCCAAAATTCATCCTGTCTAAAAGAAATGCAGGTATGGGGGATGTAACAGACACTGAGGGAATGGCCAACCAATAACCAATCTATTTTGAGACCTATCCCTTGGGTAAGCACAAATCCCTGACACTATTAATGATACCTTTACTTATAAACAGGAGTCTAATATGGCTCTCCTCTGAGAGACTCCACACAGCAGCTGACTGACACACACAGGTAATGGGTTGATGGAAGCTGGAAGAATAGCCGGAAGGATTTTGACCCCTAAGGGGATAGGAATTCTACAGGAAAACCAATAGAATCAACTAACCTGGACTTTTGGGTCTCTCAGGGACTGAACTACAATCCAAAGTGCATACACAGGCTGCACCTACCCCTACTCGCATATGTAACAGATATGCAGGGCTTCCTTGTCTGGCCTCAGTTCAAGAAGATGCATCTAGCCCTGCAGAGACTTGATAGGCCAGAATGGCAAGATATCAAGCTGGACTTACCCACTCAGGAGAAGTGGGGGAATGGTAGGAAAGGATTGTGGTAAGGGGGTTATGGAGAGCTGGGCAGTGAGTGGTATGTAAAGTGACTATAAAAAAAGTAGTGATAAAATGACTCTTACTGATATATATGAGCTATACTCACATGATAAAAGTATTCTTCATAGATTTACATGAAACAGTGTTTTGTCCATTCATCACAGAGCATTTTACTAGAGTTGATGGAAACCAGTACAGAAATCCATAGGAAGACAACACACACGCATACAGACACACACACACACACACACACACACACACACACACTGAGAGAGAGAGACAGAGACAGAGACAGACAGAGACAGACACAGAGACAGACAGACAGACAGACAGACAGACAGACAGAAACAGAGTCAGAGAGACAGAGAGAGAAAGAGGTAGCTCGGCGCATTCAGCTTTAAATGAGATTGTCTCCATCAAACTCTTCCCCTTAGAGCTGGGCACTCTGGAAGTGTAGGTGGAAATGGTGTTAGAGCCTCAGTAGATGAAGGGCACTAGAAGAACAAGTTCTTCTGAATCAATGGAACAAGGCTGGTATACACTCACTGAGGCTGAAGCAGCAAGAACAGGGCAGACAGCAGGAAGAACTAGGTCCTCTGCATATATCTTATATCATTCAGTTGAGTGTTTTTCTGGAATTCCTGAGACTGAACAGGTGGGCCTCTGATTCTTGTGCCTGTCCTTGAGTTTGCTTTATCTGGCCTAGATGTAATAGTTTTTGCCTTATCTTACTATATTTTATTTTGTGAAATGGTTTGTTATCTTTTAGAAGCCTAATGACAGACAGGAAGCAAAGGAATGGATCCTGTAAGGAGGGGAGCTGGGAAAGAAGTGGGAGGAGCAGAGGGTGGGGAAACTGTAATCAGGCTATATTGTAGGGAAAAAAATGAAGGAAAAAAAACAGTTTTTTTTCTTGTTTGCTGAATGAAAATCTTTGAGTTTTCTTTGCAATTGATGCAAAAGTTGTTGGCACTACTAAGGTACAAATAAAATTTAAAGATATAATTATCTTTTTTGGATATTTTGTATATACATATTTCAAATGTTATCCCCTTTCCCCATTTCCCTCCAGAATGTCCCTCTCCAATGCCCCCACCCCTGCTTCTGATAGTGCTCCCCCTCCCACCCACTCATTCTAAATTTGTCTTAAAAATAAACAAATTTTAATTATGGAAAAAATCCATTAATAATTAACATTGCTTTGATATCTCAGTATGAACATTTTCCAAAGAAAATAAATCAATCTTTGTGAGAGTAAAGTTAATCCATTCAATTTATATTGCATTGAAAATGGATATAACAGTACCCAGCAATTAGATAGAGCTTAAATTTATATTGAATTGTGCATTGTGAGGAAACAAATATAATTTCACTGAGGTGAAAATCAAAAGAGAGAAAAACATTATCGTGATTTTCCTCAATTATTTAATTTGCAAACTACTTTAAATTTCAAGTCAATACTTCCTTCTCAATCAAATATACTAAGCATTACAGGCAGGCTTTTTTGTTTGTTTGGTTGGTTGGTTAGTTGCTTGCTTGCTTGTATTTTGCTTGTTTGTTCATTTGTTCTTTCTCCCCCATGCATCTTAGAAAATTTACAAAAAGCAAATCAAGAAATCACCATGGGTTAGAATAAAGCAGAAACTTGCTGCCTCAGATGGCAGCTGTACAGACAGAAGTCCTTCTCACCCACATCCACCTAATGTTGCTAGATTGGGGATGAAGCTTGGATATTACATTTAGGTGCAAGTGTGACAACCCTATTTAGCTATTCTGGATCCACTGTGGAAGGGAAGACTCCTCCCAACCCCCCACCCCAGTATCTCCTGACACTCATAACTGATCTGCATGCACATCCTATGGCTCCCTGTTTCTCTTTCCTAAATAAGTAAATTTAAAAATAAATAAAAATTTTCACAGACACCAATTCAATTTGTACAATTTCAGGATATTAGGTTGATTCTCTACATCACAAAGATAGCAAGCAAAAGGCATAGAGGTGTATATTCAAAAGGAGGACAGAAACAAATTACTATGTTTCATCACAAAACAATCAACAGTTTAGAAACAGAAACTGAGCAGGAAGTGTTGTAATAGATGCTTTTAAAAAAATGTTTTTACAAGCCTGAAAACAGAAAATGTACAAATAAAGCTGTCAGTTGCCCAGACCCTAGGTCCTTCTTCTAAGGTAAATGATGAATAACAAAAAAACATAAAAACTAAAAAAAATCCCTTACTCTTCTACTGCCTGCTCTGCACAAGAAGGTGCTCTAAGAACATAGAGAAAGTGAAGTTTATGAATGGAGAGGAACAAACCTTTAGTGTGAATGAGAAGCATTTTAAGACAGTTAAGATAGCAAACTTCTCTTACATTTTAGCAAAATTTAAGAAATACTTAGAAAACACTCTTTGAATATTGCATGAAAGAAAAATAACCAGATAACTGATAGGAACTATCGAGAGTAAATTTTGGTGTTTTGGTTCCTACCTGAGGAAGACTAGACCCTGTTGCTTTATTTGAACATTTGATAGGGATGCACACGGTGCAGGTGGGAAATCAAATGCTCTGCTCCTTCTGCTTCATCTTTTTCTATTTCTAAGCAAGTAACCCAAATCTTCAGCTGCAAATCTGGTTAGCATGACTGTTCTGAGTGCACACAGAACCTACATTTAAGGCTGGTCTGGCTTGTGGTGCTTTCAATACTTCCTTCATTTTCCACTAAAGAGTTGAAATGATCATTTTAGTTAAAATCTGCAGAAAGTGTCTCCCAGATTCAAAAGCATAAGACACAATATTTCTTATACAAAAACAAACAAAAACCAAATAACCAAATGACAACAAAAACAAAACAAACAACAAATATATGTTTGATATATATATATCAAACTTCTTATGAAAGGAAAAGATTTTGGAGAAAGACATTAAATTGTTTATGTAGGAATGTCCACAGCTGTTCCAGTGGAAGGCTTCCAGAATCGATTTAATAAGATGAATTGTGAGAGATAAAGGAGATTAAAATTTAGAGGAAGGTCAGGCAGACTTATTGCTACTGTTTAGTGTAAAGGTCAGAGACTGTAAAGCACCCATTGAGAATTCCGTTACAATGACCTGTAGTGAAAAGAAAGGTGTCTTCCTCTCTTATCGTTACATAAAACCAAGTAGATCATTCAGAGAATGACGGTAATTGTTTGGAGATAATATAATATAAATGTCAACTCACATAAAGTTAGAACAAACAGAATATGCTAAACAGAAATGTAAACAGCTGGCCGAGGAGAAACACACGATCCTTATGAAGAGCTCAAGCTGTGAAATTCTGAACAGTATCTTGAACTTTATGAATCAACACATGTTGACTTAAATTTCTGCACCCATTTATCAGCAATGAACTTTTCTCCTCGGTGCTTACAACTTAGATAGTAGATTTAACAAGAGATTTAAACTGCCCTAACTTTATAGTAAATATATATAAGAGAAATATCATATGTCTTTATTTTGTTTAATTTTTGATTGGAGTGAAAATGACATTTTATTCAAAGGTGAGCAGACCTACATCAATATGTTTGACTTTGTACATCATTATGAACATGCCAAGCTCTTGTATATCATTTATGTACAAGCCAGGATCTCAGTATCTAAAAAGACCCAATACATATGGCATCTATTCTGTCAACATAAACCTTACCATCAAAAATTCAGGAATAAAGATGAATGCATGTTTGATTTTTACTTGCATTTTTACTGCATTTGGTATATAAATAATAAATCACATTTCAGATTATCAAGCAACTTGTATAGCAGCAATAAGTATGCCCACTAGCCAGCCAGGAGACATTAAAATTCAATGGCCAAGAAGAATGATCAGAAGTCCCTTTAAAGTGAAGAATGAAAATATTTGAAGAATATTTAGTAAAAACTGCAATATTTAGGTGAAACCTAAACTTGGATTAAAAAAAGCCCTGTCACTTCCTCTATTTTTTGTGTTATTTGTATCAAGAGTTTCTAGGGTCCTTGTTTTACTATTTTACCTACAGATTTGAGCACTTACAAGAAAAATTGATATCACTTCGACAGAATGTCTTTACTTGTTATAGTAATTTGAATGAGAATGCCCTTATAAACTCATACATTTGAATGCATGGTCCTGAAATGGTAAAATGGTTTGGGAAGGATTAGGAGATGTGGTCCTTTTGGAGGAAGGATGCCACTGTAGATGAATTTTGAAGTTTCAAAAGCCGACACCATTCCCATTTACTGTGCTCTCTGCTCTGCTCCTGTTTCTCCCTCCTTTGTGCTTGTGAAGCAAATATACATTTTCAGTTACTGCTCCAGTAGTGTGCCTACCTGCCTGCTGCCTGCTACCTGCTGCCTGCTGCCTGACCTGATGGTCACAGATTCACCCTCTGAAACTTTAATCCCCTAATAAACTCATGGTTCTATAAGTTGCTTTGATCATGGTACTTCATCACATCAATTGGAAAGTAATTGAGATTTATATAACCTACCTTTCTGCAAGAAACTTTCAGTAAAAATGTAAATAGTCATGGTTGGGTCTCAAGTACTTTCCCCATAATGGCTGAGTCCAGCAAGTTTTTTTGTTTGTTTGTTTTTGTTTGTTTGTTTGTTTTAG
This sequence comes from Apodemus sylvaticus, assembly GCF_947179515.1. Classification (NCBI taxonomy): domain Eukaryota; kingdom Metazoa; phylum Chordata; class Mammalia; order Rodentia; family Muridae; genus Apodemus; species Apodemus sylvaticus. The sequence goes on from NC_067476.1 coordinate 20,960,301, forward strand.
TTTTTTTGAGACAGGGTTTCTCTGTGTAGCCCTGGCTGTCCTGGAACTCACTCTGTAGACCAGGCTGGCCTCGAACTCAAAAAGCTGCCTGCCTCTGCCTCCGAAACTGCTGGGAAAACAGGCGTGCACCACAACCACCCGACCAGCCAGTTATTTTTAAAAAGTAAAATATGAATAAGCAAAACAAAAACTACTCACCTAAGACAATGCAACAAAACAAACAAACAAACAAACACAGTGTCATGGTTATTACAAAAGAAATAAGACAGAGCAAATTAGAAAGCTCAGTTGAATAGCTGAGAGACAGAATTCAAAACAAAGAAAGTGGTAGAAATTTTGTGAATAGTCTTGTTTTTTATTAACTAATCAATTAATTAATTAATGTCTCCAATTCGTCCCAATCCTCCCCCCACCCCTAGAGTCCCTCTTCCAATCTTTCCTTCCCTTTGCCTCCGAGGGTAGTTTTCTACTATAAATTTTATTGTTCTTTTATCTCTCTGTGTCTCTCTGCCTCTGTCTCTCTATCACTCTATTTCTTTCTCTGTCTCCCTTTCAAATTCTGAGTCTTTCCTGTGTGTGTGTGTTTGTGTGTGTGTATGTATGTATATGTATGTTTGTGTGTAATAGTGCTTTATGAAGGCACTGAGTGTTCTTTGACTATAGAAAATTATGAGAAAACTGAACAACATAAAATTTGCAACCCTGTAGGAGGACCAGCAGTATCAATTAACCTGGACTCCTGAGACCTTTCAGATACTGGAATACCAACCAGGCAGCATTTACCAGATGACATGAGGCTTCCCCAAAACATATACAACAGATGACTGTCAGATCTAGGTTTAGTCAGAAAAGATGCATCTAACCTTTAAGAGACTAGAGGCCCTAGAGAGTTTAGAGGTCTGATTGGGTAGGGTTGGAGGTAGGGACATCCTCGTGGAGATAGTGGTTAGGAGGGAGGTATGGAATGTGCAACAGTCAGAGGGTGGCCCGCTGGGATTTAAAATAAATAATAAGAGAGAGAGAAAGAGAGAGAGAGAGAGAGAGAGAGAGAGAGAGAGAGGGAGAGGGAGAGGGAGAGGGAGAGGGAGAGGGAGAGGGAGAGAGAGAGAGGGAGGGAAGGAGGGGGAGAGAGAGAGAGGGAAGGAGGGGGAGAGAGAGAGAGAGGGAGGGAGGGAGGGAAGGAGGGAGGGAGAGAGAGAGAGAGAGAGAGAGAGAGAGAGAGAGAGAGAGAGAGAGAGAGAGAGAGAGAGAGAGATTTGGTAACCCAGAAGAGATCTATTCCTATTCTCTTAGGAATAGCTATCCATTTTAATGAAAAACCAACCATGGTCATAGAAATACTTCCTTTATGAAAGTGATGTCACAGGGAATACAAATTGAGTAAGAATTTCATGAAATGAAGATTCTATATGGAAAATTTCATTATGTACTGTTTTATTCCTTTAATAACTTGAGTCAAGAGGGGCTGTACCATATGCTCTGTCTTCCAGGAAGAATACAGCAAATGGCTATAAAATCACTTCAGGATTTAATGAGTTTTGACAGCTAGTCTTCAAATTCAAGCCAGAAACTCCTGCTCTTTCTTCCACAGCATGTTTTGAAACTGAAATATATGACTAATTACATAAATACACTACTAGCCTCACATGTTGTATACATAATAGTAACTTTTCCTCTCTCTACCAACATTATTTCATAACTTCTATATCAGAAAGTATTATCAAAATAATAAAGAATGAAAATAATGAATTTGATTTGAAGTATTCTGGATTGTTGTTTCCTAAAGCCATCCTAGAATGCCATCTTTAATCAATTCCTGTCACCTGGCCTCATCATGTAGCATGTTTAGTTAAAGAATCTTTGTATAGTTTACAACTCAAAACTAAAAATAAATCAAACTCTCTCGTATGTTTCTTGAAACATGTCCATGAATCATGTAGGTTCTCTCAACAATTTCCCTACTGCCCCACCACATAAGAAGGTCACACTGACAATTTGGACTTTAAAGCAACAATATGTGGGGAAACTGAGTTGTAGACTATAAGCTTTCAAATTGTGTCTTCTCATATGATAATCAAACTGGAAGCACACTCTAGAGTCTACAAGAGACTTTGGGTAATTGTGAGGCTGAATGGTTCTTTCAAAGTTCTTAATGTGCAATGATGTTCTCTTTAACTTGCAACAAATAAACATAGGAAAGAGGTGGAATCCTATTTCTCAGATGAAAATAAGTTAACTTGGGGCAATTTATCTTTCATAGCAGATTATGGTGCATTGCCAGCAGGCCACAGATGCACACCCTATGAGAAACCTGAAGAGACATATGTGAGGAGGGCAAATGAATTGAACTGCAGTGCAGTAATGAGGTGTCAACCATCCTCCAGATGAACGCTTCAAATATTTATCTTAAAAACAAAAATATCTTCTTGCAATTTTTTTCTATTCCTGTTTAATAACAAGAGTTTTCATTTTATATATTCTCAGGAATAAATAAATTGGGAGAGGCATAAGAAAGAAATGAAGAGGGGACATGAAGTTATTGCATACTAGAGAATGAGACAGATAATATTTAATATTAGCTTTATGAATTATTCAAAATCCTTCTGATTTGAAGACAATTGAATTCACATATCCACATGAAAAGTTTCTCAGTAATTTTCAGCTTCCTTTCTAGCTTCTATTGTTTACTCACCCAATCCTCCAAAATTATGAATCATGTCAAGACCAACAATAGATTGTCTTGTGTATCCTTCTCTCAGGGATCAGGGATTGAACAGCCATATTTGAATCATTACTGTGATTCTTGTCTTATACTTCAAATAAAAATGAATCAATTGGCAAATTCTGACAAAATCCAGGGTCTTTCTTTTAAAAATTTCACATATACCTAGCCATTGTTTCCAGAGATTTCTGGAAATACTGTATAAAATAGGAATACCATATGAAAGAAAATCCCTGAGACACTAGCAATCATGTGATTTGTCAAATATTTGGAGAACACAAATGTATCTGCTTGAGAAAGGCTTGAAAAACTAAACATTCACAGTATAATTGATTCTCCATATTCTGTCACTTTAAATAAAGAACATTATTGTTTGTCCATGTGCATGTCACCTATTTAGAGAGATACCATGGGCTTATAGTCATTTTGGTTATCCCTTAGTACTCAATAAACAGTCATAGAATTAATAAATAAATTCTCTTAATAGAAATTGTCTGTTAAATGATAAAGATGGAAATATTGTTGCTTTACAAGCTAACATATTTCTGTGATTATAATATTGCTTTTAGCTGATATGGTAGTTTCACTAGTAATGACTCCATAGACTCATGTGTTTGAATGTTTCACCCATAGGGAGTGACACTATTAGGGTGTATGGCCTTGGTGAAGTACTTGTAGACTTTTGGAGGAATTTCGTCATTATGCATGCAGGGTCTGAGTTTCTTTTTTTTCCTTTTTTTTCTTTTTTCCTTTTTTTCCCTTTTTTCCTTTTTTTCCTTTTTTTTGGGGGGGGGGGGAGGGTTGAGACAGGATTTCTGTGTATAGTCCTGGCTATCCTGGAACTCACTCTGTAGTCCAGGCTGGCCTCAAACTCAGAAATCCACCTGCTTCTGCCTCCCAAGTGCTGGGATTAAAGGAGCGTGCAACCACTGCCTGACCTGAGTTTTCTTATGCCTAATCTATACTCAGTGTGGCACACAGTCTCCTTCTGCTGCCTGATGATCAAGATATATAACTCTCAGCTCCTTCCCCAGCACCATATCTACCTGGACACTTCCTTCCTTTCCACCATGATGATAATAAACTAAACCTCTGAAAGTGGAAGCCAGCCCCAATTAATTGTTTTCCTTTATAAGTGTTATCTTGGTCTCAGTGTCTTTTCAAAGCAATAAAAGCCTAAGGCCCTTACTTCCATGCCTGATAGTAGATGATGCTTTACAATGCAACATACGTTGTTGACAAGGTCTGTTTTATCACAGATATCCTGAGCACTATACTCATGAACTCTTGGTTCTCTTTTATTTTATTCAGGATAGCCTGTCAGCTGGAAGTGGAAATGTGGGGAGGTAGACTTATTAAATGCTTATCTTAAATGTCAAGGAAACCTATTTGTCATAATATTAAATGATAACTATACACTTTTTATAATTTTTCTTCCATTTTGAGATGCTTCAGAATTTGCATAAGGTTAGTATAATGGTAACAAAATATTTACTGAATGTAGAAAGCAAAGGGCACAGAAAGCAACTAGACAGTGGGTACCTCTGAAGTAAGAAGCCAGAAAGAAGTAAGACAAAAATTTAAAATAGCAGAGGTCATGTGATTTTGTCCTATTCTACTTGTGTATTCCAAATGTTACAAGCAATTAGTATGTGATTTAATAAATAACTATAAATACTTTAAACACATATCAAACTCTAGTGAGAATTCATAAATTAATACCCTTACTGACCCTCTTTTGTACAATTGATGTGTGTTTCATCACTGAAGTCTCCACAGTCATTGTCACCATCACAGGCCCAATGCCCTGGGATACACCGGCCACTTGAACATCTGAACTGGTCTTCAAGGCAAGAGTGGATACAGCCTACCTCATCACTTCTGTCTCCACAGTCATCATCTGGAAAGAAATACTGAAAGCTAGCAAAAACTATTGTGCAAAAACATTTCCTTTTATGCTTAATGAATTTTATGCATATTTACCCATAATTTTAGAAAATAAAAGGTAAATTCATAACCAAACTTTCCAAAGAACAGGCATTCTATTCAGATATTGCAAGGTGACATAGCTAAGAATATAAGGAAAATTCTGTAATGATTCATAAACTACCAATGTTACATAAATGCTTTGGGAGCTTGAATTGTCCAGGTCATTTCCTTAATCGTTCCCTATATTCATCTTTGGATATGGATATCTGAAAATGAAGCTCTGTCAGATCCCCATGGGACAAATGTCATGCTCCATTATCCTTAATGCTGATCTCCAGGGACATGCCAGCTTCCTGCTCACCACTTTGCTTGGAAGTGCAAGTTTGTTTGCAATTCCCTGGGCCCCAGCCTGTCCAACATTGTGCCAGGAGCACTTGTTACTTGCCAGTGTCGCAGTGCCATTTGTTGCTGATGCATCTCCCACTCTTGCATATGAACTGAGTTAGGGGATCACAGGTTGGAAATTCTGTGAAAGATGTAAAAGGGAATATAAGAAACATATCATGGATTATGCATGATTTGATTTCTATCCCATTTACTCATGTCGTCAGAGCTATAGTCCTCTAGAAAGGCACAGGAGACAGGCAATAAGCCAATACCATGTTATAACTTCTTACATATATTAAGAACTTCTTAATGTCAGAACATCACTTAAAGGTCTGAAATAAGGAATTTCTAGCTACCATAAACCCAGGAGAACCATTGGATGCCATATCATTAGAACTCTTCATATTTTCTGAAATGCACATGCAGGCCAACCTTGCCTTGGTGAATGATAGCAACCAGAGCACTGCTGTGCTGCTACAAAATATTGATTCTGTGCATTTGGACTGTAGCACTTTTCTAAATTCAGAGAGCCAAACAGGATCATCAAGGGTAAAACTGACCTCTGAGGGATGCCAACATTGTGAAGAGAAATAATAATCAACTATTGAAGTCAGTTTAGTTTTTACTGTGTATTTACAAAGACTTTGACACTGTGAATTCAAATCTAAAACAAGTAAACAAAAACTGAGAAAAACTGATTCAGATTTTAAAAATGAGACTAAATCAATTAATGTAATTAAACCAATTGTTTAAAAATACTGCTTTCCTATCCCTTACATAACAACAATGAATAATAATGATGATAAAAGACAATTGACATAGTAAATCCAATTAGCCATTTTAAGATTCTAATAAATCCATAAACTAGTACTCGTATAAGAACTGATAATAATGAAAATTAGTAAAAAACATAATAACAGAGAAAAATAATGTGCTGAACATTTCGGCAAAATTTTGAACTTAGAGTTTTGCAAGAAAAATAGTACTATCTTTATTTAATGATAGTGGAAATAATTTATCTAAAGATTTGTGGATTTCCCGGAATTAGGCTTCTTCTCTCAAGAAAACACAGAATCATAATCAACATTTTTTCTTCAGAACAGCTTGCTTAAAATCTTAAAATATTTTACAGAAGAAGAACAACCAATGTTATCAGATATGTCCCATGGACTTCTTAAGAAACATTTAAAATAAGTTCTTGTTGGGCATATCACAGTTAGGGGACAAAAATGTTGTTGTTTTTCAGTCTAACTAATAGTCATATATTTATTGGCTGCTTACCAACTTATTTGTAGTTTTGAATTTGGAAATGTTAGCACTAATTAATTTGAAGAAAAATATAAAAACAGACAAACAAAGCCTACCTTATTATCAACTTTAAAAACTGAGAAACACAGATAATGCCCAATCATTTTGGCCTTAAGGCTCAGAGAAGTCCCACAGAACCATGATCATCAATGTTTCCAACACTGGTATACTCTTTTTAAAGCCATACGGCTGTTCCTGTTTCTAACATATTTTATTAGTAATTTTCTACGTCATATTTACTTTTCATCCATAATCTCCCCAAATTGATATTTTCATTATATTATAAATTGCCTCATTATACAAATGTTTTTATAGATTTTTGACCAGACATGAATTTTTAAATATTTAGATTATATAATATTTGGTTTCTATATTTTTGTTCAGATTTACAATTGTAGCATTGCTAGGGAAGAGACAAGATGCTCTTTGGAGTTCACAGGTAGAAAGTCTAGAATGGAGGAATGTTTGTCATCCTAGCACTGAATAAGACTAGGGTAAGGGGCTTCCTGGGCCTCACTGAAGGGTCTCATTGGACAGATGGCCTAATCAAGACTGTGAGTAATCTCTCTCTCCCTCCCCACTTCCTCTCAATGTATATATATACATATATATTCATTGCATAAATATATTTTATTTATAAATATCGTGATACATTTATTCAATATATATACACTGCATATTTAAATCACAAAAGTACCACATGTCTACCTGTGCATGCACATGAGGCCAGTGGAAGGGAAGGGAGGGAGAGGTGGAGAGAGAGAGACAGAGATAGAGAGACAAAGAGACAGAGAGAAAGACAGAGACACAGAGACACAGAGACACAGAGACACAGAGAGAGAGACAGAGACTCAGAGAGACACAGAGAGAGAAAGAGGAAGGGTAAGGGAGGAAGAGAGAAAAGAGTGAGGGGGCAAAGAAAGATAGATATGCTTGTCCTAAAACTGGAGAGACATTGGGACATAAATATAATTAAAAAATATAATGAAAAGGTGACAGATTTCAACAATTCAATAAAAGGAGGGAAATGTGAATCTGTGCTAATTGTGGGAGCCAGACCTGCTGACATAGGCCAGCAGCCCCTATCTGTACTTTGAGTGTTATGCTGGGATAAACATGAATTCAAGGCCAGACAAGAATAGGCAGAAAGACTCTGCCACAAAAACTGAGCAACAAAAGAAAAATTTAAGTCTTCAGTGTCTTAAAAAATCCTACCTTCTGCTCACATAGAGTTCAACACTTTTGTTTCATGGTCGTCTCACACCCTGGATTCTTCTGTCTAACCTCCTGAATGTGGAGACTGCACTCTTTTCTTTTCACTCTCTTATTAATACGAATTTAACATTTGAAATAAGTATGTAATTATCCCAGTTCATTTTTGTTTGTGTTCTGTTAAGATACTGCCATGTATTTTTAAGTTTGCCAAATAATTAAGTATAAAAATGTGCCTTTCCTGACTTAATATAGCATTCTGAAGACCATTAAATATTAAAATGTAATTCTGACACCTAAGGAAATCCTGAGATCATTTCTTCCTTGCAGAAAGTAATGGCCATCAGATAAGTGGAATAACTACCAGATTAAATGTCAAATTTTATTTTAACTTATGTTCTTTAATCATGTCAAATTGACAGTGCATTTTAGGAGGAATACATGAAATATAGGGCTTTCACTTGCCCATGAGTAAAAATATACACAGCACTAATTTCTTACTGTCCTACTACTAGTGCCCAATGTAGGCAGGAGTGGTGTCTATTTACAGTACACACCTCACGCTAAAACATAAATAACAGCTATAGCCTCTTGAAGTTAATATTTTCCCTCTTTCATATTAGTGCTAGTTTAACATTAAAAATAAGTATCTACTGAAGTTGAGCATTTTTTAAGATGCTTCTCCACCATCCAAAGTTCTTCAGGTGAGAATTCTTTGTTTAACTCTGTACCCCATTTTTTAATAGGGTTGTTCGGTTTTCTGGAGTCTAACTTCTTGAGTTCTTTATATATATTGGATATTAGCCCTCTATCTGATGTAGGATTGGTGAAGATCTTTTCCCAATTTGTTGGTTGCCGATTTGTCCTCTTGATGGTGTCCTTTGCTTTACAGAAACTTTGTAATTTTATGAGGTCCCATTTGTCAATTCTTGCTCTTAGAGCATACGCTATTGGTGTTCTGTTCAGAAACTTTCTCCCTGTACTGATGTCCTCAAGGGTCTTCCCCAGTTTCTTTTCTATTGCTTCAGAGTGTCTGGCTTTATGTGGAGGTCCTTGATCCATTTGGATTTGAGCTTAGTACAAGGAGACAAGGATGGATCAATTCGCATTCTTCTGCATGCTGACCTCCAGTTGAACCAGCACCATTTGTGAAAAGGCTATCTTTTTTCCATCGGATGTTTTCAGCTTCTTGTCGAGGATCAAGTGGCCATAGGTGTGTGGGTTCAAAATGCAAATCAAAACAACCCTGAGATTTCATCTTACACCAGTCAGAATGGCTAAGATTAAAAATTCAGGAGACAGCAGGTGTTGGAGAGGGTGTGGAGAAAGAGGAACACTCCTCCACTGCTGGTGGGGTTGCAAATTGGTACAACCACTCTGGAAATCAGTCTAGCGGTTCCTCAGAAAACTGGGCACCTCACTTCCAGAAGATCCTGCTATACCACTCCTGGGCATATACCCAGAGGATTCCCCACCATGTAATAAGGATACATGCTCTACTATGTTCATAGCAGCCCTATTTATAATTGCCAGATGCTGGAAAGAACCCAGGTATCCCTCAACAGAAGAGTGGATGCAAAAAATGAGGTATATCTACACAATGGAGTACTATTCAGCCATTAGAAACAATGAATTCATGAAATTCTTAAGCAAATGGATGGAGCTAGAGAACATCATACTAAGTGAGGTAACCCAGACTCAAAAGGTGAATCATGGTATGCACTCACTGATAAGTGGATATTAACCTAGAAAACTGGAATACCCAAAACATAATCCACACATCAAATGAGGTACAAGAAGAAAGGAGGAGTGGCCCCTTGTTCTGGAAAGACTCAGTGAAGCAGTATTCGGCAAAACCAGAACGGGGAAGTAGGAAGGAGTGGGTGGGAGGACAGGGGAAGAGAAGGGGGCTTACGAGACTTTGGGGGAGTGGGGGGCTAGAAAAGGGGAAATCATTTGAAATGTAAATAAATTATAACGAATAAAAAAATTTAAAAAAAAGAATGTCAAAACAATAAAATAAAGACATGTCCAGAATAAAAAAAAATAAGTATCTAAATATTCTAGTCCATTTTTATATTGTGTTCTAGTAAAATACTGTCATGAATTTTTATTTTTGACAAATAACTAAGTAATCATAGCTTTCTTAACTTCATATAAGTAAACATTGACTTTAATCTTTCAAAACAGAGTATAGAACATTTAGAAATATTTACAGATTAATTCTACAAAGGACAAAAGTGACAAACCAAAGCAAATCCCTTTTTATCCTGTTAGAATTACAATGGGGAAAGGAAAACTTTATTTTACCTTGGTGATTACTTCAACCACATAAAAGATTGAAGATTTATCAATGGACTGTTACTTTTTTATTGTTACTGGTCGTTTGTTCAGTTTTTCTATTCTATCAGTTACTAAAAGTTTATTATAATGTTATATGAATGCCATTATGTAAATGGCCATAATTTTCTCTTTCTTGCTGTCTCCATCTGCCTGGCATGTACCACTTAAAAATGGTTCCCAAGTATACTGCCTTCAGGTACATTTTTTTTCCTGCCTCTTACCTAAATATTACCTTCCTTCCTTCCAATTCTAAGACTCTAGCTAAATAATTTTCATTCAAGTACCAAAGTCATGTAGCCAATAGCCTATATAATGGAGCTGACATTTCTGTCAAATGTGTGGGAGTATACAGATATTCATATGAAATTAGATGATAAGGTAATAATATCATAGGAATCCTGGCTTAGAAAGGATGCCTTAAGGAGACTGCAATCATTCTGCCTTTATTGCTACCTTAATACATGGCAACTGCAGGCCTGAAATTGTCATTTTTAAACCCTAATGAGAAATAAATTATACTACTCAACTAAGGATACTTTACAAGTGCAGCAAGAGGCAGAAAAAATTCAGAATTACTATGACTGACATCAGAACACTTTAGTTTTCATATACTGCTATGATCATTACCAGGAACATTTAATGATGCTACAGCAGAGGAAGATTTGGGAAAGATCAAAGGTTGCATTCTTCATTCTGTTTTTCATTTGAAATCTGATTTGACCCTGCTGAAAAGTATAAAATTCACTGTTGATACACGAAATGAAATGATGCTTTTAAAAGTTGCTTGTGTTAGAATGCATCTACTGAGAGAGACTATTCAGATTTTGCTACTAGATGTGTCTGCCAAGCATTTGGACTCTTATAGAACAGATTTCTTATATTTGCGATTTTTATTTCACTTTGACATTATTTTTGGTATCTCAGTCGTCTTTCTCATTAGACTTCTATGGTTAATTGTTTATTGTGTCTAAAAATTGGTCTAGTGATGTAGAGGAATTCTGTTACATGGGTGAATTTTTACTTCATAGACATAGACTGTCTTTTATTTATACAAATTTTGCTACTCGGTACTGTTTAATGTGCATTGAACAAATGATATAAGTGAAATCAGAATAGTTAATATGTATGAAGATGTCTGCTTTGAAATAAACATATAATAGTAGATACACTTTAAAGTTGTATACTTGTAAACATATTCCAATAAGTGCAGTATACCGTTTTTAATTTGGTATATTCCATAGGTCAAACTTTAAAAGATCCAAAGATATAAAGACATTATATGTCTAAGTATAGTACAGATTTTATGCTTCTTACTATTTTTCTAAATTTTTCTTTTTTTAATTTTCTTTCTTTGTTTCTTTGTTTCTTTCTTTCTTTCTTTCTTTTTGGTAGAGGGTCATTAGGTAGGTCATAGATGTAATCCTTTGTATAAAGACTATTTTGTGGAGATACTACCCTCACAGAGAACTTGGATTTATGAGTAATTAATGCAATAATTAATTTAAATAGATTTAAGTAAATATTTAAATCTTGGACCCTAGATTATTAGTGTTTGGAGTAAAATATAAATCCTGCAAAAGGCTACTTATTTCAGATCTTTAGTTAGAATTTTATTACACTTAGATTTTTAGGATATGGAAATACATTATAGAGAATGAATGAATGAATGAAAGTATGAATAAGCTAGGCAAAGCAAATAAAAAGCTCATACTCTTATCTCAGCTGTACAAAATATAGTTGGAAAATATTTAGAAAGTTATTAAACACATGACTTCAAAAATATCAAACAAATACCAGCACATAGGTCATGCCAATGATAGCCGTAACTTAGATTTTTCAGTGTTAACATAGAGTTCAGAAGCATCCACGTTCAGTCCAACTGTTGCTGGGCAGTGACAGTCAGGAGGGGAAGCAGCAGCAGACACTGCCCTGAGGGTGCCAGAAGGCTTTTTAGATACAAGTATTTAAGAAGTCATATGAAATATCCAGCAGTTCATTAGAAAGTTAGCTTTAGATGATTTTGTTCAGCTGTAGGCTAACAAAAGCCCTGAGTGCATTTCAGGCATTCTACTCTACACTGTGATGGATCTGTAAGCCAAGGATATTATATGTGCTTCTGTGTTACAGTATTTTTAAGTCATAGTACATTTGTCAGAATGTGCCTATCAAAAGGCAAGGGAAATCTGTGTTCTTGCAAAACACAGAAACATCAAAAATCAGTTTAGGTGGTTTTAACTTTCTTCTAGAAAGAAGTGATATAAGGGCATATGATTCAAATGTTCATGTTAGAGCAGATAAATGGGAGAAGGGAGGCAATAGAATGTTCTAGATCATATGAGACTCAGATCTTTAAAAGCCCTTAATTGATAGTACACAAATGCCTGGAGAAGCAGAAAGAATTTCAAAAGGGCATTTTCCACAGATGTCCCAAAACAGGTTTGGGAAAGGTTTTGGAAATTCTGTGTTTAGGTGGCAGAGCCCTAGAAGAAAGAGAAAATATGTGGGAGTGTGTAAAGAACAACACTAAAAAAAGTTCATGAAAAACAGTAGCTGTTCTCGCAATAGTACAGCCACACACACACACACACAAAAAACCAAAAACCAAAAACCAAAAACAAAAAAAAACAAACAAGAAAAACAAATAGTAAATACTTCAATGTGTTGCTAAAAGTGTAAAAAATTAAGATTAATGGAAACGGTGTTCAAAATGTGACTGAACTATATATTTGCTTGGTACCTGCATATATAATATATAATGTATATTTTGCCTATAAATTAAGATGGAATATTATTGTCAATATAGAGAAGGATACAGTACTGTAGTTCCACTTAACATGCAGGTCACAGCATTATCCTAGCATGTTAAAGGTCTAAACCTTCATGGTCAACTTCAATCTACTTGGAGCTGAAAGATGCTCTCAGAAATTGAGACTGTGAGTAAAACACTTTTGGTCTCTTTTAAAAACCAATAATATCTCATTTATTTCACAAACTGTACTTTATAACTTGGGAAAGTGCCCATGAAAAAACTAGGGTAAGAGTTAGCAAAGGGCTTTTAATGAAATGTATAAAAGTTCCCATGGTACACATTCTTAGATACATCCACATAGGAATACCACAGAGGCACAAAAATAATATCTGAACATTGCATGTTCTCAAAATTCAAGATTACAAAAGTAACTTTTATAAAAGTATAGAAAAGGTAATAAAAATCTTGGTAATTAAAGTTCAGCAGATTTAACCAAAATAGGATCAGCCTGGCATAATCTTCAGATATTTAAAACATTAACTATATCTGTAAAGATTAAGGATAGAAACCAAAATACAGTTTTTGTCTTAATCACTGAAATATATTAAATTTATTAGCTATAATTAGAAAATCTGAAGATAAACATAATTTTTGGAAATACAAGTTGAAAGAATGAGATAAATTACAAACCAGTACATTAAAGTATTGGACTATATTTTAAAATTAGCTTTTTGTTGAGTTTCTATAGGCGTTTTTATATATCCTTAGTTTAGTTAATTCACATCTTGCCTGCATTCATGAATAAACCATTAATCCTCAGTATTCATGACCTCTTCCTTCATATTGAAAAGTAATATTTCAAGTAGATGTACCCCAAGTGGGAGGAAGTCATGCATAGGGATACATGGAGAATTGGAAATAGAAAAATAGAGGGTTGGCTAGGATAATATTTCACTGTATACATGAAATGAATTCATGAAGAACAAACTTGAAAAAATGTTAAAAAAAAAAAAACTAATGTTGGTTAAACTAAAAATCTAAAGAGAATACCATATCTACATACTAACAGGTGAGAAGAAACATAAATGATAATCATGGAGATAGAACTAAACATTATAAAGACACAGTACCAGAAAACATGGAAAAGTCATATTGAAATAATTTCTAAGTATATGAGAGTCATAAGATTCAGGGAGAATAACCAGCTCACAGACAATATAGAGCAGAAGGGCAGGAATAACAAGAATCAATTCTTAAACTAGATTTGACTTGCAAAGAATTCACACTATTAAATCAAATGAAATAAATCTACTCCCCTCAGTAGAGGGATGTGAGCTTTTAGAAAGTAGTATGTTCCTTTCTCAAAGAAAATGGAGAGTTGGAGAGAGGTAAAGGGGTCTGTAATATGTAACAGCTGTATGCAAGAAGGAAGAAGCATCAGGAAGTCAGAAGCATGGGAGTTGCTTAGATGCATTAATAACAGGGTTTGCCCACATCTAGGGAAAACAAAATCCCTGAGAATCTTGGACAACAATTGTGTAGGAGGGGTTTTGAGGGAAGTAAATTTATGAATTTCTAGTCCTCAGTAGGTGGATGGACTAGAAGAACAATGAATAAAACTGTACACATTTTCTGACAATTGTGAAGACTCCAAATATCAGTCTGATGATTGTAAGCAGAGCTTAGCTCTGTTGATGGCGATCTGCACATGCATGAGTACTGATAGAATAAAACCTTTGATGTGGAAGCTGAAATCACAGGGCCTCTTTTCTGCTGGTCTTACAGCTGCTTTTAATACTATCAATATAATACTATATATTATTGCTATTCTTCTTATTATTTTTATTTGCATTTTAGTGAAGTAAAAAATTTCAGACCTAATGAATGAGATCATGTCTAAAAGTGATAGCTCCTCCTGGCAGCAACTGTTATTGATATTAAAACAAGTCCATGTCCAATTCAATTTCGGTTCCTCCGAAAACTGGGCACCTTACTTCCAGAAGATCCTGCTATACCACTCCTGGGCATATACCCAGAAGACTCCCCACCATGTAATAAGGATACATGTTCTACTATGTTCATAGCAGCCCTATTTGTAATTGCCAGATGCTGGAAAGAACCCAGGTATCCCTCAACAGAAGAGTGGATGCAAAAAATGTGGTATATCTACACAATGGAGTACTATTCAGCCATTAGAAACAATGAATTCATGAAATTCTTAGGCAAATGGATGGAGCTAGAGAATATCATACTAAGTGAGGTAACCCAGACTCAAAAGGTGAATCATGGTATGCACTCACTAATAAGTGGATATTAACCTAGAAAACTGGAATACCCAAAACATAATCCACACATCAAATGAGGTACAAGAAGAAAGGAGGAGTGGCCCCTGGTTCTGGAAAGACTCAGTGAAACAGTATTCAGCAAAACCAGAACGGGGAAGTGGGAAGGGGTGGGTGGGAGGACAGGGGAAGAGAAGGGGGCTTGCGGGACTTTCGGGGAGTGGGGGGGCTAGAAAAGGGGAAATCATTTGAAATGTAAATAAATTATATCGAATAATAATAAAAAAAAAAAAAAAAAAAAAAAAAAAAAACAAGTCCATGTCCAATTCAACCCTAAAGCTAGTAAACAATATAGTCATATTAGTCTGCCCAAGCAATAATTAAAGGAAATAGCTTTAGTAAAGACTAAAAATTCAATAAAATGTAGTAGATAAATGTTTATTAGCTTATACAAATTCATATTAAAGTAAAAAATACACATGGATGAATAATCTCATGCAAATTAAACTTGTCATGTCCTATAAGGCTACATTTCTGAAAATTTTCTTCTATGTTGAGTGCGCG
The DNA here is from genome assembly GCF_947179515.1 of Apodemus sylvaticus. NCBI lineage: Eukaryota > Metazoa > Chordata > Mammalia > Rodentia > Muridae > Apodemus > Apodemus sylvaticus. The sequence goes on from NC_067476.1 coordinate 20,975,797, forward strand.
CACGCGCGCGCACACACACACACACACACACTCACATGAACACACCTAAAATCACATACGTCAAGGGAACATGAGTGAAAATATTTTATTATGAGACAATATCCTTTTTAAATTAAAAAAATTAAAAATTAAAAATTAAATTTAATTTTAAATTTAAAAATTTAATCAAAAATATTTGAATATGTTGTATAAAATTACATTATAGTTTATGATACTAACCCTAACAGCAATAATTCAGTGAAACTGTGTTTAGGCAAAAGAACTCTATTACCCAGTATACTTTGTTATCAGTTTCATTGTTGCTACGATGAAAGTTAAGACCTTTTAGAGCAAAGGGACTGTAGAGCACATAGAGACTTTTAGCCCAAAGAGTATGGGAAAATATCCCAGGTCCATGTTCTGTAATTTATTGGAGAGATCAGACCTTAATTCTGATCTTATAATATTCAGGCATTTCCCTTTCTTTTTGTACACAGAGAAAGCAAACACACAAGGCATTGTTGCACATACTTGAAATAGCATGTTCTTGGGAGACTAAAATAGGAATGTTTTAAGTTCAAGGCCAGACTAGGAGCAGACTCCTACATCTGGAGGAAATGGTGACACAGTTAAAATAAAGAACTTAGAAGTCAAAGTGAATGCCATATACAAGAGATTACTCTTAGCTGTACCAAAATAATTTGCTTTCTGTGCAGTACCCTTACTGGAGACAGACACAGTTATGTTTATAAAGTATATTCTGTTTCTGTGTGATACGATTTGTGTTGAGGATTAAATTCTGAACACCACAGATGTCAGATAAATAATCTTGCTACTGAGCCTTCACCTTCAGTCTTGCACATGGCTTTATAGGATTCACTCTTGTTATTTTAGCTAAAGATCTCCTCATATACAAAAATAATATGAAAATTCCCACCAAATAACCCATTATGGATCATTATACTGTTGAAATATGGTTACATATTTGTAGTCAAGAGTACACATTGGAATGACATAGGCTGACCCACTTTAAAAAATGTTTCTATGGGAGCTAGAGAGATGTCACAGTGGTTTGAGGGCACAGGCTACTCTCACGAGGGCCCTGAGTTTGGGTCCCAGAGTCATGTCAGGTGGATCACATATGCATGCAACCCCAGCTGCTTGGTGATCCAATACCTCTGGGGTTCTGGAGCCTGCATCCACACCTACTCACATGCAGATACATCTACACACATACAATTTAAAATGGTAAAATTTTATAAAGAGATAGTGAACTTAAAATATTTTCAGGTGTCCATCTCCAAGAGGGCAGTTATTGTGAACCTCATTCAGGCATGATAGCTTGCTCATGACAATTAGTGTACATTTACAGAACACAATACTTGTCCTTGTTTGTGAGGTTTCATTACTATAGGAAGGCAACAGCAGTGAGAGCTTCAAACCTACACTGTATCCATTCTATGACAATTGACATATAAAATAATAGGCACATGTTGCCACTGCAGCATCCATAGACACCACCAACTGAATCACTCTGAAGGTTTTGTTATGTAAATATATTTTGAAGGATTGATGAAAAAGAGGATTGAAATTAGGGCATTGATCATTACTGGGCAGACTTAGGCACACAACATATTCATTCATTCGTTTGTTTGTTGTATTTCTTGATATAGGGCATCTCTTGAGTCCATTGTGGTTTAGAAGTTACTATATAGACCATGCTGACTTTGAATTTACAGCTATCCAGATATTCCTCTCAAGCATAGGGATAAAGAATATTCCATTTCTCTAAGCATAAGCACTGGATCCTAGCAAGGACTCAAGAGATCATTTTAAAGTAACTTAGAGGATAAGATGAGCATTAATATTAACATACTAATAGAATCAGAGATCAAACGAATGAATAGTGCAGTTAACTTACTAGAAAGACAATTTCCCTAAACACTGAATTGGCTATTGGAAATACATGTATTTCCTGTTCAGTCATAATGAGAGTAATGAGTTGTTATGTGTGTGGGGGCAGGGATTGCATGCACATTGTATATGTGATCCTGTGTTTGCATGTCCTAAGACCATAGAATATTTGCAAATATATTTATTTTGCTTAAGATAGCAAAAATAATAAGAATATATAAAAATACTTAATGAAATTAATAAACTAGATCAATACTCATCTACTGATGTATTTATTCATCTATATACCTATCCATCTGGAGAAATGTATAATGTAACAAATAAAGATACATATATTTCTTATATCCATGAAGGTATTTCATAAAACTTATTTTCCTGTATATGAGAAAAAGCAAATAGATAACCCCCCAAATAATTACAGACTTATCATCACAATTAAATAATATAAATAACATTTTATGTGAACAGAAAAAGAAAGTCATAAGTGATTGATTTGCATTCTTACATGTACAAATGTTTTGAAAACTGATCATTAACTAATACTGTAGTAAATACCTTTTGTAATTGCATGACACTTGAAATGTCTGTGTTAGAAATGTTCAATGTTCTATACACTCTCTTTCTTATTTTACTAATAAAGTTTTTTCACTACTTTTTGGAGTACCCAGACATAACCAGTTCTTGCATTAGCATGTGTATATAATGTTATTTTCTATGAATGTATATAGTATCCTGGTAGTTTATTTCAAAATTTTATAAGTTTTTTGGATTATGTTTTTCTTCTAGTGAGGGAAACATGAAGAGGAATGCATAACATCAGAAACTTAAATAACAATAGTTAAAAATTTTATAAATTATTTTATATTTTTGTAATTTATTTCAAAAATTATAAGTAGTAACATGAAAACATACCTGCAAACTAAGGATGGCTGCCATTTTAATGATGAAATAGGTAAGGCAGAATGACTACTCTCTTTCTGTTCACACCAAGTGACATACCAAGGGTCCTCTTAGGTTCTTTACTCAAACCTCTTAGGGCAGAAAATATGTCTTTTTAACTTCAAATCTGCCCTTGAAGTTTTGCCACACAATTAAGAGAAGTCATATCTTGACCACACTTGTGGCCCCATGCCTTAATTTCAGTGCTCTTAGATACACTCAAATTCTGAATAATTTTCGTGCACAAAATGAGCATGACCCAGTAAGTCAAATACGTAACACTTTTCTGATACACACAATGCTAAAATTTGGAGGCCATGCTCTGAGAGTGTGAAAATGTGTGGTGGAAAGAACACTTTTTTTCTATAGTTAAGTGTGGTAGTATCTCTCATGACCCTATTGGAAGTAAGGAGCCACTGCTGCTCAGTTTCTACAAAGAGGATAAAGGCACCATACTTGTGAACCCTTTAAAGACAAAGTGTCCTCTGAAAATATTGGTTTTTCAAAGCAGGCATGGCAGCACATACCCTTAATCTCAGCACTTCAGACACAAAAGTAGGGGAATCTCTTTGAGTTTGAATCCATCCCACTCTAGACAGTGAGTATAGCCCAGGCAGAGCTATAGCCATGGGGACTACATAGTTGGGGGCTCCACAGAGCAACTTATCTAAAACAATGAAAAGGAATGAAGGCAAGCAGGCAAGCATCATGACCATCTGATGTCATGAGAAAACAGAGTCCTGGAAGTCATTCTTTGACCTCCACATACATATATACATACATGCACACATGCATACATAGCTACACAGGCACAAAACTAATAAATCTATGTAAAAATACTGTTAACAAGAAAAGCAGTCTATTAAGCCCCGCTCAAAAGAAAAACTTTGAAATCAATGACAAACTACATTGACAGGAATTACTGACACAACTGGTACATCTGAACCAAATATGAAAAGAGCTTCTTTTCAAGATGTTTTCTCACAAGAAAAACTGCTATTGCCTGGATAAATACAACATGTTAATGTGGCAGCTTTTAAAATAGTAAGAAACTGAACGTTGAGAAAATGTTGAAAAATATTCTAGATATGCACGTCCTATTATGTTTGTTGGTGGTGGTCATTTAGTTGTTGTTGTTGTAAATTTGACACAATATAAAATGTAGGAAAAGGAAATTTAATTAAGATAATGCTTCCATCAGGCTTTCTATGGTAAATGGTTAATGTGGGAAGGACACTCCACTATGTGAAGTGCCTCCTGGTCAGGTGGTCCTGGGTTGTTTAAGAAAGCAGACTTGAGTAAGCCAGAAGAAGCCAATAAACAGCACGTCTCCAAGATTTCTTTCTGCCTCAGCTCATGCATCTAGGTGCTGCTGTAGCTCTTGCCAGACTTCCTTTCATGATGGACTGAGAGTTGACAGGAGTAATAAACCCCGTCTTTCACAGACACGTGCCTTTAACCTCTGTGCCATTCTCTAGCCACCGATATTTCACTCTTACAGGAATTTCAAGGACATCTGTGGCTAGGTCATTTTTGAAGTGCACTTTTTGTTTGTATAAGAAGAACCTGGAGGGAGGGGGTCAATAATAGCTCTAGGAAAAGTTTCCACAAACCTGACTACATATTAAAGTCATTGGGACATAAGATACACTGTTGACCCTGTAGCCCCTGGAGATTGAAAGGCAATTTCAGTGTGAGAGTGCTGACAAAACCTGCTAGTTCACTACAATCATCCAACTATGAATGAGAATTAATCTCTGTAGAGATAAGCCATCATATTTGTGCTCTTTTTTTGTGTGTGTGTAGATACACAGGCTTTACTTTAACAAATTGAATTTGTAGTGCATACAGAAATCACAGACTTCAATCTATTTCTTCAGGGTAATCATCATTGCCTTACCCTCCAAACAGATATTTGGATTTCTCCCAAAACCTACTGGACAGGAATCTTTTGGGGAGGCTAAGTATGAAATAGTTGTGTGTGTGTGTGGGGGGGGGGCATGAGGCTCACTGTACCAAGCACTATGCATGGTTCTCAGTCTTATGCAGGACAATAGGAAAGACAGAATTAAACCAAAGTATCAATAGCTGCTTTTCAAACCTCTGTTGACTGTCTAGTCTCATAACTCACCTGCTGCAGAATGGACTTAGATAGTGAGTGAGGTAGTTATAAAAAAATTCAAATGATTTCATATTGCTATGAGGATACAAAAGTACATGTTAGCAAAAGACTGCCAACTATTTTTAATCAAAAATCATAATAATATTTAAATAGGAGCTAACAGAACAAAGACCACAAAAGAAAGGGGTAACCTATAGTATGGTTCAAAGCACTACTTCAAAATACCCAGCTAAAGTCACTCTTTTGATTTCTTTAAGTTCTATAATTGCAATAATATTATTTGATATATCATCATATTGAGGATCAGAAAGAAAATTAAAAACACAAAAGACAGAAAGAAAAATAAGACAGAAACAGACACAATCTTCTAATTGATACTAAGTGTCAAAAGAAACAAAGCATTTTTACAAACTTTACATATTAATAATTTACAGTGAATAGAAGGTAAGAAGATAAATTTTTAAAATGAAAAAAAATGCCAATATTTTTGTTACTATTTTAAAATTAGTGAAAATGTGAATCCATATGATGAGAACAGGAGCTAGAAACAGAAAGTTTAGGGCAGCAATGGATTCTACTCATCTCCATTGATTCCTTGGGCAGAAGCTGGAATCCATGCTTGGTTCTGTTCTGACGACCAACGAGGAATTCCGAAAAGACCTCTGCTCTCTGCTTTATCTTTCTCTTCATTTGTTATTTGTTTCTGTTTATTTCATCCCCTACCTGCACACTATATCTGAGACTGGTACTCAAACTAGCCAAGTGAACTAACAAACATGCTCTTCTATGTGTCCTATCAGCTGTGGCTATAGTAAGAGTTGACCAGTACCACCCTGTCTTCCAGTTGGTTACATCTATCTGTGCTACACAGGAGCTCTCTTTTCAGTGGCTTAATCTCTCACCCAAAACTTGTCTTCTGGGGTCAAAAAATTTCGTTCTTGAAATTGTGATACAAAAATCCAGAAAATGTTGGCTTTGGCAGCATTTGTGTTTTCCAACACCTTAGTTCTCCAAGTTGTGCATATAAGAGAGGGGCATTCTCCACTGCTCTCAAGGTCTCTCCACTTGAGAATCACATGGATTAGTGAAGTTATATGAGAATCACATGAAGGAAGTTTATACAAGTCTCTGACAATCACATTAGGTAAAAAATAATGTTTTCTCCAGTATTTAAAGAGACCATCGTTAATAATAATATTTTTCATTCTTAATGAACTTAGTCTTTTATAAATATAATATTTGAATGAGGATATATCATGAAAATACCATGAAAAGAATGTTCTCATATCTCATAATATTTTGGGAAATATCTCCATGACTTTTTTTTGTTATACATGCAAGATAATAACAAAGTCAAAGGTATGAGAAGCGAGTTGAATCAACACTCTAGTTATATAGTTTCAGTTATTATGCTTGTTTTCCACAGAGGAATTCAGTTGATGGTTTATAAAAATAATTCACAAATAGTTTACTATTACTTGGTTAAAACCTTAAAATTATGCTTATTTTTTTAATAACCACCTGTCACCAATCTTTGTACATTGTGATATCATATTGTCATATATTAACTTCACATTTGAACTCCTAAGTAAAATAAAAAAATTCACAGAAACATTTTATGATGTTTTAAGTAAGTTTATGATTTTGAATTGAGCTGCAGAGACAGAGTGCATTCAGGTAGCTGGGTGGACACTTGGTTGAATGAGTGTTCAAACATGTCAAAGAACATTTGGTATTTTGTTTTTCTACCTATATTGAGAACAAAGATTTACTGAATTATGTCTGTACACTTGTGTTTTTACTTCATCTTCACATTAAATACTCAAAACTTTCAAGTTGCGTAGCTATTCTAGCTTCCCCAGGTTTCTAAGACCTTATTTGCCTGTTTGTTTCTTATATCTTATATCACTCTTTGATCAGCCTAAAATAGCTTAATAATAACATTTCATATGTGCATTATTGTAACTTCTTAGTGATTCTCCTTGCTTTCCCTCCATCCTTGTTCCTAACTCCTTTCTCCTTCACCCTGTCCTCTTGCGTTTTTCACCCTTACTTGCACCTCTGCTTCTGTTCTCCAATTTCCACTGAGAAGGAATGTTACTCGCAGTTGTCAGTAGCTCCTAATTTCTATTAGATCTTGTTTCATGACTTTGCATATTTTAAAACTAAATTTAATATTACTTTCCATGCAAAACACTTGTTTAACTATATCATGGATATATCATGGAGCTGTAAGACTGTAAGACTGTAAGACACCTGCACATGGAGTCCTGTAAAAGGTAACACCTTTGGGAATTTGCTCTATTCAAAGTCTAAATGTGAAGAAGTCTAGTTATGGTGACACATGAAATCACAAGCCACATAGTCTACATTGGTGGGTAAAGTAGCATCAGTGGGATTTCCCTATGTTTTCTGGTTAAGAATCAGTCTTTGTCACTTCAGCTTCAGTGAAGGGATATTATATGTCACAGAAATATATTTTCTCCTATAAAGTGAGATTATTCTTCCCAGAGTTTCTTGCTCAGCCTCTTATATAGAGATCTTGTTCAGGAAATAAAGTAAATTCAGGAATAGTCACTATTTTTAGGGACACAGCTTGAGTGGCTCCACAAACTCTAATAGATGAGTTTGCATTCATGCACATTTTGAGGCATTAAGTGATTTCAAAGTATTTTTTAAAATAGCACACAGACATGGGAGAAAAAAGTGGATAGAGAAAAGATATACAGAAGGATTGGAGGAGAAGGGCTAAGTGGTAGATTTGATCAAAGCACATGACAAGAATATATGAAAATTTCAAACAATAACAAGAAAAAATCAAACATATTTCTTGCTTTATGTATTTACATTTTCTTTTGGGGAAAGGGTGTAGAGAATCACCAAGGCATGGAAGGTCAATACAAGAGGAGAAAAGAGGATGTACAAATAATACCAAGACTGTGTAATAAAACCACAAGATAACTTGTTATTCACCTAAAATCATGCAAAATGTATAATGTATAAATGCATATACATACATACATATACATGCATACATACATATACATGCATACATATATACACACATATATGCATAAATATATATACACATATGTATATATAGAAATATATTCATATATGAATTTAGCTGCTTGTCATTGCCGAACACAAAGTCTTTATTCCTGAAACACACACACACATACACACAAACACACACACACACACACACACACACACACACACACACACACACACTTAGGACACAGGACTCAGATCATTTGAGACAGATATAGATTGAAAGCCTTGTTACTGGAGTCTAGTTTTTATGGTACCAGAAATTGTTATACAAGCTGCCAAGAGAGAGAATCAACTTAAAGTCCTACCCAGCTGTAACACCTTTGAAACACAACAGTGAGTTGCACATGAAGATATTTATAGAAGTGGCACTCACATGTTGATGGTGACTAAATAATGTCTAATTGAACTTTAAGCCTAAAAGCTATGAGGAAAAAGAAGACTCATACTAGAACCCTAGCCAAATTGCTGTCTCTAATTTGACATTAGGGGAGAAACTACTATCACTTCTTTGTTAGACAAGCATAACTCCTAATTATATTCTAAACCTTGCGTTCATGCACACAGGTAAGTATAGTTACCAAACCCAGTGAAAGAAAGTTCCTTTTTATAGCAAATGGAGAGTATCACAGAAAACTACAACTGGATACATTGCAGATATCAATAGATCAATTGTTGAGAGCCCAACCAAAATTGATACATTTATATTGCAGCTCCTGTAAATATTGGTCAGAGAACATGATTGAAAGGAAGATATAATGATTATAACAGATAGAACTTTAGAAAACCTACAGTGAAACAATCTTAGATAAATAAACAAGAAACTGCATTAAAAAAGCAATGGAAACATCTATAGGCATGCTAATATGGAAGGGGAAAACCTTGTAGGTCAACATTCCCTATGCAAAGAATTACTTATAACTTATGACTGTGGAGAGATATAATTAGCTACTCCCCAGAATATACTCTTAACTGTTTGTCTAATGCAAAATAGCTAGCCCTGAAACCACATACATACAAATAACACAAACTGACTCAGCAGGTATATTTATATATTTGATCATACATATACATACATATATAAGTATAGTGATAATAATCAGGAAAGAAGATATTATTTTGAGATTAAGCTGGGATATAAAAGGATTGGCCTCGGGTGCTGGAGGGAAGAAAAGGAATCAATTATATTTTCATTAAAATAGTATAACAAAGAAACAACTGTAAGGATACATTTGGATGAGTATAAAATTTATACAATATAGATATTTCTAAAGGAATCATTGGATACACAATATCTTGTAAAGAAAAATATGAGACAGGACTAACATACAGGTATGTCACTGACAATATACATTGTTTTCCATATTGTCGAAGAAATTATTCACCATCTAAATTGCCACAGTGTCTTTTTATCCACTAGTGTGCTGGTAAGCCCTGTAAGAGCCTGTAAGAACTGATTTTTCTTAATGAATTAAAGGACTTTTTTTGGGCTAGCAGTTGTAAAACAGATACAGTCTGTCAAGTAAGTCACTTAAAGCATGGGTAATTCATAAAACAGGATGTAAAACATGACAGTAGAAAGAAGCTCCTGGGAGATTTTTTAAAAATATCAGAGCCAGATGTTAATTATACATAATTATTAAAGCAAAATTGCTATGAGTTTATTTATATTTTTGAAAATATATAAATGACAGCAATAACTTTGATATTGATGTTTGTGGCAAATTTACCTTCTTAACCATGAATTAACATTAGCCTGTTGCATAGGTATACTCTAAATCCTATTTACTACTGTAGTTCTGCATATCTTTCCCTGATTTTACCATTTGGAGAGTAATGTTGGCATGTTGACAGTCACTGTAATGGGGATATATATGTATATACATATATATCCTCAAAGAATCAAATACCAACTCAGAGCTTCTAGTAGCAAGAAATGTTAAACACTAATATATCATCGTTTAAACATATAATAAGTATGCATGCCCTTAATTGAGATATCCATGAGAGTGTGACATTACCTGCCCCTTCTTTGCACCTCATGTCTAGGAACCAAATCAATGCCAATCTGGAAAGACTGAGTTTTAATTTAAATTATACGCGGATTCAGAAGTATTGATTCACTTCTTGGTGTCAAGTATGTGGCTAAAGGTTCTATCTCAGTTCTTCTGTGTGAAGTATGGAAAGCATTGGGCTCTTACACATTGTCATAAAGATTCATTTAAAAATATGCATTCAATAGTCCTTCCAATCTCACTGCTACTTGCCTCTTTGGAGGAATACGAGGTTGCTGGTATAATTGTTTTTGAATATTATTGAACTGTTAGCTATTCCCCAAATTTAATTTGTAGACATTAAAGTCAATGTAAATAAAAAGGACCTGACTATACCTAGCAACAACGTATTCCCCAAACTAGAACAAAGATATGAAAGTCTGTTAAGATCTCAGATTTTATTATATATATATATATATATATATATATATATATATATATATATATATAATAACAATGGTATAATTATTATATATTAATATTATATATTAAATTATGTATAATTATATTCAATTATATATACATATGGATTTGAAGCCATTTCTTATCTGGTTTGTGACATGAGTTATATGACATCCCGATATTTAATGGTCCCATGTTGTTCATAACCCTTCTCGTATATTAGCATGAAAAAAATCTAAAGAGGAAAGCAAGCAGAATTCATTAGTGTCCTATCCACCTAGCAACTGACACACTCAACTTTTGGGTCACAGGGTTTTACTGTAGGATAAGGAAGATCTCACTGCTCTGCTTTACTGCCTAGGCTGCAGCCAGTCCACAGAGATCACATGTTTTCTCCATGTTTATGCAGATACTTCCATATAGCCACCTCCTGTGCCATTTTTCTTTCTTTCTCACATTGATGTGTGCTGTTCATTCTCCATATGCACAGGCCAAGAGCTCAAAATGTGCCCAGAAACATGGTGACTTCACTTAACTAAAATGTCTAGCAAAGACATTTTAAACAAACAGGAAATAAATCCTCTAAATCAGATGTTTAAATTGTGGAATTAAAATTTTCTTTTACTGCTTTCACTGATACTAAAACCTGGCATTACATTACAATACATAGTGTATTAAAGTTAAAACACATTTAACATATAGACACATGTATCCCCACATATATGTAGTGTTATTTTGTTGGACTATATGTAGTAGTGGGGATTATTGACAGTGACTTTTACATGGTGAACAAGCATTTCAGCTCTGTGCCACAGGGCTAATTATAACTGTTTAATTTCTAGTAAGTGTATTCTATATTCCTCTTTTGTGACTTTTTCTTCTTTCTCTCTTTACTCGTAAGGACAATATTTTCTAGTAGCAATTTTTAATATTGCTTTTCCTGAACTGAAACATTTTTCAGAAAATAGGTTTAATTTTATTATATTTTAATACACACTTGACAAATACAAATGTACAAAAGGAATGGAATTACATTTGCAACTTTGTCAACACATCCTTCCCCTTTTTGGAAAATGCAAAATCCAATGAAATATGCTTGAGAAGAATACCATCAACAAAAATTTTTGTCAGTCAGAATCCTATCATTCTACGGAAATTGACAATTGATACTTACTACTTCTTCTCAGTCCTGGTTATTTTTTGTTCCCAGAATGTGGCATATACACATTAACACAAAACATACCCTGTAGTTTGCTCCAAATGTCAATCAACACACAACTTTGTGTTGTAAGTTTGTGCCTCTATGATTAGGAGTGAACAAAGGAGTGTCTGTTTAGTCTAACTGCTACCTCCTAACATGGTCTGCTCTGCCTGGATCGACTTATTCCAGCTGAGGATACTGTAACTCTTTCATGAATGAGATCTGTTTTGAAGCAGTCATTGAAGGTCATGTTCAAAGAGCTGCAATGAAAGTGGAGTATGTGCTTTTTTGACTTCTATTCAAATAGAAATAGCTGATAAGGGAAATGCATTGCGAGTACACTATATCTTACACATATTTTCTAAAGCATAACCCGTTCACAACTCACCACAGGATGACATTTCATCTGTCTGGTCACCACAGTCATCCTCTCGGTCACATAGCCATGCTGTGGGAATGCAGCGTCCATTTCCACAAGAAAATTGATCAGCCTGGCAGGTCCTGGCTGCAATGATCAATTTATAAGTAAAGAATTAATTCACAGAATCCTTGAGTGATGTCACACGCAATATTGGTTTTATAATAAAGGTTATGTTTATGTTAGCTCATTTTTAAGTTTTGATATTTTAATGTAATTATATCTCTCCCTCCCCATTCCATCCTCCAAACTCTCATTTACTCCTTCCCACTATCCTTCAAAGTCATGGCATCTTTTTAAAATAATACAATATTTTAAAGTGAAATTTTAGGTAAGGCTTTCTAACTCTAGCTACTTCTCTGCTCTGAAATACAAAAAATTTTGCATTTCAGTGAAAATGACCACTAAAATAATTAATATTTCTGGAAAACTTCCACAAATGAAGATAACCTATTATTTTAAAAATTCACCAGACATATAATTATAAAATTTTATTGAATTAAATTTCACAACTTGGTATGTAAAAAAGAATGTCTATGATTTCCTGCTAAACTAAGAAACTGTTTCTTGTAATGCAAAGAGAAGCTTATGAGCACACCACAAGATACCTAGCTTCTAATCCTGGTTCAGAATTGTTCCTTTCATCTAACACTTCCTGTGTGTACTTAACTCTTCCTTGCTAGTGAACTCTCTATGTGAAGTGAGAATACAGAAATAAGACTCTTATTACACCTCTATAAATTGATGCATAACTTCTTTGACCACTATGCTCAAAACTTTGTATTGGGCTCTTCTAAGGGCTGCAAAGCACACAAATATGCAGAATCGCCTGTGCTAGGGAAAATCAGTAGGTTAAAGAAATGGGTTTCCACAGGCTGCACTTTGACCTTTCCTAACGGTCAGGTCAACATTGAAGTGCTTGAGTGATTTCATTTGTTGCTCTTCTCCAGACTGCAGGCCTGTGGGTTTTGTGTACTAGTTACTTTTAATATTTATTTTTATTTTTCTCTTTGAAACAGAAATGTGTATTGAGTAGGATCATCCCACTCAGCATAGCTTTCCAATTAAAAAAGGAAATAAATATAGTGAGATATGTTGGTGATGGTTGAAGACAGTGAGAAACTGCTTAGGTTCTGAGCTTCCTCATGAGAGAGAACAGTCTGACATAGTGACAAATTTCTTTTTCCTTAAGTAGAAGAAACATAAAATTGTTTTTATATGGTTATTTAAATAATTTAACTTGAGTGCTAATGTTAACTTAAATAGAAGTAATTTGAAATAATGTTGTTGTGAAATCAGACACACACACACACACACACACACACACACACACACGCACACACACACACACACACAGAGAGAGAGAGAGAGAGAGAGAGAGAGAGAGAGAGAGAGAGAGAGATGTGACCAGAATATTTTTATGTATTACTCAAAATTCAGATTTTACTCTTTGGATAGATATCATAGACTAGAGGTACATTTTCTATTATCCTAGAACCTACAATTAGAGTAATTAAGAATGTTATCACCATGTGTATTTTGCTATACAGATAAAACCTTAAAATCAAATATTTTACATTATAACTATTTCCAATTTAGAAACTGATTTCTTATGTTAAATTAACACATTTTAAGTATTCTAATGAATGCATGAATTCCTGAAGTTTTCATTGTTTAATTTTAAATAACATTAAATATTTCTAACTGGCTAATTTTAATTGACAATTTTCTTTTCAATATTCCTAAGATGCAAAACAAACTCAATGAAGGACTTAGCTAATTTTATATAATTTTGTGCTTTTTATACGCATTTTTATAAACATTGGAAGCAATGCAGAAGAATAAAGCCCAGGTGTGGGCTTTGGTTCATTGGATGAAGAAGGCTGAAATATGAAGGAGATAAACATTTTCTCCTTATATAGCTCAGTATTGCTTCTGTGGCTATAAGAAAGTATTTTCACCTTTTACACTTTATGAGAAATTTAAGAAGGGCTCTGTTTTCCACTGTTCTCTCTTTCTCCCTACCCTTTTCCCTCCCTTTTTCTCATCGTCTTTAGTGTTCTTCCTTTTTCCTCTTCTTTCTTTGTGCCTTTCCCTTCCTCCTACCTTCCTTTTGTATATTATCCTTTAGTGATTTTAAAGGAAAATATCATCAAATAGTTTATCTCCATTTTATTCCAACTTTGTATAATCAAAACTTATTAAATGTATGTAATCTACTGTTCTTTAACGTTACATTCTTGTTAATACAGTCTTTCCTATCAGTATCTCTCTCTCTCTCTCTCTCTCTCTCTCTCTAGATTATAGCAAAGCTTTCTTAAATGGGTTGCTCTTATTAAAGAGATAATAAAGTTAACTTCTCAGACTAATTGATATAATATATGATTTACCATTGTGAAGGCAGGGGCACATGTGTGTGCCCTTCATTATCTCACCGAACGTGTAAGAACGGCTGTAGACCATGACTCAGAATTTGCTACATAGTTGCTGAAGATATTATGACTAGAAAGTGCTGGAATTCACTATATTTTCTAATCATGGAGAAAAACAATTTTCTTTCTTTGCCTGAGAAATTTAAATGATTTCAGATGAGAAAGATATTTTATCCCTTAAGTCTCTAAGTTTAGCTTTCCAGACATAAGCAGATCGACAGAATTAGCACTTTCAGATCAATGGACTCACTAAGAGACAACACAGTGTTTTCCTTTTTAGGCCTTTGCTGCATCAGATGTAATTAGTTTGTTGGTGATGTTAGACTAGTGGCCCCGAAGGACTCTAATTTTATGGCAAATGGTACCCTAAAGAGGAACTTAGTGCCTTTTTCAAAATTGTTTATCTAGCAGTTGAACCGGAATTCCACTCTCACAGTATGAGTGTTTCATCTCATCACTGCTGCATGTAGCTGAGTGGAACCTTGGAGTGTAAACACTGTAGGAGAAGTCTCTTCAAGCAAAGCAGGCAGAAACATCACCATTGCTGCATTTGAATCAAAGCATTCTGTTTAGACAACACATGCTGGCTTATTTCTTTAATCCCAGAAGTTGCCTGGAGGAGGCAGGAAGATGATAAATTCAAGAGTAGCCTGGCCTACATTATAAAACCCCAGTTCAAAAAACCAAGGGCTGGGCATGAACCTCAGCAGTACAGCAACTGGATACCACTTTGAAGACCTTAGGTATTTTCTCCCGCATTATAAGAGAAAGGGGGGTATGGAGCAGCTCCTTTTAGTTTAATCTTATAAAAGGTCTAATTTTATTATATCAGTTATTTTAATGTAATTATACCTTCACATTTAGTAGTGCACATTTAATCAAAATTGTTGGAAGATGTGAGGACAAGAATATTGTACAATATAATTATAGTTCATTGGTGGAAAAAAATGTTGGCTTAAGACTTCCTTGGTGCAAATATAGGAATTATTAACATTACCTAGAAGAAAGTGAATTTAAAGTCTAACTACCACCCATTTAAGCCTCTGAAAATCTCTCTTAAATAAAGGGAATTAGAGTTTTGAGGGACAGCATAGCTTTTTGCAACTGTGTCTGCTCCTCTTTGGATCCATGCATGTGCTGCTATTGTTCTAGGTGCCTTCTCTAACTTGTCCCTAGTATTAAGGCACCCCTGCCTCAGCCCTATGAGCTAACAGTTGGTAATTAGCTCCTGGTAAAATGTTTCTGTCACAAACAGAGGTCTACCAACTATGATAAATACATGTGGATATCTGACAGTCACATCTAATTTATTTCTCTATATTTGCCACAGAATTTTGCTTCATATTATTTAAGAAAATTAAACTATAGGTTCATCTTAAGGACCATGGAGTCCTTCCCACACATTGACCTCCCTTGTACAGGTCTGAGCCCTTATATTCTTTTCACCTCTGGGATTATTTTAAAGGTTACATATGAATTTATAAGTGGCAAATAGAATTTACAGTTCATGTTTCTTGTAAACAATAATGACTATATTTTTCATTTTTATATAAGATATTTTGAAAACTCCCCATTCCTTTTGACATTTGAGTATGAGATCATTCATTGTTACTACACGTGGCAATATACAAATCAATCTAGTATCTTCCTCATTTAAAATTGAGTTGATTTGGGAGTATTTTAATTCTAGCTCTCAGATAAATAATTTGCAACTGCTGTGGAAAAGTAGATGTTTCAGAGTTAAGTATGTATAAATTTTGAAACTTATTTATCAAAAGTCAATCTATGCATCCAACAAAAATATATATTGTCTCTTTTCCCCAATAATATCACCAAAATTTCTTTTTAATCAAATTATTTACTTCCTTTGTAAAATAATTTTATTATTACATATAGATTTTCTTTTTATGTTTGCAAGAGTCTAACAATGCATCCTTCAAGAGTTCTTCCAAAATTCTTTCCTCTTCTTATGATCCCTGGCTTTCCACTGCTGTAAGGATACACCATGACCAAAAGCCACTTGATAAGGAAAGCAGATGTTTCATATTGCAGTTCTCAGATCCTACTCCGTCAGCAAGAGAAGTAAAGATAGGAACACAAGGCAGAAACCTGGAGGACATAACTGAAGCAGAGGCCACACTTAATGTGGAACACTGCTTAGTAGAATGTGTTCCATGCTGAAGGGGTTTACAGCCCCATGGGAAGAACAATGATCTCAGCCACCCAGAAGCCCCAGGACTCCAAGGAACTAAACCTTCAACCAAGAGGTACACATGTCTCCAGTCAAAAATGTGGCAGAGAAATGCCTTGTTGGGTATCAATGGGAGGAGTAGTCCTTGGTCAGGTAAAGGCTCAATAGAGGTCTAAACAAAGGGAAATAAAGGGGGGTGGGAGTGGGTCGGGTGGAGGGGCATATACATGGAGGCAGAGGTTGGGAGGAGGGGTCGAGGGTCTTTGGGGAGGGAGAGGAGGGGTAATCAGGAAAGGTTTTATCATTGGCAATGTAAATGAAGACGATATTCAATTAAAAAAAAAAAACAAAAAACAAAAAACGAACAAACAAAAAGAATGCTTTCCATGTCTTGCTTAGATTAATTTCCTATAACTTGCCATGACCATATACAAAGAGGTAGCATCACACAGTGAGCTAAGTTCTGCCATATGAGCCGCCATACAAGAACATGCAACATCACCTTTGCTGCACTTGAATCAAAGCATTTTATGTAGACAACACACATTGGCTTATTCCTGTAAGCCCAGAAATTACATGGAGGTGGCAGGAAGATGATAAATTTAAGATCAGCCTAGCCTATACTATAAGTTTGCCCACAGGCCAACTAGTGTAGACATTTTATCAGTTGAGGTCCTTGCTTCCAACATGGCATATATACAGTCTACAAACAGTGTACAGTGTGGTTCAACTTCAGACTTTGCATCCTACATGACAATACTTAGCTGATAGGTATTCCTGTTTGTCTTTGTTCTCTGTCTACAAGTGAAAGTACTACATACTTTTGATCATTCTATCACCAATGAGATGATAAATATTTACAGATTCATGTGGGAGAAATCCTAAAGGAACAGAGTAGAAAATGGATCTCTGGACAGAGATGATTCCCATTTGTATACCAACCATCCCAATGTAAACTGATGATGTTTTATGATTAAAAACAAAAATTCCTGTTTTGAGCCATTTCACCTAAAATAGATCTTCGCATGTGCACTTGGATTTCACAACCCAGGAAGGGATAAGCCACTTGTCCAGGTGTGGCAAGCCATATGAACTGTTATTTATCTGAGTAAGATGAAATGGATATATAGCATATTGTAATCAGACATTTAAAAGATAAAAGAGCCATTTATTTTTCTCTTTATTTTTTATTTATTTATTTTTTTAATATTTTTATTTTCTATATTCTTTGTTTACATTCCAAATTATTTCCCCTTTCCCGCATCGCCCCTCCCCATATGTCCCATAAACCTTCTTCTCTCCATCCCTTCTCCAATCACCTCCCTCCTTTTTCTTTGTCCTTATATTCCCTTCCCATGCTAGATCAATCCTTTCCAGGATCAGGACCCTCTCCATACTTCTTCATGGGAGTCATTTGTTATGCAATTTGTGCCTTGGGTATTCAGGGCTTCTGGGCTAATTAATATCCACTTATCACTTTTCAGAGATACCAACTGCCTAAAATATTCTGACATGAATGAACTGACCTGATAGTGAGGGGAACAACTCAAAATGGTATTCAGCATGCTGTGTTTTATTTCATAATGTACTGTAGGAATCTAGAACTGTAGAAATAACACTAATCAAGATTGATTGTTTTGTTTGCTCTTTCATAGTAGTATTTTCATTTTGCCACTGCTATTAGTTAACTGAATGCAAATGTTCTTATATAAATCATGTGGAAACAAGCAAAATTGGTAATTAGTATAAACAAGAAAGTGTGATACTATAAAATGAGTCTCTCCATTTTAAGGCAAAAATCCCTCCCTGCTTGTGATCAGGATGTAATGAAGCACTTTTTTGAATTAAACCTTAATCTCAAAAGTTTAGTATGTGCATTGGTGTGCTGAAAAGCTTCATTGCAAATTAAAGTCATATTCAGTGTAACCTTCCCAATGTCAAGTTGGATGCACATAAAATTTTAGATAATATGGTGTATAGTACAGTTTAGTCCAAAGGTTTAGGCAAGCTCTGCTAGATTTTATTTACAAAATGAAAAAAATGTTAAAAAAGCCCTCAAGGTCTTGAGATAGCTTTTTATTTTAACACACATCTCATTACACCACACACACACACACACACACACACACACACACACACATACAAACACACATGATTTAAGAAATTCACTTCCTAAAAAGTTTGTAGAAGGTTTTAATCAATGCTTAGTGTTGATGTTTCAGTCCTACTTAGAAGGGGGGACAAAATAATCACAGGAGGTAGAGGCAGGGAGCAACTTTGGAGGGAGAGAGAAGAGGGGCAAACAGGGTAGGTTCAGGTGTGGGAGGAGGTGAGGGAGATCTACAGAGGGTCAGGAAATTGAACAGAAGTGTGCAGCAGTGGAGGATGGGGAGCTGGGAATAGGAATTAGAAAGTCCCAGATACTAGGAAAGCAAGAAGCTCCCAGGACCCAATGGAGGATGGTGAGCTGGGAATAGGAATTAGAACGTCCCAGATACTAGGAAAGCAAGAGGCTCCCAGGACCCAATGGGAATAACATCAGCTGAAATACCCAAAAAAGGAGAGAAAGAACCTGTAGAGACCATATCCAGAGGTTAGGCATGGCCCCTGGTTGAGAGATTGGTCACCCACCTATCTTAAATATTTTTAACCCAGAATTGCTCCTATCTAAAGGGACAAAAAATAGAGCAGAGATTGAAGGAAAGGCCATCCAGTGACTGTCCCACCTGGGGATCCATCCTATATGCAGCTACCAAACTCAGACACTATTGCTGATGCCAAGAAGTGCTTGCTGACAGGAGCCTGATATAGCTGTCTCCTAAAAGGCTCTGGCAGAGCCTGACCAATATAAATGTGAATCTTTGCAGCAAACTATGAGACTGAGCTTGGGGAACCCAATAGAGGAGTTAGGGGAAGGACTGAAGGAGCTGAAGGGGTTTGCAGCCCCATAGGAAGAACAACAATAGCAACCAACCAGACAACCCCCAAAGCTCACAAGGACTATACTACCAACCAAAAAGTACACATAGAGGGACCCATGGCTCTAGATGCATATGTAGCAGAAAATGGCCTTATTGGAATCAATGGGAGGGAGGCTCTTGGTATTCTGAAGGCTCAGTACCCCAGTGTACTAGAATGCTAGTTGTGAGGTGGGAATGGATAGGTGGGTGGGCGGGTAGGGGAACAACTTTATACAATCATGGGTGTGGGGAATGGGATAGTGGGTTTGCAGAGGGGAAACTGGGAATGGAGATAATATTTGAAATGCAAATAAATAAAATAACCAAATAAAAATAAGATAAGAGAATTAGTGGTCCACAGATGGTCAGCAAATACTTCAACATAGAAAAGTCTGTTCATATTATGTCAATTCATGGTAGAAAATGTTATTACTTTTGCTTTTATAATTATTCTTTTGTACATAGTAAGAAAATCTTTGGAAGACCATTCTTAGTTTTTCCAGTGTCTAACAGATTGCTATATACTAAGAGAAATGTATTCAAAACGTAGGACACAGACGGACAAGCTTTTGCACAGGAAAGTCAATGCCAAAAAAAAAAAAAAAAAGGCAAGTAGGAACAAATTTCACTGTACGTGAGGCCACTTTGTTACAATCATTTGTATTTATTTAATAAGGCACACAATGACTCAAAGAGCAAGCTGAAAGGTACTGTGTGGTTGGTATGATTTAACATTGCACCATCATTCAATATTCAGTTTTCCCCAATTATAGCAGCATGTACCCCCACACACTAGCTTTTCCTCATCATTTGTAGAGCACTGGGCTGATGCTAGCCATTGTCATTTTTCAACATTTACCTAGTAATCATGACCTTTCTGGAACTCTTTTGTAAGCTGTACCACCAGCTGTATATTTATATTCAATGAGAAGCTGGCTAGGGAATCAATGATTGATTACAAAGCCATGGATTATATGGAAATATAAATATGCCTAGTGGTATTGGGACTCCATGCATGGAAAAAAAAACCTGCCTCCTATAAATAATGTTCCATGAACAGAAAATTACTCACAAAGGTATTCTGTAGCAGAAAAAAAATTAAGTATTTTCTCAAGATAAAATAAATAGTTCTCCTTGTGAGGTGGCCAGGAGCACAGCATGCTAATGAATATCTTCTATGGCCTAGGAAAGTGTAGCATAGACACACCTTGCAAGAGATGCTGATTAACATGCAGCCCACATGAACAGAGGAAGTGCAAATTAATTTGGAAAGCAGAGTCATGTTCAAGAATTAGTAAAACACCACTGGTAACCTGTCCTTTGTGACACCAAACAGTGAATTCACTGACCATGGTAGTAATCGGACTGCCAGTGCTAACAAAGGTCAGCCTGACCTGTGTGTTATGGCCACACATGTGGAGATGAGTTATCGCATATATGTGCAGACCTTTACCTGTGCAGGTTTTGTTAGACTCATCTTCATTGCTCCCACAATCATTTGCTCCATCACAAAGCCATCTCTTGGGGATACAACGATTATTCTGGCATTTAAACTGATCATCCGGACAGCTATGATTGACTGTAGGGGAGGGACACAAGTTTAATTTTGTTATGAGTATTTTAATTATGGTAACAAAACTATTTCAGTAATTGTAAAGTTATATTCTAAAAAATGCTATGGCTTCTGGCATTAATTTTGTAGGAAAAGTTGATATGGTAGCCTTTGTTAAAATATAACCTATATATGACAGATAATTATAAAATAAAATGAAATATATTCAATCTCTAACTTCTACTCAAATCAATGATATCATTTAATTTGTTTCTTCTTTGTAACTTACCAAAAGTGGTCACTTAACTCTAGAATCCTTAGACATTTGAAATCAACTTCAAGGCTCAATATTCGTCAGGGCAATTATATCTCAAAATAATTATTCAGACACACACACGCACATATATGTATATATATATATATATATATATATATATATATATATATATATTTCAAATATATCCAAAAAATTAAATAAACCTAATTATGCTCTAATCCAGCCACTCTATTTTTATAGTTGAAGAGAAGCAAAAGAAATAAATACAAAATGGCTTGTTTATGACAAAGTTATACTAAAATGATATTCTATATAATTTCAATAACAAAGTATGCTTTCCAAATAGAAATGAATAAACATTCAACTAAAAGCAATATTGAAAATGAAAACAACTATCAGAACTGGTATACACCTGAGCCTGAACCCTCAAATATCTAATCACAATGGAGAGGCTTTCTACATTAACATTTTAAATGTATTTTCAGTTTCCTAATGTGTGGTCTTCCATATTTTTTCACAGTTTTGCTGTTCTTTTCTTTTTACCTAATGCAGGTATTATACATTTTCTAAGAAAAATACTTTGTTTAAATTTTATTTACAATGAGAAAGTTTTTCTTCTCATGTTGTTTCATATCAAATGTGTGCAATTAAAATATGCACCCACAAAACACATGTTTTTACGATAGCCATGGTGACAGAGTCGTTTCTATTCTTTATGAAAGGTTTTTATCTAAGTAAAGTGAAATTTAAAAAGAGAAAGCATGCATGTGTAGTGTGGTGGTTCAGGATTATGCTTGGTCCAGGAAGTGACACTATTTGGAGGCATGGCCTCATTGGAGTGGTGTGGCATTGTTAGAGGAAGTATGGCATTGTGGAGGTGGGCTTTGAGACCCTCCGCCTTGCTGCCTGAGGATGCTCAGTCTTCTCTTAACAGCCTTAAGTTCAAGGTGTAGAACTCTCAGTTCCTCTCAAGCCATGCCTTAGTCATGATGTCATTCACAGCAGTAAAACCCAAGCTAAGACATGAAGTAAGGTGACTAAGGAGATGAGGAAGATCTGGGACAAGCTGAGGGAGGGAGAAAGTATGATTAAAAGACATTGAATGAAATTATCTATTTTTTATTATTTATGCATGATTAACATTTTACATATTTCAGAGACTTCAAAAAGTATAGATGCCCACGAAAAAGTCACACAAAGATCAGAGATCAACGTTTCAAAGGAGCGAGATGATGGATGCACACTGTCATGAAGGTTCTCAAGACATTTGTGGCCAGTTCTGCAAGCCCAGACACCAGCAAGGCAGAAGCAGGGTGACTGTAAGCTTTAGGCCTACCTAGTCCATCTCCATTAATGAAGACAAAAATAGTCAATCACAGGTCTGTAGTTAGTGTTGAGCTAATGAAATGCTTGCAGTAAAGGAATAAAAGAAATAGTAGGTAGAAGATTATGGGATTAAAATCTAGAATAATGCTCTTCAATAGTTCCCATTTGCTTTGCTATTGACTTTAAAATGAAGAAATAAAATGTTATTCTGAATAACTACAATGCTCAAAAAGAATGCTCTACAAGTGGGTAGTCTGTCATACTTGCTCTATACTTCCTGCCTTATACAGTCCTACTCCTATATGCCCATAATTCCTTGGCACAGATTCACTTTTAAACTTGGGACTGCAAACATGCTACAACCCACCAGGTCTTCCACAAAGGATATTGCTCTTTTATTAGAGGATCCAGATGAAGAATCATACTATTGCAATATAGAGTAAGAACTACTGTAATATAACACTAAGCAGAAGAAAGATGCTTAACTCTCACCGAATGTACTGAGGTTTTTGATGGTTACAAATAATTCCATAAGTGAGTGAGAAACTATTTTAAATTTCATAGACTGCTGTCAGTTTAGTATTACAGACAAGAACAGTAAGAAGCACTTTTCTGAATGGTAACAAATAATTCAACTGATTAAGAACAAAGGTAAGAAGATAGATGATGGACTGCAAGTTAAACACTTGCATATATAACTTTAAGCACCTCACATGTCAGGTCCTGCAACTGCTACAATAAAGAGGAGTTGATCCCGTAAGAACTATTCTGGAGGCAATGTGGAAATTAAGAATAACAGGCAATTGCAGAGGAATGCTTGTTGAGTTAATTTGAGCTAGAAGTTTATTCCAACCAGGGAAACAAGAGAAGAAGCAAAGGTGAAGCTTAGTTAGGAGACTTCACAGAAACACACTTATATGTACAGTTGAATATGTATAGTAGAAGGAATGTAGGATGCCAGTCACAGCCTATGGCTTTTGTTATGGAATAAAGGGTGATAATACTCCAGAATACTGATTGAAAATGTCATCGTAACAGTTAATGATACAAACAATGCCAATTATTCCTACAAAATAGCTGAGTTGACAAAAAAGAGCAATGACACAGATAAAAGCATGGGACGGCTAACATGAGTTAAGTATTCAGGTGAACTATTTGTGCTCTGGACTTGTACAAGATTCCCATGAGTAGAATCCATATGTAGTGAGCATCCATAAAGTCCCATGTTACTCTGTTGTTAAAGAGAACTTAGGACAGTTAAGTAAGATACTACTTGACATGCTAGGTGTATATAGCACTAGGAAACACACTACTCATCCTTACAGAAAATGTCTTGCCACTCCAAAGCATTGAAAATTGTGTCAGTTTAGTATTTAACATTCAAAGTACATGCAGATGGAAATGGAAATAATACAAATGGAAATACTAACATAAGGATTAGAACAAATGAAAATTAATTGAAGGCCCATAACTGGAATTCCAGGGAAAGTAGCAATGTGTCCATGGATTAATTACAGCTTATGTATTGGGAAGAGCAGTTAGAAAAAAATTAGGTGTATATTCCTGTGGCTTTTTTTTACTCATATCCCAATTGTTTTATCATATGATTGAGTAGACCAATCTTGTGTAGTTTTAGAAAACTATTTTAAACTGTTATGTTCTAATTTTAAACAAATATAAAGTAAACAGAGTTGACTGAATTATTTCAGACACTTTAAGGTGCAGGAAGTTGTTACCAAAATATATCTCTTAATGTAACCTTAATATAATGGTTTCTAAAACCATTTAACTAATCAAATGTAATCTCAGAATAGTATTTCATATGCTTTCCAAAAGTGCCTTATATCCTTACATGTAAGAAGTGTCCCTATTTTCACCAGGAACATGAACAACAGTTCCTGTTCCAGCAAACAACAAATACGGAGTGGAAGCATAGGTAGGCATAAAAATGCTTCCCTCTGGTTTGAGTGCCCTGTGTGTGTTGTGAGCCCATTAATCTACCTAACACTGTAATCAGAATCCATTCCAACTCCTTGAATTTTCTTTAAGTCTTTGTTGCTAAAGAGCAATGGAGTGACATGTAATAGTTGTGCCCCAAATTTTGTCTTAAAGGGAGTTAACCGGACTTCTCATATCTGTACAAACATAGGTTCCAAAGTGTCCTTTGGAGAAACACCATATTGTGGTTGGTCAGTCAAAGAACAAAAAAAGGAAGGATGGTGACAGAGGAGGAAATCAGACCTTGTCATCAATGCAAAGGGGGTATTGTGTACCTTAACATTAAGCAAAGGGTCACTAGGAAAGAAAGTTGGGTGGATTTATACCAGACATAATTTCTTCTATGTTGTAGGATGCTTTTTGATAATCTACACACTCAGGAACCTAGAGTTTGGGATTATTTGAGGGAGAACATACGGCACGTGACAGAGTCTTCATCACTCCCATCTAGGCAGTCATCGTCGCCATCACATTTCCACCGAGCTTGGATACAGTGTTTGTTTTTGCAGCGAAACTCTCCAGGTTTACATATATGAAACATCATTTCTTCAGGATTAACTAGAGTTGAAAAAAAACAAAAAAACTACCAAGATTGTATACATAATACTTATTGCATAAGTTTATTGAGCTATGACTCATGGAATTTCAGTTGTTTTAGAACCCCATAGAAATGAGGTCATGCAGTGTTTGTCTTTTAATTTTTCTGACTTATTTCACCCATGATGCTCTCCATACTCATTTAAGTAGTAAGGTTTCAATCACATTATAAGGTGAGTAATGGTCAGCATGTACATGTACACATAAATGGACATCTGCTAAGCTCAATGCAGGGGTCTACGTGGAGAGGGAATGAAGAAGGTGTTGGTCAAAAAGGCAGAATTGAAGAAATGTAAGATGAATTTGTCTACATATGTAACATACAGCATTAAGAATATAATTGTGATGTAGTGTCTCATTCTGGAAAATGACAAATTGTTTGTAGGTGGTCTTAACAAAGGTAGTCAGTCATAAAAAGGTAACAAAGAGAAATGCTTGTATTATTAATCTCTTTGCTAACAGCAATCATTTCATGAGTGTAATATAGAGCATATTATATGCATTAGGTTTGTACAATAAAAATATAACCTACATATTTAAAACTAACATCTGAAGACCAGCCAGAGTCACAAAAAATAAAAATTATAAAATTATTTTCACAGCATTAAATAAAATCTATTATGCTCGAATTTACAAAATAATTTAAATAGGATATCAGTTCTAATGGCAAAATTCTTGTTTCTCTGCAGAAAAGACATAAACAGAATTGTACTGATGGCTGTCTGGGGAAAGGAGCATTTAGTTTTGCTGGAAATAATTATTCTGTTAAAAAACCTTGAAGGTTTCTTTTAACAAGTTGTCACTAAACAAAGAGAACAACACCATCTCAGTTTCTATTGTGAGAATGCTCTTCTAGAGCATTCACCGTTCATCTGGTTGTTGGTAAGGAAACTGTCACTAAAGCAAATCATTTTAGTTTAAACAAATCTACTAAGAGGTAACAACAGAGAAAAAGACTCAGGAAAAGGTAAGGTTGGTGGCTCTACTCACTTTGCTAAACTGCATTGTGCTAATATGAAATGGTCTATATCTGCATTCTGAATGTTTGAACTTCCATTGAGATTTATTATAACCTGAAAGCATTCCTATTCCTCTGCTCTCTTTTGGTGGATGAGATAGATACACAACACGAAGGGATCCACAGCAAGGGCTGATTTGTGTCTTGTAGTCAGAAAATGATCTTGACTAACTCATACAGGCTTCTTCCCTGGAAAATCTCAAATTTCTGTTCTAATGGCTTTAAACTTCGGTTCTTATAAGTCCTGTGGGCTACTAAACTGACAGGAAACTTATATACACCTCACTCACAGTGGTACCAAAAGAACCTCTTCAGTCAAAGGTAGAACCTCTACCGCCCTGATCATAGCCTTTCCTTGGTCTCTGTTTCTCCTTTGCAGGGAAGAATTGAAAGGGGAGCATGGTATTTGAACTATGCCTGTGGGAAACTGCTTCAGAGTGACACAGTAAGGCACAAGGCTTAGGGGTCTGTAGAAATAGAAACAAAGATACCACAAGGGCTGAGATGTAATTTCAAGCCACACAGAATAGGAGATGAAATATTCAGCTGGGGCAAAGGTAGCCCTATGTTGGTCTGAGCCTCTCAGGTATGCTAACTGTGGGTACCTTGACAGATAGGAGCATTTCTTTCCTAATGTTTCCCAGTAACAAGACAATAAAGCAGCAAATTCTCTCTGATGCCATTTCTCTAAGATCTTCAAATAGACATAAGCTATCATATGGTGGTAGCAGTTTGGAGTATGAAGTCAAAACAAGAAATAACAAAAACAAAACTACGAACCCAAGGGATCAAACTAACCACCTATAGGATTCTAACTCTTTGTATTTCCTACTTCAGATAATGATCCTAAACTCTTGCTAATATTCTATAAGCATACCACACATTCTATTTATATATATTTAACTCACACACACACACACACACACACACACACACACACATACAAACATAGTTCATTTTAAACTTTGTTCTACAACTTTTTCCCATGGTGCCCTCTGTGTATAATATATATGCTTTTTCTCTGAATTGTGCAGTGTGGACAGAAATGCTGTATGTCAATTAATACATCATTTATTTATTTACTCATTGATTCATTGAATCATTTATTTAGTTCATTAGTTATTATTTTTAATCAGGAGTGTGTATATAATATCTTATTTGAGGGGAAATGTTGGGAAGAATTTCTAGTCTATTCTTCTTAGGACCTGGGTTAAAGAAGTCATAGAATGACTAGATTTGCAAATTCTGCTTAAGAATATACACATGGACACAACTGAATTGAGAAAAAATAAGAAAGAATCAGCATAAACACGGAGGCTATGCCACCTTCTGTGTCCTGTGTATTTAATGTGTGGCTCATGTATCAGCTATTAGAATCTGGAAATCTCTTCTAAGCCAACAATGTTTTATGATAACCAAAATGAAATCCCTGATACCTTACTGCACAATGATAATGGATTTTTATAGATATTGCATTTCCTTTTATTTTTCCTTTTGATTTTTTTGGGATGTCAGGTTAGCCCAGGACGATCATGTCTCTGGCTCCTAAGTATGGGGATTATAACTTGACTTGCCTGGCATTTAGGTAGGCTGTGAAGATCTGAACTCTGATCTTCACAGTTAGTAACAAGTAGTTTCAATGAACCTTTCCCTTAACATCTTAGATGCTGAGCTTTAGTTTGCAAAATATTCAGGGTCCAGGTTTTATTAGTCTAGTCTACCACTAACGTGAACTTTCCAGATGTGACCAGCAATTATTACACACAGGATCCTGCATTTATATAGGATCCACGTTGGCAGAAGACAGGCTACTTTTCTACAAACAATGCTCATTATCAAGAAAACAAAAATTCATGTGATAACATGAAAAAGAGACCAACTTGGAATGTATGATTTGTTTGGCAGAACTGACTAAGCAACATGGAACCAGGCGAAAGTACCATCTGTAACAGTGTTCAAGTTCATAGCTTCTTACAAGGCCACCTTTGAGGGAACAATAAGAGGAGGCAAAACACATTTAACATGCTATAAAGAGCAATAGCTCATCCCAAACAAACAAACACGAAACTCAACTCAGCATTCTTTCTACAGATGGCTAAAATCTTTATGAAGGATTTCCAAATTTAATATTTACTTTTAAGATTCATAAATATCAGGTCAGCATATATACAAAAGAATAATACTTTAAAGAATCCAGACTTAGAGTTAATGCATAAAATAGTTTGTTGCCTGACTCCTTGGAATTTAATGAGATGCTGTTGTATACCAAGAGACTGTCTTCAGGAGCTATAGAAATCCTTTAGGAAGACAGCTTCTCTTCACTTGAATCAGCAGTTGATTCTATTCTCTTACTCATCATGAGCACGGATGAGCTTGGGCAAATTTCAATTTCATAGATGCGAACATGGAGAGAAAAAAATGAACATTTACTTGAAGTTCCATGTTTGTAATTTTGATCCGCTGCTTAATGTGGATATGGCTAGCACTTGGTTGTCTGAGCACAGCAGTGCACTGCTTCCAGAACCTTAGCAAGTGTTATAATTGTATACTTTGCTGCAGAGCTATGCTTTAAACCATAAATTTGAAGCCATACACAAATGCATAATTCTGTCACCAGGACAACATGGTCTGAGCTGTAAGAAACTGAAAAAATATTAAATAATCCTTTAGTTTAACCAAGTTGAGAAATGACATAGCATGAATTATGACTTGCCTGCTGGAAAATGTCATTTTTCACGCTTATTGTGAGAATTTGTTAGAGAAAACAAAACAAAAGATCATGTCTGACTTCCCAGCATCAAGGACTCATTCTAGAGATGTTTTCCTAAATCTAGAAATGCAATTGCTAGCAATAGTACTCAGAACCACATGAAATAAAGAAAAAACTACATTGTTTTAATTTAGTTTTATATCATCCTGTATATATTTTTAAATTAATGAGAATATGTAAATGTGTGTGCACATGTGCATACGCATGCAAACTCACACATGCCAAAGCTACAGAAGAAGTATCAGATAATTTGGAGCTAGAATTGCATAAACTTGTAAGCTCTGGAATAGCAGCAAGCACTCTCTATTGCCCAAATCTTTCTCCAACCCTACATTTTATATTCTTATCTCAGCTTAACAAAATTTTTTATTATATAACTGGAATCCAGGAATGTGGACCAAAGGGAAACTTGAAGTTGTAGCTAATTGGATGTTGTCATATCACACTGTTACATGAGATGTTAAAGTGGAGAATTCATCTATAGCCTGTTTTCGTTAGATCATAGAAAGATAACCTTGTATTAGAAAGAGTAGTCTTCTGAGCAGCATGCCTAAGTGGTATATAACCTTCTGTGAGTTTCTGTGCACAGAAGGATGTAAATAATCACCTGAATGGGACTTCTAAACTTTTTTATTGCCTTAAACTTTTTTTACTACATGTCAGATCGTGTATATCCTAGGATAGGAGGCTTGCCACAGCAGAGCAGATAAATGGTTCCCCACAGAATAATGCTGCTTATCACAGAGGACTATGTCTGCTATTCCAAATGGTGGCAAGGATCGCAGAGGATCACCTACACACTAATGTGCATTCCTAGCCTCTGAATTAGTGATGTTTTGTAAACTGCAGCTGGCCATTCTGGGAATGGATATCTGATTCACAAACCATTTCATATTTTTTCTGTTATCCATAAGAATGTGCATGAAACAACTTATATGTATAGGTATAACTTATTAAAGTAATAATGAAAATACTAGCAAGGATTTGCTCCTTATGTTTATATGATAATTGGAGCTTTCATATTTTCCTTAACCCAGTTCATATTTTTCACATGTCTCTTTTTTCTCATAATCTATATTCATGTTTTCTTGATTACTTTGTGTTTTCTCCACTCTATAATAACATTATCTGCTAGTTTATCAATCTTTTGCACATTATACTCATACAGATGTATCTCTAAAGTTATTCATAAGGTCAAGACTGACAATAAGAATGAAGAAAATAGGAAATATAATCAGAAGGTAAATTACCCATATAACTATGATTCCCATAATGCAAATTAAGCATCTTGTTAAGAAATTTTTAAGCTTAAGAATTTCATGAATTCATGGTTTTTAATAGCTGAGTAATATTCCATTGTGTAAATGTACCACATTTTCTGCATCCATTACTCTGTTGAGGGATATCTGGGTTCTTTCCAGCTTCTGGCTATTATAAATAAGACTGTTATGAACATAGTGGGGCATGTGTCATTATTACATGTTGAAGAATCTTCTGGATATATGTGCAGAAGTGGTATAGCTGAGTCCTCTGGTAGTACTATGTCCAGTTTTCTGAGGAACTGCCAATCTGATTTCCAGAGTGATTGTATCAGCTTGGAATCCCACCAGCAGTAGAGGAGTGTTCCTTTTTCTCCACATCCATGCCAGCACCTGGTGTCATTTGAGTTTTTGGTCTTAGCCATTCTGACTGGTGTAAGGTGGAATCTCAGGGTTGTTTTGATTTGCATTTCCCTGATGACTAATGATGCTGAACATTTCTTTAGGTGCTTCTCATCCATTTGGTATTCCTCAGTTGAGAATTCTTTGTTTAGTTCTGTACCCCATTTTTAATAATGTTATTTGGTTCTCTGGAGTCTAACTTCTTGAGTTCTTTGTATATATTGGATATTAGCCCTCTATCAGATGTAGGTTTGGTAAAGATCTTTCCCCAATTTGTTGGTTGCCACTTTGTCCTATTGACAGTGTCCTTTGCTGTACAGAAACTTTGTAATTTTGTGAGGTCCCATTTGTCTATTCTTGATCTTAGAGCATAAGGTATTGGTTCTGTTCAGGAACTTTCCCCCTGTGTCCATGTGCTCAAGGGTCTTCCCCACTTTCTTTTCTATTAGTTTTATGTGTCTACTTTTATGTGGAGGTCCTTGATCCACTTGGGCTTGAGCTTTGTACAAGGAGATAAGAATGGGTCGATTTGCATTCTTCTGCATGCTAACCAACAGTTGAACCTGCACCATTTGTTGAAGTCTATCTTTTTCCACTGGATGGTTTTAGTTCCCTTGTCAAAGATCAAGTGACCATATTGTGTGGGTTCATTTCTGGGTCTTTAGTTCTAGTCCATTGATCTACTTTCCTGTCACTGTACCAAGACCATGCAGTTTTTAATCACTATTGCTCTGTAGTACAGCCTGAGGTCTGGGATATTTATTCCCCAAGAAGTTATTTTATTGATGAGAATAGTTATCGCTATCTTGGGATTTTTGTTCTTCTTGATGAATTTGAGAATTTCTCTTTCTAACTCTAGGGTGTCTTTGAAGAGGAAACCAGGAGAGTGAATAACATTTGGAATGTAAATAAAGAAAATATCTAATAAAAAAAACAGCCAAAAAGCCCTGAAATTTTTAAGCTAAAGTGACATTTTGATGATGTTAGTGTCTGATAAGTATACTTCCCTTGATTTCATAAAAACTAATAGGATTTCAGTATCTCTGATATTCTGGGCTTCTAATCATTTTATAGTGCCTTAAGAGAATTTATTATGTTTAATACTTAAAGAGGTGACTGTTAATGATATGTTCAGGACATTCTCAAAGACTTAACTGGAAACTGGCAAAGTCTGGCCATGCTCAGGTACAAAGGTAGGCACTTAATGTTTTCAGGATGAACTACAAATCTGTGCCTAGCAAAACTCAACCAAATGTATATCCATTGTTACCTCCCATTCTTGACAGAAAGTCTATTGATGGATCAGAAGAAAAAGCAAATCTGATAGTTAAAATAGTGTGTGTGTGTGTGTGTGTGTGTGTGTGTGTGTGCATTTGTGAGAATGCATGTGTTTGTGTATTCTATGCTGTTTAAAATCTCAGAGTTCTTCATTTTGACTGGCAGAAATAATGGCAAAATAATAGAAAAACAATGCTAAACTGACTGATCCTTGTGAATATTATAAAAATTGTATTCTAAATTAAATGTACCCATTAGGTATATATTATTTCTCAAAAATTAAGAAAAATTTCAGGTTATAAAACCATGTGATGTGAGAGAATTTTATATGTTGAAAAATGCTTACTACCTGTCTGTGGGTAAATGTGTGAGAGTTTTTGATAGTCTTTTTTTAAAACTACCAATATGATGGTATCCAAACATAGTACTCAGAACAAAGACAGAACAAAGTTCTAGTGACTCAGAAACACATTGTAATTTGTCTTCCCTGGAACCTTGAAAGGGGACATTTGCAATTCTAGAAATAATGAACACTATTTTTTGAAGTAACGATTTTTGAAGAGAAATTTTGCTTATACAAGAATTCATATACTAAGGAATTGCTTCTCCCATAAAAGGACAAATTTGGGACATTTATAAGACATTAGAATTCAGTTCTACATAGAGTTATCTAGAAAAATATATATATATGTATATATAAAATTCAGTTCTATATAGAGTTATCTAGAACATATATATATATATATATATATATATATATATATATATATATATATATATGTTCAGGTTTATATTTTCTTCTTGAATATGTTTCTTTAAAATATTTCCCAATACTAGTGATTATTAATAAATAATGGAAGACTAAAGACTTCAATACTAACAAATACAATCAGTAGAACTGCACTATAGGAGTAGAATATAAAATCTTTTAAAATTAATTAACT
The DNA here is from genome assembly GCF_947179515.1 of Apodemus sylvaticus. Taxonomy (NCBI): domain Eukaryota; kingdom Metazoa; phylum Chordata; class Mammalia; order Rodentia; family Muridae; genus Apodemus; species Apodemus sylvaticus. Next base: position 21,008,884 of record NC_067476.1, read on the forward strand.
GGGTACAAATATAGTGGAAATATATATTGCAATGCAAGGGAAAGTGAAGGACTTCACACATTGGCTACCATTCTCCTACCCAGCTCTATCCCCAAAGCCCCCTACAATTTTTATAAATAATTTGATACTTCAAAATAATCTCATTGGTTAGAAATACTTCATTGTAATATAAAAGGATGAAAATAATGGGGATAAAGAGAATAACTGAAAGAAGATAAAGTCTTCAATTCAAATAGTTGGAATTTAAGATAATACTGACATTCAATATACTGACAAAATCAAAAAATAATGTCCTTATGGTAGGACTGATAGTTCTATTCCAAATACCTAAAGATAAAACACAAATTGGATGCAGACTCCACAGAATATTATAGAAGGAATTGGAAACAGTAAAAAAGTCACAAATATCTTTAACAATGTATCATGATTTTCTCTTACTATCAAATATGAAATAATGACTTAAAATTTGTATTTAAGGATCATGTTAGTGGTAAGTATTAAATTAAAAACAAGCACAATGTAATAGAGAATGCAGTTCCAAAATGAAATCATTTTAGTTCTTATTTATGTAGGCCCAGAAATCTTCCCTCACCAATCTGAACTGTATCATTAACTCCTGAGACTCAGGTCTGCTTGTGCTCTGGACAGATGCTTTTCCTATCCTGGGTTTGCCATTTGTACATCCCAAGGCTTCTCCACCTCTGTAAGTATCAGTCAAGTCCTTAATATAAGCCTATAATCTTTGTGCATACATATGCACATACATATATACATACATCCTATTAAATTAAATTCCTACCTCTGAATAAACTTGAGCCACAATGTGAAATTGAAAGCCTTCAAGACATTTTTACTAAGCTCTCAGTACATACATACTCTTGTGGCTGCTATTGTGATTAGGGAATACAATTTGAGGTAGGAAGAAGAAATCTCAGGATTCATTCTGGAGTAATAAGCACAATAAATTGAATGATATGACAAAAGCTAATAACAGTATCTTTAATCCAAGTCCACCAGTCCAGTTGATGCACTGCTTTTATACCCTACAGATTTGTCAGAAGTCTCCTTTTGGCATTCCTCCTTCTTCTTTATCTCCAAACACAGGCATCTGAGCTGCCAATTCATTTAAAATAGTTTTAAGACTAATATGTGCACCACCACCATGTTGTCAGCCGCAGGTGCTGGTTATGAGCCGTAGTATGACAGGGAAAATTTGCTCATGTGGCATAGATGTACTGATACTGTCTGCTGTTCCATGCACAGCAGGACAGTATGCTATGCACTATGTTATCATTAGTCTATGCATGCTAGAAATTGATTCACATCAGACAGCCTAGACTTCTAGCTAAGCAGTTATCCAGAAAAGTCTTTCTAGTTGTGATTTCAATTCTGTGGGTATTACATGTTTCTCATCTTCACTGACAGACATGTGCACAATGAGTGTCAGAAAAAAGGAACTTACATGTGCAAGTAGTTCCATTTTCATCCAGAAGTTGATTATCAGCACAGGCACATACTCTGCCTGCTGGAATGGCCAGGCAGAGTGTGCCACAGCCCCCATTGTTAATGCGGCACATATTGTCACCTGCAGAAAAAAAAAAAGAAAGGGAATTGTCACAAAGCTGATGGTTATGCAGGGTCTAAAATATGGTTTATTTTTAAGGTTATGGAATCCAGGCTTCCTTTTATTGTTCTGTCCTTGTTTTTTGTCTACTATCCAACTGCTAGAATTACAGGCATATACTGCCAAACCTAGCTTTTAGGAATATTTTTCTTTCACTGAAATATAAGTGGGCATAAATATGTGAATGGAAATGTGTGCATACAGTTTGTGGTTATAGTCAACATTGCAGCTGAATAGATGTGGCTTTCAAAAACAGTTGAAAGTATATGTTGCTCTGGTACATAAGAGGAATATGTTGTCACAGGAGGACTGTGTACTAGGCAATAATTTTCTAGGGACCTGGAGGAAGGAGGAAGGTGGCTCTCTGGTTGTCATGTATAGTTACCCAGATTATGATCATAGCATGGTGGCCTGAGTACTTTGAAAAGTAAAGCATGTCTCTGGAAATGTAGGTGGAGGTCGCCATTGAGCAGGCAAGCATGTGGAATTTGATTTTTCTCTAGTGGGGTGAGTATTTTGCATGTTATTGTGCTGAGGAAATATGGCATATCAAGAAAATTCACAGCACATACGACAGATGTGCTGGATTAGATAATTTGGAAACAGAGTCACTGATGGAACATAGGAGATGACATTTATAAAGGAATTCATAAACATATGTCAGGAGCCCGTGATAAATTGTGGAAGATAACCAAAGACATATTTGATGATAAAAATGTAGCTAAAACACAGCAAATTTAGATCATCAAAAATTTGCTATCATTTATTGCTTCCAGTTGGACAATCAATTGAGAAAATGTATTAATCCAGGTGCCATGATTCTTGCCTGTAAATGTGACTGTCAAAAAGCTGAGGTAAGAAGATTGCTATGAGTTTCAGGGTAATCTGGATAACAACGTAGAAAGAAAGAGAAAGAGACATAAGACAGACAGACAGACAGAGGCAGGAGGGAGCGATGGAGGAAGGAAGGAAGTCGGGAAGAAGGAAGGGGGTTGCTGAGCTTTCATTGCATTCGTCTTTACAAAGAGAATTATTAATCCCCGGCAGCATATTGTCCATGCAATTATCAGATAACCTTATAGCACGCTACAATTTTCAATATTATCAATAAATAAAATGTTTTATTATTTTAGGATTAAAACACTAAAAAGAGGAACCTTTGGTTACTTAGGCGATAAATAATTAAAAACTTGATATTGTATAAGTGCTAATTCTGTAACTGAAGCCACAGATGGGGCTATTACACTCTATGACAGAAGGGTTGGATTACCATGGAGAGCATTGTAGGGGAGACAAGCCCTCCACAATTGTGCTGCATACTATAAAATCCTACATGTTATCTTATACATGTCATATCAGAAGAAATAACCTAGATTTTCTTATCAATTATTTTTTTCATTTTCTGAGTAGTGCATTTAATTTGTTAAATACAAAAAATTATGGAGCATGCTTTAAAGCTAAGGTAGCAATAATACAAGCAGTGGCCTCAATTTGTAAACTCAGAGGATAATGAAAAATATCTCATATTTTTTCTAGTAGATATTTTAGAAATGTTATATGTAGCTTCCATATATATATTCCATAATTATGGGATAAATATGTAAAACTTTACTGGACATTAGGGTACCCTTTCTGTGTTCACAACATTTGCATCGTTAAAAGTCATATTTAACATTTAATAGCATCCAGATTTTATAAAATTTGTATGATTTTACAATATTTAGTGACACATATAAATGAAACAGTAAGAAATAAAAAACTTGATTACAATGTATCTGGTTACATGTTTTTAAAGATAAACGCTTAACATAGAAAGAGCAATTATCAAATTCATCTGGAATAACAAAAAACCCAGGATAGCTAAAACTATTCTCAGCAACAAAAGAAATTCTGGGGGAATCAGTATCCCTGACCTCAAGCAATACTATAGAGCAATAGTGTTAAAAACTGCATGGTATTGGTACAGTGACAGGCAGGAAGATCAATGGAACAGGATTGAAGATCCAGAAATGAACCCACACACCTATGGTCACTTGATCCTCGACAAAGGGGCTGAAAACATCCAATGGAAAAAAAGATAGCCTTTTCAACAAATGGTGCTGGTTCAACTGGAGGTCAGCATGCAGAAGAATGCGAATTGATCCATCCTTGTCTCCTTGTACTAAGCTCAAATTCAAATGGATCAAGGACCTCCACATAAAGCCAGACACTCTGAAGTCTACAAATAACAATTCATTTAATTCTTCTTCAATTTGTAGCCCCTTGATCTCCTTCAATTGTCTTACTGCTCTGTATAGAATTTCTAGAATTATATTGAATAGATAAAGAAAGAGTGGGCAACCTTGTCTTATCCTTGATCTTAATGGAATTCCCTTAAGTTTCTCTCCTTTTAGCTTGATGTTGGCAATGGACTTGCTATATATTATTTTATTATGGTTTTGTATGCACATTGTATCCCTGAATCTGTATTACTTCTAACATGAAAAGGTACTAGATTTTGTCAAAGAATTTTTCAGCTTCTAGTGAGATAGATGATCATGTAATTTTTTTTCTTTCAGTTTGTTCATATGGTGGATTACAGCTCTCCAAAGCTCGTGAATTGTGCCACCTTACCAAAAACAATTTACATAATCAATGCTATTCCCATCATAATTCCAAAAGAAATTTTTACAGACCTTGACAGTGCTGTTCTCAACTTCATATGGAAAAACAAACAAACAAACAACAAAAAGAATGGCTAAAATATTCGTATACAATGAAGGACTTCTGAAGGTATCACCATCCCTGACTTAATTATGTAATACAAAGCAATAGTAATAAAAACTGCATGATATTGGTATAGGGACACATAGGTTGATCAATGGACTAGAATTGAAGACCCTGACATACCTATGGACATTTGAGTTTTTGGCAAGAAGTTAATATCATAAAATGGAAAAAAAAGGCATCTTAAAAAAATTGCTCTGGTCTAATTGGGTTTCTGCATGTGGAAGAATAAAAATAGAACCATATCATACTGCACTAAATTCCAGTCCAAGTGGATCAAAGACCTCAATATAAAACCAAATATATTAAATCTAATAGAACAGTAAGTGGGGAAAAGCTTTGAACTCATTGATACAGAAGACACCTTTGTGAACAGAACACCAATGGCTTAGGTTTTAAGAGCAACAATTGATAAATGGGACTTCATGAAAATGAAAAGATTCTTTAAGGTTAAGGATACTGTTAATAGGACAAAATGGTACCCTACAGATTGGGAAATGATCTTACCCAATCCTACATCTGACAGAGGGCTAATATTCAAAATTTATTTAAAACTCAAGAAGTTAGATATCAACAACTCAAGTAACCCAATTAAAAAAATTGGGTACAGAGATAAACAAAGAGTTCTCAACAGAGGAATCTTGAGTGTCCATGAAACACTTAAAGAAATGTTCATAGTACTTAGACATCAGGAAAATAAAAAATAATAGCTCTGAGATTCCATCTTACACTGGTTTGAATGCCTAAGGTCAAAAACTCAAGTAATAGCCCATGCAGGTGAGAATGTGGAGCAAGGGGACACACCTCCATTGCTGGTGGGATTGCATACTTGTACAATTACTTTGAAAATCACTTTGTTCGTTTCTAAGAATACTGGGAATAATTCTACTTTAGCATCCATATATTCTACTCTTGGGAATAACTCAAAACATGCCCTACTATATAGCATAGCAACAATTGCTCTACTATGTTGATAGCAACTTTATTCATAATAAGCAGAGACTGGAAATAACCTATATGTCCCTCGGCTGAAAAATGGATTTAAAACTGAGGTACATCTGCACAATGGAATACTACTCGGCTATTAAAAATATTGACACCATGGATTTAGCAGTCAAATGTTTCGAACTTTAGAATACCATCCTGAGCTATGTAACTAATACCCAAAGGACACGCATGGTATGTGTGGATATTAGCTATAAAATATAGGCACCATGTTATACTCCACAGACTCAAATGTATTAAACAAAAGGGAAGGGTCAAGAGAGACAGTTTCATTCTCATTTCAAAGGGGGAATAAAATAGTCATAAGAGGCAAATGGAGGAAGGAAACTGGGAGTGAGGGGGGATGGTTAAAGGGATGGGCAGTTCAGGATCAGGTAAGAGTAATGACAGGAGAGATGGCTTGATGGCCATGAAAATGAATGGAAATCTACAACTGGAGGGAGTGATGAGGTGAGGGGCATCTCCAGGATGAGACAGAGACCTGGGATCAACACCTAAGAATCAAGGGGGTGACCTTAGCTGTGATTCACTACTTTGGAAATAAGGAACCCAAGCAACCTGTAGCCAATTAAAAATTCCAGATAGAGACACCAATGCATCTATAAAAGTTTATCCCGTCTACTAGAAATGCATGTACAGGGGATCAGACAGAGACTTGAGGGAATAGCCAAACATTAACCAGCCCAACTAGAGAACCACCCCATGGGCAAACACTGATCCCTAACACTATTTTTTTAAAATATTTTATTATATATTTTATTTATTTACATTTCAAATATTATCCCCTTTCCAGGTTTCCCTTCCCCAACATCCCTATCCAATCTCCTCTCTCCTGCTTCCATGAGGGAGCCTCCCCACTCCTGCCTCACCTCCTTAGCATTTCCCTACACTGGGGCATTGAACCTTCACAGGACCAGTTCTGTTATGCTTGCAGACAGTAGTCTAGCAAGGCTGCCCTCTGAGAGGCTCTACCCACCAGCTGACTCAGAGTGATACAGAGACCCACAGACAAATAGTAGATAGAACCTTCAGACTTTTATGTAGGAGCTGGGGGAAGGATTGACTTCCCTGAAGGGAATAGGAACTCCACATATAAACCAACAGAATCAACTGTCCTGTACCCTTGAGCTTCTCAGAGACTGAACCACCAACTAAGGAGCATGCACAAGCTGGATCTAACCACATATGTAGCATATATGCAGCTTGGTCTTCATGTGAGTCCTGAACAACTGGATCAGGGGTCTATCACAAAAGCTGTTGCCTTTCTGTGGCATATGTTCTTCTAGGTAGGTTGCCTTATCTGTCCTCTATTGGGGAGATTGTACCTAGCCCTGAAAAGACCTTATAAACTAGGGTGGGGACATACCCAGAAGGGTCCTCCACACTTTCACAGAAGAAAGGGTGAGGGATGACGGTACAGGTTGTGAAAGGGGGTGACCTGGAGGCAGGAGGATTGATTGGGACGTAAACTGAATAAATAAAATAAAATTATATTGAATCAAAGATGTCTGGGATATGACCCAGAGGCTAAAGTTTTGGTTTCACAAACATATAGACCTGAGATTGAGTATCCAATAACCACGTAAAAATACCAGTCTTATGATCTATTATTGATACACTAAGGGAAAGGCATAGAGGCACCTGGATTCTATGGGTTTCTTTAGCAGCCAACCTCAGTTTTAAAGAGCTACAGGTTCAGTGAAAGGCCCAATCTCAAAAAATATAGAATAGAATAACTGAGGAATACTTCCAAATACTATCTCTAGTTTCTAGAACACCTGCACATAAACATATGACTTATACATACATACATACATACATACATACATACATACATATATACTACATACACACAGACACTAATTACTGCCATATTATATTTATATTTATATATTAACCAAATATGTATAAATGCTACACTAAAATATAGTTTCAACACACATATATGACTGTGTGTATGTGTGTGTGTGTGTGTGTGTGTGTGGAGAGAGAGAGAGAGAGAGAGAGAGAGATCTAGCTCCCAGGAGATCTAACTTCCTTTTCTGGCCACCTCAGGCATCATGTATAAACTTCCTGTCCATGCAGGTAAATCATCCATACACATAATAAAATAACTTTTAAAGTCTTAATAAAAAGAATATTAGGACAAAAATAACCAAATATATTCACTAATTATGTATTTTAAAAACTTAAATATCATCTTATATTCAACTGCTGACAAGAAAAAAAGAAAATTGGAAGAAAATGATACCATCATAGGGTAAGCTGTTCTTATCTAAAATTTTTAATTCTTTTTATTTTGTAATTATCTTATATTGATCTATGTAATTAAAGATGGAATACAATGTCTAGATTCCTGCATATTGTCTAAAATCAATGAATATTGACTTGAATCCAAGCAGTAACAACTAGCAATTCTTTCCATACTGTACTGTGTGTTCAAAGATTAGTACAGTATGAACAATCATTAGATGTAGGAGGATTAGGGAGAAAACTGAAACTAATTGATTGTTTCACCTAAGGTTGAGGATAATCAATTGGGCTGGATGTATTTTCTAAGTAACACCGAACACAATAATTTCTAAGTGAGTACTGATGTTTAGCTTAGTAATTAAGTTCTCTTGTATTGCATGAGTGTGGCGATTTATATATGCTTAGCCTGGGGCGTGGTATGATTAGAAGGTGTGGTCCTGTTTGAGTAGGTGTATCACTGTGGGTTTGAGCTATAAGACCCTCATTCTAGCTGCCTGGAAGTAAATATTCTGCTAACAGCCTTCAGATGAAGATCTAGAACTTTTAGCTCCTCCTGCACCATGTCCACCTGAATGCTGTGATGTCCTGCATTGATGATAATGGACTGAACCTGAAAGCCAGCACCAATTAATAGTTCTTATAAGAGTTGCCTTGGTCATGGTGTCTGTTCACAGCAGTAAAACCCAAACTAAAACCATGGTGAAAGAAAAACTTTTAAAAATATATACCTCTATCCAAAAGTACTACAGATTAATTGTATAGTAATGGTATTTTCCAAACACCAGATACATTCCACTGTTTAAGTCACACAGTTGTTGGTTGCACCATTTTTTTACTCTATTAATCCTACCAATCCATGAGCATGGAAGATTCTTCCATTTTCTGAGGTCTTCGATTCCCTTTTTCAGAGACCTGAAGCTTTTGTCATACAGATTTTTCACTTGTTTGGTTAGAGTCACCCCAAGAAACTTTATGGTTTTGTGGCTATTGTGAAGGGTGTCATTTCCCTAATTTCTTTCTCAGACTGTTTATCCTTTGAGTTTAGGAAGGCTACTGATCTGTGTGAGTTGATTTTATAACCAGCCACTTTGCTGAAGTTGTTTATCAGCTGTAAGAGTTCTCTGGTGAGATTTTTGGGTCACTTTATACTATCATATCATCTGCAAATAGTGATAGATTGACTTCTTCTTTCCAATTTGTATCCTTTTGACCTCCTTATGTTGTCTAATTGCTCCAACGAGAACTTCAAGTACTATATTGAAAAGATATGGAGAAGGGAGCAGCCTTGTCTAGTCCATGATTTTAGTGGGATTGCTTCAAGTTTCTCTCCATTTAGTTTGATGTTGGCTACCGATTTGCTGTATATTGCTTTTACTATGTTTAGGTATGGGCCTTGAATTCCTGTTCTTTCCAAGACTTTTAGCATGAAATGATGCTCACTTTTGTTAAATGCGTTTTCAGCATCTAATGAAATGACCATTTGGGTTTTTTTTCTTTAATTTGTTTATGAAATGGATTGCATTGATGGATTTCTGTATATCGAATGATCCCTACACCCCTGGGATATAGCCTACTTGATCATGGTGAATGATCCTTTTGATGTGTTCTTGGATTTGATTGGCAAAAATTTTATTGATAATTTTTGTATCAATATTCATGAGAGAAACTGCCATGTAATTCTACTTCTTTGTTGGATCTTTGTGTGGTTTTGGTATCAGCGTAATTGTGGCTTCATAGAATGAGTTGGGTAGTGTTCCTTCTGTTTCTATTTTGTGGAATAGTTTGAAGAGTATTGGTGTTAGGTCTTTTTTGAAGGTCTAATAGAATTCTGAACTAAAACCATCTGTTCCTATGCTTTTTTTTTGGTTGGAAGACTTTCTATGACCCCTTCTTTAGGAGTTATGCAACTGTTTAAATGATCTATTTGATCCAGATTTAATTTTGGTATTTGGTATCTGTCTAGGAAATAGTCCATTTCCACCAGATTTTCTAGTTGTGTTGAGTATAGGCTTTTGTAGTAGGATCTGATGAGTTTTTGAATTTCCTCAGTTTCTGTTGTTATATCTCCCTTTTCATTTCTAATTTTGTTAATTTGGATACTGTCTCTGTGCCCTTTGGTTAGTCTGGCTAAGGGTTTATCTATCGTATTGATTTTCTCAAAGAACCAGCTCCTGGTTTTGTTGATTCTTTGTATGGTTCTCTTTGTTTCTACTTGATTGATTTCAGTGGTGAGTTTGATGATTTCCTGTCTTCTAATCCTCCTGAGTTAATTAGCTTCTTTTGTTCCAGGGCTTTCAGGTGTGCCATTAAACTGCTAGTCTATGGCTCTCTCCTGTTTCTTTTTGGAGGCTCTCAGGGCTATGAGTTTTCCCCTTAGCACTGCTTTCATTTTATTCCATAGATTTGTGTATGTTGTGTCTTCATTTTAATTAAATTCTAAAAATTCTTTGATTTCTTTCTTTATTTCTTCCTTGGCCAAGATATCATTAAATAGAGTATTGTTCAGCTTCCATGCATATGTGGACTTTCTGTTGTTTTTGTTGCTATTGAAGACCACTCTTACTCCATAGTGATCTGATAGGAGGCATAGGATTAGAACAATTTTCTTATATTTATTGAGGTTGGTCTTGAGATCTATTATATGGTCGATTTTGGAGAAGGTACCATGAGGTGCTGAGAAAAAGGTATATTCTTTTGCTTTAGGATGAAATGGTCTATATAAAGCTGTTAAATCCAATTGGTCCAAAGCTTCAATTAGTTTCACTGTGTCCCTGTTAACTTTCTGTTTTCCTGATCAGTCCATTGAGGAGAGTGGAGTGTTGAAGTCACCCAAAATTATTGTGTTAGGTGCAATGTGTTCTTTGAGCTTTAGTAAAGTTTATTTTATGAATGAGGGTGCCCTTGCATTTGGAGCATAGATGTTCTGAATTGAAAGTTCTTCTTGGTGGATTTTTCCTTCGACCAGCAAGACGTGTCCTTCTGTGTCTCTTTTGATGACTTTAGGTTGAAAGTCAATTTTATCTGATAAATTGTCTTCCAGCCTTTTACTCTAAGGTAGTTTTTGTCTTTGACACTGAGGTGTGTTTCCTGTATACAGCAAAATGTGGTGTCCTGTTTTCATATCCAGTCTGTTAGTTTATGTCTTTTTATTGGGGAGTTGATTCCATTGACGTTAAGAGATATTAAGGAATAGTGATTATTACTTCCTTTCATTTTTAATGTTATCTTTGTATTTGAGTGGTTATCTTCTTTTGAGTTTGATGAAAGAAGGTGACTATCTTTCTTTTTCAAGGGTGTAGTTTCCCTCCCTGTATTGGAGTTTTCCTCCTGTTACTCTTTGTGTGGCCAGGTGTGTGGAAAGATATTGTGTAAATTTGGTTTTATCATGGAAGATCTTTTCTCCATCTATGGTGATTGAGAGTTTTGCTGGGTATAGTAGTCTTGGCTAACATTTATGTTCTCTTAGAGTCTGCATGAGATATGCCCAGGATCTTCTAGCTTTCATAGTCTCTGGTGAGAAGTCTGGTGTAATTCTGATAGGTCTTCCTTTATATGTCTCTTGGCCTTTTTCTCTTACTGTTTTTAATATTCTATCTTTGGTTAGTACATTTGGGGTTTTGATTATTATGTGATGGGAGGTATTTCTGTTCTGGTCCAATCTGTTTGGAGTTCTATAGGCTTCTTGTATATTCATGGGCAACTCTCTCTTTAGGTTAGGGAAGTTTTCTTCCATAATTTTGTTGAAGATATTTTCTGGCCCTTTAAGTTGTAAATCTTCACTCTTATCTATACCTATAATCCCTAGGTTTGGTCTTCTCCTTGTGTCCTGGATTTCCTGGATGCTTTGGGTTACAAGATTTTTGCTTTTTGCATTTTCTTTGACTGTTGACTCAATGGTTTCTATGGTGTTTTCAGCATATGAGATTCTTTCTTCTATCTCTTGTATTCAGCTGTTAATATTTGCGTCTATGGCCCTTGATTTCTTCCCAAGGTTTTCTATCTCCAAAGTTGTCTCCCTTTGTGATTTCTTAGTTGTTTCTACTTCTGTTTTAAGATCCTGGATGGTTTTGCTCAGTTCCTTCACTTATTTGTTTGTGTTTTCCTATATTTCTTTAATAGATTTTTGTGTTTCCTCTTTCATGACTTCTGCCTGTTTACCCAATTTCTTCTGCATTTCTTTAAGTGAATTTTGTATTTCCTCTTTATTGGCTTCTTCTGTTGACCCATATTCTCCTGAATTTCTTTAAATGATTTTGTGTTTCCATTGTAAGGGCTTCTAACTTATGCATGTTCCCCTGTAATTCTTTAAGAGATTTATTTATGTTCTTTTATTGTTCCTCTAACAGCATCATGACCAGTGATTTTTAATCCAAATCTTTGTTTTCTTGTGTGTTGGGTTATCCAGGACTCATTGTTGTTAGAGTATTTGGTTTTGATGCTTCCATATTCCCTTGATTCCTGTTAGTAACATTCCTACATTTGCCTTTTGCCATCTAGTTATCTGTTGTGTTAGTTGGTCCTTCCGTTACTGGCTGATGGCCTATAAGGCTATTTCTGTACCACTGGATGACTGGATGACTAGGTTTCCCCTGGCACAGATTGCTAATGGGCTGCCCTACTCTTGTGTGCTGTTGGAGCCCTGGTGTGCCTTGTCCCAAGCAATGCTATACTCGGGTTGCCAGACAGGCAACACCAGGTAGCAAAGACAGTCAGTGGACCCAGTGAGGACCCCCTCCAAGCACCAATCACTCTGCAGGGCAAACAGCCGAAGACATGGCTTGCTGCCAGATTTCAAATGCTCTGCTGATGCTGGTTCTTCAATGCTCTGCTTCTACTGAATAACCTGCTCTTGTCTGTTCTCAAGAGAGTATCAGGAAGTAGGATCTTCCCCCTGTCAGATGGCACAGCTCTACCACATCTGATGGAAGAGGCAGTGGAGATTAACCTGCTCCAGATGGTTCTCTAGAGAGTATCAGGAAGTGGGATTTTCCCATGTCAGATGTGGCACAGGTATCTTGCTGAGCTGGCTGCTTAGTCACATAAGTCAAGATGGTGGCAACCTCAGACCACAGTGCTCCCTCTAACCACAGGACTCTCTGCAGTTCAGATGCTCCCCCCACAAATAATATTTTCATCCTCACAGAAATTTGCTAAACAATGTATTTCTGATCTACATGGAGTATTATTTCATGGTTCTAAAACTGAAAATAGATCAAAGGTCAGTCCATTTTATAGTGAACCAAGAAATTTTTTCCACAACACTTTAAATTTAATAACCAACTTTCTAAAATAACCACATTAACGTCTTTGAAGATTGTAAATATGAATTCTGGCAAGCAGGAGTTTAGAAATGATAGGAGTAACGGTTTCTGAAGAGTAGAAAGCGGCAAGGGGCAAAGTAAGACCACTCTAGGTTCCTGTGATTAAAACCAGTATTCATTTTTGAGGTGATGGGGAGGAGGAAGAGGCAGGAGCAGGAAGGGGTAGGGAGGGAGAAAGGAGCAATTCCAGTATATTACACCAAATTGAATATATGCCAGTCAATTGGTATAAATACTAGGAGAGATCTGCCCTTTCAGGCAATTTTTTCTATTATTCATTTCTTATCTACATTATACTCCAGATAATATCAATATTGTTTTTTTAAAGACAGTTTAATAAATACTTAGCTATTAGTATTTACCATATTTTGCACTTCACTAATCTGTTGATAAATAATTTTTAATAAAGGAAAAGGAAGGAAACCTGAGGCTCAAGAATGAAATGCTCTGTTTATGATAACTACTTTACTGCAAATACCTTCCAAAACTTTGTTACCACACAAATCTCTGCTGATAACATATGTGTCAGAAAATTAAGGATGCAATTTATTCATTCTAAACTTATTGGAATGTAAGGTCATTAAATATTTATTAGGACATCTACATTAAAAAGGAATAGCACCTATTTACAACTCATGTAATGTCTATCACATAGTTTACTAAGTTGTTTTCAGTGCTTACTATTTAAGATAGGGGTCATGATAATTGTGGTGCAATAATAAATATTAATAACCCATGAAGATAAAATATAACAATGTTATTTGATTTTAGTAAGATGCGACTATTGTGGCAGGTTGTTCCACTTCATTATTACACATTCTTCAACTATGTGTGGAGCCTAATTAGACAGTGCAGCAGCAGAATTGTCAATAAAGTCTGTATACATAATTCATCTTTTTTTCTCAATTATTCAAGTCCTCCTTTCACTACTATTCTTTGATGACCGGTTAAATTACAAAATATGTATCTGGAGGAAAAAAAGTATTTAGGCAAAACCTTGATTTCTCCTGAACAAATCCAGAGTTTTTACCTTGGCTAGTTTTGTACACAAATGTTTGGAACTAGATAATATCATCCTGGGTGAAGTAATCCAGACCCAAAAAGACATGCATGGTATGTTTTCATTTATAAGTGGATATTAGCCCTAAATTACCAGATAACAATGCTCCACACAGACCCAGAGAAGACAAGTAAGAAGAAAAGCCCAAACAAGGATGTTTGAAGATCCCTTAGATGTGAAAATAAGCATTGTAGGAGGCAAATGGAGGGAGGGAACTGGGAGGGAGAGAGGATGGAGAAGGGAATGGGGATGGGGATCAGAGAACAAACCATGGTGGGCATGGGAAAGGGGTAACTCTTGGACTTGCCAGAGACCTGGGGCTGGGGTAGAGTGGGGGGATACCACAGGCAGTCTGTGGGATAACTCTAGTTGAGACTCCTAAATGTGGAGGATATGAAGCCTGAAATGGCCACATTCTATAGCCAGGAAGGACTCCCACTGAGCAGATCATGACCTCAACCAGACTATAAAACCTGCCTACAAGATGTGGAGGGACCTGATGATTTTTTTTAATTTCCTCAGTTTCTGTTTTTATGTCCCCCTTTTCATTTCTAATTTTGTTAATTTGGATACTTTCTCTCTGCCCTTTGGTCAGTCTGGCTAAGGGTCTATCTATCTTGTTGATTTTCTCAAAAAACCCAGCTTCTGGATTCATTGGTTCTTTGTATGGTTCTCTTTGTTTCCACTTGACTGATTTCAGCCCTGAGTTTGATGATTTCCTGTGTTCTACTCCTCCTGGGTGAATTGGGTTCTTTTTGTTCCAGGGCTTTCAAGCAAATCAGTAGCCTTCCTATACTCAAAGGATAAGCATGCTGAGAAAGAAATTAGGGAACTGACCCCCTTCACAATAGCCACAAACAGTATAAAGTACCTTGGGGTGACTCTTACCAAACATGTGAAAAATCTGTATGACAAGAACTTCAAGACTCTGAAGAAGGAAAGGGAAGAAGTCCTCAAAAAATGGAAAAACCTCCCATGCTCATGGACCGGCAGGATTAATATAGTTAAAATGGCCATTTTGCCAAAAGCAATATTCAGATTCAATGCAATACCCATCAAAATCCCAACTCAATTCTTCATAGAATTCAAGAGCAATTCTCAAATTCATCTGGAATAATAAAAAACCCAGGATAGCTAAAACTATTCTCAACAACAAAAGAAATTCTGGGGGAATCAGTATCCCTGACCTCAAGCAATATCACTGAGCAATAATGTTAAAAACTGCATGGTATTGGTACAGTGATAGGCAGGCGGATCAATGGAACAGGATTGAAGATC
Organism: Apodemus sylvaticus; assembly: GCF_947179515.1. Taxonomy (NCBI): domain Eukaryota; kingdom Metazoa; phylum Chordata; class Mammalia; order Rodentia; family Muridae; genus Apodemus; species Apodemus sylvaticus. Next base: position 21,024,191 of record NC_067476.1, read on the forward strand.
CAGAAATGAACCCACACACCTATGGCCACTTTGATCCTCGACAAAGGGGCTGAAAACATCTAATGGAAAAAAGATACAAATGGTGCTGGTTCAACTGGATGTCAGCATACAGAAGAATGCGAATTGATCTATCCTTGTCTCCTTGTACTAAGCTCAACTCCCAATGGATCAAGGACCTCCATATAAAGCCAGACACTCTTAAGCTAATAGAAAAGAAACTGGGGAAGACCCTTGAGGACATCGGTACAGGGGGAAAGTTCCTGAACAGAACACCAATAGCTTATGCTCTAAGATCAAGAATTGACAAATGGGACCTCATAAAATTACAAAGTTTCTGTAAAGCAAAGGACACCATCAAAAGGACAAATCGGCAACCAACAAATTGGGAAAAGATCTTCACCAACCCTACATCAGATAGAAGGCTAATATCCAATATATACAAAGGACTCAAAAAGTTAGACCCCAGAAAACCAAATAACCCTATTAAAAAAGGAGTACAGAGCTAAACAAAGAATTCTCACCTGAAGAACTTCGGACGGCAGAGAAACATCTTAAAAAATGCTCAACTTCACTAGTCATCAGGGAAATGCAAATCAAAACAACCCTGAGTTTTCACCTTACACCAGTCAGAACGGCTAAGATTAAAAACTCAGGAGAGAGCAGAAGTTGGCGAGGATGTGGAGAAAGAAGAACACTCCTCCACTGCTGGTGGGGTTGCAAATTAGTACAACCACTCTGGAAATCAGTCTGGCAGTCCCTCAGAAAACTGGGTATGTCACTTCTGAAAGATCCTGCTATACCACTCCTGGGCATATACCCAGAGGATTCCCCAGCATGTAATAAGGATACATGTTCCACTATGTTCATAGCAGCCCTATTTATAATTGCCAGAAGCTGGAAAGAACACAGGTATCCCTCAACAGAAGAATGTATGCAAAAAATGTGGTATATCTACACAATGGAGTACTATTCAGCCATTAGAAACAATGAAGTCATGAAATTCTTAGGCAAATGGATGGAGCTGGAGAACATCATACTAAGTGAGGTAACCCAGTCTCAAAAGATCAATCATGGTGTGCACTCACTAATAAGTTGATATTAGTTTGGAAAACTGGAATATGCAAAATATAATCCACACTTCAAATGAGGTACAAGAAGAACGGAGGAGTGGCCCCTAGTTCTGGAAAGATCCAGTGTAGCAGTATAAGACAAAACCAGAACAGGGAAATGGGAAGGGATGGGTGGGAGAACAGAGGGAGAGAAGGGGGCTTATGTGACTTTCGGGGAGTGGGGAACCAGAAAAGGGGAAATCATTTGAAATATAAATAAAAAATATATCGAATAAAATTAAAAAAAATAAAAAAAATTAAAATTAAAAATTAAAAAAAAAAAAGATGTGGAGGGACAAAGACAGAGCAGAGACTGATGAATTGCCCACCCAGTGGATGGCTCAAAGTGAAATGTACTCAAGCGCAAGAACCAATTTTCGTACTATTAACGATACTCTGTTATGATTGCAGAAAGAATCTTAACATCACTATCTGTAGGGTTAATAGGGTCCCACTTCAGTGCCGCCAGAGTACCCAGCGGCTCAGGGAGGCAAGATGTGGGTGTTTTGACTGTGCTTACCCCACTTTATTGCCAGGGGGATGCCAGGCTTTGGGGAAGCAGCGGCCACCACTTTCAGGAGTGGGCAAGCACATTCTGAGGCTCAGGGTAGCTGGAGCTGGCTCCAGAGTTCTCAGGCTTGCAAGGAGGCCAGACCCATCTGGTTCTCAGGGTCTTGGGCACCCAAGAGCCAATGGATGCCATGGAAGAGCTGAGAAAGGAGTGGGGGCCTGAGGGCTACATGTAGCCCAAGGCTGGGGGGGAAGAGAGGGAGCTCTGGCTGGCCGTGTAGGGAGAGTCTTTGGCTTCAAGGCTGCAGTGGGTGTGGGTTTGACTTGGTGTGGCTGAGAGCACAGGGAGGCCTTCTATGGGAGATTCGTTGGCCACTCTTTAGGCAAAAGTCTTCTCCATTGCTCCTGATGGTGGATCTCCAATATAAAGAGGCAGTCCATGGTTTAAAGACATTTACTGCCATGGCTGAAAGTGGAACAGTAAAACCATAAGCTGATTCTCAATGTGGGCCTGAGGTTAAATATCCTTTGTAGGAAGGAGTGTCAGGGAAGGAGAGTTTATTGGCTAAATCCTCCAGGCCTCATGAAAATGAAGATCCATCTTGAGGCTATATGACCATGAGTCATATCTTCTGCCTATGGAGGGGCTTAGGGCACTGTCTTTACATTGCTCATGGCCACAAATCTATGGAGGACTGTGGCCTCATGTCAGGAGCCTGGTTCCCCAGGAGCGGGGCAAAATGTCTCTGTCCCTTTAGTGTCACTGCGGTTTCTAGTCTTAGCTCAACTAAGAACCAGGCTGCCTTTTACCAATCCTACAACTGTCCTCTGAGAGGGTCCACCCAGCAGCCAATGGAAGCCAATGCAGAGACCCACAACTAAACATTTGATGGAGCAAGCAGAGTCCTGTGGAAGAGTTGGGGGGAGGATTGAGGGACACAGAAGAGGATAAGAACTCTACAGGAGGATCAGCAGAGTCAGCTAACCTGGACCCTTCAGTGCTTAAGAGACTGAACGACCAACCAAAGAGCAAGCATGGGCTGGACGTAGGCACCCCAGCATATAAGTAGCAGATGTGCAGGTTGATCTTCATGTGGGTCCTCAACAACTGGAGCAGGGTCTGTCCCTAAATCTGTTGCCTGTCTGTGGATCCTCTTCCCCTAGCTGGGATAACTTTTTTAGTCTCAGTGGGATAGCATGCATCTAGTTTTGCAGACTTTTTGTGCCAGGGTGGTATGATACCTGGGGAATCTCTCCCTTCTCAGAGGAGAAGAGAAGGGGAAATCAGGAGAAGAGAGGTGGAACAGGGGGTTGGGAGGAGAGAGCAGTAGATATTGAGATGTATAGTGAATAAATAAATAAGTGGGAAAATAAATATATTTTTATATTAGCAAGTACTATGATTTGAATGTTTCTAGAGTGAGCAGGCAATGTTTATCATAAAACCATGACATTGTCAAAATGGAACTTTGAGTTGTTATAGTGAGGTATTATTACATGTAAGATCTTAAAATTTTTGTTTTGAGTTTTTAATACCTTGTTGTTTTCGTGGATCATAAATCTGAAGCCCAAACAGGGGTGCTCTTTCATGCCTCAGCAGCGTAACTTCACTGGTCATCAAATCTAGCTGAAAAATTGAACCATTCATGTAATCTGTCCAGAACACATAATTCCCATGATGTGACAGTCCAAAAGGATGGTTCAGCTCTTTCCCACTGTATACAATCTGTAAAATGTGAAATGAATGTAAACATACTAAAAAAATCAATATTATATTTCCAAATATAATGTAATATATAAGTAATAAGAAATATATAAGTACTTCCATATAAGTAAATAATATGTTTGGAACCATACCAGAGGACAACCTAACTATAGTCTTAACTCATATTTTATCTGAGTGTATTTATCAAGGATATTTTTACACTGGGAACTTATTCTTCTCATTTTTTCAAATTTTTCATGTGTTCAAATTACTCTCATAAATACCACTGCAGAGAGGATGAAGAGTAGAAATGCTAAAAAGGCATCACACAATTTTATTTCTCCCTCTGTGTGATATTTATTATTCCTTTGGATGAAAGTTCATCTGAATATTACTACACACACACACACACACACACACACACACACACATACATATACACATACACATCCAATCTCACACTTATGCACACTTACACACATACATTGTTCATCTAATAATCAAGTGAAATGAAATGTTTGAATGGCTGAATGAATGCAGAAAACTTTTCTAGGTCAATTCTACCTTGAAAATCGATGAAATCTTGGAAGTAACAAGAAAAGAGAAAAATGTTAATTTTACATAGATAAGATTTGCTAATGAGGTTTAATTTTGATTATGCTTTTTTATTATTCTATTTTCTTCCTTTTGTTCTTGACATGGAGGAGTCTGGAGAGCAGTCACGTCATCTTTCACAATGAGCTGATAAATAAGAAATACACTAGAAACCCAAAATAGCCTCGCTACTTTCTTGGTATTACTTGTAAACTCCTACGACATGGCATATGAAAGCAAATTTTTTTCATCTCAATCAACTCAATATTCAAAATTTAAGAAATTTATCCACATAGTTTAAGAAGCAAAATTGAAATGTACTTATTTTAGTAGAATCATCCAGTTAAATTTATATTATAATGAAAGATTGAGATAGAGCAGAGCCTAAAATGTGATGGGAATGAAATTATATACATTGTATGTATACACATGCATAAACTTTCACACACACTCATGCATTTTAAATCTACTTATATGCATAGATATTATGTACATACTTCAGAGGAAGTACAAATATTTAGTTAACAGATGTGAAATATAAGGCATTATAGAAAATACTAATCAAGTTTATTTATCTGGTGGAATTAGTTGATATCATCTGTGATAACCAATGACTGAACCATTGAAAGTACAATTAGTTTCTCCAAAAGAATTCTTAGTGAGTTGGATGAACACACTATTCAGGACTCAAATCCAGAAAGGAACCTAGATCAACAGACATATTTGGAAATGTCTCATTTACTCTTTCGTCACCTTTTTCACAATAGTTGAAGTCATTCCATGAGGCTCTAGGTTGTTAGTGAGTGAAGAGGAAGAAACAGGGTGATGATTTTGTCACTAGGCCAGTGTATTACTCTCAACTAAATGCTAGTCATCATTATCCCATAATGCCAGGCCATTTAACAATGATTTAAGCAAAAGAAGCAAGAGAAAGATCACATTTCTTTGCACAAATTGCCTTGAAATTCAATCCACTCCTACAATGCATCTCTGGTTCAGTATCACAAAATTCTGTACTCAAAGGAATGCAGTATAATAACTTTGTCTAAATCTCAGCTGCAAATATTAAGCATATTTAAATAGAGAGGGGTTGCTTGGTCAAAGAAAATCTATCAGTAATGTAGAAAGGCTGCATTGTAAAATCAGCCCTGCTACCAGGAGGGCTTCTTTTAAAAACCCCACAAATCCGGGCACACTGTGGTGAGCTGGGCCTGGCCTCCTGGAAACCAGTGCCAGCTGCACAGCTTAACGCTCATTCTCCTTCAGTCACCCCACAGAGACTATTGGCAGCCACCTCAGAGGGGTAAAAATAAACTTGAAAGTATTTTTAACACAGCACAACAGGGCTTTGCGGAAGAAGAAGCCCGCGGGTGGCAAACACCAACACTTGCCTCTTACCTTTCTGTACGTTCCATTCAAAAATATTTTCTCAATATGATCATAGTAGGCATCGCACCAATATAATGTGCTGGTGTGAAAGTCCAGTGTTAAGCCATTTGGCCATAGCATCTTTGAAGTCACAAAAATCTGCCGATTGGCACCATCCATCCAAGCTTTCTCAATCCTTCCCACGCTGTCATCTATTTTATCTTCCTTCCAGTCTGTCCAATACATCCAACTAGGACATGAGAAAAGAGAGTTTATCTCCTTATCTCCAGTAGCCACCGAGAAGCACCCCTCTGATTTGGTACTTCCACAAATCAGTAGCTTGCTCATATGTTGTATCTAAACTTTTCTTTCTGAACCAGTTAGCTAAGGGAAACCAGGAAGGCTGAGGCCACTAAACAACCTTGTAGCCTCACTACAGAAAGCCTATTACCAGCTACCATTCCCCCAGTCTATCACAAAAAGCTTACCACCAGCCACCAAGGCTTGCCTAATACAATAATGAAAACAGTGGTACATACCAAATATTTATTTTCTTTGAACCCTTATATTTTTATATAGCATTACTTTTAAATATTGTTCCATAAAATGCATAATTTGGCTTAGTGATTAAAAGGCGGGCAGCTGACATGAGAATCAGAATAGTTAATGAGTTTCAGGTGAATTTGTGGTTTTATTTTTAGATAGGCAACTGGATAGCCTTTACTCTAATGGTCACAGTCATATTGGCTTTATATAACCAGATCCAATTTGTCTTCCTGATGCAAATTATCTATGCTTTATTGTTGTTTATTATTATCCCAAATCCACAAAGGATAATTTAGCTGTACATAAGTTTAATAACAGCAGGTTGACTGACCTTGAGATTTTGAGCTTTTAATTTCTGTCCCAAACAAAACAGCTGCCTTTAGAAATGAATCTTTTGTGTAAGCTGTAACAGTGGGGGAGTGGGCCTGGAGCTAGTGCTCCAATTCCTTCATGAATAAGGTTGAAACCCACTGTATGTGTTGTTTAAGGGTCATGTGAAAGTTCCTCGGTTATTAATTAAACTGGGGTTTCATTTTGGCAGCCAGACACAGCTCTGAAAAGGACCAATGCTTATCTAAGCTGGAGGTCTTAAAAAGGCCCCCTGATGTCTTTCCCTCCCTTTCAGGAAACTTGAAGAATTTCTTACATAATTTGGGAAAATTCTCAATCCAGACTAAGAAGTCTACAAAGTCTACAATGTTCAAATTGACTGATAAGTGGAAGTTGAAATATATCCTCTACTATTTTATATCAATTAAGCTTTTATCATATTTTCTTAACAGTTGACAATTATTTTTGATTGCCTGTTGAAATGGGAGTATTAATCTGAATGAGAGCCAGGATGGTAGTGTACTGTGATCTATTCTGTATTCCCTACAAGGGTTTTTATTATTGTGACAACATAGGAATTGTCAATAAAGAAACAGTAGGTTCTCTAATTACATGACAGGCATAATGCTTAGTTTTATTTATGTAAATCAGCTTCATAAAATGAACTACATGCTATTTCATCTTCAATGGCTTTTTCTAAAATCATTATATTCACATAATTAAAGCAGTTTTATTCTTATTACTAAACTACACATTATTGAAATGGAAATAATCTTTCCTCACAACATTTTCTGTTAATCATGATATAGACATTTTACTTTGTAGTTCCATATCTGGAATCACAAAATATGTTTATTGATATGCATGCATATGTATGCATGCAAGCATACATACATCACAGGCTTGAAATTCTAATGATTATGTTTTGCTGTAATGTAGGGATTGAATGAAGCTGGCAGTCAGTAAAGTCATGAGCGAAGGTGTATTGTTGATAAGAACACAAACATGAAAAGGATTAAGGCCTTGAACCCATGGGAAATTGGCAAAGCTTTTCCCCATATGCCTCAAAATTGACAAAACCTTCTTCTCTTGTCAATTACAAGTGCTTACAGACAACTGATGCGCTTGCACACAAATCAGCAACTGCAGCTTTCTCCAGCCAGATACTTGTACCCAGAAAGATCTCCTGCTGGCACTAGATAACCCCTCCCTGTGAGCTGTACCTAAGATATACACTGCTCTTCCTGTTCCAGTCACTGTGGGCGTGGCTTCATAAGAGCATACGGCCCACCTGCTCCCAGATATCTGTGTCTGACATTCTTCATTTTCTCTCCACCCAGTAAGTTTTCTTAGTGTAAACCACATGGGTCTTGGCACTGATCAAATGAAGAATTGTTGTGAGTTGCTCCAGTAACTAAGATTATTTTTTGCAAAGAGGACACACACACACACACACACAATCTAGATTCCACATATGAGAGATCATGTGATATTTATCTTTCTGAGTTTGGCCTATTTTGCTTAATATCATGATCTGTTCATTTTTTTTTTTTTCTGGAAACTCCAACTTCCCCCAACCTCAGGTGATGCTGATTTAGTAGAGATAGTGTATGTATGCGATAACTGTAAGTGTTGCAATACTGGGAGGAAAGGCTTCCCCAATGGAAGTGTACAGCTCTGAAGGAAAGGTATTCTGGCAGTCCTGACCCAAGGAATACTACAAAGTTAAACTCTGCTACAAACCTCACACCAGCACTGAATTGGGATGGCTACAAAGGGCAGCTGCCTCTGCTGCTGATGGGGGCTGCAGGGAACTGAGAAGCAGGTAGCCTTAATCCAGGGTCTCTTGGAGTGGGGTGAGGGTCCCAGGTGGAGATTAAGTGGGTGGGGATTTACAGTCAAGCCAGGGATTGGTGGGTGTTCAGGCTGTGTTCCTTCCACAGTTCTATCCTGTTGTCCGGCTGTCCCCTGGTTTAACCCTTCAGTGTTTCCTGCTGCCAGGACCACCTCTCTGTCATTATCCCTTATGCTTGTCCGGCTGTCTCCTGGTTTAACCCTTCAGTGTTTCCTGCTGCCAGGACCACCTCTCTGTCATTATCCCTTATGCTTAGATTCAAAACAGCTCCCAATATGCAAATATGGTTTTTATTCGGAAACCCTTAAAATGAATATATTAACGAAATGAATCAAAAGTGATTGTCACATTGACAATGTCCTCATGGTTACAGCTTCCCTTTCTGTCTGCTCTCTCATACGCTCTGCATTTTGCTCCTCTTTGATTTTGTTATTTGAAAAAATTAACATACACATTAGGTAGCTTTCATTTTCTTTCTTTTTTTTAAATTTTTTTAAATTTTATTCGATATATATATTTTTTACATTTCAAATGATTTCCCCTTTTCTGGTCCCCCACTCCTCGAAAGTCACATAAGTCCCCTTCCCTCCCTCTGTTCTCCTACCCATCCCTTCCTACTTCCCTGTTCTAGTTTTGTCTTATACTGCTACACTGAGTCTTTCCAGAACTAGGGGCCACTCCTCTGTTCTTCTTGTACCTCATTTGATGTGTGGATTATGTTTTGGGTATTCCAGTTTTCTAGGCTAATATCCACTTATTAGTGAGTGCATACCATGATTCACCTTTTGAGTCTGGGTTACCTCACTTAGTATGATGTTCTCTAGCTCCATCCATTTGCCTAAGAATTTCATGAATTCATTGTTTCTAATGGCTGAATAGTACTCCATTGTGTAGATATATCACATTTTTTGCATCCACTCTTCTGTTGAGGGATACCTGGGTTCTTTCCAGTTTCTGGCTATTATAAATAGGGCTGCTATGAACATAGTGGAGCATATATCCTTATTACATGCTGGGAATCCTCTGGGTATATGCCCAGGAGTGGTATAGCAGGATCTTTCGGAAGTGGCATGCCCAGCTTTCTGATCAACCGACAGACTGATTTCCAGAGTAGTTGCATTAATTTGCAACACCACCAGCAGTGGAGGAGTGTTCCTCTTTCTCCACATCGATTGTTAACCCTGCCAAAGTTCTTCTCCAACTGCTTTCTCCACATCCATCATTGGATATCTGCCCTACATAGGTTCTTCCTTTTGGTTTATGTCACAGGCATCCTTTAGCCCACCTCTCATCAATGCCTCTTTTTTTTGTGTGCCGTGGGCTTCATTCTAGTATTCTAGCTTATACTTGCACATACCTCTATTTATGTGCATATATACATATACACATCATGCAAGGGAACACATTTGAGAACAGGAAACCCTCATCTTTCTGAGTCACCTTAGCTCTTAGATGTGTTTTCTAGATCTATTTTTCTGATTTTTTATAATTTTATTCTTTATAGCTAAATACAATTGCATTATTCTGTATTTCATATTTATTATCTATTCTTCTGCTCATAGATATCTAGGCTGGTTCCATTTTGTTGCTGCTATGAATAAAGCAGCAGTAACACAGATAGCCTAGTATCTTAAATTCATTTGTAATTATGTGAGTGTGTATCATTCACATAAAGTCACAAGTTTCTGGATGGAAATTGTCCTCCATGTTTCTATCAGTATGTATAAGTTGCATGGAGTTTTATTTAAAGAAATAATTAATACTGTATTGATCCTTTAATTGTCTAATACTTTTGATGAAGTATATCTTTGCAATGAGTAATGAGTTCTCTCTGTATACTTCTAAAAGTTAGTGGTATTTGAAAGTAGAAGAAAACATAAAGTCCTTCTCTGAAAACGTTTCCATAAAGGTCCAAATAGTGGAATGAATTTTGGGCTAATGTTTCCTTTAATTACTAGACATGTTTTTATAACTACTTGGCCAAATTGTTTCAGATTTCCATGCCTAATCCCAATGCTTTCCAAGCCAGTTTTCAGATAGAAATAGATTAGGCTCTTTAAAATGAAGGTGAATGAAGGCTACCTCCAAATCTATCCTCATATTGAAGATAAAACACAAAGCTCTATGATGGTTTTCTTCTCTTACCACTTCATCTTCACAAAGAAAATTTTGACTTATGATTTGGAAATATGAAATGGACATCTCAGTAATAGAACAGATAATTATGAAAGCCAAACATGAAAATGTTAGAACTGAAGTATAGTTAATTCTGTTGAAAAATGCGGACAATGATTCATCTACTCCCTAGGAAGATGTACTATGCTTTTATTTGAAGTTATTTTCAAATCATACAGTTCTAGAAGGTGCACATTAGTGATATGAGCTTACAATGGACATCTCACACCTATTCATTTTTAATGTATGCATTAGATCAAAAGAATATCCATTTGTGATCCTATTTTCTTGGCATAGAAGGACAAATTCATACAAAAACCAGAAACCACAACTATGCAATCTATTCATTTAATGTTGAATTTCTGTTAGAATTTTTCACATTTCTTTAATATTTTATAAATATAATTTTATGTTCATGCCATAGGTCTGAAGGAAAAATCAAATTGTTCCATAAAATACTTCATTCTGACCAAGTAGCACAAAACTATAAGGTTATATTTCCACATGGAAATCTAAATGAGCTTAAAATCACTGTAGACTCACATAAAGGAATAGAATGGACTGGGTAAAAAACACTTTGCAGACAGACTGCCCGGGTTTAACATATAACCATTCTGTTTGCAATTGAATGGAATTGGATCTTTGGTCATTTATTTTATCATTCAAGGAAAGAGAATAAGAACAGTAACCATTCAAAAGATTGCTCTGACTGTTAACCACGGGAGTGTAGTAACTATTTTAACAAAATGCATAGTTCACAGAAAATGTACAAAATGTAGGCTAGTTCTCAATACCTAAAGTATGATTGGCTTAAAAATTTAATCAATAGAGTCTCTGAATGAATGATTACATTTCTTGGTGTCAGGTTGTCTAAATAGTGCTTATCTCAAAATTTTTAAGTAACATATCCTCTATACAAATATTCAAATAATTGCTTATTTTACTCAGTTCAACACATTTTCCTGTTTTTATCAAATATATTATCTAGGAGGGGAACTCATGAGGTAACTCCTTTCATCTCCTGTTCCCATGCCAATTCACAGATTCACAAGAATCTAAAGAAAATTTGCCACTGCTAATATATATAAAACAGGAAACATCAGAAGCAGGCTTACATACCCATTGACTGGATCTACCACAATTGCTCTTGGATGCGACATTTCTCCTTCCAGAAGAGTTTTCCGGCTCTGAGAAGCTTTTTCCAGCCTGGCTACATTAATGGTTTTACTGTGACCATCATTAGTCCAGTAAAGATTATTTCCAATCCAGTCCACTGCAATACCTTCTACATTATCCAGATCTATAAAAATGTAAGAGCAAGAAAAAAACTAAATATATATTAAGTATTAAAAGTCAAATAAGTTTCCACCGCTACTGTTGTCTTTAATGAAATATCTCAAAGACTGAAAGAATGAAATAAAAAAGCAGGAGAAAAAAAAAAAAAACAAAATCTCTAATCCAAGATCTTTACACTATGATTCTCCACATAGCACTTTTTATAGATTTTTTTATTTTTATTTTAAGTACCTTGTCATGCAAATGATAGACCCACTGTCATCATAGGGATTACAATGTTATACATGTTCACAAATTAATCATATGCCATTTTAATTAAGTACCAGAATGTTGTAACAAAAGGTGGCCTACAAAATAATGCAAAATATAAATTACAAGAGCACAAAAGCCTAAAAATATGAGTGTGTAAGTATAAACAGAAACTTCAAAGAACATCTACATTGCTTCTCTATATTTGATCCATTTCGTTGAGGATTTCATGTATTTTATGAGTTCTGATGAAAGTCAACCCCCATTTTCTCCATTCAATTCTTCCACTATCCCCCCACCATTTTTCATTTTCAACCTCATGTGGTCTCTCTCTTTTTTAAAACCCACTGAGTATACTTGGTGCTGCCTGTATGTGACTTTTAAGGACTCTCCATAAATTTCTGTAAGGTCCAGGAAGTAATATATGAGAAATACTGTTGAGAAACTTAATGTTTCATCTAATCATACGACGGTCTGTTTCGCAAAAAGGAAAGTCAACATTTCAAACCAAACTTATGTGGTCATAGTTTACTATCCAAGATGGTTCAGAATTCCTGAATAACTTCACAAGTTAATTGTCCCCATGTTTATAAGGACATTTAATATTGTGTGTTCTTTATTGATTTTTGCTTTATTTGTGCACTTGCCTATTCTAACATAGTGAAGAACTGCTGTTTGTTATTTTCTCTTTATCATGATCTATGGATGAATTTTAGAATCATATTTTATTTGAAATCAATTTCAGTAAAAAAAAAAAAAAAGTCAAGATGGAAAACCTTCTAATTTTTAAAATTTTGCTGTTGCTCCATGACTTATAACTTTTTTATTTTATCTCAAGTAGCTGTCACTATAACTCTATGAATGTATTTTTTCACTTGCACCATAAATAAATCACCACAATGATCTATCTAAAGAAAGTAATAATAGCGCCTGCCCTGAGGTTATAACTGGGGGTAAACAGCTATTGCTCCTGTCCTGAGGTCATAAGCTGGAGTCAACCAACTATGAGTCCAGCCCAGAGATCATAATTGAGATACTGCAGCGACCTCTATCTGTTCTGCCTGAGAGAGGGCAGCTTCTTGGATCATGTTAGCTGTTACCAATTTATCATGCTGTAAAAAGACATGTATAAGGAAGGTCCAGCTGCCTTATGTTTTATCTTTTAAAACTCTTAACTCAGTAACATTTTCTTATGCTTTATCAGTGGCCCTCTTCAAATGGAAATATTATATATACCATTCAGGAATACATACTGATGATAACAAGATGGAACTGAATTTGAAGAGGCAGAATTTGAAAGGAACTGCTGCCTAATTGTTTCATTTTGGTTTTGGAAATTAAACTGTAATTTATAAGTGATTAGGATTACAGTGATCAATCACACTGCCTCATTCAATCTAGCCCAAGAATTAAGGAAGCTCTTTAACTGTTCTCTTCTTTTCTTTTTTTCCTTTCTTTCCCTTTTTTCTTTCTTTTTTTTTTTGCATTTACAAAACAAACTAAGGAGAGTATAAAAAGAAAGACCACATGAATAAGAAAACTACAATGTACAAGAAGTACATGCAAATTGAATTCCACAACAGCTCAGATAAGTATTATATTTAAATATGAGCATAATGAGAATGCTCAGTTCAAAAGATGTTCTTGAGGATTGAATGAACATATGTGTGAAATTCTTTTTTATTTATTTGTTTGCTTATTCATTTTTCATTTCATTTTTTTATTTTTGAGACTATACCTTAAAATAATGCCTAGTATGTCATTAACTCTGTGTAAATATGTCTTATTACTCATAGTTAATTATTGTAGACTTTCCTTTAGCTAGCTAGCCTATTAAGATAACAATGAGATCACAACCCACAATGTCAGAAGAAGACTCCCTCCTCTATAAGAGGCCATGCTGGTATTAGGAACCTTAGGTCCACAATACCAGCAGAAGACTCCTGCTTCAGTAGAGGCCAAGTCAGGACTAGGAACCCGAGAGGCCACATGGGTACCTGGGACCCCAACAGTTATGCCAGGAACCAGAACCCCAGAACGTCAGAGGCAACTCTACCACTCAAAGGCCCCAGAGATAGTAGAGACCACCAAAACAACTGCAAGAACATCCTACAGGACCTGAAGAGTTGCTGGTAACCAAAATTATGGACCACTCGGTCAAGAACCAGAGAGGAAATAGAAACCAAGGGAAAAATATCTATCCAACAAATACAAATAAGAAATCATCTTTTAAAGAGATATATATATATATATACCTTAAACCAAGGAGCCTAGAGGTTACCATAAGAACACGGTCAACAAGAGCCAAGGCAATCCGACACCATCAGAGCCCACCTAACCTACTACTGCAAGACCTGGATTTTCCAACATAGGCAACGCACAAGAAAATAACCTTAAAACTAATCTTAAGAAGATGATAGAGGCCCTTAAGAAGAAACTGAATAAATCCCTTAAAAAAAACTAGAAAAACACAACCAGGTAAAGGAAATGAATAAAACCTTGGAAATGAAAATAGAGGCAAAAACATAAAACAAACTCCTGGAGATGGAAAATCTAAGTATGTAGAACTCTCAGACAAAAACCTCACCAACAGAAAGGAAGAGATGGAAAAAAGAGAATCTCAAGCATTTAAGTACAATAGAAGAAATTGAAACATCAGTCAAAAAATATTAAATATAAAAAGTTCCTGACACAAAACATGTAGGAAATCTGGGACACTATGAAAGGACCAAACCTAAGAATATTAGAAATAAAAGAAGAAAAGATTTAAAGGCCCAGAAAATATTTTCAACAAATCATAGAAAAAAGTTTTTTCCTAACCTAAAGAAGGATATGCCTATAAAGAGACAAGAAACTTCCAGGATACTAAATAGATTGTACAAACAAAAGGAAGTCTCCCCTGCCACATAGTAATTAAAACACTAAATTTATAGATAAAAGAAAGAATGTTAAAAGACACAAGGGAAATGGCCAAGTAACATGTAAAGGGAGGCCAATTAATATTACACTGCATTCTCAATGGAGACTCTAAACGTCAGAAGGGCCTGGACACATGTCTTGCAGTTGCTATGAGATCTCCAGGTGCTAGACAAGGATACTATATTCAGCAAAACCTTTAATCAGCATAGAGAGAGAAGCCAAGATATCCCATTAAAAGTCAAATAGAAGTGTTATCTAATCACAAATCCAGCCCTACAGAAGGTACTAGAATAAAACTACAACTGAAGGAGGTTTACTACATCCATGAAAGCACAGGAAATAAATAATTTTATACCAGCAAGCTAAAAGAACACACACACACACACACACACACACATGTACAACTACTAACAACAAAGTAACAAGAATTAAGATTCATTGGTTATAGATATACCTTAATATCAGTGCACTCAATTCCACCCTAATTTTAAAAATTAAGGCTCTTTAGATGAATTTAAAGATATAAGCAAAAAAGACCACCAAAAGACCCAGAATAACAGAGTGGATGCAAAACGGATCTATCCTTCTGCAACATACAAGAAACATATGTTAACATAAAAAATAGATACTGTCTCAGGAAAATGTTGGAAAAATATTTTCCAATTGTGGTTGTTTTAATATGCTTGACCTATAGGAAGTAGCACTATTAAAAAGTGTGGCCCTAGTAGAGGAGGTATAGCCATGTAAGAGGAAGTATGTCATTGTGGAGGCATGGCTTTGAGGTCTCATATATATGTTCAAATCTAGCCAGGGGCATCCAGACCATCCTCCTGGCTGTCTTTGAATTATGAGGTAAAACTCTTGACTCTTCCAGTACCATACCTGACTGGAAAACTGCCCTGCTTCCCACCATTGATGGTAATGGTTTTCCAGGTTACCTCTGTCATGTTGTCTCTTCACAATAATGAAGCCCTAAAACTGAAGTTGGTACCAGGGACTAGTGTATTGATGTGATAGGCTTGACCATGTTTTGTTTAGAAAATGTGTATTTGGTATTTGGGGACTTTGGATTGACAAAGCAGTTTAATGCTTTAATTGGGGCTTAATGAGCCATAGTTGTAGAAACCTAAAAGTCTCTTCACATAGACTGGTTTTGTTAAGTTGGCTTTACAGATCATGCTTTTAAAAATTAAGACGCTTGAGATGAATTTAAGGATATAAGCAAGAAAAATTATCTAAGAATCTATGTCAAGAAAATGACTTATTGTTTGTTTCATGAGTTATTTCCTTTTTTATACATATGAGTGTCTTAACTAGAATTTTGCAAATGTGTCTCTGTGGGCCTGTACACTGGAGGCTTTCCACAGAGATCTTTGGCCAGGCCTGGTGTGAGGGCTCAGTCAAAAGGGAGAGAGAGAGAGCACGCAGGAATGGGAAGGTTTCCCCTGCTGCAGTTGGCTTCACCTCTGTCTAAGCATGCTCTCTCAATTGCTCCAGGACACCCTGCACTTGGTCTGGCTGGGCTTGGCTGACAGGAAGCCAGGGAAATGTGCAGTGATGTTTCTCGTGGCATTTTGGGAGAGCAGAGATCTTTCCAAGAGTTACAGCTCTTATGGCAGAAGCTCTCAGACGACGGAGTTGTTTTGGCACACTTTATTCCTTTTGGATAGGATTTTTATATACAGGTTTGGGTCGGTCAGGGTCTGAAAGCAGGTACTTCTTACTGGCGTGATCTGAGAGCTTAAAGATACCTTATCTGCCTGTATGTGAGAGGGTTTGGTGCTGCTCTTACATGACTGATGGCCACAAACCTATGAGGGGTGGGGGGGATGATGGGAGGCTGTAGCTGTAACAGGAGCCAGGGGCCCAAGGGCATGCTTAAATACCTGATGTCCTTTGGGGGAGACAATCACCTGCTGGGTCTCCTGGGTTTTAAGCCTGAGCTTCACCTGGGACCAGGCTATCTACACAGATCACTGCCTCAAATGTCATGTAAATGCTCAGGGCAATTAGAGATCAGAAGATAATGCCTGATTCCTTGAAAGGAGAAGTTTGGATGGTTGTGAGTCATCATGTGGTAGCTGGAAATGGAGCCAGAACTGCTGCAAAATCATGAAATGCTCCTATTCACAGAGCCATCTCTCCAGTTTCTTAGCTGGCTCTAAAAGTGGCAATTGGGAATTTTCTCTTGTTGGTAAAAACCTATGCAACAATTCTTTCTCAATAGATGTGCATTTCATCCCTACTTCAAAGAAATTAATTTGGAGATAGGGAGTATCTTATAGGCACGTGAATTCTGTATTCAAAAGTGCCTAGATGGTGTGTACCTTATATGGATATGAATTCTCTGAACATAATTATTTGATTTATAATCAATGGAAGTTCATGACATTGAATTGCCAAAAAAAATGTAGTCCTCGCTCCAGTATACCTGTGACTTATTGAAATATAAGAAAGTTATGTGGATGAAACATCTACCGTAATAGATCCTTTATTAGAATACTAGGTAGAATTACAAGAGTCCACACTCTGAATTCCACATTCCATCCCTCCCAGTGTTATCATTATTGTTAAAATTGCACAAGTGATAAAAAGCAAAGACAGAACCTGTTCTAAAATTGGGACAAAAGCTTCTTCAGTAATCACATAATATCCATTTTTATATGGAAACAGGCAGCCATGTTTAGTGTCCAATGCTCAGTAAAGAAGTTGGACATTATATACACAATTGATATAATTTTATATATTATATAACTGCTCAAATTATTTAAAATTTCTATAATATTAATGTTTTTAATATTGACCTAAACATTTTAGGAAGGCTCATGTAAGTGCCAAATACATTGCTGTAGAGCCCATCTGATTTATTTTAGGATTGCTTTCTTCAGCATGGGCAACATTTCTCAGAGTTGTAAATTATAACATGCTTTAATAAGTAAACGTGAGGAATAAATGAAGACACTCACACTTGTCATTTTTCTGGTATATATAAGCTTTCGAGTGTACCTAAACCAGCTCAGTTCTGATAAACTATAAGCAGGTCTGTTGTATGTGTCTGGGGTGGGAGTGATAACTGATTTTTACAATATTCTTTTCTATATAAAAACCCTTGCTGGAATGTGTCAGAACAAAATACAATAAATCTGTGCTACAATTTTGATTTTCTTTCAGTGTTACTCTTTGGATGCTGTGAGGTATTAAGAAAGTGAACGTGTTGTTAGACTTTTAGGACAAAGCATTGGGAAAGTTATTAGACTTAGATGAAGGCATTAGGATGAAACCTCATAAGCAAATACATGTGGTTTCCTAAGGAGGAAGAGTGGAAAAGGAGTGTCTATGCTTATATGCCTTTGTCTTCACATTGTTGATTCCCAGCCTCTCTTCTTGGGAATTGTGAAATCCACAATAAGGCTTTCAGTAGATGTAGGATCTAGATCTTAGAACTTCAGAACCATAAGTTGAATAAACATATTTTGTCAAACTTTTATAAGCAGGCATTTCTGCTATTAACAATGAAAGTTAATTAATAGAAAGTCTTATTTTTAGATATGAAGAAATGTGAGGGATACATAGGAAACATTATCCCAAGAAAAGCTCTATAATTGCATTTTAGAGTAATATGCATGTAGCATAAACAGGTTGCTATGCAAATTCAAACACTGATTTGATTTTTAGACTTCAGAGTTTTGCTTTCATAAAAATCTTCTGTTAGTGTGCCCTGACATATCTTAAATACTGTTGAGTAGCTACCTGCATTGTGATTAATTTTGTGTCTTGCCTAGATCACAGTATACAAGTATGTCATCATTAGTTAAATACTGCCTTCATAGTAGATTTATTTACACGCTATTTAACCCAATTCTACAGAATTGTGTAAAACTGTTTAGCCTCGGTTATGTGCTTGATCTCATCCAATGTACTGAAGCCCTTAAAAGAAGTAATTGAGTTCTCCTGAGAAGCATGACTGACTGTACTTCCAGAATGGCTATACTATACTATGGATTCAACCTGACCAGGAAAACCTTACCAGACAGCCTCTACTATCATATGATCCAATTCCACAAAGTGACTTCCCCACTCCACCCCCATTTCTTCCATAGCTGTCTCATTGGTTTGTTATTCTAGAGAGATCAGCATCATTACCAAGTCTGTGATCAGAAAATTATTTCCCTTACTTTCTGGGCAGAAGAACATACTTCACAATCATTCTTTTCAGTTGGCACACCAAGAAACATAGCTCACACAGAACAGTGCAGCTTCTAATTCAATAACCCTCTGGAGATACCTAGTGCTTACAAATTTCATTTTATGATAATACACTTAGAACTTCATGATAACATCAGAGACCTTATTGTAAATAAGTCATTTCAATGAAGACCTTTTTATTACCCAATTTATTCTTCTTACAAAGAGAAAAGAGAGTTGAAATCCTGTCACCTACTTAAATGCAAAATTCCAGAGCTATTTTGGATATTCCTTTTACTTTCAGGCCTAGGTTATAATTTATAACAAACAATAAATTGTGTTTGGAGCCTTCACATCAATAGGAAATTGCTTATTTTATGTCATATTAAATGAAAGAGGAAGATCTGGTAGTAGTTACTTGCACAATGTAATTTTATAAATAGGCTTCCATATACATTTCCTAATATTGTTTAGGTTTTTGTGTTTAGATATATAAACATTAAAAATTCAATTGTGTCACTGCAACTGATAATTTTTATCTGAAACTCCAATGGATTAAAGAGGAAAAATGCATTGTATATGATTGAAAATACAGGACACAATAGTATACTCTTCAGTAAACCGTGGGTGTCATTATATTCTGAATTTGGATTACCAGCCAGTAACCGTAAAATTCACCACATTCTATAATTACAATGACAAGGAGAACATATATTATTTTATGTGTCCATGTAGCTGGTGATTGCCTAACTACCAAATTAAATTGAACAAAAGTACAGTTGTTTTAGAACCACATAAATATTGAGAGAGGGGAGGACAGCCAAAGTGCATATTAAGTTATGTGAAAATGTGACAGTAGAGGCAGAATCCTTTAGCAGTTCATCTTGCAAAAGCCTTCATAAGCATCTAATAAAAACATAAACTAACAAAACTTTGTGTCCACCGATCGCCTTCTTTTTAAGAAGAAGCAGTGAAATGGGGACAGAATTAATACAAGATTAGCAAGCAGCTTACTATTCTAAATAATTACTAATTACTATTATAAATAATTCTGTATTTTAATGAACTGTATGTATGGTATAACGTCTATATTAAACAAGTAGCATAGGACGTGATTTAACCATTTACATAGCAGTCAGTACAGAAAGCTTACACACGGGACTAATAGTCACTGTACTTCCTCCACTTCCTGTGCAAGTTTGAATGCAGGCTTGTAGAAGAAAATTACTCACAGAGACTAAAGTCAACATTGGGGTTAAAGTAAATTTTAAAGTTAAATTTTTAATTTGGAAACATTTGGATTGAGCAATAAAAGGGCTTGAATCTAGATCTAAGCTAACAAAGCTGATCATATAAAAGGAAAGGTGGGATGTGGAGTTAGTGTCAGTAGACAGGCTGGCTGTCTTCAAAGAAGCCCTGAAAGACAAATGTAAGGCAACATGGCCTTTCATATAGCCTAGTTTCTGGTAAACATAATTAGGGCACACTAAACTACCAGCAAGGGGGCTTATAAAAGGCAGCCACTTACAGAAAGGAGACCACTAAGGCCACCATAAGACAAAGATGTAAATGAAAATAAAACTAGAGCCACCTCTAGAAAACTGTAATAAGAGTTAAACTGTCTACACACAGGAAAAAAAGGCCTATGATAAACTACAAGCTGCTCCTGGAAAAATAGAAACCAAGAGTGCAGCGCTTAATTAGTGGCTAGCAGACCCAGCCAAGGGATGCCTACAATGTCAACCAAGGCAGGCATCCAGCAGATGGGTCAACAGATGACTCCAGAAATCAGACCAACAGGAAGCTTCAGAGCATCATCACTCCCATAATTGAACAAGGAATATAATTGTGTCCCTGTTTTAGCCAGAGGAACATACACAGTGTGCAAGCACTCTTTCAGTTTAACTTATATATATATAGCAAATTAGTCAATCTCAGTAGAAATTTCCTCAGTCTGCACATTTCCCTCTCAAAGTCCTTTCCTATTACACCTGCCTGTATGAGAACACTGTTTGATTTTTTTCTTGCTTTTTGTCTGTCTACAATGAAACTCCTCTTTAAAGTCCACTGTTTGCGATCTATGAACTCATTGACCCAGTGGAAATATTATGTGACTATGAGCATTTGCACTGCATTCCTGAGTTATACCTGCCTAAGACAGAAAGTCTGCATTGCAATCAAATGACCCCTTAAATTAGCCATATATGACATGTCACATCAATAGATGGCTTATAATACTGACTTATAGGTGACAAACTTAGCAATATATATATATATATATATATATATATACACATATTCAAATTTTATTTTAATTTACAATCACATTTGTCTGTAGTATGTGTGTGTGTGTGTGTGTGTGTGTGTGTGTGTACGTGTGTGTGTGTGTATCATGTACACAGTTTTGGATAACATTGAACTGGAGTTATGGTAGGTTGTGAACCACCATGAGGGGTGCTATGAATAGAGCCTGGGTTAACAGTAATTAGTGATCTTAACTGCTAAACCATATATTTCCTCAGCTCCTAAAAGCAAACTTTGATGACAATTTTCATTCCATTCAATTGCAGAGGACTAATGAGAGAAAACAGATGAAAAATGAAGAGAAAGATGAAGAGGTCAATCAGTCCTTCTTGGAAAGAAAAGCTCAAGGCCATGTAGTATTGTTTACTTGTTACTATGCACCTGGACTAATCCTACTTTGCAACCATAATGCCACACAGTTAGGAAGTAAACACATTTCCTGTTATGTAGCCAAGTTCTTGGATAGAATAATTGATAATTATTTCAATTCTCTTATTTAAGTCACACACACCCAACCTATGTATACTTTTATACATCTATCTACCAGTGTTTCCTGGGATTCAAAATTGATAGGGCTGGCAATGTGGCTCAGTGAATAAAGGCAATTGCTGGCAAACCTGATCATATGAGTTCAGTCTCCATATGCCACATATTGGCAGGAGAGAACTCTGACAAGTGGTTCTCTGAACTATACATGGATGCTGTGGCACATACCTACATAGACACACACACGCACACACAGACACACACACACACACACACTCACGAGGGAGATAGAATTAAACAAATAAACGTAAATTTTAAAAATCTTTATTTGTAGTTATGTAATATAATCACAAAAATATTGGGTTACTGAATGAAGAAATGCATGAATGCCTTACATCACTTCATGAGTGTTTGATCTCACCTTGTAATGAATTTCCAGTTATTTATCACTTGTCTTCATCCTAAGCTCTGAGGTATAAATGCCTGATCTATATTATACTCCTTTTTGTTAACTGGTAAAGTATATTTAAGAACACATGGTCAACCTGGCATAGTGTAACATCCCTTTTATCTCACCACTTTGGAGGCAGAAGAAGACTGCCCCCTGAGTTTGAAACCACACTGGTCTCCAGAATAAGGTCCAGGACTACATAGAGAAATAATATCTGAAAAAAAAAAAGGAAAGGAAACGTGGTGTCTTAGGGTTTCTATTGCTGTGATGAAACTCCATACACAAAAATCAAGTTGTTGAGGAAAGGGTTTACTAGGTTTACACTTCCATATTGGTGTTCATTATTGAAGGAAGTCAGGACAGGAACTTTAACAGGGCAGACTATTTGGACAAGATCTGGTGCAAACACCAAAGAGGGGTGAAGCTTATTGGCTTGCTTCACATGTCTTGTGCACACTGCTTTCTTATAGAACCCAGGACTACCAGTCCAGAGATGGCACTACCTACCATGAGCTGGGTCCTCCCAAGTTGATCACTAATTGCGAAAATGCCTTACATCTTGGTCCCATGAAGGTATTTCTTCAACTGAGGCTCCAAACAAAACAACTAAAACAAACAAACAAAAAACCCAAAACAACAACAAAAACCCAACCAAACAACAACAAAAATAACCAGTCTGCTGGCATACATGGCCTATAGTGTGAAAAATAAAATAATTTCCTTACTTTATATTGGACTTTAATTTTAATTTTTATAATAATTTATGATATAGTGTATATAAGTTCCCTAGTAACAATGACGCTTAGTATTTGTTAGTAGTTGTCTTAGTTAGGGTTTCTATTTCTGTGAATGAACACCACAATCACGGAAACACTTACAAAGAAAAAAATTTAATTGGGAGTGGCTTACAGTTCAGAAGTTTAGATTAATATTATCATGGTAGGATGCATGGTAGCATGCAAGCAAATGTGGTACTTAAGATATAGCTGAAAGTTGTACATCCTGATCCACAGGCAGCAGGAAGAGACAATGCCATACTTGTCTTAGTTTGAGCTTGTGAGACTTTGAAGTCCACCTCTATGACACACTTCTTTAACAAAGCCACATCTACTTCAATAAGGCCACAATTCCTAAGAGTGTAACTCCCTATGTATATTTAAACACGTCTCTCTATGAAATCCATTTTTATTCAAATCACCCAAACAATGTTTGCTTATTTCTCTACTCTTTCGATATAAGTAATTTCTTTTAGTTATAATTATATGTATATTTGTATGTCTGTTGGTGGATTTGGGCACTTGAGTACAGTTCCCAAAGAGGTCAGTGGATCAATTTGAGCTGACTTTATAGGTAAGTTGCTTCACAGGGGTTCTGGGACCCAAACTTAGGATTTTTACAAGAGTTATATAAACTTTTAATTGGTGATCTGTTTCTCTAGTCTTTATCTACATATTTGTATATGCAAATTTTATGATCTCATCACTAAGTAATCTTCTTTTTATTCATTCACTTTTCCTTCCTTTTTTATCTCTGAATCTTTTAACATCCTATAAATAAGACGAAGAGCATAATGTATCTACTACATAATTCTCTTACAATTTTTCTAAACACATTCTCTTCTTTAAGCTCCCTCAGCACTACATCTGCATTGTATTCAAAATTCCATCTAGCAAATTGCAGAATCTCCTGAAGTATGGGCATAACAATTTCTCAACTTCTGTTTTTCAGAAAAAGATGAAAAGATATTAAAATCATGAGAAGAAAAAAACTTATACTGCTAGTATCAGACAGGAGTTATTACCCTGTTAAATATTTGTAATGAAAAATAAATTTACAAAATGACGGAAACATGTAGTGGAAGGAAATAAAGGTCATGGAATGATAGATGGCATTCATCACAGGGATAGCCTTCTCTGTCCAGAATATTAATAAATAGCACTTTGCTAAATATAATGACTTACATAAACAAACACACAAACACACACACATACACACACACACACATACCTTGCATCCTGAAGGCTTAATAATTATAAAAGTTTAACCAAACTGAAGAATTGAAGAATATTATTTTTATCAGATAGTTTTTTATCTAATATTTTACCTAATTTTTAAGTTTATTATTCAAGAAGTTGGTGAAATGTTTTGCTAATAGTTGATATGTTAAACCACTCTGACAAAAAGCAACCTGGGGAGAAAAGAGATTATTTGGCTTACAAATCTGTGTCATCTTCATGGGAAAAGAGGACAGGAACTTAAAGCAGCTACTGAAGTAGAAACCATGATGCAGTTATGTTCACTGGCTTGCTATCAAGACTTGCTCAGCTTGCATTCTTATGCAATTCAGAAGCACAAGACCAGGGGTAGGCACCACACACAGTAGATTGAGTCCAACCACACCAATCATTTATCAAGAAAATGCCCCACAGTCATGAGTGTCCCTGTTTAAGGTGACTAGTTTGTATTAAGTTGACAACATTTAATGTGAAAAGTTCAAGTGATCTGATAGAAAGCAAAGTACTTGCTCTGAAAACCTAAGCATCGTGGTACATACGCAGGTTTTCAGTACTGGTGAGGCAAAGACAGGTGAATTTCTAAGGCTTGCTGACCTGCCAATCAAGCTTAATGTGTGAACTTCAAGTCTGTTGAGAGATCCTATTTCAAAAGCAAGGTGAAAGCAGAGTAATGTGAAATGACAGTAGACATTGCTAATAACTTCTTCATGACTAAACACATACACATACATGCATGTTGCCCTAGACACTCATAAAATTGCAATTCAACATCTTCCTTTCAAGATGTTTTCGAGTAAATCAGTTATGGAGTACAATCTCATGTGACCTCATCTCATCTGAACTGTATCTTTCAAACAAAATGCTATGGATACTAAAATAATTATGAATGCTCAAGTTATAAACAGAACCCATGTAAAAGAGATTATAAATGTTGGGATTATTTGGTTGAACATTATGCACAATTTAATCTTCCTCAATGGTAGAAGGCATATGAAAACACTGGATTTTCTTATATTTCCTCATATCAATCATCATGCTTTTATATTGTGCTTTTTTTATTTATTTTTATTCTTGTGTTCATTTTAAAATCTATAATTAATAATCTACTGAAGAGCTCTCTGTGCCCATGTTGGAGCAGCCAGATTCTGTTGAAGTTTTTCTAACATTATCTCTCATAATCTATCTACACCATAAATTTTCTCTGTTGTGCACACTTTGAATACTTTTAGTTTAGGTAATCCTCAATATTCATCGTTGCTCATGATCTATTTTATCATGAAAAGACATAATTTTGGAATTTACATTTATAAAAATTTCTGGATTTAATCCTACTTTTATAAAGTTCCACAACTTAATACTATAAGACAATTTTTTCTTAAATTTTATATTTTTATGTTCTTTAGGTTTGGGAAAAGAAATAATTTAGGAAGTAAAAGTCTGAATTTTTTAATAACTGAAAGGGAATTATTCCAGTTCTATCTCTTATTGCTTCTGGAAGGTATAATTAATGTCTGGTATGTGTGTTGAATGGATGCACCTAATTATTAAACTGCATTAAAGATTACCTTAAGCTTTTCCATACCATTTCTTCTTGTTTCCATTAATACTTAGACATTTTTGGAGAAGAGGTTTCTCTCTAAAGTTTATATCAAGTTTATTACATGATTAAAATTCAAAGCTATGGTTTCTGTTGTTCTGGCAAGCTTTTGTTATCAGCATTCTATGTTGGGATTACTCTGCATATCTGAATGCTGATAGCTCCCTTTTGGAGTCCTCAATGCTGAGCTAAATTTTTGTTAAGAATAATTTTCCAGAAATTTCATGGACATAGAATACAAAATGTTGTCTTACTTGCTTACCTTTACATCAAGTCATCCACTCATTTGATGACCAACAAGTCCTTTCAACAAGGATACAGATTACTAAAATACAGTGCTGTTTTCACATAGACATCATGCCACTCTCTTGGTTGATTTGTATTGGATAAATGTTTTTATAAACTCAAAATATGCATTTTATTGTAAATAACCATAATATTGTGGACTAGATTTTTAACTATACTATCTTGCACCATCTCTTTGAAAAACAGGATTCTATTTTTTATAATATAATATATAAAATGTTTCTTGTTGTAAGGTAAGAACTTGTACATCTAATTATACTTGTTCTATTAAAGTGATACAAAATAAGCTAATTGAAAACAAATAACACATATATGTATCAACCGAATGCCTTCACTGTATAAACTGTAAGTGTTAAAAAGCATGACCAGGGGTTATATATTCAGAAGAATGAATCATGGTATGCACTCACTAATAAGTGGGTGTTAACCTAGAAAACTGGAATACCCAAAACATAATCCACACATCAAATGAGGTACAAGAAGAACGGAGGAGTCACCCCTTGTTCTGGAAAGACTCAATGAAGCAGTATAGGGCAAAACCAGAACAGGGAAGTGGGAAGAGTTGGGTGGGAAAACAGGGGGAGGGAAGGGGGCTGATGGGACTTTCGGGGAGTGGGGGTCTAGAAAAGGGGAAATCATTTGAAATGTAAATTAAAAAATATCCAATAAAAAATCATTTAAAAAAAGAAGAATAAAGCTGGGTTTTCCTACAATGGTAAGGTGAAAGCTGAAAACAGTTTAAATATACCTCAACCTTGCTTTTCAAATTCCCATCTGCATTAGAGAATTTGAAGCATGGGCAAATGGGCATTCAGAGCTCATTCACACACAAGATGCTGAAGCTACAGAGAACAGGGAAGCACAATGTGCTTTGCAAGAGCACAACAGTCCTTGATTTTGAATAAAGAGGGATCCACAGCACAATGGGAAGGGCCACAGGTCTCTGACAGGAGCACCAAGGTCCATAAAGTCTGTTCTGGGGCAGACATTTTTAAAAGCTAAAATAGGAAAGAATTGTTGAAAGTAAATGTAGTTTGATGTACGAGTTTAGAGTCTCTAAGAAACTCGGACACAAAGAATTCCTTCAACTGAGTTCACAAAGACCAAAAGCAAAACTTCGAGGGACCCCTGAGTGTCTCAAAGACAAGAAACTCAATCCATCCCTCAGCCTTACTAAACTCATATACAAAAGAAAACAGCTAAAGCACCAGGGAAGGGTGAGAAGACCTTTCTACTCACTATGACAGGACAAAGAACAGCCCTTTGTGAGGGGTACAGAAATAAAGTTATCTGCAGTTGGCAAAGGAATAGGAAAACTCCCCGAAAGCCAGAAGATAAAAGGCTTAAAGGTGAGCCACTGTTAAGGAGGGTAAAAGTCAAGCTCTGTGTTCCTGAGGCGAGATGGAGACTCCACTGCACCTGCCAAAGCTCCCTACTTGTACCAGAACACTAGCTGAATGTATGGAAGGGACAAGATATGCCAGTGAAAACTGATGAACATCCAGGGATGAGAAGTCACAAGCCTGAAATGTCACCTACTTTGGTCAAAGGAAGCAGAAGTATGGAAATCTAGCTGTAAACACCCTGAAAGATTCTGAGCATAAACTTCATTGACAGATACCATTCAAAAGAATCAAAGGAGAAGGCTAGGCTAAGTCCATGACAGGCTTTAAATTGACATTTTAGGAGACTAGGAGAAAGAATGGGGCAAGAACAGGCAAGTTCTGGCAAGTCAATTACTAGTAGAAAAAAAAAAACCCAAGATCTAGCCTCCTCACCCTGGTAATGGTTCCTGAATGCCTAGAATGCCTAGCTAAAGCTAATTTACCACAGAACTCCAATGTGCTTCAAATCACGTCTATGAGCTCACTTGATTGTCTTTTTGGTAATGAGAGACCCCTTCATGCTGGACTTCTGCAGAATGAAATATTCTTTGAATCTACATACATCATATATACAGTTTGTGGTTTCTTTCTTCAGTGAATCATGGACCCTTATACAGGTTTATCTTATTTTTACATTTTCTTATTCCTTTACATTTTAAAGACAGAGCGTCTTGTTCCAGCTTGGCCCTAAAGTATGTCAGCTGAGATTACAAGCTTGCCCTATGACATTTAGTAAAGTTTTGACACAATTAATTCTAAACCTAGCCCAGACTCATAAAAGGGTCTGCTTACAATGTGATTAGTCCATAGAAAGCCTTTTCTATTTCCTTACTACTGCCTGCCAATGCTGAGAAGGGAAGAGATATAGAAAGAAGACATCAAGTTAAAAGTCTACCGTGCCAATGATGGAAGCAAATAAGAGTCAGAGCACTAGGTGTTGAGCTATGGTCTGTTGTATGTATTATGAGGCTAAGTGCAGACCCCCAAGGTCTGGTTGTCCCAGACATGAGAGAGTCTACACTTTGACCAAGGTGATGCTATATGAGCTTGGCCCCAAGTTATTTCTAATTGGTGAAAAATGATGCCTACAGCCTAGAGCTGGGCATCATTTTTCTAGAGCTAAGGCAGGTTTTGGGGTTCCCAGGCTTGCAGTTGGAGGAGACCATGTGAGGAGAGAGAAGAAGCTGGAGAGAGGAGAAAGACGTCATATGTTAAGAAAGTATGGCCATGAAGATGGGGCAATTGGAGTAAAGAGCAGAGTGGATCAGATGAAAGATAGTGATAACTCAGGGTTCTTGATAGCAAAGTGGATTCTAATAGCATAAAGGGCAGAGATCTGTGCAATTCAGGTGCTGATTAAGGCTTATTGTAAATAATAAAAGTTGTATGCCTTTTATCCAGGAATAGAACGATAGTAGAAGGCAGAGGAGTAGAAGCTCCAGATTGAGATTAAATACTTAGTACAAAACTATGAAATGAATTAAATCTGTTAGCAATGCAATCCTTTCAGAAAGTCACAAAAATGGGGCTCAGAGCAACCTTGTTAATGCATTAGACTTGAATTCTCATAATTGTATATATCATGTTCTAGTCAGCAAACCAAGGTAGCACTGGGGATTAAAATTATTACAAAGTCTATTTTTGTTTTGTTTTGTTTTCTTATTTGGTTGGCTGGTTTTTGTCTGGTTGTGGATAAAGAATGATTGGAGTTGATTAAACTTTTGACTGGACAGGAGAGCTTATGGATCTTAATGATTATGCTTGGAGATAAAAATAATTTCTGTTTACTTATGTCAAAGTCAAGGTGTTCAACATACACATGTGACTAACAGCATTCCCGTGAATTCTTTTATAATGGCCGTCTTCATGGTAACTCTTTTTCTGTTATCATGGATTTTAGCTACTCACACATGGTGAGCTAGTAATATTGACTGATGAGACTATTAATTAAACTGAACATTTTCTATTAACTAACCTATAGTACAGATATTATAACATGATAATCCCAAGTAAAATTACAAATAGGAACCATATAATAACAGAAACAATTAAACAATTGGTTTCTCCTGTGTTTGTTTATGCTGAAAGTTGCTGCCTTATAAAATTATAAAAAAAATATTACTTTATTTATCTCTGAGTCTGCTACTAAAATCATATTTCCCAGCTTCTCAAAAGGCTGAGGCACAGGTTGACAAGTTAAAGATCATCTGTCCTATAAAACAAGTTCAAGCACAGCTTAGTTATCCCAATAAAACTCTGTCAAAAATATTTTGAAAGGGAGGGCAGGAAATAAACATGCACACTCTTGCAAATACACACACGAATGCACATGTAACACATACACACTCTTGCAAATGCACACACAAATGCACATGTAACACATACACACACTTGTTGGCAACTGCCAAGTATTTTATTATTCTTTTGACCAAACCAGGAATTTAATATTTAGAAATACATATTCTTCCTGTTCTCCATTTTTATTTTTAATACAAGCTCTTACTATACAGCTTTTACTGAAATCAAATTTGTGATCCTCCTGCCTCAGCCACTCTAGGGCTGAGATTGCAGTTGGAGATAAGGGATTTGTTTATAAAGCCTCCAGAATTCTTTTGAGCTGAAACTCTCTATAAGAGGTTAACAAGTATAATATTTTGGTGGCTCAGCATTCTCAGGATGAGAATTACCAATTTGAGATCTCAGATCTAGAAGAAAACTGAGAGCAGAAAACTCCATGGATCTTTGCAGGCATTTCCCAGCACCATGAAAAGAAGCAAGAGTTCAAATGAGAACTAATAATCAATCCAGTAAGTTTTCATGTCCCATGTATTCACGTAGTGTTCTCCTCCTCCATATTTTTCTATGTTAAATAATGAAGGTTATCATAGCTGGCGACCTCTGCATATCTCTGGTCTTGATTTATTATTAATACACTTTCCTTCCTTCCCTCCTTCTCTCCTTCCCTCCCTCCCTCCCTCCGTCCGTCCCTCCCTCCCTCCCTCCCTCCCTCTCTCCTTCCCTCCCTTCCTCCGTTCCTTCCTTCCTTCCTTGCTTCCTTCCTCCTTCTTTCCTTCCTCCTTCCTTTCTTTTTTTCTATTTCTCTTTCTTCTTTTTAGTGTTTTTCTTCTTCCCACTCTCATCACCACCTTGCTATTTTTATATTCTTTTTCACTTCCAACATACCTACTTTGTTTGACAGGAATCAACAGACACAGACCTACAACCTTTGGACAAACTGTTTTTACTCCTCACTATTATGGCCTCACAGATCCTCAAGATCGTGTTCTCTTTCACACTCTCTCTATCATGATGCTATGGATCTTTGGTCTTACTGTGGTATTTTTTCCTTTTTTAATTTTTTTCCTTTTTTTTTTCCATTCTTTTTTCCTTCATTTTAAAGAAAGGACTCTGAAATTTTTATTCTGTTAATTGTTCAATGACAGAGTCTTCTAAGGACATTCCAAGACAGTAGGATCCTAAACTGTGGGAAAAACAAAACAAAACAAAACAAAACAAACGTTTTGACTTACACTGTAGGGGGTGGTACTGATGCTAAAGTCCTATTCCATAATTGGTTGTTGATTCATCAGTAAAGGTGCTAGTGGCCAATGAGCTGGGGAGAATAGGTGGGACTTCCAGGTCCCTGTAGGCAAGCTGACAGGCACTAGAGAGAAGGGAGGATTTCTACCATGCTTTGGAGGGAGAAAAGGAAGCTGGCCATGTGAGATCTCAGGCAGAGTGGCCATAGTCCATTTCCCCATGCCAGAGCTTAATGACACAACTAAAGCTCAGGGCAGATTTGAGGTTACTAAGCAAGGAAATGGTAACTGAGCCACTAAAGTGGAGGGCACATTTAGGGTGCTGAGCTAAGAGTATTGGGAAGGGTGTGATAGCCATGGGAGATTAGAAGCATTCAGCAAATGCATCAAAAGCAGGTTGAAAATTAAGTTAGTGTGTGTGTGTGTGTGTGTGTGTGTGTGTGTGTTTCATCTGTGGATCCAAAGAAACCTGGGTGAGGCTGGTAGTGTGGTAGTGTGGTGTGTTCGGAGCTTAAAGTAGGGTACATTTAATATTACACCCTCTCTCAGTTGCTAAAATATTAGTACATAGTGATTTATTCTTCCTCTATTCAATAAATCATGTTTAAAAATGATTATTGTATATTGAAGTACTAGTCTGTTTTCATATATCTATTCCTGGATAGTGATTATTATTTTAGTAGACAAAAGAAAATAGAATATAATGACCTGAACAGCAGTCTTACAAGGAAAAGTTGATGCCTTATTTCTACTGCAACGTACACTACTACAACTCAATAGCAACAACAATAATAACATAATAATATGTTGTTATTTATAATTAATAATTATTAATAATAATCATAATAATTAATGATATATTGATATTAATAATAAAACATCGTGTGTTTAGGACAAATGATGTTCAGGACACCTTGAAAGAATCAAATATGCAAACTATAGGGATAAGAGAAGCAGAATTGCGTACAATAGTATACCAAATATTTCAGAAACATTAGCACAAAAAACTTCCAATCTAGTGAAAGAAAATTCACTTAAAAATCAAGAGGCATATAGAAAAGCAACCAGAGAAGAAAATGACCATGTTATTTCACAGCTAAAACACTAAGTATCCAAACTAGGAAAGTGTATTAGAGGCTTCAAGGGAAAGCATCAAATCACTGCTGAAGGGCATTGGTATCCTAACAACAGATGATTCATCCACAGAAACATTAAAAGCATGTGGAACATAAAAACATTTAGCCCAAATTCTGAAAGACCACAACTGCCAACCAGGCTACAACACCCAGAAACAGTTGTGGTTTGCAATGTAACTTTACATTTTCTGACATCAAGATTACTTTATGGTGAGTTTTTTTTTTTTAAAGAAAATGTACAACTCTAAATAAAATCCAAATCAAGCTCTCTTGTCTTTTATAAGAATATGATTGTTAAGTATTTTTCAATTGTAAGAGTTGCAGCAGGGTTTCATACCTGTAACCTATGAAGAGATAATTCAAATAGTCCAGCGGCAGTGGCGACCCTTGTCTGTGTTTATGTGAAGAAGCACTAATCTTACTGATAAGATAAGGTTATCAAAAGTAAGATTATCAAAGAGAACTGAGATTTTCAAAAGGAAACTAAGATCCTCTCTATTGTATTTTCATGACTCATGAAAGAGTCTTTTAAAAGCAGAATAGTCCAAACAATCTGCTTGACAAAAATGTACAAGTCCATTGTCCCAAATTCTGGGATTCTACTTCAGAGATAAGTAGCAAGACAGTTTCTGCCAGAGTCACTGAAAGCAAAATGTATAATTAGAACCTCCTTGAATACAAAATCTTGGTGACATATTTTTTAATCAGTAAGCTATTTTTAAAATATCAGAAACTGCCTCGTATTTCATTTTAAAATTTCATTTGCATCTCTTGGAGAGTGAGAGTTCCATCACTAATAATTTCATTTGAAATATAGTTGAATTGAGTGAATCATCTTCCCATGAACCTCTTGTTCCACTTCACAGATCCTTGTGAAAGCTTGGGGTTCTCTTTTGAGTCTGTATGTTCTTTGGCTCCTTGTGAATCTGACCACTGAATGGGTCTTCCTAAAATATGACTTTATTCACATTTTATCTTATATGGGGAATACTTCTGATTTATATTATGCAGAATTGGGTTTTTCATCATACTGACTTCTAATTTGCAAAACTCTTTTGTCACTATTTTCTGCAAATTGAACTTCCAAAATAGTGATCCATGGAGGGTATACATCCTATTTCTGGAGATTATGTTTCCACAAACTTCTCCGGCAGCATCAAAGTTTCGTCTCTGCCCTTAGCATCTCCGCATTAAGATGTAGCTCACAAATGACATGATGACCAAGGGAGCCTCTGATGATGTCCATGTAAAGGTATCTGTCACTTTCTGCAGACTAAGGTTGTTCCTATTGCCTAGACCGTTCTCTTGTTTCTTGAGGGCAATTTTTATTTCATTAATCAAATATTGCAATGTTTTAAATTTCCATATGCTTATCATATGGTCTATTAAGGTAGCCATTTTTAAAATTCCTTTAAACTGTGAACTCATAGGCTAGGCCCGCAATCTGTCCTTCATAATATCCAACAAATGGCTCTTGATTCAGAGACTTCTAGACCATTAAAGAAGCAAATATGCTTTAAATATGAGGAAAATGAGATCTATAATTATGATATGATATTGCTCTATTGTTTTATTATGATTATATTTTTCTACTTTTGCTTATGTTATTATTTGATTAACTGTTCCTAAGATAAATCTACACTGGTTTAAGCAAAACATATGGACATGAGGCTTACAACCTATTACATTTACTACAAAATTTATCTTGAAAATGAAATAAGTTTAAGATTTTAATTTTCTTTAAAGATATTTCCTCCTTCGAGAGCAAGGCCATGAAATCCATTTTAGTTGGAAACAATGTGACAGAATTTGATAGCTCTAGGTATAGTGCCACTTTTATTGGGATAAGCACTTTTCTAATGAGGACCAAATACTACAGAATTCTTTCATATTCTTAAGTCTTATATCAAGTCTATAAAGGCATCCTTGCAGTTGTATATTTTATCAAAAGATGAGTGATAATCACTATTTACTTTCTGAAGTGCTACAAATGTAGTGGACAGTTCATGTTCAGTATTTCAATAAAATATTAGCATAGAGGAATGAGAAACCTGTGGAAATTAATGTCACTGAGTTGATAAAATTATAAAATACTTTTAAGTAAAGAAGGTGAATAGGGAATGTGTGTGACACAATGAAACACAATGGATGTAGCCTTTTCCAGGCCTTCCACTCTGAGCACTTTGATGCTAATGTCACACAGTGTCACTTACCATCTTTCAGGATGGTTTCTCGGTCTGTGCCATCTATCTTCTGCCGGCCAATTAAGAAACTGGTCGTGTCAGCAAAGTAGATATAATTAGCTTCCGCATGAAAATCTAAAGCACGGGGGTTTACCAGATTTTCTATGGGGATCATGCATTCATCAGCTATTTTGGTATTCAAGTCCATTCCTCTAACAATTCCTGGGCGTCCTTTCCCATAAAAGAGGAACAATTCATTCTTTGGCCCTGCAGAAGAAAGATTACAAACATAAACAACCCAAGCGGACTAATCTTCTTTACACTGCAGAATGCCACTGTTTAATTAACTGGCACAATTAGGCTTTTTTAAAATTCAATACTAGAAATTAAACTCCAAAATATGCCAAACGGATCTTGATGCAAGAAGGCCAGCTAATTGCATTACTTTAATTAAAACAGAAATTACTTCACTGAATGGGTTATATTTAGTTAATTATTCTTCTGCCTGTATAGCAAAAACATGACAGATCATTGAATAACTTGTAACTTGTGAAATGGAAATTTATTAAAATATCCGGTACATTTAATTGTATAATTCATTACAATTGAGGTGATGCTCTCTGAAGATGCTCTCTGTTGCACTCATTACATTTGACATTGCTGCAAACTTCAGGCCAATTGAAATGCTGCAGTATGGAGTTGAGTGGCCATATACAGACTGTGACTGACAAAAGATTCATGGGGTCTCGGGGACATGAACATGAATGTTACTGTGTTCTGCTGTCCAAACCGGTGACTATTTCTTATGAGAGATGAATTAGTGCCAGCTGATAGCATCAGTTGACTTCACAGCTTAGTTGTAATGTCAGAGGCTGATGACGTCTGCCGGTAAATCTGATGTATAACACAGGCAGCACTAAAAGCGAACAATCAAAAAAATATTTCAAGCAAAGTAAAACAGCGTCCATAGTTACTACAATACAAAATCAGGATGGCCTTTCTCTTTCTTTTTCATTCCTTTCACAGTTTCTTTTCTCCTTTTACTTTTCTTTCAAAAACATAGATAAGACTGCATCACCCAAAAAAGCAGCATTTCCACCCCTCCCCCTTCTCCATTTTCTTGTATTGGTTTCATCTCTCCACGGCTGTAGCCCTGGAGTTCTCTGTTTGACCTGCAGTGATGTAAACTCCTATAGGTGTTCACTGCTATTATAGGTCAGGAGGAACACTGCAAATCTTCCTAACCTTTTGAACTATCTGACTAAGTTTCACCAGGGTCCAAGTCCAATACCAAGTTCAATACTAAGGCAGTAGATTCATAGCGCCTGCTGGATACACTTAATTACCCCTCTCCGTACTATGTGAAGCCTTGCATAATCTTCATTCATTGTAAAACCATTTAAAGAAAATCTTCCAGTGTTATGATGAAACCATTTTCCAGTGTGATGGGGATAATGTAAGGCTTAACAGAGTGAATCAACACAGAAAATGAACTTTACATATCAACACCATTGTTTTATCATAACCCTGAAAGAAGATTTTCATTTCCTCTGTTATTGCATATATTTCATTAGATGTAATTATGGTAATTATAAGATAAAGTATGTTTACAACTATATGTCTGCTATCACACCAATTGTTGCCTATCTCATTTCAAAAGTATATTACTTAGAAATAATATTTTATGTGATTTAAAAGTAGTATCATTTTATTTGGGAACATCATTTCTTGTAACTGTAAAAAGGTTTTAGGAAAATATTATATCCATATGTTTGCTTATTTTTCAAAATTTAGCAACATTCAATTTAGTTATATTTGGTCACATCATTAAAATATCTTCAAAACCATTCCTTTTAATGCTAGTATAATATTCTATTGTAATAAAAAATAATAACATGGCATATTTTAATTTATATTTTTTAATGAATTTTCAGTTATCTATATGTAAACCTGTACTTTTATTGTTAGCAGAGGCCTATTTGTGATCTTTAAAATTGTAAGAATGATAATTATTTTTGCTCAGTCTTATTTTGATATTTCTTTATGTTTACCTTACTTTTTGTGTGCATGTGTGTGTTTTTGTGTGTATCTTTGTATGTATTCTATATGCAATAACAACTGAAGTGTAAATTTTGTATCAGACAATGACACTGCCTGAGTTATGGTAGAAAGTTCCTAAGTCCATTCTAATGTAAAAAACGAGAAAACAGTTATGCTTGTAATTTCTGTGGGTAAACATCTAATACAAGTGTTTTTTAGTACAGTATCACCCAGACCACGCACCCTTTGGAATAACAAAGAAAAAAGACAAGACACTTCCATGTGCACTGGGATAATGTCCTACAGGGTGTCATTCTGGAACTTGTAACTAGTGTTCTAACTCCCTGACCTCAGCTAAAATGTTGTGTTTTTACATTAGCATTTTCCTCTGTGGACTGCTGTTGTCCTGGGTTTTGACAGCACCGGGTGTTTGGCTCTGCTATAGGAAACTTATAGAATTTGAAATAAGAAGAATCAATTGATTTTGAGTCTATTTTTATTTGGTAAAAATAGTATTTACTTAAGCACCAAAAAAGTACAACATCCATGAAAGTTCAATCAAACTTAACTATGAGCTCAGGATTTTCTCCGAAGGTATTTGTGTACACTGCATGTATACGTTCGTGTGATTGTACACTGCCAATGATATGCTGTCATTTCTCAAGGGCAAAAGTCCATTTAGCTATGCTGCACAAACATGTAGACACATTCAACTTCTCCAATCTGGAGGTCTTAGACCTAGGATCTCAATGATCCAGACAGGTTTAGGAACCTGAAACCTAATTTCCTTATGTTTCCAGCAACAGAAAACTAGAAATAAAAATGAAAACTGTATGTCATTTATTTATTTTCTTTTTTAAAAATCTTGTATGCTTTGCTTGGAAATATTCATTAAAGTACTCTGTCAAATCCCAAAAGTTAAGTAAATGCATTTCTAATAGCTTATAATCTTTGGAGATTTTTTTGATAATTTGTTGAAAGGATTGATACTTGACTAACATTGCTAATGTAGCATAAAATAATGAAGTAAACTCAGTCCCCTTGCTACTGAATAAAAGTGTGCATTGGTCTTTCCAGTTGTACTACATTGCTGTATGTGAAGGTGTCAACCCAGCATCACACCTATTTTTGAGGTGCATTTTTCTTCACTTAAGAAGATTTTCTAACCAATCCTGTATATACCTTAAATTCATGAACCTTACTCAGGATATTAAAAACCTAAAGAAACATTTTCCTTACAAATCTTCCTTGAGGACTCCTATGAGGTCAGCAAGCTTGGTAGCTCTTTAGCCTCATGAGCTCCTAATTCTTTTTTTTTTTTTTTTTTTATTCGATATAATTTATTTACATTTCAAATGATTTCCCCTTTTCTAGCCCCCCCCCCCACTCCCCGAAAGTCCCGTAAGCCCCCTTCTCTTCCCCTGTCCTCCCTCCCACCCCTTCCCAGTTCCCCGTTCTGGTTTTGCCAAATACTGTTTCACTGAGTCTTTCCAGAACCAGGGACCACTCCTGCTTTCTTCTTGTATCTCATTTGATGTGTGGATTATGTTTTGGGTATTCCAGTTTTCTAGGTTAATAACCACTTATTAGTGAGTGCATACCATGATTCACCTTTTGAGTCTGGGTTACCTCACTTAGTATGATGTTCTCTAGCTCCATCCATTTGCCTAAGAATTTCATGAATTCATTGTTTCTAATGGCTGAATAGTACTCCATTGTGTAGATATACCACATTTTTTGTATCCACTCTTCTGTTGAGGGATACCTGGGTTCTTTCCAGCATCTGGCAATTATAAATAGGGCTGCTATGAACATAGTAGAGCATGTATCCTTATTACATGGTGGGGAATCCTCTGGGTATATGCCCAGGAGTGGTATAGCAGGATCTTCTGGAAGTGAGGTGCCCAGTTTTCGGAGGAACCGCCAGACTGCTTTCCAGAGTGGTTGTACCAATTTGCAACCCCACCAGCAGTGGAGGAGTGTTCCTCTTTCTCCGCACCCTCTCCAACACCTGCTGTCTCCTGAATTTTTAATCTTAGCCATTCTGACTGGTGTAAGATGAAATCTTAGGGTTGTTTTGATTTGCATTTCCCTAATGACTAATGAAGTTGAGCATTTTTTAAGATGCTTCTCCGCCATCCGAAGTTCTTCAGGTGAGAATTCTTTGTTTAACTCTGTACCCCATTTTTTAATAGGGTTGTTCGGTTTTCTGGAGTCTAACTTCTTGAGTTCTTTATATATATTGGATATTAGCCCTCTATCTGATGTAGGATTGGTGAAGATCTTTTCCCAATTTGTTGGTTGCCGATCTGTCCTCTTGATGGTGTCCTTTGCCTTACAGAAACTCTGTAACCTTATGAGGTCCCATTTGTCAATTCTTGCTCTTAGAGCATACGCTATTGGTGTTCTGTTCAGAAACTTTCTCCCTGTACCGATGTCCTCAAGGGTCTTCCCCAGTTTCTTTTCTATTAGCTTCAGAGTGTCTGGCTTTATGTGGAGGTCCTTGATCCATTTGGATTTGAGCTTAGTACAAGGAGACAAGGATGGATCAATTCCCATTCTTCTGCATGCTGACCTCCAGTTGAACCAGCACCATTTGTTGAAAAGGCTATCTTTTTTCCATTGGATGTTTTCAGCCTCTTTGTCGAGGATCAAGTGGCCATAGGTGTGTGGGTTCATTTCTGGATCTTCAATCCTGTTCCATTGATCCTCCTGCCTGTCACTGTACCAATACCATGCAGTTTTTAACACTATTGCTCTGTAGTATTGCTTGAGGTCAGGGATACTGATTCCCCCAGATTTTCTTTTGTTGCTGAGAATAGTTTTAGCTATCCTGGGTTTTTTGTTGTTCCAGATGAATTTGATAATTGCTCTTTCTAACTCTGTGAAGAATTGAGTTGGGATTTTGATGGGTATTGCATTGAATCTGTATAGTGCTTTAGGCAAAATGGCCATTTTAACTATATTGATTCTACCGATCCATGAGCATGGGAGGTTTTCCCATTTTTTGAGGTCTTCTTCCATTTCCTTCTTCAGAGTCTTGAAGTTCTTGTCATACAGATCTTTCGCATGTTTGGTAAGAGTCACCCCAAGATACTTTATACTATTTGTGGCTATTGTGAAGGGGGTCATTTCCCTAATTTCTTTCTCAGCCTGCTTATCCTTTGAATCCTAATTCTTATCATTGTTGACAAGAAAGGTAAATCCTAACTTTGAGAAGGGAAACATGTCTAGAAAGCAATTGTACGCTGTCTCCTGTTCTTATGAATGTTGATGCCGCTAATTAAAGAAAGAAATAACCATCTGAAATGTTGCCTGCTGGCAAAATGTTTGTTCTAACGACATACTTTTGCATGACCTGCCATCACTCCCCATGTTGAAGCCAGTCCTGCAGCGACAGGTCCGTGTCTTATAACTGCTGCTGAGCAGACAGATGTGCGAACATCCCCCTGGCATCCCATAAGCATCAACTTCACAGGCATGGCTTCTCACTACAGCAGACAGAAAACAAGACAAGGTAATTATGTACAGACTTCACAGTGTAAGGACGTAGAATCTTAGCAGAATTTTATATTGAATACTATAACATGGAAAACATTAAACCCAATAGAAGAGGAAGGGGATTGGCGAAATCTTCCTTAGATATGTTTCAAACCTAAGAATCATTAATTTAGTGTGTTCATATATATACAAATAAAAGCAAAATGTTTTGTCTCTTTGGAAGCAAGCTTTGGATACTTTAAAAAAAGAGAAAAAATACAATCATAAAAGGTAACAGAAAAATAATCCCAATGCAGGAATGTGAGGAAAGATTTTTCTCTGGCACTAGCAGCTAATGAGCTCCACTCTGGGAGAGACAGGGTTTAGTTAATATCTGAACTGATGATATGTGCTAAGCCACAACATGCTTTTTAAATATTTGAGTCCATTGTTATTGTGAGAACCGTGCTAATAAGCAAAGTATGTGTGTTGCTGTAGTTGTAGAAAATTAGAGGCTAAATTTAAATAAGAAAATTGTGGCATGGAGTGGTGTTTTATGATTGCTGGGAACCAGAGAAGAGCAAAGTTGAAATGGGACCATGTTAATAAGAAAGAACATGGGCAAAAGAAGTAATGTAGTAACTGTATCTGTGAAAGTCTGCATATTCTTAGGATTATTCGTTTAATCAACTCTTAGTTGAGAGTGAGAAAATTATGAAAAAATTATTTTATAGCCACACTACTTTCCTTGTGCTTTCTTCTTTCTGTATCAGTCATTTTCTAAGAGAATAAAAAATGAGTAGAATGCTCTTTTGGTGAGCGATACTGCTGATGAGTAATGTCTTCAGGCTTATGAAGTGACTTGAGTAGATAAAGCATCCTGTCCTCACCAGCACATCCCTTTTCCTTTTCATTACCACTTTTCTTCTTTATTGACTAAGAGTGTGTGTTTGTGTGTGTGTGTGTGTGTGTGTGTGTGTGTGTATGTGAGTGTGTGTGTGTAACTGTGTTTGTGTGTATGTGGGTGTGTGTGAGTGTGTGTGTGTATGTGTGTGTGTGCGCATAGGTGTGTGTCTCACTATTAATGCATTCTGGAAAAAGAAACAGCTTTTCATTGCATAGATTCTCCTAAGGTACACAGTTTTCTAAGGTCATAGCTCATTTTCCTCTTCCCCTTTCCTTCCAAATGATAAACAGGACTTTCAGGAGTGCCATTAAGACTGTTAGAAAGAACTCTAAAAACATATAATTATATAAATTATAAAAATGTCTTAACTATGGAAAGAATAAGGATCCAATATGAATTATAAGTGGGGCTTTGAGAATCTAAAGGAACAAAGGCAGCTGCATTAATGAGCCAGCTTGTCAGAAAAATAAAAAGGCAGGCAGATTCCTGAGTTCAGGGGCAGCCTGAGACACAGGGAGTCAGGATGGGTCCCACCCAGCTATTTTATTGTCTGTATTTAACTGAGGAAGGCAGATTTCTAAATTCTTTTACCATGTTAAAAGAAAATGTGTGCTTAGTATCTCCTAAGAACTAAAGGGCTGGGTCATATCTAGGGATGTTGAATCAGGATAATCAAAAGGAAACCTGGAATGAATTGATATTCATTGTATTCAATGTATTGATATGTAAAATAAAAGACTGGGGTTATGCTCTGCAAAAGTTGAGCTATCCAGAATTTTGTATAATACCAAGAGTAAACCACTTGGAGAACTGTCCCATGTGCAATAAAAAGAGATAAATGTTGAGAGAGAGAGAGAGAGAGAGAGAGAGAGAGAGAGAGAGAGAGAGAGAGAGAGAGAGAGAGAGAGAGACGACGATCAGAGAAAATGAAAACAGAACAGAAAGCAGTCTGGAAAACTGTCTCCAGCAGAACACAGGCTGCCAGCTTGAACCACTGTTTGACTGTGAGTCCTTTAGGTTTTTTTGGTTTTGTTTTGTTTTTTTGTTTTCTTGTTTTCTTGTTTGTTTTTCAAATTCAAAGAATGTTTTTATTTTTTTCCTATATTCTTTGTTTACATCCCAAATTCACATATCAAATAATTCCCAAGAAGAGTCCTTTGTTTCTGCTGTTCCCTATCAGCACTTCTCCCAGGAACCTGTGTCCAAGCTGACACTGGTCCTCCCCAGTTTTCTTTAATCTTGCTACTTCTATCCTGTAACAGTCTGCCATCTTCCCTAATAAGCTGCCTTTCCCTACAAGAGCCTATTGTCCATTCCACTTGTCTGTGGATTGTTCATTAATGCTATACAACCCATGACACTCTGCTGAATGAATGATCTTACGGTCTCTACTTTGTGGAAAAAAAAAAAACACGGAGCTTTATAATAACCTATAAGGTCCTACTTGCCAGATTTTCTATGATTTCTCTTTGTTTCCATTTTCCTTTCCTTAAGTCATTTTGCTTCAGCTGCACAAGCTTTCTGGAGGTTGCATAGCAGTATAGAAATGCTCTTCACTCATGACTTTGAGCTTACACATCTTTCTGAAACCTTCTCAATCCACCAATAACCATGCTTCTCCTATTCATTTTCTCAGAGGTTTTATTTAGAGAGCATTCTTTGCCCATTCAAAAAGCATTGCAAACTCTCCACCTGTGACACTTTAGCTTTTCACCTACTTTTCTCTTTTATAGTAGTTATTATCTAATGAAATAAATAATTTGCATACTTTTTGTATTATATTGCCTTTCTTAGAGTTTAAATTGCATAAAAGTAGAAAAAACACTTTATGTTTTGTTTACTATTATATTCCCAGTGTTTAGAATAAATCCTGGTGCATAGTAATTCCCCATGAATAATTAGCAAATTTAAGAAGTCTAATATCAAATTGAATAAACTTGTGTGAAAAGTTCAAAATTGAATTTTCTATAAACCTATAGTGTTTTTGATGGATATACATTGATATTTAAATAATCCTAGTTCAGTTTTAATTTCAAACATAAGTGTAGAAAAATGACAGAAATTTAAGGTATTGAAATTTTGCTTTAATAATGCTACATTACTAGAATTACATTGGGCTGCTAAATAGCATTATTAAAGAACTATAAAACATAATTATTTTGTGCTCTTAAGAAACACTTAAAACTACTACAGTTAACTTTATTTTTTTTAAGAACATGTTTTCAAAAATATAAAGCAGTTGGGATATTAAATCAGTAGACCTCAAACTATGACCAGTGAACACCAGGCAAGTGTCACAGCAAATAGCCTGGTTTAAAATTTGCCCCCCAGAAAATGGTAATAAAATTCAAAAGTAAACTATAGTGTGTGGGCTCGCTTTCTACATACATCACGATGGAAAGCTGTTTCCTGAGACTGAACCCAGCCATCATTTCAATCCCATGGTTGTAGAAATGATTTGATAGGAGCTGAGCAGTTTATCATTTAGACTTGAGAAGTGAGCTCTATTCTATTCTATCAAGCAGACATGCACATTTCTGCTGTCACGACAGAGAATTTATGATACCCCCCTTAACACCTCACAGAAGCACAAGGACTATGTTCCCATTTAAGCTGCTGTTATGAGGGCTTTTAAAGAGCCCCTGTGGCTTACCTGTTGGCTGTGTTCTCTTCTGATAGGTTCGGATTCCTTGAGCACTTTCCATTTTAATTATTGAGTGAATATCAGTGCCATTAAATCTATTTATTCGTATGATATTTAGGTTATCAGAACTGGTTGCATATAAATAATCTTCAAATACAGTTATGCCATAGAGATGTTTAACCTGCAAAGAATATCAAATATAGTTTTGACTTTTAATTATTCTCTTTCTACTATGAAAGAAAAACTACTATTGCAAGTGTGAAGACTATTCAGAGTTAGAGGGATATTATCATATATTTTTTCAATGAAACATTCTAATAATTTCTGCTCTTTTAACTGAAGAATAAGATATTATACAGTAGTAGATAAAATAGTTTTATATGCATGGGGGATGATTATAGTCATGTTTCATCAGGAATATATATTTTATAGTTTCTATTCAGGGATAGCAATAGCCAGACCTTGAAATGCATTCACTAATATGCTATATCAGAAAAAATATAATTTGAAATATTTTATGGGCTACTTGCCCATATAATCATGGATACGTAATCACTACAAAATCACAGTTGTTCCCATTAATGGCCTAAGAAGAAAACATCTTTAAATATTTGTTTCATAAATTGAAAGTCACATTTTCTTTTTAAGTTATGATTAGATTAAAGTTTTATGTAGTGTAAGAAATGGAGAGATGGGGCTGCCATCCCACAGTCAAAAACTATGACCTGAAAGAACTGCAAGGACAAAAATGGGGACGAGCCTGAGGAAAAGGAGGTTCTGTGATAGGCCTAAAGTGGTATCCAGCTCAAGGGGAGGCCCCAAGGCTGGACACTATTACTGAGGCTATGATGCTCTCACAAAAAAGGGTCTATCATGATTGCCTTCTGAAAGACCCAACAAGCAGCTCAAAGAGTCAGATGCAGATATTTACACCCAACCAACGGACAGAAGCTGCTGACCCCCTGTGGCTGAATTAGGGAAAAGCTGGATGAAGCTGAGGAGGAGGGTAGCCCTGTAGAAGGACCAGTAGTCTCAATTAACCTGGAACCCTGAGATCTCTCAGATACTGGAGCACCAACTAGGCAGCATCCCCCAGCTGATATGAGGCCACCAACACATATACAGCAGAGGTCTGCTGGATTTGGGTTCAGTCAGAGAAGATGCACCTAACCCTCAAGAGACTGGAGGCCCCAGGGAGTGGGGACATCTGGTGGTATGGGGGCTGAGGGACTAAGGGGGTCAGGGTTGG
This sequence comes from Apodemus sylvaticus, assembly GCF_947179515.1. Classification (NCBI taxonomy): domain Eukaryota; kingdom Metazoa; phylum Chordata; class Mammalia; order Rodentia; family Muridae; genus Apodemus; species Apodemus sylvaticus. The sequence continues at coordinate 21,068,754 of NC_067476.1, forward strand.
GGACATCGTCATAGAGACAGGGGTAGGGGGTGGAGGTAGGAGGAGATATGTGATGTGGAACAGTCAGAGAGGTGGACTGGGGGGGTATAAAATCTGGAGTGTAAAAAAAAAGACTAAATAAACAAACAGAAATGGTAGGGAAAGAAATCACAAGTATGCAGTACTGATAGATAAAATTTCAGCATTTCACTCAGAAACATGATTTCAAAAGACTATTCATGCTGGCAAATAGAATGCAATATTGATGCTGATTGTTATGCATACAATTTAATTAGAAAGTTAAGTTTGTTTTGGCAAAGTTTTTGTGTTTTGTAGTGAGGGTTGAACATTTGATGTTCATAGTTTCCAGTGGTAGAAGGCAGACTGATGCACTTGTTCCCTGAAACCTGCTAGGAAGGGAGGCTATTGGTTCTATTACATTATACTTAATTTGAAATGTTTCTGGTCTGGATATGTGGAGTTATTACTGAGTGTTACAAGGGATTTTTATGAGAACCACTGATCCCTTTTTTAGAGGCAGCATCTTGGTTCTGCTAAAATACATAGATCTGCAGCTGAGAATTGGAGAACATGTGTCTTGTTTGTGAAACCACTCATACCAATTGGTAAAAATTTTCTTAACTAAAACATCTTGCCCACTGCATAGTTCTAGCATAGATGGAGAATTGTGGTTCTCTCACCCAGTTTATAGGTGGGGATAAAAGAAAGCTGGTTTTTGAGGATGTTTCAGGATTATCTTTCTTCTTGTCTAGTCTAGAAATGAATGACAGGAGAGAATGTGAAGGATCCCATGTTAACTCCATGTTAAAGCCTCCAACTTACTTTCTAAGTATGGTACCTCATTGTAAGTGGATTCACAGGGACGCTGTGAGAAAAAGGGACATGTGCCTTTATGAGACCATTTATCACACCAACAAATATGTCAATGGTCTAGGCCTGATTTGGTTCATGGATTTTCTCACAATAGAAAGTGTAAACAAGCATCACTCCTTCCTTTGTTCTGAGTATTAGACAATGTACTGTCTGTCATCAAGACATGCTGTTATTTTTTTTTAAAAACAATGTCAGTCCACATCTCATGAGGTAAACCATTGCTACGTAAGAGATAACTGGCCAGGGTGGGAAATCTGCTCCTATGTCAGAAGCTACACGCTCCTCACATTTTTGGTTCCATATAAATCTGTTTCCATATTTTAAAACATGTAATGACTATACCTACATTGGATTTCTTGGTTGCAGACTTAGCATATGTTTAGGGAGCCAGCCAAAGACAAGAAACTGAGATGAGGAAACAAGATAAGTGAAGACTCAATGGTTGGGAGTCTAGCTCAATTGGTAAAAACTCTGTCCTCCATTAATTTGCACTCAGAACTCCTAGACCACCCCAGGATATAGATTTCATACCAGTTAAAAGACCTTGCTGCACAATCATAAGGACCCAAGTTTAAACCCCAACACTATTCAAATAAGCCAGAAGTTGTAGAAGCACCTGTTACTTGAACTCAGAGTGGTCTGTCTGCCATTCTCATATTGCACTCCCTCAAACACGTGTACATACAGTATAAAAGCATAAATAAATAAAACAATCATAATAATAACAAGGCTGGAAAGCCAAGACTAGACATTTAAAATGCTTTTTAAAGACCTAATTTTTATTGTTTTTAAAAATGTTTCTATGTGTTGATTTGTGAATGTGAGTACAGTGCCCACTGAGGCCAGAGGATAATGTCAGATTCCTGAATTTACAGGTCTTGAGTACTCTAACATGCAGAAAACTCTGTAAGAGTCCCCTGTAAGAGCAGTTTATACCCTTAACCACTAAGCCATTTGTACAAAAGCTTAAAATATTTTTATGTGGTTAGTTATGAGGTAAATCATTTAAATTCTCTGTTCAATGTTTAACTTTTAATTGCAACAAAGAAAATAAAGTCTGTCATCATCATACTACAAACTAATTACATGGAAGAACATAAGCACTCTTTAGGATACTTGATGTTCTGAAGAAAACAATTGTCCTAATATTGGACTGAATGTGCGCGCATGCACACACATATGTCCCAGGTATCAAGGAAAGTGAATTGCATTATATAGGTAAAGAAAGAAAAAAATCACTGTAAAGGTATTACATAATATATCTACCTCACAGTATAAAAGAAATAAAAGGAATTTAATTTTGAACTCTACTAACTCTAAACCTCACAAGAGATTGATGGAACATATGAAAAAGAGCTAAAGTGTTGGGGGAAATACCACTGAAAAGGCATACATCAGCTCAGCTTAATAAGGTATTTATGGAACATTGCTTAAAAATAAACAAAATCTAATACACAGGCAAGAATATTGATCTTGGAAATTTCACAAAATTCTCATTTAGAAGCACACAAATGAGTCAGTTGGCAAAATTAAGTCTAACACTATTAAAATAATTAGGATATTTTCGTAAGCACACATTTGCTTTTGTTCGCAGACTATTTTTAATGTCCCCTGGGACAGATGGTTATGCAGCTCCGTATGAATAAACACTCTAAATGAGTTTTCAGAAAGTAGGTCATGACATCTGTCCTGTTCCAAGGAGTCTCTTGCAAGTGCTGCACTTTGGCTTTTGTGTTCTGGTTTAAGTGTTGTTTGCTTTTTACAGAGGGAGAAAGAAACAAGGGGAGTCTCCGAGTCACGGCTGTGATGATGAAGCTTGGCTATCAACCTGCTGGCCATATCTCTGAAGGCTATCTGTGATTGTGTCATTGAGATCAGAATATCCACTCTAAATCTGAATCTGCCCACCTTCAGTGGGAACCACCCTAAAATGCTTTCCAGTGGGAGCCCACATAAAGAACACAGAAGAAAGAATCTTGCTTTTCTCCTGTTTTCCCTCACTCTAGCTGGCAAGTTCACCAGTCTTCTTGCTAAGGCATTCCCTTATTGATGCAAGAACATACTTCTTTGGGATTTCAACTTAGAGTAAAGACAAGCAGCTCCCTAGGAATGCACCAGGGCATCCAGTCTCCTGGACTGAGCATCCATTGGCTTTCCATCTACTAACAGGACCACAGAATATAAGCTAGTATATAATAAATTCCCCCCTCTCTCTCAGACACACACACACACAATCACACATAATCACACGCAATCACACAATGCACCACATTTTCTTAAAGGAACCAGACAAATTCAATGGGCATATCTCAGTATCATTGTGACTAGAACTCCCAAATTAAAAAGAAAAAAAAATGCATCTTAAGTTTGTGACATATAACATTTTGTCTTTAAAATATTGTAAATGCTGCAGATTGTAATCTGTAGGAGAGTGCCGTATATTTAGTTTATTATGTTAGCTGCATTTTCTAACAAAATTGTACTTACCTGTCTGCCTTGAACAAGTGTATGCCTGCTTTTGCCTTGATAGTCTACTACTCCCACGGAGTCCAGATAGAGATCTACCCAATAAACCAATCTGTTGACGAGGTCCAAAGCCAGGGCTGATGGCTGTTCTGCCTTTGAATAAACTATCCTTGTTCTGTTCATCCCATCCATGTCACATCTCTCTATTTTGGGAACATTCCCATAGTCAGTAAAGAAAAGTTTTCTGTTGAAAGAAAAGTAAATGTTAATATGAAGAGAGAGAAGGCATATTTGATAGAGCCATCTGTAAAAATGCAAAACTTTCCTTCTAATTTATTTCAGTAGTTACATCTGCTAGCTTCCCATAACCATTTCCATATAATATCAGTCATAAACGGAGAAATCTGCTAATGAATATTGCAGGGCATAAGGGAGCAGGTTAAGCAACAACTGTAAAATTTCCTTAAAACCAATGACTGTGGTGGGTTTATTTTTGTATCAGCAGAGTTTCTCTAAGCCTCATAGACTCAGTGTATCCATCCTATTCAGTACAAGCTGTTGAAGCAAGCCAAATCACCAGGCCAGGGTATGTGAGCCACCAGACGTTATCTTCAACCTGCTTTCCAAATTGCTAGCAATATTTGTGTCCTATAAAACCTATTCTGTATCGTTCTGTAATGTTGTGAGGGGCAGAGAGCAACAAACCTGGAATAGAATGAAGAAGTGAAAAAAAATAGATTTGCTGTTTGCAGCACTAGGGGTAAGACATAAACACTGTGATTCCCACACCTATTCCCAACACTTCCCAACGAAGAAAATTGTATGAAGGAAATGAAGAACACTTCTCTATTTCTTTTAATGCATTTTGAAGAAAATGGTGAAACAAAATGCTGACTTCTGGGACAAGCAATCTTTTTAAGCAGTACTGAGACTGCCAAAGGTTTAAATGCACCTGGAACACTTGAGTGTTTAATATTTGATTAGTATTCACAATGTTTAGTAAACACAAATCAATTTCAATTATCCTGACAATAGTTAACAAGATTTCCACTCATGAGACTTAATTGCATTTGTAAAGGGAAGACCATCTTGCCTTGACTTAAATATAATCTCAAGAATAATCTAATTTACAGTGACTGAGCAATATGAAGATTGCCTGTAGTATAGAGTATTGGATTTTACAAACTTGAAGAAAGAATTTTTAGTTACTTTTCTGAACATTCTTGAATTATCTAAAACCGTAGCTTACATTTCAAACTAAGAAGTAGTATTTAAAATGTAATTTTATCTTAGCTCTTTCTGTATGTACCTTTTAAGCATAAATGCATGGTGTTCTGTACAGCCAGAGTTTGTTATGTGTTCTTGAAAGATTATAATATTCTTACAAGTTTAAAAAGTGAGAGCCTATTTAGACAGACAGCTTTCTATTTTGGTAAAGAAAAAATAAAAATGCATAAACATATTCCAGCACACACCTTCTCTGCCCTCTCGTATTCCTTTATCCCTTCATGCTTCTGATACCTCCAGATTCCTCATTCATAGTTTGAGTATAGCCTACCCAAGATAAATTTTCATAAGGAGTGTTTTTCATCTTTTATAGAAAATACATTAACAAAATATATGAGGAGTACAAACTCATATGTGTTCTAAGCAGAAGAGCACCTGCTATATTTATAGAAGGTCTACTTCATGGCATAAAGCTTCTTATTTGTGAACTTCCCATTTCTGGGTAGTTCATTTTATAGAGGTCAGGGGAACTAGTCATTGTGCAGGCACTGGAAATGGCAGAAGATGGCACATCATGGACTGTGCGATATACAGAGACTATGACAGATATGAGATGAAATAACATCCATTTGCCTACAAAACCTATGATGTTCTCATTCTTAATAACTGAGTAGCATTCCATTGTGTAAATGAACCACATTTTCTGGATCCATTGTTCTGTTATGTGATAGCTTGGTTGTTTCCAGCTTCTGACTATCACAAATAAGGCTGCTATGTACATAGTGGAACACATGCCCCTGTGGCATGGTGAAGTTCCGTTGGGAATATGCCCAAAAGTAGTATAGATGGCCCTTCGGGTAAATTGATTTCCAATTTACTGAGGAACCTCCAAGAACCAAAAAGTACATGTATAGTATGTATTCACTAATAAGCAGACACTAGCAAAAAAAGCACAGAATACCCAGGACACAATCTACAGAACTCAAGAAGGTTAACAAGCCCAAGGTCCCACTTGGGAGGATAAGAAAGCAATCATTGGGGCAGAGGGATAGAGGGATCTGGGTAGGAGAATAGACAGAGAGGGAAAAGGGGGAACATGATTAGGTATCAGGGGTGGTGGGAACAGGACTGAAGCACTGAGGCCAGTAGAAAGAATGGAAACAGGCAACATCAGGAGGTAGGAGATAGGGTAACCTTTTAAAATGCACAAGAGATCTGAGAGGTGAGAGACTCTCAGTATTCAAATGGAGGAACCTTGTATGAAGTGCACTACAGTGGTGGACTCTACTTGTAGAGTCCAGCTTCACTGGAGGAACAGAACATCAAGAGGAGTAATGGGGTTGTCATACCATAGTCAAAAGCTCTGACCCAGAATTGTCCCTGATTGAAGGAACTGTTGGGACAAAAATGGACAAAAGCCTGAGAGAAAGGAGATCCAGTGACAGGCCCAAATTGGGATCCAGCTCAAGGGGAGGCCTCAGGGTCCTGACACTATTACTGATGCTGTAGTGTGCTTGCAGACAGAAGCCTAGCATGGCTGCCCTCTGAAAGGCCCAACAAGTAGCTAATAGACTCAGATGCAGATACTAGCACCTGGCCAATGGACAGAAGCCTGGGACTCCTGTGGTTGAATGAGGGAAAAGCTGGAAGAAGCTGAGGAGGAGGGGGGCCCATGGGAAGACCATCAGTCTTAGCTGACCTAGAACCACCACCCCCGCAGATATCTCTGACACAGAATCACCAACTAGGCAGTATATACCAGCTAATATGAGCTTCCACCACCACACATACATATACAGCAGTGCACTACCTGGTCTGGCTTCAGTGAGAGAAGTACTTAACCCCTGAGAGATTTGAGGTTCCAGGGAGTGGGGAGGTCTGGGTGTGATGGTAGAGATGGTGAGACATCCTCTTAGAGACCCGGGGGTGGGGTAGGGAGGGGAGGTATGGGTTGGGGAGTGGTTTGTGGGCAGACCTGGAGAGGGAAAAAGACTGGACTATAAAAAAGGATTAAAGAATAATAATTTAAAAATTAAGTGAAGTAGTTCCTTCAGGAGACCAGGGTGTAGTTCCCAGCACTCACGCTGCAGTTTCCTACTCCAGTTCTAGGATAGCTGATGGCCTCTTCTGACCTCCTTGGGTAACAGTCACAAACATACAAATAGGCCACACACACACATAAAATGAAATAAACAAATCTAAAACAAAATCCAAAAGAAACAAACAAGCAAAAAAGGGAACAAACAAAATACAAAGACCTGTCTGGAAATGAAAACTTATCATGAATTGGCTTTATTGGATCATATCCAGAAGAAACAAAGAGAATAGAGTGAGGACCCTGGAGGCCTACAGTTATAGAAATAGACAAAAGGAGAAAAGAGGACAAAAGAGCTCAGATGTCAGGCGAGATCAGAGGTCAGAGAAAACAGACAACCACAGACATTTGGGTGGATCAAACTTCACAAACCAAAATAAAAGTGTCCTTCAAGGGGAAGTCATTGGATTTGCTGTTTATTAAATTTTAAGTAAGCTTGATATTCTGGTATAGAGAATTTATTGTTGTGAATTAGGTTATAAAGAACAATACAAAAGTTTTTTTTCCTACTAGTTTTTTAATTAATATTGAAACTTCAGGACTGAGATAAATGATTTACAAATATATTAAACATTATAATAAGCATGGATATAATAACTTGAGACTAATGTCAGCCACACCTATGAAAAACTGTACATAGATATATGTATATATGTGTATGCACGTCATATAGATGATTTACTATGTATGTGAGAGACTTGAGAAAAATGTTAAAAATGAAGAAAAACAGGAAGAGTTTGGATATGTGAAACAGAGCTGAACCAAAAGAGAAAAGAACTAATTCATATCTGCTCTCCCTTAAAACACATTGTAGAAAACCTAGGATCCAAGAAACACTGAAAATTATTCTTAACACTGATTTGAACCTCCTTGAATATAATGTGCTCTGGTCACACTTTTTAAGAAATTAGAAGCATAATTTCAATGAGAAGTATTTCCCCCAGGTTCAAATATTTGAGCCCTTGGTCCCATGTTGGTGGCCCTGTTTAGGTGGGTTCTGGGGGACCCCTAAGAGGTATTGCCTTGTTAGAGAAAGTATATCACTGAGACTTTAAGAGCTTTTAGCCTCACTCTACTTTCAATTTTCTCTCTCCACTGTGTGTATAATTAAAAATGTGACTCTTCAGCTCTGGGGATCTGCTGTTGTGACTCTCTGCCACTTATAGAGAGGTCTTTTGGAAGTATTCGCCAAATATAAACCATTTTTTCAATGAGTTTCCTTTTCTCATTGCATTTATAGAATCAGAAATAACTAATACAAAGGGAATTTCCAAAGATGACTCCCTGGCCATGGCATTGGGCGCATATCTGTACCATTAGAACAAGCATGTTCTGCTGTTGCCAATTTTGACTTTTGCTTAACACTTCATATTAAAGAGAAAAGCTAAGGCCACGCCCAGTAGACTGGGTTGGAATCTATAATCCCAGAAATTGGAAATAAGGACCAAAAGTTCCAGCACAGCAAGTTTGAAGTCAACAAGAATTATGGATGAAACTGTTTGAACTTAAATGTACCTCTACTATAACTGAAATATAAAAGATAAATTGTACTCCGGACTGAAAAGGTACCTATCATTCTTGTATTTCCTGAACCATAGCTCCACTTAATGTATCGTCCCCATTCTATTATATTCAGACACTACTACAAAGATTACAAAGATGTAACATTCATTTAGAGATGTTCAATCTGCATATTTTCCCATGGCCAGAAGAACACCATGGACCATGACATGCCATTTTTGGTCTCCTTATTTTGGGAGAATTTGAAACATAAACAAAAGTTTTACAGATGGTAGAATGCATAGCTGAGCTATTCTCTATGTTTGGATTCACCCATCTTTCAAAATTTATTCCCAGCTGTTTTTCATGGACTCTGTATCATATGAGGCTATGATGTGAGACTACAGCAAACATCATAACCCTTTATGGCTGATACTGTAAGCTTCTTAAGAACAAGAGCATCATCTCAAAATCACAGTGTACCTGTCATAATCAACATTTTAACAAATGCACATAATATAACACTTGCTCAAATTTTGGCTACTAACCAATAGTGATTTGTGTGGTTTGTAAGATAGAGTCTCATTCTGTAGCTGAAGCCAATGTTGCACTGATAGGTTTTATGAGTTTTGTAGCTACAGTACTCTGCCTCCTAGCATGGGTCACTAACATTCTTCCTAATAATTTCTGCTGCTGAGAATGGAAACCAGAATCGTTGGTCCTTACTCAATGCTGTGTTGAAACAGGTTATTCACTGGGCCTTGCTTTGTTGTTTGCTTTCACATTCTTGCTTTGAGTATTTGAAATTGGAGTTGCCTCATTTTTCTACTAATTAGATGAAGCTGTTTCGTTTGATCTGAAATAGGACAGTTTCACCCTTTGTTGTATTACCTTTTGAATTTAGAATCAAGAGGAATTCCTATAATCTACTCCAGGAACTATATCAAAAATACATAAAAAAATAAAATGGGATTTACAATCCAATTTCACCCATGTTCTTCTCAATGTTTTTCTGAACACCTAAGTCCTTTATTAAAAGATTGTAAATTTATTTTAGTTATATGGGTGTATGGGGGGGGGGTAGAATGAGTGCAGTAACTCTAAAAGCCCTTTGGAGTTTCTGAGTTCCCGGTAGCTGGAGTTACAGGTGGTTGTGAGTCAATGGGAACTGAACTCTAGTCCTCTGTAAGGACCAACCTGAGGTTGCAGCCTCAGGAAGGTTGAGAATAACTGCTGTATACTGTCTCCTGGAGAACAGTACTATCCTGCTCTATACCCTAGGCCTTTACAACATCAGTTCTGCCTTTGTTCTCTTAGACTCTATATCTGTGTTAGCAATCTTTTTTATTCAATTACAAACCCAAAACAGATAATTACATCCAGAATACTCTCATAGTGCTATGAATATGCTTCTAGTTTTATGGTTTCCCTATCATCAATTCTCAGACTAAAATAAAATAATATCCAAAGTATTATCTTTAATTCCAAGAAGGTTTACTAATAACACACCAAGGACTGGGATGCTTTGGCGTTTTCAGCTACTCATCTAGTTCTTTTATCTCTGCTTCTCCGGGAAAGAGAAGGTACTCATTTCAGATCCATTATCACATCACATATGCTGAGCAGATTTAACCTTGACATCTTATTAACTGTAAGTACAGTCTTCTTTTGCTATCGATGTGTACACTGTGCATGATAGAAGGTAGCCGGAAACATTGAGAATCATTAGTAAACTTCTCTATAGATCAAACGTCCCTAAGTAAGATGTGCAGACAATGATAGTGTATTGTGCTTACAGGCAAGTTGCCAACAACCCCTAAATTTTAAATCAAAGCAATTATTACACATACTAACACCTTAAAACAAGGTTTTGTTTGTTTGCATTAACAGTGGTTGCTTATTTTTGTTTCTTGGATTTTGATCATTTTCTTTTTATTGTTTATTGTTTAGTGATAAATCTATGAATTACTTTGGCTGGTGGTACCTACATTCACAGCACTGGAAATCTTGTTAACAAGGGCATGAAATCTTTAGGTATATTTCCATCAAGGATTTTGTGTCCTTCTCTCTTACCTTTTGGTAAAATATAGTGATGGGGATTAGAGGGGGATGACAGATTTCCAAATAGTTTTCAGAATTGCAAAACATTATTTAACTCTAAAAAATGTTCCAGTGCAAGATATTTCACATAATAATTTTCACAATGGAAACATCTGAGGGTGGATTCAAAGCTAGAAAGCATATATGCAAAACTTGAGAATATCTACAGTGAATTTGATCATGGCCCATCAAGAAATTCAATGTCTATGAATCATGACTTAATGATGGTAAGTAAATAGTTTCTATCGCATGAAAATGATGTATAATTTCTTTAAATGGATTATTCTGAGAACTTAATTCTGAACCCTTTTGTAACTTAGTGCTATTCAATGCACATTAATTGTAATACAGTTCTATATTTTTGTCCATTATATATACAAAGTTGAACAAGAAAGCAATTTTCCACATTATATATAGTAATTAAAGAATACTCAGAATTAAAGTAAGAATATTAAATATTTAATATTGCAATTCTTGACTGCAATAAAGAATCTGAAAGGGTAATGAATCTCTCTTATAAGAGGTAAAAATTTAAATTCCATTAGCGCTTGCCATTTAACCTTGTAGAAGGTAAACAATTAAACAATCTTCTCTGTCTAGTTAAGCCTGTAAGACAGTTAGTTATTGATTTTTACTTGTTTGGTGTTTTCACTTTTGTTGCTGGTGAAACCTCTGTTGTCCTTGGTTTTCAGTCTATACACAAACACAGAGAAATTAAACTTGACACGCAGGCTTCCACTTTCATCCAGCATCCCTGGATTGTGAAAACATTTCTCTAATGATTCTCCCCAAAGTGTCTGCACATTGGATATGATGGACAGTATGCCTGGCCTGTTCAGCATGCCTCTCTGAAAAAAATGTTGCTTCTCTAAGCTAGTGTTCTTGAGAGGTCCAAGCTAACAGGGAAACTTTAATAGTTGGCTGTTCTGACCTAATCAAAGATGAGTAGGTCAGACCGAACACATGATGAGAGAGGCACTAGAGCCTTTTCTCTCAATAGTTTAAACTAACAGGTATAGTGTCCACCTAGGGGGCACATGTGTTGAAATAGGTCAAGTAAATAGGTAGCAGAGACAACAGGAAGGTGAAAGTAACTCTGGAACTTGTGCATATAGTATGAGAAAGAGAGGAGAAGGCATAGAACAAGATCTTCCATGGCTTCAGGCTGTAGGGGGTCATCTTAGTCCCTGGTCTTTGGCCTGGAGATATACTACATTATCTAAGTCTCCATGAAAATTTTCTATTTCTTGGAGTTGGCTTACATTGACATCAGTAGCAAAACCCAGTGTATCCATTATAATGCTTAATGGGCCCACAGATGCATGAGAGTCTTTGTAAACTCTTTAAAGAGAAAGTATTAGATAGTTTAGGAAACTGAAAGGCAAACAGTAGATAATGAATAACTCCAAAAGAGTTACAACTAGACTGTATATAATTGCATTTGGTATTCTGACTCTAAAGAAAAAAACTTCAGAATCATAGAGAATATCTGACATCTTTCTTGCTTTTCATGAAAATATAAGACAGAATTTAATAATAAACAACAATTTGTTTAAAAGTAAAATTGTGAGTGTGTGTGTGTGTGTGTGTGTGTGTGTGTGTGAGAGAGAGAGAGAGAGAGAGAGAGAGAGAGAGAGAGAGAGAGAGAGAGAGAGATTTAATCATAGTTTCTCAGGAAGTTATGGTAAGAGGATACAAAGTCACAAAGTCAGAGGTCTCTATGTGCTCACAGTCATATCAAGAACAACCTCAGCAATTTAGTGACATCTTGTTTCAAAAAATAGAATAAATTCTGTGTTTAAAGCTCAATGGTAGAACACTTCTCCAGGCTTTGAGAGAAATAAGGTTTGATTCCTAAGAATTTGTTGTTGTTGTTTTGTTTTGTTTATAAATGTCTTCACTTCGTTAAAGTTCGATAAAAGACTCGTCATATCTCCCAAACTCTTCCAGAGGACTCTGTTATACCACTCCTCGGCATATACCCAGAGGATTCCCCAGCATGCAATAAGGACACATGCTCCACTATGTTCATATCAGCCTTATTTATAATAGCCAGAAGTTGGAAAGAACCCAGATGTCCCTCAATGGAGGAATGGATACAGAAAATATGGTATATTTACACAATGGAATACTATTCAGCAATTAAAAACAATGAATTCATGAATTTTTTAGGCAAATGGTTGGAACTGGAAAATCACAAAAGAATACACATGGAATTCAGTCACTGATAAGTGGATATTAATTAGCCCAGAAGCTCTGAATACTCAAGACACAATTAACTTATCAAATGATACCCAAGAAGAAGGAAGGAGAGGGCCCTGTTCCTAGAAAGGCTTGATCCAGCTTTGTAGGGGAGTACCAGGAGAGAGAAATGAGAGGGGGTGATTGGGGAATGGCAGAGGGAAGAGGGCTTATGGGACTTATGGGGAGGGGGAACTGGGAAAGGGGAAATCATTTGGAATGTAAATAATGAATATCGAAAATAAAAATTAAAAAATATTAAAAAAAATCTGTATACAGGATAACTAAAGTGCTAAAATCCACGATAAATTTAAACACAGCCAGACAGTCCCATCACTACATCAAACAAATAATGCCTGTAACATTTTTAAATTATGTATGAGTCTACATTCAATTTGACTTTCCTTTTTTGTAATTACAGAGTCTTTTATTCAGAAAATAATAAGCTTGCCATTTTAAAGGTTAGGATAAAAATCAGAGGAGATGAAAAGCACACCATGTTGGATTATTTAAGTAATTTCCCCTTATCTATAGGACAGAGTTATTCCAGGAATGTCTGTGACAGGCTGGGTCACAGGAGGAGAGCTGTGGCTCACTCACCGGCTTTCCCTTTTTTTCTAGAAAGGAAGCCATCAGACAGAGAGCCTGGTTTAACTTGCCTACCATCACAAATTTCCCTTCTCAGTGCACTTTCCTTTTCTCTAAGAACTACTTGGTTTTCTTCTTTCTACACTTTATATACTCTGTTCTCATCTTCAAAAATACCTTGTGCTATGCTATGCCAAATGTATCTTCATTTATCAATTCAAGTGGTAATTTCAGATCTTTGAAATTTTTATAATTTCAATTCAGTTACACTGACAAAATATTATGGTGTTTTGTAACTGACTAATCTTATTCTGCATGTTGCATGCATAAATAGATGCTTATTCATATGTAAACCATATTAAGAGAACACTTGTGGTAATATCAATGTATTCTTCAGTGTTTGGATGTATTTTCTCATATTGGGATAATAAAATCTATGTCTGGAATTTAAAATTAGGTTAAAAGGTCTAGAAATTTGATGGTACCATTTTGCCATGGAATAAATAAGGCTTTCATTTTTTTATAGCATAGCTACATGAAATTCTACTTGTAAAGCAATCATTAATAATATTGATTGGCTTCGTGTGTTTACATTGCTCTTTCACAAAATTCTGTCTAAAGCATTTTCAGAAGGGAGTGAATTTATTGAAATTTTATTTGAGGACTCCTTTAGGTAGCCAATTTTCATTTTAACAACGTTTCTTCCAAATTACTTCTACTTTCATATATCATCTTATAACAACACTTGGCTATACTGGAGGGGTGTACACTAGTTCTTATACCAAGCAAAGTTTTGTTTCTTTCTTTAGTTTAGAGCAATATATGAATAAACTGAATTTCCATAATTCATCATACCATCTCTTTGAGATGAACACACTAAAAATGCTGGGGTTATGCTCTAAAACCCAAGCATAGTGTTATGCATTAATATAAGAAGATATGGTGGAAACAGGGGAGCCTTAAGATAGGCCGTGATGCTTAAAAATTGGACATCTGGATGAGTGCAAAAGTCTTTTAACAGAGTACTCATTTTTACACGCCACCACTTCCTTGTCAGTGCTGGGAACCAAATCTAATTTTTAGGTTTCCAGGATTCAAAGCGTATGCTAAATAATGTTATATTCATGAAAAACTGAAAATTATTTGATATAATATATTAGAAATCAGAATGGGATGCTTGACATATACAACTATAACCAAATTTCCACAGTTAAAAAACTCTCATTGTTTTATGCTGTCATCCTTCTGAATGGTAATAGCACCAATGAGTGTCTTAGAAATGATTCCATAAGTATCAATAAACTTGTGGACTGCTGAATAAATATGGGATACTGCTATACTAATTAACACATAATAAAACTGTCAATTTCTATTTTAAATTCTTTTAAAATGGTAGATCACAGTGGGTAGAAAAAAAAGTTTAACAAAAGCATAGATTTTATATTAATTTATATGCTCGAATATAAACCTTATCAATATGCAATGGGATCTAAGAGCTACAAAGTCACATGATTATGTAGATAACATAACTATGTATATTGTTGTTATTCGGTGTTCATTGACCTAGCTGTGAAGAAAAATCTTACTTAGAAAAGAATAAGTTAGTAATTCTACAAAAAAATAGCTTCTGCTTCTGCTTCTTCTGCTTCTTCTGCTTCTTCTTCTTCTTCTTCTTCTTCTTCTTCTTCTTCTTCTTCTTCCTCCTCCTCCTCCTCCTCCTCCTCCTCCTCCTCCTCTTCCTCTTCCTCCTACTCCTCCTCTTCTCTCTCTCTCTCTCTCTCTCTCTCTCTCTCTCTCTCTCTCACACACACACACACACACACACACATTTGAGACAAGGGTTTCTTTGTGTAGCCCTTGCTGTCCTGTAATTCATTCTCTCTCACAGGTTGGCTTAGAACTCAGCAAGGTTCATCTGCTTCTGACTCCTGTGTACTGGGATTAAAGGCATGCACCGTCACTGCCTTTAAGGTTTTATTTAAATTTCTGGTTTAATTTTAAGTATGATTATAACACTAAACTCTAGTTGAATTGATACAAATAAGGAGACCAAGTGAAGTCTTTGCAGACAAAACTTTCCTTATTCCTCTTTGAAAATGTGTATTTTGGTTATTACCAGTTATTTCTAGGCAAGGATTTCTGGAAGCACACCAAAGTCATGAGTCAAAATATGCTTGTCCTTATTGACATAGAGACTAGTAGAAACATGCTCATACGTGTGTGCATCTAGGATACAAGGATTCATAATCAATGTGATAGTGTTAGTTTTCAAACCAATGACTCTAAAATTCTGTGAATTTAGTAATCAAGTGTCCTTTGAAAAAAGTCTCCTAGTCCATCATAAGCCACTGAGATTGGGACTTTGATAATATCTAAAATAAGTAAATATGCATCTGCTCTTTGAACTTGTAGTTGTTTCAGAAATTTATTTAAAGATCTATGGTATTCATCTTTGCACATTAGTTTAGCAAGGTGTAGTCTCCAATTATATAAGTATCTACCTAATATATTGGAAATATTTTTGTATTTGTAATTAATGTCTATAGACAGCAAACTTTGAAGTAAAAATTACTTCTCACAGCAGTGTTGACTGGTCTATCCATTTGAAAGTTTTCAAAAGTGGACTAGGGGCGCATAAAATAAATAAGTTCTACTTTGTGAATTATGTATTTGCCATTTGCATAAAAATTTCCCATGTCTTTCTGGTTTGTATGGACTACTGATTCTATTCTAAGTAGGCAGACCCCAGCTCCTAGGCTGGAAGAGCCAATTTATTATATGAACTCGACAAGAGTGTTTACACTGTTCATTTATATTGATTATGGTAAATGATGTTTTAACTGGAATGATAAGACAATAACAGGAAAGAAAAGGGGTAGAAGAAATGAGTCAGTAAAAGTGACCCTACTTCTGAATGATATAATTCTATACGTAAAAGAACATAAAGACTCCTCCAGAAAGTCCTACACCTGATAAAAACTAATACAAAATTCTCAGACTCCAAATTTAATATGACCAAATCAGTTAACTATATATAACCATTTTATATTCCAATGATAATCATATTGAGATAGAAATGAGGAAAATATTGCCATTACTGTGGCCTCAACAAAGTGCCTTGAGATAAATGAACTAAAATCTATACAATGACATAATTAAACAGTGGAAAAATAAAGAAGAAATTAAACGATGAAAAAGCTTCTTGTGCTCATGAATTGACGGGACCAATATTGTGAAAATTATCATTGTACCAAACAAAATCTATAGGTTCAAGTACATGACCATCAAAATCCAAACACAATTCTTCACAATAATAATATAAAAAGAATCTTTACATTCCTTTGTGTCAGCTATTCTTGGTTGTCAACTTTCTTATATCTAGAATAAATTAGAAATCAAGTAACTGGGTATACCTGTAATGGATTATTCTTCATTAAATAATGTACCAGTAGGAAGACTCACCTCTAATTCAGATCATTTGAAATGGGAAGATTAACCTTTAATTTGTGCCGTATCCTCTGACAGCAGATTATATAAAGGTTATTGGAAGCAGTAAGGGTTTTCTTTTTGTCTGCTAGACACATTCTTACTGGAAAGTTCTTCTTTTTAACTGTCATTAATGTATGCCTCTTTGGGATTAGGCATGTACTAAAGAGCAAATGAAGCATCCAGCAACATAGTACTGGCTGGACCACAATCTGTACATGACTCTAAAAAATTCCATATATAAGTGTGTGTGTGTGTGTGTGTGTGTGTGTGTGTGTGTGTATGTGTGTGTGTATGTGTGTGTGTGTGTGTGAGAGTATATGTGTATATGTATATGGTACATGTTTATGTATGTGTATATGTGTATATATTCATTCTATCAGTTCTGTTTCTCTAGAAAATACCCACTAATACATTAAAGAAAGAGTAAATACTCTAGATAAACAAAGAAATCCTTAACAATAGAAATACCACTAGTAGTATCACCACATCTAATTTTAACATCTGTTACAGACCCATAGTACTACAAACTACATGGTATTGGCACACAAAAAACAGTCAAAAAATCAATGGAACACAATAGACAACCCAGAAATACAATCAAACCAACTATTTTTCGCTGATTTTTGACAAAGAAGCAAAAATACATTTTGGAGAAAATACTCTCTTCAACAAATGATACTAGGCAAACTAGTTACCTTTATGTAAAAGAATGAAACTTAGGCCTTTGTCTTATTTAATAAAAAAATCAATTTCAAATGGATCAAAGGCCACAATGCTGAATTTGAAATTCTGAACGTTCTGGAGGAAAATAATCCTGAATAGAATTGTCTGCCTAAAAATGCATGAAAAATTATTAGCTGTGCCATTAAACAAAGTAAATTCTGACTTCTAAGGTTTAATCAATTAACCAATAGGTTTAAACCTATTGATTATTGTTACTGTCAGCATTCATCAGAGAAGCTTTTCCATATAGTCATTAATACAGTTAATGAAGAGATTCTAAAATGCTAAAGTACCATGGGTAACTGCTCATGTAGTTCTTCTTCTTAAAAAGGACATCAATACTGCTCCTACTACGACTCAAGAAACATCACTGAAGAGGAGGCAGAAAGAATGTAAGATCTGGAGGTTAAGAATTTGAGATACAAGAACGATATAGAATTAAGGCCAATGAGTGTAACCTCATGAATTGAAAAGTTTCTATACTATAAAGGACATTGTTATTCATTACTCAGGTGAAGAGACTGTCTACAGAATGTGAGAAAATGAGTTTGCCAGTTACCCATTTGAAAGAGGATTAATAATTATGTCATACAAAACACTAAAACACTAAAACTAAATACCAAACAAGGAGAAAAAGGAAGAAAGGAAGAAAGGAAGGAAAGAAGGAAGGAAGGAAGGAAGGAAGGAAGGAAGGAAGGAAGGAAGGAAGGAAGGAAAAAGAAAAAAGAAAAAGAAAACATTGCTCTGGGAGCAAATAAAGATTTCTCCAAAAAGAAATATTAATGTCTAATATATACATTTATAACAGATCAACATTTTTTGTCATCAGAGAAATGATAATTGAAATTATGTTTAGATTTTATTTTATCCAAATCACAATGGCTTTTATATAGAAAATAGGACAAATGCTGCCAAGGTTGAGAGGAATGGGGAACATTCCTTAACTGTTGGTTGGACTGTTAACTCCTGAAATCACAATGGAATGTCGTATATAGGTATCCCACAAGCTAAAAATAGACCTGCCATATGATCCAGCATTAGTAGTCTCCTACACACATACCCAAAGGTTCTTTTTCTTACTCTAGAGGTACTTGCCCATGTGTGTGCATAGCTTTTCCGTAATTGATGACCAGGTAAAGAAAATAATCTATATGCTTATTAACAGATAAGTGTGCATTAGAAAATAAGTACATAAAATATTCATGGACTATTAAAAATGTATAGTTAGAAGTGGAAAATATTCTGTGTCTGGTACCCAGTGTCTTGAAAGACAGATGTTATATATTCCTTTACATAGAAAATTCAAGGGTAGTGTGTGCAACTTGAAGTTGCTGTAGAGAGCGAACAAAACAACACAAAAAAGCACTTAAAGGAAGGGGAATAGTAGAACACATGTGGCATGATAGAGGATCAGGGAGTAACACAGAATGTAGAGTAACGTAGAGGAGAATGACTGATGGCGTAAGAGAAGGAGGAACTAAATGTACAGACGTGTGAGTCATACAGAAAACTGCTATTTAATGAAGATGTCAAAATAAAATTTTAAAAGGAGTTTGAGCATTCTACAGAGATAGATTATATTCCTCCCACAGGTTATAGTTTATGAAATGAAAATCTTAGCACAAGGTGTACATCATAACCCCATGTACTGTTGATGGCCTAGGCACATTGAACCCTCAAACAGTACTGATCATTGCCATAGCTATATTCCCCACCCCCCAGAACTTGATGCCTAGGCCCGATTGTTAGCTGTAGTGGTAACATGGTTATAATGGGTGTGTGGAAGTCTGAATAAGAATGGCCCCAATAGCCTCATATATTTAAAAGCTTAGTCCACAGTTAGTAAAACTGTTTTATAATTATTAGAATATATGTCTGTGTTGGACCAATTGTGTTACCGCAGACAGGTTTTACAGTTTCAAAGAGGCATACCAGTCACAGCCTTACTCTCTCAGACAGTAACTTATAGATCAGATGCAACTATTTCTCTAGCACCATGCCTGGCTGCTACCACGCTCTGCTGTGAGGATTATGGACAACCCTTTGAAAGTGCAAAGCAAGCCCCCAGTTAAATGATTCCTTTTATAATTTGCCTTGGTCATGGTATTGGTTTTAATATCTGTAGTACAATAACTAATACAGGATAATCTTCCGATTATATTTGAGATCTACTCCATGGGAGGGAACTCATTTGGCACTATAAATTTGGTCAAGTGTCCAAGGCTAGAGAGTTCATATGTCCTTAGGAGAACCTACTGCCTTTTGCAAAATGGACATGTAGTAAAACTCCCTTCTACATATTTATATCTAAACCTATCAACTAGTTTTACTGTCGGAATTCCTCAGAGAAGTTTTTATTGTAGTCATTAATAACAGTTAATGAACAGACATCTAACAGACCAATAATATAGTACCAATAATAAGGACTGGTAGAGTTCTTCATCCTAAAGAAGACATCAATATTGCTTCTTCCAAGACGCAAGGAACATTATTGAACAGGAGACAGAAAGAATATAGGAGCTGAAGGCTAGGAATGTGAGATGCAAAAAAAAGATATAGAAAAGAGCAACCAGGCTTATCTACTTAAAACTAGCACAAAATTTGACCTCTCATCATTTCATCAGAATACGGAGAGAGGCTCATGATGCTCAACTGGACACCCTGGAATTATTGGTAATTAATGACTGGGGAAGAGATGTTTCTTTCTTTAATGTCATAGCCAGGAAATAACTTACCATGAATTCTTAGGCAAGCACCCCTAATTAAATTCAGCTTCACACACACACACACACACTGAGACTTAAAGGTAGGAGAATTTATTGGAAAGAAGTATTTCAGAAGGAGAGCAAGGGGAAGGAGAGAGGAATGGAGGTGAAAGCAATTACAATTCATTATATATGTGTGTGCAACTGTTAAGGAATAAAAACAGGTTTGTACCCAATGAACAAATGACAGCAGTAATTGTTCAGTGATGGTTGAGTAGCTACTGGAGTATTTGAATGATTGAAATAGCTACAGGTGGAGCTTTAATGTCCTAAATTACTGTGAAAGGTTAATCTATGCATGATCATTCTTAGACTTCCAACATATGGAACTGAAGATAAGAGCACTTACATCTGAAGTGCCTTAAGATTATTAAATAAAATCGAACATCGATGATTCACAAGCTTTTAATATTTAAACACAGGATGACAACCCCATAAATAATGATGCTCTAAATCTATTTAATCTCAGATTCTTCCTGCCTACCATCTCTGCTTCTTCATACAAAGTTTTAAAACATCCTGATTTAAAACACAAACACATATACACAAATATCTACATAAATATGGAGAAGTTAAAGAGATAAATGCTCACCAAAGTCTTTCACTAATAATCTGAGGCTAAAGGCAGAGCACTAATTCACACTGATTATTTTTATGAAGCCTATAGGAAACTTTTTGTGAAAGAATAATAATCTCAGTTATCATGTATAGATTAAATAAATTATTTTAACACAACTATAATGGCAGTAATTTGAACATAGGAACTATAATCTTAACTGAATAATTGAAAATCTTCTATCTATGAAACACTGTTACTTTTCTAAGACTATGCCTTGAATTATTTGGGAATTTCTACTCTAGTATATGCAACCAGCATTTCCTTAGAATATAAAGCAATTAAGTTAACAAAAGAAAAGAGTTTTCGTTCAATGAAATTTTTGTTGAAATGTTTGGTATAATCATAAGAACATATAAATAGTGTTATATACATATCGACTCATAGATGTAAATTTTCTGGAGAAGGACAGCTTTGTCAAAGGACCCATGTCTGTGTATAGAAGGAAGATAGATAGCATTGCTCAGAAAGATTTACTTTCTACTATGTAAACTAGAAATTCCATGTTAATACACACTTTTAGGTCGCAGAAGAAAAGACCAAATTTGCCAAGATGCACAGTGCAACCTCCTCCGTAGAACTGAGCTCTGGGAGGACCTAAGAAAGTCTAGGGGCTATTCAAAGATAAAGCAGATTCAGTACCCGCCCCCACCCATGTTTTTACAACTCACATAACTTCCCTAAAAACTGTAAATTTGATAGGTGATCTCGTCACAAAATCGCAACTATATTTTTGATAGAAGGATCACCATGGAAATATTACCATTAAGATTCTCGCAATTTTTATGTAATTCCATATTAAAAAGATTTACTTATTGCCCAGTGACTTAACATTAATTTAACAAGGATAGTGGAGAAGAAGAAGCAATCTCCAGTCTGTATTGAGAAGATTTCACAGTTCCTTTTCCACACAGTTCTTATCCCGCTATCATACAAACAATTGGAGAGGAGCAGACACTGAAAATCACCAAGATAGCAAGTGACATTAAACTTTTAACAAAGGAATAGGAAAATGCCAAGTCAATGTGTCTAAATTGGAGAAAAACATCATGATTGTTAGCTGGGCAGAACAAAATTACATATGAAGTTCCAATAAATAACTTCTAGATAAAGAATTTGAGAAAAAATTAAATTATTTGCATAAAAACTGGGTTGTATTCTTATTACTTAATTGATCAACACAGGTGGTTTCATCTTACTTATTATCTTTATTCTAATTGTTTTATTGAAAGTATAATTAGAACAAATTATTCTCTGAGGATATCGATCCAATGTGCTACAGTGGCCAAGAAACAAATTAGAAAAAATAATGGCACAAACAAGAAACAAATTAGAAAAAAATGGAAATATTCTTTAATCTGAATAATTGCCATGGAGATTATTCACAGGAATACTTCAGTTAGTTTCAGAGAATATGACTCTACTATAAGCTTCAATAAAACATTTGATATAACCCAAGATCAGAAATATGGTAAGGACAGATGAAGAGACTAAGTATTCTTTATAGAAATGAAAAATATGTTTCTTTCAATTATGTGGGAAATAAATGGAGCTAAATCTATGAAATTATTGAATGTAAACATATTCTATTAAGCACAACATTTAGTGAATATTGTCTCCAAATTCCTGTCAAAAAAATTAGCAGAGAAGCAAAGCTAATGCTGATGCAATATGATCTCACACTAATTTTGTCAGAATTCTTCAGGCTCCAGTAAAGAGTGAACCCTGAACAAACACTGAAAATAGCATATGGTCTGCTTAAACTCATGACTCAGTTGAATGAAATTATTTCTTCTGAGATGTTCAACTAGAGCTATTGCTGTCACTTGGATATGAAGGTAGAAGGATGTCTGGTAAGAGTATTTTCATAGCTCTAATGGCTGTTCTGAAATTCACAAATTACCCAAACTTCTAGGAGCAGCTGCCAGGGAAGTCTAGTTAATTGCATCATTTGAGGTAGGAAAATCCACTCCAAGTTCAGATCATTTACATGGGAAGACCCACCTTACATCTGGGTCTGCATTGATGATTAATCCTAAATCAGGTCCATACCTTCTGCTGGCAGCCTATAGATAGGACAAGGGACGAAGAAGCCTGTGCATTGTCATCTTGCCTTCACTCCCACTGAAGAGCTCTTTGTTTCACTGGCATGAAAGCCTACTCTTTCAGGATTCTGCTCAATACCAAAGATCATCTGAAACGTCCAGCCTTATGGACTGAAGAACAATTGGATTTTTAGACTTTCTGTCTGGAGACAGCCATTGTTGAAGAGTCAGTAAGCTACTGTAATTAATTGTGATACATATAATATATATATATATATGTGTGTGTGTGTGTGTGTGTGTGTGTGTGTGTGTGTGTGTGTGTAAATTCTACTTCACTAGAGAATACTGTTTAATTCAATAGTCAAAAAGAAATATTTACCATTTTCAGTCTCTAAGAATCCTTGACCAAATTAAAGAGTTGATATGGGGTTTCTTATATCTTATTGAGTTACTGTTTCTGAGAAGATTTCTGTTTTTAGCAACTAAATAATAAAGAATAAAAATGCATGTCATTTATGAGCATTCAAAGGGTGATAAAAGTAAATGCAAGTTATAAAAATGAGTCAAAGCAAAGATGAAATAAATTCTAAAAGTTTATTCGTGGAATAGAATAAGGCTAAATGCAGCTAAAGTTCCTAATTTTCCAGAGGAGACCTTCTCTATCATTACTTGATGTATTGTATTTTAGGAGATCATAAAAAAACTCAGATAAAATCCTGCTTCATTTACTTACTCATTTTAAATTTTACTTCACATTTATAATTTCAAGATACTTTCAAAATAGAGAAAATATTTTATATTGTTGTAAAAATAAAGATAGTAATGTTGAGTGCTTAACTTTTGAATAATAGTCTTATTTTTATTTTTTGTTTTTTTGAGACAGGTTTTCTCTGTATAGCTCTGGCTGTCCTGAAACTTACTCTGTAGACCAGGCTGGCCACGAACTCAGTAATCCATCTGCCTCTGCTTCCCAAGTGCTGGGATTAAAGGCGTGTGCACCACCATTTCCCAGCCAAATAAAAGTCGTATTTGAAGACTATTAACAATTGATGAATATTAAAATGAATATGTTCATGTTTACTTAAATTTTGAATAACAAAAAGAAAACTTGAATGTAACTCAAAGATATATTTTTATGGAAACTGTATGTCCTAACAAAGTCAAGCTTGGTCTTGTTTAAATGTTTCCTTAAAAATGCACATTCCTCTACATGTGAGGTGTCTGGATATGAGATAATTTTACATAAAGCAAGCTGGTATGGTCTTTACATAGAGATGCTTTCAGTGGACTGCTAATATACATTGATAATTCAAAAATATGAACCATAGATAAAGCACCACCCAGTACCACCCTACCATCTTGTGTGGTGGTGCTACTGTGTGCTATTTATTCATTTTCGCTTTGCTCTGACATGGATCCAGAAGGCAGATAATTAAAATGGTTTCTTTTTGCAAGTTTTACCTATCTTCATTTAATCACTTACTGTTTTGCATAATTTTCATTTGGATATTTAATGAGTATCCCTTCTTATGGGATAGAATCAACTGTTATATTCCTTGTATTCCCTTCACCTATTCTACTTCAATCCTTAACCAACAGAATACTTTCCATACCGATTGGTCAGTTGCTAAAATGTCAGGTCAAGAGAGGTAGAGACAAGAGAAGGAGCTAACGGACTGGAGCAAAGGAAACGTGATTTGTGTTTGTTGTACACAGGCACATAGTTATATGGTCTTTCCCCCACTGACCTCTTTCAAATAAATTGAAAACATACAGTTCTCAGATACTGTGCCATGCAAGGAACAGCAAATTCATGAACATAAAACCTACATGTGCTTAACTGTTTTCCTTCATTCTTGTGTTAATGTTCTAATATCTAGAATCTTTGGAAGTGATGAAGATAAAGATGTGACCAGATTAATATATGACTAAGTGAGGTAACCCAGTCTCAAAAGATCAATCATGGTATACACTAATAAATGGATATGAGCCTAGAAAATTGGAATACCCAAAACATAATCCACACATCAGATGATGCACAAGAAGAACGGAGGAGTGGCCCCTGGTTCTGGAAAGACTCAGTGTAGCAGTATAGGGCAAAACCAGAACAGGGAAGTGGGTAGATGGGAGAAAAGGGGGGGGGAGGGAAGAGGTCTTATGGGACCTTCGGGGAGTGGGGGGCCAGAAAATGGGAAATCATTTGAAATGTAAATAAAAAATATATCGAATAAAAAAAAAGAATATGAAATTAGTACAGATATGCATCCAGGAGAACAGACTGGTTCTACAAGAATAATATAATGTTAGCTAAAGAATAAAAGACTTATAGGATACCAACTATTCAGGGACTTATTTATAAGTCCCTTCTAGGCTTCAAAAGTGTTATTTAGGAAACCCACCCACTAGTAATGCACCAATAGGAAATGAATACATAAATACAGCTTATAAGGAACAAAAATTTTAACATGCATAAAACAATATTACTAATATACTGTATGTGTTCACATTTGTCTTTTACTTTTAACATTCTTTTATGTTTCAGAGCAAACACAAGTCAGGCAAACCCTCTACAAGGAACTATATTTTCATCTGTCAAAGTTGTTTTTTTATTGTTTGTTTAATTTGTTTCTAGCAAGAATCATTTATTGCTGTCGATTTTCTTTGTTCTCACTTTCTTTAATGCAAATTGGTTCTCTGCTAGGCGCATCTGTCAGGACACAGACATTTAAAGAATGCAGGCTATATTTGTCTTTTTATATCCTGATCAAATTAAATTCTTGTGGTTCTAGAAATCTTAGTTATACCTGGCAGAACCTCAAACATGTTGTCTCTTAGGTGAGGATATGCAGTTCAAGACATGCTTAAATCACTATTTCCCAAGTCTCCATGAAAGGAAATCTCTCCTCAGTAGTTAATTATGAGCCCACAGCATGGGTTTGAAAATATCTTGACTCTTTTGCTCCTCAGCACTATTTCACCACTGTTTTTTTACCAAGTATAGTACTTCACTGTATCAAATGTTATACTAACCACTGGAAATGATGATTTCTACTATAATTTTTTTTTTGGAAATTATTGAAAACCTTGTCTCACACAAAAGAGCTTTCCCTCTCAATGTGCCAATGTATTCATTTACATTACTTTATCTTACAATCCATTACTTTTTTACTAATTAATGTGTCATCATCTATTAAAATCATTACTCATTTTGATGTTTATCATGTTTAAATTTTATTAATTAGTCAGTGCTCTTGGACTCTCCCTTAATCTTTTCTTTTTCTTTTTTTAGCTTTAGGTACTGTACTTATTATAACTTTTATTGCAAAGTGTATGTTTAAAAAGTAACAAATTAAAAAACAAAACATACATTGACCTGAACTGAGGGAGGTAATGTTATTTACATAAGGGCATCTGTAAGCTGTAAGCTGACAGAATAATAAATTATATAATGTAATGTCACATATTTATTATAAAGAATACTGCATTCAGTAGCTAAAAATAGCAATAATAAAAAGGCTGTGAGAATCATCTGAGGAGGATGACTCAGTGCCCACTGATCCTAGCAAAAACCCAGCATGGGCTTGCAACTAGGTGTCATCTTTGTCATAGTGAACAGATGCCCTCAGCAGAAAGTCAATGGAAGCTCGGTCAGTAAACAGTAGCGTGGCACCAAACCTGTCAATCATGGTAATATTGTTTATTGCTTTACACTCCAATGGCTTCATTGCTGCTTGTGACACATAATGCTGTGGAAAGGAGATGAAACTCCAGGATAGTGCTTGAAATGGTGCATCAAAACTAGTGTGTACAGAAACTAGGTGTGTATATAAGCACTGCTAATGGCATACAGAGGAGTGTTGTGGTAGAGATGCAAAGTTATCATATATCATTGTTACTACTATTTGTGTGTGTGCATGCGTGCGTGAATGTGTGTGTACATGTGTGTGTGTGTGTGTGTGTGTGTGTGTGTGTATGGTTGTGTTTAAGTCCCAGAGGTTCTCTTAATTTCTAAGTCCTCTATCTCTACAGCTATTATCTGTTATATAACAAATCTATTGATATGTGTGGAGAGTAGGTGAATTCCTGAGTGAATGGGTATTGATATCATGGGCAAAGATATGTCAAGGATCTTAAGGACACAAAATCGTGGGAGTGGCAAAGGCTTCCTCATATCAGGCTCAGGAGAGTAGCAAACCTTTCTGCTAGTTTGAGTTTGTTTGCAGATGTTGACAGTCTGTGCAAACACTAGCAATTGAAGCTTCATCCTGAGAGTGTTTGCCTTCAGAGACTTCTCACCAAGAATACCTAACTCTTCTTTATGTGTCACACGTAAAATCACAGTTTTTCCAGGTTTCAAAGGTGTTCTCCATTAGAAAGTGCACACCCCATCCAAGCTTTGCTCTCCTGTGCATATGTAATTGTGTCTTCATCCTTTCTGTTACTACTGCCAAATTCCCGTCAGATGTGCATCATGACAGGTTCCCAGGACATAGACATAGAGCTAGTCCTAGCAGATCTGTTGCTTCTAGTTGTTGCTCAGTCCAGGACTCTTCCCATTCTTCCATTAGCTTTCCAGACATCAGAAAAGCAAGCAGGGGTCCAACAACCTGATATTGTGCTAAAACATTTGTTAGCATTTTTTTTGTACAGATTGATGTATTTCTGCCTGCTCAGGGTTAACTTGATCACCAAATATTTATAGTATTTACTAGAGGGCAGCAACATACTATGAACAAGAACTAGATAGATGAACCAAGAGGGTGGAGATGAAAGAGGAGCAGGGAAAAATCATATAGACACTTAACACTTAGAAGCAGCAGAATTCCAAAGTGGAAGCGACCATCTGCCAGGTAAATCAGGGAAAAATATTTGAGAATACAATTTGAGCAGAGACTTAAAGGGAAAGTCTGGAAAGTAAGGTCCATATGGCACAAGCTCTGTGTTTGCTAAGTCCAGAGGAGTAAAGTGCATTCTATTCAAGTGCATTGGACACACTGAAAAGGTCCTCACTTCTCACCTTTGTGATCACCTTGTCACCAAAGATGCTATCATTAAAATGACTAAAATTCAAGCCAGTGGACAAATGTGTTTAAAATGAAATAATGTGCATTTCAGTTAGGCTTCAAATCATTATTTTCAGACAAGTCTAAAATTCAAATGTCTTTGTACTCTAAGAAGCTAGCTCCTGCTAGGAAGGTGAGCATGATTACTAAAGAGGCATCCTTTATGTTGTTGTACTTCGAGTTCATTAAGGGAAACTTGACCTTAGGTCAGGTGTCAGCATTTTATCAGTTGTGTGCATTCAGAGATCTCCAGAATCCACTACAAAGCAAAGAGGGCTCTTTTGTACTGTAGTCAAAGCTAAAGAATTATTGAATGCGCCAAACCCTAGTGAGCAAATATAAAACTTAACAAGAGTTTTTTGTTTTGTTTTTCAAGCCCACTTTTAAAGATCAGCTTGTAATGTACTACAGATTGTTTAAACATATTTAAAACATGGATAAAAAACTTCCTTATGAATACCCACAGGTAGGTCTCTCTTATACAGGATGGAGGGTTCTTGCATTTCTTTTCTGAGATTCTAAGCATAGGATGACAAATTACTTTTTGTATTTGCAGCTGATATTTCTAATAACCTAGTCCTTCATGAGCTCTATAGTGGGAGCTATTAGAAATGCAAAGATACTAGTACAACCACTATGGAAATCAGTCTGGAGGCTCCTAAGAAAACTGTACATGACACTTCTGGAGGACCCTGCTATACCTCTCCTGGGCATATACCCAGAGGATTCCCCAGCATGCAATAAGGACATATGCTCCACTATGTTCATAGCAGCCTTATTTATAATAGCCAGAAGCTGGAAAGAACCCAGATATCCCTCAATGGAGGAATGGATACAGAAAATGTGGTATATATACACAATGGAGTACTATCCAGCAATTAAAAACAATGAATTCATGAATTTTTTAGGCAAATGGTTGGATCTGGAAAGTATCATCCTGAGCGAGGTAACACAATCACAAAAGAATACACATGGAATGCAATCATTGATAAGTGGATATTAATTAGGCCTGAAGCTCTGAATACTGAAGATACAATTAGCACATCAAATGATTCCCATGAAGAAGGAAAAAGAGAACCCTAATCCTGGAAAGGCTTGATCCAGCATTGTAGGGGAATACCAGGACAGAGAAAAGGAGGGGGAAAGATAGGAGAATGAATGGAGAGAAGAGGACTTATAGGACACATGGACACATTGGGGGGAGGGGGGAAACTGGGAAAGGGGAAAGATTTTGAACTGTAAACAAAGAATATAGAAAATAAAAAAATAAATAAAAGGTAGACAGGCATTACTTCTAAAAAAAAAAAAAAAAAAAAAAAAAAAAAAAAAAAAAAAAAAAAAAAAAACCGAAATGGCAAGATACACAGAAAACATGATCTCCAACTTGGTCTCAAATAATGTCTGCAGTAGAAAATAAAAAGCATCACTACCGTACTTGGAAAAGAAAGAGAAACTGAGCAGTCCTTTAAAATAAATGCCAAAAGAGTTGTAGATGGTATGCCTTGCCTTTGCAACTTGTGCTAGAAGAGATCACCCAAGGGCTACTGTGAACTTGATGTATAGCTCTTGGAGACAATGTTAAAAGGCTTTGTCTGGACCTTAACAAATAAAAACAAACAGAAAGTCATGCATGCTATGTCTATATCAGTCTTATAAAGCCTTTTTATGGCTTTTATAGACAGTCTCAGGGAAAATGGACTAACATAAATGAGTTCTAACACATTAAGTGACTACCTGGCAATATTCTTGCAACATCAGTGTATCTGCAAATGTTTTAACCACTTGTAGCTTAAAGCAGGTTAGAGTTTGAATAGAAAAGCTGACAGATAAACCCATAGTCACATTCTCTTTTAAGATTCTGTGGGTTAAAGAGTTGGGGGTTTTGCTGATTTAAATCCCTCTAAGTCTGTTGAGTATTTGAATCCCCCTCATGTTATCACCAAACTGAATTCTTATTTTCCTGAAAAAAATTATTAGGATAAAATTTGAATATCTAAGTCCTAGTATTGAGCATACATATTCTTCCGAAATCTGGTTTTATATCTGATATTAATTACCTAATTAATAATCAAAATATATTATTTTGCATACTACTTATGAAAATGTAACATTTATCATTTTGTAAATAATTTCACATATCCAAAAAGCAAAGTGAAGGCATCTAACAGACAAAATATAGGCTTTTTCACTTCTAAATAATAACAGTCTACTCTCTTGAGTTAACACAGGATTAGCATTTTTTAAAGGTATGTCTGTAAGGGTATTTTGCTATATTCCTGCAGTAGAAGAGACTGAGAAAAAGTAGAAATTGAATAATAAAATAAAATATCAGTGTAAGAGTGAAGAAACAAAGAAAATAGCAAGGAAAAGAACATGGCCACATAGGTCTCTGTTAGGACCATCGAGTGTTATTGAAAAGTGGAATTAATTGCACTGGATAAACAATAGACAATAGGCATAAAACATACCTCAGAACTATCTCAGTATTCTGTATACTAAACAGTATACAGAATTTTGTATACTGCTTCTCATACATCATGAGAAAATATGTCACTTAGGATTGATTTCTTATTACACTTTGCTTTCCATTGTACATCAAAGGACCTACAGTCATGGATAAAAGTCCAATGACAAAGAATCACAGTTTCTGAAAGTTGGATATTTGACCAGTGTTCAATAATTTGGTAGACTATAAAGTATCTGTTCAAAAATGACAGAGACAAAGGGATGAATTTATTTTCCTATGATGGATGCCTAACATTTTATATTTACTACATACATATCAAATATTTATCAAGTGTTTTAAATATTCAATATTTTCATTTGTATATTTTATTATTTTATGATTCATTTAAAATATCCTGCTTCTCTTTTAAGAACCATGTTAGGACTTATTAATGTAAATCTCAATGAGTCATGATTTAATTCAATTTAAGAAGTCTATAATTCATTAAACAACTAAATGGAATTTTTAACCATTTTTTAATCATTTGTTTGAAAGATAGCTCAGTTTCTATTAATGTGTTGACGTGGTGGAAGGGATATTTTGTTACTCATTCCTGCCATCCTGATATGTACTGGAGTGATCACCAAAGCTAACTCACAAATTGTAGGACCTCTTAGGCTGTAGTCAGTGAGCTAATTTGTCAGGCCATATGAACTATTGTTCTGATAGCTACATTGCTGGCAGTGTAAAATAATTGTGGTACATTTAGGACCTGTGCAATTAAAGATAGAGCACATATGAAGGACAGAGACAACAGGATAAAGCTGTTTGACAATGACCACTTGCCAATGAAAAGACAAAAACATATCTTCAGCTCCTGAAACATATTTTCACCAGGCAAGCAGTTTCTCACTACATACATTATAAAATCAAGTGGTGTGTACATTATCAAAACTCTGCCTTTGCTACTATTATGACTGATACACAGTGAGCCTCAATGCATATTTGTAAGATAAATAAAAGCTGGTATTATAAATTCATATCTATTGATTCTCTGCTCCTATATTGAATTCTGCTCAGAACAAATCTTTTAACAGAGCAAAAATATGTGTATAATATTTTTCAATCAGATAACTGTGTTTTCATGAAAATTTAAGGATAAATTTAAAAACCAACATAACTTGCAATTCCATCAGTGTCCATTAGGTTTTTTAGTAGTTAAAGGAAACTGCTTACTAGTTTGATTCTCCAGAATCTACATGATGGAAGGAGAGAACCAACTTCAGATAAAACCCTAAATTTGTCCTGTAAATACAGTGTTGTGTGAGCATGTATACATGTACAACTAAACCACATGTGAAACATTATGGAAAATAAAAAAATGATTTTATAAGAGTATGGACGGCTAAACCATGCTTCTCATCTAGAAAACTACAGATGATAAAATAGATAAATTGGAGACTTTGTTTCCCCAAGATTGATTACCTCATATAACAAGTTATTGGTGCTGTGAAACTTTTTAATTTATTGACTCTATTTTGTGGGGAACATTAGGATTGTCAGTCAGTTAACAAATTCAATGAAGTGCAAGCAGTTTCTGTGGGAAAGTCCTTCCCAGGATTCCTGTAAATACCAAATAAGCAAACATAAAAGCATTGAATAATGATAAATATGCACTCTATAGATAGCAAATGGTCAGCAAGTTATAAGTGTCTTCCTGGGTTTCTCATTCACATGAAGCAGTATTTAAAAAAAAAATACTCCTGTACTCAGAGTTTTGTGAATCTGAGGGAACTCTGGCGTGCACAGTGAGATCTTGTATCCCTGAGCTAATCTTGAATAATGAAATATATGAAATGGCAGAAAAATTTAAAAAGTAGGAAAAAGAAAAATGGTTATAGGATTATATTCAGGATATGAGATTATACTTAGAAATACAAATTCACATCATTGAATTCATTTAATAGCTCTTAATACAAAGCCTAACCCATTTTTATAATGGTTGGACATTAGAATGTTAGTTCCCAGTGTGCAGAATGAACATGCTAAATCCATCTCAGTCCTTCCAGTTTTTTTTATCTCTCTGTACCCTTGTTACAACTGCAATGAGCACCTGGCTTCTCTGACAACAGGGGCTGTGCCTGGTGACTTCACAGAAGCCATCCAAGCACTGGCATGGTTAAGCTTTTCACAAGCACTCAACCAGGTGAAAAGGTCCAGCAAAGAAATTCTTCCCACTTCCAGGAGTATATCCACTGCTTTTATCCATGCAATACTCAAATGTTCAAGTGGAGAAAAATGAATTGTCTTATGACCCAAGCAGTTCAAATGTATGGTACTTTCTAGTGTGTACTAAGAAAGCAAAGTATGGGAATTGAATTCCACTCATATTTATTCAACTTACAGTAAAGTCATTCCTAAGACTGTTTGTAAAATGATAGTTTTCTCATCAATTGTCATAATTTCATTCGTTATAACAGAAATAATTCCACACATGGAGTATTTTGAATAAGGCAGCAATAAACATGGTATGCACAGAGGCATTTGACTTAAATTTCTTTGGGACTGATTTAGCTCCATTCTACTTTTAATTATTTTGAAGAAAAGCCACACTGATTTTCTCAGGGGTGCTAAAGGCTCCCTTTCTCTTCACATCCTCTTCAGCACTTGTTCTCCTTGTAACTTCCATCCTAGCCATTCTGACAAAAATTAGGTGGGATTTCAAAAACCTTTTAATTTCATTCCCCTCATGGCTTGCAATGTTGAACACTTTTTCAAATATTTACTGTGAATTTCTATTTTTTGAGACTAGCCTATTCAGTTTTTTAGTCCATGTATTAATTGTGTTATTTTTTCTTTTAGTGTCTAATCTCAGAATTCCTTTTTTATTCCTAGATATTAACCTCTCACAATGTGAGTTGGCACAGGTTTCTCTCATGTCGAGCTGTCTCTTCACTCTAGTGAGTATTTCATGTGCTTTGCAGAAGCTTTTTAATTTAATACATTTGCATGTTTAAATCCTTGGTGTTATTTAAGTGAAATAAATCAGTCTCAGGAAGAAAAATATACCCATCCTCATTAATATGCAGAATCTATTGCTTGGTATATATATTTTTTTATTGGAACATAATTGTGTGGGCTTTATTGTGTGTGTGTGTGTGTGTGTGTGTGTGTCTTATGTGTGTGTGAACATGAAATAGAAAAGAAATATGGAAGGGAAAGAAAATGGAACAAAAATTAGAATATATGTGGCATAAAAGCTGAGAAGAATACTGTTTGGCAGAGAAATAGGATATTAGAGAACAGAGGAGAGAGCAGTGTGGTGGTATGAAGAGTAACAATGTATGATACTGTCTTATTAGTAGAGAAATAGTGTAAGATCTTTCCAAGAGATTATGAATAGCATTGTCAAAGGGTCTTGGCCCTGTTACCTGTTTTAAGTTCCATCTTTTGGAACAAGATATAAATCTTATCAGAGAGTGGTATGGTAATCCTATGACATTTGTGTACCTTTAGCACCACTGGGCACATCCTGCCAAGGAGATCATTACTGTAGTTCATATGGTGCACAAGTAGATAAGATTGACGATAATGATTCACCTCTGCCAATGTGTATTGCACTTTGCAACACTAGGAAAGCTAGCCAATAGAGACACAGCTACCAGGTTAGCAAGTTTGTTTTCTCCATGTTCTATGACTTAGGTGTGTGTTGTTTTCAACAACGGGTCCTTACTTTCTTATTTAGAATGAAGGAAAGATGGTCTGTGTCATCTCACTGCCCTGTCATTTCCATATATTTAACACATTTCTGACCCTGAGCCTTTCATCTATAAGTCTGAGGTGTCTTGTAAGGAACATTGTTGCCCTGTTGCATGGTAACCACCCTGTTTTTACTATTTCTCTCTCTCTTTCTCTCTCTCTCACACACACACACTCTCTCTATATCTATCTATCTATCTATCTATCTATCTATCTATCTATCTATCTATCTATCTATATGTATGTATGTATGTATATATACACTGAGATAGATTGGAGAGATAGAGATAGAGACAGAGATATCTTGGTATTTAGGGGATCTTCTGCAATAGTTTTCCATGTGACTTTTCCAGAGAGTATTAATTACAGCCCTCAACATCATCAGAAAAGCTGCTTTGGAAGCAGATGGGGACTATGGCTGAGATCTATAATTAGTCAAGCTTCAGAGATTAGAGACCATGGATTTCCCATCCTTAAATCGAACAACTGTATCACACCCTGTGGTGGTTTGCAAAAGAATATCCAATAGAAGCTTACATATTTGAATATGTGGCCCACAGTTGGTAGAACTGTTTTGGGAAAAAATTATTGGGTCAGATGTATCCTCTCAGCCACTTCCCCAGGTCCATGCCTGCCTACCTGACGCCATGTGTCCTGACAAAATGCCTATAGATTTTAAGCTTCTGCAACCATGAGCCCATAATTAAATTCTTCCTCTCATATATTGCCTTGGACATAGTGACTTAGCACAGCCACTGAAAAGTAATTAAGAGAGACCTACACTTTCCCTAAGACTTAAGGCTATCAATTCATAGGAAGGCATGGAAAGAGTATAAGAGACAGACATGTAGATTGACTATGAAGAAACTGTTTTCTGGACAAAGCATATCAGCTGTGCATAAGAGTTCAGAGGAGTTGTGACAGCATGGACATGGTTCACAAAGGCTCAAAGCAGGTGAGCAAAAGGCCAATCATTAAATATAAAGCTATTTGGACATACAGTGTAGTTTCAAGTTCTATAGTAACGACAACAATCTTAGAGTATCTAGGATTAGAGAAAGAGGCAGCTTCAAGAGGGGCGCCCTAACCTAGAATAAATATCCTTGGAACACACACACATTGTACTAGTTACATTGTGATAATAAATGTCAATGGTCAAAGAAACTAACAGAAGAAAGAAAATAGTTTTCACTTATGCTTCCAAAGTGGCAGGGTCCAGGCAGCAGGCAGGCATGGTACCTGAGAGCTGACATCTTGAACCACAAGCATAAAGTGCAGAGAGCAAACTTTAAATGGCACAAATCTTCCAACTCTCAAATAATCAAATAAGCTAAAATGGGTAGTTGTTAACTTTTTCCAAGGTTCACATATAAAAATAATATTGATTTTAATTCAACTTAGCAGAATTGATTTATGGTCTGTCAATCTAAAAGTACTTTCAGGTTAGCTGATGTTTCACGTTATAGTGATATATTAATTTCTATTTTTCTTGACTACTGAGACTCAAATTGGTTTGGATTTTCCTGTGTTTTTGCAATAAACTGTCAACTGTATGTGGTTTTGTACATATCTGGAACAGTCATAGACAAAAAGAAAGGTTTTCAGTGTGAAGATATCACTGCTTTCTATGACTCTGGTGATAAAAGGCTGAATATATCAGACGAAGGATGATTCACTGATATGCATTCTAGCTTCTGATATTACAAGAGGCCCATGAGAACTTGAAAATATGATGCTATCAAAATTCATTATCTATGAAATAGAGCACTTTATTTTTTAAATATGAGCACAAACTTTGAATGTTAATTCTATTCTAATTTATTATTTTGATATTAAGATGATTTTCATCCTGCTTATTTTATGATAGAGAGCTACACGGCATGCTATTTTAATCATTTAACTCATTTTATTGAAACATTTTGTTTTCACTAAGTTTATTTGGTTTTCAAAGTATAAATAAAGAAAAAGATTATTGAATCTGACATTTTTCTATAGAAGAAAATATCTTAAAATAAAATACTTGAAAATATTTTTAATCATGTTACTTCAGAATCTATGATGAAATAAATGTCAGCACTAGCTGGCATTTAAAGAACAGAATTCATCCATTTTATGAAAGAATATACCTTTTTTTTGAAAATATTATACTGTCTATAAACCTGTAAGTTATATGACTTGAAAATGTAAACCAAAAGGGGATTTCATAAACTTGTTTAAAGAGTGGAAATTTAAATTAAAATTTTAAGAAATACTTCTGTTTACATTGAGCTTTAAAGATGATGGCCATGACTGTCAGTGAGAGACTGCTAACAGCCTTGTTATACAACTTTATAGGATGCCTGTGACTATAGTTTGTCTCATTAGCTTTTCCCTCTGTGCCCTCAACAGAATTTGGCCTGGGCTCATTTCACTGATTCCCTCATTAGCTTAGGATACGAGCAGACATGCACGGGGCAGGCCAGAGCACACATGCTGTTGTTCTCTTCTCTGCCCTCTCTTCTTCTCTCCTCTTCCCATTCTCTCTTCCAATTTTTCCACTGCTCCTTCTCTGTCTTTCTCACCTTAAACGTCAATTGTAATTCTTTTCAAAAGCATAGGTTTACTTTGAGTATATGCCCCATCTTTATGCTTGCACATCTTATAGGCAGGACAAATTGTAGGTCTAAGCTTTTATGACTGGTTTGGTGTCTCGGTCTTTCCATTGGAAGTCCTTTCTGGTTAAAGGAGGTGACTGTTTCATATTGTATAACCACCAATGCTAGGATTCTTTTTTTTTAATTTATTGATATATTTATTTACATTTCAAATGATTTCCCCTTTTCTGAACCCCCACTCCCCGAAAGTCCCATCAGTCCCCTTCCCTCCCCCTGTTTTCCCACCCAACCCTTAAGACTCAGTGAAGGAGGAGTGGCCCCTTGTTCTGGAAAGACTCAGTGAAGCAGTATTCGGCAAAACCAGAACGGGGAAGTGGGAAGGGGTGGGTGGGAGGACAGGGGAAGAGAAAGGGGCTTATGGGGCTTTCGGGGAGTAGGGGACTAGAAAAGGGGAAATCATTTGAAATGTAAATAAAAAATTATATCGAATAAAAAAAAAGAAAAAATGGGAAGGTAAATTAACTTTATTTATTTTCTGTGTAAAATTAATCAGTTTTACCACCTTTTTATGTTATTTGAAGTTTGGCCAATGTCAATTCCATCTGTAATATTTCCTTTCCAACACTCAAAAAAAAAAAAAAGACTCAGTGAAGGAGTATAGGGCAAAACCAGAACGGGGAAGTGGGAAGGGTAGGGTAGGGTGGGAATGCTAGGATTCTTAACTAAGGATACCTTCATAGATTCCTGTTGGCCTCTATTCTATGATTTTAGCTCTTCCCAGAGATGCCCCCACCACCTATTGTAGTTCTCTCTGCCTCCATCCTTCTCTGTCCCACATGCTTCTCTCCATACACCCTTTCCAACCCAGTTCCCTCATCTTTCCACCAACAGAATTCCACCATGTCTATTCTCTTCCCCATTCTCAGTGAGATTCAAGAACCTTCTCTTGTGCCCTCCTTGCTACTTACTTAGTTTCTTTGAGTTGTTGTATTGTAGCATGGTTATCCTATACCAGTACATAGCATGTTTCTCACTCAAGATGATATTTTCTTCATCAATACATTTGCCTGCAAATTTCATGGTGTCACTGCTTTTAATAGTTATGTAATGTTCCATTGTGTAAGTATACTACAATGTTTATCCATTCTTCAGTTGAGGGACATCTAGGTTGTTTCTAGTTTCTGACTATTAACAAACAAAGCTGCTATGAAAATAGTTGAGCAAGTATTCTTGTGGTATAATGGGACATCTTTTGGACATATGCCAAGGAGTAGTATATCTGGGTCTTAAAGCAGAACTATACCTAATTTTCTGAGAAACCACAAAATTCATATCCAAACTGGTTATACAAGTTTTCACTCTCACCATAAAGATGGAACAGAAATTGAGAAACTGGCCAACCAATGACTAGACCAACTTAAGGCTCATGCTATGAGAGATAGCCCAGCCCTGCAACTATTAATAATAGACTGCTATACTTGCAGCCTAGCACCTAGTATACCTGTCATCTGATAAGATTCACCCAGTAAATTATGAAAGAAGATACAGAGGCAGAGCCAAACACTAGTAGGAGGTTGGGGAATCCTATGGAAGAGGGGGGGGAGGATTAAAGGAGCCAGAGAGAGGTCAAGGAAACCACAAGCAAACCTACAGAATCAATTAACCTAGGCTCATAGAGACTAACAGAGATCAACGCATCAGAGAGCATGCATGGAATATACTTAGGCCCTATGCACATATATAACAGTTGGGCAGCTGGGTTTTCATGCAGTGCTCCTAACACCAGAAGCATGGACTGTCTCTGACTGGGTTCTGCCTTTAATTCCCATTCCTATAACTTAGGTGCCTTGCTTAGAAGATGTACCTAGTCCTACTGCAACTCCATATGCTAAGGGGGTTTCATACCCATGGGAAACCTCCTCTTTTCTGAAGAGAAAGGATGTCAGGTTGGGTGAGAGGGGAGAGGAGAGGGAGGGACTGGAAGGAGTAGAGGGAGAGGAAGATGCAAATGGGATGATATAAAGTATTTTTTAAAATTTATGAATTTGAAAAAACAAAAAAGAATGTGCCTTTTACTAGTGGCTGTTTTCGGTCTGCTGCTAGCCTTCATTGTTATATTATTCAGTTCCTTAAAGTAAACTGTGGAAGAAAGGTTAGTGAATCTGAAAGATTTGCTTTTTAGAGGAAAATCTCATTTTGTACATGTCACTTGAATCAAATGATCTAGATGAACAGAACATAATTGATGAGTGCTCAAACATCAGGTTTTTTTTCTATAGTTCAAAACTATTTCAGGTCTACTTTTCAGTTTGGGTCAAATCTTTTTTCATAGGGGTATTTTTATTAGGTTCTGCCAGCCTGCCAGCCATACTCTCGTCAAGGGAAAAGGCTTCCAACCAAGTGTGAACACTTCCAGTTCTTCTGAAGTGAGGTGAGGTGAGGCAACAGCTGGCATATGTCTGCCAAATCTGGTGAGGCTTTTTCTTCTTATTTTTCAAACTCAGCATAATTTTTGTTTTCCCTTTATTTTCCTGGACTATCTCAGGGAATCATAATATTTAAAATTCTTTATTTATAGAACAAAATTATTTAACCTGGAATGTTAGCTTGGATCATTAAATTCCTTGAGAAACTTGAATTAAAAATACATTTAGAAAACTTCCAATAATTAAAGCATTAAATGTTAGATGTCTTATGAGGCTAATACATGGCTAACAACCAGTTAATGTCAATTTTACAAAGGCTTGCTTGTAACACAGTCAGTGTAAGTTTTTTTTTTTTTAAGAATTAGGTAATCAAACTTAGATATCGTGCACCTCCCCTGTAATAAGCTTTTGCAATCTAAACTTGACACATAGACTTAATATTAAACTATATAATCACCCATGCCTTTGATCTAGAATTAAGTGTGTGTGTTTTTGGGTGTAATGTGTTAGTTAAATAAAACACCATTTAGTGAATGTAGCAGCACTGAAAGCAATAATTTAACAACAAATGGGTTAGAAACACCATGTTAATATGGGTTGCTAACATATGTTTGGTTTTGGGATTTATTTTTAATTTTTTTACTTTTGAGTACAAGCTGACTCAATGTAAAGTCAGTTAAGCAATTTCTTTCCTCATAAAACTCTGTAAGCACTTCATATAGAATAAAACCAATTTCTTACCCATACCACAATTTCTGTGCTATTCAATCAACACAAACAATCCCTTTGTTAAAGACTGTAGACATCAGATGCACCATAGACTGATGACAGACAATGACAAGTTCAGATGGAAGACATGGGGAGTGGAGATTTCGAACTTAGGTTCACTCTTCAACTAAATTACTTCAGGTGGTAATTCTTTAATATAGTGTCAATGCAAATTATTTTCTCAATTTTTATGGCTGTTCACAGAACCCAATTGTGTGTTTGCTTGCTTGCATATTTGTGTGATACATATATATATATGGAGTCAGGGGGGAGGTGTCAGGGGAAAATAGTGAAATTAATATATCATATTCTTAGTAATAGCATCTTCTTAGGTGGGCTGGTAACATAAGAATTTATAAACACCATAAAGAGAGCCACAGGCTCCATGAAGATATTGATATGGCAGTAACACTTTTAATGGTCACTATCTTTGTTGATTAATATGAACATGAACTATGGTATAGTTTTATTTATTAGGTCTTCTCTTAGCTTCAGAGTTCTGCTACACATGAGAGTTGATTTATTCTGTAGGTTTTCTTTTAACCTAATTTTAAGAACTTTAAATATAAATGGCCATATAAAATATTAT
Source organism: Apodemus sylvaticus (assembly GCF_947179515.1). Classification (NCBI taxonomy): domain Eukaryota; kingdom Metazoa; phylum Chordata; class Mammalia; order Rodentia; family Muridae; genus Apodemus; species Apodemus sylvaticus. The sequence continues at coordinate 21,109,127 of NC_067476.1, forward strand.
ATTTGTATTTTTCTTATAAGTTTCATAAAATAAAGTGTTTGAATCATTTCCAAAGTGTCACTGGAATTCAATTTCTTCTCCGACTGTCCAGTTTTGACATTCTCATTCTACATTTTGGTTTGTTGTAAAGGTCATTTACATATATCAATAATGTTTCCGCTTCTAATAGAATTTTAAGTTTATGGACTTGGACTTTTCAATGAGATTATATATATATATATATATATATATATATATATATATATATATATATATATATATATCACATTATTTAATATATTATATCTATGTTATTAAGTGATAAACTTTTGATTGAAACCATGGACTTGGATTTCCTTAACCTCAGATTACATACTTGTGAAGGGAAGTGTGGTAATAGAACTTATCTCTTAAGTTTCTAAAGTTGAACAAGCATAGTTGGCATAAGACAGTATCTGTTTCATAGTAGCAATCAATAGCAAGCATTGCAATAGAGTGTTTATCACTGAGAAACTGCTTACAAAGCAAGGATGAGGACAATCCTTTGTTTTTGGAGTTCATTTGTCTCTCTGTCGCTGGTCTTTCAGTGTATAGAAAGACTAAAGGACCTCTTCAGATTGCCTAAATTTCATATTTTAATGTCTGACTTCAACCAACTAAGATGTTTGCCTGTCTATTGATTTGGAGACTTTCTCACTTTTTTTCTTAAGTTTGGACATCCTAGCATTTTTGCAGATTCCTAATTGGTTGTGCTTTCATTTTAAATAACAAAAAATAATGGTTTTTAGAAGGACTAAATCAACCTTACCAATAGCAAAGGAAGAAAATGCTTTTCACGATGCTTTCACATCGTGATTAGATGTGGTTTAATAACAGTAAGCCAAATTTAATTGAATTATTTTCAACTTATTTGGACAAGACATTGACAATTCCTAAAATTGACTTGTTAGAGAATATTGTAAGAAAAAAACCAAAGTAATTAAATTGACTTCTAAAAACATAGACATTATTGAAACTCAGCAATTTCATCAGTCTTTCTTACCCTCAACCCATTTCTCATCGGCTCTTTCTATTATTGTTCACAGCTATCATTCTACTAGTATTTATACATAAGTATTAAACAATACAACACAGGAAAGCTATCTGAAGAGCAACTACACTCCTCCCCTCATCCCTCATAAGGAAAGATGTGGTGAAGCTGAGGTTTCTGAGAGTAAGAGGACTAATGTCTGATCCTTTTCTTCCTGTCAAAACATAAAACCGGCCTGACCTGGCTTTGAAATTAATCTTTCACTGTACTCCTTTTGAAAATTCATAAACCTCATTCATCATTTATACTTCATTTTGCTTTCATATTCAGCAATACATTTAAATTTTTCAGTCTCATCTTGATAAAATTCCAAGACTGGTTTTTGTTGAAAAATATTCATTGTCTTATAATTTTTTCCTACAAACAGAACATTTCCTTTCATGTGAACAGAAGCTGCAGCTGGAATGCTTCTCTTAAATATTTAGCTTCCCATGTGCCTATAAAAACTAGGAAGCCAAGAAAAGACAACTGTTAATTCCTTGCTGGTTACTAAAAACAATTCTATTATCATATAAATATCATTATTTTAATGTTTTTAAGGTACACTGTATTTGCTACAAAGAAGAAATATTTGGGAAACTGCTCTTTCCAAGAACTAAAATGCATCTGAGTTATTGCATGATCAATCATGAACCAGGGTGTTTCCTTTATCACTTTAACCTCATATTATTCTTTAATAAACCAACAAATATTTTTATTGATTTACTCTATTTTTAAGTGAGCTCAGTCTTTTCTTTAAATGGGAATTTTGTAGAAAAGAAAAAATGACAAAAACAAAAATAAAATTTACTGCATCCTATATAAAATTTACTGTGTCCTATTCTTTTTGTGGCATTTAGCATATATATGTAGGATAAGCAAAAAGCCAAAGGCTCCATTCTTACTATGTGTGTGATAGATTGCAAAAATATAATTGGTGTTATGCTTCACATTACCAGAATAAATGATTTTTTAGTTATATTTATTTTTGTTATCCAGGGTTTTTTTGTAAATTTGCTATATTAAAATTTTATGTCCATTTCAATTAGTTAAATTATCTGTTGTTTGACAATTCTACATTTGTAGTTTGTTGTACCTGTTCAAGAGCCCCCAAAAGACCACTAAGGAGCCAATTCCAATTCAGTCCCACTAGAGTCTTTTTATTCATGCTAGAGCTTGGGTTCTCTGCTGACCCTGACACAGCAGGATTAGAAGGTGGGGCCTGGAGCCCAGCTTCAAGCAAGCATTTATATAGAGAGGCAAACAAGCAAGCAAGAGTGTTCGAGCCTGACACACATCTGATTGGTGACTATTATGGGATATTCTTGCCCTATTTATTTAATTATTTATTTACACTCCAGATTTTATTCCACCCCACCATCCATCCTCTGAGTGTTCCACATCCCATACCTTCTCTCCACCCCCTGTCTCCACAAGGATGTCTCCATAACCTACCCTCACCCTACCTTATTTCTAAATTCCCTGGGACCTACAGTCTCTTGAGAGTTAGGTGCAATACCTCTGATTGAACACAGACCTAGCAGTCCTCTGCTATATATGTGTTGGGGGCTTCATATCAGCTGGTGTTTGCTGCCTGGTGGGTGGTCCAGTGTTTGATAGATCTCAGAGGTCAGGTTATTGAGACTGCTGGTCTTTCTACAGGGTCACTGTCCTCCTCAGCTTCTTTCTGCCTTTCCCTAATTTAACCACAGGAGTCAGCATCTTCTGTCCATTGGTTGGGTGCAAATATAAGTATCTGACTCTTTCAGCTGCTTCCTTGGGTCTTCTGGAGTACAGTCAGTCTAGGTCCCTTTTTGTGAGTGCTCCAGAGCCTCAGTAATAGTGTCAGACCTTAGCACCTCCCCTTGAGCTGGATCCCACTTTGGGTCTGTTTCTGGACCTTCTTTTCCCCAGGCTCCTCTCCATTTCCATTCCTTAAGCTCTTTCAGACAGGAACAATTATGAGTCAGAGTTGTGACTGTGAGATGGCAACCTCTTCCCTCCTTTGATGCCCTGTCTTCCTGTTGGAAATGGGATCTATAGTAAAACTATAAATTTGACTCCTGCTTTCCTCCAGATTGCTGGTTGTTAGGAGGTGAAGTACCAGGCGCAAGCTTGTTAGAGAGTAACCTGTAAATTAGTGCTGGTTTGTTGCAGAGTTACCTGGAAACTGGTGCTAAGTACTGGCTTGTTGGTTAACTGAGTTCAACTTTAGTTCAGGTTCTCTAAAAGGGAGTCTAAACCCAAGACAGGCAGGGCCCTCATAGATAAAGAATTGTAGTCATATGCACACACATTGATCACACTTTCATATACTTAGACATGAAACATGGTGGTATGAACCCACACTGTCCATTCACATACTCCTGCTTTTTCCACTAAAAGCTTTCTTATCTGTTCATGAGGTCTTGCTCCTACCTTCATGTCATTTCTTATATGTGACTGGCAAAATTTAATTGAGATTGATTGTATAGAACAGGATTGAGATTTTGTTTTTAAGAAAAACATGAGCAACTCTTGTATCTCACTATTTTTGAGAAATAAATTTGAAAACAAAACTTTTAACTTTGTGTAAATTTCATTTGATTGGAGAATGCTACAATGAGAAAGCTTTATATTAACCTTAATTTTAATGATCTTTTATTGAAAGAACAGAGTAGTGATGTTTATAACATTTTTATGTGTTTATAACTTTTTCTAGTGTGGTAACAATTCTACTTAGCAGCCTATCATTAAAGTAACAAATTTCATTTTCAACCTATGGTAAGTTTACACTATAGACCTGATAGATCATATATTTTCAGTACAGGATAGGAAGAAAGGCATAGTGCTTTCCACTGTAATCTCTTGAAAAGTGACAAACATTCATTTTATATAAATATTAAAACATCAGTGACAACTGCATTTTACTTACTATTATTCAGCAAGTTAACAAAGGAAAGGACATAGTAATTTGCTGTCCTCTACAGGGTCCACACCATTAAATGTACTTTCTTTGAGACACATATGTACATCTAGAACAGCAGATGTGTCCTTATCTCATACATAACTTAGTTATAAAAATAGAATGCAAAGCAACAAAGAATACAAAAGCAAATTTATTAGTGTCTATAGAGTGAAGTACAAGGTAGATGTTAATTAACAAAGTTATTTTAAGCATCCTGACAAAAATATAGACTGACTGATGTGGGTCAGTTCCAAGCACCTATGTGACTTAATGTTTAGCTCTCAGTCTTCTGAGCAACAGATCTATAACCCCACAAGGTGTCTGATGTCTATTTGCAAAGGAGTCAGAAATAATTATTAGATGCCAGCATATTAAAAACATGATATTGTATAAATCTATAAAAAATTCTAGAATAGATGCATTATTCTATTGAAAGAATGATACATTTACAATTTCTGGAATGTGCAAACTTTATTTTTTTATTTATTTTTTATTCGATATATTTTTTATTTACATTTCAAATGATTTGCCCTTTTCTGGCCCCCACTCCCCAAAAGTCACATGAGCCCCCATCCCTCCCCCTGTTATCCCACCCACCCATTCCCACTTCCCTGTAGAATTCTGAAGGAAAATGAAAGCAGTAAATCTATATAATAGTAATAAATCTGGGTCTCAACAATCTCTACATCAACCACAATTCTTTATATAATACGATGCCAATATAAGACAATCAGAAAGTTTCAACAAATCTAAAGGCAGACAGGGAGAGGTATGGAGAGATGGAGAAGAAAAAGGAAAATAATTACAACTCGAATAATCCTTTACTTCATGTTTGATTTTGATACCTTGAATAAGTGAAACATAGAAAGTATGTTTTGATCAAGCAATATAATAAAACCTGGTTTATATGAAAAATGAACTAAACAATGAAGAAATGATAAAAATGCATGCAATCTGAAAGCATCAAAGGCATGTGTGACACAGGAAAGTCTTCCTTGCTGTCACAAAACACCAACATTACAGAGAAGTAGGTTCCAAAAAAGCCTCCTGGAGTGTGTGAAATGAGAGTCACCCTGGCACAAAGTTGAGATGACATCCAGACAACAGCCTAATAATAACAGTCCCAAGATGAGACCTAAAAACCAGAATGGACAAACAGAGACTGCTAAGGACAGGCCTCAGTCATTTTGGGTTCTAGAGAATGGGAGAATTGGATCAGCACAAAATCAAGAGTCTCAGGAAACGATGCAGGTGCAAGCTGCCAGGTGATGCATTGTTCTCTCTCTCTCTCTCTCTCTCTCTCTCTCTCTCTCTCTCTCTCTCTCTCTCTCTCTTGATTTTATTTCCCCTCTGAATTCACCTCAATCTTTTATTGGTTGCACATTTCCTTGTTATGCAATAAAACATAATCAAAAGCCTTTTCATTATTTTCCTTAAAGCTATTATTTTCCTGAAAAAGTCCAAGTAACTATGTCACCAGAAAGTAAAATGCACACACAAAGTCACAGTTCAGTGTCTGCTAAAGCAAGTTATATATTAACATTTAACTCTCAGATAAACCTCCAAATCACAGGTCATCAGGGCATAAACTTGCAGTTACAGCACTAGCATGAGAATAGAAAGGTACTAAACAGGTCATGATAATATTAATATTTTTAACTTGTCTTAAATTTGGAAAAATCTCTTTATTAAGCTCGTCTAAATGTCTATTTCTACAATACTTTCAAACATTTTTCTGTATGAAATATTAAATCCTCTCACAGCTTCCTCCAGGGTTCCTTCACAAGCCCAAAGTCTATCTCTTAGAGCTTGTACTCTAGTTTCCTTGGGCAGGGGGTCAGATCACTATGCTCTAATCTTTCCAGGAAAGTAATTTCTCTATTTCAACATGCCCCTTGAGGGGTCCCAAACCCTCTATCATTTTTATTATACACACACACACACACACACACACACACACACACACATCTTCCAGTTTTCCCAATAATATTTCTGGATCAAATTTTCTATTATGAGAGATGTTCTCTCATGAGGACACTAATCCATTAGACTGAACTACGCCTTCCTCTATTTTGTCCCAATATTTTTTATGAACATCCATGTGCTTGGTGACCCAGACAGACCCCTTATTCCCTTTTCCTAGAGGTTTTCAATTCTTTTAACTACTAAAACTTCAGCGTCCTAAAAAACCTTTCCTGCTGCAAATATTTTCTGATGCAACTTAATCAACACAAGTTGCCTAAAATTTCCAAGAGAACAATTAAGACATTCAGCTTTCACATCCAGAACTCCTTGTTCCGTTATGCCTGGCTTGACTATTTGAATGACCAGGAGCAGAAGAGTTTGTTCCTAATAGACATAAAAGTCATTTCCTCATTTGTTGGTTGCTGTTTTGTCCTATTGACAGTATCCTTTGCCTTACAGAAACTTTATAATTTTAAGAGGCCCCATTTGTCAATTCTTGATCTTAGAGAATAAGCTATTGGTGTTTTGTTCAGGAAATTTTCCCCTGTGCCCATGTGTTCCAGGCTCTTCCCCAATTTCTTTTCTATTACTTTAAATGTATCTGGTTTTATGTGGAGGTCCTTGATCTACTTGGACTTGAGCTTTATACAAGGAGATAAGAATGGATCAATTTGCATTCTATTGCATGCTAACTGCCAATTGAACCAGCACCATTTGTTGCAGTGGCTATCTTTTTTCCACTGAATAGTTTTAGCTCCTTTGTCAAAGATCAAGTGACCATAGGTGTGTGGGTTCATTTCTGGGTCTTCAATTCTATTCCATTGATCTATCTGCCTGTCACTGTACCTTATCATTATTGCTCTGTAGTGCTGCTTGAGGTCCAGGATACTGATTTCTCCAGAAGTTCTTTTATTGTTAAGATTAGTTTTATCTATCCTGGGTTTTCTTGTTATTCCAGATGAAATTGAGAATTGTTCTTTCTAACTGTATGAAGAATTGAGTTAGAATTTTGATGGGGATTATATTGAATCTGTAGATTGCTTTTGGCAAGATGGCCATTTTTACTATATTAATCCTGCCAATCCATGAGCATGTGAGAACTTTACATCTGACAGAGGGCTAATATCCAATATATACAAAGAACTCAAGGAGTTAGACTCCAGAGAACTAAATAATCCTATTAAAAAGTGGGCTGCAGAGCTAAACAAAAAATTTTTAACTGAGGAATATCAAATGGCTGTGAAGCACCTACAGAAATGTGCAACATCCTTAGTCATAGAGAAATGTAAATCAAAATAACCCTGAGATTTCCCCTCACACCATTTAGAATGGCTAAGATCAAAAACTCAGGAGACAGCTGGTTCTGGTGTGGATGTGGAGAAAGAGGAATACTTCTCCATTGCTGCTGGGATTGCAACCTGGTACAACCATTCTGGAGATCAGTTTGGTGGTTCCTCCGAAAATTGGGCATAATGCTACTGGAGAACCCTGCTATACCACTCCTGGGCATATACCCAGAGGATTCTCCAGCATGTAATAAGGACACATGTTCCACCTTGTTCATAGTAGCCTTATTTATATAGCCAGAAGATGGAAAGAACCCAGATATTCCTCAACAGAGTAATGAATACAGAAAATGTGGTACATTTACACAATAGAGTACTACTCAGGTATTAAAAACAATGAATTTATGAAATTCTTAAGCAAATGGATGGAACTAGAAAATATCGTCTTGAGTGAGGTAACTCAATCACAAAGCACACACAGGGTATGCACTCACTGATATGTGGATATTAGCACAGAAGCCTGGAATGCCCAAGATACAATTCACAGATCAAATGAAGCAAAAGAAGAAAGAAGAACAAAGTATGGATACTCTAGTCCTTCTTAGAAGTGGGAACAAAATACCCACAGTAGGAGGTACAGAAAGAAAATGTGGAGCAGAGACAGTGAAAACCATCCAGAGACTCACCCTCTTAGGGATCCATCCCTTATTCAGTTACAAAACCCAGACACTACTGTGAATGCCAACAAGTGCTTGCTGACAGGAGCCTGATATAGCTGTCACCTGGGAAGCTCTGCCAGTGCATGACAAATACAGAGGGGGACACTCTCAGTCAACCATTAAACTGAGCACTTGGTCTCCAATGGATGAGATAAAGAAAGGATCCAGGGAGATGAAGGGGTTTGCAGCACCATAGGGACAACAACAATTAGAACCACCCTGTATCCCCAGAGCTCCCAGGGACTAAACCACCAACCACATAGTACACATGGAGGGGCACATGGCTCCAGATGCATATGCAGCAGAGTCTGGAATTGTTGGACATCAATAGGGGAGAGGCCCTTGGTCACAAGAAGACTAGATGTCCCATTACAGGGGAATGACAGGACAGGGAAGCAGGATTGGGTGGATTGGTAGGGGGAAGGGGCTAGGGGATTTTCGGGGGGAGGCAGGAAAGGGAACAACATTTAAAATGTAAATAAGGAATATATCTAATAATTTTTTAAAGCTATTTCCTTCTCTAGGAATGCCCTCAATCCATTTCCTAGAAATTTTTACCCGTTATATTTTAGGACAAATATAGTATATTTAAAAGGAAAACAGACAAACATACAAGAAAAAGTAACTCCATTTGTATACTAGAAACCAGAGAAGCATTATTCATGTTGAAGGTGCTTCCACATCTGAAACTTTGTCATAGAGCCATATTGGTCATTATTTCAAACTTGACACAGAAGACTTGGGTTTGAGAAAGACTGAAAGAGATCATAGTCAAGGGTATTTACTTAAGATGGAGCCTCTGCTACACTTTGGTGGAACTCTGTAGACAAGTAAATATTGCAGACCAACCTACTCAGGTTTGACCATAAAGAAGGTTTCCAGATCTAAGTTTTAAATATCAAGCTCAACTTAGCTCTGAATCTTTTGTGGTGATTCTTTTGGGGTTGTTTGTTTGTCACATCTCAAACACAGTTTGCTCCTGCTTCTCCTCTTGAGTCTCTCCTTCCTGGTCTCACCCATATCCCCATCCACTCATCTTCTGTTTTTCTTCAGAAAAAGATAGGCCTCCCATGAATATCAACCAAACAGGACATATCTAACTACAGTAAGACTATTTACCTCCCCTCTTATTAAGGCTGGACATAGCAATCCAGTAGAAAGAAAGGGACCTGAAGCAGGAAAAGGAGTCAGAGATAGTTCCTGCTCCCACGATTAGAAGGCCCAAAAGAAGATGAAGCTAAACAATTATCATCTATATGCAGAGGGGCTAGGTAAGACTTATGCAGGCTCCCTGGTTTTTGGTTCAGTCTTTATGTGCTTCTGGAAGCCAGGCTTCATTGACTCTGTGTGGTTTCTTGTGGTATCCTTGGTCTCTCTCTCTCTCCATCTCCTACAATCCTCCCTGCTCTTAAAACTCTGTCTGTAGGTGTCTGCATCTGTTTTCATCAGTTCCTAGATGATGCCTCTCTGATAATGCTATTATGCTAGACTCCTTTCGGGGAGTGGGGGGGGGGCGGCTAGAAAAGGGGAAATCATTTGAAATGTAAATAAATTATATCGAATAAAAAAAAATTAAAAAAAAACTGCTTCATCCACTTTTTTTTTGTCATTTTGGCTTGTTTCTATCCTAGGTCTCTTGGCTACCCTCCCTCTGCTTCTTGTTCCTTCTGGCAAGGTCTTCATATGTGAGCTCCCACTAGTGACATGGGACAGCCTCAAGCTGTTCCAACCTTTGGTTGGCCACTTCCACAATTACTGTGCCATGTTTACCATAGCAAATCTCATGGAAAGGAAAATTGTGGGTTGAAAGTTAAATGGATATCTTGCCTGGTTACAGATAATGGCCAGTTCATTCCCTGTACCCTCCATTGCTAGAAGTCTTATCTATGGCTTATCTATGGTCACTCTTGTCAATTCCTAGGAGTGTCCATTATAGTAGGTTTCTAGCTTTTCCCTGAGATGTCCCCCAATTTCAGTAGTCTCCTCTCTCTCTCTCTCTCTCTCTCTCTCTCTCTCTCTCTCTCTCTCTCTCTTTCTCGCTCTCTTCTTCCCTCTACCTAATTCAATATGCTCCTATCATGACTCTACTTGCTAGGTCTATTCTATTTCACTTCAATGGGAGATTCAAGTATAGCACCCTATGGCATTTTAGTTACTGGAATGCTCTTAAGGTCACTAGCCATAAGCAAGAGTGCTGCCAATTAAAAATGATCCATTTACAGACTAGAGAATCTCTGATGAATGGACTTCACCTACTAGAGCAAGAGGAACTGAACTTGAGCCATTGCAGAATGGTTGCATAAATGAAAAAATAACTAAATGGTATACCGGGATTCATGAAAGGCTCGTATTTTCATTTGAGTAGAAAGCATTTTACAAAGTCAGTGTTTAAGAATAAGATAAGGAGGCTAAATAAATGAGCACAGTATTTATTATCCAGCTTGCTACCTACTTATATCTATTATTTAAACAGGACATTAATGAAGTCCTAAGTGAGCTCTGCCATCTGACTGTAAACATTCTTTATTACATTCCTATTATTTAGCCCAGTGTTTTCTGAGTTAGAGTTATAAGTAGAAATACATTAATGAGTAAGGCGATCAAATAAGTCAATAGTAAGCTGTACATGTACATGTATGGATATGTGAGGTGATACAGAGAGACATGAGAGAGAACATAAAGGCAGATTTATCAGAGGATATGTCATTTTGCAAACCTCTTTGTAAGAAAGAAGTCAAATTATCGCTATCTGCAGATGATATGATAGTTTAATTAAGTGACCCAAAAAACTCCACCAGAGAACTCCTACAGCTGATAAACAACTCAAGCAAAGTGGCTGGTTACAAAATCAACTCAAGTAAATCAGTAGCCTTTCTATACTCAAGGGATAAACAGTCTGAGAAAGAAGTTAGGGAAATGACACCCTTCACAATAGCCACAAACAATATAAAGTATCTTGGTGTGAGTCTAACCAAACAAAAGATATGTATGACAAGAACTTCAGGTCTCTGAAGGAGAAAACAAAAGACCTCAGAAAATAGAAAAATCTTCCATGCTCATGGATTGGCAGGATTAATATAGATAAAATGGCCGTTTTGCCAAAAGCAATCTACAGATTCAATGCGATCCCCATCAAAATCCCAATTCAGTTCTTCATAGAGTTAGAAAGAGCAATTCTCAAATTCATCTAGAATAACAAAAAACCTAGGATAGCTAAAACTATTCTCCACAGTAAAAGAACTTCTGGGGGAATCAGTATCCCTGACCTCAAGCAATACTACAGATTAATAGTGTAATCACATTGAAAACCAGTTTATATGTCTGAAAATATAAAGAGGACTGCATGAAAATTATTTAAAGGTTCCTATTTTATCATGGAGTGATACATTACATGTAGTAAAATGATTTTGAATATCTATGAAAAGAATTCATTAAGCAGGATGCATGATTCAAGATGCCTTGGATGGAAATCTCCATGTTACATCCAAGCTGCATGCCAGGAAGTGTTAGACATCGAAAGAGAAATGGAGGCTCCATGCAGCACCTTGGGAGTAAGAGGAACGAACTATATGAACGTAAGGGCTGAACAGAAACCACCTTGCCCTCAGACTATCACACAGGTGGAGTCAGACCCAGAAGGATTGGGAATTTCAAGCCAGCATGGGATACAGGCTGTCTCAAAAATCAAACAACAAGCCAACAGAAAACATTTAAATATACATAAAAAGGAAAAGTTTTGAAACTTTCAGAACAAAACAGAATAAAACAACAAAGGTTTAAAAACAAAATGACAGCTGGGCCCAGGAAACTACACAAATCTCCCTTCGTTCCTAACAAAATACACATACTGATTAAATAAGTGCATAAAATTTTGCCAGCATGGGGATTTTCTGAGTGTGTCTCTCTGTGAAAGCCTAGAGCAATGTTGTGGTCCCCAGAAATTGGGCTCAAGATCTACATATGAAAGGAGCCAGGTGGCCCAGGAAGACTAGAAACTCTTCCAAACTCAGATAGACTACAGAAACCAACCAGGCAGAAGTAGGAAGTGCTCCCTCTTCCTAATGAAGGAGGAGGTAAATGCTGTAGAAATTGCATGTGTAAGTGTGGTACTCCTGTGCACATAGTTACTGAGCCTTAGATATTGCAGGCTCTTTAACTCATTTCCATTCTCAGGAATACTTTCCACATCTTTAATACAATGCCTGCATCCCTAACATGTATGCCTGGTTTAGTTCTTTGTTCTAATCACACAAGAATACAGAAATCAGAGGGTGTCCTCTGGACAAAGATCTGTTCCTTAGATTTGATGATGAACAGTCAGCCAGGGGATACATGTAAAATTCTTTCAGTGTTCTTTATTTTTCTTAACAAATGCCACAGATTGTACTCTTTTAATTCCTACACCATTTTCCTTTTTTTCTGGAGCTCTTAGGATTGCTGGGCAAGCTCATACATCTGGCCTGATCATCACCCGGGTACTCCAGTTTCAAGTATCCATCTTCTTCTTCTGAACCTATGGCATCCTCTGGTAAACCCAAGGCCAAGCAGAGGTGATTAGGACTTAGTAAAGAGCAAAGAAATATGTCTATTTCCAACAGTTGAAAGAATGGAAACAGGCAACATCGGGAGGTAGGAAGGGGGTACCCTCTAGAATGTACCAGTGACCCAGGAGGTGAGAGACACTTAAGACTCAAAGGGAGGGTGATCTAAGAGTTCACCTTAGATGACATGCCCAACAGTGGGGAGAGGGAACTTGTAGAGTCTAACTCCAGTGGAAAGACAGGGCACCAAGTGGAGGAATGGAGTTTTCTATCCCACAACCAAGAGCTCTTACCTAAAGTTATTCCTGTCTAAAAGAACTGCAGCAATGGAGATGGAGTGGAGACTGAGGGAAGGAAGGTTCAGTGACTGGCCCTATTGGGATCCAGCCTGGGGGGGGAGGCTCCAAGCCTGACACTGTTACTGATGCAGGGGTGTGCTTACAGACATGAGCTAAGCATGACTGCCATTTGAAAGTCCCAACAGGTAGGTGAAAGAGTCAGAGGTAAATACTTACACCCAAGCAATGGACCAAAACCTGGGACCCCTGGGACTGAAGTGGAAAAGGGCTGGAAGAAGCTGAGGAAGAAAGTGACCCCATACGAGGACCTATTTTCTAATAACAGGGACAATGTTTTAAAACACCTAATGTTTATCAGGTTTAGGAGTTCTCTGGTGGAAATTTTGGGATCATTTAAATACACTATCATATCATCTGCAAATAGTGATAGTTTGACTTCTTTCTTTCCAGTATGTATCCCTTTGACTTCCCTTTGTTGTTGAATTGCTCTGGCTAGGACTTTGAGTACTGTTTTGAATAGGTTGGGAGTAAGTGGACAGCCTTCTCATGGCTGGATATAAAAAAACTCAAACAAATCAGTAACCTTCCTCTACACAAAGTTTAAATAGGCTGAGAATGAAATTAGAGAAACAATACCCTTCACGATAGTCACAAATAATATTAAGTAGCTTGGTGTATCTCTAATCAAGTAAGTGATAGATCTGTATGACAAAAACATCAAATCTCTGAAGAAAGAAACCAAAGAAGATCTCAGAAGATGGAAAGATTTTTCCATATTCATGGATTGGCAGGATTAATATAATAAAATTGTTCATCTTACTGAAACCAATCTACAGATTCAACGCAATCCCCATCAATATTCTAACTCAACTCTTAGAGTTAGAAAAAGAAATTTGCAAATTCATTTGGAATAAAAAAAAAAACAGGATAGCAAAAACTATTCTCAACAATAAAAGAACTTCTAGAGGAATCACCATCCCTGATCTCAAGCTCTATTTCAGAGCGATAATGATACAAATTGCATGGTATTGTGACAGAGACAGGCAGGAAAATCAATGGAATAGAATTAAAGACCAAGAAATGAACCCACAGACCTACAGTCACTTGATCTTTGACAAAGGGGCTTAAACCTTCCAGTGGAAAAAAGAGCATTTTCAACAAGTAGTGCTGGTTTAACTGGAGGTCAGCATGTACAAGAATGCACACTGGGAAAGGAGATACAACTGTCTTAGACAGAAAAAGGTTATTTTATTTTACATTTTATGGTCTATTATCTGGGGAAGTTAAAGCAGGAACCTAGAGGCAGGAACTGATGCAGAAGCCTTGGAAGAATGCTACTTTCTGTTTTGCTCCTTCTGACTTTCCCAGTTTGCATTTTTATTGCACTCAGGACTAGCAGCGCTGAGCTGCCACTGGCCACACTGAGCTTGTCCTGTACACGTCTAACATCAGTCATGAAAAGGCATCACAGGCTTGCATTCAAGGCAAACTAGAAGTGGGGCTTTATTCTAAATTGAAGTTTCATCTTTATGAATGACTCTAACCTGAATCAGGTTGGCATAATTATTGAGAATATTTAACCCTGTGTTAAGTTGATATACATTTCTATATAGAACCCTTTTGGTTCATTTCTAGGGTTTTATATTAATAGCATTATCACAATATAAAATTTCCCAACTTTTACAAGCTCACAGCCTCTACAACTTCAAGCACTTTCAAAAGTTCACTTTCTTTAATAAAAGCATCCAAAATCTCTTTCAATATTTTGCCAAATCACTTGTAGTCTCTATAAAACTCCAAGGGCTATAACTCCAGGAGGAAATAAACAGGGCATAATCACAATGTGAACAAAGTAGAATCAAAAGTCAACACTTGGTGACTGTGATTGACTCTTCCAAAGAGCTAGATAAGTTCTTCAGCTTCACCCTTTATATACACAGATTATCTTACACAGCTTGTCTCCAGGACTCAGGCTTGAACCTTTCCATAGCTGCTGTCATTCGTATTATCCAGTGTACTGCCATTTCAAAAATGTTCCAGTTCCTGTTGCACCTGCACTATTCTTTCACCAATTGCTCTTCTGGAGCACGCTTAGGGATACTAAACTTGCCACATTGTTCCTCAGGTTTCTTCAATCTTGGAGCTTCTACCGGAGCTGAGCTTGTACCTCCACCAATGCCCTCTTTCAGCCTTTCCAGCCTTCAGGGGACTCCAGCCCTGTCACACAGTGCCACACCTCAGCTGTTCTTCATGTCTCCTTCATATCTTCAAAGCCAGTACCACCTGATTTACTCTTAGATATTAAAAAGTTTATCTCTCAACATGAGATACAGTCTTGTCCTACTCTGGATGACAGTGTCTACGTGCTGACCTGGAGGAAATACTTCCCAGAAGATTTCATCTCAGTGATGTTCTTCTCTAATTAATCATAGCTGATTCTCTTGCCCTGGCTGAACAACATCCACTGTCCAGCAAGACAAATGATTCTCTTTAGTGGTTCTTGTCAACTATTAATCACAGTTGATTCTTCAGCCACAGCTGACCAGAACAGTGATTCTTAATTCAAAATATCACACAAACAGCCCTGGTAGATCCTATGACAGACACTTACATTTTCCATCTGAAAGCTTCAAAAGTCAGGTTTCAATTGTCTGCCTTTCTTTCAACACTCTTATCTTCCAAGCTTCCACAGAACAGCCCAGTGATCCCTGAATATTCAACAGCTTTCTCAGGCAAAACTCAGAAGTACCTTTGCAATTCTCCACAGAACACAGTCACATTTGTCATAACAATAGTCTACTCTCTGGTACCAATTTAAGTTTTAGTACGGATTCTGATAGTTCTGATAAAACACCATGAGTACAAACCACTTGAGAAAGAGCTTATTTTATTTTGCACTTCTAGGTTGTCTGTGAAGGAGAGAAGTCAAGGCAGAAATTCAAATAGGGCAGGGACCTGAAAGCACAAACTGATGCAGAGACCAGGGAGATGTGGTAAATATTTGCTTGCATCTTTTAATTTACTCAGCCTAGCTTCTAGCAGTCAGTACCACCACACCAGGTGTAACACTGAATACTGTGAACCCCCTCCATATCAAGCATCAACCAAGAAAAGTCATCTGAAAAAAAAAAGGTTTCTAGGTCTCCATGGGCTCATAGGGAGTGGCACAATTAGGAGCTGTGGCCCTCTTGGAGAAAGTATGTCAGTGAGGGTGGGATTTGAGGTCTCAGATTCTCAAACCAGGCCTACTGGTTCAATTTTCTTTCTGCTGTCTGTGGAGCCAAATGTAGAATTCTCAGCTACCACTTCAGTAGCATAACTGGTTGTGTGCTGTCATGCTTCCAGCCATGGTGATAATGGACTAAACCTCTAAAATTGGAAGCTGGTCCTAATGAAAAGTTTTCCTTTTTAAATCTTTCTATGGTCACAATGTTTTTTTTTCAGAGGAATAGAAACTATCTATTCCTAACTAACACAGATTCACATGATAATCAGTTTTTAAATTCTTACCAAATTATTCTAATTCATGTCAGTTGGAAGGATATACATGGAAGAATAATATTTAGTCCTAATTACTTTCTGTGTCTTTAGGGGAAAACAAAAGATCTGGGAAAAAGGAAAAATTCTGTGAAAATTTGTTCCAATCGCTAATGAATCTCTGGGAAGTACACAGGTTCTCCTGGATCAAAAACTCACAATTTATTGCTTGGTATTACACCACACCACTAAGGTTCCATAGATATAGATTAATGCTAGAACCATTGGCACTAGGAAAAACATGTTAAGAAACCTAGTAATAGCAAGATTAGGCGTTAATTTACTCAAGAGTTAAAAATTTTGCTCCATTTCTCCTTGGGCTGAATTAGACTTTTAGGAAATATATCAACCTTAAAGCCTCATCCTAAAAAAAAAAAAAAAAAAAAAAAAAATTGTCCAGAACGATTTTTTTTTTCTGTTGGGTAGATGATTTTATCTCATTGTACAGAAAACAAACAGGAAAGGCAATGATCCTTTCAAGATGGAAGAAAATGGGCAAATTGAAAGCTTTTCTATTAAGAGGGGGGGTCTACATAAAATCCCCTTTGAGGCTAGGAATGTAGCTCTGTTGGTCGAGGGCTGGGATAACATTCTTGAAGAACCAGTCTTGAAACCATAAGAATAGTCTTAGCAAACAGGTTGTTTATAAAGGCAAGAAGGTAACATCAACAGACTATAGGCAAAGACAAGGAAATGATAAGTTCAAGCTCATTCTCAGTTATGTAGAAAGGCCAAAGTTATCTTGGGCTATTTCAGACCTTTTCTCTAATATATAAATACATTGAAAAGAAAGCTTCATAGATCTGCAAACTTCCTAATGTTAATGGATGTCAAATGAGAAATAAAAGACTAACTCTAAAGCCAGATCTTTAACTATACCCCTTTAGTATGGCTGATATCAACAACTCACGAATCCTAAATATGGGTTATTCTACAATAGCCTTGATACAGACATCTGCCTTTCTTCTTCACACACTTTGTGCTCAGGATTTTTGGTCTGCATGTAATTCATTGCCAGGAACTGTGCACACTGGAAATCAGTTGAGTTTGGCCTTTGGCAATACCCACAGGAGAAATTTTATTGGCTTGATGTGCCCTGGCATCTGGGGAAACCTTCAGAAGTTATCAGTGATGATTCAGACCCAGAAGACTTAGCTGTTGGAGACCGAACAGGCAGTACAAAGCAGCTAGCAAAGAAGACTGAAAAGTCCTAGGATCACAGACTACCTGTAACAAAACAGAATGCAGGAAGAAAACTCCACAACCTTGAAGTTACATACAAAGAATCAGGACTCTCAGAACTTTTGAGACCCCAACTTTTGAGACTTGAACTTGTTTAACTCTATCCCACTTCTTTTGACAGATGTGCCTATTTCTTCATATATTGTCTATATTTTTATCACTATTCATGTATTCCTGAACTAGTTCTTTGTTCCAAAATGGAAGTACCTGACCGTGTCCTCAGGTGCTCTCTTGACTCACAATCATATTTATAAGGATGGGGCTCTGAACTTGAGAGTCCATCAGAATGCAGTGATGCCAGGCAGAACAGCCACTGACATTATTCCTTGTCCTTATCTCTATTCTGCTTCTTTGAGCTCTCTGGAATTTTTTGGTCCTATAATTTCCATGAATTCCAAGAACAGCAGTCCTTATTAATTAACAACTTGATTAACAACTTCTTCCTCTCCAATCCCTGTTCCCTTCCCCCTTCCCTCCCTTCCAGCTCTTCCTCCTTCCCCCAGTCCTCCACCCCTCCCCCTTCTCTCTCCCTCCTCTGCCTCCCTCCCCCTTCCTCCTCATATATTTTAATTCTTTTTTTTTGGTTTCTTTCTTTTATTCGATGTATTTTTTATTTACATTTCAAATGATTTCCCCTTTTATGTCCCCCCACTCCCCAAAAGTCCCATAAGCCCCCTTCCCTTCCCCTGTTCTCCCACCCACCCCTTCCCACTTCCCTGTTCTGGTTTTGCCCTATACTGCTTCACTGAATCTTTCCAGAACAAGGGGCCACTCCTCCGTTCTTCTTGTACCTCATTTAATGTGTGGATTATGTTTTGGGTATTCCAGTTTTCTAGGCTAATATCCACTTATTAGTGAGTGCATACCATGATTGATCTTTTGAGACTGGGTTACCTCACTTAGGATGATGTTCTCCAGCTCCACCCATTTGCCTAAGAATTTCATGAATTCATTGTTTCTAATGGCTGAATAGTACTCCATTGTGTAGATATACCACATTTTTTGCATTCATTCTTCTGTTGAGGGATACCTGTGTTCTTTCCAGCTTCTGGCTATTATAAATAGGGCTGCTATGAACATAGTGGAGCATGTATCCTTATTACATGGTGGGGAATCCTCTGGGTATATGCCCAGGAGTGGTATAGCAGCATCTCCCGGGAGTGACATGCCCAGTTTTCTGAGAAACCGCCAGATTGATTTCCAGAGTGGTTGCACCAATTTGCAACCCCACCAGCAATGAAGGAGTATTCCTCTTTCTCCATATCCTCCCCAACACCTGCTGTCTCCTGAATTTTTAATCTTAGCCATTCTGACTACTGTAAGTTGAAATCTCTGGGTTCTTTTGATTTGCATTTCCCTAATGACTAATGAAGTTGAACATTTTTTAAGATGCTTCTCTGCCATCCAAAGTTCTTCAGGTGAGAATTCTTTGTTTAACTCTGTACCTAATTTTTTAATAGGGTTATTTGGTTTTCTGGGCTCTAACTTCTTGAGTTCTTTGTATATATAGGATATTAGCTCTCTATCTGATGTAGGGTTAGTGAAGATCTTTTCCCAATTTGTTGGTTGCTGATTTGTCCTTTTGATGGTGTCCTTTGCCTTACAGAAACTTTGTAATTTTATGAGGTCCCATTTGTCAATTCTTGATCTTAGAGCATAAGCTATTGGTGATCTGTTCAGAAACTTTCCCCCTGTACCGATGTCCTCAAGGGTCTTCCCCAGTTTCTTTTCTATTAGCTTCAGAGTGTCTGGCTTTATGTGGAGGTCCTTGATCCCTTCCCGCTCTTCCTCCTCTCCCTACTCCTCCTCCCCCTCTGCCTCCTTTCCCCCTCCTCCCTCCTCCTCCTCTTCCTCATTTTAATTCTTATTCCCCTTTCTCCACTACAGGGGGGAGGTGCTGATACCAATAGGTCTGGTTCCCTAATTGGTTCTTGACTTGTTAATAAAGAAGGCCAGAAGCCACTTGCTGGCAGACTTCCAGATCCCAAGAGGAAAAACAAAAAGATGCAGGGAGAGAGAGGGGTCTTTTTGGCCTGGCTTTGCAATGAAAATCACACAGCAATCATGGAAAGATCTCAGAGTAGTCAGGGACTGAAGACTCTGCTGCAGGCAAGTTGCAGGAGATGTTTGGCAGGGGCTGATTGGAACAGGTCACTGAGTTTGCGGCGGAAGTAGAGGAGATGGTGATTTGGTAAGGCCACACATTTCCAGGCCGGAGGTATGGAATTGCCCCAGCAATTGCACCATGGAAGACAAGCTGTAAAGTGACACACTAAATGTGTGTCCTTTTTCCTCAGATTCTCTAGGGTCTTGGGAGTAGGCTGGTAATGTTGCTGATCCTGGAGAAATGTGTGTAGGAAAGAGAAGGCAGGTCAGTTCTGGTAGCTCCAGCTAATCCGAGTGGAACATAAAGGAGCAGGGAGAGGGTGGTAGCTTGCTCGCAGCTCCCTGGCTAATGCAGTAGCATGGTTTTAAAACTACATGGAACACACTACCTCCTCTATTTTAAGAAAATAGTGGGGTTTTTTTCATACAGAATATTCTGGTTATGTTTTACCTTCCTTCAACGCCTCTATCTATGCCCAAACCCACACCCTTTCTTACTCTCTCACATCAGAATACAGAGGGGCATCTAAAGGTATCCCAAATGTGATGAACATCTTAAGAGAAATGACTGAAACTACTTCCATAGCACAGGGACCTTAGTGAACCATCAAAACCCTTGACAGATCTAAGATAATGGCTCTAGTTCAGGATTACTCAAACCACAGCAGATGAAGAAAAGGGCAATTATCTCTGTATGGGCTGAATCAAGCCTTTGCTTTTCTCTTATGATGATGTTGATAACTATTTGTCAGATTTTAGTTCATTACGGTTCAGTTCTTCTTACTGTAACTGAAAGGTAGCTAGTAAGGAATTGATAGCCTTAAAAGATAGCTTTATATGAATCTTATGTAAAGTCTATTCTTAGGGATATTTGTTTATATACGGGTAGAAATCTTTCACATTTTCTTCTTAACTATAAAAGTCTACTGAAGGAAAAAAATATGTTAGTTTTACTTTCAATATTTCTTACTGGGAGAAAAGCCACGCAGAGAGGAAATTTATGACAGCCTCATTTTCCATAGTTTTCTGCTTCTAGCTAGATAAGGTAAGATCTCAGAAGAATGGACTTCAATACATGTTTTCTGAGATAGAAATATTTTTAGTTTCTAAAAGCCTTAAAAGCAACCATGGGTTCATGTGAGTCTCCAGGCCACAGTTAGATATCTTTAATTAACAAAACAAAACAAGGAAATAGCCAAAAATTGTCTACCTCTGTGCTAGTAACCTCTATATGGCATATCCTGAAATAATGACTTAATCTCAAGATCAACCAGACCATAACCAACCTGAACCTGTTACTATAGCAATTACATGCCTTGCCTTAGTTTATCTTTTATGTGTAACAGTGGGACTATGGCCTTTTTGCTCCACTTTCAATTTCAGAATTATCACATTCCTGACAGAAAGATATTACAAAAAGAAGCTATTGTAGTGCACTTTCCCTGTCAGATTTTTGAAATGATGGAGCCCCAAGAAACTGAAATTTCATGCTGGAGGTAGGAAAAGGCTGACCATGGTGCCTGCTCAGATGTGAGAGATTATCTCTCAACAAAGATATATTTATACCTTGCCAGGACACTTTCTAGGAGAAACTGGAGCCGGGACAAGAATGGGCCCCATGATGGGTGGTACCAAATCTGGACCACAGAAGCTAAGTTGCACATAACTTTAGCATGCCATTTAATTTCAGCCTTAGGTCAGAATCACAGTTTTGGAAAGGCACAAGAACTTTGTTATTCCTAGTGTGGTGATATTGACTAAGTCTCCAGTTTCTGCTTTTCATAATTACAAGACTTTTTAATTAACAAAAAATTATTTGGTACATAATGATGGTGTTTTTCATTTTCCCAGCTCCTGTCAGAGTTGCCTCAAGCCTACTTGGTCACTGATCATTTCATTTGGCCTCTTGAATACAGATAACTGTAAATAGCCTATTAGGAATGCCAGAATCCAGGCTGTGACCTTAATAACTCCTGTGACAGAAAGACATGAATAGGGAAGGGGGCACACAGTGAGTCTAGTGACTATCAAGTAACATGCACCACAGTTAAAAAAAAACAAAATAGAAAAATGATGATTAAAGTTTTATAAGTGTAAAATAACTATGTTAAAATATCTCAAATATTACAAGCAAAGCGAATAAGCCAGAGTAGATTCTTGCAATGATATATTAAAGCATATGAAGATTTTACAAGTCAATAAAGATATTTTAATTTCCAAGAGGAGAATCACAAGAATGATAAGGACAAAGAGCGAAAAAGGAGAGCCTGGCCTCATTTCATACTTGTGAGAATGTTTCCTTGTCAAACTTAGACTCCCCCTGCCAATACACACACACACACACACACACACACACACACACACATACACACACACACCCCTCTCTGTAGGCCTATGCAATGGAGGTTTCCATGGAGTTCTCTGTCCTGGCTGGGTGTGAGGGTTCAGGCAAAGGGGAAAGAGTATGAGCATGGAGAAGGAGTCATCTCTCTCTGCTGCCTTGCTGCTACAGTTGGCTCCACCTCAGTCTTCACCATTGCTGTCTCAGTTGCTCCACATTGCCCTTCCCTGAGTCAGGCCAGGCTGGGTAAATAAGATGCCTACTAGCCAACAAGGAGTGCAGGGGAGCTTCAGGTGGCATTTCAGGAGAGCAGACCTCTTCCCAAGCGGCAGTGTTACAGTTCTTATGACAGAAGCTCTCAGAAGAAAATCCACATGCACTTGGAATTCCTCTTCATGTAAATGAAGCATTCCCATCACCTCAGTATCAAACAATAATGCATGCTCACCCAGAAAACTCCCTACCTCTTCCGCAAGGTTTGTCTAGCCCTTGTTACACTCAATAAAAGAAATGTTTCACTGAAAACTGAGTCAGAGAAGGGTTTTTCTCCCCTTCAAGAAATCCTGTAAACACCACTGAACTGTTATTTTGACTGTTTTAAAAAAATTATTTATTTATTATATGTAAGTATACTGTAGCTGTTTTTAGAAGTTGCAGAAAAAGGGCATCCAGATCTCATTATGGATGGTTGTGATCCACCATGTGGTTGCTGGGATTTGAACCGCTAAGCCTACCACAGACTTGTATAAGCTTCTTTCCTTTTGCCTGGTGCATAATAGTGCCTGGATGCTCTGAGGCCATCATAAGAGGAAATGGGCCTGTACAATAATCTTAACGAGGAAAGTTCCTACTCTCCCTCTTTGGACAGTGTCCTATGTAAATGTTTCATTTTTCCACTCTGTGAATGTGTTGGTAATATAGTGGGAATTAAACAGAAGGTCTTGTTTATTCTAGTTATGTGCCTCAACACAGAACTGCATCCTCAGATAAAAGCTCCTCTTCCTTCCTTCCTTCCTTCCTTCCTTCCTTCCTTCCTTCCTTCCTTCCTTCCTTCCTTCCGTCCTTCCTTCCTTCCTTCCTTCCTTCTTTTCTTTTATCTTTTCTTTTTCTTTTCTCACAAATACTATTTTTTTTAGATAAATTGCTATATTCTATCAAAGTTGACCATGGGAATCTCAGTGATAATAATGCTAAAATGTTAGAAAAATGATCTTTACAAATATTCTGCCCTTAAAGTCATAAAAATGTAATTATGTTTTTAACTAGTTTGTTAAATGCAATAAAAATGCAGCAATGCCTTGGTTTTGCTCTCCCTTAAAAAGACTTGAATATTAGTGAAGCTTCCTCCTACTGCACATGGGAATAAATACAGAGACACACAGGCAGTGAGGGACCTTGGAATACTCAGCCCTTAGCAGAGGGTCTCCACCAAATCCCTTTCCTAAGGGCTCAGAAACTCTTGTGGAAAAAGAGGCAGAATTCATTTTTTTAATTGCTGAGTAATATTCCATTGTGTAAATATACCACATTTTCTGTATCCATTCCTCTATTGAGGAACATCTCGGTTTTTTCTAGCTTCTGGCTATTATAAATAAGGCTGCTATGAATATAGTGGATATGAGTATATATGAGTACTTATTGCATGCCATGGAATCCTCTCCGTATATGCCCAGGAGTGGTATAGGGGGATCCACCGAAAGTGTCATGCCCAGTTTTCTGAAAAACCGCCAGACTGATTTCCAAAGTGTTGTACCATCTTTAATCCCACCAGCAGTGGAGGAGTGTTCCTCTTTCTCCACATCCTCACCAACACCTGCTGTCTCCTGAGTTTTTAACCTTAGTCATTCTGACTGGTGTGAGGTGAAATCTCAGGGTTGTTTTGATTTGCATTTCCCAAATGACTAATGATGTTGAACATTTCTTAAGGTGCTTCTCAGCTATCCAATGTTCTTCAGGTGAAATTCTAAGGAAAATGGTTGGATCTGGAAAATATAATCTTATGTGAGTTAATCCAATCACAAAAGAGCACACATGAAATGCAGGCACTGATAAGTGGATATTAGCCAAGAAGCTCTGAATACCCAAGACACAATTAACATATAAAATCATTCCCAAGAAGGAAGGAGAGGGCCCTGGTCCTAGAAAGGCTTGATGCAGCAATGTAAGGGATTGCCATGACAGAGAAGTAGGAGGGGATTGATGGTGGAATGGGTCAAGGGAAGACGCTTATGGGACTTATGGGGAGGGGGGAACTGGGAAAGGGGAAATCATTTGGAATGTGAACAAAGAATATAGAAAAGAAAGAAAGAAAGAAAGAAAGAAAGAAAGAAAGAAAGAAAGAAAGAAAGAAAGAAAGAAAGAAAGAAAGGAAAAAGGCAGATAGAGTATTAGAGCCAGAGAGAAGAGAGGATAGCAAAAACTAGTCTACAACTTTAATTTTTTCAAAACATATATTTATTTATTTATTGGATATTTTATGTATTTACATTTCAAATGTTATTCCCCTTTCCCAGTTTCCCCTCTCAAACCCTCCTCTCGCATCTCTCCTTCCCCTGCTTCTATGAGGATGCTTGCCTTTCCACCCATGCACTCCCACCTCACTGCCCTGGCAATCCCTCTAAATTGGGGAATCAAGTCTTCATAGGACCATGGGCTTTTCTTCTTATTGATGCCAGGCAATGCCACCCTCTGCTACATATGTGGCTGGAGCCATGGATCTCTCCGTGTGTACTCTCTGGTTGGTGTCTTACTCCCTTGTAGCTCTGGAGGGGTGTGGTCTCATTGGTTGTATTGTTCTTCCTATGGTGTTGCAAACCCCTTCAGCTCCTTCAGTTCTTTATCTAACTTCTCCTTTGGGGACCCCATGCTACATCCAGTGGTTGCTTGCAAGCATCTGCCTCTGTATTTTTCAGGCTCTTGCAGAACCTCTCAGGAGTCAGCTATAACAGGCTCCTGTAAGCAAGTACTTTTTAGCATCAGCAATAGTGTCTGGGGTTGGTATCTGTATATGGGATGGATCCCCAGATACAACAGTCTCTGGATGGCCTTTTCTTCAGTCTCTGTTCTATACTTTATCCCTGTATTTCCTTTAGACAGGAGCCCTTCTAGGTTAAGAATTTGGAGATGAGTGGGTAGTCCCATTCCCTAACTGAAAGCCTTGCCTAACCTCTGGATATGATCATTTCACGTTATCCCTCCCCTTTGTTGGTCATTTCAGCTAATCTCATCCCTGTTGGGTCCAGGAAGCCTCTTGTTTCCTGGCATCTGGGACATGTTGGTGGCTACCCCCACCCAGTTCCCCATCCCCCATTGCCATATACCATATTCCTGACCCTCTGTACATTATCTCTGTCTCCTTTCATATCTGATCTTGTCCCCCTCCCCTTCCCCCTCTCCCTCTTCTCTTTCTTCCAAGTCTCTCCCATCCCCTACCTCCTATGAGCATTTTGTTCCCCCTTCTAAGAATAACTGAAGCATCCACATTCTGGTCTTCCTTCTTGAGCTTCATATGGTCTGTGAATTTTATCTTGGGTATTCAGAGCTTTTGGGCTAATATCCACTTATCAGTGAGTGCATGCCATGTGTGTTCTTTTGTGACTGAGTTACCGCACTCATTTGTCAAAGAAACCTATTTTTAATGATGGTCCTTAAAGTGCTTTAATCTGCCTTTAGCTAACCACCCACCAGAGGTAGTAGAAACAAAAGAGGAGGGTAGAGGGGAGGGAAGTGGACCCATTTAGAAAGGCTCTTTGGAATGAGTCCTGTCTGTGTTATCTGGAACTCAGTTCATTTCACAGGTCAGCAGCAGTAGTGCCATGACCTAGCAGGAATATTTAGGTTTCAGCAGGAGGGATCAGGAGAAGCAACAGGAGAAACTCAGCGGTGCCTCTTTTAGGGAAGGGAAGATCAGTGAAGGCAATAGACCCACTAGCACTTCACAGCTAGCTCTATAAAAAAGCCTAGCTCAAATAGTGATAAAAACTGCATGGTATTGGCACAGTGACAGGAAAGTGGACCAATGGAAAATAATTGAAGACCCAGAAATAAATCCTCACACCTATGGTCACTTGATCTTCGACAAAGGAGCAGAAAACATCCAGTGGAAAAAAGATAGCCTTTTCAATAAATAATGCTGGTTCAACTGGAGGTCAGCATGCAGAAGAATGCAAATTGATCCATTCTTATCATTTTGTACTAAACTCAACTCCAAGTGGATCAAGGACCTCCATGTAAAACCAGACACACTGAAACTAATAGAAAAGAAACTGGGAAAAACCATTGAGGACATGGGCACAGGGGAAAGGTCCCTGAACAGAACTCTAACAGCTTATGCTCTAAGATCAAGAATTGACAAATGGGACCTCATAAAATTACAAAGTTTATGTAAGGCAAAAGACAATGTCAAAAGGACAAAACTGCAACCAACAAATTGGGAAAAAATCTTCACCAACCCTACATTTGATAGAGGGCTAATATCTAATATATACAAAGAAATCAAGAAATAGGACCCCAGGGAACCAAATAACCCTATTAAAAATGGGATACATATCTAAACAAAGAATTTTCACCTGAAAAACATCAGATGGCTGAGAAGCACATTAAGGAATGCTCAACATCATTAGTCATTAGGGAAATGCAAATCAAAACAACCCTGAGATTTCACCTCACACCAGTCAGAATGGTTAAAGTTAAAAACTCAGGAGACAGCAGGTGTTGGTAGGGATGTGGAGAAAGAGGAACACTCCTCCACTGCTGGTGGGATTAAAGATGGTACAACCACTTTGGAAATCAGTCTGGCGGTTCCTCAGAAAACTGGACATGACACTTCCAGAGGACCCTGCTATACCTCTCCTGGTCAGATACTTAAAGGATTCCCTGGCATGCAATAAAGACACATGCTCCATTTTGTTCATAACAGCCTTATTTAAAAATAGCCAGAAGCTGGAAAGAACCCAGATGTCCCTCGATGGAGGAATGGATACAGAAAATGTGGTATATTTACACAATAGAAAACTACTCAGCAATTAAAAACAATGAATTCATGAAATTTTTAGGCAAATGGTTGGATCCAGAAAATATCATCCTAAGTGAGGTAACCCAATCACAAAAGAATACACATGGAATGCAATCTCTGATAAGTGGATATTAATTAGTCCAGAACCTCTGAATACCCAAGGCACAATTTTCATAACAAATGACTCAGAAGCTGCAAAAAAGCTACAGCATATCACCAGAAGACTTTTGGTACATTTTTCTTGATAGAGTCTCCATAAATGCAGTTCAGCTATGCAATGTAAGACACCAATACACACATGCCATTAGCAAAGAATCCTTCATCACTTGTCCTTTCACACAATTGCTTTAGCAGAACATCCTTTCTTCTGTATCCACTTCAGGAAAACACTCGCTCCTGTATTTGCCCCAGTAAAACACCTTCCAACACAATTGACTTTCCAAAGAATACTTAAGTTTTCACTTCATATTTCCTCACAGTCAACATGATGACGGCTCCTATAAATTCACAGAGATGGAAGCAGCATGCATAGGATCTTCACAGATCTTCATTAAGTCCTTTGTGCATGTATTGAGGCTTCCAATTTAACAAATTATGGGATTCCAGAGTGGATCTTATGCCTTCTATTTGGTTCATTTGTTTTTTGTTTTGTTTTGTTTTTTACTCTGTTTGTTTGTTGTTTCTAATTCCTAAGTGTTAGCTTTTTTTTTCATATCCCTTAGAAGACTGTTTGTTGGCTAACGAGAAAAACAAAGGGTTGGATCTGGATGGAAGGGGAGGGGACATGGGAAGGAACTGAATGGATATAGGAAAGAGGAAGACATAAACTGAATACATTATGTGAGGAAAAAATCTATTTTCACTAAAGGGAAAAAAGAAAGGCATAATGGTCAAAGAGCCATTTTCTTTTTTCATATACTTTATAGGAGAAACCATATTATAATATTCATACAAACATGCACACATACCTACACACACACATACACTAACATACACATATGTATACACACACATGCATATATGTCTAAGTTCAACTGGAACACACATGCACTTTTTTAAGCCGGCAGTATTCCCTGAAATACTGAAGAGTCGTTATTTAACAGATTTATGGAGCTATAATAAAATATCAAAGAAAAATTAAATTATAAAATGGTACTAAAATTATTGTCAAAGGAAAACTCAAAAATAAGTGTGCTGATACAATCACATTTCAAGACAACAGCACACTGATGCCAAGAAATGTTCTATTTCAAACTGCAGGACATCCCATGGCTGTGCTTCATTCCAATCAAATGATACCCTTGAAGGTAGTTACCTGACTACTACATTTGTAATAATGCATCTTTCCTCCTACAGTTACCTTACAAATATAATGGACCCATGAAGCAAAAATTCAATGAGAAGTATTTTTCCTCTAAAATACCCATTCTTTAAAACAAAATCATGGGATGTGTGTATGTGTGTGTGTGTGTGTGTGTGTGTGTATGACAAAACAATATTTCTGTTATTTTCTCTCATTGACTAAATCATTTACTAAGACTTCTAAGATTTGCATTTATCTGAAGAGATATATATTAACCCTGCCTAGTGATTTGACTTTATTCTTTTATCAGAAGAAGCTGTTTGTGCTAGAGGCTTAAGTTATGTTAACAATCCATATGCCCATATTTTATGAAGGGAATGTAGCAGCAGGAAAGAAACCCAGCTCCTGAAGTTGACCAGATGTTTTTTCTGTCAACCATACAAATTCTGATTAATGGCTCATGTGGTAAAATTCAGGAGTTGTGATGTGGTAAAAGCAGTGACTCCTTTGGTGACATAAGAAATCCTTCTGTCATTAGTACTTAAATCATATTCAAAAACACTCTATGACTCTAGGGCCATTAAGTTACCAGTTCACATTTTCCATGCAGAATTTTTCTATGCATCATACTCTGTAATTGTTTACTGAAATCCATATATTATGAATGATATAAGAGGAAACTAGATTCAGAGATTAGCATCTTTTTATTTTTCAAGAGACCAATTGTTGTGCTAGCTCGTACTTGTTTTCCTAGCTCTCACTGGCATACACAGGAAGGCCAGCAGTTTGAGGATAGCCTAACGTACATATTGAAACCCTGTCTGAAACCCTGTCTGAAAAACAGAGTAGCAAGAAGCAAGAAAATTAATGATACAAATACCATTTTTAAGGTGTACCTTTCAACTATTATTTCTTTCTTTGCTGTTTCATTTGGTCTAACCATTCAAAGTGGTGGCCACATCAAAATATTTCAGCCCTTTATTTTATTGACTTCATTTCTCAACAACTCATAAATCTTTTTTTTGCTGAAAATAACTACCCATTGGGTTACTTTACATAAGAAGGTACTTGATTCTAAAACTTTCTAGTCTATGTTTTCAGTTCTGCCACTGATATTGTTCCCAGTAGATAATAACTCTGAATAACAAACCAAAACACTTGGATGCCATTATCTTTTCCTGTTCAAACATCTAATCCTGGGTCCATGATTTAATAAAAAGGCAAAAAAGGCTTGTTTTTGGTTCACAAATAAGGGAAAAAACAGGTGATGGCAGAGTTAGCGTTATTATATTTAATTCATGTATCTTTCTTTAATTTTTTACTAAAGTTTGTCATTTTGTGATGCATGGAGACCATCTTTGATTTTTGTATTCCCAGCATAAGATATAGATTGTCCGTGTGGAACAGAAGGAGAGAGTACTGTGGATGAAAAAGGGCAGTACCTCTATTCCTAGGACTCTCGAGGAAGAAGAGACCAGTATGCTAGAGTAAAACTGGTTACTTAGACTAGTTGAGATTGGCAAGACATGTTAAGCCAGAAAATCTGACTTAAAATGAGTCAAGACTGATTGAGAAGCAGATATCCAACTTCAGCTGCTAGCCTGTCCATGCACATAGGCATGTTTCCATTGCCACACATATATGCAAACACATATACGTACATTCATAGATACCTATACATACATATACACAAGAAAAAATATATAAGGAAGCTGATGTGACTCCACTGTAATGTTTAATATTCATATCAATAAGAGACTGATCAAGTCCGAGATGTTCCAAACTTCACACCAATGTTTATGTTCCTCTCCCTCCACCTGAAACACTTAAGTTTCTTTTACCTTTTAATTATTTGAAAGTGAGTTAGTGGCATCAGTAATTACCTTAGAAATTACATTGAAATTAGGATTATCAGGACACTTTTAACAATTAAGTATTACAGACCTATTATGTGCTAAGTAATATATGAGGAGATGGGTATATAGGAGATAATAGCAGTTTTTGAAAAGTGCCACCATTTTAGGATGTCAATTTTAGGTGGATGTAAATGGGCAATATAAACAAAAAATAAAACATAAAGCATTATAGGATGAAAGTGCTCTGGAGAAAAGTAAAATGCCTTAAGTGTTAATAGACATGAGTGGGACAATTCTAAATCAGGCTCTCAAGGAACACTTCACTAAGAAGCAATTGAGACACAATGTGCCAAGTCATCACCAAGGGCGAGGACCTTTGTGAAGAGAGTAGCAAGAGAAAAGGCCTAGAACAGAGGTGAACCTTCTCTCCACAGACTGCATAGCACAGGAGTAGGTGACTAGTTAGGCAGACAAGAGCCATGGTGTGACTCCAGACAGACAAGCGATGAGTATTTGATATAACAAGTCTGGTTATTGCAGAGACTTTGGTATTTACTGAAGGATATGGGAAGGCGGTCTCAATTCAGGGCAGGGAAATTCCATCAGCCAAAACACATTATTAGTGGCACTAGAAAATAGAAAGGGGACAAATCAAGATATCTCCAGAAGAGACCACATATGCCACAGATATGATCTCACAAACAACAAGTTTCATTTTTTCGGTAAAAATCTCTTTTTAAATGGCTATAAAAGTAGGAATACATTTAAATAAGAGCGTGAAGATTCTCCAAAATGAACATTAAAAATGAGTGAAGAGATAAATTGGAGAGAAAGAAACACTTTCCCCTTTCTTTTTTTTTTTGTTTGTCTTTTATTCGATATATTTTTTACTTACATTTCAAATGATTTCCCCTTTTCTGGCCCCCACTCCCCAAAAGTCACATAAGTCCCCTTCCCCCACCCTGCCCCCCCTTCTCCCATCCACCTCTTCCCACTTCCCTGTTCTGGTTTTGCCCTATACTGCTACACTGAATCTTTCCAGAACCAGGGGCCACTCCTCCGTTCTTCTTGTACCTCATTTGCTGTGTGGATTAGGTTTTGGGTATTCCAATTTTCTAGGCTAATATCCACTTATTAGTGAGTACATACCATGATTGATGTTTTTTTTTTAATTTTTTAATTTATTTTCTATATTCTTTGTTTACATTCTTTTGGGACTTACCTCACTTAGTATGATGTTCTCCAGCTCCATCCATTTGTCTAAGAATTTCATGAATTCATTGTTTCTAATGGCTGAATAGTACTCCATTCTGAAGGGCAATCAGCAGTGGAACCAAGGCGACAGGATCCTTGCAGGCCCTGCGCCTACTACCACTGACCATCACTGGCCAGCCAGGCTGCAAGTGGTGGCAGATTTACAGAGCCTTTCACTGCACTGAAGCTACATTAGAATTCTGCCTCCTGCCAGTCAGTTAAGAGAGACTCTCCACCTTCTTGGCTCTCAGACACCAGAGAGAACCAATAGCCCGAGGTAGGCAGACTTAACCTGAGGACAACATCGCCGGGGTCTGAGCCCGACAGTCGTTGGACTGCACCCAGGCCCTGGGCTGTCCGGTGTGCTGTCTGTGTGCCAACCCAGCCAGGAGGTTGTTAGCCGGGCAGACTCCCCTCCCCACTCCCAGGCACTTTCAGGGAGCACATGCACACTGCCATCTTGGCTACCTGACAGAACCAATTAACAGTCACAGCCCAAGGCGATCATTGCTCAGGCCTCAGCCTGCCAGGCTTTTGCTTAAACTCAGGGCCTGAGCAGATAGGCTAGCCTTGTGTGCACCAACCTGGTTGGGGGTGCTGCTGCCGGCCAGAGAGAACTCAGCTGATCCCTGCAGAAAAGTTCCCTGCAGCATACACCATCAGCACCTCCTGGTTCACAGACACAATCTGGGGCAAGGCACACTAGGGCTCCAAGGGCACCCAAGAGGAGGGCAGCACATCAGGAATCTGTGACAGGGGAAACCCAGCAATCGAGTGATGCAGAAATAGCCCTACAGCCTCACAGGAGGCTCAAAAATCAGCCAGAGACAAGACCAACTAACACCAGAGCTAACAAGATGGCAAAGGGCAAACATAGGAAAGCTACCAACAGAAATCTACACAATATGGCAGGTTCTGAACCAAACTCTCTAACCTCAGCAAGTCCTGGATAAGCCAACATTCCAGAAAAACAAGATTTGGATTTAAAATCACTGGTCATGATGCTGCTAGAAGAACACAAAAAGGATGTAAATGAATCTCTTAAAGAAATACAGGGGAACATGAATAAGCTAGAAACTCATATAATGGAAACACAAAAATCACACTTAAAGAAATTCAGGAGAATAAGGCTCAAGAGATAGAAGCCAATAAAGAAGAAACACACACACACACACACACACACACACACACACACACAAAACCTTAAAGAAATGCAGGAGAAAGTGAGTCAATTGGCAGAAGTCATGAAAGGGGAAACACAAAAATCTCTTAAAGAATTAAAGGAAAACACAAACAAACAAATGATGGAACTGAGCAAAACCATCCTGGATCTAAAAACAGAAGTAGAAACAACTAAGAAATCACAAAGGGAGACAACTTTGGAGATAGAAAACCTTGGGAAGAAATCAGGGGCCATAGATGCAAATATCAACAACAGAATACAAGACATGGAAGAAAGAATTTCAGATGCCAAAGATATGATAGAAACCATTGACTCAAGAGTCAAAGAAAATGCAAAATGCAAAAAGCTTGTATCCCAGAACAACCAGGAAATCTAGGACACAATGAGAAGACCAAACCTAGGAATTATAGGTATAGATGAGAGTGAAGATTTACAACCGAAAGGGCCAGCAAATATCTTCAACAAAATTATGGAAGAAAACTTCCCTAACTTAAAGAGGGAGATGCCCATGAATATACAAGAAGCTTACAGAACTCCAAACAGACTGGACCTGAGCAGAAATACTTCCTGTCACATAATAATCAAAACCCAAAATGTACAAAACAAGGAAAGAATATTAAAGGCAGTAAGACAAAAAGGCCAAGTAACATATAAAGGAAGACCTATCAGAATCACACCAGACTTCTCACCAGAGACCATAGAAGCTAAAAGATCCTGGGCAGATCTCATGCAAACTCTAAGAGAACACAAATGTCAGCCAAGACTACTATACCCAGCAAAACTTTCAATCACCATAGATGGAGAAAGCAAGATATTCCATGACAAAATCAAATTTACACAATATTTTTCCACAAACCCAGCTCTACAAAGAACAATAGGAGGAAAATACCAATACAAGGAGGGAAACTATACCCTGGAAAAAGCAATATAGTAACCTCTTTTTATCAAACCCAAAAGAAGATAACCACTCAAATATAAAAATAACATCCCCTTTCAATCAAATAAAATGATACCCTATATTTATGAATTAGTAGTGATAAAACTGTTCATATGCCTCTGCTCGTGACATAACTTGCAGATTCAAAGAATTTCCTATAGCAACACCAGTGACACAGTCCCCATCTCTTACCTTCTTCCTTTCTTTGCCTTTCTTCACATCTCTTTCTCTTTTCTTATCTCTCTCTCTCCACTTTACTACTCTCATCCCTACTCCTTTCCTTTCTTCCATTTTTCTATCTTCCTTTTCAATTTTCCTTTGTTTTGTGAAATACAAAATTACCCCAAAGTTCTGTCCCTCCTTTCTTACAGCTTCTGGGATTTTCAAGTATGTGCCACCAGAGCCAACAAAATTTCTGAGTTTGTTTGATTGTTTGTTTTTGAAACAAGTCTTAGGGCTTTATTGCTGTTGACAGACACCATGACTAAGGCATTTCTTATAAGGACAACATTTAATTGGAGCTGGTTTACAGGTTTAGAGGTTCAGTCCATTTTCATCAAGGCAGGAACATGACAGCATCCAGGCAGGCTGGCATGGTGCAGAAGGAGCTGAGTGTTCTATGTCTTCATCTCAAGCCTAGTAGTAGAAGATCGACTTCCAGGAAGCTATTATGAGGGTCTTAAAGCCTAAGCCCACAGTGATGCATCTACTCCAACAGGGTCACACCTCCAAATAGTGGCACTCCCTGAGCCAAGCCTATACAAACTATGACACACACCCTGATGTACCTAAATTTTTTGAATCCTTGCAAAGAAACTTAATTTTTATGTGTTACCACATTAAAATTTTAAGTCTATATGGTTAGAAGACCTAAATGTAATATCTGAAAATTTGAAAAACTAAACCTAAAAGGAAATAGGAATAATTCTTCAGAACACGTGTTTGGGTAAGTCATTTTAAGATATGAATCCCAAAGTATAAGGAGCAAAAGAAAATCTATGATAAGGTCAAAGCCAAAAACAACCCAAATGTAGTACACATACATACATGCAGGCTCTCACACATGTATGTGTCTTAAAATCAAATCTTAGAAGGCATGTGCAGCACTGCCTACATACTAGTCATCCCCAAACAAGAATGCAATTCAGTCATTTGCTATACTATGGATTTAGGATATAAGTCACACATAGAATAATAAACATCACATCTCACTGTTTGCAGGTTCTAAAAACATGAAATTAAAGAATTATGAAATTGAATAGTGGTCATTGGTGCCTGGAAATGGTAGATGAAACAAAATGCAGATAGTGAACGTGTGACATATAAAGAGGATGAGTAGGGTAAAGAAAATCATTTCTCATACACCACATGACAGTAGAGTAACTGTCACTGAAAACAGATGAATCAAGAAATTTGGATGTGCTCTACACAGGGAAATTATAAAAACTGCATTCACTGACAGAAACATCGTGCTAATGTGATGTCAAATCTTTGTCTCTTATGCCTTATAACACATGTAATTATTGTAGTTCAATAAAAGTATAGCATTGTGAAAACTTTCTACTAAATGAATTAATCACTTCATGTGTGGACTCTCTATAGTAGATCTCATTATAATTTATTTGAAATAAACAATAAGGATTTGGTATGTCAAAAAAAGAGCACAGGTTTCTTTAAATTTAATTTTTACCTGGAAGTAATTTTCAAATATTCCACAAAGGAAAACATAAATATAAAAGCATAGACCATAGACTAATACATTCCTAAATTAGTTTCAGGCAGTTCAAATTATTATTTCTCATTAACAAACCACAACTATTCTCTGTAGATCTGGTTTAGCAAACATATTTGGATGGTAGCCTGAAGTATAGCTTACTTTTTCAATAATTGGTTGACTTCTTAATTAATTCAATTAATAAAATATATCATACTTTCTCAAACTGCTTGTCAAGGATCTGTTACCTTGTAAAGCAGCCACCACATAGGGAACCCTCCTGTACAACCTTGGGAAACTTAATAGCTGGAAATTTTCTAATTCTTCCATTTTCAAATGGGAAGAAATTGAAATAAGTGGTCTGTCACAAAATATACTCCTATGTTTTAATACAGAAAATAAAAGCCCTGCATTAAGTTTCTACTCTGGACCATTGCTTACTTTTATATATTTTATTAAATTTTGAAGTCTTATATCAGTCTAATGAAACATTTTGTTACCTCATAGAAATAACATAGCACATAATTTATAAAAATAATAATGATTATTATTAAAATCATAAGGGTATTTCTTTCTCAGGCTTGAATATTATACAAACCTATGCTTAAATTCCAGACCAATGATCAGAATAACACTAATGAAAGGTTCTCAAAAAACTGAAATTTTACTTAAGAGTATTTAGGATGAAAAGCCTGCCTTCATAGAAGGTGTTAGAAATTTCCATACTGTGTGATGACTTGTGGGTGGTCAATTTCTATACTCACCTGGACACAGATGGAGAGAAACTAACAAAAATTTGCTAATTGAACCTTGTGTTTTATGGCCATTGTCTTCCTGGGGAATAAATGTTTAAAATCATTTCAGATATTACAGAATAACCTTGTAAAAGTGAGAGATATATCTATGATCTGTCACAACCTTCTGAAATCACTTTGAATGCTCTAAAGAGAAACGGCAGCCATGGAAATTGAAAAGACACAAGAAGAGAAAAGATAGTGCTGTATGTCTCTAATAGCAGCACTTATTAGTCATAGATGCAAGATCTCAATAAGCTACATGATTAGGTCTCATTTTGGCAAAAGAAAACCAGAAAAGTTTCTGAGGATTCACTCATTCACCAGTATTATGCTGCAAAGAGCTCTAAATACCTTTAATTTTAAAAGATTTCTATATATAGCTTTACTATTATTTTTCAAGGTATACTAGAATTTGTCAACTTGAAGCAAAATAAAAGCTTGTTCTCATCATAAAATGAAAAGCTTATGATTTTGAACTGACATATAGGAGATAAGGGTAGTCTTCTCCAAAGAAATGAATCCATATGTCATTTCCATGAATGAATACTATCATAGCCTAAATACATCTGGGGCAATGAGCTTTCACTGCTAAGGACAGTTACACTGTTGTGAAAATATATAAATCAATCAATAAAAAATGTAGTATATGGAAGATTCCTTTACTTTTTCCCACTCACCCTCTCAGCCTTCTTTTCTAGCCCATATCCTTTGCCATCCTCTGACCACAGAAACACTTTTATCAGTATCTCCCAGTGGCCACACTGGACTGAAACATATGAAGGTAGTTTCTATCATCCTTCCTGTCCTCCCTACCTGTTTATTTCAGATGAACCCTTAGTTATGCTTTCAACCACCAACAGGAGCCATTTTCTCCCTTCCCACCTCAATTACTTGAGAAAACCACTCTTGTTGTGAACCAAGACTGTCCTTAACTCTTTTATTCTAGTCACTCCAGACTGACTGTTAGCTTTATTGTCATCTGCCTTCAGAAGCCACATCTCACACCCTACTTCTATTCCCTAAAAACTACAGCTATTGGAACACAACAGAATCCTCTTAGCTATTTTTCATGACTCATCTCAACATCTCTTTCTAGCAGTCTCCATTCTGTTATGTCAAGAACTTACCGAACAGAAATAAGTTTTATCAGGGATTCCCCAGCCTCCAGTAGACACACTGTGTTGGGATTTGGATAGAAGACCTTCACAACACTTCTAGCCCTCCATTCTGCTCACTTCAGAATGCTTTTTAGCACTACAGCCTGCTTGCAGGAGTCTGTCCTCCAACCCTACCTCCACTCTTTGGGCAATTGTCTCTTGGTGTGGACCTTCAGCCCATCTAGCTCTTTCTCAATGCCTTCTAGTCTAGTTCATCTCCATTCTTTTGTATCATCCATGGGCTTGGAGAAATATGCTTTACCAGAAACTTCACAGGTACCATTTTTCCCCCAGAATCCATAGTAAGTAACAGAAAAAAGAAAGAAGAGGAGGAAGAAGAGAAGGAGACTCACTGAAGAACCCCATAAAAATAAAACTGGAAATGAGAAATTCAGAGGTTGATCTCACAGGTAAGCCTCACAAATAAAATGCACAACATGGAGGAAACTGTTTGAAATCAAGGTAGAAGAAATGAGAGGTCTGTCAAAGAAAATTTTAAATCTATAATAAATCAGGCATAAAATATTCTAAAAACATGGGATGTAATGAAAAGACCGAACATGTGAATAACAGATATAGAAGAAGAAATATTTCAGTTGAAAGACACAAAGCTTATGGAACACAAAATAGACAGGTACAGAAAAAAAATCTCATGACATATAATAATAAATAAAATCTGAAAATATAGAAAAAAAGAAAGGATACTATACTGGCAAGGAATAAAAGACCCAATCAAATTGGAGGATAGGGTCATTAGAATAAAACTTAACTTTTCAGTTGAGACTCTGAAAAAATTAGGCTCTGGATGGGTGTTATACAAACTCTTAGAAATTACAGATTTTATAAATCTCTAATTTAAAATGCAGGATTTTATACTCAAATCATAATTTATGTAAAAAGACAAATATTCCCAAATATTTAAGCCATTCTTATCTCCCAGCCAAGCTCTACAGAAGATGCTAGATGTAAAACA
This sequence comes from Apodemus sylvaticus, assembly GCF_947179515.1. Classification (NCBI taxonomy): domain Eukaryota; kingdom Metazoa; phylum Chordata; class Mammalia; order Rodentia; family Muridae; genus Apodemus; species Apodemus sylvaticus. Next base: position 21,147,346 of record NC_067476.1, read on the forward strand.
TCAATATGAAATGATTAGCTACATCCAAAAAGACATATAAATAAATAATCCCAGAACAGTAAATCAAAATGCAATAAAAAACCCACACTATAAAAACAAGAATCAATAAGCATAGCACATTAATAGTTCTCTATATTAATGGTTTCAATTCTCCAATAAAAAGAATAGACTAACAGATTGGATTATAAGAGAGGATATTTTCCCCTGTACCAAGAAACATACCTCACATCAAGATAGATATCATCTTTCCAGGTAAAAGGATTAAAAAAATACTAGTCCAAGCAAATGCAGCTAAGAAGCTAACAGGTATGGTTACTTTAACACATAAAATAGACTTCAAATCAAACTAAATAAAATGAGATAGAGAAGAACACTAAATACTCAATAAAAGAAAACTCCACCAAAGGGATATTGCAATTTTAAACATCTATACACCAAACATAAAGTCATACGAGTATATAAAAATAACAGTACAGCTAAGACTACCTACTGACCTTCACATAGTAATAGTAGCTGACCTAAATATACCCATTCTCATCAAAGACAGATCTTTCAGCACAAAAGTAAACAGAGAAATACTGGTGTTAAATAAGATCATAAATCAAATGGACCTAAGAGACATCTATAAAACATTCTGCACAAACACTACAGAATGCACATTTTTCTCAGCAGGTGATGAAATTTTACACATAATTGACCACATACTAAGATTCAGAACAAATTATAACTGCTATAAGAAATTAAAATAATACTCTGTTTCATATCTGACCAGCAGACGTTAAGGCTGTATATATATTGACCAAAATATAAATGGCAGAAAACATACAAATTTGTGGAAACTTAACAACTCAATACAAAATAAAAATTGGGTTTAAACAAAAAATAAGAAGAAAATTAAAAGCTTCTTTGAATTGAATGAAGCTGAAAACACAATACATAAAAACATAAGGGCAAAGCAAATACTATGACAAAGTATTGCATTACTACATGCCTACACTAAATAACTGGAGAGATCTATCAGTAAACTTACTGACATACCTACAAACTATAGAACAGCATGAAGAAATAATAGCCAGAAGATGTACATAAGAAAAAATAATAATCAGAGTTGATATTGAATTCAGTGAAATAGAAAGAAGCAAAAACAAACACAATGACTAAACAAAAAGGAATCAATGAAATAAGAAGTTTGTTCTTTTTTTTATTGAGTATATTCTTCATTTACATTGCCAATGGTAAAACCTTTCCCATTTTCCCCCTTCCCAAAAGCCCCCCTCCCCAAAGATTCCCTAATCCCTCCTCCCACCCCCTGCCTCCATGTGAATGCCCCTCTACCCGACACACACACACCTCCCCCCACCCCCCCCACCCCCGTAAAATTCCCTTTGTTAGGGCCTCTATTGAGCCTTTACCTGACCAAAGACCACTCCTCCCACTGATGCCCAACAAGGCATTTCTCTGCCACATTTTTGGCTGGAACCATGTGTACCCCCTGGTGGATGGTTCAGTCCCTAGGAGTCTTGGGGTGTCTGGGTGTCTGAAGTCATTGTCTTCCCATGGGGCTATAAACCCCTTCAGCTCTTCTGGACCACGCTCCAGATCCTCCGTTGGGGACCCCAAGCCCAGTCCAATAGTTGGTTGCTAGTTTCTACCTCTGTATTTGTAAGGCTCTGGCAGGGCACCTCTGGAGACAGCCATGGCATGCTCCTTTTGGTACATGCTTCTTGTAATGTTGGGGTTTGGTGACTGTTTATAGGATGAATTCCCAGGTAGGGCAGTTGCTGGGTGGCCTTTACTTCAGACTCTGCTCCACACATTGCCTCCCTCATTGTTCCTGTGAGTATTATGTTCCCTTTCTCAGAGAAATCATAGCACCCTCACTTAAGTCCTCCTTCTTTTTGAGCTTCCTGTACTGGGTGAATTGTACCTTGTTTATTTTGAGCTTTTGGGCTAACATCTGCTTATTAGTGAGTCATACCATGTGCGTTCTTTTGTGACTGGGTTACCTCGCCAGGATGACACTTTCTAGTTTCATCCATTTGCCTAAGAATATCATGAATTCATTGTTTTTAATAGTTGAATAGTAGTCCATTGTGTATATATACCACAGTTTCGGTACCCATTCCTCTTTTGAGGGACATCTGGGTTCTTTCCAGCTTCTGGCTATTATAAATAAAGTAACTATGAACATCGTGGAGCATGTGTCCTTATGACATGTAGGAGCACCTTCTGGGTATATGCCCAGGAGTGGTATAGCTGGGTCCACAGAAGTTCATTCTTTGAGAAATAAATCTCTAGCTAAATTAACTAATAAATGTTGATAGAAGAACCAAATTTAAAACAAAAGAGAAGAAAGGTGGCATTACAAGTGATAGCAAAGAAATTTCATATAATCTAAAGAATAAACTTTAAAACTGTATATTCCTCTAAATTGTAGAAACTAAAATAAGTGTATAAATTTCTTGAAATATATGATCGATCAAAGTTAAATCAAGATGATAGGAGCTATTTTAACATGAGAATAACCAGTAATGAATTATAGGCAACAAATATGTCCTAACAAAAAGTAAAACAATCAAAACAAAACAGAGTAACAAAACAAAGTACCACATGGATTTAGTACACAATTTTACCAAACATCAAAGAACACTAAATACCAAATACTCCTTACAACATATAATCTAAAGAAATTTATAGACTAATATTCCTATTAACATAGATACCATAGTTCTCAATAAAATACTTTCAAACTAAATGCAAGAACACATAGAAAAGATTAGCTAGTATGATCATATTGGTTTTACCTCAGAAAGTTAGGGAGGATGGTTCAACATATGTAAGCCATTAAACACAATCTACCACATAGACAGTTTGAAAAACAAAATCCATATGATCATCTCATTAAATGCAGAAAAGGTCTTTGAGAAATGCCAACATCATTTCATTATAGTCTTGGAGAGATTAGAGATACAAGAAACAAACCTCAACATAATAAAAGTAATATTCCCCAAGCCTAAAACAAACATCAACCTAAACAGAGAGAAACTCAACCCATTTCCACTTTTTAGTGGAAGACTAAGGTTGTCCACAATCTCCATGCCTAGTCAATATAGTACTTGAAATCCTAGCTAGAACAATAAAATAACTGAAGGAGATCCAGAAGACAGAAATTGCAAAGGAAGAAATTGAAGAATCTTTATTTGCATATAATATGATTAAACACATAAAAGACCTTAAAAGGTCTACAAGAACACTTTTATAAATGATAGAGTTTCTGCAATATAGCACAATATAAAACAAGCATATAAAAATGGATATCCATTCTATATATGCACGACAAACAGACTGATAAATAAACCAGGGAAACAATTCCTACAATGAATTTTTAATCTAGCAACATAGCTGCTCTGGCAAGTCATCACATCCAAAGCTATGAATGCAGACACACCCTGGACTACAACATGGTCTGGCTTGAATACAGACACTCCCTTAGTACACACCTTTAATCCCTAACAATGAAGGTAAGGTTAGTTTGTAAAAGGAAGCAAGCATATATGAATGTGAGTGGCAGACAGCATGACAAATCAGGGAAAGATTCAACAGAATGAGTGAGAGGTAGGATACTCCCAGATCAAATGAGAGCAGCACAGGAAAGAGAGGCTACCTAAAAGCAGCAAGAGATTAATTTAATTAATCAATTAAATAATCAATCAATTAATTAAAAAGGTGTGGTGTATGGTGTGTGGTGAGACTACTGTGAAAGGCATTTGTAAATATCACTCTCAACAATCTACAGATTCAATGCAATAGCCATCAAACTTCCAACACAGTTCATGTGGTATATGGTGAGTAATGTGTGGTGTGTGGTAATTAGTATGTGTGTATGGCAGTTTTACCAGGACAGTTTTACAGAGATAACTTGCACAGAGAAAAAGGTAGACCCAGGTGAAAACAGAACATTCCAGAGAAAGAGAAGGAGCCAGAAGATTAGGCCATGTTTGCAAAGTTACTATGAGGCCAAGTAGAACAAGTCAGCCAGCTGAGAGAAGCTAGATTGAATTAGTTAGCTTGAAAGATTAGATTTTTACATAGGTTAGAAGTTTCCAGGCCTAAGCCTAATATAGTTTGAACAGAAGAAGGAATCCTCTGGGCCTAGCATATGTGATGTATTCACAGAGCCAGGGTATGTCTCTCATCTTAGTCTACCATTTGGGGAAATTAAAAGTGACATTTACAAATGTCTTTCACAGTAGTCTCAAAAATATATTAGAATAACTATAATCAAATAAATTATTATGAGAAATTATGACAAAAGTTTCTTCTTTCATTAGGTTTGAATTAACACAAAGATTCGCAGCTAGGCAATGTACAGAGAGTGAGAGACTTTGGAGAATTCACTCCTAGATGGGATGTCTTCATCACTTCACTCCCCCAATGCTCAGGCATTTGTGTGGAAGAGGAAGTGGGAAGATTTTAAGAGCCAGAGGTGATGGATGACTCTAAGGAAACACCATCTTTGAGCACAACAGCACTGATGCACATATGAGCTCCGAGACTCTGGCTGCATGCATAGGACTTGTACGAGTTCAAGCCACGTAGTTTCCCAGCACTGAAAAGAGGCAAGGGACACAGAGTCTAAATACTAAGAAGAAGAGATGTACAAATGATACTTGTTTCAAGTATGAGTATTACTTTTTTCTAATAGAGTGTCAGTGGGTATATCAGCTATACACCAGCACAGGTCCCATGCTCAGGACTAGTTGGCCAATACACAGTTAATCCAATGATATTTGTAAAACATTTTGCTTTGTTTTGGCATTTTTTGTAAGACTAGTTTTGCTCACTTGTTTTAAAATTTTTATTTCTATGTTTTTTATATGTTTCTTCTTTATTTATATTGTTTTTGGTTTTCTTGAAAGTGAAAAAAAAGTAGTTTTGTGGATAAAGAGATGGAAAAGTTGTAGAAGCAATACAGCTTTGCACAATGACAACAGGGAGCTAAAGGCTGGCTGTGATGAGTATCCTCCTCTGAAAACGTTACAGGAGTCTATACTCAGATAAAATTCTTGTGGATATTAGTGACTTTGCTTTATTTTTTAAAACCCATCAGATATGCCACAGACTGTAATACTCAAAGCTAAGTAACAACAACCAAATATTCCACATACTGTACTAGTAGGAGGACTCATGACAGGAAAAAAAGGTTTTCATGGTATAAAGAATGTATTTACTATGGAATTATGAGTCACTCATAGATATACAGATAAAAATAAATAATTGTATTTTTATAGAAAAAAGAAAACAGAAAGAAAAACTTACCAAAATATATTGTATGATTTTTTTCAGTAAAAATAATAAAATAAAATGTGAAATTAAAATATTGCTCTAATGTTGAAAATTAGGAATTATTAAATATATATGTGTGTATATACTTTTAAGATTTTGAAAACCCACAAATACCCTCAAATGATAAACAGGACTCCCTCATTAATTCCTTCCTCTCTTCTTTTCCTCATTTTTTCTTTTTTCTTTCAGTCCAATTCAATCCAGGACTGGTATCAAGTGCCCACTTCGTATGCATTACATTGTGTTCACACAGCAGGAAATAAGTGTCAAATGCAACATTATTCTGGTCTAAGAATTGTCTTTTGTTTCATTTTCTACAAGTGAATTAGTGCTGACTATCAGACTGAAGATCTTTCACAATCACGATCATGTGTTTTGTCAAATGATCATAAAAAATACTTTTCACGTCTCAACATTTTCACTGAGTGGGTGCTTAAATAGGAAACCGGGGCAGGAACTCTCAACTCCTAGGAGACACTACTGCAATGTGAACAGCTTCTTCCCTATACTCACAAATGTGGCATGTGTAGAGAAACAAAATTGGCCACACTTGAAATTACTATCTTAGAAAGTAATGCATAAAAGAAAATTTTACTTTAAGCAAAGTCCATTTTGTAATATGGTTAAATTTTAGTAAAGGGAAAAATTATTTTTAGATTGTTTTATGTTGGAATTCTAAAAGAGTTTTGGAGAAAGGAATCTGGGTATCTTTATTTTGAAAGTTAATTTTACATCAATGTACAGAGATTATGTAAGATTATGTATTTATTTGGTTAACATACAAAGAAATGTATTTGTTGTGACATTCTCATAGTAGACATATATAATATACACACAAACTATTCCTTCTGTCAGTGATAGCATTTCTTTGTAGTTTTAAAGCATATATTTTTATCAATGTTTAAGTTTCCATTGCATTTTGTGTTTATATTTAAGTCTTTTACATTGGTTTACACCATTGTAATGTTTAGATACATTCATCTCTACAATGATCATCATATTTATTTTCAAGCTATGAAGTTAGTAGCTGAACATTTTCAATTCCACAAAGAACATTTTCAACATAAAAATTTATTTTTTATAATATTTTACTTAATATTTGTACATGCATATAATGTGTTTTCATCAAAAATATTTCCTATTATTTCCCTTCCAATTCCTCCTTAAATTAACCTACCACTTTTCTCTCCCAACTTCGTGTGTTCCATTCTTTTCTTTTAATGTCTACTGAGATGTTTTAGTGTTCTGTTTGTACATATGGGATCATCTTCTCTAGCCTAGATAACTTCTCAGCTCTGCTTCCCTGAAGAAAACTCCATCTCCCTTCCTCAGTAGCCATCAATTGCCAATAGCTCTTTAGATAGGAGTAGAGGTTTCTGAGCTGGGATTATGGCTGGAGCTACCTTGTGCAGATTTTGTGCATGAAGTCTTAAGTTGGGATTCTAGTGTGCAACTGCCTTGTCAGGTCTGTCAAATACCATTTCACAGCAGATATCTTTTTCTTCTAACTCTTATAGTCATCCCAGTCTATCTTTTGTGATGATGCATTATCGTTTAGGATAAGAGTCACCCCAATGTTTGCCTGGTTATATAGAATACTGTCATTTTATCAACTATATACTCTTTTGGGAAAATAGTTTGTAAACTTTCAATGGCTATCTAAAGTAAATGAAATGCTATAAATTATAGTCCCATGAATAAGTGATGAAAGGTGTATTGTATTTTTACTTCACAAAAAATATTTTTAATTTTGTGTATGTGCTGGGTCTGAGTGTGGAATTGGTGACTTGAGAGCAGTGGCCATGGTGCCAGTAGAAGGCACTGGATCCTCTGGAACTGGAGTCATGGCTGGTTGTTAGATGTCTCATGTGGGTACTAGGACTTGGATCCTTTGAAAGAGTAGTACCTGTTCTTAACTGCTGTGCCACCTGTCCAGCTAACTCTGTAGATGTGAGTTTTATGCTTTTGGCTCTGAACCAGAAATGTGAACAAAAGGCAATCTGTTTTTCAGACAGAGATTTGTTTGTTTTGTTTTACTTCTCCTGCCTGTAGCCTGGATATATCATTTTGAGACTCCTGACAAAGAGGACACAGTAAGTCATGACAGTCAGAAGAGTCCTAGTTAAGCTGTTCTGAAAGTCAAAGGCATATTCTAGAGTCCACTGTGGCCTGAACACTGCCACAAGAGAAGTTGAATAATAAGAAAAGTAATATGAAATCTTTTAGTGGGAACCTTGTAATAGTGTCTATGTTAATCCATTCACATATTTTAAGAGAGTAGTTTCTTCAAATAGTTAATTTGTATTTAAGTACAAGCTATGCCCTATATCAGCTTTGAGACATTGACAATGTATTAACCTAAATGAATCTCTGTCTGTTCACCTATATAATAGAAAAAAAAAATCAGAGTAAAACCTTGCAGTGTTATTGCTAGATTTAAATTAAATAATCAATGTGAATGTTAAACTATGCCTTGTTTAGAATTACCTATAAATCCTATTATAAATATGATATTTTACAACGAACCATATCTCAGGGATTTAAAGCACCACTCTATTTAAATCTTTGCCTCAGGAAAGATTGTATCTCTTGATGTTTTGTGATTGGGGTGAGGCATAGAAAGTCAATATCTTGAAGCAACAATGTCTCAGTAATGCCAAAAGAGAGTGATTTCTTTTTTCTCTAGTATCTTTTAAAGCACTAGCCTTGGTCATTTTGGAAGTAAAACCTTTAACCTGTACATATATAATTTATCATTTTTACGAACTATTTCAATCTTTTCCCAGTATTGTTTCACAATTTTCTTTAGATGATTGATATTTTATGTGTTTCTATATTTTAAACACTACATTTTAAATGCTATACTTTCTGATATATTTTCACATCTGATATGTAAAATTAAAACATAAGTTCTTCATCATGATTTGTGATGCATTGAATTTTTTATTTCTGCTGAAGTGATATAATATCAACATCTAAACCACTTTTCTGCAAGATTAATAGCTCTTTGTTAGTGAACTAAAGCATAGAGTAAACTGATTGTTCATTTATATATTTGTGAGTCTTACTTTTTAAATATACAGTTATTTGCCTTTCCTCACAATTATCTCATCCCAGTTCATTATATGGTTTATTTATCTTTCCCTGAATCTTTGTTCAGTACTCTAGTATTGGAAATAAGTAACAAGAAATTTAGATTAGAAATGTAACTAAAGAGCTAGCAAGCTTGTCACTACATTTTACAGATTATTAATTTGTAATGTTTTTGTTGTATTTCACATGATGCAATATCACTCATTTACCCTTCCCTCCATAGTCACAATTTTGCAACCTCCTAAGAAATAAAACACAACATTATCCAACAAATCAAAGCAAAGCAAAACAAATAAAAAGAACATCTCACTATGGACACGACTGTATGTCACACAATATGCCATTCGTTCAAAAAGCTTCACTTGAAATGCTGGTGCAGTGCATCAGTGGTCTGGTTAAAGGCCTCTGGCTTCTGTCACACTTTCAATACTGCACTGTAGAACTGGTCTTGGTGGAGGGACCAAAAGAGTGCCAGCCCTGAAGGCATGAGAACAGGAGAGCTGACCCTGCCCCTTGCCTAATGGGAACTGTGAAAGAGCTGGTCCTGGTGGCTTGGGTGCCACAAACTTATCCTTCCCCTCTTTGCCTGCCACAGTCAGTAGTGTTGGCTTTGCCCCTCTTCTGGGAAAAATAGGAGAGCTGGCCCTGATGGTATGTATGCTGGGAACCTGGCAGACCAACTCAGCTACTACCCAGGCCCAGACAAATTATTTTAAGCAATATGGAATGTTTAATATTCTTTTTATAACTCAAAACAAAATGTTTCATTTAAAAATATTTTTGAAATTATAATTACAGTCTTTCACCCCTTTCCTTTCTACCCTCCAACCATTTCCATGCAAATCTCTCTCTCTCTCTTTCATTCACTGTTGTCATATGACACATATCTTGAAATATATAGATTAACCTGTTGAGCCTATATAATTTTACATATATAATATTGTTACCAGTATAAGAGGTTACTTGTATATATGTTATTTCAGGGCTGACAACTTGATATTGGAAAATGAGTTCAAATGTTCTTCATTGGATAAGAATTCATCTTCCACTCTCTGCATTGCTTGGTTGCCAGTAGTTCTTTGCCTAGGGTGGAAGACCAGTGAGTGTTCCCCCTTTGACATTAGCATATCTATTTTTCTTGTCCTCAGGTCTTATTTAGGCAGCCATAGCCTCTCTAACATCCCGATTCTCCAGTTCTAACCATCTTCCCCTCCTTCTTTAGCTCTTTCTGTGATCCTCAACCATCCATGGAGGAATCATGTTGGATATGTGCCTGATGTATCTAGACGCTACCCCATCACATATCTGCATTTTGATCAGTTTTGCTATTCTCTATGATTTTATTCTGTTGCAAGGAGATATCTTTGATTAGAGGTGAGACCTATACTTATCTGAAAATATTAGTATAAATGCTTATAATGTAGTTACTGATTATGCTGGTTTAACAAAACAAAGTATCAGTTGAAGGTGCTCCTCCAAAATCTGTTGACTCCACTAGCCTTTGATAGTTGACCATATTTCCAGTACAAGGTGTAATTTCTCTCTTGCCAAGTAGGTCTTATATCCATTTAGACAACTGTTGGTCTCTGATATTTTGCCTGTTTTGGAGACCTATTGCTTCCTACTCTGTTGGCTTGTTCACAATTGCGGATGTGCTTAATCTTATTATAACATAATATGGCATGATTGATGGATATCCCTGGGAGCTCTCCTATTTTCTGAAAGATAATGGAAGGTGGGAGGGACTTGTTTGATGTAATATATGACAGAAGAATGCATAAAAATCGACACTGAATTATTTGATAATTTCTTCAATTGATATGTACAATGAATATTTTAGAGATATTTCTTGTTTATTTTGTTTACTTATGAGAATACTGTGTTCAATTCCCTTGCTCATTTTTTAATAGGAAATTGTTTTTAGATCTTTATATGTTTTGGATATTAATACCTTGTCATAAGATCGGCATCAAAAATTCTCCTCCAGTCTGTATGTTTTTGCATCTTTAATTGAAATATTTCTTTTTCTGTGAGAAGTTTCATGTCTCATGCAATTCTACTTGTCAATTTTTTTAGTAAATTACTGTTACAAATGGGGTAATATTCCTAAAGCCTTTTTCTATTCCTATGTTTAGAATCATACTACCTATGCTTTCTTCAAATAGTATCACTGTTTTGGGTTCATATTTAAGACTTTAATACATATTGAGTTAGATTCTATGAATATTGATAGAAATGCATTCAATTTAATTTTTCTACAGGTGCACATCCGATTTTGCCAGCTTCATTTGTTGAAGATGCTACCTTTTTTTTAATTGGCAAGTCTCCAAAGTATGTTTTTGGCATCTCTGTCAAATATTAGAAGACTATGTTTATGCATAGTTGTATTTTTGTCTTCCATTTGTTCCATTGGACTACATGTGCATTTTTATACTAGTACTATATTTTTTATTGCTTTTGATTCTTTAATACAACGAGCAAAAAGGAAAATAAGATGAAGTCAAAGTAAAGGAAACATAAATCATATAAAACAATTTAGTTTCTTTTTTCATTTAATGTCTGAATCATTAGGAATTAAAAATGCAACCTTTTATAAAATATAAAATAAAAAATAAAATACAAAGCCAAATAGAATCTAAAATTTCTATTAAATTATAATATAGATCAATGATCTCATAGAAGACAGGGTTTTTTATGCACATGTTCTATTATGTATATTTTATTTAATATCATTAAAGGGTTTACACATAGTTTATTTTATTTATTACACATAGGCTTACTCCTCTACTCTTTTCATTATTTCCTCCTCCCAGAAATTATTACAATGGATAAACACAACTAATTTCAAGATCATCTTTTCCATAACCCTAATTCCATACTTTATAATCTCAGCTGGCTTTTCCCTTTTTTATCTTATCTTTTACATTACTTAACTCATGTAGTGGGCAACTATGTAACTATGTGAATAGACTGAATAGCTAATGAAAGCTTTGTATGTGTTCATGGCCGTGTTTGCACAGCATAGATAGTAGAATACAACATTGGGTACCATCCTCAGGAACACTGCCTGATTCTTTTGAAATGAGACCTCTCATTAACCTATAGTCTAAATAGTTATTGAGCTCCAGGGATCATTTTGTCTCACCATCCTGTTGGAATTACTTGTGAGCATTACCTAATTAAGCTTTTGATGTAGGTTCTAGGAACCATAATCCTGTCCTCACATTTGTTAAACAATTACTTCACTGGCTAAATTATCTTCACTACCCAAAAGGAATGTTTCAAAATAATAGATTAAAAGGAACAAATGAACCAAAGTCCAGTCAAAGACTTTCAGATTCTGTAAGGCATCTAAATAGTAAGTTTCTGGCATATATACTTAAGGGAGAGAACTAGTTTTATTTTTTACTACATAAATCTTGTTATGGGTGAAAGAGATTGATTTTACAGACACACAGAGTAAAAATATAAAATCAGCAATATTTGTATCCTGGACCACTAATCATCACTTCCCTCTTTCTGAGCTATCAGTTTAGTGACCCAGAAATACCCAAAGATATTTTTCAGTACCATCCCTTGGATGATTTATACAATAAGAAAAGGATATTGAAAAAAAATCAGGATATTATATAAATGAAATGAAATACTGGAGGTTACACCAAAGAGTATATAAAGAAAAAAGACACAAAATACCAGTCTTCTTTTTAAAAGTATGGAGAGTCTAAAAAAACTACAATTTATATTATTTTGAAAAATTGCACTATTGACCTCTTAAAACCACATGTTCTGAGTTTAAAGGTGCATGGCGCATTTCTTTTTTCCCTTGCCTGAGAAGGTTATGGATGGAAGACAGAATAGAAGTTCCATCCGTGCACAGGAGGTTATACATGATTAATAGATGAAGGAGGCAGCTGTATGACTAGTTATCTTACAGTATTGAGAAATTTGAGGAAGGAAAGAATACAGAGAGAGAAGCAAGCAAGTGGACTTCATGTTCATTATTTATGTTGCTGTATTTCTCCTTTTTTATTGGCTCTTATTTAGTAGCTTGAGTGAACCCTTAGAACCTCTGATTAAATCTGCCATTGTCCACAGTGCCCCAGTTACACTGCAGTCAGTTCTTAGGCAATACACAGTAGAAAGTATAAGGTTCTTAAAATACAAGGAAACACAAGACTGTAGGAGTCGTTGTGACAAATTGTGTTCCTAACACTTAAGATGTTTCTTGGGTACTCTCTGCACAGGAACCAAGGAAAGAAATTTAGCATGACATTAATATGTATACATAGACCTACCACTTCTATATAGCTGGAGAAGCTTTGTTGCATGCTCTCTGCAGATGTTGCTTCTCCACCTCACACAAGGCCTATCTTCACCATCAGGCTAAATGTTGCCTTGGTGAGTTCATTGCTTCATAAAAAATTCTTTATCCTTCCGGTTTCCATCTGAACCTAGAGATGACCCTGTGCCACAGCTCTCCATACCCAGGTCCCACAGGGACTGATTAGGTCTCTCAAGAGTGCTGACACACTGAAGAACACAGGTGAGACTACCATTTCTGTTCCAATTCCTGGCACAAGATGATTTCAAATTCTAGCTAGTGTAATTAGACAACAAGAGATGGTCAAAGGGATATCAATTAGAAAGGAAGAAGTCAAAGTGTCACTATTTGCAGCTGATATGATAGTATATTTATGTGTTCCTAAAATTCCACCAGAGAAGTCTTACAGCTGAAAAACAACTTCAGCTATATAGCTGGATATAAAATTAACTCAAACAAATCAGTAGCCTTCCTATACTCAAAGGTCAAACAGGTTGAAAAAAATAGTAGGGAAATGATACACTTCACAATAGTCACAAACAATATAAAATATCTGTTGTGACTCTAACCAAACAAGTAAAAAATCTGTGTGATCAGAACTTCAAGTCTCCAAGGAAAGGAATTAAAGACCTCAGAAGATGGAAAGATCTCCCATGCTCATAGATTGTCAGGATTAATATAGTAAAAATTGTCATCTTGACAAAAGCAGTCTACAGATTCAATGCAATCACCATCAAAAGTGCAACACAATTCTTTGTAGACTTAAAAAGAGCAATTTTCAAATTTATTTGGAACAATAACCCAGAATAGCCAAAACTATTCTCAACCATAAAAGAACATCTGGAGGAATCACCATCCCTGACATCAATCTGTATTACAGAGCAATAGTGATAAAACCTGCAAGGTATTGGTACAGTGACAGGCAGGTAGATCAATGGAATAGAATTGAAGACCCAGAAAAAAGCCCACATACCTATGGTCACTTGATCTTCAACAAAGAAACTAAAACCAGTGGAAAAAAAAGACAGCATTTCCAACAAGTGGTACTGGTTCAATTGGAGGTCAGCATGTAGAAGAATGCAAATTAATCCATTCTTAATTCCCTGTACAAAGCTCACGTCCAAGTGGACAAAGAACCTCCACATAAAACAAGATACACTGAATCAAAGGGAAGGGAAAGTGGGGGAAATCCTCAAACATGTGGGCATGGGGAAAAATGTCCAATGACACCAATGGCTTATGCTCTAAGATCAAGAATTGACAAATGGGACCTCATAAAATTGCAAAGCTTCTGTAAGGCAAAGGACAGTGTCTATAGGACAAAATGGCAACCAACAGACTGGGAATAGATCTTTACCAATCCTTTGTCTGATAAAGGGCTAATATCTAATATATACAAAGAACTCAAGAAGTTAGACTACAGAGAATCAAATAACCCTATTAAAAAATGGTGAACAGAGCTTAACAGAATTCTCAACTGATAAAACTTGAATGGCAAAAAAGCATCTAAAGAAATATTCAACATCCTTAGTAATGCAAATCAAAATGACCTTAAGATTCTACCTCACACCAGTCAGAATGGCTAAGATAAAAAATTCATGTGACAGCAGATGCTGGTGAGAATGTGGAGAAAGAGGAATACTCCTCTACTGCTGGTGGGATTGCAAGGTGGTACAATCGTTCTGGAAATCAGTTTGGTGGTTTCTCAGAAAATTGGGCATAGTACTATTTGAGGACTTAGTTATACCACTCATGGGCATATACCCATATGATGCATCAACATGTAATAGGGACACATGCTCCATTATGTTCATAGTAGCCTTATTTATAACAGCAAGAAGCTAGAAAGAATCCAGATTTCCCTCCACAGAGGAATGGATACAGAAAATATGGTATATTTACACAGTGGAATACTACTCAGCTATTTAAAACAATGACTCCAGGAAAATTGCAGCAAATGGATACATCTAGAAAATATCATTCTGAGAGACGTAACTCAGTCACAAAAGAACGCACATGGTATGTACTCACAGATAAGCAGATATTAGGCAAAGAACATGGAATACTCTTGATAAAACTCATGGACCACATGAAGCTCAAGATGAAGGAAGACCAAAGTGTGGATACTTAAGTCCTACTTAGAAGGTGGAATAAAATAACAAGGGAAGTAGAGGGGGGGTGGGACTTGGTAGAAAGAGAACAGTGGGCAGGGTGAAGGGGAAGAATCAGGCATGGGAGGAAATGTGTAGTAATGAGGTACTTGGGCTAGCCACCATATAGTCCCAGATGCCAGGAAAGCAAGCATCTCCCAGGATCTCATGTGGATGACATTACTAGGAACACCCCTCAAAGGGGAGGGAGAACCTAGGGAGATCATATCCAAAAGTTAGGCATGGCCCCTCGCTGAGAATGGGACCACCCACCCATCTCAAAATTTTTAACCCAGAATTGCTTCTGTCTAAAGGAAATACAGGGACAAAGAATGGAGCAGAGACTGAAGGAAAGGCCATCCAGAGACTGCCCCACCTGGGGATCCATCCCACATGCAGACACCAAACCCAGACACTACTGCTGATGCCAAGAAGTGTTTGCTGACAGGAGCTTGATTCAGCTATCTCCTGAGAGACTCTGCAAGAGTCTGACCAATAAAGATGCAGATGTTCATAGCTAACCTTTAGACTGAGCATAGAGACCCCAATGGAGGAGTTAGGGAAAGGACTGAAGGAGCTGAAAGGGCCTTATCTGACATCAGTGAGAGGGAGGCCCTTTGGTCCTGTGAAGGTTTGATGCCCTAGTGGAGAGGAATGCAGGGATGGTGAGGTGGGTGTGGATTCATGGATGGAGGAGCGCCCTCATAGAAGCAGGGTAAGGGGTCATGGAATAGGGAGTTTGCAGAGGAGAAACGGGAAAAGAGGATAATATTTTGAACGTAAATAAATAAAAACATTCAAATACAAAAGAAAAGAAAGGAGAGGAAGCAAACAGAACAGAAAAGAAAAAAGAAAAGAAAGGAAAGGAAAAGAAAATAGAAAAGAAAGAAAAGAAAAAAGAAAAGAAAGGAAAGGAAAAGAAAATAGAAAAGAAGAAAGAAAAGAAAAGAAAAAAGGAAAATAATTTCATCTCCATTCAGAAACTCATTGTGTCATCTTTTGTGTTGCCTGGCCTGTTGTTTTTCTTTGTAGATTTAAGGCTAAGCAATGTTATTTGTACAGTGCTGTAAGCATCTACCTTCTTATTGAACTCTTTGATGAAGATCCCTTTAATTGGAACACGCACTTCCAAAAGAATACCACACTTTTCTGCATGCATTTTTTTTCTATAGAAACCATAATGATGTAGTGCCTAATAAGATACTCAGGAAGATATTGAAATCAAGGAGTTCTCGGGAAAGGCCTAACTGTGTGAAACACTACTAGGGGAGAGAATAAATATGAATATGCATAACAATGAAAGCCTCCTATCACATGTGATGTATGCTTTAAACTAAAAAAGATACAACTGTCATTTTAAACATTACATTCTAGAGCTAAAATCTAAATTAGTCCTAAAAGATAAGAATGAGTATAAACCTGAAATAATCTTTATGTTTAAAGTTTTTGTTTTGCATCTAAGAAACCCAAGAATTTGAATAAAAACCAAGTATTTATTTTAAAAAAAAGTGTCAAAAAAAAGAGAATTGTATCACAGAAACAAAAGTGATGCCCTTTCAATACCTATGAATTCAGAAAATGTCCTGTGTGAAATGAAAGGGAACAAATCCCCCGTTTGGGTAAGAAAATTTGGTTCATAGTATTTAGAAATGAATTCAGAAATTCTGTAAACACTTTTTATAAAATTAGATAAAATTATCATAGTCTGTCTGTATATATATTTAAGAAAATGAACACAGACTTTGATCATATAAAATAAGCAATTAAAATTTGAGGAAAACATGAAAAAAATAAAAATTACAACAGTCAATGGTAGAGTTTTTATCTCAATTTTAAACAAAGCTGACTGTCTATTAAAATTATTAAATTACTACATTTAGCTTATTTAAAAACAAATTTATGAAGTTACCAAAATTAGAATAAACAGAACTAAAAACGAACTTGGATATATTTGTAACACATTCAACACATATGAAAGGGGTGTTCTAAAAATAAAATCACATCTAAAAACTGCCAAATGGAAGTTGTTATACTTCCAAATGGTGTCTTCCCCTCATTAATAAATGAGGGTAAAATGATATTTGAAAAGTTTTTACACTGAATAGATTAGTAAATATTAAGATGTTAACGTAGAGATTTGACCTGATGCAAGTATTCACTCATTCATAGGCATTCCTCTGTTGTTTGCAGAATTAATTCCTCAGATGTCTATTAAAAAAATCCTACTTGGAGATGCATATTAAAATACTGAATACACATTATTATGTCTACAGAGAGATACTAATATATCTACAGGGAGATAATAATAATTTGGAGATACATATTAAATATTGAATATATGGCTGATTTTTCTTGCTACAGAAATACTCAATAGCATTCATCAGTGAATTAGAAATGAAGAGATACTTGTTTTAAAATAACTTACAGCTACAGAATGACAACAGGAGACAGTTGTTGACTAATAAGTATATAGTCACTAAAGGGATATAATGCTATTATTAAACTATAAATTGGATGTACTGAAACAGAATGACCTTAATATGGAATATTAATGATGGCCCATTTCATTTAACAATAAATAAATACCCCTAGGGAACTATAAATTGTGTCTTGAAATTGCTACCTTCATAAAATTCTCATGTACGCATTGTTTAGTTGTATGTAGAAACCTCCATGTTTTTCTCTTTTGATAATGGTGACATTTCAGTTTTATTTTAATTAGAAATTGGTTAGATAAATGATAATGACACAATTAGAGGATGATAAATGCAAATTTATCTTTCATGTTGTACATTAAAATATTTTGAGTAGATTAAAACATTAAAAAGTCTTTTCAAAATTATCAGAGAATATTTATCACTGAGATGGGATATTATTTTTTAATCTGTTAATAAACTATACGTAGTTACCTGCATTTCATCCTCACTAATAGAGTTAAATAGCAGTGGAATCAGTTTAAAAATTTCAAAGCACAGTATAGTGATATGGCCATTATTAATTCAAATGCTCATCTGGTGCTATTCCCAAATACAACATTTCCAACTTGTAAAAATGTAATAATGTAATAGTATTAAAATGTATTAAAATAGCACTTTAAAATAGGCTGTTATATAAAATTGCCTATATTTTCCATAATGATTAAATCTACAGAATATTGTTTGGGGGCATCTCTCTCATTTGTATGTGTGTATAGCATAGGGTATGCATAGATGGGTTAGCTCATAGAGGTGATATTGCAGGATTTGCTATGGTATATGGTTGTAATGAAAACAAACTTTGTATTTTGTACTACAAAATTGCAAAATAATGAAATACTGAATAGAAAATCCATATTCAGTACATAGATATTCTATTTTCTTCTGGCAATGTGTACATTATCAGAAATATACAAACAAGAAAGCATTTCACATTAAACCTTCTGGAAATTTTCAGGTATGTGTACTATTGAAATATGAGTGGCTGGGGGCTTAGCTCAATCAAAAATTAGTCTCTTTTGGATAACATAATCATTCCAAGTATTTCATGAGATGAAACATATGCTCTAAGACCTTATGTCACTAACCATTTTCAGAAGCATGTATTATCACTATAATTTGGTGTATCCATTGTTTTAGGTATCATCAGCTTTGATAATAAATGTAAACCCAAATAATGAAATATTTGAAGGACACTGTGAGAAATTTACAAAGAGCACATGAGGTATCAAACTTCAGAATACTCACAGAATTATTCTTTCCAGAAATCTTGCACAATATTTCCAAATTAAGTATAAATTGTAGCTACAATTATCATGACTACTTTTTTAACATTATTTTTAAATTATTCATTGTTTTTACAAATTTCTCTAAAAGAAATGTTTGGTATAAGTTTCTGTAATTTGAAAATTATTTTAAGACACATATTAAATACATAGTATTAAGATGTATTTATTTAGAGACAAGGTCTCTCTGTGTACTAGAACTCACTCTGTAGACCAGGATGGCCTTGAACAGTTATCTGTGTATATTTTTCATTAGTTTTCCTTTCTCTGGAACATAGGCAGCTTTCTGATACATTTTTTATGAGAAGCTGTAACTGCCCAGGTACAATCATCCAACACCCAAAGTACATTCCAATAATGCTTTCTCATATTTTCACAGTACAGAACAGATAAAGGATTCTTTTCTGTGAAGCTTATGGATAAAACATTAGGAACATGTTGTCTTCTTGACATGGCTTGAAAACTTTGTATCTGTTGATAGGAGATTTGCATTACTACAAGGGGATGTTTTCCCCCAGATTCCCAGGCTCTAGTTAATATTCTAACTTCTTTCTGATTTTAGAACTTCATGTGTAGTTATCTCTTAATATCCAGACATATATTATTCATTCTTTTCTAGACAGCATTACTTAAATTCCTGGTATAGTCTTGGGTTTCCTAAGTGCTATTTGTACTAAAATACTTAGAACCTTCCCTCAGCACAAATGAAATCTCTGCTCACACATCCAGTGAGAAAATCTGAGTCTTCTACTCAGTCTGAAATGATGGCAGCCATTGTGTCCATGTCTCACAGGAGAAATGTAGTTTCCTTTGTTTCACCTGCCACTCATGTCTCCCACCCTTTCTTATTTTAAGGTAGCCTTATCACATCGTAGAATTTCTCTGCTCTGCTACCCATGTACATCTCTCTCAGCTGAAACATAGCCCCAGTGTCCAGCCAGATCTCCTGACATCAGATCTATGCAATATAGACCATTTTCAAAATTACATTATCATCATCCCTTAATGGACTCTTGTTATGTAACTTCCTCTCAAAGATCTTTGATGTTACTTATATCCCACATGAAAATTCTTTAACCTGCAGAGGCAGAGCCTTCAGAAGTTGGCTCTGCCCTCCTACATTTTCTCCTTTGATTGCCAGTCTCATTACTGAATGCTGTTCCATGGCTTTACCATCAAATGTACATTCTTCTGAGTCTTCTTTCTCTACTGTTCCTCCTTTTCCTTCTTTCTTGGCTTTTCTACATTTCCACACAATACACTTTCTCTCTTTTCTATGCATTTCAATTTTATAGTGTCTATCATTCCCCTTCTCAGAGCCTTCTATCTTATTTACAGGAAAAGTCTTCATAGCTCAGATTAAATATAGCCTAATCATTGGATCTTCGGCTGCCCTGGGGGAGGCTTAATAGGCCAATATGTAATTAATACATTGATTTAGAAACAATTCTAAATAAAATATATAATAGAAGCTAAGAAGATACATGTCATCATATTGATAATCATCAGTAAAAATGAAGCAGGAATAGGAGAAACATATTTTAAATTTCTCATGAGCTAGTATCAGTGGCATTAGTTTGTATGCTGAAAGTTATAAATTATTTTTATATATATACTATTATTCAACTATTGTTATGTCTTTTCAATGTAGATTGTTAACATTCGTATAATACAAAGAAACATAGCAATTAGCTGCCCCATGAAAGAGATCAAATAATTATTGGATGTTCCAAACTAAAGTGATAGAAATCTAGAGCAAACAAATCTTTCTCCAATTCAAAAGAGTGCATGCATGGGGCGAAACATGGAGAGAAGAGGAAAACATTTCTTTCCCAGGGGTAATTAACAAGATAATGATTTCAATGAACTATTTATGCCTATTAGTAAAATGATCCACATAAAATCTTTTAGAAATTAATGGAAATAAATATTTGTTAACAAACATCAAGAACTGAAACATTTACTGAAGAGTAATATCACTCTTTTTTTGTGCAGTACAACTGCCCATAGAATTTGTTTCCTTTTATAGTCTAAAATAGAAAATAATGAAAATTGAAGTCATGGTTGTCAAAATATATTTCCTTTTAGGGCATGTGTGTGTGTGTATATATATATATATGTGTGTGTGTGTGTGTGTGTGTGTGTGTGTGTGTGTATACACATACAACACCTTGAAAAGATGAATTTGTATCCATAAATCAATGAAAAATAAACAACAAAAACAGCACATTTTTGTCATAGGAAGAAATAAATGAAAAATCAACATATTTTTCCATATGAGGAAACAAATGGAGAATTGCTGATAAAGTAACACACACACAAACACATACATACTCCTTAATAGAATTGTCAATTAAATAAAGTTTCCATTTGCACTCTAATTTGTCTAATTTAATGAATCGTTCTCATTAAACTGAAATGGTAGGAATTGACTATAATTTTGGTGTATTTTGGTGTATACTGACTAATACTACCGACAGCAATGGAGACAGGACCTTTGCTAGGTCGTATGTAAACATTGAGCACACACATGTATTTCAGTTGTTTCATGTAAGGAATTTCCCACAAATAATTTGGGGCTAAATTTTCTTCTTCAATTAGATGCTGCATTGCTTAGGGAACACAAGACTGAAAAAAATCATAATTAAGTTGGGAAATTTACGTCAAAAACATTACATAGTTCATCACACAAACAAACAGAAGTTATTTCTTCATCATGTTTTGTATGATTCATTATGACAGCATGCAATGTTGGCATGCAGTTGAGAATAGACTATGTCAGTTTATCCTGACAAATAGAAAACAAAGACAAGACAAAACACAGTGCTGCCCAATGAATTCCATCAGAATCCACCAAAGCTCTCCTCACCTTTGTAGGCTAATTTTATCAGTTTTAATTTTATCAGTACTGTGAAGAATATGAAGAGTTAACTGAGAGCTACAATAAAGTGTTTAATAGGTAAAACATGTTCACAGGAATTTAGTAACTTCTCATTGTATTGATTCTAAATATCCCCTGTTCACTTCCACAAATATAAGTATTTAAAAGTCTGACAAAGCAGGTCTCAGACAGTCAAACTGTGCAGAAATAATAAATTACAGAAAACAGGAGTTAGTAGACAAAAGAAGTTGCCATTTCATCTTGAATCCCCTCATCCTTACTGAGAATTTATTTACCAAAAGGCAAATGACCTTCAATCTCATTTTTCTCCCCACTTTGATATCAATCAAATGTAATTCATTTATTTATAAAATTCAATTTTTCCACTATGTGCTGGGTACTGTGTAAAATGTAACACTGAATGCAAAATGAAGAACAAAGACGGAGTAGATCCAATGGCAAGCTAATTAAGAAAAATGCACCACTGTGAAAGTGCCTGCAAAATAATCATGTATATAAATTGTTGTTAATGCCCTGAAGCTGCCAATTCCAGAGGAGAAAGATATATAGGTTAAACCATGAAGTTGATTTAGATTTTTTGTGTGGTAGAGTTTCTTATCAAAGGTAAATTAAAGACAATGTACACTATACGAAGATGGAAAGGTTTGTGTAAATATATAAATTGAAATAAAATCTTGAAAACTTTTATATCCACTACCTAATTTTATAGATGTTTCTCATCTCAATGAAAGCCAAGCCCAAATAAAATATTTACAAAATATATAACTTTTGATTATTTGAAAAATTGATACAAATACCAAATTAGGGTAGTTTTTAAATTATGTCAAACAGAGGTTAAAGGAGCACTTTGAATAATTGTCAATTTTCCTTTTAGGGCATGCTTTTCCCATTGTGATAATTTTAAAGGCTTGATAAACTCAGTTTTAAAGCAACATTCTAGGGGTCTAGGGCATATCAGCCTAATACACTTAGCATTAGAAAATTAGTTTACAAGAAAGCCCCAGAGGGGATCAAAGTGCCCCCATCTCTATAGGTTCTCAGAACTGAGGCACATATGTCATTGTTCCTGGAACACTGGCCAGAGACTGTGGCACTTCCTGGACTTAGGAGTCCAACCAGCTTACCAGAATTTCTAAGCCCTTGATAGAATCTGAAGCTGTGCTTATTACAGTGATGACTTAAAGGATTCTGGGAAGCATCTGCCTCAGTATTGAATGTCAATAGCATAAGATGTGCATTTTGCAAAATGTGCATGTACTGTGGAATGCATACAATAAACTAATTAACACTTGTTTTATCTTACATAATTGTTTTGAAACATATATACAATTTGTCTATTGAAAGTACAATCAAATGTTACTTATAAATTTATCTACTTTAAATGCAAATTTATTTAGTTTGTTAGTTATATATAGTCTGAGAAAGACTATAAATATTTAAATATACATTATACATACAATAATTTCACAAGTCTAAAAAGGGACAATAGTTCTTTTAGAGTCCAAACTTTAAATTAAGAGACAGTGGGAATCAGTCAAAGGAATGCATTTTTGAAATATTGTTATAACATTGTTTCTTAGTCAGGGTTTCTATTTTGCACAAACATCATGACCAAGAAACAAGTTGGGGAGGAAAGGGTTTATTGAGTTTACACTTTCACATTGTAGTTCATCACTAAAGGAAGTCAGGACTGGAAATCAAGCAGGTCAGGAAGCAGGAGCTGATGCAGAGGCCATGGAGGGATGTTTCTTACTGGCTTGCTTCTCCTGGCTTGCTCAGCCTGCTCTCTTATAGAACCCAACAGCACCAGCCCAGGGATGGTACCACCCACAAGGGGCCCTCCCCACTTGATAACTAATTGAGAAAATGCCCCACAACTGGATCTCATGGAGGTACTTCCCCAACTGAAACTCCTTTCTCTGTGATAACTCCAGCCTGTGTCAAGTTGACACACAAAACTAGCCAGTACACATTGTTTCACTTTTAAGTTTGAAACATAATACTAAGCAGAAGTTCTCCTATCTCAACTTTGAAGTGAGCCTTATACCCAGACTCCAGTATCAGATTACACAAACGAAAACCAAGGGTATATCATGTGTAAACAGCTTTCTAACACATACTAAATCAAATATAAGTCCATTGCAAAGTCAGAGTGCTATAATTAAGGTGTAGTCTACATGCCAATAATACAAATGTGCCTTAATGTTGGCTATCAATAAAAATAACTCATCATGTCAACAAGGTAAATGATCTCAAATTAAACCAACAGAAAATCAGTTTACAAAGTGTGACATCTGTCCATTCAGTGAACTTTATCAGAAAGCTACAAAGAGAAGGAACCTTTGTGTTTAACTGACAGTAAATAGTTTCTTTCCCTAAAAATGATGAAAAGTATATGTTTAATGCTGAAGTTTTCACAAACCTCTGTGAAAACATGACATTTAAAGGATTTACTTTTGTTGACCTGAAAACAATATCTCTATTTATTTTGAAATGCCTTTCCCAGGTTCCTGTTCTGAATGCTTGCTCCCAAGCTGGTAGGACTACCTAGGAAGTTTGGGACATTGTAGGAGGTATGGCCTGGGTCCCAGAAGAAAGTCACTTTAGTAACTTTTTTTATCACCTGATCCTGGTTTCTGCTGTGCTTTCTACTTCCTGTCTCATGATGCTATGAGCAGCCTTTGCCTTGTAGTCCTGTTGCTGTGAACTGAGCTCCTCCAGACATGATGCTCACAAAACTGGAAGCCAGCATCCCAAACAAATTCTTTTTTATAATAACATGTTTTTGTGAAGTATTATTCTCAAAGATAAAAGAAGAAGAAAATCAGAAAAAAGAAAGGAAGGAAGGAAGGAAGGAAGGAAGGAAGGAAGGAAGGAAGGAAGGAAGAGCACAATGACAGGAAGTTCAGTGTCTTAAAACAAACTTATTTGGAAAAATCTAAATAAAAAGTAAGTAAAAACAAAACTCAATAATTTATTTCCAAAATGGAGGCATCATAATCTCTAAAAACTTTTATTTATATATGTCTTTGAATTTTGGGAAATAAGTGGTAAACTATGTAACGATTTAATGAAATTTACTTTTGAGTACATAACTTCTTTTTTTTTCAAAGTCACTGAACAACAATTTGAAGATATTCTAATTGCAAGATACATAAATATGAATCAACTGTACGAACACATCTTACAGTGATAAACTGTTGGGAGACTTCTATCACTTAAAAATAAGATTGGCGTACACATAGCATAGGAGAACATTCTCACTACAGACTAGAAAGAGTGAGGACAGGTTATGGGGCCACACTATATCTTGTTTCTGGGAGCTGATCACCCGATAGCAACAAGACAAACATCAAGCTTGAGCAATACCATAATTTACTTTGCACAGTTTTAGAAAACCTCCCTTTTTATATAAATATGCAATGTTATTCATGACTTTTCTTAGGCCTAAAATCAATCACTATCTTCCTTGTAACTCACAATGGTGTTATGCCATCTTTGGTTGGTATTAAGATGTCTGCTGAGCAAGAAGATATTGTGTCATTCACAGTTTGATTTATCAGCTGATGTTGACAACAAGACGATATTGTCATTTTAGCTCCATCCTCATGTGTATTGAAAATGTTAGAATGGGTAAATGGTGTACCTATTTAAATGTTTTGTTCTTAGTCAGGAAGCTGTGAGTACCTCTAAGTAGGTACTGGGAATCATACTGATATCATCTCCAAGAACAGAATATAGTTATAAGTGCTGAGCCATATCTTCAGCCCCTGTACTATTATAATTTTAAGGCAGTTTGGGGAGCAGGAAAAATAGGCAGACAGAAACAGATACCAGGGTAGGAGAACAGGAATGAGGGAGAAACTGGATCTGTATATGTTGAGTACATAACTTCTTAAAACCAAATGGGAAGCTGTCAAGTTAGGGTATTTAAGACACATAATAAATATGCATTCTGAAGTCCCTAGGTTTTGCTATTTTGCTTTGTAGGAAGGAAGTAATATATCTTCATTCAACACTGTGCAATTGTCTCTGAATTGTTTCTGTTACAAGCTCAAGGAAACAGTGATGTGTACTTGGGGCAAGTTGAACAAGGGAAGCATTTCAGACAGCATTGAGCATTAGATGTAGTGACAGTAAACTTATAAATCTATTGTCTGTCATATGTATTGATCATCTATCATCTCTATCTATCTATCCATCTATCATCTATTTATCTATCTATCATCTATCTATCATTTATCCATCTATCATCTATTTATTATCTATCATCTATCTACCTATCATCTATCTATTATCTATCACCTATCATCTATCTATCTATCTATCCATCTATCTATCTATCTATCTATCTATCTATCTATCTATCATCTATCTATCTATCTATCTCATATACCTATCTACCTATCTAACTTCAGAATGGTAAAGAGTTAAAGAGGCCATAGCATAGTTCAGAGATTTTGAAAATGCCTTAGGGGCAGCAGCCAAGAAGCTGATGGGAATGCCAAAGTTCTCTACAGGAACAATGTAAGGAACCAGCTTAGAAGTCTGCTGGAAAGGCCGAGATAGGGTAGGTTGTTGCTAAGGCAAAGTTTAAGCCAAGGTTTGAGGGAGATAGGGGGCAAAGAGAGCTGAGTCCAGATGAAGGAATAGGCCCATGGATGAATGCCAGGTCCAGACAGATGGAAAGGTGGATGGACAGAAGGTAGATTGAAAACCCTGCATCAACAATAGAGACAGAGTCAAGCCAAGGTGCAGAAAAAATCAGGAGTTCTCCAACTGTCAATGAATCCATACACACATTGGGTAGTAATATAACAGGTCTTCAGTATTAAGTATTTTATACTCCTTTCTGGGGACCTGGAGTGGGGAATCATACTTCCCCCCATCAGTATTCTGTACCTGAGAAGTTCTCAGGCTTGATTTTCTTGGTTCAATACACACCTTTTCTCTGTTTCAAGTTACTTTGGTTTTTTATAGGAAATCTCCCTTTATAACTTTAGTAAAGGTATTTACAATATTGTGCCTACTGCAGGTAGGCCAACTAGCATAATGCTGGACAGATGGTGGTGTACATATGTTCATCGTTGTGCAGAGTCATGCAAATACTGCATTTGCACTAAAAATAGTCAGTTACTGCTTATAAAAAAAAGTCTCTCTGGACAAGGCATAGCATGAAAAGCCACTATCTTCCACAAAATTGAATAACAGTGCTGGGCATAGCATGGTCTCAACATGTATTAAACAAGAGAAATAACTGTGAAAGTATGAACTATAGCACAGTGATAGTGCTGCTTGTGAAGGACAATAGAAGCTATTGTTCATAATCCCAAAGATACTGTTTAGACATGATCAGCAATCTTGCCTATCAACAAAGATATTATGTAAAACACTGTAATTAATCCTGACTTCTGCTGGATTAATGTAATTCCTACACTTGAGACAAGACTTTTTTCTTTTTTTATATTATATATTCTTTATTTACATTTTAAATGATTTGCCCTTTCTTGGTTTTCTTCCTCCCTGAAAGTCCCATAAGTCCTCTCCCCTCCCCTCAACCCCCTCCAGCTTTACTGTCCTGGTACTACCCTACATTGCTCCATCGAGCCTTTCCAGGGCGAGGGCCAGGGCCAGGGTCAAGATCTTAAGACAGTCAAACTGTGTACTTTCACTTGCCTTTGAACATTGGCAAGCATTTTCCATGATAATGCCTATTTCAGGTGTTTAGACAAAACATTAATCATTAGACTGAGTTGTGCTGTTCCGTCTCTACCTTATTGCAATCACAGACTTCAGTTTTCATTTTGTGAGCTCTGACAGTGTTTTCTACAGTTAAAATCTCCCACTGGACTATAAGAAAAGAGATCATTTCTTCCTCTATATGTCAGTAGGCATAAGATAACTCTCTAGTTGATATTACCATCTTTAGCATTTATCTCATATTTTATGATACTAATAATATAAAAAAGTTGTTTTTACAACTATAATCAAGATGTGAACTGGGAATTTGCATTTTGTTTTAGAATTTTACTTAAGCTCCCAACAGGGATACACTAAACCTTACAATAAATTGTATGATCGGAATACTTAACTAGACTGGGTAAATCTGATATAAGAGATAAATAGATAAATAGATAGAAAGACAGACAGACAGACAGATAGATAGAGTAAGCTTTGAGATACTAAACATCAATACAAGGTGAGTAAAACAGCAATTGCAAAATGAGAATTAATATCTCCTAAAGAACAAAAGAATTGAGTCCTTGGTAAAAATGAAGGTCATGTAACATCCATTCTGGTTCACCTTTAATTCTGGCATAAAAGGCATTTTTAAAAGTATTTTGAAGATAAAAGCAGGATAATCATGGTTTCGGAGTATTTCTGATGTCTCTCTTCCATTTTGTTCATGAAAAAAAAATGATGAGTCAGATCAGATAATGGAAGCCAGATCCAAAAGCTAAGCTAATCAATACCTTTGTCACTGTCACATCTGCATCTGGATGAGACAACTGGGAAAGGTTGCTTGGATTCTTACTCTCAGCCCTCAAAGGGCCTCTTCAGTGTCTGCATGTCAGGATCCATCTCCTTAAATAGGCCGAGTAGTAACTATCTGGACTTCAGAGAAGACTCCCTGGACCACAGAATCACATCTTCCCGTCAGGCTCTTACTTCACCCTATCACTGTTTGATTCCAATAAAGTCTGGGTATCCTGTACAATTTCCAAAGCATACTCTTTGTAAATCAAATCACTCATAAGCAAGTGCCTTGAGGTTTGGTTCATCTCATTTCCCTGACATTCATCAGAACCAATGTTTCTTCTCATGTGGTTCAGTGTCAAATAACCACCACAGCAATCTCCTCTCAGCATCCTGAGCTGTATGCTACTATTTTTTTTTTGACCTACCCACAGTGCCTTTATTTTGTCCTACTGACAAAAAGGACAGCAAATGCATCCCTCTCTGTGACAACTTCCTAGATGTTTCTGTTGTTGTTTGTGTTTTCATCAGATAAGAAAAATGAATTATAGAGAATTTAAATGTCCTGATTTGGACTGTATTGTGAATACTTAAGTATAGAATAGTATTTAAGGAGGACTCTAAAGGAAATTCAGGTTTCTTCCTTTCACTTCATACTATTAAAGAGGTCATTTCCAAGCAGTGCATATGTGTCCAAAATAAAACTTTCAGCTATGTACTCCCCCATACAATCACAAAAGTGATTATCCCTGAAACTCTGAATATGAAAATCGATATATTTAAGCATCTGCTTTTATCTTCATGGAAGATAAGACAAAGAAGTTCACACACATAGTATTTGATACTTGACCTTAGTTACTGAGACAAAATACCTCACCCCAGTTCTATACACAAGCCAAACAATACATAAAGTCAGGCTTGTAGCTGTAGTTCAGAGGTAGAACAGTTACCTCCCAGCCATAAATTAGATCTTGTCATCTCCAATGAAGAAGAAGAAAAAAAAGAAGGGAAAGTATTAAATGATTTCTTTACCTAAAGTCATATTTGTACAAAATTATGGTCAAGATTAAATCTAAGTTTGTTTTGGAGTATGAATATTTAAAAATATAGACTAATAGATGTTAGATGATTCTAATACATCACCAAAATAAAACATGCATGGTCTATGCTCAAATAAGAAAGCATAAAATACTTTAGCATCTGTTTAGCATTAAATATATGGTTTTTTTTTATTATCAAGACATTCCACCTCCCATCCATGCTAAAATCTTCCTGGAAGAGTTTAAATGCACCAATGCTTGTTTGAATGAGAAACAGCTGGTCACTTCATAACCATACACTTCATGACCCTTCGTATGCTCGAAGATCATTATTAAGTTACCCTTCAGCCTTTTAGGATGTGACAGGCCCTATAAAAGAACCATCAGGCAGAAAAATCATTAGAGGCACAACCAGCCACCATCATTAAATCCACCATCTGGTATAACGGGAAATGTCAGCAAATAGAAACTTTGTATTGATGGGCATGCTATGTTTATGGCTTTTAACTGGTCAGCAATGTTAATTATAATTACGTCTTCATTGTAGGATTTTATAGCCTATGTGGACAAATGAACATACACTCGATTAACTAACTGCAGACTAAATGGAAAATGGTTCTCAGAGTAATGTTCCAAATGCTATTAGTCCTTTCTTTGTTAACTAATATTTTCAAAATCATTGAGTACTGAGCAAACTGACAAACTGGCTTTGTTTCCAATGACTCAACCTTTTTTTTTCTAATTAATACTTAATTATTTCGTTATTTATCTGTTAAATATTTTTTAAAAAACTTGTTCAAACACAATGTTCAGATATTTGGAGGAAGGATCTTACTCTGTTTTAAGTACACTGTAACAACTATTTCCATACTACATACTCTATATTAAATGATCTAGGAACCTAGAGATAATTTAAACTATATAGGAGAAACTGATAACTTATAGTCAAGTATGATGCTACTTAATGTGACATGTTGTGCATGTGTACGTTTTGCTAATCACGGGAATTCTAGAGCCACCAACCACATGGGACAAACCATGTGTCAAAAGGAAAATACAAGAAAGAAAGCAAAACCAGGAAAAACTAAACAAATTAAAACCAAACCTACACCATATAATGATGTATATAATAAAGTTATAGTGATCTAAATGAGTCTCAGACCTTTGAATAATTGGTGCCTGGTTGAAGGCACTATTTGGAAAGCCTTATAAGGTATGGAATTGTTAAAAAAAAAGTTTATCACTGGGATAAAAGAGTTTAAAAACTCATGTCATTTACAGCTTGCTCTGTGTCCTTCCTTCTACTTTTTGGAGATGTCAACCCCCCTGTTTCTGCAGGACTGACTACCACCTACTGCCATGATGGACTCATAACTCTCTGGAATTATAAGACAAAGAGTCCTAATAACTTTCTATAACTTGCCTTGGTCATGGTGTTTTATCCTAGTGACACAAAAATGAGTTATATAGTTGTGTCACTAGAAGTTTAGCACTAGAAATGGCAAAGAAATAATACATCTTAATTCAGATATTTAGGTCATGCCAGATATTTTATTGTTCATTAAACTACCATTTACAGTTCTTAAAGCTCTGTGGAGTAAATTCAACTATATCTGTTTGCAGTTCAACTATCACAGAGTGCTTATAATATTTTTATCCTCTTTAAATTAAAATTATCATTTGACAATGAAATTTGTGCTTAAAAAACACCTCCCATGAGTATATATAGGTTCATACCCATCTCCTGAAATTCTGACATTTTCATTTTTAAGCCTTTTCCCAACTTCATTTTCATTATTCAGACTAGATAGGCTTCCACATGTACTCATATTTTAATTAATTATGTATGGATTAAAAAGTACAATAAAACATTGAATTATGGTAATTAGTGGATCAACAGTCTTAGTATAGACTTCTGTTACCATGTTACAGATTTATTTATAAAAACTAGGTATCAATTACAAGTTTACACAAAACAATTAAAGCTGGAGAGTAATAAATGATAGTACACTGAAACATTTGCCAGAGAATAGGAAATCCAAGTATTTCTAATTTAATAGCTTCAAATGTACAGAAAGATGGACCAGGTCCATTTGAAATGTGTGTATCTTACTGAAAAGCAAGTAATGAACAGAAATAACTGGAGAATGTAACCACATCTACATTAGAGTTGTGTGTTTGATAACATGTGCATGTGGACATATTTAGAAGAAGGTCTGTTGGGGACTCTTAGAAGTAATACTACATCCAAGGCAAAGGATTTTCCACATTTTCTTTAGCAGTTAGTCTGATTAATTTTCTGTTAGTTTCCAGGTTTACTGTTATCCATTTAAATATACAAAAATTAGAGAACAAAAATAATGGCTCTGCTGGTTTGGCTCAGTGTTCCATCCTCCACTCTAACACTCGATAATTCAAGATCCCTTTTTTGTTCTTTTTGCAATAAAAAGTGGATAGTGGAAAAATCAGAGACCACAAGACAGCAAGATTTTAGTATTCTCCTCTTCAAATTTTCCGCTTTGAGGCAGATTTTCTGAAATATCTCTCACACAGACACACAGACACCGATATAAGTACAGACACACACAAGCACAATCCTCTAAAAGCAGCTGTGAATTTTGATATGTAAACAGGAAGAAATCAATTCATGTAGATGAGTTACCTAGAAATCAAAGGAGTTATTCTATAGAACAAAGACATTCTGGGTGGACACCATCAACTGCACTCACAAAGGACTGACTTATCTACAGGTGTCAAGGTTTAATAACTTGATCTTCTCTGACCTACTCTGAAGAATTTGCTAAGGTAGTAATCATATTCAGTCAATAAGGGATATCTGGGCAGGTTTGTACTATGTCACCTAAGGAAACCAACTCTATTCTCCATATTTTGTGTTTGTTTCTTTCAGTTAATGTTTATTCATATTTAATATATATTTATATATTACTTATAAATATATATAATTTTCTACTAACTAACTCTGTCCTTTACTTGTGTAAGAACTGGCTATGCTTCTGATTCACTTGGCAATTAACAAGTCCCATTCATATTTCCCTATTCCGTGAAAGTTCTGCAGCTGCCACTTTATAAAGTACATCTAAAATTTTAATGCTAGCACATTTTACATTTCATGTGAACAAGATAAACAAAGAACAAACAGTACTTTCACCTTAAATTTCCCTGTTGCATGTCTTGTGATTGACAAGAACCTCAAGTTTCTTCACTAATGGAAGTCCCCAGGCTCTTCTTCCTGCTCCTTAACACAATTAGTGGTAACCTTTGCTGTGTAGCAGGGAAATATATTTATTTGTGGTCCATACATTATGCAAATAATGTTTTTTTTTCATTTCCAGATGTCTCTTGCTCTGCTTCCTTAGTGTTCCATGCAAGGCAGGGTACTTAAAGAGTGTAGCAAATATTTGTTTCTTAAGTCATTAAGCCATTCAGTGATTTGGTATTTATAACAGTATTACAATAGTGGGGATAGACTAGTAAGATATACTTAACACTCTTAAGAAATCTACAGCATCTTAGAAACAGAACAGGCATCTCTATTCTGCAGTAAAAAAATTAACTATCAAAGCACAGAATAATAGTTCAATTCTCACTATATCATTGCAGATCTGTGTAGTTTGAATATTGTTTGTGTTTTCCAGGGATGAACTGTTATTAAAGACTTGGTTCCTGGGGTTTTCCTACTGAGTGATGACAGATCCAACCTGGTCTGGGAGTAAGCTAAAATTGTGTCTTCGTAGACACTCTTAGGGAGAATCTCCTATTTCTCACCTTAAACTTACGTGTAAATTACACATGCATGGTATTCCAATCAGATGCATCATGAAAAGAGATTTGTGAAGTAGAAAATGATAATATGCCTGAATTTATCAATGAAATTAGATATCCAACAAAAGTACAGTCTCTTGTATCCAGCCCATCCTTCATTTAGGCCTCATAAAAGGCAACTACAGGCTGTAGAGTAGGGCTTCAACCTTCTCACTCTGCCCTACTGTCAGTTATGATGGTGTGGCACACTCTAGTTTCTTTCTGACAAACTGTGTGAGGACTTATTTTTTATTCTTGTCATAAAAAGTCAAGAACTTGAAAACATCTGGCTCATGCCCCAACCTGTAATCACCTGTAATCAAAGGTGATTGGGGGTTTATCTTCTAAAAATGGACTGAGAAACCAGTCTCTCCCTTTCTTTGTCCTTGATCAAGATGTCACTTATACAGCGTCCTATCAGGATGTGTACTCATGTGCTGACCTAATCACTTTCTAAAATATAGTCCATACCTGATTGCCTGTCCTTGGACATGAGCCTTTCAAACTGTGAGCTAAATAAAACTTTTTCCAGAGTATGCTTCATAATTTTTACAGCAATGCAAAACTGCCCAATTCATAGTCATTTAAGGGTTTAAAGAAAATGGTGCTGCATTTTGCACATGCTTTTACAATTGCCAGCTAAGAATTGGAAATGTAGGTAACATATACTGGTTCTTAAAGTGTCTACCTACAAGCAATTCAAGTAATCTGTTTTATGGTTTACTAATCAAAGGAAGTTGCACATACATATTTAACATGTAAAAAGGTGGAGCAGGCTTTCTGTTATAGAATTTTTTTAATCCCAATCTTGAGTTTCTACCCTGCCTTTGGTCATTTTAGTTCCTGGATAAAAGACACACACACATACACAACCTTCATATTTATGATAATCCTTAAACAGCACTAGAACTGGGAAGATATCTAACCTTTGTGCTACTAAAATCTATTTCCTATAAGTATCCCTAAGTTATTGTTTACTGTTTCATTCAGGCTGCTCTTAACTGGAATTGGCCAGCCCTCAGGGCCATGTTTCCCTGACTCCTAACACATGGCTTCTTTTTCTCCCTTCTCACCTTCATTTCTCTCTCATAGTTCTCCTCTGATCCCCAGACCAATGAACCCTAAAACCAGCCTTCTGCTCAGCTATTGTCTGTCAGTATCTTACCATTCAAAAATAACTTGGGGGCAAGGTCACACAGCACCATTTGTGTTGACTTTCAGATTCTTGTCTCAAGGACAGTCAGGTCTTGCTGTACATACTTAGCATCACAATACACAAGAAAAGGCCAAACCCTAACAACTTTCTAAGAAGGATGAATTTGGGTAATATACATAAATATCATATTGCTGTGATTTCCTATCGTTTATACTCCATCTTTAGCTGATGTTCTTATAGCATTCAGCTTAAACATCTAAGCTTCAAAGTATGTAATGACTACTGACAAGAAAGGTTCTGTTTTTGTCCTTTACTAATTTTAAGACCTGAAAAGCACCTTGATCACATATTTTTCCTTGTTTTCTGCTTTATAACTTAAATAACTTAAAAATCATAAATGACAAAAGAGATTAGCTTGCACCTCTGTAGTCTTGAATGAGTATCAGTTCAATGTCTTCTTCACCCTTTCCCTAGAGATTCACCTATCCTAGTTTGATCTATAGACTCAGAAGCTCTGTGCACTACACAATTTCTATCTCTACACGCTGTTGTCACAATAAAATCCAATTTCAGTTCTTGCTCAAACAAGTTTGAAGACAAACTGAACATGAGGAACAACATGTTTTTTACCTTAGCAATATGGCAGGAGGCCACTTTAAAGCTAGCACAAAAGGACAGAGTAATTTAGAGAATTATAATCAGACATTTTTAGAATACAATTCTGCCTCAGAGAAAGGCAACCATCAGTGACAGTCTGCTTAAATGTGTGACACAGCAAAAGGAATCTAATTGGGTAATAGTGTATGTGAGTTACCTAATTTTTTCCGAGTGCCTCATTATTTTAAGCAGAAGCATAGAAAATAAAGAGGAAAATTGATTACTTAGGTAGACAAGCTAGTCAATAACTGAGCATACTCGTTAAGGGTTGGTTTTCCCATATTTATAATAAAAATCACAACAAGAAATTTCTGAATCTATAGTGAGAATGCTTGTAAAAGAGTGAGCACTTGGCTTACCTATAACAACTAGGCTTTCTATATTCACCAACCAAATTTTTAGTCTTAAAGGACTGTTTAGCAAGCAATATTTTCAGAAAAATGTAAAACCCTAAGGGATGGTAAGTTGAAAAAACTGCTCTGTCACTTCTACATACATGGACACTGAAAAGAACAAATTACAGCCATCTACTAGCCTCAAAACGACTGTCCGCATAATTGTATAAAAGACTGATGGATGCAGCAGAGCCTTTTAGACAAGCCTGGCTCATGTAACAGATAAGGCAGCAATAGAAACATGCTTTGTTGTTCCTGTCAGAATTCTATTTTCTTTTTATTGTTTCCTTTTTTCATTAATTGACTTCTTTATTCCCTTTACATCCTGATCACAGCTCCAGTCCGTCCTCTAATCCCAGTCCCACACTCACAGCTCCTTCCCAGTTCTCACCACCCACAAAAATGATCTCAACCTAAAACCAGATATACTAAAGCTTATTTGAGAGAAATTGAAGAATAGCCATGAATACATTGGCACAAGACACAACTTCCTCATCAGGAAGCCAGCAGCTCAGGCTCTGAGATCTATAATTAATAAATGGCCCCACATGAGACTGAAAAGCTTTCGCAAGGATAAAGGCACCATGAATAGGACAAAATGGCAGCCCACAGCGTGGGAAATGTTCTTTACTAGCCCTATATCTGACAGAGGAATAATATCCAAACTATATAAAGAACTCAAGAAATTAGACATGAACAAACCAAATAATCGAACTAAAAAATGGGGAGCAGAGCTGAAAAGAGAACTCTCAACAGTGGAATCTCTAATGACAGAGAAGCACTTAAAGAAAAGTTCAATGTCCTTATTCATCAGGGAATGCAAATCAAATCAAAACGACTCTGTAGTTATATCTTACACCCATCAGAATATCAGAATAGATAAAATCAAAAACTCAAGTGACAACACCTGCTGGCAAAGATATGAAGCAAGACTTTTTCCTTTCTCTTTCTAAACTTTAGAAACACAGTTTCATGAAGCCTAAGAGCCCCTAATTGTTATGAACATGAGGATGAACTTGAACTTCTGTTTGTCTTGTCTCTAATTTCCTGGTAATAAGATCACTGGGTTTACATAAGCTGCTAGACCCAGTTCACATGGTAGTTGGCTTTGAATTCAGGCCTTTGTGATACTACATGAGAATTCTACCAACTTCACTCTTTAGATGCCCCTATCAAATTTTACCATGAATGGAAACTCACTTTTCAATCTTTCAGAATCACATTTTTCTAAAATGTTTTATCAGCTCCTGTGCTTATGGGAGACTCCAATACTGTTTTGATTAGTGATGCAGAATATGGCTTATAATTGATAGTTTTCTAAGTTCTTGTGACATTTAGACATTCATCATTTAAATTTAAGATATAATGTGATGAACCAGCAAGACATGTCAATCCTCCTCCGTTTTCAAATATGATTTCACTTTATATTTTCTACTTCATAGTGGTACCTGAGATTTAAGTAAGAATCACATCTTAATCCTCAGTTTTTAATCTTTTCTGCCCATTAAAATCTCTATGAATTTTTAATTTGATTTCAATTTATCTGTACTGTTGAAATAAAGACAAGTCATATTTTCCTGTGCTTTAGTTGCTTTCTACCTAGTTTGCCTATCTCTGGTTTCTCTGCTCATCATTCAGAGAAATAACTCTTTTTAGATTAAGGAAAATATTTTCTTAGTCTCCCAAAATGTCATGATACTATACCTTGTAAGAATAATGGCAATATGAACTTTTAAGTCCCTACTAATGTATAACCTTTTTGTTTTTTAATTTACAGGCTTGGAGCAGTAAATCAGTGGGTAAATCACAGACTTCCAAATTGCTAATGTCTAAGGTTAGTTCCACAGAGTCCATGTGAAGCAAGACACAGTGTTGTGTAAACTTGCAATTCCAGAGCTCCTTCATTGAGATGGGAGGTAGAGTCAGCAAAAACTCAAAGCCCTTAGGCCAGCTTGCCTGGTTACAGTGACAACTAGCAAATGCTGTGCCTCAAACAAGGTCACAGGCCAAAGAAACACCCAAGCTTTGTCTTCTGACTTCAATACACTCACTATGGCATGGGCACACCCTTTATTTATTTACTTATTTATTTATTTATTCGTTTGTTTTTATTAGATATTTTATTTATTGACATTTCAAATGTTATCCCTTTTCCTGGTTTCCACTTTGCCAACCACCTATTCCATCCCCCTTCCCCTTGCTTCTATGAGGGTACACTGTCACCTACATTCCCACCTCACAGCACAAGCATTCCCCTATGCTGGGGCATTGAGCCTTCACAGGACCAAGGGCTTCCCCTCCCATTGACGCCAGATTAGACCATCCTCTGCTATACAAGAAGAAACAAACTTGCACAGACACACACACAAACAGACACATACACAGACACACACACACACACACACACACACACACACTATTACTACTACCACCACCACCACTACATATACCACACACACCACCACCCCACAACATATATTACATACATACCACACATACACAACACACATCACACCACATAAACGCATGTACATACACACAACTCAGCCGAGCATACACATAAGCACTCACATTCCAAGTGGATATAATCCCTTAAGACTTGAATTAGAAATATGTAAACATGATAGAATGCCAAGGTCAAGCATATTGAAAACTACTAAACTGCTATTTACAGTGAAAAACAAATTGGTAAAGTTTATTTAAAATGTTTTATTTATTCCTCTTTTTGGAAAGTCATTGAAAAGCAAATACATATTTAGCAATAATCCTTTATGAAAATACCTATATGAGGATGAAAGTAAAGTTTCCACTAATAACATTTTGGTTGTAACTAACATTTATCTTTTAAAATAACCCAGCAATTGCTTTATTATATATTGCATTGTGTATTTACTTGCATTTTTAGTATAAGAACACAAATAACTCTATTGAAAAGATAAAGAAATATAGTAACTAGGCTAAACAGAGTAGAAGGGGAATATTTCCACTTAAAAAATAATCATTTCAATGGACTTTAAATATTTTTACAGTTCTTCCAATGTGAAATGCATACTTTATTAAAGTCTTTGTTTATGCCTACACATTAGGACCCTTTGCTACATTGTTTTTTGGTTTTGTTGTTGTTGTTGTTTTGTTTGTTTTTTGTTTTTTTGTTTTTTTTGGATTCTCTGTGTAGCTCTGGCTGTCCTGGAACTCACTCTGTAGACCAGGCTGGCCTCGAACTCAAAAATCCACTTCCCTCTGCCTCCCAAGTGCTGGGAATAAAGGCATGAGCCATCACCTCCCAGCTCCTTTGCTACATTGTTGACAATGAATTTGCTAAACCAAATCTTGAAATTTTACTAAGTGAAGATTATTAATATGATTCAACTGTTACCATTACATTTACAAATATTTTCCAAGTAACATCATTTATTGATTGATAGCATATTCCTAGCCTCTAAATAGCTGAAGTTATTTCAAAAAATTCAGTGCGTATGGAATTATCCAAAATTGTTATTACAAACAAGTTGAAGACAGGGTTATCCTGGTGCTTGGAGCAGGCTAGGCAGATGTATGATTAGGGTGTTCACAGAAACACAAAAGGACTTCATATCTATCACAATCAACTGCTTCAACAATTTCCAAGTCTTTTGTGGCCATGTGTAAGGGACAGCTTGTCATGGTTTTCTGTCCCTTCAACAGAACCAGTAGGGAGGGTCCTTCAGATGTGTTGATGATTGCTGTTGGCATAGGCTAATTTGTATAATAATGTATACAGTTTCAGGCTCTTACTTCAAGGAATGTCCTCTCAGACAGCACAGGTTTGAGAAGAGAGGGTGTGGCTAATGTCTAAGCAAAATGGTAGAATGATGTGACTTTCAGGACAGCCCTTAAGGCTGTGGAAAAAATGCTGAAAACATGAGTTTGAAAATATATAATTTCTCAAATATGTAAAATATAAACATACAATGTAAATAGTATAGGATCTTGACAGATCTAAAAGAACAGAGGCAGCTGCACTATGAGCCAGCTTGTCAAAAAGATACTAAGGAAGGAGATAAACAGATTTTGGGAGTGGTGATCACAGGGCAAGATCATACTGAGATAAGTTTTGTTGTTGTTGTTGTTGTTGTTGCTTATACTTACAAAGGCAAATTGATTCCTGAGCTCAAGGTCAGCCTGTGACAGAGGTAGTTTAGGTCAAGGCATCGAGGAATGGTAGTTTCAGATTAGGGTCTCACCAGCTATCTTATTGTCTGTGCTTGTGCTTACTGTCTCTTAAGAATCACGCCGCTGTGATCAAGAAACGCTGATTCATGGGATAATCAAAAGGGAACCCAGAGTAATGACTGAGTTGACATGCAAAATAAAAACTGGGCTTTTGATCTGTAGTATTGAGCTATTCAGAGAAATTTTTTAATTGAATATCGTGTTCATTTACATTGCCGATGATAAAACCTTTCCAGATATCCCCCTCCCCCAAGACCCCCAACCCCTCCCGCTCCTCCTTCCCCCTGCCTCCACATATATGCCCCTCCACCCAACACACTCCCACCTCCCCCACCCCCTCAGTTTCCCTTTGTTGGGGCCTCTGTTGAGCCTTTACCTGACCAAGAACCATTCCTCCCACTGATGCCCAACAAGGCCTTCCACTGCCACATTTTTGGCTGGAACCATATTTTCCCCTTGGTTGATGGTTCAGTCCCTGGGAGTCTTGGGGTGGCCAAAATCATTGTTCTTCCATGGAAGAACTCTAAACCTCATCAGCTTTTTTGAACCATCCTCCATTGGGGACCCCATGCCCAGTCCAATAGTTGGTTGCTAGCATCTGCCCTATTATTTGTAAGGCTTTGGCAGGGCCTCTCTGGAGACAACCATGGCATGCTCATTTTGGTATGCACTTCTTGTCATCCATAAAAGTGTTGGGGTTTGTTGACTGTTTATAAGATGAATCCCCAGGTAGGACAGTCTCTGTGTGTCCTTTACTTCAGTC
Organism: Apodemus sylvaticus; assembly: GCF_947179515.1. Classification (NCBI taxonomy): domain Eukaryota; kingdom Metazoa; phylum Chordata; class Mammalia; order Rodentia; family Muridae; genus Apodemus; species Apodemus sylvaticus. The sequence continues at coordinate 21,187,440 of NC_067476.1, forward strand.
TCTGCTCCACACATTGTCTCCTTTATTGCTCCTGTGAGTATTTTGTTCCCTTTGTTAGAGGAACCAAAGCACCCTCACTTAAGTCCTCCTTCTTGAGCTTCCTGTGCTGGGTGAATTGTAACTTGCTTGTTTTGAGCTTTTGGGCTAATATCTGCTTATTTGTGAGTGTATACCATGTGTGTACTTTTGTGATTGGGTTGCCTTGCTCAGGGTGACACTTTCTAGTACCATCCATTTGCCTAAGAATTTCATGAATTCATTGTTTTTAATAGCTGAATAGTGTATATTTAATAGCTGAATGGAGTGTATAGCTCCATTGTGTATATATACCATAGTTTCTGTATCCATTCCTCTGTTGAGGAACATCTGGGTTCTTTACATCTTCTGGCTATCATAAATAAGGCAGCTATAAACATAGTGGTGGAACATGTGTTCTTATTACATGTAGGAGCATCTTCTAAGTATATACCCAGGAGTGGTATAACTGGGTCCTCAGGTAGTACTATGTCTAATTTTCTGAGGAATTGCCAAACTGATTTCCAGAGTGGTTTTACCAGCTTGCAATCCCACCAACAATTAGGATGGCAAGATAAAGCTGTCTGGAGCAGAGTAGGACACAGAGGGTAATCTGGAAAGCTGACTTGAGCAGAACAGAGGCTGTCAGCTTGGACCCATGATTTGACTTTGAGCTCTTTGTTTTCAACTCTCAAATTCCCCTTCTCACAGAACCTTTCTCTAAGCTCAGGCTGGTCCTCATTAAACTTTTACTGAAACCCAGGGAGAATTACAAATTGCTACACAGATAATAGAACTGAACGGAGAAACATAATCTCTCAGCCCATGTATTCTAACCAGAGAAAATGAAGAAAACAGATTTTGTTTTCTCCTATCAACATGGTCTGTCTTCAAAACAAATTCTTTAACCAATACTCCAGCAGAATGTAGAAGTAATTCAGAAGAGACATGCTACAGAGAAAGAGTTCTTACAGTTGCACAAAACCAGAATGAGGACAGAAAATCACAGCAGACATGTAATTGGGGAATTTTCTCTTTTAAAAATGTAAAGTCCACTGTGCATGGTGGTGCCGACCTATTATTTCAGCTACTTGGAAGCCTGAAGCAGGAGAATTGCAAATTCAAGGCCTAGGTAGACTACCAATAAAGTGCAATGCTTTCCTGAAAAACTTAAACCAGTTCTTAAAGCGAAAACTTTGGAAAAGGTTGGCTTTACAGTGAATGATAGTGTTTGTTCAGCATGAGAGGACACCTAAGGTAAATGCTTCTTACCTTTCCTCAAATAAATGAGAGTTTAGATGTCAGCTGAAAGAACTACGGAATGTAAAGCAAAACCACAATAAGTAAATGTTCACTAGGGGAAAAATGTCAAATTAATTATTGTGGGTAAAGTGTAAAATTACAAAATATTTGGCTTGGCTGAATACCACTCCTTCTGTCAGGCAGACACTTCCACCATCAATGAATCTCTATAGATAGAGAGTTTTATTGCTAACATTCACTAAATAGAATTTTATGTAACACAGTCACTAAATATTAAGTTGGTTCATGTCAGCTACCATTTGCTTTTAAATAGATAAAATTAAAAGTCGATGCAACATGATACCAACATTGTCTTTCCTTTTATATTTATAAGGCATAAGGATATAAAAGTTTATGTAATTTAATACATGTATATATAAGTGCTTAATCAAAACATACTAGCAATTAACTGTGGTTGATAAGATAATGTGTAAGTACAATTTTTGTATATAGTTATAGCTTCCAAATTTTCTCTAATACTTATATAATATCCACAGGAAAAGGAAATCCTTAAGCTAGCCTGATTTACAGTTGAGAAAACTGTGTCTTAGAGGGAATCAGAGTCTTGTGTAGCTATTGAGAAAGAAAAACATCATAATCTGTTATGTTTCTGGTCTCACCAATCATCATGTATCACATATATGTGTGTGTGTGTGTACATAGGTGTGTATATATATATATATATATATATATATATATATATATATATATATATATATATACAATACCTTTGAGTCTTTTGTGATACACACATACACACACACACACACTGATGAATATGGACTTTTCTGCATTTTCCTTTACCCCACACAATAATAATCTATCATAAATGGACCCATGTCAAAAGTAATTACCCACTTACTTAATGCACAACCATCCCTTTAACTTTGTGGGACTTCTATATTGAAGAGAGCATTATTCAGACTCCTCTAGTCTGACATTTCGCATTTTGTTGAAAAACACTTAGGTGTAACTCATGTAAAGTGCTGTAGGAATCAGGGTAAAAACAGAATACTGCAACCGGAACCATTGATCTATTTTATCTCTTGTTAGAACATTGTTGCTCTAACATGATTGCTTTACTTTGACTTTGTTACCTGGGGTGCAAGAACATAAGTGATAGTTACCAATTTCCACAGAAAACTGAGCATTTCTAATGTGAATATATTTTATTTATTTGCACGGACCAAAGCATCAGTTCCAACTAACATGTCTTATTTTAATATTACAAACTATTCAAAATATGTTTAATCATGACTGGTTTTGTTCAGTGTATGAAACATTAAATATGTACATTTTATAAATGAATATAGGTGGGCCTACAGTTTGAACATACTTGTTAAGTGACTAAAATTACATCAGTTCTAGTTTTTCGTCTTTCTAACTGCTTAAACGGTTTTCATCCGATATGTTTTGAATGATGATTAAAATTGCCAGCTTTAACTTAATAGCTGCCATTTATCTAGATACACTAACCAGTACTTTCAATATATTTCACCTTTGTTGCTTTTTTTAAAAAATGTGTAGCCTGGGCCAGCTTGGGGCTCATGTTCCTCAGGCCTCCATGTCCTCAGTGTGTGCACCAACACAGCCACCTTCTTTAATTCTGTTTTGTTCTTTTGCAGTTAAGAATTACTTGCATGCTGCGAGATGGCTTGACTAATTTCTATCTTTGAGAACATTAGAATTCTAAGTGACATGAGGAAATTATTTGCAGATTACAAAATTTACAAAGCCTACACATTAGAGCAAGTGTGACCCACCATGCTGGGTTTTTATTTGTGTTTTTGTTTTTGTTTTTGTTTTATCGTATACAGCAGTTGCCACTGCTTTTGATTTCTCTCCTAACTAGTTTTTGCACATAAACTTTGAGACATAGTTGTGGTGCTCAGTTCCCGTCCTCATAGTTTTGACTAGTGTCTTAGAATAAAAGTAGAGTTTAATACCTACTGAATAAGTACAAATGAGTAAATGAAGAAATAAAAGTGTAAAGGTACCCTTTGTCCATTGATGGTGCACAACTATTTACAGCCTTCAAACCAACTATCTAAACCAGTATATTTTATGTGTCATCTTAACAAAGCCTTGCTTTAGTACCCTAAAATCTTCACTTGTCTAATTAAAACCTTCTAACACAAGTAACCATATGTGACTATGCTTTCTATAGCATCAGCTCAAGCAGTCATGCAAAGTATCAGCATCCCTGATAGTTTATATCTGAGGGTGTAAAACACTTTCTGTCACTTTTAAAAAAATTTGCTGATTTGGCAGCTTGGAGGCCCCAGAACCTCACTGATTCCTATACTAGTGAAATTTTGAGGATTACAGACTTATGTGCTAGAACATAGTCTATAAATACCTCTCTACCACAGGGAAGACATTCTGAATCAAAACTCAGTAGTTTTTCCAGAGTTCACCTGGGAGGCTGACCCCATGGAAGGACATTAAAACTTGTTCCAGGAAATATGCCAGTGGCAAAGCTACTGCCTGTCAAAAGGCTTTAAAGAAAAAAACCACTAACAAATTTAGCATGTGTGACCTGACTCTGCAAAAGAACTTCCAGGTGGGCATGCGCATGCCCAAATGGAATAGGGAAATCATGGAGGACTCAAACATCAACTAGGAAAGAATCCATTCACACTCTGCCCCAAGCAGGTCTCTCCCCTTACCTCCATCACTTTTATTCAATACCAACTTATTTTCAACATACTTTCCCTTGCCTCCCCAAACCTCTCCTTTTTTCTCCATTTTTTCTTTTACATTTTCTTTTGGTGGTCTTTGGTGAGATCTCTGCCTTTCAACCTCCTGAAATCTGGTGCTGTCTTTGATCATCTGATCTCATTTCTTTATCCTATTTTTATTCTACTTACTCCTAACTGCTACATCCCACTGTGTTATTGCTTCCCAATTCTACTTTCTTTTTCCAATTCTGCCCTTACATTTTATGATCATACCCACACTATCTTAAAGTGGGCTATATTCTATGAGCATTTCTTCTCTTCTTACAATGATTGGAACTGAAGTGGAATTTTCTATTTGTATGTTATTGCATGTTCATATTGGGCATAAACTTAGAGAGCAATTGGTTTTGTATATTTTTCTACTTCTAAAGGAGGACAGGGCTTGGTGTCTGATACCCCAAACAGTGGTCTAGCAAAGAAAAGTGACACCCAAACTCTACCATTTCTTGAACATTGCAAATACTTGTACTGAAAGCATACGAATGAAACAGAAAGACAAACAACAAGGGCAGCTGTTCATCAGGCAAGGACCCTTATAGCCAAAGCTGATGGACAGCCTTTGGTTGATTCCCAGAATCCATGGTAGAAGGATGTAACTGACTAAAGCAAGTTGTCCTCTGTCACACAAGCACCATGGCATGTGTACCTACACATACATATATACACAGCACGAACACACACACACACACACACACACACACACACACACACACATATATATATATATATATATATATATATATACACAAAATGAATACAAGCCTGACATCTAGAGTATAGACAACAATTGTACTACTCAACTTTCTTGGCTACACAGGACATTTTGCCAGACCATTCATTACTTGACCCTAAAGGTCAGATGCTTTGATTGAGAGAACTTCTTCACCTGGATGCTACTACCAGCATGGCATCACCACAAAGAACTACCATTCATAAGGGTGGGTAAATCCTTGGGAGAATAAGTCCAACAAAAAGGAATGTGTTATACTCATGACCACCAGACTTAAGAAAAGAAACACTGGCTGTGCTCTATAATGATTCCCTGGGCTGAACATAGAGATGTAATAAAAAGATATAACAAGTATCAAGGTCACTTTATTCTGAGATCTATCTATATCTCCATTTCTATCTCTATCTGTATCTCTATCTATCTCTATCTAATCTATCATTCTCTCTCTCTCTCTCTCTCTCTCTATATATATATATATATATATATATATGTGTGTGTGTGTGTGTGTGTGTGTGTGTGTGTGTGTGTGTGTGTGCGTGCATGTATATATGTGTAATTTGCTTTTGGTCTAAGGAGGCAGCAAAACAAAACATGTTGCCCTGTTCCCAACCAGTTATCTAATACCAGCCCTGAAATAATATAAGAACATATACAATAATATACATACAAGTAAGATTTTATGGACTGAAAAAAAAAAGGAGACAGAGTCTCAGTATGTAGTTCTGACTGGACTAGAAATCACTATGTAGATCAGACTAATCTAGATCTCCCAGAAATTTCACTGCTTCTGTCTCTCAAAAACTGGAATTAAAGGTGTGTGCCACCACACCTAGTTTCATATTTTTTTGACTGTCCGTTGATTTCTGTTTCCACCTACCAGGGAAATATTTCTACATATTTTTAAATACACAAGAGGATGTTCTTAAGGTCCCTCCTCCTTAGGAAGTAAACCAAATATTTGAATCATGTATATCTATCGGTTATATCTGCTAAATGAACAAAGACATTTTCATTTGCTCTGAACTTGAATTACCTTAGAAATGAGAAAGATTCTAAAAACAGAAGTCTCAGTTGAATACTATCTAACCAATATGTCAACACAGATCTTTTTTTAATATAATACAGTGTAAGAAATAAGAAAAGCAATATAAAGATATACAATGTCATCCTTTAGCCACTCTGGCTCTGGAATAACCTTTATTTCATGAGTCCATATCAAATAAGAGATTATGTCACAAAACATAGACACTGCCTACATAATAAAAACATCTCCTTTTAAAATTTCAAATAAAACAAAAAAATTGTAAAACTTAATAAATCAGCACTAATGGCTCCCATGCTTTAGGTTTTTTAGATTTATTAATTTTATTTTATTTGCATGAGTGTATTTTTGGTGGAGCACATCCCTGGAGGGGTTTAGAATCTGAACGAGGTTGTACAGAGTTGGTGTGTGTGTGTGTGTGTGTGTGTGTGTGTATGTGTGTGTCTGTGTGTTTGTGTGTGTGTGTACAACCCAGACCACCTTTATTTATACACCTATTTTTTCACAACTGAGAAAGTTTTTATATTGAATTTTCTACTTTTCTCACATATAATCTTTTTAAAGAACTTTCTACATTTAACGATAATATACATAGTGTACTTTTTCTCTTCTTTTTCCTCTCAATCCCTGTGGTTTCCTGCTAACCCACAAACTGTATTAAGAAAGATGAAAAATAGCTTTACAAGCAGTTCATGTCTAACCTAGTACATTTGTACATAACCAAGGGACTGTGGGTGGTAGCAATTGCAATTACAGTATAGAGAGGTGAGGGAATACATCCAAGGAAATTCCCATTTATTTAAAGGCACCAAGCATCTCCTCAAATCTTAATCAGGAGATGTAATTCCTGTAACACCCAGGGCTCTCAGCAAATGAGTAACCAGAGTAATTTCCTCATACTTGCTTGGCTCACATCTAAATATTCCCATTAAGTCTCAGCTCCAATGATCCTGAAAGACCAGGATCTGTCTTCCTGATAATCATCTAACTGTTGTTTGAAATAGGTTGTTGGGAAAAATTATTGTCCGAACTATGTTCTCATTGGAAGAGCTCATCCAGACTTTAGCTGATGGACCCAGTTCAGGGTCTTGCTTTGAGTCAGCTATATCACCATTAATAACAGGGGAATAGTGATCTGTCCCATGCACACAATCCTCAAGGACAAACAGAAATGCATAATAGTCTCAGTTTTCTTTTTCTAATTTTGATGAAGGTCTTTCATAGATGAAGTGAAAGTGAAAACTGCTCTTATCAAAGGAAAGCCTGCAAACACAAGGGAAAAGTGAACCAGGTATTCTGTTGGGAACAATCAGGAGATTCCACACAAGTATTCCAAAGATCCTTGCCATGCGGAGACACAACTCTTCAATTCTTTCCATAAGGAGAGCCTTCTCCATTATATTTTGTATCCCTCTGAGCACAGGCTTTGACACCTCCAAATTTCATTCATGGATGTCTGTGTAAAACATGTGTGTGTGGTGCTTAGAGGTCAGAAATGGGCATTGACTTTTCTAGAATATGGAGTTAATTATTGCTTGTAAGAAACCATATGGGTATTGGGAATCAAAGCAGGTCCTCTGAAAGAACAATCATGTTTTTAACTGTTGAGCAAACTCTTCAGTCCAACTGTACCAACATGTACAACATTTCATAAACTGCAAGATGTGAAGATAAGTATAAGTTCCAATAAAATATTTGTGGGGGATTTTTATATAGAACTCTTGCCAATAGATGCAATATTCTGACAAAAGAGTAAACAGTAGCATCTGACCTAAATGATATCACATAGTAATGGATGTAACAAACACCTGCAGGGTATTTTGTAAGAATATTAAGGTTATTCTCAACTTTCAATCTGGTACTGGAAATTGTATTCAGGCTACTGACTTTCATGGCAAGTAGCTGTATTTGCCAAGTACAGGGTCTTCTTGAACCTATAAACATATATAAGCAAAGGCATTAGCTGCTAATCTTTTGCAATACTTTTTCAAGGATGCTTGAGTAGCAAACAGATTATGATGCTATAGATAATCTATCGATAATACCTCCTTTTCTGGAGGCAGATTGCTATCCTGAATATAATAATATGATTTTGCTCCATCCCAAATTTGTCAGGTGGATAAGCGTAACCTTAAAAAGTTGGTGGTTTCCTAAACAGAGTTGTAAACCAAATTTCTGTATCTATCATTTACCTGTGTCCATGGATGACTGGTCCCTTGATTCTGGTAGTAAAGGATAGTAATGTGAACAAGATAAAACTGCTGAGGTTATGCTGTGATGAAAAATGATTACACATCTAAGACTGCAATATGCTAATAAATTGTTTGCTTGAAAATAGCACAAAGTCTCGATTATGATACAGGGATGAAGGTTAAGTAACATTAGACAGATTTATTTTGAAAGCACAATATTCACTTCTGTCTTTAGGTATACCATGACCTGCTCTGCAACTTAGTAAGTATAAGCACTGGATAGCAACCCAAGGGGTTAAAACTAAATTCCAGATCAGAGAAAGATGCTCCTTCATCTTTTTTTTTTTTCATTCTTTTTTTTATTCGATATAATTTATTTACATTTCAAATGATTTCCCCTTTTCTAGCCCCCCCCACTCCCCGAAAGTCCCATAAGCCCCCTTCTCTTCCCCTGTCCTCCCTCCCACCCCTTCCCACTTCCCCGTTCTGGTTTTGCCAAATACTGTTTCACTGAGTCTTTCCAGAACCAGGGACCACTCCTGCTTTCTTCTTGTATCTCATTTGATGTGTGGATTATGTTTTGGGTATTCCAGTTTTCTAGGTTAATAACCACTTATTAGTGAGTGCATACCATGATTCACCTTTTGAGTCTGGGTTACCTCACTTAGTATGATGTTCTCTAGCTCCATCCATTTGCCTAAGAATTTCATGAATTCATTGTTTCTAATGGCTGAATAGTACTCCATTGTGTATATGTACCACATTTTTTGTATCCACTCTTCTGTTGAGGGATACCTGGGTTCTTTCCAGCATCTGGCAATTATAAATAGGGCTGCTATGAACATAGTAGAGCATGTATCCTTATTACATGGTGGGGAATCCTCTGGGTATATGCCCAGGAGTGGTATAGCAGGATCTTCTGGAAGTGAGGTGCCCAGTTTTCAGAGGAACCGCCAGACTGCTTTCCAGAGTGGTTGTACCAATTTGCAACCCCACCAGCAGTGGAGGAGTGTTCCTCTTTCTCCGCACCCTCTCCAACACCTGCTGTCTCCTGAATTTTTAATCTTAGCCATTCTGACTGGTGTAAGATGAAATCTTAGGGTTGTTTTGATTTGCATTTCCCTAATGACTAATGAAGTTGAGCATTTTTTAAGATGCTTCTCCGCCACCCGAAGTTCTTCAGGTGAGAATTCTTTGTTTAACTCTGTACCCCATTTTTTAATAGGGTTGTTCGGTTTTCTGGAGTCTAACTTCTTGAGTTCTTTATATATATTGGATATTAGCCCTCTATCTGATGTAGGATTGGTGAAGATCTTTTCCCAATTTGTTGGTTGCCGATCTGTCCTCTTGATGGTGTCCTTTGCCTTACAGAAACTCTGTAACCTTATGAGGTCCCATTTGTCAATTCTTGCTCTTAGAGCATACGCTATTGGTGTTCTGTTCAGAAACTTTCTCCCTGTACCGATGTCCTCAAGGGTCTTCCCCCGTTTCTTTTCTATTAGCTTCAGAGTGTCTGGCTTTATGTGGAGGTCCTTGATCCATTTGGATTTGAGCTTAGTACAAGGAGACAAGGATGGATCAATTTGCATTCTTCTGCATGCTGACCTCCAGTTGAACCAGCACCATTTGTTGAAAAGGCTATCTTTTTTCCATTGGATGTTTTCAGCCTCTTTGTCGAGGATCAAGTGGCCATAGGTGTGTGGGTTCATTTCTGGATCTTCAATCCTGTTCCATTGATCCTCCTGCCTGTCACTGTACCAATACCATGCAGTTTTTAACACTATTGCTCTGTAGTATTGCTTGAGGTCAGGGATACTGATTCCCCCAGATTTTCTTTTGTTGCTGAGAATAGTTTTAGCTATCCTGGGTTTTTTGTTGTTCCAGATGAATTTGATAATTGCTCTTTCTAACTCTGTGAAGAATTGAGTTGGGATTTTGATGGGTATTGCATTGAATCTGTATAGTGCTTTAGGCAAAATGGCCATTTTAACTATATTGATTCTACCGATCCATGAGCATGGGAGGTTTTCCCATTTTTTGAGGTCTTCTTCCATTTCCTTCTTCAGAGTCTTGAAGTTCTTGTCATACAGATCTTTCGCATGTTTGGTAAGAGTCACCCCAAGATACTTTATACTGTTTGTGGCTATTGTGAAGGGGGTCATTTCCCTAATTTCTTTCTCAGCCTGCTTATCCTTTGAGTAGCTCCTTCATCTTTGTTTTAAAAAATAAGTTAAATTCTTTGGAATAAATCTAACCAAGGAAGTGAAAGAATCTGCAATAACAACTTACAACTCTGAAGAAGTTGAAGACACCAGAAATTTATAACCACCCATTCATTTGGATAAGAAGAATTAGTAGTATGAGAATACTACTAATTATATACTAACTATTCTCATCTGCTTAACAGAATGACCAAATCAACTTTTACCATAGAGGCTTGCTTACAGTTTGACAGGCTTAGTCTATTCTCTTCATGATAAGGAACATGGACGCCTGCAGACAGATGCTGAAACAAAAGCCAAGAGCTATATACTGATCTGTAGGTAAGCAAAGGTAAAGGGACAGGGCCTGGAGTAGGCTTGGGAAATCTCAAAGCCCACCTCTAGTGAAGAATTTCCTCTGACAAAGCCACACTTTCTAATCCTTGTAATCCTTTCAAACAATTCTACTCCCTAGTGACCAAGCATTCAAATATATGAGTCTAAAGGAACCATTCTTATTCACATCATCACATTCTACTCCTTGGCCACTATAAACTTAAACTACAAAATGCATGTTTTTCAACTTCAAAAGTCCTCATAGTCTTTCAGTCTCAAGACTGCTTGAAAGTCCCAAGTCTATATGCTCTTCTGATATTCAAGGCATCTCTTAAATATAACTCCTGTAAAATAAAAATGAAAAGCAGATGATATACTTCCAATGAAAAATGGCAAAAATACACATTATCATTTTTGAAATCGAGGAAAGGGAATATAGTGAGGAAATATAGAATGAAAGAAAGACTGAAAACCAGCAAACCCAAAGCTCTCTTTAGATCTCTAAGCTTTGTTGATTGTAACACACTTATCTCTCTCGGGCTGGTTCTACTCCCTGAAAGAAGTTCTTCTTTGACAGAATCCCATGACTCTGTCATCTCCAACATCTTGAGATATCTAACACAGCCCAGACATTATTTTCATAGTTTCAGGGAATGGCCTCTTTGATTCTCCATGTAGGGACATGGGCTGACACATGCCTGGCGTCAGAAGATTTCATTAGCCACAGAGAGAGTTTTCTCAACCTTTTCCTTGTATCTTTGACTCTAAGGCCATAACAACTCTGGTAAAGCTGCCAAGTTCTGTAGCCTAATGGGGTTTAAACTTTGGCCTCTCGTTTAATTACATTTGAATCAGTTTTCTGTTTTGATGCTCTCTAGCTTTATATATATGTCATTATCTCCTTTTCTAAAGTTGGAAGCTTAGCTACCCAGAAGTAACCAATCTTTTATTTCCCTTGGCTACAGGTTTTCAAAAAATCTTTTTCTCTCCTTGAGCTCTGGACTTAGGTAGAACACTAGAATACAATACATTTTCTGGAGCTTTTTTTTTTTCAGATACAGAGTTTCTCTGTGTAGCCCTGGCTTTACTGGAACTCACTCTATATACCAGGCTAGCCTCGGATTTAGAAATCCACATGCCTCTGCCTCCTAAGTGCTGGGATTACATGAGTGTACCACCACTGCCCAGCTGGAGCTTCTTTTTACCCCTGTGGTGATTTGAATATTCTTGGCCCAGGGAGTGGCACTATTAGGAGATGTGGTTTTGTTGGAGGAAATGTGTCACCGTGGAGGTAGGTTTTGGGAGATTTTCCTTCTAACTGCCTGGAAACCAGGTTTTCTCCTATTTGCCTTCAAACAAGATGTAGAACTCTCAATTCCTCCAGCTTTATGCCTGCCTGAATGCTGCCATACTTCCCACCATGATAATAATGGACTGAACCTCTGAGCCTGTAAGCCAGCACTTTATAAGACTTGCCTTGGTGATTGTCTATTCATAGCAGCATATTTAGTATTTCTTTTTGTCTAGCTTCTTAAATTTTATTATAAGTCTACAAAAGAGTAATTACTAATAACCACATAACACAGTGAATGCTAGGGTATCTTAAAAATTCTACATCAAGGCCACTAGTTCAAAAATCTCCTATTTAAGAAAAAATCAGATTTTAACAGGGGATGCAAGAGTAGATATTAGCAACATGCTTGCTCACAATATCATAAGAATGTTCTCTAGGTTACTTATTAATACTCTTCCACTCTGAAAGCTCTTCAGCTGGACCTCCATATTTCCAATCACCTTCAGTCCTCTCTTCTGTAATACTACAAGCATATCCAATTAAATTTAAAGTATTAAACTATATTCCTAATCTAAAGTCCTAAAGTCCACATTCCATTAGCAAGCACCATGGTCAGGCTCATCACACCAATACCAAGTCAACTCCTATAATAGAGAGAATATATTTGGTGTTTGCTTACACTTTCAGAAATTTATTCCTTTATTATGTCTGGGAGCATGACATTGGGCAGGCAGGTGGTGAAGCAATAGCTGAGAGCTACATCCTGGTATGTAGGCAGGCAGAAAGAGAAATATTGAGCCTAGTATGGACTTTTGAAGTTTCAACGCTGACCCCAACTCACACACTTCTTCCAAAAAGTCCATACCTCCTCCAACATAGCCTGACTTCCCAATCCTTATAGCCCTTTCAAAGACTTCCACTTCTTAGTGATCAAACATTCAAATATGATTCTATGGAAACATTTTCATCTACACCACCACACTAGTGACCTAAGCACTTGATACAAGGCCCACTAAAATTCCCCTGCCATCCATTACAGAAATGCAAAAAAATCAAAACAAAAGAACAAACTATCTGAAAATTCACATAAAAGCTCCAAAGACCCCAGGTCAAAATGCAAATATCTAGATACTACAGATATTGCTATGACTAATATCATGTTACACTTCAAAGCCATAGGAATACAATTGTAAAGTGCTGGCACAAACATGGATGTAGGTTAATATAATATAATAGTGTACCTTGATATAATAGCTCAGCTATAGCAATGTGATTTTGTCAAGAAGCAAAATAAAAATGTAAATTTGGGAAAATAATTCCAGTTGCCTTTTATAAATATTATTTCCTTCCTTGCATATAAATATTTCAGAATAAAGATGTGATGGAAGATGGACACAGGAGTGGTGCTATTTCAGGTTTTTGTAGAAGTGGAAAGACTATCTTTTCTTGAAGGGGAGATGATGACAATATTCTCTGAGAGGTGTGGAGAAGCAGGGACATGGTCATTTGTCTTAGGGGATGTTTTAAGAGTCTTACTGCAGAGGAGAAACAGCCAGTGTTGCTCTTAAATCTTTCCAGTGATCTTGGAAATAGAGAGGGGCAAATAGAATCATGTAGCTAATGTTGTCTCCTATACTGGGAGCAAGGCGGTGCTTTATCTTTAGACCAAGAGAATAGTATCTTTTGCCAAGATCTGAGAAATTCTGGTAGTCAAATATGGCTTGTAATTGGGATAAAATCTTAGATTATTCACAGTAATTGATATAAACACAAATTACTAATGCAGGGACAATTCAATTTTGTTGTAACATTCTAAACTTGAAAGAAACTAGAATGTAAAGAGCATATCTGGGTTGTTCGTGTTTTACACATTTTGCTTTCTTACAGATTTTCACAAAAGAAAACAAATACACAAAATTGCATTGTGTCTCCTGCCCTATTCCGTCTTTTAGTTCCAGTGACATTGTGGTACACAATAAAATGTGGTCACATTCTTTCTATATTCTACAAACAACCTAGACTATGCATGTAGAGTCTAAAGATTATCACACCAATTCTATCAGTAGAAAATTAGAGCTAGCCATGGTCATTCTTCAGGCACTGGAGAAACACTTTTGAGAAGTATTATGTCTAATTTTCAGAAAGTTCCATGGAGAATCACAGTCTGGAGCAGCATGACTGCCACAACATGTGACTCCATTTGTCTTTTCTTCCTTCTGTTTTTCCTACTTTCACAGGTGTATCTCAAGGGACGAACACAATATTTTGAAATACAAACAAGTCAAGTCACTCTTTTGGGAAGACTCACATTTAAGACCGAGGACGCTTACTAATTTGTAACACATACACTGAGACTGTAAATGTATAAACTTTTAAGTAGTTTCCAGTCATGACCCAGGAAGCTGGGTTCTGGTAACTTGGCTATGGTGTTGAGGAAATGAACGAAGACAGATATGCAGACAAATTGGGTTTGGGTTGGCTCTGAGCTCTTAAGGAGATTTGCAGAAGCAGAATTTGAACCAAGAAGGTAAGTATTTGATCCACATGAACAAGGATGCTGGTGGTTTGAGATGAACTCTGTAGGAGGCAAATATAGGGGAGCATGTCAGGCTGAAGTCACTCTGGAGAACCAAGCTATGGTTTCTGCAAACACTGTCAATATCCACAAATGGACAGGGATAAGGACTTGGAATTCCCATTGATCTGCTGCATTGAGGTCGACGACATGATTGTGCTCATTCAAAACGTCATCGGTTTGCCTCAGTTATACATATCTCAGTGCACTAAAATTAATGATTAATATAACGAGATATAATTTGAGTTGAATTTTCAAAATGATTTTAAGGGTATATTATAATGGCATTTTATATTGAAAAAGGTTTCTGCTGAGGGATCATTTAGATAAGCCTCATTAGATAATAATTTAAAACAGTAGATACTATACTGTGTAATTCTATACCATACTATAAAATATGTAATATTAAGTATATCTTTTAAAGTATCAGCCAAGTCAGAGTTATAATCTCTGGTTGATACCAATTCAAAAAAATCAAGATACTCTGTAGAATATATACATATACATATACATACACATACACATACACATATACACACACACTCACACACACTCACACACACACACACACACACACACACACACACATATATATATATATATATATATATATATATATATATATATATAAAACATGGTTAAATTTACATCTTGGGACATATTCTTAAGACGTGTTCAGTAACCACACTACCTTTAGTTTGTGTGGAACGTGGGCATTAGGCCTGGAGAGTGGAGAGGCAGACCTGAAAAATCATTAGTTTGCACTGTGTTCATAAACTATGTGATTAAATGTTGGTTGCCATGTGATTTGAAGGCTATTTAGGGAGTTTTACTGGGAGTAAATAAATCAATAATTGTTCTTGGGGGTGAAAAGGTAGAGAGTGCAAATGAGAACTATAGGAAAGAATCAGAATGACAGAGAGAAGTTAAAGATCCTGTCAGATACACTGAATAGCTATGACAAATGAGAGTTTGTGTTGTTCATTGTAATTAGTGTCTGATGTGAGATATGCCTGACTCACTATTAAGCCCATGTGGGTAACAGACATCAGCTTATAATGGTTAAGAAATTCTCCATTATTTATCTATATCCATAATGATTATAAAAAGTAGCCTTAACTGTTAGATAGCTAACATGCATAGATAGCATTTCTAAGTAGCTAAACATTTTAATATCACACTCCATTTAATTTTCCTGTCTTTCTAACAAGAATAAATGGACCAACAAAATCTTTCACATTTTACAACAGCTAAATCTGAATGACAGGTAAGAGATTTTCCCAAAATTTCATAAAACAACTGGTAGGGTACAAAATTAGATCAGAGCCAAATGCTTGCTAACTTCTATTTCATTTCCCTTGAACTACTCATTATAATCATGTCCACTTAGGGGGCAGTTTTCATTTTCTCATAATAGCAAACAGATTTTGCTGAAATCAATATTCAGGGAAGCAGTTTTAAATTCCAATTTATTATAGAAAAGAAATAAAATCTAATGTTCATGAAATACAGAGTAGAAGGAATTAAAACTCCAGAAGGAGTAGAATCCCTCTGCCAAGTGGATTGTTTCTCACAGTTTCATAGTCAAATTTTAAAACTGAGGGTTCCTTACTTTTTTATTTCTCATAATCAACTATTTCAAGATGTAGATTTTGAATTGGCTTAATTCTAACTCTAGCAAACTGTCCACCATGTTATCTTTTCTGTCTTTTCAAGAACTTAGGAGTTCAATAAAGTAAGAGACTATAATGAAATAGCTTCATTATATGTATATGCCCTCATTAAGTTTCTGTTGTTTAAATAAAACATTGCCCAGCACCGACCTGGGAATGAGAGGGATTGTTTCAACTCATAATTTATAACGAATGCCAAGGGAAAACAGGTCAGAAGCTCTAAAGGACCCTGAAAGAGGACACAGAAACAGAGATCATGGAGAAAGACTGCTTACTTATTTGCATTCCTGGTCTGCTTAGCCTGCTTTCTTACATAACCCAGGCCCACTTGCCGGGAGGTGACACCCCCCATAGCGGTCTAAAACCTTTTACAGCAATCATTCATCATGAAATGCCACATAGACTCAAAAAATCTGGAAAGTCTGCTGGGTGTTACTCCTTTATTGAGGTTACCTTTTTCCAGGTGACTCTGTTTTAACAAAACAAACAAGCATAGTGTGGGTATGAGTGTAATTTAAAACAAAATGCATCATACATAAATAATAATAAAAAAAAATGAATGCCTGGAAGAAAGAGCCCAAGGACCCAGGTCAGCTGTATATTTCTAAAATATAGAAGAAACTGATCAGATGGCTAAATCACAGGGTTTGGAATTGAAAGAATTCATAGAAGTTGAAGTGAAAATTTTTCAAAAGTTTCAGGATCTGTAAGTCCTAGTCAAGCCCTTCTAATTAAAACCGGGTTCTCCTAGTGTGCCTGTGTACTGCTGGGTTAACAAAGCACATCTTCTCCTTCAATTTCAGTAGAAAAATACCAAAATAACCATTTTCATTTTATACAGGATAAGAAAGATTGTGCTTGTCTTGAATATCATCCTAACAAACAATGTAAGATATTACCTTTTTATACTTTCTATGTGTCCATATTCTAAGCTAATTGAGTACAACTTATCTCTTAGTTGTTAAATATGTATTGAGTTGTTTACTTGTTATTTATTTGAATCTTCCAGCAGCACAAGATAGATTTTTAGCAGTTAACTTAGGAACAAATGAAAATGCAAGAAGTAGAACAATTGAAGTAAGCTGACTATGTTCAAATGAAACAAAAGGATTGCAAATGTGAGGTCAGTCTTGATAAAGTAGTGTGACTATTGTCTTAAATATAAGTCAATAAATAAATTAATATATAAAGGACTGTAAAAACTAAAATCTCAACTCAATACATATTAATAATGATTCATTCCACACTCACTTAAAAATAAGTAAAAGACACTTTTAGTTAAAAAGTCTTGGTAAATTCAAGGGTGACTACAGAAGAATTTAAATATGCTGTTAAACGCTTAGTTTACCACTGTTGTTAGTAACACTTCCAATTAAAGTTTGAATGAAGAGATGGTTGTCTTCTATGCTTCATGTCTGCACAGATTTCACAATGATACATTTCCTGCAACATACTAAGTACTTCATTAGCTCAAATAAGTATTTTACAAACCAAAGCTATTGAAACAGTGTAAAAAATGTTCACATTATATTTTGATCCTCGACTCACCATCATAATTTACAGTAGCACCCATAGATATGTGTGTATTTAAGTATATATATATAT
The DNA here is from genome assembly GCF_947179515.1 of Apodemus sylvaticus. Lineage (NCBI taxonomy): Eukaryota > Metazoa > Chordata > Mammalia > Rodentia > Muridae > Apodemus > Apodemus sylvaticus. Next base: position 21,205,146 of record NC_067476.1, read on the forward strand.
ATGAGAGAGGGTGGTGATGGGGAGACATGGAGAGAGAGAGAGAGCGAGAGGGAAATAGCACATCCTCATAGTTTAAACTTTTCCAAGCTGGTCTCTACCTGGATCCTCTCACATGCACTTTGAAATGTGTTTCTTCTTATTTTTACACTCAATCCACAATGATTTTCCTTGGGTTTCTCAGACAAGTCATTCTCTTTTTCTCTTCAAGGTCACAAATACACCTTTCCAAAATTGAACTTTCTTCAGTTGTGTACAGTTCCACTTTCTCTTTTGTGGTTTGTCAATTTAAACTTAGAAGCAAAAAAGATTGAATCGAAGCTACGCTATATAGCTACATCCCTAGTACTACTTTCTCAGGTTCTTTCAAATGGCTTCTTCTTCTTCTTCTTCTTCTTCTTCTTCTTCTTCTTCTTCTTCTTCTTCTTCTTCTTCTTCTTCTTCTTCTTCTTCTTCTTCTTCTTCTTCCTCCTCCTCCTCCTCCTCCTTCTTCTTCTTCTTCTCTTCCTCTTCCTCTTCCTCATCCTCCTCCTTCTCTTCCCCCTGTCCTCCTCCTCCTCCTCCTCTTCCTTCTCCTTCTTCCTTTTTCTTCTATCCTCCTCCTCTTTCCTCCTGTTCTTCTCCCTTTTTTGTTTGTTTATGAGTCAGGTTTCACTATGTAACATCCCTTGCAGTCCTGGATTAGCAGTGTAGACAAGACAGGCCTCATACTCATGGAGATTGTCTGGCCTCTGCTTCCTGAGTGCTGAGATTAAAGGCCCAGGCATAAAACCCTGTCATAAGGGTTGGAGCAGTGGCTCAGAACTTAAGAGTACTAACTGTTCTTCCAGAGAATCCAGCTTTGAGTCCCAACATCCACAACTCAAAGCTGTCTGGAATTCTGGTTCCAGGGTCTCTGACATGCTCATACACACAATTGTTGAGGCACACAATATCTTTTTTTAATTAATATTTTTATTTTCTATATTCCTTGTTTACATTCCAATTGATTTCCCCTTTCCCGGATCCCCCCTTCCCATATGTCCCATAAACCTTAAACTGGACATGACACTTCCGGAGGACCCTGCTATACCTCTCCTGGGCATATATCCAAAGGATTCCCTGGCATGCAATAAAGACACATGCTCCATTATATTCATAGCAGCCTTCTTTATAATAGCCAGAAGCTGGAAAGAACCCAGATACCCCTCAAAGGAGGAATAGATACAGAAAATGTGGTATATTTACACAATGGAATACTACTCAGCAATTAGAAACAATGAATTCACAAAATTTTGAGGTAAATGGTTTGATCTGGAAAATATCATCCTAAGTGAGGTAACCCAATCACAAAAGAAAACACATGGAATGCAATCTCTGATAAGTGGATATTAATTAACCCAGAAGCCCTGAATACCCAAGGCACAAATCTCATAACAAATGGAGAGAAGAAGGTTTATGGCACACAATATTTTGATGAAGCTTGTATAGCTCAGTCAGTGTTGATAATAATGCATTTTTATATTTATATGAATTGGTTAATCTTATTATTTATTTTAAATTTTAAAATTAATTTTCAAAATTTAATGCAGCTCAGAGACATAGAAAATTAGGGCTGCCACACCCTGTTTCCAAATCATAAGCCAGTGCTGCCAATGATCCTTCAGGCCTGGGCCATAGCATGGAGACATCACTAAAGCAACTAATGCTCCTGCTGGGGAGAGGAGTGCATGCTGACTGTAAGCATGATGGTCAAAGCTGGGAGGTATACAGTAGCCTGGGACTATTGCAGATCCTGCCTCAAACTCCATCCCCCCCCCCCCATACACACATACACTATGTGCTGACCAGGCACATTGTACCCTGACTCTGTGTAATAACAGGATATCTGAGATGATTCTCAGCCACAGTCCAGTATTTATGGTGCTTTAGAAACCTTGGCCAAGATCAGTCAAAGACCCTTTGGAATCAGTATTTGTATGTATAGCTGTTTAATCAAAATAATAACATGTGTGGCATAAAGCAGTCTGCAGAGCTACTTTAACAAATGCATTTACAACATTGAGATGGGAAAGATGGCAGAACTAAGCTGCACACAGAGGAGAGAAGCAGAATTAGGGCAGCACAGATAGTGGCAGGTATGAGAGCACAGCAGAGGCAGAAAAAGCTGCACACCATTCCTGTGTAGGGCTTGTTCTCAGCGTGCCAGATGGCTCAGACAAACACTGAGCCCACCTCCAAACTTACAGCTGCCCACTAAGCCAGTCCTGCACATCGGTCCCATGGCATGAAACTGTCACTACTGCAGCTCATGTTGCATGTATCTTTCTCGGGAGGAGATCACAGGGACTCAGGCCTGCCTATGGACTGCCAACAAAATGGTTGTGCCTGTAGTACAGGCATGGTGGCTAGCAGTGGACAGTCCCAAAGGCAGGTCTGTGTATAACAGCCTAGCAGCTGCTGTCCCCATTATCCCACAACATACTGTCCAGTCACAGGCACACCCTGACGCTGAACAGGATATCCAACATGAACAATGGATCATTTTCTTGATTAAGCATCCTTTAAAGAAACTGTCCATGCTGCTGCTGGGGGCCATTTTAGTGGACATTGTTGGTCTCCCTGTCCTTGTGGATTGTTGCCCCATAAGGTCCACTCAGGTAAAGAAAGCAGAGATGATGAACAAGGGTTCAGAAATCCTGTGAGTAAGTACTGTGAATGATAACACAGACATCAGCTACAGGGAGTCAGATACATTTTAACTTGGGGTGATTCAAGGCTTATGTAATATGGAGGGTTGGGGATAGGAACATCCAGGATGGGCAAAGGCTGAGGCTTTGGGTACCAAAATGTCTCTATAACATGTAGAAGCACTTCAGGAATGTCAGGTGCTACCTGAACAGGTTCTTATCAGGAGAAAGCAAGTGGAACCTGTAATTTAACTGAGACTGTGATATTTCACTGTAGGGGCATGTGTACGTGTGTGGCTGTGGGGAGCAGGGTGTTAAATTTCCCAGACAAAGTCAGAGAAGGAGAAGACCTGCTAATGAAGGGAGTCTTGCATTACTCTGAGTCCCAGAAGGCTATCAAACCAATAAAGGACTTGGACCTTAATTTATAGATTTTTCTCATAGGAGATCTTCATTTCTGCCCAGCTCCTGAGGTTGTCTGTGGTCCCTGCTGCATTTAGAACCAGATGGAAATCCATGATCTGTGCTGCCACCACTCTCTGGGAAAGGAACATTCTTTTGTGATAGTATTGTAAGCTGCAGACTCAATAACTGATAATGAGAGACATTGAAGATTTTGTCTCCTCCCCTGCTCAATTTTTCCCCTGCTCAAAAAAAGAGAGAGGAAGAATGAGAGAAATAAAGAAAGAAGGAAGGAAGGAAGGAAGGAAGGAAGGAAGGAAGGAAGGAAGGAAGGAAGAAAGAAAGAAAGCAAGCAAGGAAAAAGTGATGGAAGAGAGGGAGGGAGGGAGGGAGGAAGGAAGGAAGGAAGAAGGAAGGAAAAAAGCAGAGGAGAGGAGAGGAAAAGAGAAGAGGAGAAAAGAGAAGAGCTCAGCAGAAAGCTATTGAAGATATTCCCTAAAAATTGTGATAAATATTCTGAAGTGTCTTTACATTTTATGGTCTCTGGTGAGGGGTTGGGAAAAAAACAGATTTCTTTTGGAGCTGGCCACTGGGAGTTTGACCATGCTCCAATAAGTATATGAGCAACACAAATTGGATTTGGTGTATTTTTGTTGTTTTAGTTAAGGGTACAATTGAGGAAGGGTGGACCTGGGAGGAGTGGAAAGGGAATATATATATATGAAACTCCCAAACAGATAATGAAAATATTATGTTGAGAAAAAATAGAAAATTTATACCGTAATGCAAAAATTCACATAGACTTTTCACTTAGATTTCAACTTTTGCTAAATTTTTACCTTAAGCAGGGTTGAAATGAAAATGGCCCTGACATACACACACACACACACACACATGTAAGTATATATATATATATATATATATATATATATATATATATATTCTTAGTCTCCAATTGGTAGAACTGTTTAGAAGGGATTAGGAGGTGTGACCTTGTAGGACATGATGTGTTACTGGGGTAGGATTTGAAGATTTAAAAAGCTCTTGTTATTCTCAGTTTCTGCTCACTGACTTGTGTCTGAGTTCTCAGGTACTGCTCCAGTACAAGGTTACATGCCTTTGCCGTGCTCCATGCCATGATGGTCATAGACTCAAACCCTCAAATTGTAATCTCCAAAAAATCTTTTCTTCTGTAAGTGTCCCTATTTAGTGTGTATTATGACAAGAATAGCAAAGTAAGACACCTACGTTTACCACATTCATTTAATCACTACACACACACACACTCACACACACACAAATATATGTAATATGTGTGTATATGTAATTCTGTATAGAAGCCCAGTTTGCCAGCAGTATTTTAACAAAATTTATATAATTATATATTGTATATAATATATAATACATAGTGGGTAGTTTGTAGTGTGTAGTATATAGTCCATAGTTCAAAGTATAGAGTATAAAATTATAGATGAAATAAAGGTTAATATTTTACATTTTGACAGTTAGCTATTATATCAAATTATTTTTCAGTGAGTATTTCTGTACAAATTAACCCAAAGTGGAACTTCAATGTAGACCATGAACTATTACTTATAATATATTACAAAAATTTTGTCTTTGTTATAGTCAGGAGTGATTTATTACATGTCATTTATATCAACTATTCTGAAATGACATTGACTTGATGTGACCACTGTGCTATTTTAATAGTGTAGGAGACAGCCACTGATGATCACAGAGATGTTTATTATTTACTGAATATTTTATATTTGAATTAATTTTCAGACCTAGTTGTCTATTATTCCTATACTATGACAGACCTCATAGTTATAATACATTTTGTATCTACAAAACCTTGATTTTTTCTCATTTCCTTTTATTGGAAATAGATTTTATCCTTGCAATATATTCTGCTTATTGTTTGTATGCTTCCAGCTACTCTCCACCTCCCCCATCCTGAAGATTTTTTTAAAAAGGTTTTATTACAAAATCCTTCATTTTATGACTTACATTAGAGATGTGATGATAAAAATAGCAAAGGGAGAGATAATATTGCAAAAGAATTTGTTATTAAAATAGATTTGATGGGAATATAAAAAAGTTAAAAAAGAAAACAGACTTTCACTGAATAAAACTTATTTCACATCTAATCAGTATGTATGCTTGCTTTATACTAGAGTCTAATCTGTTGGATTCTAAATTATGTGTTTTTAATTATGACCAAATATATTTACATTAGATGATACTCAATAACAATGCCAATAAAAACTGAGCTATAACTATTAAAAGGCAAAGCACAGCTGTAATGAGACAAGCAATGTACTAGAAGAGGTCACCGGAGCTTAAAGAAAACTAAAGACTAGGGTTTAAGGAAAACTAAAGAAGTCTAAAATACAAGATAGGATTTCAGGAGATTATCAGCTGTCAGGGAAGGTATGTGTAAGTCTCCAATCTGGGTGAGATGTTCTGTATTTTAGCAATTGATAATAAAATTAAATGTGTGATTCAGTGTTCTATTTGTTCTATTCTAATAGAAGTTTCCTGACAGCTTGTATCTATTGTAAATGGTATGTCTTGCAAAATGACTGTTCTCCATGTGCTAGATAGAAGCATTTGTCCTGGGAAAAATAGTTTCCAGTTCGTCAGTTACCTGTAGGAAAACATACTGTGTGATAATGAACTATCAACCACATTGAAGCATAAATAAAATTTAAAATCATAAATTTCAAAAGTACTGAAAATCTTTACAATTTAGGCTGTGGGAAGTGAAAAGGACAGAGAAGAAAATTGTTACAATAATAAACAGTAATTGGCAATAATCACAACATGCTGCACTGCTCTGGATGGTAGTTTTATTCAGGGAATATGGTTATGAGGCCCATACAGCTCATGTCAATCATTTTTGAGCTCAAAACTGTCCTCTTGGGGACAACCAAGACATTTTATCCACAAAAACTCACATTCCAAAAATTGGAAAAGTGCTCTTCTCACACTCCAGGGAACAAATTATCCCTTATTTGTGATGAAAATGTAGCTCTCACATAAGTCTGTGTTATCTAGCAGTCATTTGATTTGTCTTGTATTGCTTCAAGTTCCATGCGGGCTTCACACTGAGCCCAGGCTATGTGGAGAAATGCACAGTGATGGGCCATTGATCCTCTCATTGTGAAGAAAGCCATTTCCTTCTGTCAAACTGTGTCTACAATGGTAAGAAAAGGCACAGAGATGGAATCTACGGTCTACTCCATAAGATATGATAATGCTTACCCACCTCCTTCTCACAGCATTATCAGCTACTTTGTGTTTGAAATTGAATTTTGAGGAAATAATATTCCTCACCAATGCTAGTTTATCAATGTGGCCTAAGGAGGCCTAGGAAAATAGAACCTCATCATTACCATCACAGTAAGAAAATTTTGTCATACATTATATATTTGTGGAAACTACTCAAACACTGTTGAGTTCTGCCTCTGTGGCCACGAAATGGCAATAGAACTTTCTAAGGGGCATAGCCTTCCATTTATGGAATACAAGGTACAAGAAAGGGATTTTTGGTTTGCCAGTTATTCATACACTGGTGGTTGTTTGCACAATAAACCCAGAAGAAATGTACTTATGAACTTTGATTCTGACTAAGAATGTAGGATTCTTGGACCGTGGTATAGCTGTCCCTTATTTTTATGTCCAAGGACATATTATTTTATACAATAGTGTAAACATACAATTACTCTAAGGAAAGTCCTCAACTTCCTGAATGATCCACATTATAGTCATATGGCCATTCACCACAGGCAATTTTCTTCTTTTGTTTTTAAACACTTTAAAAGTTTATATGCTGGTTTTAAGTTTATGAAAAATTTAGCAGAAATAGTTTCCCTGAGTACTTTATGTGTCAATAACATCTTACTTTAGTTCACATTAGAGTTAATGAATCTACTTCAGTACATCACAAGCTTAAGACCATAGTTTATATTGAGACTATCTGTGTGTTGTGCAGTTCTATAAGATGTTGAGGTTTGCTTTGTTGCTATGTATTGCCATGCAAAATACTGGTCCCCAGGATCTGGTTGCCTCCGAGATAAAGTGATCCTCATGCATACCAAGTGATGCTCTATATTCGAACTCTTTAACTTACAACTTTGGTTAAATAAGGAAGCCTCTCAGTTTTAGGGTCTGAGGCAGAGATCATGAGGATGAGAAGAGAGAGGTAGAGAGAGGAGAAGATGCCACGGGGTAGGTGAATCATGAGAACATGGCTATGAGCGCTGGCCAGTTGGATTAAGAGTAGCCCAAGTGGAACATGGCAAATTGTAATTTAGGAGTACTGACAGAGAAGTAGACAAAATAGCTTAGAGGGTTTGATATCTGCCCAGCTCTAGCGCTTTTAAGGCTAATTGTAAATATAGAGCTTTTGTGTCTTTTACTTGGGAACCAAATAATCAAAGGTAGGGTAGAACCCCCAATTAATTTATACTAGCACAATAAGATTTGATAAGTGTACAGTGGTCTGTATTCATCTGAGCAGTATCACAGAATCATTTCAGTGACAGTATTTTCCCCCTACTTTATCAGCTTACCCATAATTCCTCCCCACTACCATACTCTGATAACCTTGGATCTTTTCCCAAAGGGCAAGTTTTTTCTTATAAAGATTTGGCTACAAATTGTACACTATTTCCTAAAGATCTTTCCAGAACTTATACGAAATTGTAACTATTCTCTGCTAAGGAACACAATTATAGTATGTACTTCAAGTTCTATTGAAGTCTTTCTTTCAGGGTCACTATATAGTCTTGTGGATCAATGTTGAGATGCCAAAAAATTCTCGTTCACCTCCCCGTTAATTCGCTATGGTCAGATGACTCACTGTGAAAATAATGATGTAAATAATACTGTAGGCTATGGGCCTGGCATGCTGACATATCCCCATGCTCCCCAGAACTGAAAGTCTGGCGCATGAGGACTGTGAGCTCCAGGCCATAGACTAAACAGCATGTTGAAGAGTCAAGGCTGCTCTGAATTACAAAATAAGACTATTCTAGAAAAATGTTTTAAAAAAATAGTATGTTGACTAAGGAGTGACACTCTTAAGCTTGAATCTTGGCTGCAATATACAGCATTTTTTTTTCCTTTTTTTAAAAAAAGAAATCAAACTCAAGTAATCTTCCCTGTTCATATCTCATGTATAAAGGAACATAAGGGAAAATGGAGCGCTATGTGCTTTCTAAGATACTGGAAAAATCATTATAACAGAGAAATTGCTTTGAACAAATAAAAGCTTCAGTCACATTGCTAAGTGTGATATTCTTATTTTTTTTCATTTTAATTTCCTCTCTGAATGTCCTTCAAAGAAAACTGGCTCAATGTAAAAGGCAAAATTTATATTCTTATATAGTACAAAGCACTAAAAAAAAGAAGCTATGGGATGTGAAACTTCTTTCCTCTCTTCCATGTAAATGACAAAGAGGTCAGTGTTTTACATGAATGACGTTATAGTCACAGCAGGAGCTGGGCACTTGAAATTGTACATGGCAAGGTGTTCTATTCTGTCACTTTCATCATAAAATAGTTCACAACGCACACATCCGATCACCTTATAATTCAGGAAAACATTCAGTATTGACTTAGCAAAGAAGAGGTAGAATAGGAGGCCTCATAGGGTTTTGTTTTATAATACAAACACTAACAACACTCTGCAGATCAATGTATAATGTAATGTTCTTCTTAATTGAAGTGTAATTTGATTACCTCCTGGAAAATGCCTCTACCCAGATATGCCACATAAGAACTGTGAATTAAAAGAGTTTAGGGCAAGGGACTCTGAGCCTTTAATGCTGCTGGTAAGACGAGTTTGGAAAATGATAATTGTGGCTTTAGTTATGTCATTTCTTTGAATTGTAAAAAAAAAATGTATAGTCTATTGATATGCATTATTACTTATCTTAATTAGTGTTAATGAAATAAAATTATTCCTTAAAGTATGTAATATTAAATCAACTTATAAATAAACATAGACTGATAGACGTGTTTTTCTTTTTCTTTTTTTCTTAAATAATAGTCAGGCATGGGTAAATAGTCTTTAATGTTGGACGACCTTGACTGTATATGTTACTAGTCTGTTTTAGAACAGCTTATCTTTGCATAGCATGAGCATATGAAGACATTAGCAGTAAGATGATCAAAATAAGACACACTTTACATCAAGTTGTCCCTCGTTGTATTTACAGTTTTACTTATCTTCAACTTTTCAAGGCTCTATGTTCAAGATTGACACATCACTATTAAGGTCTGAAGTATCAATCCCTGTGGAATAAACTAGAGGCTTTTCTTTAAATTTTGTGCACTAAAAAATGCAAGGCTGTCATCCGTTCAGGTTCCATAATAGCTTTGCTGAGGTGAATATCACCTTTGCCACTGATACTGATGCAGTTGCTGCTGCCATCTTTGTCTTCATCATCATCATTGCTACTGCCATACTTATCTAGCACCTGCAGGCCTCCTATAAAAAGCATCAACATATCCATCAGAAAGAATGCAATTTAATCTCAAGCACTTCATATTCCACAGCACACAGCCTCATGATATAGGTCTTATAAATTTTTTGTCTATTTTTTTCTGACGTAGTCTGAGCTTTATTTTTCCAATTATTTTCTTCTAATACAACATTCCCTGTATTCAGATATCTATTTATAAGTCCCCATTTTCACTGTCACCAAGGGCTGTATGCCTCAGTAGGAATTGATTTTACCTTACAATCAAGTCTCATGAATCCATAAGCCTCAGTTATAAAAATCTTCATTTACCAAACATGTAAAGTTGAAAGGACAAACAAAGAAAATGTATCCAGAGCCTAGGAGGAGAACACTGCCTCCATTCAACAAGGGGATATAGCTCATCACAAAATATAAAGAACATCACACAAGAGGATAGGCATAGGTGAAAGTGGGAGAAGGGAAAATGTCAACAATAGTGAACACAACCAGAGACTGGTGGCTCTCCAGCTTCCTGAGAAGAATATGTCTATCCCATTTTCCTTTGTCTTGTCCCACAATGTTGGCCATAGATATGACCTTAACAATAACCATTGTTTCTGCCTATTTTTTTATATTCTACAGGACAGTATTTTGTTAAGTTTTCAGTTATTTGATACAGAGCAGAAGGCAGAAGTGGTTTCAGATACTCTGTCATTAGATTCATAGTTTGCTATGTGAAAAATCAAACAAAAACACTGTAACAAAAACTGCACATCAGCTGGAGGTGTGGTACTTTGGTCTAACTGGAGCGTATTCAACTTATAGGAAGATATGTACATCTGGGAGCCAGAAGGTAAAATTCCAATGAACAAGTATTTAAGTATAAACTCATGCTCTACTTTCTGTGAACCGTGTTGTAAGGATAAAACTACTGCCTATGAGAATGCTATGATCCCATGATTCTCTCATGCATAGCAAATTTAATGCGTACTCTGAAATATAACTTATTTTAAATAACCAAATTAATAAACTACTTAATTTTTATGTATATAATACATAATTATGAGATAAAACTACAAATATTTTCATTCACAAATATTTAAATCAAGTGCCAACTCAATTTAGATGTTCTGATATCATTGTGTAGACTCTTAAGATAGGGTCTTAACTGAATTCAGAAAATCAGCTGACAATGACAGAAAAATGTTAGCTATGCTTTCTTAGAAAGCATTAATTTACTTTCAAATCTAGTGGGTATTATTTTGGGGAGGGGATATAGTTACTATTTAACTTAAGCACAATTTTTAAATTTTCATTTGCATACAAAGACCCTTATTTCACTAATAAAAGGTGCCAAGAACCAACTAATATCAATGTTTGACTGTTCTTACATGGCAAAATAATTTTGAGTTAAAACTACATTTCCAACTCTAGCTTTTAACCTAAGTGAGGCCAATTTCTCCATAGTAGAACTATTAAGAGTATGGCTTAAGGGAAAATAGTTCTGGTTAAATACTCTGCAAGTTTCAGCAGTCCATCAGCACAAAACACAGCTCAGAATAAAAGCTTAGAGCTGCTTTCACTTCTTTTATAATTGAGTAAATTATACAGTCTGATAAAACTATAAGTTGATTTTATATATTAAAATGTTGCAATGTACAGGTAAAATGCTGTCAGTGTTATTGCTTTCTTTTAATTTTTTTGTCCTTACATTATTTCATAAATTAAAATTTGCTTGGGTATTGAGATTTTTATTTTTTACCTAAATCATTATTGACATGAGGAATTAAAAAAGAAAGACAGGAAAAAGGAGTGCCTAATACTTATAAGTACTTCAAAACATTGGGCAAAATATTTCTCAATATTCTCTTACTATCTGATATGTCATGCACACATTTTTGTACTCCTAGTGTTACAAGAATGCTGTGTAACTCATCTTGATTCTTTCATCACAAGTAAGCACTATAGGGACTCATTCATATATTGCAGGAGCAAACCTGCTACCTTCTATCCAATTTCTATTTTACAGAACTCCCAGTGGAAAACAACTAGAGAATATCTTAAACTATTTGAAACGATAAACAATCCTTTTCTATTATTAGCAAGGACTTTTACAATGTATTCGATTCTATGGCATAGAGTGAAAAAGCTTTCAGGGCACTTGACAATCATTTTATAAGTGAAACAAAAATGTATTTACATTACCTAGTATTTGGAAATTCAGGTTCTCTAGAATGGTGAATCAATCAAACAAAGTAAAATCTACCAGAATTTTCAAAAAAGGTTTTAAAGGAGAAATCAGGATAGGAAATATGTTCTCAGTATGATGCCACCCATTTTCTCAGTGTCACATATCGTGCTAAAGTCACACATAAATCTTAAATGTAAAAATAATATTCCAAAGAAAACAATTATATCACTCTGATTAAAAATAAATAAAGGGTTGAAGCAAATAATACTTTTTCATTTTTCAAATATGTTGAGGTTGATAAAATGATGACTACTCAATTTCTGAGGGTAGATGTTAAAAAAAGAACTTAAAATGGCATTTCAAGCAGGTGAGTTTATCTCTTATACCATGTGACATGGCATGCTTGCCTGACCCATGTTCATGTCCATGTAGTTGACCTCCAGCTGCGAAAGACAAGGAGCAACAAACCCATCTAGATGGAGAGACAAATCAATTCAAACCAAGACACAAATGGAAAATCATGTCTGGGACCCTTTCTATGCTCAAGGCACAAGCATAATGGATCACAGCCGGACACACATAACCATGAGAAGAATTTGGTCCATCTCAGGGTGTGTTGCAAGGAACCTAGACGTAGAACAGTTTGAAGTAAGTTCCTAAGTAACTAACCCTGAGGCTGCCTGAGATCTATAACTACAAATAAGGTTAAAAGAGTCAAACAAAACAAAAACCAAACAACAACAACAGAAACAGCAACAATGACAACAACCCCCCCCTCTTTTAACATAAGCTATTACTGTTATTTCTCGATACTACTCTATCTGAGTGGCAGCATCACTTTGGCTGGGAATTCAGAAGCATTCCTGGGAGGCTAAGCAAATGTTGAATAGGGTTAATTGAAACAGAATTGTGAATCTAGTAATTTAGAGATAAGTTTAAGAGACTTTCAAAACTTACAAAATAAAGAAAAAATTGGTAACAGCATAGCAAGGAAGAATGGGGATTTTCTAAGTCTTCCACAAAGTCAACTTTATTTTTTTGTTTTCACTGAATAGGATTTCATCATTTTCCATCTCCTTCTTCTTTATACCCTTCCCAGATCCTCCTCACTCTCAAGATGATAGCTTTTTCCTTTACATATTATTGTTACATACATATGCATATGTATATATGTATGAACACACATATATATATCATATATATATATATATATATATATATATATATATATATCCAGCTAGGTCCATTTGTTATTGTTTGAGTATATAGGTTTTAAGAGACTTTTTAAATTATTATATTTTAGGGGATGATGTTATACAATAAACAGGGCAGTTCCATCATCAGGGGTTACATTTTCAGCTAAGGGAGTGGGTCAAGAGATCTATCCTCAATCACCAGCATGTCTCCAAGCTCATCACAATTTAACAGAGACACTGCAGTAATATGTAAAAAAATAAATAAAAATAATAACACTATATAACCCACCATTTAAAGAAAGGACAAGGGAGGGAAGTAGCCTTGGAAAGTGGTTAAGCCTTCACAACACTGATGATGAAATTGTATACAAAATTACATTATGGGCTCACATCCTCTGTTGTGGAGGGGCTCTATTCTCAATGGCCAATAATGATGAGTTGGTCAGGTCTCTAGCAGCAGGCGTCAGTTCTTAGGACTGTTAGTGATCTTAGCCTGGGTCTAAGATCTTTGTCTCTGAGGATTTGATTGCTTCTGAAACCAGACAGAGACCTATGGATTTTCCTCCTTGGCTCCGTTATGAAGTAGGTTCTCTCTCAGGTTTACACATTGCCTCGTCTTCTTCCTGCCCATGCTGCTTTCTGTGCGGCTGCTAATAAAAGATCAGCCATGCCCTTTGTTCTGGAAAGACTCAGTGAAGCAGTATTCAGCAAAACCAGAACAGGGAAGTGGGAAGGGGTGGGTGGGAGGACAGGGGGAGAGAAGGGGACTTACGGGACTTTTGGGGAGTGGGGGGGCTAGAAAAGGGGAAATCATTTGAAATGTAAATAAAAAATATATCGAACAAAAAAAAAAAAAAGGAAAAAAAAAAACGATCAGCCATGGCTATCAGGACTCCAAATCTGTCTCTGCAGAAAAGGCAGAATCTATTAAGCCATCTTGCCAGGATTGCTTAGGCATGAATTTATCCTCCTGTGAAGAAGAAGCTAGCAGGTGAATGGGATGCAGGCCAAGAGTATAGCGTGATGTTCTAGGTTCAGACCTGGACTGGGTGGATCAGAATTTCCAGATTTTCAGTACTAAAGCAATACTGCTCATTCCTGCTACTTCTCCAGCATCAAGTACAATCATGACAGTGCAAGCACCAGGGTATGGGTTTCTGGGGGTGTTGTATTTCCTGTGCTACCACAAGGCCTGGTCTTCCACTGTCAAGATAAGATACTGCGCACCTAGCACCTGAAATTCCAGGTTCACTGAGCCTCCAGAGGGAACTTCAGCTGTCAAATTTCAAGCAAAGGCTTTGCTAATCATCTGGGCACCAGACCAATATTTAGGTTGTTGGCTGCCAGGCCATGTCCATGCTCCTTCTTGCTATTTTCCAGAGAGAGCTATCTTCTGCTATTTCTGTGGCTTCTTCATGTGTTCAAAAGAGCACATACTATTGAGAATAGTCTCAGAAAAACAATGAAGGAATCAACACAGTGTTTCTCCCAAAAGAATTATGTACTGAGAAAAGTAGACTGCTTCTACAGTCTTAAGAAAGACTGCAGATCAGTCAAATCCATTCCTTTAGCCCACTGCAGTCACACAGATGGGTGATTTGACATAATTGGAGATTTGGCCTTGAATCATTTATAGTAGTACCAGTACAAGGGGAATGGTATCAAGGGTAGTTTCAGGGTTTCAGTGGGTAGTGCTTCTCCAGTGGCCCAGAAGGAAGCAATTCATCAAGGCTTAGGGCTACAAAAGTTGTCAAAGAAACTGTCAAACACTCCTAGCCAGTGCTGTGCCTTCAACCAGCTGCAGTCTTTGCATAGCTGTTTCAAAGCTACCTCAGAGTGTTCAAGGTGCTGGCACAGGCAGAGTCTGCAGGTGCACCAGCTTTTAGACTGATAGTTGTTTTTGCTCAAGACACCTCAGGTAGCAAGAGAGAATTCTCAGAGCTGCTAATTAGGGAGTTGCTAGTGTCTGTGCTTATTTGTAGGAAGATGAACATCAGAATCAGTGATTATAATATAAGCTCAATATTAATACTAACAATCATTTTCACAGTGCCTACAGAGAGGTGCCTTCCCCAAACCAGCTTGTCTCAAGTGAACTTCTGAACTCTAAGCTTATCCAGAATTAGTATGCAGAATGACACACATACACACTTGCACTTTCTTGGAATGGTATACATTCAGTCAGCAATTTCAGAAAAGATATTTGAATCTCAGAATGGCAGGGCATCTTTCTTGGGGTCCAAAGCAGTCTTGTCAAAGGTGGGTAATACTGATGGGTAATACTTCTCCATGAACTCAATCGCCTGAGGGGAGTGATTAGATTCATTCAAGGAGGTAGCAGAATTTAAAAAAAAAAACACAAAAAGTCAAAGAAACAACAAAGAAAATTAAACCCACAAACTCCTGATATTCTCAGTCATCTCTGTCCTACCATTGTTGAAGAAACAGATGCTGAAGAAACAGGCCTTGCCCCTGCCCAGTTCATCCCCGTCAAACTCTTTTGCCCTGTTCCACTAATGCACAGGTAAATGTATCCTTCCTTAAATGTAACATAAACTTCACAAGTTGTGGGGCTTTGTTCTTTTATTTATTTTTTTTTGGTTTTTATTTGGTTTGGTTTGGTTTTACAGTTTGAAGGCTCCAATGTTATTATGTTGAAAATAATCAGCACTTTTGTGTATTTTTCTCTTAATATATCTTAATGAGATTTTTTTTACCTATTTGGAAAGAAGAGAGGGAGATAAGGAGAGGAGAGAGAAAAAAGAGAGAGGGAGAGAGAAAAAGAGAGAGGGGGGAGAAAAGAGAGGGAAAGAGAAAGGGAGAGAGGGGAAAGGGAGACAAGGAGAGGGGAAAGAAGGAGACAGGGAGATAGGGAGCGAGAGAGAAAGAGAGAGAGAGAGAGAGAGAGAGAGAGAGAGAGAGAGAGAGAGAGAGAGACCTCAGTGTTGGGCATATGGGAAGACCAGAGGATCTGGGAGTTGTTCGGAAGGGCATTATTAGAATATATTGTATAAGAAATTGCTCCCAATAAAAGAAGTAAAATGTGAAATAATTATTTTTATATAACCTAGATTAGAAAGAAATGATCAAATACTTTGTATCCTGTGTAAGATTTATTGCCTAATAAGATGTAAAAATAAAAGTATTTATGAATGTAGTAATGCATGAGGAAAATATTTCCTCCCCTCCATTCTCATATCTATAGCTTTGAGAAATATTTTCACCTCTCTGTTTTTATATCTATAACTAGCTGCTCTGCCTTTCTACTATAATGCCCCCAACACACTTTATTTTAATTCCTAGGATATACCTATTTTTCCTATTTATTTCTTATTCATCAATATCTTATCATAAATAAATGTAGTCTACAAGAAATAAAGCCTTTGAGGGCACTGGTCAGCAGAAAGAATCTGATGGAAATGAAGTGTGGTATATGATGGGATCAGATGCAGTTCTGAAGAATTAGACAAGCAGAATCCGAGTGGCCACATGAAAGATTGGCAATTTTTTTAAAATTAGATATTTGCTTTATTTACATTTTAAATGTTATCCCCCTTCGCTCATTATCCCTCCAAAACCTCCTATCCTACCCCCTCCTCCTGCTTACCAAATCCTCCCCACTCCACATTTTCTGACCTTTACTGTGATGTTGAGCCTTCACAGGACCAATGGCCCCTCCTCTTATTGATGTCTGAAAAGGCCATTCTCAGCTACATATGTAGCTGGAGCCATGGGTACTTGCGTGTGTACACTTTGGTTGGTGGTTTAGTGCCTGGGAGCTCTGGGGATACTGGTTAGTACATATTATTGTTCCTCCCATGGGGCTGTAAACCTCTTCAGCTCCTTGGGTCCGTTCTCTAGCTCCTCCATTGGGAAGCCTAGGCTCAAGACTGGCTGTTTTAAAGTGGTGATCTTTGTCCTACTTTCCAACTCTAATGGTTCTTCAGCAATAGCTCATTTTCAATAAGTCATAGCAAAAAAAAATTGCTGAAATTTTGAAAAGAAGAAGAAAGCATTGAGAAATATCCCTCAAAAATAACCTGAAATAATAAGGTTCAAACAAGTAATCAAAAATCAAAGACAATACATAAATATCATTAAAGACATCTTTTGGGCATATTTGATGTGATTGACTCCAGGTATAATGGGAGTATACACATTAGTCTTCTGAAGTATCCAAACTTTAAAGAACTAAAACCAACAGAGAATATAATTTGAAAGATAATGGTACAAATTTTGGAATGTCTGTAAGGAACAAATCAAAAAAGGGGGAGAAGAGTCAAGCTACAGACACTTCCAATAAATGGTGTTCCTTTTCCATGGTCTTTGGGACCATATTTTGATTGCATTCCAAGCCTCTTTAGGTCAGGACATGAGAGCTTATTCAAATGACTAATATATTCTAATATTCTGCTGTCTCTGAATAATAAGAACATTCTGAGGAAAAGGCATATTTCCCTGAGCAATTAGAAATAAGGAAAATATTAATATCATAGTATTTCTCTATTCATAACTAACATATAAATATTCTCTCCAAATCCCAGTCCTACTGTGGACATTTTCCTTTTGGCCCCAAGCTTCAATGTTCTTTCAACCAGAAGGCTATTTACACACAAGCAGAACTGAGCTGAAGTGTTCAGCTGTAAATCGTATCTACTCACACAGTAGCTGAGCAGTTCTTGCTCTGATATCTGTGATCATGACTGAAAAACTGAGAGTCAGACCATAGAAAAAAGTACCAGACCTCCTATTGTGACAAATGGCATACAGCAAAATTACATTTAAGCAGTTACCAGGCCCCAAGGAACCCATCAGAGAATGTGTGCAAACAGTATGGGGCTTTCTACATCTAATTCTGTTGACAAAATGACAAAATATGGCTCTTTCTCAAAATGACAGGGAGAAATAAGTTGACTGCAAACATAAAGTATGCTGTTGCTAAGAATGAGAGATGGCATTCATATTATGCTACATTTCAGTTGGCAGCTTTATTGAAAAAGAGTCACAGGATCTCTGATCTCTGTTTTTTTATGAAAGGCGAAGAATGAGGTGAGTTGAAAGGAAGAAGGTAGCAGGTTCACCACTGAACATTTAGACATACAAGGTGGACAAGGCTATCTGAAGGTCAATTTTAGATTCAGTTAGCATCATCCTAGGAAAACTTGCAAGCACCCACATTTATAAAAAGAATGCCAAAGGAATGCCGAGAGCATGCTTGCAAATCTCCATTCTTTCTTACTACCCTTATGCAATCACCCAAACAAATCAGTTTAAATACAACTTCTTCTACTAATGCCTTTTGAAGCATCGCTGTAGTCAAGTAACCATCTGCTGCAAGCACAAACAGTGCCTCATTCAAGAATTATGTTATACAGGCTTCCTAGCAAAGTTCTTACATGCAAGCTGTTCTTGTCAAAATCAGAACCATTGTGATGATGCATCTTAATATTCAATCAGACTTTAAGTAAAGAGTGACAAAAGTCCACATATGGATGACAGCTGCTTCTTCAGTAAATATTTTCCCCCTTATTGAATGGAGGCTTATGGCAGTTTAGGATAAGTTCCATAAGACATTTCAACCAAACTGCCTGAGGACTACGGAAATGACAGTAAGAAGAAAATTCCAGTTTCCCAATCTGTTACAATTTACATATTCAGCACCAACAGTCCTTTCAACTAAAGTGGCATTGTATACCTTTGATTCCACAGTCTCCTTGGCTCACACTGGTGAACCGGTGAATTTGGGAACTGCCAGTGCCACTTTGTAACTCCCTTTCCATTTTTCTGCCGTGTTTGTTAAATATGGGAATTGTGCCTGCATAGACTGTCCCAATATATGAACAAAGTACATAGGAATTTGAATATTTGTGATCATATTTTAACAAGCAGTAAAATATTTGTAAATGGTTTTATTTTTAAAAGGAATGTCCTAACAAGGTTGTTTTTAAACCAATGAAGGGAATCACGAATTAAAAAACTAAAATATATAAATGGATTCTGCTGAGTTCACTACTATCATAATATTATTAGGTGCAAATATTAACATTTACTTAAAAATAGTCCGATCTAACAAATATATCCTTAATGTTGGAGCGCCCTCGAACCTATATTGTATTTTATTTATAAATCCTAAATGCTCTGGTGATTCAAGTCAATAAATACTGTGTCTTTCAAGGAGTCTTTGTAAAATTTGCTAACTGCAAGGTTCCTTATGAATTATCAAAAGCTCCCTATCTTTAACCTAATACTACTACATAGCAGTTCTTTGGAGACCACAGCAATTTTGGGTAAAGGTAAGGTCATTGGTAGGTAGGTAAAGGTAAAGGCTAGGTCTGTGGCATCACTTCATGTGTAGTTCCTTTCTCTTCCTGCAATGCTGGTCAACACTTCTTTTTAAATAATATTAAAGTCTTATTTTCTAACAAATTCTTATGTTATACTTTGTTCCATTTTTAATAAGAGTATTTTCAGACCAGGCATGCTGATGGTGAGGTTCTTACCCTGCGATGGGATCTGCTGCTATGGCCTTAGGATTGTGAAGCTCCAATTCAATCAGGGTGACACACACGGAGCCATTGAAATTACAAACAAAGATCCGGTCACTGACATGGTCCACAAAGTAGATATTTCTGGTAAGCCAGTCAATTGCCATTTGTTCCACATCTGAAAAGAAAAAGAAACAACATGTATGCAGAATAACTCAATCACAGGTGTAAACCTTGCATTATAGCCAGAATATACAAGTCTGACAAACTCAGTACAGACGACAGTTTAAATACAAGTTGTTTCTTTTATGTCATTCCAATAAATACCATATATATATGGTATTTAATATATGTATATATATGGTATTTAATATATTGCCATATATATACTTATTACTCATTTGATAAGTTCTTTGACTCTAGAGTCCCACCTGAATAATAAAATGTTGATTAACACAGAGACCCACAAGTGGTCAAAGGTACAGAGAATAAGAGTTTATGTAGTGCTCTGATCTAAATGGACATTTATTTCACTCCCCTTTCCTCAAGGTTCAGAAACCATTGCAGAGGATGGAAGAGTGATTTTTAAGAATCAGGTAGCAAACTAATTCTTGAAGCGGAAAAGAAGCTCAAACAGAGGAACAGATTCAGAAAATGTGGCACATTTACACAATGGAATACTATTCATCTATTAAAAACAATGAGTTCATGAAATTCCTAGGTAGATGGATGGAACTAGAAAATATCATCCATCTTGAGTGAAGTAACCATGTCAACAAAGAACACACATGGTTTGCACTCACTGATAAATGGATATTAGTCCAAAAGCTAGGAACACCCAAGATAAAATTCACAGACCACATGAAGCTCAAGAAGGAAGACCAAACTGTGGGTGCTTTGGTCCTTCCTAGAATGGAGAATAAAATACTCATGGGAGCAAATATGGAGACAACATGTAGAGCAGAGACTGAAGGAAAGGCCATCCAGAGACTGTCCCACCTGGGAATCCATCGCATATACAGTCACCAAACCCAGACACTACTGTGGATGCCAAGAAGTGAATGCTGACAAGAGTCTGATATAGCTGTCTGTGAGAAGCTCTGCCAGAGCTTGACAAATACAGAGGTGGATTCTCGCTGCTAGCCATTAGACTAAACATGGGGTCCCCAAGGGAGGAGTTAGAGAAAGGACTGAAGGATCTGAAGGGGTTTGCAACCACATAGGAAGAACAAAAATATCAACCAACCAGATTCCCTAGATCTTCCAGGGACTAAGCCACCAACCAAGGAGTACACATGGAGGAACCCATGGTTCTAGCAGAGCATATAACAGGATGGCTTTGTCAGGTATCAATGGTAGGAGAGGCCCTTGGTCCTGTGAAGGTTTGCTGGATGCCTCAGTGTAGGGGAATTTGAGGGTGAGCAGGCAGGAGTAGGTGGGTGGGTAGGGGAACACCCACATAAAAACAGGAGGAGGGGGATGAAATATGGCATTTCGGGGTGGGGGAGACCAGGAAATGGGATAATGTTGAAATGTAAATAAAGAAAATATCCAATAAAAAACTTAAAAAGAAGCTTTATGATACCTTTGTCTAAAGAAAAGGACCTGACATTTTAAAATAAAGAGAAGTGACAGATTCCTTCAATGGCATACTTAGGCGCTGGGGAAAAAAAAGACTTCATCAAGGATTCTTTTACTTTATAGTCCAATACCATGAAATACAATGAGGAGGAAAGTATATTATATCTGTACTATCTCATGAAGTAGTCACTATCTTTATTAAAATTTAGCTTTTATAACTGGTATAATGAATCATCAATGCATCAAATTTTAATTAATTCCATTTCAAATTAAAATAACACTGATTGCTAACAGATATAATGGACATATCAGTCAAATTAAAGTGTATGTATTTTATTTGACTATTTTTATTTTATCCTTTCATCATCCTTTTACTATAGTTTGTAATGTAGTTTTATATAGGAGTACTAATCTGTAATGTGCAATTTATGGGAAAAATCATCACAGCGATCTGTTATGAGATGATATGAGTTATTAAATTCTTATATCTATTCCACAATGCTCCTGTTAATATTTAAAAAAAACACTGAAAAAGTAATTAAACTGAAAATAAGCTGTGGATGTTACTCAGTTTGTAGAATGGTTGTCTTTCATGAAAAAGATTCTGGGTTTAATACATAGCATTATATAATCCAAGAATGATTACACATGTGTAGAATAATAGCACTGGAGGGATAGGGCAGGAAGATAGGAAGTGGGATATGATAGGCAGTTTGAGGGGGGAGGGAACTGGGAATGGGGATAACATTTTGAAGTGTAAATAAATAAAATATCAATAACAGAGAAAGAGAAAAAACATTCTCAGTTGTATAGCAAGTTAAGGCCATTTTAGGTATATCCCCCTGACCCTTCCAATTCCTAAATATCCCAATATAATGAAAAGTACTTATGGGTACCAGTTCCCCTACTGTCTTTAGACTACTAGCACTGCTTTGGCTCTGTCAATAATACTGTAAATAAAACTTGGATTCATCTTCAATCTAGGGTTCCATGCTTTTAACTCTTATAGATTACTGCCATCCTATTTATGATTCAGAAAACATTGCAAGGCCCCAGTGATCATTTGCTAATATCACAGAATCAAATCCCATGAATATTTTATTTGTCTATGTATATCATACACTTCTATGGTAAATGGTAATTTATATATCAAACAAGAAAATTAACAATTGACAATAAAATAAAAGAATTCCAGTTACATGGTGTAATAAAATGTAGGAGAATATTATCTCAAATTCTGTGTCTGGAAAAATATCTTGGAGTGCTCATTTGATTCATGTTGGGCAACTGTGGAAAGTAAAGCAATAAGCTAAAAAGAACCTGTAGATTTTTAAAAGATCCTGATAGACCTGGAAGATACTCCTTCTCTTAGATTTCCCAAGTGTCTGTAGTCAGTTGTTTACTGTGGTGTGGTTCAATGGATATGGCACAACTATGGCCAATCATGGTTTTCAACTTGATACCCAGGCAGAGGGACCCTCAACTGAATAATATTCTCCATCAAATTAGCCTATTGGCATGGCTATGATTCATTTTCCTGATTCCTAACTGATATAGGGCTGCCCAGCCCACTGTGGTTCTACCATTCTTAAGCAGTTAGGTTGGAGCTGTATAGGAGGTGAGGCTGAACATCTAGAAGCAAGCCAGTAAGCAGTATTTTTCATGGCTCTTATCTCTGCTTTTTTTTGAGTTTCTGCACTGGGGTCACTCAGTGATGGACTGTGGTTTCCATTTCAAACTCCTGAGCTTCTCTGAATGGTGAACTATAAGCTGCAAGTAAGTGAAAAAAACTTTTCCTCTTCAAGTTGCTATAAGTTCATCTATTTTATCATGGCAATAGAAAAGTAAAGTAGGAAAGCTGCTCATGCAGATTTGATATTTAATGCTGATGGAATTTGCCAAGAGGGCTTTCTGACACACACCCACTGAGACAGGATAAAAGACACCAAAGGAAGAGGTGCAGTCTTTATTCTCAGTGGAAAGAATTATCTGTGTTCCAAAGAAAGAATAAACTCTTCGAAGGATCTCATTGCTAGGTTTTCTGAACTTTACTATCTTCGGTGCACACATCTGCCAATCACATCTTTCTGTGACTTCCTTTGCCCCATGGACCTAATATAAAAATGCTTATGTCTTCAGTTCCTTTAATGGCTTCTCTGTCATTTAAACAGATCCATGTGTTTTCTATTGTGAATCTCTCATTTTGTTGCTCAAAGTTGCATGTTTTATAATGGAAAATCTTACCCACATAGAAGAGAAATGTTCTTTGTTGATGTAAATTCCCAGAAAAATTGTAATTATACTACATATTCTACAAAGATGAGTAATTGATAAGAATATCAATTATTTTTCGGGTTGGAATTGCAGGTCCAGAGTCAAATTATCTTGGGTTATCTTAATTTCTATGTAATAATTTATTGCCTAATTCCCATTTTATCAATGTCATATAACTACCAGATGAATCCCTTTAAATGTACACTTCCATAGCATCCACCAGCTCAAAACTATGAAACAGATCAGCAGCACCAGTACCCTATAGCAGAGATTGCTGTTTTGCTGCAATCCACCTACTGTCTATTTCCACCAAGGTATTTGAAATGTTCCTTGAATTTTAACTACATTTGTTCTGTCATGATAAAACTCCGCAAAAGTTTAAGTGCATTGTAACATGGATTTTGAGGTAATTTGGATTTGTGTTCCTGGGATATGGTCATTCATATTTTGCTACAGAATAATCTCTCCCTTTTTCCATTTGAAGAGCTATAGATTTTGTTTCCATCTTCCCTACTAAGAGCCTTCTTCTATAATCTGACATTTTCCTACAATATACTCCAGCATTCTTTCTCAGAATTGGTTACTTCAGTGAATGACATTCTCTCAGTAGAAAGAATAAAACTGACAGTCATATCAGCTCAATCCTTCACAACAGTGATCACCAAAAATATAAAAAGAGAGGCAGCAGGAATTTTGTGTTAATATCTACCATATCTTACAAGGATAAGCAGAAAATATATATTGCAAGTCATTGGACATGAATTTGCGACCCATTAGTACCAGTCTGACTCACATAATATAGATTTTATGCAACAATAAACATTTAAATATTTTCTAAGCTACCAGAAACCTTATTTTTTCTCATTCAGTCTAGCACTCAGGATATTAAAAAGCCTCAATTATTTTTCTGTCTCAAGAAATCTGGAGCAGGAGGCTTTGCTGTGATTCAGAGAAGGCTTCCATTATTCTATCAGCCGCAGTTCAGCACCCACCATTTCCAGAGCCATTTCGGATACTTTGATCACATATCCAGATGTGCCAGGCTCATTCATCCACCCATCCCTTAAGGTGTAAAGCTGGTTGCTTCAATACATGCAACTATAATTTTAGACAAAAGAGTTGCAGCATGGCAAAATCCACAGCAGTCAGTACTTTATCATTTCATAAAGATTCTTTTCAATGAAAGAAGCAGTGAGATCTCAAAGAAAAGTCTAATTAGCAGAATGCTTAGTAATTGTGAGAGTTGGTTAGTTTCTTCTTATATGTCTGGAATTTCCTTCTTTCTTTTGTATAATTTGTATTTAAATCAGTTTCAGCAATTAGACATAGTCTGTAGGCAAACAAGTTAGTACATAAAAAGATTCAGGGAATATTAACAACCAGAACAAGACGAACTATAGTGTGCTTTGAACTAAAAGAGACAAAAAGGCCTCAAAAACATTTTCTTTCTCCAGCTCGTTTCTTTTCCCCTCCCAATTACAGAAAAATGAGTCACAGTGGTAGAACCACTTTTCCTTTGTCATAAATCATAAGGACAGAGCTTTCTTTTTGAAGTAATTCATAAATTGATACTAGAGTTGTATTATTCTGTTTGATTTAAAACATTAAAAACAATCAAAATATTGTTCAAGCATTCTACATCTTTTAATATAGATAAAAATATATAATATATTTATATTTATATATGAATTTTTTATATATATAATTTCCCCGACTTTCCTTTTTTAATACCAGATCATAAGACCTTCAAACCAGAGGAGTTCTGTCTCCAACTGGGAGGAAGGACTATTACAAAGAAAGGTCAAGAAGACTCTTGACAGATGCCCCTTCCAATACTATTGTAGCATCCTCTGGTGTCTAAGTCCAAGTCAATATTAAATTGAGGAACACAGAAGCAAATAGCTTAGAAGTATGCTATCTGTCTCCCTTTGGTGTTTTTTGTCTTGGGCTAACTCTCCTGGCCTCCTAAATTCTGGGATTGGAGGTATATGCCACAAGATCTATCTTCTACAATTGTAGAAATTTGTACTAAATTTCTACAAATTCTCATTTCATGGAGAGTTGATTAAATATATTTGTATTGAGAAATAAAAATCAAAACTGCATGGAGATTCTTTTTCACTTTAAGAAAACATAACAACAATTCCAGATGAGGAAACAGGGAAAAATATTAAATATACACTGCTAATAGGGATAAAAAATTAGCCCATATACTTTGAAGATTAGTATGAAAATTCCTCCAAGAAATAGAGACAGAGACATAGAAACTATCACAAGACCCAACTTTATGATTTTAGAGAATATGCTCAATGAATTATGTGTAAGTGAAGGACACAATAACTGCACTTCTGTGCCCATGGCAGTCAGTGCTATTCAAACAAGTCATGTCATGGAATTAGCCAAGACACTGTTTCAAAACAGAAAACATGGTTTGAAACTCTCCCAAAGACCTACAACCCAAACTTCCCACTTTCCCTTCTATTAGGTTCAGCATGTTTTTATTGGGAATTGATGTGGGATGGCACAGATTGCTATAGGAGGTGTAACCCATGGGAAGTGGTCTTGATTGGCATAATAAAGAAGAAAGAAGCCATAGGAAATAAGCCAATAAGCAACACTTTACAATGTCTGCCAAAGGCCCTTCATCCTTTCTTGCTTTGGTGTTAGGTAGAGGTGATTGATTTGCTTTGCTTCATTCTAAAAGTGAAATCTTTTTCTGGTTCTCTATTTCAATCTTTGTCTAAAAAGATGTTCTAGCATGAGTTGCCTTTTACAGGTTATTTCAGGTTGCTAGGAGTACTCATTATGCTCTGTCTGATTCAGTTTCACTTTCTGATCTCACAGAGACAACACCTCCTCTGTCTGGTACACAGGTAGTAGTTAGGCAGATGGATTTTTGACAAATTTAATCATGTAAATGCGTCCCAAACCACAAGGAATTCCTGCAACTCACCCCATTCCCTTCCCTTCTCATCTGTCCTCTGTTCTGCTCCTATCTTCTTGCATAATTCATTCTTCTGTTATGCTGAGCTTCCTAGAAGCTTGGCAACACATTATTAAGTCTAAATTATCTCTCTGTCTCCAGAATTGCAGAAATTATTTGAACATATTAGAAGGTACATATTTCTAGAAACATGTTCAACAATCCATTTTAGTTTGCTAAACCAGAAGAAAACACATTAGAGTATTTTAAGGTAACTTTAAATATAAAGACAAGATACCACTCACTCTCTAATAAGATGCTTGTTACTTTGTACAGAACAAACTTTTGTATGTTTTATTATGTTGGTCTAATTTGTTCTTTCATCAACTAAAGGTCAGCCAGAATTTGCTCTCATTGTTTCCTTGATATGATTCTTATTTTGGTAATTTATAACTTTTGTAACTGTCAAAATTTACTAAGAACTTTTCTTCTTATTTGACAATAGATGAACAGGTTAGCCATTTACTTTTGGAAACACATGGTAAGTTTCAATAATATTTTAAAATTTGAAAAATAGTAAGGGAAAAGAAACTACAGAAAGCATTTTGGAGCTTAAATTTTACATGAACAAAATTATAACCATGTTTTTAAATTGCAAATAATTCTCCCATGTACAAAAATAAGTCTCAAGCTTACACCTGCATCATCTTTGATGGGCATCAGTCACACATAACATCATCATGATAGAAACACCGTATTAATTATGTATTATTTGTTAAGGTTAGCAACTTAACAGTCTATTTGGTGCAGATTAAATAAAATATAAAATCAAGAGAAGAGGGATAATGATGTGGTAATTTAACACTGATTAAAAAATGATGCATCTAACTTCTTTCTAAATAACAATTTATATCATATACTACCTGAATTGTGAGTATGTGACTTAAACATTTTAAGTCTTCTAAAAGTGTAACATGGTTTTATGAATTGAACTATATGTTCTTCAAAATTTTCTTTTAACTTCAATACTCAGTATCTCAATAACAGATTATAATTGGAGAAAATGTCTTTATAGATGTAATTAGTAAAAATGAGCTTACTAGTTTTGGGTTCCAATCAAAGAGGACTTTCAGCCTTCTAAGTAAAGGATTGATGAAAGAGAGTCATCAGAAATTTGAATGTGAAAGAATAGTTGTGTGAAAACACTGTGTGAACACACCAGTCAGCATTTGTAAGCCAGATGCCCTGGAGGAATTCCATTTGTGAGTATTAAGTTTATAAAGCTCTGTAAATCAGTCTGGAGGTTCCTCAGAAAACTGGGCATGATGTTTCCAGAAGAACCTGCTATACCACTCCTGGGCATATCCCCAGAAGATTCCCCTCGCATGCAATAAGGACACATGCTCCACTATGTTCATAACAACCCTATTTATAATAGCCAGAAGATAGAAAGAACCTAGATGTCCCTCAGTGGAGGAATGGATGCAGAGAATGTGATATATTTACACAATAGAATACTACTCAGCAATTAAAAACAATGAATTCATGAAATTCTGATGCAAATGGTTGGAACGGGAAAATATCATCCAAAGTGAGGTAACCCAATCACAAAAGAAAACACATGGAATGCAGTCACGGATAAGTGGATATTAGCCCAGAAGCTCTGAATAACCAAGACACAATTCACACATCAAATCACTCCCAAGAAGGAAGGAAAGGGTTCTGGTCCTGGAAAGGCTTGATGCAGCAATGTAGGGGATTACCAGAACAGAGAAGTGGGAGGGGGTTGATTGGGGAATGGGCAGAGGGAAGAGGATTTATAGGACTTATGGGGAGGGAGGGAACTGGGAAAGGGGAAATCATTTGGAATGTAAGCAAAGAATGTAGAAAATAAAAAAAGAAAAATCAAAAATAAAACTTTCTAGATTCCAAATCCATTGTTTGCAGCACAACTGCTCTCCTATTTTGACTAATGTATCAAATTAATAAAATTACTCCAGAACTATTTGATACAACAATCCCTCCTTTAAAATTTTTGAGAACAAAGGAAGATCTTTATTAGAAAACTCATAAAAAAGATATTAATGTAGCACATCAATGACTATTATCAAATAGACTTATCAAAGAGCTAATATATTCCCTGGGAAAGAAACAGTTGATTCATTATTTTAAATAGAATAATAGGCACTAATCTTAATGATATTAACTTACAGATTGATAAATCAGAAACAGTTTTCACCAGGCAGAAAAACCTAAGGTTCATACTTTCATCATCTTTGATTGATATTCATTATATATTGATTAACAATGACCCACTTAAGCTCATATATTTGAGTGTTATGAAATCAGAGGATTAGGAATTGTGTCTTTCTTGTGGTAGGTGGGGCCTTGTTGGAAGAAGGATGTCACTGGAAGATGGCTTTGAGATTTCAGAAGCCCTCGTCAGACCCAGAGGCTCAGTCTCTTGCTTACAAATCTGTGTGTAGAGCTCTCAGCTCATTCTCCAGAACCATGTCTGCTGGTGTGCACCATGCTTGCTGCCATGATGATAATGGTTTAAACCTGTGAAACTATACACCAGGCCCAAGTGAATGCTTTCCTTTATAAGATTTGCTATTACAATGATTAGTAACATCTATGAGAGCGGTTGTCCTCAAGAGAAGAAAATGAGGGTAAGTACTATGATCATTACATTATATAGATGTATAAAAACTCTTATTATGCTGCATAATTTAATTTTGCTTGAAAACCAAATAAAGAAAATTACACTCACTATCTTATCCTATTATTAATAAAAGATCAGATTTAGAAAAATGCTCATACATTAAATCAAGAACCTAAATTTAGGAATTGCATACAGTGATATAAAGCAAATGTATTACACAGATAGCATTTTAGTCCCAGATAGAACTAAAGGACTATACTTTGGTTCATCAATTTCTGACTGCTTGTAACAGATCTACAGTAGAGTGCTTTAAGAAGCAATCATCAAGTTGAATAATGATACCATAACCACTTGGTAGTCATGACCATTTTTGTAAATAATATTCATAAATTCTTTGATACAAGATTATTTATTTAATAAAAAATAATTCATGTAATAGTTCTTAATTATCCTCTTCCACAAGAACCATTTCTTTGTATTTTCCTTTTACGAACAGGCATTTCTTTTGAGATGGTATCTCAGTTTGTAGTAGCAAGCCTGGAACCTCTCATTTACAACAGACTAGGTTCAAACTTACAGAGACCTACCTTTGTCTACTGTTTTTGAGTGCTAGGATTAAAGCCCACTAATGAACAGAATTTGATAGAAATGGTTAACTAAGATTTAATGATGATTCAAGAACACTTCGTAATTTCAGTTTTGTTATTTTGTTATTTGCCAAGTGGTGACTTTCATCAAATCCCAGGTGCATGCTTAGAAGCTAGGATTCTTGATATCAATAAAGAACTGAGTATCTACCTGCTGCACATTTCAATGTCAGCCTCTTGTGTTGCTTTGTGACTCAATCACAAATATAAACACTCATAAATCACTGATGCACCAAAACTTTGGTAATGGTATTTACTGTTTTAAAACTACAAATAGGCAGGCAATTTGTTATAAGCAATAGATAACATTGTCAGATTCCTGAAGATTTTATATTTCTACACTTCTTAGATTCTACCTGTCACTATTATGTTGAATAATTGGTTTGGTTCTTTTAATATATCCACCATGTAGCTTTAGTATGGAAACCACAAAAATACAACCAGCAAATGTTTATAAATGAATCTCAGTGAATCGAAGCACATCGTGTCTGGAAAATTTTCTCTATTTTTGAATTAATTCTGCCTAAAACTAAGAAATCTGGAGAATCCCAAGACATGAACAGTATTGGTACTCAAAGTCTCAAGAAGGGTAGAATCAAATGAAGGAGAAAAGATAGAAAGGGGGATATAAACTTTAGTAAGATAATTTTATGTAATAATTTCACAGGTATCATACAATAAATCATATACTTTAGAAATAAACATATTATTATAACTTACAGCAGAAAGTAGGATTTTCTATTTAATTTTTGCCTAGATCCTCCAATCTTTTTAACTACTAAAATTGTGTGCACTTCCTTTCATAATTCTCTATATAATGCTACATCTTCTATTTTTTAAAAATTTACATGTAATACATTGACTTTTTAACTACATAGAAATTATTTTATTATTATTTCTATTGATATATGCACATATTCACATGTACCCATTTTGTCCAATCTTAATGTTTTGCTAATATTGTTATCAGGGCAGTCGTAGTGGTTATCTTTAATACAAGCAGAGTCAGAGACAGGGAGATATTTAAAAGTTCGAGGACATCCTGTTCCAAAGAGCTCAGTCCAGCCCAGTAAAGGCTAAACACACACACACACACACACACACACACACACACACACACACACCCCTGTCTTGGAAACTCAAAATAATATCAACGTTTTGTAATTATGACTAATTCTTGTTGGTTAATGCAAAATTTTAGCATGATTATACTTCCTTTAAAAACTTGTTTCTTGAGTTATTTGGTGTGTGCTCCAGATTTTTTTCAAGAATTATTTTTTCATAATTCTACAAAAGTGTCTAACTTTTTTCTCAAACAGAAAAAAATCTCAGCATTCTATGCTGCTGTTTATACTTTCAACATACTCTCAACTTTGCCAGGCTTCCAACTTTGGAATCTGTGCAGGCTTTTCAGCCCTCAGGATCTGGGGCAACTTTTTTACTGTAGGTCAGGCATTCCTGCTGTGGAGGTAATGTAAGGACTCTATACTCATTGTTATTCTCACAATAGGCAATTCCAGTATTATGCATCTCATCTCTTACCTCCACCTTCAGAAGTGCCCAGGATTTCTAAATATTTAGTCCTACTGGGTTACTTTAATATTAAATGACATTTTCACTAACTTAGCAAGGCAGAGAAATATTAATTCTATTGAGTTATATTTCAACCCCTTGCATTTTTTTCTAAAATTGTGTCATAAAGTGTCTCATCTCTTTTTCTTTGTTTCTTTGTGGATCAAAACATTCAAAGTAATTTATTTGCAATATTCATGGTGGACCCACAATAAAAGAATATATAAGACACACAATAGAGGATATATACATACACACTTTCATTCTTTTATCAAAGGTTTTTCATCCCCATTCTACATTTTGGGTGCTTTAGACACACAGATGTTGATTCAACACATGTGTGCCTGGTGCCCAAAGATGCCTTGAGATCCTCTGATATTGGAAGTGTAAACAGTGATGATTCCATTTGGCGTACTAGAATAGAACCTGGAATCGCTAGAAGAGTAACCATTGCTCTTACCAGCTAAGCCAGAGCCATCTTTTTATCTCCTCACACCCAACCCACTTTTACATAATCCGCGGTATTCAGAGAAAAGTCTATGGGGCTAGATTTAAGATTTAGATTTAACAATTTGAAAATGTCAGGTTGCCTGCTGTGTGGGTAAAGTAGAAGAACCTGTAACAAGCTTCTACATTTCCAAGAGGCAGGAGCTGTATTTTCAAGGATGGTTACTACAATGGTGAAGTTATGTAGTCTGTACCTCACACTTTCTCTTAATCATGGTGGATAAGCAGTTTCATTGTAAATTCCACACAGCTTATTTCTGCTTTACAGAATGAGCTATGTAACACAGTGGAAAATCTGAAGACTTCATAGAAGACCAGCAAATTCTCACTCTAGATAATGTTTAGTCACTTTTTTATTTTTTTTAAATATTTTTATTTTCTGTATTCTTTGTTTACATTCCAAATGATTTCCCCTTTCCCAGATCCCCCCTCCCCATATGTCCCATAAACCTTCTTCTCTCCATCCATTCTCCAATCACCTCCCTCCTTTTTCTCTGTCCTTATATTCATCTCCAATGCTAGATCAATCCTTTCCAGGATCAGGATCCTCTCCATACTTCTTCATGGGAGTCATTTGTTAATGCGATTTGTGCCTTGGGTATTCAGAGCTTCTGAGCTAATTAATATCCACTTATCAGAGATTGCATTCCATGTGTATTCCTTTGTGATTGGGTTACCTCACTTAGGATGATATTTTCCAGATCAAACCATTTGCCTAAAAATTTTGTGAATTCATTGTTTCGATTGCTGAGTAGTATTCCATTGTATAAATATACCACATTTTCTGTATCCATTCTTACTTTGAGGGACATCTGGGTTCTTTCCAGCTTCTGGCTATTATAAATAAGGCTGCTATGAACATAATGGAGCATGTATTTATTGCATGCTGGGGAATCCTTTGGGTATATTCCCAGGAGAGGTATAGCAGGGTCCTCAGGAAGGGTCATGTCCAGTTTTCTGAAGAACCGCCAGACTGATTTCCAAAGTGGTTGTACCATCTTACAGCCCCACCAGCAGTGGAGGAGTGTTCCTCTTTCTCCACATCCTTGCCAACACCTGCTGTCTCCTGAGTTTTTTACCTTAGTCATTCTGACTGGTATAAGGTGAAATATCAGGGTTGTTTTGACTTGCATTTCCCTAATGACTAATGATGTTGAGCACTTCTTAAGGTGCCTCTTGGCCATCAGAATTGCTTCAGGTGAAAATTGTTTGTTTAGATCTGTACCCCATTTTTTAATAGGGTTATTTGGTTAGCTGGGGTCTAACTTCTTGACTTCTTTGTATATATTGGATATTAGCCCTCTATCAGATGTACGGTTGGTGAATATCCTTTCCCAATTTGATGGTTGCTATTTTGTCCTTTTAACAATGTCCTTTGCCTTACAGAAACTTTGTAATTTTATGAGGTCCCATTTGTCAGTTCTTGATCTTAGATCATAAGCTATTGGTGTTCTGTTCAGGAACTTTTCCCCTGTGCCCATGTCCTCAAGGGTCTTCCCCAGTTTCTTTTCTATTAGTTTCAGTGTGTCTGGTTTTACAAGGAGGTCCTTGATCCACTTGGAGTGAAGTTTAGTACAGGGAGATAAGACTGGATCAATTTGCATTCTTCTGCATGCTGACCTCCAATTGAACCAGCACCATTTGTTGAAAAGGCTATCTTTTTTCCACTGGATGTTTTCAGCTCCTTTGTCAAAGGTCAAGTGACCATAGGTGTGTGGATTCATTTCTGGATCTTCAATTCTATTCCATTGGTCCACTTGTCTGTCACTGTGCCAATACCATGAAGTTTTTAACACTATTGCTCTGTAGTATTGCTTGAAGTCAGGGATACTGATTCCCCCAGAATTTCTTTTGTTGTTGAGAATAGTTTTAGCTATCCTGGGTTTTCTGTTATTCCAGATGAATTTGATAATTGCTTTTTCTAACTCTGTGAAGAACTGAGTTGGGATTTTGATGCAGATTGCATTGAATCTGTAGATCGCTTTTGGCAAGATGGCCATTTTAACTATATTAATCCTGCCAATCCACAAACATGGCAGATTTTTCCATTTTCTGAGGTCTTCTTCAATTTCCTTCTTCAGAGACCTGAAGATCTTGTCGTATAGATCTTTCACTTGTTTGGTTAGAGTCACACCAAGATACTTTATATTGTTTGTGGCTATTGTGAAGGGTGTCATTTCCCTAACTTCTTTCTCAGCCTGCTTATCCTTTGAGTATAGGAAGGCAACTGATTTGCTTGAGTTGATTTTGTAACCAGCCACTTTGCTGAAGTTGTTTATCAGCTGTAGGAGTTCTCTAGTGGAGGTTTTCGGGTCACTTAAGTAGACTATCATGTCAGCTGCAAATAGTGATAATTTGAATTCTTCCTTTCCAATTTGTATCCCCTTGACCTCCTTATGTTGTCTAATTGCTCTAGCTAGAACTTCAAGTACTATATTGAAAAGATATGGAGAGAGAGGACAGCCTTGTCTAGTCCCTGATTTTAGTGGGATTGCTTCAAGTTTCTCTCCGTTTAGTTTGATGTTGGCTACCGGTTTGCTGTATGTTGCTTTAACAATGTTTAGGTATGGGTCTTGAATTCCTGTTCTTTCCAAGACTTTTAGCGTGAAAGGATGCTGAATTTTGTCAAATGCCTTTTCTACCGCTAATGAGATGATCATATAGTTTTTTTCTTTGAGTTTGTTTATTTAGAGGATAGCATTGATGGATTTCCTTATATTGAACCATCCCTGCATCCCTGGAATGAAGCCTACTTGATCATGGTGGATGATCGTTTTGATGTGTTCTTGGATTCAGTTGGCAAGAATTTTATTAAGTATTTTTGCATCAATATTCATAAGGGAAATTGGCCTGAAGTTCTCTTTCTTTGTTGGATCTTTGTGTGGTTTTGGTATCAGCGTAATTGTGGCTTCATAGAACAAGTTGGGTAGAGTTCCTTCTGTTTCTATTTTGTGGAATAGTTTGAAGAGTATTGGTGTTAGGTCTTCTATGAAAGTCTGATAGAATTCTGCACTGAAGCCATCTGGTCCCGTGCTTTCTATGGTTGGGAGATTTTTTATGACCCTTTTTATTTCTTCAGATGTTATGGGACTGTTTAAATGATCTATTTGATCCTGATTTAGTTTTGGTGTTGGATATCTGTCTAGGAAACTGTCCATTTCTTCCAGATTCTCCAGTTGTGTTGAGTATAGGCTTTTGTAGTAGGATCTAATGATTTTTTGAATTTCCTCAGTTTCTGTTGTTATATCTCCCTTTTCATTCTAAGTTTGTTAATCTGTATACTGTCTCTATGCCCTTTGGTTAGTCTGGCTAAGGGTTTATCTATCTTGTTGATTTTCTCAAAGAAACAGCTCCTGGTTTTGTTGATTCTTTGTATGGTTCTCTTTGTTTCTACTTGATTGATTTTGGCCCTGAGTTTGATGATTTCCTGCCTTCTACTCCTCCTGGGTGAAAGAGCTTGTTTTTGTTCCAGGGCTTTCAGGTATGTCGTTAAGCTGTTAATGTATGCTCTCTCCATTTTCTTTTTGGAGGCACTCAGGACTATGAGTTTTCCTCTTAGCACTGCTTTCATTATGTCCCATAGATTTGGGTATGTTGTGTCTTCATTTTCATTAAGTTCTAAAAAGTGTTTAATTTCTTTCTTTATTTCTTCCTTGACCAAGCTATCATTGAGTAGAATGTTGTTCAGTTTCCACGTATATGCGGGTTTTCTGTTGTTTTTGTTGCTATTGCAGACCACTTTTACTCCATAGTGATCTGATAGGAGGCATGGGATTATTTTGATCTTCTTATATTTGTTGAGATCTGTCTTGTGACCAATTATATGGTCAATTTTGGAGAAGGTACCATGATGTGCTGAGAAAAAGGTATATTCTTTTGCTTTAGGATAAAATATTATATATATTATAACATATATATATATATATATGTTAAATCTAATTGGTCCAAAGCTTCACTTAGTTTCACTGTGTCCCTGTTCAGTTTCTGTTTTCCTGATCGGTCCATTGAGGAAAGTGCAGTGTTGAAGTCACCCACAATTATTGTGTTAGGTGCAATGTGTGCTTTGAGTTTTAGTAAAGTTTCTTTTATGAATGAGGGTTCCCTTGCATTTGGAGCATAGATGTTCAGGATTGAGAGTTCTTCTTCTTGTATTTTTCCTTTGACCAGCAAGAAGTGTCCCTCAGAGTCTCTTTTGATGACTTTGGGCTGAAAATCAATTTTATCTGATATTCGAATGGCTACTCCAACTTGTTTCCTGAGACCATTTGCTTGTAAAATTGTCTTCCAGCCTTTTACTCTAAGGTAGTAGTTGTCTTTGACACTGAGGTGTGTTTTCTGTATGCAGCAAAATGTAGGGTCCTGTTTACGTATCTAGTCGGTTAGTCTATGTCTTTTTGTTGGGGCATTGAGCCCATTGACGTTAAGAGATATTAAGGAATAGTGATTATTACTTCCTTTCATTTTTGATATTATTTATTAAATGTGATTGGTTATCTTCTTTTGGGTTTGATGAAAGAAGGTTACTATCTTGCTTTTTCCAGGGTGAAGTTTCCCTCCTTGTATTGGTGTTTTCCTCCTATTACCCTTTGTAGGGCTGGGTTTGTGGATAGATATTAAGTAAACTTGGTTTTGTCATGGAATATCTTAGTTTCTCCATCTATGGTGATTGAGAGTTTTGCTGGGTATAGTAGTTTTGGCTGGCATTTGTGTTCTCTTAGAGTCTGCATGAGATCTGCTCAGGATCTTCTACCTTTCATAGTCTCAGGTGAGAATTCTGCTGTGATTCTGATAGGTCTTCCTTTATGTAACTTGGCCTTTTTCTCTTACTGCCTTTAATATTCTTTCTTTGTTTAGTACATTTGGGGTTTTGATTATTATGTGACAGGAGGTATTTCTGTTCTGGTCCAGTCTGTTTGGAGTTCTGTAGGCTTCTTGTATATTCATGGGCATCTCTCTCTTTAAGTTAGGGAAGTTTTCTTCCATAATTTTATTGAAGATATTTGCTGGCCCTTTAAGGTGTAAATCTTCACTCTCATCTATACCTATAATCCTTAGGTTTGGTCTTCTAATTGTGTCCTGGATTTCCTGGATGTTTTGGGTTACAAGCTTTTTGCATTTTGCATTTTCTTTAACTGTTGAGTCCATGGTTTCTATGGTATCTTCCGCATCTGAGATTCTTTCTTCTATCTCTTGTATTCTGTTGTTGATATTTGCATCTATGTCCCCTGATTTCTTCCCAAGGTTTTCTATCTCCAAAGTTGTCTCCCTTTGAGTTTTCTTAGTTGTTTCTACTTCTGATTTTAGATCCTGGATGGTTTTGCTTAGCTCCTTCACTTGCTTGTTTGTGCTTTCCTGTAATTCTTTAAGAGATTTTTGTGTTTCCTCTTTCATGACCTCAGCCTGTTGATGAAAGTTCTCCTGTAGTTCTTTAAGTGATTTTTGTGTTTCTTCCTTATTGGCTTTTGTATTCTCCTGAATTGTCACTTTCCTATTCTTATTACACATATTGGGTATTTTTTCTTTTATTGGATATCTTCTTTATTTACATTTCAAATGATAGCCCCTTTTCAGGTCTCCCCTCCAGAAGCCCCTATCCCATTACTCCTCTCCCTGTCTCTATGAGGGTAATTCCTCCCACACCAACCCACTCTTGCCTTACAGCACTGGCATTTCTCTACACTTGGTCATAGAAACCCTCAGGACCAAGGGTTGCCACTCTCACTTATGTCCAAGAAGGCCATACATTGCCACATAGTCAGCCAGAACCATGGATCCCTCCATGAGTTCTTGTCAATCTAGTCCCTGGATGTTCTGGGGTGGGGGGGTGTATGGCCAGGTGATACAGCCCATGGGGCTGCAAACCCCCTCAGTCTCTTCTCTAACTCCTCCATCAGGGACACTGTGCTCAGTCCAGTGGTTGGCAGCTAGCATCAGCCTCTGTATTTTTCAGGCCTTGGCAGAGCCTCTCCAGAGACAGCCATATCAGGCTCCTATCAGCAATCACTTCCTGGCTGGCTTTATATGGAATAAATACCACATTTTCTGTATCCATTCCTCTGTTGAGGGACATCTGGATTCTTTCTAGTTTCTGGCTACTTTGAACATATGAAACTCGCAAATTCTCAGGCTAGATAATGTCTAGTCGCTCTCCTATTCTTATTAGATATATTGGGTAGTTTTTCTTTTATTGGATATCTTCTTTATTTACATTTCAAGTGTTAGCTCCTTTTCAGGTCTCCCCTCCAGAAGCCCGTATCCCATTCCCCCTCTCCCTGTCTCTATGAGGGTAATTCCCCCCACACCAACCCACTTCTGCCTTCCAGAACTGGCATTTCCCTACACTTGGTCATAGAAACCCTCAGGACCAAGGGATGCTACTCCCACTTATGTCCAAGAAGGCCATACTTTGCCACATAATCAGCCAGAACCATGGTTCCCTCCATGAGTACTCTTTGTCAATCTAGTCCCTGGAAGCTCTGGGGGTGGGGTGCATGGCCAGTTGATACAGCCCATGGGGCTGCAAACCCCCTCAGCCTTTGAAATATGGATGCTTTGAACATAGTGGAGCAAGAGTCCTCATTTCATGTTGGAGCATCTTCTGGGTATATGCCCAGGAGTTGAATAACTGGGTCCTCAGGGAATACTATGTCCAATTTGCTGAGGAACTGCCAGACTGATTTCCAGAGTGGTTGTACCAGCTTGCAACCCAACCAGCAATGTTTCTCTTTCTCTACATCCTCACCAGCATCATGCTGTCATGTGAGTTTTTGATCTTAGCCATTCTGACTGTTTTAAGGTGGAATTTCAGGGTCGTTTTTATTTGCATTTCCCTGATGACTAAGGATGTTGAACATTTCTTTAGGTGCTTCTTGATCATTTGAGTTTCCACAGTTTAGAATTCTCTGTTTAGCTCTATTCTGCCGTTTTAAATAGGGTTATTTGATTCTCTGGAATCTAACGTCTTGGGTTCTTTATATATATTGGATATTAATCCTCTCTCAGATATAGGATTGGTAAAGATCTATTCCTGATCTGTTGGTTGCCATTTTGTCCTATTGACAGTGTCCTTTTCCTTACAGAAGCTTTGCAATCTTATGAGGTCCCATTTATCCATTCTTTATCTTAGAGCATAAGCCATTGATATTTTTTTCAGTAATTTTCCACCTGTGCCCATACGTTTGAGCCTGTTCCATCTTTTTCTTCTATTAGATTCAGTGCATGTGATTTTATGTGGAAGTCATTCATCCACTTGGACTCAAGCTTTGTACATGGAAATAAGAATGAATCAATTTGGGTTCTTCTACATGATGACTGCCCATTGAACCAGCACCATTTGTTGAAAATCCTGTCCTTTTTCCACTGGATGGTTTTAGCTCATTGACAAAGACCATGTGTATGTGGGTACATTTGTGGGTCTTCAATTCTATTCCATTGGTCTGCCTGGCTGTCATTGTACCAATATGATACAGGTTTTACCTCCATTGCTCTGTAGTACATCTTGAGGTTGGTAATAGTGATTCTTACAGAAGTTTTTTTTTTTTTTTTTTTTTTTTTTTTTTTTTTTTTTTTTATTGTTGAGAATAGCTTTCACTATCCTGGGTTTTTTTGTTATTTCAAATAAATTTGAGAATTGCTTTTTCTAACTCTATAAGAAATGAGATGGAATTTTGATGGGGATTTCATTGAATCTGTAGATTGCTTTTGGCAAACTGGCCATTTTTACTCTATTAATCCATGAGCATGGAAGAGCTTTTCATCTTCTGAGGTCTTCTTCAACTTCTTTCTTCAAAGACTTGAAGTTCTTGCACAGATCTTTCACTTGTTTTGTTAGAATCATACCAATATATTTTATATTGTTTGTGACTATAGTGAAGGGAGTGTTGTTTCCCTAATTTCTTTCTCAGCCAGTTTGTCCCTTGAATAGAGGACAGCTACTGATTTGCTTTACTTAATTTTATTCCAGCCACTTTGATGAGGTTATCAGCTGTAGGAGTTCTCTGGTGGAATTTTTGAGATCACTTAATTATACTATAATATGATCTGCAAATTGTGATATTGTGACTTCTTCCTCTGCAATTTGTATCATTTTGACCTCTTTTTGTTGTCTAATTGCTCTAGCTAGGACTCCTAGTACTATATTAAATAGATATAGAGAGATATTGGGAAGCTTTTTCTAGTCCCTGAGTTTAGTGAGATGGATTCAAGTTTCTCTCCATTTAGTTTGATGTTGGCTACTGGTTTGATATATATTGCTTTTATTATGTTTAGGTATGGGTCTTGAATTCCTGTTCTTTCCAAGACTTTTAACATGAAGGGATGATGATTTTTGTCAAATGCTTTTTGGGAATCTAATGAAATGATCATGTGGTCTTTTTTGAGTTTCTTTATGTAGTAGATTACATTGATGGATTTCTATATATTGAAGCATCCCTGCATCCCTAGGATGAAGCCTATTGGGTCTTGGTGGTTGGTTGTTTTGATGTGTTATTGGATTCGTTTGGCAAACATTTTATTGAGAAGTTTTGCATTGATATTCATAAGGGAAATTGGTCTGAAGTTCTCTTTCTTTCTTGGATCTTTGGGTGGTATTAGCGTAATTGTGGCTTCATAGAATGACTTGGGTAGTGTTCCTTCTGTTTCTATTTGAAGAGTATTGGTATTAGGTCTTCTTTGAAGGTCTGATAGAATTCTGTGCTAAAACCATCTGGTCCTGGTCTGTTTTTTGGTTGGGAGACTTTTAATGAGTGCTTCTATGTCTTTAGAGCCTATGGGACTATTTAGATTATTTATCTGATCCCAATTTAACTTTAGTATTTGGTATCTGTCTAGATAATTGTACTTTTCATCCAGATTTTCAAGTTTTGTTGACTATAGGTTTTTGTAGTATAATTGGATGACTTTTTTTAAATTTCCTCAGTTTCTGTTGTTATATCTCCCATTTTATTTCTGATTTGGTTCATTTGGATACTGACTATGTGCCCTCTGGTTAGTCTGGCAAACAGTTTATCTTGTGGATTTTCTCAAAGAACTAGGTCTTGGTTTTGTTGATTTTTTTTTTTTTTTGTATAGCTCTTTTTACTTCTACTTGGTTGATTTCAGACCTGAGTTTTATTATTTCCTGCCATCTACTCCTCTTGGGTGTATTTACTTCATTTTGTTCTAGAGATTTCAGGTATGCTGTTAAACTGTTACTGTATGCTCTCTCCAATTTCTTTTTGGATGCATTCAGAGCTACGAGTATTCCTCTTAGCACTGCTTTCATTATGTCTCATAAGTTTGGCTATGTTTTGCTTTCATTTCTAATTGATTCTAAAACCTTTTTGATTTCTTTATATCTTCTTTACCATGTTATCTTTGAGTAGGGCATTGTTCAGCTTCCATGTGTATGTGGGGTTTCTGTTGTTTTTGATGTTATTGAAGACCAGCTTTAGTTTGTGCTGATCTGATAAGTTGCATGGGATTATTTCAATTTTCTTGTATGTGTTGAGGCCTGTTTTTGAACAGTTATATGGTCAATTATATGGTCCTCCTTTCTCTAGGGTATAGTTACCCTTCTTGTCATAAAGTTTTCCATTTATTATCCTTTGTAGGGCTGGATTCGTGGAAATATATTGTATAAATTTGGTTTTGTCATGGAATATCTTAGTTTCTCCATCTATGGTAATTGAGAGTTTTGCTGGGTATAGTAGCCTGGGTTGGCATTTGTGTTCTCTTAGGGTCTCTATGACATCTTCCCCAGATCTTCTAGTTTTCATAGTCTCTGGTGAGAAGTTTGGTGTAATTCTGATAGATCTACCTTTATATGTTACTTGCCATTTTTCCCTGACTGCTTTTAATATTCTTTCTTTGTTATGTGCATTTGGTGTTTTGACTATTATGTGACAGTAGGAATTTCTTTTCTGGCCGATTTATTTGGAGTTCTGTAGGTTTCTTGCATTTTCATGGGTATCTCATTTTTAGGTTAGGGAAGTTTTCTTCTATCATTTTGTTGAATATATTTACTGCCCCTTTAAGGTGGGAATCTTCACTCTCTTCATGCCTATTATCTTTGGGTTTCCACTTTTCATTGTGTCCTGGATTTTCTGGATGTTTTGGTTTAGGAGCGTTTTTGCATTTTCCATTTTCCTTGACTATTGTTTCAATGTTTTCTATTTCTTCTGCCCCAGAGAGTCTTTCTTTTATCTTTTGTATTCTGTTGGTGATGCTTGTGTCTATGACTCCTAATCTCTTTCCTAGGTTTTCTATCAATAAGGTTGTCCCCATTTGTGGTTTCTTTATTGTTTCTATATCCATTTTTAGATACTTGATGGTGTTGTTCAATTCCTTCATGTGTTTGGTTGTGTTTTCCTCTAATTCTTTAAGGGATTTTTGTGTTTCCTCTTTAAGGACTTCTAACTGTTTACCTGTGTTATCCTGTATTTCTTTAGGGGAATTGTTTATGTTCTTATTAAAGTCTTCTATCTTCATCAGGAGATGTAATTTTAAATCTGAATCTTGCTTTTCTGGTATGTTGGGATATCCAGGGCTCACTGTGGTGGAAAAATTGGGTTCTGATTTTGTCAAGTAGCCTTGGTTTCCATTGCTTATATTCTTGTCCTTGCCTCTTGCCATCTGGATATCTCTGTTTTTATCTAGTCTTGCTCTTTCTGACTGTGGCTTGTCTTTCCTGCAAGCTAATTTGTCAGCACTCCTGGGAGACCAGTTCTCTCTGGGAGGAATTTGGGTATGAAGAGCTGTGGCACTTGGTTGACTCAGGTGTGCAGACAGAAACTGGAAGGATCCTGTTACCTGCTCTTCCTTGGGTCCTATATCCTGATGGCTTCAGGTGAGCCCTTCTCCGGCCATTTGAACAGAAGTGGTGTTCTTAACTGTGCTCACAGGTGTGTCAGCAGTCCAGGGAGAACAGCTCTCCCTTGGTAGTATTTGGGTTTAGATATCTATGTCACAGAATCAGCTCTGGGTACAGACCCATATTGTGTATTTTAGCTGTATATTATATTTAACTCTTGCCTCTCAGTCTTCAATGTTAAATACAATAAGTTTGCATAGAAACCATATTCTACCTAGAGTATTAATCAGTGACTTAAGAAGTAAATCAACATTTAGACTTTAAACTACATTTCTTTGTTATACTATTTGAAAATGTCCAGTAACTGATACGGTGATTAAATGGAATAAATTGTTATATGACACTCTAAACTTTATCAGAATGCATTCGCTCACTTCTTTAATTGATATGAAAAATGTGAATTGATAAAGGTACACTGACACAAACTTTAAAATGCTAAATTATTTTATGTGTACTAATGGTTCTCACATGTAGACTTAGAGAGTCACAATAGAGCATCTTTACTGCCTTGGCCACTGAAAGACAGGGCTCTGATTTTGTTTCCTAAATGTATAGCATGTGATTAACATGCATCTTGAAGATATTTAATTATGAGTAGTCTCAAAGTCCCACCTGAAATCTATACATTAATTTGCAGTAAACCATGATAAGCTACTTCCCTGTTGTTCCTGGTTCTTGCTTTTTGGTTGGAGAAGATATGCAACAGATGATTGGGTTTTTGGGCTTTTTCCCACTTCTCTACCTTCTCTATCTCCCAATTCTGTGTCCTAACATAAGTGGTAAGGCAAAATTTCTTTCATATGTTTCAGAGAAGAGGCCTGGTTCATCCCATTCCCACAGCAGCCAACATGTTTCATACAGAGTTGTCATTCCCTCCAGGGAGACATTATATACCTATATTGATTTTTTAATTGCATTGTTCCCTAGATAACCTCATATTCAGTCCACTGAAGAATCTTAGAGATTTTAAATTGCAGACATTTATTTT
Source organism: Apodemus sylvaticus (assembly GCF_947179515.1). Classification (NCBI taxonomy): domain Eukaryota; kingdom Metazoa; phylum Chordata; class Mammalia; order Rodentia; family Muridae; genus Apodemus; species Apodemus sylvaticus. Next base: position 21,248,568 of record NC_067476.1, read on the forward strand.
CCGTATTTATTCTTACTTTTGTTTAAATATTATACAACTCTCTGTGACCTGAAATCACTGATAACTCCACTTCCACTCTCTCCTTACTTTCTTTCTTAGAAACAATTGTAGCATTAATATCATGAATTAGAACAGTTTTCTATAACTAAATTATATCTCAAGCCATGAGACTATAGACAGGTGCCTTCATAACTTACTGCAAGATTTTATTTGGTTCATCTTCTAAAGGTATTATATTTGCCCACTAAAAGAGAGCTTCCTCCTAAACTCTAATTCATTTTTTAAATTAATGAAATATGAGAAAAATCATTTGCCAAACATCCAGAGAAATAATTATAAACACAAATTATATAATGATACTAAAGAAGGAATCTTTCCTTTTTTTGCATTTAGGAGTCTGTTGCAGTCAATTGGCAGTAAAGAAAAATCCTAAGTCATAGCTGCTAAGGGTTTTTTGCCTCCACAAAAGTTTTAAAAGTAAATCAGCATCAGTACAAATATCTGAGTTTTCTTTCCATTTTTATTAGTTCTTTTAAAGTTTGAACAATGTGTTCTGAGCATATTGACCCTCTGCAATTGTTCTAGATTCACGTTCCCTTACTACTCTTTCAACACTTTGTCCTTTTGGTTTTTTTCTTTTTAAACTTCAAGTCCAATATGATCTGTTCAAATATCTTTTTTGTTATGTTGTCTTCCATTGCAATACAACTATGGTATGTCTCAAGTTTTTCTGGGATGTTCTATTTTCCAGCCACAATTTTGGTGGAAGAATGCCTTGTCAGTCATCGGTGGGAGGAGAGGTCCCTAGTCCTTTGAAGGCTTGATAGATGCCCCAGCATGGGGAAATAGAGAGGGGATAGGTGGGAGTGGGCTGGGCAGAGGAGCATCTCCTTGGTGGCGGGGGTGGGGGGATGGTTTGGGGGTTTTCTGGGAGGGGGAACCAGGAAACACTATAACACTAGAAATGTAAATGAGAAATATATTCAATAAATAAAGAAAAAAATAAAAAAATCTCTTTCCTTATTTTTTGAAGCTTTTAAATGAAGCTTTTGTTTATTTATTAATGTATGCATTACAGGAAGCAAAGCACAAGAAGGCAAGTACAAAGTCACCCAATCACAAGCAGAGCAGCTCAATGGGTCATTCCAGATCCTGCAAGCATACATATTTTAGGTAAATGAGATTATATAGTATGTACCATGCCTCCATCACATTGTGAGTATTCACTAACAAACTCCCCATGTTACACAAGGATTTTGATAACCCAGAATAAACCATGCCATCACAATCTATCAGACAAAATTGTAATCCTGTCTTCCTTGGCAAGAGAAATTTCATAGAAGAAAAAAAACGACAGCAGGATTCCAGATAGATGTACTGGGAAACTTACAACTAAGTTCTGCATTCGCTTAGTGCTCAGCTCACTAGGAAACATAAAGTAGTAGACCTCACTAAGTATAGCATTCCTAAGCTTATCATCAGATCTATAGACCAACATATAGAAAAAGTGGTGATCGCACTCAATAAATGTAATCCTATGTAGCAGCTTGGGATGGTGGGAGGCTCTCCTCTCTTCTTATAGCAGCTGCAGCTACAATTGTAGTTAGCCCATGGCTATGGGTATAAATGAATGTCCAATTTCCCCTCTCTATTCTAATATTTGATCTGGCTCAGTCTTGCCTAGGTTTTGTGCTTGATGTCCCAAGAACGTGAGTATAACTGCTGTGCCCAGAGATATTACCTTAAATTTGTCTGCTACCACTGCCTCTTTTTTAAAAAAAACTTTTTATTAGCTATATTCTTCATTTACATTTCAAATGTTATCCCCTTTCATGGTTTCCCACGAAAGTCTCATAACCCATCTCCCCTACCCCTGCCTCTCCATTCCCCAATCAACCTTCTTCCCCACTTCCCTATCCTGGTATTCCTCTACATTGCAGCATCCTCCCTATGATTCTCCCTATGGTGATAGGACTATCAGGCAGATCACAGCTTGCAGGTGTGTATTCAGGGGGTAATGACAGTGAGCCAAGATAGTTGCACATAGCAGTATAAAAGAGTAATGATAGCTTATGAGTTTGCATGGATAGATGGATAAAAGAAGTCACAATATGTCTGGACAAGATGTCATAAGATGAAGCACTGCCACATGGATGCATTAATGCGCCATATCTGAACTTCTGTAGTTGACATGCCAAGTACTACCCATAATATCATTCTTTTCATATGTGTGCAAACCAGTCATCAGACTGTCTGTCACCCAGAGGAGATATGAAGCTCAGTACCTGTTTGACTGAGTACGAATTTCCTGACAGGAGAGTGATTTTCCCTTTGACACTATTAATTCCTCTTGACTACTTTTTTCTCTATATGTTACAATATTTTAGTTGAGCTTTGACTTACAGCCTTCCCTTAAAAGACAATGTTGATTAAGGTACAAGTATCTTTTCCACTTTAAATTGTACATGTAATTATGACACTCATATTATGTAAACCTACTAAATCATTATCGCCATTTGCATTTGTCATACCTCCTAACTCATTCAAGTTATCAAGTGAATCTGAATCACAACTATCAGAAACTAAAATGTACTACTGCTAGCTATTGCCACTAATATACTGAACACATACAAAAGTAACAGAAGAAGAAGTGAAACTGACCTATACTTAGTGAAATGTGGCTGTATAAAAAGGAGTCAGTTAGATCCATGTTATCAATTTCACTTAGTCTATCAAAAGAAATTTAAGCCACAAAACTCAATGACCAAATACATATTTATAGAATGGTTCTTGGACAGTTCTCTTATTGACAAACATGTTAGATATGAACCTAATTCTACCATCAAGTCAATTATACAATATTAAGGAGATGAAAGGATTGTTTTAGAAAGACATGTACTTTAAATTAATAAATGTCTGAAGCCTGAGAGATTGCCCAGTTATTAAGAGATGCTATAGTTCTTGAATAAAACTTGTTGGCTCACTGAATCCAAATGATATTTTATTACCATCTGTAATTCCAAATCTATGTGATGTGACTCCATCTTCTGATATCCATGAGCACTAGGCACACAGGTAATATATGAACATACATAAAAGCAAATAACTAGTAAACAAATAACAAAATATTCTGAATATAATTTTAAAGATTTGAATAATAAATGTCTTTTGCTTCAACAGAGTCAAAATAAAAATCAAATAGTTTGTGTAATTTGTCTGATATAGATATATAATTATTTTTGAAACTCACAATGAACCAATATGCAAATAATTAAGAAGTCTCAGAATTAAAGAGTTAATAGAAATAATCAGCACCATGGATAGCACTGATTAAGGAGTTCATAAGATTCTACCTAAGACAGTGCTGAAGTTAGGGGAGTGTAGTCCAAGTAGGTGCTCCATTAGCAGATGTCAGTGGAAATTTTTTTTGTATTAGACATTTTATGTTTGTTTATTTAAAGAGAGAAATAGACCTAAATACAATGTCTTTTGTATGTTTAAATAATTGATATTGTCAAAGGTACTTCAGGTTCACTAAAACACTGAGTCAGAAGTGACTTATACCAACTGGACACATTATGTCAACTATGGAACTCTGTGTACAATTTCTTTTTTTTTAATTCGATATGTTTTTTATTTACATTCCAGATGATTTCCCCTTTTGTGGCTTCCCACTCCCCAAAAGTCCCATAAGCCCTCTTCCCTCCCCCTATTCCCCCATCTACCCCTTCCCAATTCTCTGTTCTGGCATTGTCCTATACTGTTACACTGAGTCTTTCCAGAATCAGGGGCCACTCCTCTGTTCTTCTTGTACATCATTTGATGTGTGGATTATATTTTGGGTATTCCAATTTTCTAGGCTAATATCCACTTATCAGTGAGTGCATACCATGATTGATCTTTTGAGACTGGGTTACCTCACTTAGTATGATGTTCTCCAGCTCCATCCATTTGTCTAAGAATTTCATGAATTCATTGTTTCTAATGGCTGAATAGTACTCCATTGTGTATATATACCACATTTTTTGTATCCATTCCTCCATTGAGGGATACCAGGTTTCTTTCCAGCTTCTGGCAATTATAAATAGGGCTGCTATGAACATAGTGGAACACATACCCTTATTACATGCTGGGAAATCCTCTGGGTATATGTCCAGGAATGGTATAGCAGAATCCTTCAGAAGTTATGTGCCCAGTTTTCTCAGGAACCACCAGACTGATTTCCAGAGTAGTTGTACCAATTCACAACCCCATTGGCAGTGGAGCAGTGTTCCTCTTTCACTACATCCTCACCAACACCTGCAGTCTTCTGAGTTTTTAATCTTAGCCATTCTAACTTGTGTGAAGTGAAATCTCAGGGTTGTTTTGATTTGCATTTCCCTAATGATTAATGATGTTGAACATTTTTAAGATGCTTCTCAGCCATCCGAAGTTCTTTGGGTGAAAATTCTTTGTTTAGCTCTGTACCCCATTTTTAATAGGGTTATTTGGCTTTCTGGGGTCTAACTTCTTGAGTTCTTTGAATATATTGGATATTAACCCTCTGTCGGATGGAGAGTTGGTGAAGATCTTTTCCAAATTTTTTGGTTGCTGATTTTTCCTTTTGATGGTGCCCTTTGCCTTACAGAAACTTTGTAATTTTATGAGGTCCCATTTGTCAATTCTATTCTCAACAATAAAAGAAATTCTGGGGGAATCAGTATCCCTGACCTCAAGCTATTCTACAGAGAGATAGAATTAAAACTGCATGGTATTGGTACAGTAACAGGCAGGCAGATCTTTGGAATAGGATTGAAGATCCAGAAATGAACCCACACATCTATGGCCACTTGATCCTCGACAAAGTGGCTGAAACATCCAGTAGAAAAAAGGATCTAGGGTTGGAGTGGAATATAAGGACACAGAAAAAGGAGGGAGGTGATTGGAGAATGGGTGGAGAGAAGAAGGTTTATGGGACATATGGGGAGGGGGGATCTGGGAAAGGGGAAATCATTTGGAATATAAAGAAAGAATATGGAAAATAAAAATCTTTAAAAAAAGAAAAAAAAAGAAAAAAGATAGCTTTTCCAACAAATGGAGCTGGTTCAACTGGAGGTCAGCATGCAGAAGAATGCGAATTGATACATCCTTATCTCCTTGTACTAAGTTCAACTCAAAATGGATCAAGGACCTCCACATAAAGCCAAACACTTTGAAGCTAATAGAAAAGAAACTGGGGAAAAACCTTGAGGATGTTGGTACAGGGGGAAAGTTCCTGAACAGAACACCAATAGCTTATGCTCTAAGATCAAGAATTGACAAATGGGACCTCATAAAATATTAGGTTCTAGTAAAAAAATCAATATTGAAATGCATTTGCAACTATAAATAATTTGCCAATAATATACTCTGAATAACATCATTTAAAATTATTTGATAATGATATATATATTACAATAGTAATATATACCCATACTTGAAACTATATTGCATTAAAATATTGATTATCTAAATATACAAATCTGTCAAACAATAAACACTGAAGAGGGAAAGAAACCAGAGGCTCTGCAAGTCTTGAACATGCCTTATCTCTTACATGAAGTCTTGAACCACCTCAGGATGGAACCACTCAGCCAGAAGAACTTCCAACTTCAAACCTCAGGTTCACAAGTCAAAATAAACCTCTCTTTTTTATAATGATACTGCACATAAGTGCTTAATTTTATTAATAGTAATAAAACTGAGGTAATAAAAGAAATTCTGGTTCTTCAAAGTGTCTTACATATGGATGTACCATTTGATTTCCCTACAAACCAAGATGTAAGGTAGGAATCATTTTACCAAACATTTTAACTTTATTTAATGAATGATAAGATGCATCAGAGAATATATATGATAATGAAACAGAGATGAATTGTTTGTGAATTCCATGGGCAAAGCTGGAGTTTGCATTACTGGGACCATAATCTTGCCCTTTCATGTGATTTCTATGAATATGGATGGACAGCACTTGAAAGCCTAAAATAAAAGCCCTGGCTAAACACACAGAATGGGATAGAATATTGATGAGGATTTGCATAATCCAGACATGAAACATCTTGCTTCGATCATCTAGATTTTACCAACAAATGTTTTGACCCAGTATGTAAGCCCTTAATGTAACTCCCCCAAGTACATTGCATGAGGAAGCGTAATCACTGTGCATTCCTTTAAGTCCCAAAGCTTGGTAGAGATATTCTTGACAGTTCCAATTTTATTCAGTTATATTTCTTAAAAATAAAAATTTAAAGTTATAAGACAGAGTAAAATTTGCATCCAATCTAGAAGAAAAACTAAAGACAAGCATTATTTCATTATTTGTGTGTCTGTTAAAAATAACTGAAAATGGATCCTGCGCAAAACTGGAGAGACAATTTAATTTAGCTTTGTGATGACATGGAAAATGATTATATAAGATTTCCTTTTAGGTCTGAATATCTGTACTTCAGTGGAATTTCATATTCTGCCCTCCTTCTTATCAGATGTGAGGCTTTTTGATCTCTCAAAAGGAGGAGGGAATATGTGAAGAGGTCCCAATGCTTTCAGGGATGAAAACAGCAGATTGGGTCTACTATGTGCTTTGGGGAAGCTATGGCAGTATTTTCCTTAAGATAATCAATGACTCAGAAGTGACAAATAGCAGAGAACGCAATCCTTAAGTTGAGACAAGATCCTACCAGTTCTAGGGATATTTGTTTCTAAGAATGAGCTCAAGGTTGGCCTTAGAAACAGCAATATCGAGGCCAGGCATGGTGGAGCACGCCTGTAATCCCAGCACTTGGGAGGCAGAGGCAGGCATATTTCTGAGTTTGAGGCCAGCCAGGTCTACAGAGTGAGTTCCAGGGCAGCAAGGGCTACACAGGGAAACCCTGTCTCAAAAAACCAAAACCAACCAACCAACCAACCAAACAAACAACTACAACAAAAACCAACAACAACAACAACAAAAAAACAAAAAACGAAACAGCAAGATCTTGTTTCAAAATGAAGAGAAAGGAGGGTGGGGATAATGACACTGTGTGATGACCCCTAAAATAAAAGAAATAATCTTAAAAATTAACTCAAAAATAGGTGTGAGAATAAATAGTGTATACTTGATATACAAGAGAGAAACCCAGTTTTATTTTCTAGTGTCATTAAAAACAATCAATCAAACAAAACACTTTTGATGACATTAAAGTAAATGTGAAATAATGAGATCATGTTATGATAAGATATAGAAAAAATGAACTCTGCATATACACATGCACATACATCTCTACATACATACACATGTATACCTCCACCTCACAAACATTCTCATACACATACCATATACACAAATGCTATACCACACAAATACATATACATACATATATACATACATATGTACATACAAACATTTTCTCTAGAGAACATGTTAGTAAACAAAAAAGATGGTTAAGATAAGAAAAATTATAGTTTAAATATAAATAAACTTTAAAATATATTAAAAAAAAAAAGAAAAATTATAGTGACACCTCACTCATCTGATTTTGCTGTCTTAGATATAAATAAACTGTAAGAGAATCTCTATTAATCCCAGTAGTTGGAGGAAGAGGCAGGCATATTTCTGAGTTTGAGGCCACCCTGGTCTACAGAGTGAGTTACAGGACAGCCAGGCTATGCAGAGAAACCCTGTCTCAAAAACGATAATTAATATGTTTATTGACAATTACTGATGTTACTTTTGGTTGCTCTTTAAAACCCAGCTGAAAATCATCTTTTCACACCAACTTGAGGCCTACTTTTGGAATGCTAATTTATGGGGATTTATAAATTTTCTAGCCTATGTGAGTTCCTGTCTATATTACTGCTTTTCAGCTGGTAAGAATGCCCATGGAACATATAATACTTGCTACTGGAAGCATTTCTGTGATCACTGCCTAACTTCTTTGATGACAAGCTACAGTGATAGTCACAGAAACCACCGACTGAATCTCACTTAAGCTTCTCCAATTCTTAGATAACATTTGTGTCCAATCTCCAATTTCTAGAATATTAAGAACCACAATATTCGTTATCGTGTATTGCTTACAGGATAGTTCAATGATGGCTCTTATACTGCCTAATATAATTTGTTGTTGCTTTGGTTTACATACTGGGGATCTCATTATTTAGTTGTTTTCTGTCCTCTAACAATTTTTGAAACTTAGCATTATCCACCTACTTTACAGGCATGTAGAGTGCAGAAGTAGGTCAAAAGGTAGGTCATAGAGGTCAAAAGCAATGTTCAAAAGTGAAGAAAAAAAGCAAAACAAAAATAAACTCACAAACTAAATTAAACTAAACAACAACAACCACAAAAACGAATCTAAGCAATGTTCATTAGAGTCCAATATCCATAATGAACACATTAGCTGTTCATTAATTTTAAAGATAACATCTAATTTCTGTCATTGATCACAGGATCTTGCAAACCAAGTACATTGGATGCCTGTTAAAGAAAGTGGAAAATTGCTCCTAAGCTTCTGAGGTTACCCAGACCAGTGGAATGCAGATGAAGCCACCACAAAGGCCTAAGTGTCCCATAGAGTGCATGGTGTGGTGGGCTTCATGTTTGCAAAAGTTTACATTTTCATTCTCTTTCCTTTCCTCCCTGATGGATGGATGTATTTCTTGAACAGGAGTGTTTATTCTGTGACATTGCACGCTGGAGCTATGAAACTAATTTTGACAGTTAAGAGAGTCACATGCATATCAGAAAAGGTTTTGAACTTTTGAAAACTGTTTTGATTGTTAAGAATGTAGGGACATTTATAATTGGAATGATTACTTTATGAGATTACTATAGATAAGTGAATGAGGAGGGAAAATTCCTTGTTTCAATATAAAATATTTTCCAAATATATGTGTGTGAATAATACATGCATAGCTGACTGTGCTGGAGGAAGTGGGTCATTGAGCAGTGTGGTATGCTGGTGCAAATAACCAGACCTCTAACCTGAGGCCTTTGTGGCTTCCTGACTCACTGAGGCATAGTAAGCTGTAGTGCAAGCTACTGCAGACTCATAAAACCTAGGCTGCCATGCCTTCCTGGTCATGACAGATTCTATCCCCATGAGCCATGATCCCCAAAAACTGTTTCATCCCATCAGTGGTCCTCTATTAGGCAAATGTGCAAAGTACTTAATATAAATGATAACACTTACTTAATAAGCTTTTATATGGTTTTCTGGAAAGTATTATTTTAATGTAAAGATTAATACAACATTGTAATCTGCTTATTTTAAGCTACTATTCAAGAATAATTTGTCTATGTGTACTAAGTATTTATTCACTCACCACTGAAGCCTTGTGATCATCTACACATCTATCAGTAGGACCCACTAATCTGTCTATACCAACTTAAGACTTCTTTAGCATTCCACTCAAACATTTAGAATATCTTCTCACAATTCATTTCCCAAATCTTATGACCTGTGTAGTCACACTTATCACTACAATGACATCACTTCTCAGCACTAATTTGCTGTAACTGATAATTTTTCTTGTCACTGTGGCCAAATACATGATAGAAGCAATTTAACAGAGTTCCTTTTGGCTTATGGTTTAAGAGAATGCAGTTTAAAGTAAAGGTGTGGTTACAGGTACTTAATTGCAATAAGAACTCAGGGTACAGGTATCTAGGTCAGTAGGTCAGGAAGCATGGAATGATCTAGCCTTGAATAAGGCCATGCTAAATTCCTAGCCCACCTACTCAAGGTCCCTCTGTCTTCGAAAAGAGCATTACCAGCTGGACACCTAATATTGAAACTAATGATCTTGTGAGACATTTAACATTCAAACCATAAAATTGTTCAATTGTAAGGACAAATATTGTAAGAACAAAATGAATATCATTCTGTAAGTGAGTTTCCCACACCTTCAAAACACCATAAGTTTTCAATTTTAGGAGTTTTATGTGCATTGTTCAGTAACACATTATCATGTTTGAGGAGTTATTTTATGTTTCTCACACTCTCAGGAGCCTATTTGCCAGAATGTTGATTGATTAATTTGTCATTAGATATTCCCAAAACTAGCACTATACAACAGAAACAATCTATAAAAATACAATTGATGTGGAAATGTGGATGAGGGAACTTTTACAAGGCTTCATCCCAGAAGAAGAGAAATAGGCAATTCATTAATTTATGGCTGATAAGTGAAGGAGAATCACACTTTTCTAGGAATGAGCCTCCAATAAATTATCCAAATCCTAAGATGTCAGCACTAAACACATATAAGTGAGACTAAATACTCAGCATGTTTGTATGTGTGTGTATATATACAGTTTGAAGATTTTAGGAAAATCTTGAAGTTTGAAGGATTTAGATGCAGAATTCAGATACGAGTTTTTTTTAAAACCATTTCTAAATTTTTAAAACACAAAATGAAAGCAGCTCAAAAGAACAGATAAAAAATGTAAGCCTTCTAAGTTTTATGAGAAACTTAGAAAGATAGTAATGTTTCTCTATAAAAAAATTCTACTTCTAGAGACCAGGTCAATCCGAGAATGAGTACTAAGAATAATATATGTCATTATACTACATTACAATGCCATCTTTTTGTTTGTATGCTCTCCAGAATTTCTGCCTCTGTGGTTGTGCAGTTTTCCAACACTTAACTCCAGTTTGCTCAATACTAATTACATTTCTAAATTAGTTTCAGAGCGTATTTTGTTTATTCTCCTCTACTACAAAATCTACTTCAAACTTATCCCTTTGCTAAATCAGTTTTAATATGTTCAAATCATGATCACAGTTATTATTACTCAAATATTTTATACTTATAATGATACCGGATTTGACACTCTGAATTGTAGTCTTTGAATCCTCTGTTCATATTGTGAATAGTTGAATGATTGAGAAGGAAAGGTTAGAATAAACATTACTTACAAGGAATTTTATACAAATATACAACTTTCATGTGAATATCCATAAATATGGTAGAGATGGAAAAATTGATGAAATAATCGAACTCTAAAGTTTCTATAAGGACTTTAAAACAATATATTCACACCCTGGCCCTAGAAGCAGGTATGAAATTTTCAGATAGCCACCTTTTCTTCTGTTCCTCCAAGTCACACCTCCACCCCCAATCTCATACACAGCTTTTTAACAGAAGGCCTACTATAGACTCCAACCTCCCTTTGTTATTTCTTTATTGTATCTAGTTCCATTTTTAGATCCAATGCTTTTGCTCAATTCCTTCACCTATTTGGTTGTGTTTTCCTGTAATTCTTTAAGTGATTTTTGTGTTTCCTCTTTAAGGACTTCTATCTGTTTACCTGTGTTCTCTTGTATTCCTTTAAGAGAGCTATTTATGTCCTTCTTAAAATCTTCTATCATCATTAGGAGATGTGATTTTAAATTTGAATCTTTCTTTTCTGGTACCATGGGGTATCCATGACTTTCTGTAGTTTGATAACTCGGTTCTGATGATGCCAACTAACCTTGGTTTCTACAGCTTTTATTCTTGTGCTTGCCTCTTGCCATCTGATTGTCTCTAGTGCTACCGGCCCTTGCTGTCTCTGATTGGAGCCTGTCCCTCCTGGGATCCTGGTTGTGTCAGAACTCCTCAGTGTCAAGTAGGCTGTGATCCTGTGATTCTGGGATCCTGGGATCCTGAGCTCCTATGTGTGTTAGAGCTCCTGGGAGTCAAACTGCCTCTGGGATCCTGAAATCCTGGAGTGTCCAAGCTTCCGAGCTCCTATTGTATCCCTGGGAGTCAATCATTCTCTGGGTGTTGCAGAGACTGGTGGGGAGCCAATGCCCTGAGTTTTTTCCCAGGTTTTGGTGCAAGCTGGAAGGAACCCATGCCTCTCCCTGGGCAGGCATTTATGTTTCCTTGGTTGCTGTGGGGGTCCCAGTTACACTGGGTGTTGGGAAAGATGCTGTGGTCTCAACTGTGATCTTGAGTGATTCAGAGCTCCAGTGTTCCTGGGTGTGTCTACTCCACTGTGTGAGTAAAATTTCCTCTGATCCTGCTTTTCAGAGCACTGGAGATTCGAGCTTCCTCTGGTTGCTATAACACTGGGTGCACAGCCAGCACCCCACCTCTGCTCCTGGTGCATATTCAGACCAGAAGGAACCCAGATCACAGGCAGGGTGGGGGTTCCTTTGTGCCTGGATCTTAAGTGACCTAGTTACTCTGGGTGTTGCAGCAGATGTTGTGGCCTCTCCTGTGATCCTGAGCATTTCAGAGCACCTGGGAGTTGAGCTTCCTCTGGGTGTTGTAGGACTGAGTGCAGAATCAGTCCCCTAGGTGGTTTTAGTACAAAATTCTACAAGACCTTTGAAGAAGAGGTTTCACGAATACTCCTTACTTCATGCCACAAAACAGAAGATGAAGGAACATTTCCCAATTTATTTTATGAATCCTAGGTCACCTTGATACCCAAACCACATAAAATCCCCAAAATGACAAGAAAGAATTACAGGCCAATTTTTCTTATGAACATATGTGAAAAAGTGTTCAATAACAACAACAAACAGAGACCAACAAACAACAACAACAATAATATAACCACTTTTACACTGAAACTAAATACATTAAAATGATTATGGTCCATGATCAAGTAGGTTTAATTGGAGAGATGACAGATTGTTTACTATAAAAAACCATTAATGTTATCCATCATAAAACAAATTGAAAGAAAAAATACAAGACTACATTAGATGCAGAGAAGTCTTCAGAAAAATCCAATACCACTTCATGATTAAAATCCTGAATAAATTAGTGATACCGGGTACATACATCACTATAACAAATTCAATTTACAGTAAGTAGATAGCCAACATCAAATTAAGTGGAGATAATCTCAGAGCTATTCTGAAAAATTAGGGAGAGGACAAGGTTGTACACTCTCTCCCTACTTATTTCATACAGTACTTGAAGTTTTAGCTAGGGTAATAAGACAACTGAAGGAGATCAATGGCATAAAAATTGGAAAGAAAAAAGTCAAAGTATCTTCATTTGTACTTTATATGATAGTATGCATAAACCACCCTAAAAATTCCACCAGAGAACTCCTACATCTGAGAAAAAATTTCAACCAGGTAGCTGTATACAAAATCAGTTCACCAAGATCAGTAGCCCTCCTATATACAAAAGGCAAAGGTCTAAGAAATGTAATAACATCATTTATAATAACCTTAAACACTATAAAATATCTTTGAATACATCTAAATAAGCAAGTAAAAGACTTGTATGTTAAAAATTAAAGTAATTGAAGTAGAAATCAGAAGATAGAAAGATCTCTCATAATCATAGATAGCTAGAATTAACATAGTAAGAATGGTGTTCCTGACTTATATACAGTAGAGGACGGTGTGGTCCAGCCTCAGTGAGAGAAAACATACCTAATCTTGAGGCCCCATGGAGTGGGGAGTCTGGGTGGGGTGGGGTTAGGGAAATGGAGATATCCTCTTGGAAACAGGGTAAGGGAGGAAGAGGTATGGGATGGGGAGCAATCTGGGGACAGACTGGAAAAGGGGATGAAGTCTGGACTGTATAAAAAGGATTAAAGAATAAAAATAAATAAATTTAGAAATAAAAAATAAATCTACTCACCATTTATATTTTCATCAAAATTCCAGTGCAATTGTCATAGAATTTTAAAGGATAATTTCCATTTTCACACACACACACACACACACACACAAACTCCACAAAAGATGATAGTTGAAACATTACTGTATGATAAAAGAACTGTTGGAAGTATTATGATTCCTGATTTTAAGATGTACTATGACAAATAGGATTTCATAAAATTACAAAGTTTCTGTAAGACAAAGGACACTGTCAATAGGACAAAATGACAACCAACAAATTGGAAAAAGATCTTTACCAACCCTACATTAGACAGAGGGCTAATATTCAATATATACAAAGAACTCAAGAAGTTAGACTCCAGAGAACCAAATTACCCTATTAAAAATGGCATACAGAGCTTAACAAAGACTTTTGAACTGAGGAATATGAATGGCTGAGAAGCACTTAAAGAAATGTTCAACATCCTTAGTCATCAGGGAAATGCAAATCAAAATAACCCTGAGATTTTACCTCATACCAGTTAGAATGGTTAACTGGTTAGATCAAAACAGTTAGATCAAAAACTCAGGAGACAGCAGGTGCAGGCAAAGATGTGGAGAAAGAAGAACATTCCTCTACTGCTGGTAGGATTGCAAGCTGGTACAGTCACACTGGAAATCAGTTTGGCAGTTCATCAGAAAATTGGGCATAATACTACTAGAGTACCCTGCTATTCCACTCACAGGAATATACTCAGAGGATTCTCCAGCATGTAATAAGGACACATGCTCTTCTATGTTCATAGTAGCCTTAATTACAATAGTCAGAATCTGGAAAGAACCCAGATGTCCCTCAAGAGAAGAATGGATACAGAAAATGTGGGACATTTTCACAATGAAATACAACTCAGCTATTAAAAATAGTGAATTCATGAAATTCTTAAGCAAATGGATGGAACTAGAAAATATCATCCTGAGTGAGGTAACCCAACCATAAAAGAACACGCATGGCATGCACTCACTGATAAGCCCAGAAGCTTGGAATACCCAAGACATAATTTCCAGACCAAATGATGCCTAAGAAGAAAGAACAATGAATGGATACTCTGGTTCTTCTTAGAAGGGGGAACAAAATACCCATAGGAAGAGATACAGAGACAAATTGTAGAGCCCAGTCTGAGAGAAAGACCATCCAGAGACTGCCCTTCCTAGGGAATTTATCCCATATACAGTTACAAAACCCAGACACTATTGTGGATGTCAAAAAGTGCTTGCTGACAGGAGCCTATTTTAGCTGTCACCTGGGAGGCTATGCCAGTGCATGACAAATACAGAGGGGACACTCTCAGTGTGCTCAGTGAACTGAGCACAGGGTCCCCAAAGGAGGAGCTTGAGATAGGACCCAGGGAGCTGAAGAGATTTGCAGTACCATAGGAGGAACAACAATTTGAACTACCCAGTACCCCCAGAGATTCTAGGGACTAAACCAGGAACCAAAGAGTACACATGGAGGAACCCATGGCTCCAGATGCATATGCAGCAGAGGTGACCTTGTTGGATATCAAAGGGAGAAGAGGCCTTTCGTCCTGAAAAACTACGTGCCCCAGTGTAGGGGAATGCCAGGACAGGGAAGAGGGAGTGGGTGAATTGGTGAGCAGGGGGAGGGGGGATGGGTTAGGGGTATTTGGGGGGGACCAGGAAAGGGGACAACATTGAAATATAAATAAAGAATATATCTAAGAGAGAGAGAGAGAGAGAGAGAGAGAGAGAGAGAGAGAGAGAGAGAGAGAGAGAGGATTAAAGGCATGCACCACCACCAAAAAAAGAAGATGTACTATGAAGCTATAGTAATAACAAAACTGTATTTATATGTTGATCAATGGGATCAAATTGAATGAAGACCCAAAGATAAATCACACACCCTTGGCTAGCTAAATCTAACAGATCCATACTTATCACCATGCAGAAAGTCCAACTCCAATTGGATCAAAGACCTTATCATAATTGGAAAATATTTTAACAACTAAACATCTAACAGAATGATGTATCTAAAAAATATATAAACTCAAGGAACAACATATCAATAAAACAAATAACACTTAAAAATCTCAAAAGTGGAATCTCAAGCAGCTGAGAAACACTTCTTCTGGGTTTGGACTCAGTCAGAGAAGATGCATCTAGCCCTCAAGAGACTTAGGGCTCCAGGGAATCAAAAGTCTGGTGGGATAGCAGTGGGTTAGGGACATCCTTTTGGAGATAGAAGGTTGGGAGAGAGGAAGGGGAGATGTGGAACTGTTCAAAGGATTGACTGATAAGGCAATGAAGTCTGGACTTAAAAAAAAATCTGGGAAGAATAAAGATGATAATAATAATAAAAGAAATGATTAGTTATGTACCCCATTTTTAATAGGGTTATTTTATTCTCTGGAGTCTAACTTTTTTATTTCCTTGTACATATTGGATATTAGCACTCTGTTGGTTGTACAATTGGTAAAGGTCTTTTCCCAATCTGATGGTTGCCATTTTGTCCTATTGACTATGTCCTTTGCCTTACAGAAACTTCACAATTATATGAGGTCCCATTTGTCAATTCTCGATCTTAGAGCATAGACCATTGAAGGAAATTTTCTCTTGTGCCCATGTGCTCAAGGCTCTCTCCCCCACTTTCTTTTCTATTAGTTTCATTATATCTGGTTTTATGTGGAGGTTCTTGATCCACTTGGGCTTGAGCTTTGTACAGGAAGATAAGAATGGGTCAATTTACATTTTTCAACATGCTGACCATTAATTGAACCAGTAGCATTTGTTAAAAATGAGAGGTCCATGGTTCTATGAAGGCTTGAAAGATGTCCCAGAGCAGGGGAATTGATGTTGAGGAGGTGGAAGTGCAGTGAGTGGAAGAACGCCCTCATAGAAGCAGTGGGAGGGAGGATGGGATTGCAGGTTTCCAGGAGGTGGGGGTCACCAGGAAAGGGGAAAATTTGAGATGTAAAGAAAGAAAACATCCAATCAGAAAAGAGAAAAAAAAAGAGAAATGCTCATCATACTTAGTCTTCAAGAATTGCAACTCAAAAGTACATTTTATCTTCTACCTATATGAATAGCTAAGGAAGACAAAACAAGTGAGAGCCTGTGCTGGTGAGAATGTAGAGTAATGGGAGCACTTATATATTGCTGGTGGGAGTGCAACATTATACAGACACCATGAAAATCAGTATGGCTTCTTCAGGAAGATGGGAATCAATCTACCTCAAGATCCAGCTATACTATTTTTAGGTATATTCTAAAATGGATGTTTCATTTTACTGCATAGACACTTGTTCAACCTTATTCACTGCTTCTTTCTTCATAATACCCAGAAATTGGAAACAATCTAGGTGACACTCAACAGAAGAATGGTTAATGAAAATCTCATACACTTACACAGTCCAGTATTACTGAGCTGTTAAAAAAAGATGACTTCGTGTAATTTTCAGGGAAATGCATAGAAATAGAGAAAAATGATTTTGAGTAAGGTATTCTAGAATCAGAAAGAGAAATGTGATATGAAATAAGTTATATGTTAATATAAGCTGTGATGTCACTGATAAAAAACCTACAATCCATGCAACCACAGAGAATAGAGACAAGAAAAAATACAGGTTTCATTAGCAAAGAAATATCAAAAGGTATTTATGGATGGACTGGGGTATGTATGGAGGGGAAGGATACTGTGGATGTCAGCAGGGAATCAGAGGAGATACAGCCAAAATTAAGGTTCTTTTGAAGGATAATATGAAAACTTCATATAGTAGAAACTGTGAAAATATATGCATGTATAAAGGGGATCTAAATGAAATTGCTCAACATTTGGGGAGACAGTCCCAACCGGTCATGTCTTGACACCAAACAGAGCTTCCGGTACCAGATCTGGGTTATTTCAAGTGAGTTGTTAATTAAATTGGCCACATGGGAATCCCCAAATAGCTCATGCTGTTGCCAAAGATATGTGTTGTTCTCTACAAACTGATAGCAAGACCAAATCATTGAAGACAACACCTATAGCTAACTGAATATGGAGATGTCATGGTGGTGACTACATAGAGGCTTCATCCCAATATTTCAGCAGTACAGAGAGGAACTCTGCATGCTATAAAAAGAGAAATGTAAACACCAAAGAAGCCACAATTTCTTCATCTTCAATGGTGTATGGTGGAATAAAACTTTTGGAAGTAATTAGCCAATATCTGATCTGACTTAAGGCAGACTCTATAAGAAGGTACCCATATGTGAAACTACATGTTTGACTAAGAACCTGAGACTAAATATGGCAGGCACCTAAGAAAAAGACAAATCATACTTGCTTAAAAGAAAAGGAAAATTCAGAGCTTCAGGGCTGATTAATATCCACTTATCAGAGACACAACTAGCATATCAAATGATACCCAAGAAGACAGAAAGAGAGGGCCCTGGTTCGAAAAGAGTTGTTCCAGCATTGTAGGGGAGTACCAGGACCAGGAAACGGGAGAGGGGTGATTGAGAAATGGGCGGAGGGAAGAGGGCTTATGAGACAGTTAGGGAGGGGGGACCGGGAAAGGGGAAAGCATTCAGAATGTAAACAAAGAATATAGAAAAAAAAAGAAAAGGAAAAAATATAGTGATGAAATGAATCTGCATAGATCAGTTTTCTACTATTGTTTTGTCTTGTCCAATTTCTACTTGATAGTTTTTTGTTTTATCTTGTCCAACCAACATCAGAGAAGCTTCCTCCTGTAGCAGATAGGAGCAAATATAGAGACCTACATACAGACATTACACAGAGAATTAGGGACCTTGGAACTATCAGCCTCAATGGATGTCTCCACTTAATTCCTCCTCTCAGAGCTGAGTGAGCCACAAGGAACAGCAGGAAAAAAAATGTAGTGGGGATAGAATGCCAATAATACATTATTGGCCCTCTACATTAACATGAACAAAGCTGATATGAACTCAAAGAGGCTTATGCATAGTGTATAGGACTTTCAAAGAGACATACGAGGTCCTCTGCATTTATATTTTAATTTGCAGTTTATTATTTTTTATGAGATTACTGAGTGTATGAATAAATGGGCCTCTGACCCCTGTGATTTTTTTTGGGCTCTTTATCTACTATTATTTTGTCTTGTTCAACTTCTACTTGATATTTTTTTTGTTTTACCTTATATTTCATTTTGTTATGTTTTCAAATAATCAAGCCCTAGCCATGTGGATAAAAGTTAATAACTGAACTGTCACTTATGTATGCTGGGTGAAAGAAAATCAATTTTCTCCAATGGAAAAACACTATATGTATACATACTACTCTAAGGAAGGACTCATGTTTGGAAGTAAGTTTATTTTGCTTTATTTATTTGTGTGTTTTGTTTTTGTTGCTTTTTAATTGCTAAAGTATATTTTGTATGGTTAAAGAACATAAACAAATATACATATGGGACACAAGGTTTTGAGCAATGCTTAATATGAAGTTCATGGGTGAAACAACAGACATGAATCTAATTAGAAAACATAGTAATAAGAATTTAGCAGACATATATGACATCAAGCACAATTTGGATGGGAGTAGGTTTGTATCTTGTCTGTGCAAAATATATTTTAACAAATGCCAAGAAAAACTGGCTACAAATGGTGAAGTCTGGTATCTCCCTAGCTTCTGTTATTATAACTTAAATGCTTGCTGTGAAACAACAATATGATATTCCAGTTTTCATCGCCTGACAATTAAAAAGATGGACCAATAACGAAGACAAAAGTATAAAAAAGCAGAGTATGAAGAAGCTTTCTTTTGCTGTGGTTTGATTTCTTTTCTATCCAGGGACTTAGGAAGTCCTTTCATGGCTCTGATCCTCAGGGTTACTTAAAGCCAATTTCAACCTGCCATCAAGTATCCTAAAAAGACTCTAGAAATGTGTTCTTAGACCAGCATTGTTAGTCATGTAAAATAAAGGGAAATCTCAGTAATGGTCTATTCTCAACCCTGACACTCCACGTCCCTGCAGGAAGGAAGTGTGTTAATTAGCTTTGCGTACATCTAAATGGTAATTCATGTATCAGAAAAAAAAAAGTTACTTTTTATGATTTCATGTAAATGTGCTAAGTAGGAAATAAGAGGTCTTAAAAACTCACAAAAACCTTAATATATCATGCATTGCCTCACAAAACAGAAGTTTGCCAAAAGAATCTGTGGGAAGAGAGCTGTAATATTCTTGCACAAGATGGTCTCTAGTCATAAAAAAGCACTTACTTTAACTACTTGTGCAAAAATTACTTCAGATGATATTCTAATATTATGAAATCTGAACAGCTAACAGCCAAACATAACTCATTTTCTGGAGCCTCTCTTAGGGAAGACATGAATGATCAAAAAGAAAATACTATTTTTGAAAAATCATATGAACATATGATACGAGACTGGTCATCACCAGCATGCCTTCTATTCTCTTTCACTAGAAGCTGATGAACGTTTTTTAGCACTTTCTACCAGAATGCTGTTTCTGAACTGATTCTAATTGCATTTCATCTCTGGTGAGGAAGTAAAAGCATAAATTCCACATTTAGCATAGGCTGCTAAACTGGAATATATTTAGAAATAATCTGAATAAAATGAGAGATGAAACTGCATCACAGGAAGTACAAACTCTACTTCCCTACAACAGGATTTGTGTGGGAGACAGAAGCAGAGGAGATAGGGTGCCAGCAGAGAATCCAGAATGTAGAGCTGTGTTTTGCTCTAAGAAAAATGAGAAACTATTACGTTACTTTGTTTTAAATGAATATCCTTGTTAAATCTTCAAAATTTACAGAATGAAATGGACAACAGAGTCTCTCTTCACTAGTAACAATGGGAAACAAAATTGAAGTAATACAATACGGCTTGAAGATACATACCTATAGTCCCAACTACTGAGGAGATTGAAGGAGGGTAAGAAGTCAAAGCTAGTCCTGTCTATACAGTGATCACCTGGGAAATTATGGCATCTTACCTCAATAGGTATGTATGTATGTATGTATGTATGTATACATGCATGCATGTATGGATGGATGGATATGGATATATATACACATATATATGTTTGAAATAAATTTGAGGTTAAAATATTTTTAGTATATTTTAATATGTTAGCTTCACCTCCCAATACAATTGAGTGTTATAAACAATATCAGCAATTTGTGATTGCAAATGAACAAAATAGAGTGTTTTGAAAACTTCCTACAGAAAATGGGTCAGAGTTATAGGAAAGAAATTAAGATGAATAGAGAACAAGAATCAACTGTTAAAACTAAAGAATAATGCATCCAGGATTTTTTTTGCTACATGTAGACAGAGCTTCACATGAAAAAAGAACTAGGATTTGCTAAAAACCAAACCAAGCACAGACTTAGAGAAGAGATCAAAGCAGTGTGGACCTTACTATGAAGCTAAAATATAGGAAGCATTGGAAGTGCTATCTTTAGCCAGGCATACCCTGGTGGACTAGAGCTTAGCTCAAGAATGGCTCATAAGAAGTTATTGGATATAAAATTAACTCATAGAAATTAGTAGCACTCTTTTATACAAATGATCAAGGGGCATTGAAAGAAATGACAACCTTCACAATAGCCACAAATAATATAAAATATCTTGGTGTAACTCTAACCAAGTAAGTGCAAGTTCTGTATTAAAACAACTTCAAGTCTTTGAAGAAAGAAATTGAAGAACTTACCAGAAGATGGAAAGATCTTCCATGCTCATGGATAGGTAGAATTAACATAGTAGATTGTTTACCAAAAACAATAGACAGACTCAATGTAATCCTCATCAAAATTCCAATACAAACTTTTATAGCAATTCTCAACTTCATATGGAAATCAAAAAAAAAACAACAACAACTCACAGGTGATTCAAAGCAATTCTAAACAAAACAAACGAACAAAAACAACAACAAAAACTGGAGGAATAACCGTCACTGACCTCAAGCTGTACTATAGAGCAATCAATAATAATAAAAACTGCATGGAATTGGTTCAGAAACAACTAGGATGATCAATGGAATAAAATTGAAGACTCAAAAATAAACCCACATACTCATGAACTCTTGAATTTGACAAAGAAGCCAAAATCTTACAATGGAAAAATGAAAGCATCTTCAACAAATGGTGCTGATCTGATGGTTGTCTGCATGTAGAAGAAAGAAAACAGATCCATATTTATCACCCCTGCATAAAACTCAAATCCAAGTGGATGAAGGACTTCAACATAAAACTAAATACACGAAATTTCATAGAAGAGAAGGTGGTAAATAGCCTTAAACACATTGGTGTTTCCTGACCAGAACATCAGTGGCTCAAGCTCTAAGATCAACAATTGATTAATTGATTAAAAGGAAAGCTTCGGTAAGGCAAAGGACACTGTCAATAGGGCAAAATGACAACCAAATAGATTGGGGAAAGATCTTCACTAACCCTATATCCAAAAGAGGGCAAATATTACAAATATATATAGAACTTAAGAAGTTAGACTCCAATAAACAAAATAACCCAATTTTAAAAATTGTATATAGAGCTAAACAAAGAATTTGAAACAGAGGAATCTCAAATGGCCAAGAAGCACCTAAAAAAATGCTCACCATTCTTAGTTATCAGAGAAATGCAAATCAAAAGGACTCTGAGGTTCCTCCTTACACAAATCACAAAACTCAAAAACTCATAGGACAACACATATTGGTGAAAATGTAGTGCTAAAGGAACATTCCTCCATTGCTGGCTGGATTGAAAACTTGTACAACCACTCTGGAAATCAATCTGGTGGTTCTCCAGAAAACTGGAAATAGTTCTACCTGAATACGAAGCTATATTGCTCATAGGCGTAGGCCCAAAAGATTTCTCACTATGATTACAGCAGCTTCATTAGTAACAGTCAGAAACTTCAAGAAACCAAGATATCACTCAACTGAAGTAGGGATACAGAAAATGTGGCTCATTTACACAGTGGAATAGTTTTCAGCCATTAAAAGCAATGGGAGGCATCATGATTTTTTTTTTTTTGCAAATGAATGGAACTAGAAAATATTCTAAGTGAGGTAACCCAGATGAAAAGGACATGCATGGCATGTACTCACCTATAAGACTGATAAGTGGCCAAAAAGTACAGAATAACCATGGTCCTCAGACCCACAGACCCAAAGAAGTTATACAATGAAGAAGGCCCAAGAAAGGATACTTGAAACACAATTAGAAGCATGAACAAAAGAGTCATAAGAGTCAGAAAGGGAAGTGGGTCAGGGACAGGAGGGAGAGGAAAATTGGGGACAGGGAGAGGGAGGGAGAGGAGAATTCATGTGTGTGGAAAGATAGGAATGATGCCCAGAGGATCAGGAGAATGTATGGAAATCTGTAGCTGCTGAGGGTTGGGGGAGGAGAGAATCTTTAGGATGCACCAGAGACCTGCGATTCGGGAGGCTCCCAGGAGTCAATTTGAATGACCCTAACCAAGATGCCTAATTGTGGAGACATGGAACCTGAAGGGGCCATCTTTTCTAGCCAAGCAGGACCCCCACTGGAGGGATAAAGACACCAGCTAACCCACCAAACTTTGGACCCACATTTGACCTGTCATAGAGAAATGCAGGGACAAAGATGGAGCAGACACTAAAGGAATGAACAACCAATAATTGGTCCAACTTGAAACATTCCATGGTCAAACACCAAGCTGACATTATTAATGATAGTCTGTTGTGCTTCCAGTCTGGAACCTAGCATAATGGACCTCTGAGAGGCTCTAATCAGAGGCTGACTAAAACAAAGGCAGATACCCACACCCAAACACTGGAGTTCCAGGCCTCTTAAGGAGGAGTTGGGGGAAGGATTGAAGGCCCTAGGGGGTATTGGAATCCTTCAGGAGGACCAACAAAGCAACTAACCTGGACCTCTCCGAGCTCTCCAAGACTGAGGCACCAACCAAAGTACACACAGGAACTTGAAGGAGACCCTTGGCACATACATAGCAGGCACGCACCTCAGTCTCCACCTTAGCCACCACCAACTGAAATAGAGACTTTTTGCAAAGCTGTAGTCTGACTGTGATATTTGTGCCCCCAAAGGGCTGCTCAAAGAGATAGAATGTCATATTCTGGTAGAGACTTGACAGATATATCAGGGCCAGCGGATACTGCCGGGATGCCTTCCTTCTCAGAGGAGATGGAGAGGGGTAAAGGGAAGGTATCTGTGAGAGAGGACTAGGAAGGGGCAGTGCTTGATGTAAACAAATAAATTTACAAATAATGAAGTCAAGTTCATGCTAAGATATGCAAAGACATCATCAGAATGTTCAGACTATTTGAGAATCACAACAGCAAAGTGAAAGTATGTGTGGCAATATAACTTTAATAATAATGTAGATAAAAAACTATCCTAATCTACTTCATTCACCACTGAATACTGTGTCTGATGGGATCAACAGTTTGATTCCAGTATCTGTTTCTACCAGAGTGTTCCCAAGAAAGTGTTTAAAAAATAATTAACTGCAACAAATATGTTTTGTTATACTTTATCAAAAATCAAGTTTATTTTCAAGTCAATTAGTTCAAAAATTATCTCCCACATCTATTCTTTAAACATATATGGCAAATATGAAATCAATTGTATCATAAATATGAAAAAATAAAATCAAGTAAAAGTATGCTCTATCATGTTCTCCAGTGCTCCTTAATCAATATAATTTCTCATACGTGTTATTGTCCACTCTCTTTCATCATTCTATGATATTGCTTTAAAGATATTCTATGTGTTAAGAGGAAACTCTCCTAGGGAAGCTATGCAAGAAGCATTTGTAGAACTTTTTGTACAACACAAGTTGCCATTTTCACCTCATTCACAACCTTTAAAAATCCCAGCTTACTGATACTGGTAGTATGGGACTAACCATTTTGGTTTGTAGAATGGAAAAATGGAGACCCATGGATGTATTTGGAAAAGCTGCAAAATCTGATCTAAATACAAGCCAGCAGACCACACTTTCTATATGATGTTACCCAGCTTCCCAGAGTCTCAATTTTCTAGCTGTAAAAAGGCAATAATAGCTTCCTATTGCATAGATAACCATTTAGCATGATCATTAAATCTTAATATCATATTTGGGGACATTCATTTTTCTAGCATTAAACTAAACAAGATCAATTTCAAACAAACAAAAAAGGTTTAGCTGTCTGAGGTCTGTTTTAACCATTTAATTTTGTGTAACACTCTCATTATCTGAGTTAAAAGTATTATAAATCAGAAAGGGTTCGTCTCTTCTGCTAGCTTGGGCATGAGTTATATATGCAAAACTGAAATCTATAGCGACTAAAAATCTAAAACAGAACCCATAACAGACATACAAGTCTGAAAATCAAGCCATTTTGATCTGTCTCAGTTAATTTTTTCAAAGAGCCATTTGAAATATATTTTAAGGTTCAGTGCAGCAGTATAGGGCAATACCAGAAGAGCGAAGTGGGAAGGGGTGGATGGAGGAACAGGGAGAGGGAAGAGGGCATATGGGACTTTGGGGGAGTGGGGAGCCAGAAAAGGGGAAATCATTTGAAATGTAAATAAAAATATATCAAAATTTAAAAACAAGAAAAAAAGAAAAAGAATTATTTTCTAAAAGAAAGTGTTCTCTTTTTTTTCTAATAAGTTTAGATAAAAGCCACTTACAACTTTTCTGAAAAATTGCAAAAATAATTTCTGAAATAGCTAATGGTGACATGCATTTAACTAGACTTCCATTGGTTCATTATTCTACCTTATAAGATGTGACAGAGACTTTGTGTAATTATACATGCAAGGAATATTCAAACTTCATTATTAACTCACAAATTGTCATGGTAAGTGCAGAGCACATCATAATCCATGGCAGCTGTGAAATGACAAGATGCTAAAATGCATAGCTTACAATTATGAAAGAGGCCAGGCAACCTTGCCCACATTTCTATCCCCACTATCATTAAGTTACTTCTTCATACTTAAACACTTTTTAAAAATTAAAAGTGACTATATAATTATATGACTTCAACCAAACATCATAAAAATTATTTACTCTAAGGAAAATAATTAAGACTCCCTTTCTTTTCTTCAAGTCCAAATTAAGATTCAATTCAGCATTTCACAAGTGGCTTAGCAAAAGTAATCTTTATTTATATAAGTATCCTGAATGTTTTATAAATAAAATATAGTAAATTATAAGGACACATTTACAATTATTATGATGTACATTTTTTTATTTTTTTGGTTTAAAAGTAATGTATTATTTTAGAATCACCAAAAAAGATAAATACTTTTAGGAAATAGTAAATGTAGAGAAAAGACAGCTGAATTAGGCTTGGGAGAAATCTTACATGGTGACAGATTTTCCTAGTTATTTTATCACTCTTTATGCTATATCTGGAGATAAATGTGTCTTAGATGGTGTAATCAAAATGAGGCAAAGAGCTGGTGCTTTGGTTCAAATCCAATTCCTGTGTGACCCCATGTGTATATATGCCAAGAAATACCATTCTTTGTTGTGCCTGGTTGTGGACAGCTGACCAAGTCACCAAATATTTTTCATCTGCAAATTACATTTATTCCACATTAGAATATTTTCCTTTCTGAATGTTTATGATATTTTTTCATTTATTTTTTTAGTTTGCAATATTAATTAGGGCATCATTTTCTGTGAACCAAAAATAAGTAGGTACATGTTAAAATCCCTATTCAAGGCTATCTAACCATAGTCAAATAAATTTTCTACCTATGCAAGAGATGGGAGTAGATACGGTATATAGACTGTGCATATTTGTGTAAGCTTATGATTTTAGTTTGTGGTGCTGTGAAGAGAGAGAAGAACGATTACATATCATGAAAAGTCAAAATAAATCAAACATCAATAGTTGATATTTTAGAAAATAGTAAAATGTACTGATTTGCTTTAATTAATATTAATACAGAGGTTTTTTTCTTTCAATTGGTGTAAACCTAATAGTTTTCAGTGTATTTGAAATAAATGCTATAGTCAGCAAATCATAATAAAATGATCTTCTGGATTTCTATTGTTATATAAATTTCATCTTTGCATTCATATTGTGAACTATATTTTAGCAAAACATGTCAATTACATGCCAGGTGACACTCCACTCAGTATGAAAGAAAATATTACAATAAAATTGCAATTTGCTACTTAGGGAAGAAGAACTACTGAACCTGTGTATGTGAGCACATGTGAACATGTACCCAAGCTACTCGTATTCACACATGTAGTTCTTTCACTAAGCTAAGTAGAGTGATAGGCAAAGAATGTAATATATAAAGAAAATTCTTGAGGGGCAGAGCAGGAAATTTAAATACTTACTGTGGAAGGATTGAAGACTGTTAATTATCCTTTGATCTGTCAATCTTCCTGATTTTGTCATCTGGCCACATTTGAGTTGATTAGAAGACTCTCTCGATTCAATCCAGCAAACCATTTCTTCACTATAAATAAAATCTAGAGAATGGATTTCATTTCTGTTGGCTGAGCTTAGAGTTGTCATTTTACTTCCATTGATGTAGTAGAGCTCAATTGTTTCAGGACTTGAAATTAGTAACATTGGTGGCTTATCTGTGGGTTCTGGAATAAAACAGAAAATTGTTGTTAAGAAAGAGAGGTTGATAATATCTTGTTTCTTCAATGGTCCATTATCAACTAAAAGTTACGCCTGTACTTGCAAAATATCATTGGAATAAAAAGAATGCTTGCATTAAAACCTTTTTTAATAAGCTACACACACATCTCACTGCATACACCATTTCAGTCTCTGGGAAAATGTATTTGTTTGAGCACTTGCTTCCATTATACCCTAAGTCATAATGTGTGGTCTGAATGCCAAAGCAATGCTCTTTACTTTTATCTCTGTTGAACAAGGGAGGTTCTGTGATGTGAGTATTGTTTTGGTTTTCCTCACAATGAAGTATGTGAATAACCTACATTCTGAGCTTCACTTGGGAGCAAGGACATGCATTTAGAAAGTGAATGTGAAAGGTCAGAAAAAGACTCTCTATAGCAGAACACAGGGAACTCTGGCTCCTAGCAAGATTCACTTATATCCTTGACCTCTTGGGCTGTCTATACACCTAAGATCCAAACAATCAATTCTAGATGTAAAACAAACTTTAAGACCATGTTTTTATGCAATACTAACATTTTTGGTGTTAAGATTGATGTTTTTGATGGATCCAATGAAATTGTCCAGAATTTTAATGGCACATTCACAGGGGTAGTAACAAACCCCACATCAAAACTAGTGTTTCCAGAACGAACTTTGATACTTATACTAGTATTGTTGCTGAAGTGGTAGAGGATTCAGAATTTCTTATTTCAGCTTTTGATGTGATCTCTAGCAATGTACTATTAAGTCTTTTTGGCTATGATTAAAAACTCATCAGGAACTGAATTCTCCTTAGGGCTGCCACATCCTCTGATAAGCTGCCAGGATCTCTGTCAAGTCTTACTTGCAGTGGCATTTTACCTGTTTTCCATCCTTATAATGGTGCCTTGTGACCTCCCCCTGCCCTTGAGGATCTGACCCATTGTTCTCAAAGAATAGCAGCCCAGCCACCGGAAGCCAGCCTCCTGCAGAATAAGCAGAACCAGTTTCCAGTCTTTGGGAGGAGTGTCTTGCCCTGCCTATTGATCTTTGAAGAGATTCACGAAAGGTCGAGCCTTGAGCAAGAAATCATGACTTGTCTCCATGTGTTTCTCTTGCCACCCTGCTTTCTATCCCCATCTCTTCTTCGAAGGCATCCAGGCCATGAGCATGTAGCTGCAGGTGGCTGCAGTGCCTCCTCTAAACTGTCTTCCATCACACCTGCCATAATTACATAATTACGACAACAAAACACAGTCAAGATAATACCAAATTTATGTTCTATCTCCCAAAAGCTCATTCCATGTAAAACACAATCATAAGCAGTAACAGATTTTGAGAACTTTCCTGAGATGACTTCTCATTATATCTTTAATGTTTTCCTTCATATCCCCAGTACTGTTGCCCACTGTCATCTTGTTCTAGAAAGGCTACACTCTGTAGTGATTCTTGTATAAGCCACAGAGACTGAAAATCATCGAAGCCTTACTCAAACGCCATCTTCTTCTCTAACTTTCTTAGATCTAACTTTCTTGGACATAACTTTTCTCCTGACAATATCTGTTACATTATATAAAGCTGCAAGTCTCCTTTTTTTTCCATTAACTTTTAACAAGTATTTCTTTATTATCACTGGTATAGTACGTATAGTTTCCTATTTACTTATTTATATATATCTTAATTGTTCTGTTCCGAGCATCTAAAAGAAAAGCTGGATAATACAGTGCTCAGATAAAGAAATGAAATGGAATTTTATACAGCAGTATTCCTTAGAAACATTCTCTGACACTTAGAAAGAAGCACATAGAACATAAAATACGTTTTAGTCTTTGAAAATGACCTAAAAAAGACTGAATAATCAAGAAATCATAAACCAAGTGTTTATTGTGAGAACTATGAAATAGAAACAAAGAAAATATATCTATTGGAATGACTATATAAATTTAAGCTTCAAATCAAGACTATATTGTGGTCCTTGTTATTAATTTTAATAATAAAGAAATCAGGTTTTTTAGCTAGAAGAACTCCTTGCTAAATTTGGTGTCTTCCCTCACAATGTTAAAAAGGCCAGTCACAGAATGTTGCCCAATGCATTTCATGAGTACTGGCACCCTTTCTCCTAAGCAAGTACCTTACCATGCTTCGTCAGCATCCATGCTAGCAAAAAGAACCCCAAGCTCCCAACTCTAGTGGTGGCATGCTGCTGGCTCAGCAACCATGAAAGCCACCAGACCTGCAGAATCTCTGACTGTAATAGAATACCCTGGATACCAAAACTTTAGCTCCCAACTTGTTTTAAAAGCAAGTGTCCTCAACACAGGGCCCACTAGCCCAAAGATCAGAGAGAAAACAGAAACCAAGGAAAAAGACACTCATTCAACAATGACAAACACAAAAATATGCAAGTAGTAGTATAAGAATTTACCCCAAACTCAGACGCCTAGATGCCAGTATAACAACACAATCAACAATAGGCAGGGCAATATGTTACCTGCAAAGGCCAACTATCCTAGTACAGAAAGCTTTGAATATTCCAACATAACTGAAGCACTAGGAAATGACCTTAAAATGAACTTTATAAAGATAATAGAATTACATAGAGGGAATGATAAAGCCCTTAGAGAAATTAACAAAAACAAACAAAAATTGGAGGAATTGAATAAATCCCTTAAACAAAGTGAACAAAGGCAAGGAAAATTAAACAAATAGTTTAGGGAAATGAAGAATGAAAATAGAAGCAAGCAAAAGAACACAAACTGAGGAAGTTCTAAAAATGGAAAATTGTAAACAAACAGGAACTAGACTCAAGAATAACCAACATAATAAAAGAGATGAAAGAGAAAAATCTTAGGGTTTGATATATGAGTAAAAAGATATTGTTACATCTAAAAATATTCCAAGCCCCAAATATCCAGGAAATCTGGGACACTGTGTAAAGACTAAACCTAGAATTAATAGAAATAGAAAGAGAAGAATCCCAGTTCAAATGAGCAAAATATAATTTTAGCAATGTAATGGGAGAATTTTTTCTTACTTAAAGATAGATATGCTTATTAAAGTTTAAGCAGCTTAAATATGAAATAGGTTGGAATATCAAATAGATTAGACCATACAACAACCTCCCTGTGCCACATAATCATCAAAACACTAAACATACAGAACAAAGAAAAAAATATCAAAAGCTGTAAGGGAAAATTTCAACCCAAGGAGGTTAACTTGCCATGAAAACACAAGAAATAGGTAATTTCACATTAGCAAAACCAAAAAAAGATAAATATACACACGCATACACAGAGACATCTCCAACACACACACATACACACACACACACACAAACATACACACACACACACACAGAGAGAGAGACAAAGAGAGAGACAGACAGACAGACAGCCTGAGAAAATATTACCAACTATAACTACAACAAAATAATAGGAACATGCTTCTACTTCACAGAAGAAACAAACCTCAATATCAAAGAAAGACTTTACCTCAGAGTAAATGGTTGCAAGACAGTTTTCCAAGAAATGGACCTACCTAACAGGCTGGCACAGCAATTCTAATATCTAACAAAATAGACTTAAAGAAAATTAATCAAAAGTGATATGGAAGGATACTTCATAGTTATCAAAGGAAATATCCATCAAGATGACCTTTCAATTCTTAATAGCTATGCTGCAAATGCAAGTACATCAACATTTTTAAAAGTAAATAAATAAATAAATAAAATAAATCCATTGTTAACTAAATCTAAAACCACATATTGAACCTCACACATTGATAGCAATGTCAATACAAAACTCTCATCTATAGACAAACCATTCAGACAAAAATACTGGCACTAACAGATATTTTAAATCAAATCAAATAAAAAATAACTACAGAATATTTACCCCATTGCAAAAGAATGCACCTTCTCAGCATCTCATGGAATACTATCAAACATTGGCTATATACTCAGAAAGAAGACAATAGAAACAACAAAAAATCTAAAAATTCATTAAAGTAGCTGAATGACTACTCAATTCAGAAATAAAAAATAAATTAAAGAATTCAATGAAAATGAATACATAATATAGTTCAACTATGGGGCACAATGAAAATAGTGCTAAGAGTAAAGTTCATAACCCAAACGAACTACATAGAGTAAGAGAGATCTCATGCTAGAAAGTTAAGAACAAAACTGAAAGCTCTAGAAAAAAATGAGGCATATACACCCAAGAAGAGTAGGTTGCAAGAAATAATCAAACTAGTGGCTAAAATCAATAAAATAGAAACAAAGAGAACAATACAAAGAATTAATGAAAAAAAGATTTTTTTCATTCTTTGAGAAAATGAACAAGATAGACAAACCCTTATCCAAACTAACTAAACTACAAAAAGAGAATATCCAAATTAACAAAACCAGAAACAAAAATGGGGACATAACCATAGACAAAAAAGAAATTTTTTAAAGTACATTTGAGATGTACTTTAAAAAATTTTAATCTACAAAATTGTAAAATTTAAGGAAATAGATAATATTCTTGATAGCTGTCACTTACCAAATTCAAATCAAGAACAGATAAAACAATTTAAGTCGACCTATGACTCCTAAGGAAGGAGAAGTAGACATTAAAAGTATCCCAGATAGAAAACAGCCAAGACCAGAGAGATTTAGGGCAAGAAAAAGGAGGGGGAAAGATAGGAGAATGGATGGAGAGAAGAGGACTTATGGGACATATGGGGAGGGGATACCTGGGAAAGAGGAAAGCTTTTGGATTGTAAACAAAGAATATAGAAAATAAAAATACATATTTAAAAAAAGAAGAGCTAATGCCAATCTTCCAAAAATTACTCCAAAACATAGAAACTGAAGAAACATTGACAAAATCATTATATGAGACCACAATCGCCGCGATCCACAACCCACACAAAGTCACAACAAAGAAAGAGTATTACAGGCAAATATCTCTCATGAGCATAGATGAAAAAACATCCAATAAAATAATTGCAAAGTGAATCCAAGAACACATCAAATGGATTTTCCAACATGATCAAGTAGGTTTCATTCTAGAAATGCAGGAATGGTTCAATAAATGAAAACTGGTAAATGTAACCCCCATTATAAATAAATTGAAAGAAAGAAAACCATTCTCCCTATAGATGCTGAAAAGACACAAATATATCTAACAACCCCTCATGATACAATTTTTGAGAGATTGGTTGTAAAAGAGACATACCTAGATGTAACAAGGGCAGTTTACAGAAAGTCAATAGCCAACATCCATTTAAGTGGAGAGAAAAACAAAATAATTCCTCCAAAATCAGGAACAAGAGAAGACTTGACCACTTTCTCCACATATATTTAAAGAGTAATTGAAGTTCTAGTTGGAATAATAAAATGACTGAAGAAACTTAAGGAGATGTAAATTGAAGATGAAGTATTCAAAGTATTGGTATTTCCAGGTGATATAGTATACAAAAGTGATGACAAAAATTCTACCATGGAACTCATACAGCTGATAAACTCCCTTACTTGAAGTGGATGGATATAAGATTAAATTAAAGAAAACAATAGTACTCATATACACAAATGATAAATAACAACCTTCACAACCTGTATTACACAAATAATATAAAGTATCCCGGGGTAACTATAACCAAGCAAGTAAAAGATTTGTATGACAGACGGGCAGAGGTGGCACATGCTTGTAATTCCAGCACTTGGGAGGAAGACGGAGGCAGATTTCTGAGTTTGAGGCCAGCCTGGTCTACAGAGTGAATTCCAGAACAGCCACAGCCACGGCTATACAGAGAAACCCTGTCTCGGAAAAAAAAAAAAGAAAGAAAGGAAGAAAGAAAGAAAGAAAGAAAGAAAGAAAGAAAGAAAGAAAGAAAGAAAGAAAGAAAGAAAGAGAAAAAAGAAAAAAAAGAAAAAATTGAATGACAATAACTTTGTCTTTGAAGAAATTGAAGAAAATATCAGAAAAGGGGAAATCACAGATCAATAGAATTAACATAGTAAAAGTGAGTATCCTACCAAAACTAATCTACATATTCAAATAATCCTAATCAAAATTCAAACATAATTCTTTACAGACCTTGAAAGATTCAGCTTTATATGAAAAAATTTAAAACTTATTAGAGCTAAAACTATTCTATACAATAAAAGAATATCCAGAGGTATCACCATCTCTAACTTCAAGCTCTACCGTATAGATAGACTAATAAAAGCTACATGGTATTGATATTTGAACAGGCAATCCCTCATAAAAGTTAGACTTGACCTACCCCAAGACCCAGCTATAATACTCCTGGGAATATATCCTAATAATGCCTCATCCTATCACTAGGATACTTGCCCAACTATGTTCATAGCAGCTTTATTTATAATAGCCAGAAAATGGACACAATGTAGATGTCACTCAACCTTAGAATGGATAGTCTTGCACAGGTTTCACCAGCTGGACTGAGATATTAACCCAGTCACAAAACCTTTGACATACAATATGTCCTGCCAAGATGTCCTAAGGTAGTGGTTGTGTACAATTTATGGGAGTGGTTAATCAATGACTGGTCTAAATTCAGGGCCATGCCACAGAGGAAAGTCCAAGTCTGACACTGCCCATTTTGGCAGAAACCAGATGCAGGACAGTCATCCGAGATCCAGTATATAACCAAACAGGAAGAGAGAGAGAGAGAGAGAGAGAGAGAGAGAGAGAGAGAGAGAGAGAGAGAGAGAGAGAGAGAGAGAGAGAGAGAGAATGGAGTTCTAATGATGTTCTGCTATACTCATAGATTGGAGGTGATTGCTGAGTTGTCATTAGAGAGTGTGAGAACATTTATAATGGCTCACAGCAAAACACTCCATGGACCCAGGGGAGCTCCCATAGAAGAGCAGGAGGAAGTATTTTAGGAGCCAGAGAGTTGAGGACATCAGGAAAACATGGCTAATAGAATCAACTAAGCAAGCCACATAGGGATTCACAGAGACTAAAGTAACAAACAATGACATTGTATGAGTCTGGGTTAGGGCCTCTGCATATACCTAATGATTTTGTAGATCGGTATTCCTGTCAGACTTCTAACATTGGTAGTAGGTTATGTCTTTGACTCTTTTTCCTGTAATTGGGATCCTTTTCCTCGTAATGGGTTGATTATTCCAGCTTTGATATAATGGTTTGTGCTTATTCTTGTAACTTATGCCCTGTTCATTTTATATGCCTGGGATATGGGCAGTTATTATTATTATTATTATTATTATTATTATTATTATTATTATAGGTTTTGGGGATTTGGTTCTTTTGAGACAGGGTTTCTCTGTATAGCCCTGGCTGTCCTGGAACTCACTCTGTAGACCAGGCTGGCCTCGAACTCAGAAATCCACCTGCCTCTACCTCCCAGAGTGTTGGGATTACAGGTACGCACCACCACTGCC
This sequence comes from Apodemus sylvaticus, assembly GCF_947179515.1. Taxonomy (NCBI): domain Eukaryota; kingdom Metazoa; phylum Chordata; class Mammalia; order Rodentia; family Muridae; genus Apodemus; species Apodemus sylvaticus. The sequence goes on from NC_067476.1 coordinate 21,283,172, forward strand.
TGGCTATTTTTTGTTTTTTGTTTTGTTTTGTTTTGTTTTGTTTCTGAGACAGGGTCTCTCTGTGTAGCCCTGTGTGTTCTGGAACTCACTCTGTAATCAGGCTGTTCTCGAACTCAGAAATCCACCTGCCTCTGCTTCCCAACTGCTGGGAATAAAGGTGTGTGCCACCACTGCCCGAGTTATTATTTTTAAGAGAAATTGAGAAGCAGATCTGGGGGTGAAGGAATGTGGAGGAGGGAAAGGGAGGAATGGAGGGTGGGAGATCTGCAGTCAGGGTGGTCTGTAATAAAAGAGGGAAGAACTAAAAATAAAAAAGGAACTTAGCTCAGTATAGCCACAGGCATAGGTTTGTATTTGAAAAGTCTCTAAACCTTGGCATAATAAAAACACACTTTGCAAAGAAAGCAACAGCAAAGTACCCACAGCACTATAAAACTACCTGCCTTAGTAAGGGTTTCTATTCCTGCAGAAACATTATGACCAAGAAGCAAGTTGGCCATGAAAGGATTTATTCAGTTACTCTTCCACATTGCTTTGCTCTTCATCAGTAAAGGAAATCAGTATTGGAACTCAAGCAGGTCAGGAAACAGGAGCTGATGCAGAGGTCATGGACAGATGTTACTTACTGTTTGCTTCCCTTGACTTACTCAGCCTGCTTTCTTATAGAATCCAGGACTACCAGCCCAGGGATAGCACCACCCACAATGGGTCCTTCTACACTTAATCACTAATAGAGAAAATTTCTTATAGCTGGATCTCATGAAGGCATTTCCTTAAGGAAGGCTCCTTTCTCTGTGACAACTCCAGTCCAAGTTGACACACAAAACCAGCCAGTGCAACTGATCCATTGTCAACTTGACAACAAACACATCACTATTATGTATCAACTCTTAATTTCTTATTCATCCACAAGAGCTAAATAACCTTAAAAGCCCCATAGTCTTTACAAATTCTTACACACTAAAATTTCAACCCCTTTAAAATATCCAATCTCTTTTGAAATTCAGTCTTTTTAAAATTCAGTCTCTTAACTGTGGTCTACACTAAAATACTTTCTTACTTCAAGAGGGGAAAATATCATGGCATGGTCAGAATCAAAAGAAAAACAAAACTGTCCAATGTCTGGGATCCACTCATGATCTCTGGACTCCTCTAAGGACTTGGGGTTCTTCCCCAGTTCTGACATTTGAAGCACACACCTTGTGTTCTAGGGTCCAGCTACCTTTATTCCATGGCTGCTGCTCTTCTCGGTGGTCATCTCATGGTACTGGCATCTCCAAAACACTGCTGTCTTCTGCTGCAACTGCATTGCAGTTTCACAAATAGCCCCTCATAAGGCACTTTTCATGGTGCTAAGCCTCAACATCTCTGTTCATCCCCTTCAGTCCTTGACCATCAACTCCCTCTGAGGTTACATCTTCACTAATGACTTCTCCTGGCCTCTCAGAGTACTAACAGTACTAATCAGCTGCTATACAATACCAGCTGGGTAACTCATACTTTACCATCTCTGGCTGCATCTGGAACACAGCTTCTCTGTGCTTCTGGAAATACTTCCCAAAAGATTTTACCTTAGTAATGCTGGCCTCTGCTTAAGTATTGCTAATTTCTTAGCTCCAGCTAACCAGCATCAGTAGTCCCAGAAATACATAGGTTTCACTTTAGTAGTTCTGGTATCTTGTTAATCACTGCTGGTTCTTCAGCCCAGCTAACCAAAACCACAATAGCAATGGCCCCGATAAGAGTTATTAATCTTTCTGAAATTTCACAAGCCAGGCCTTCATTGTTTGCACTGTTCAAAACATTATCTTCCAAGCTCCTGTAGAATATCCCACAGCGCTCTTAATACCTAATGGCTCTTCTTGTCCAAAGTTCCAGAGTCACTCCACAGTCCTCCCCAAAACTTGGCCAGGTCGTTACTGGAATACCCCACTATGCTGGTACTGATTTGTCCCAGTCAGAGTTTCTATTCCTGTACAAAGATCATGACCAAGATGCAAGTTCGGGAGGAAAGGGTTTATTCAGCTTACACTTCCACATTGTTGTTCATCACCAAAAGAAGTCAGGACCGGAACTCAAGCAAGTCAGGAAGCAGGAGCTGATGCAGTGGCCATGAAGGTAGGTTACTTACTGTTTCCGCCCCCCCCCCCCCCCCCCCCCCCGACTTGCTCAGCTTCCTTTCTTATAGAACCCAGGATTACCAGCCCAGAGATGGTACCACCCACAGTGGGCCCTCCTGCCCTCAGTCACTAATAGAAAAAAAAAAAAACCTTACAGCTGGATCTCACAGAGGAATTGCCTCAGGGGAGGCTCCTTTGTCTGTGATAACTCCAGCTTGTGTCAGGTTGACACAAGAAATGGGCTAGTAAAATAACCCAATATAACATACATGAAATGCTTGAGTGTAAGCCAATGAATAGGAAGTCTTGAAGTGCAAAAATGATTTCTACAAAAAAGAGCGGGAACCTCAGGTTAAGTGGTACAGTATCTTGGCTTAGTTTTACATTGTCGACAAAACACATCTGAGCCCTGAGAGTCCCAGGGCTTTTCTGAAAATCTTTTAATTCTAAAATGAGACTGTTAGACTTGCTCTCTACTTTCAGAATCCACATTTATTCTTTCATGAATACTCTTGGATTGATCCTTTTCTATGTGACCTTGGAAGGTTTGAAACCAGTGAGATTATAGATTTCTCAGTTTAAAGAGGCTTAAACATCCTTGTTATCAGATTTACAAAGATATGCTGACAGTAGTGTCAGTACTTATTGTCTTCATGTGACATCAGTAATGAACTTACAGAATTTCCCTCTCACTCAAAATGAGCTTCTGCTGAAAGCTTCTTTGTTGCAATGATTTATGTAAACTGTAAATTTTGACAGACAGCTCTAAGCTATCTAGCAATGTGAAAAAAAAAAATGCTGAGGCTCTCCTGAGATTTGTCAACAGAGGAAAACTTATTTAACTTAATATATCTACTTTTGATTTTTAAATTATCAGGTGACTGTTATAATTGAAAATGCATGTCACAAATTTTAAATCCTTCCTCTAAGATAACAGAAAAAAAGTTAAATGATCACTAAACTGATACTGTTTGAAACAGGTTAGCCTTAAAAATCACAAAGGCCTTATTACTAGAGTAAGAATACTTAGAATGTAAATTATGAAATACATTATATAATATTTATATATTCTGCTGGCTAGTAACTGTTTTCTCTAGACAGGTGAACATAATATCCGGTGTAATGTGTAAAGCACATCAACTATAGAAATATTAACTTTCATTGACATCGGATGATAGAACTCAGGCTGACTTAGTGTCATGAACAAGCTCTGACTTTTAAAGAGTACTAAGTGTGTCCACTTGCACACTGTCTGCTCTCCACAGCTAACGAAAGAGCTCCACAAATAAAGATGAACTGCTGCCCAGAATAATGTGAGGCCATTACTCTGTGTCATCCCAGAGTCAATTGAAACTTTTCTCAGAGGAGCAGTAGGAAAACACTTCCTGTGAATTCCATCACAGAGATACCCAAATCAAAGTTTAGTGAGATGTAATAAACATTAACCTTTCACACAGAAGAGATTGAATCTCCAGACAGCACCGGTCAACTCTCCAGCTTAGAACAGGATGGCAGAGTGAATAAGGCCCTGCACTGGGCTGTCAAACACATTCAGGAGATGAGCACCACACAAGTGGGAAGTAAATAGGGTTGGGCTGGGAACATGGCTCACTCATAGAGCACTTTGAAAGCATTGTTGATGTGATGAGGTTGACTCCTAACACTGCCTCCTGCCCCAAGAAAGTTAAAACATATGGCGATAGTTCTTCTTTTCTAAAATATAATGGTCACATTAATCTCTCCCTTCCCCTCAGTTCAATTTTTAGTAAAATAAATAGTAATATGGATAAGGATAATATGTCTTTAGTATAGTATAATATGCAGTATAATTTATAATATATTGCAGTATAATATAGCCTTATAATAATATCCTCATAATAGTAATAGGATATATTATCACTTTTTTATAAATTGAATAAATATACATTAAATGAAGAAGATTCAATATAAACATATATTGAGTTATCTGTAGTGTAACTTGTTTTGCTACATTTTATTTTCATAATATAACCATGCTGAACTGATTTTTAGTAAATATTCAATGTTTAGTTAACTAATTTATTAATGCTTAGAAATGTTAAATACAAAGACTGAAAAACAACAGTCCAACTGTAGGCCTTCATGAAATATCTAAACTTACACAGACTAAGGTATATCCTCAAATATCTATCCTTTTATAATGAGTATTGATAATTTTCATAATAAGATTTCCAGGTGGAAGCTTGTTCCTATGGAGGCTTGTGGCCATAGCAAGGGGGTATGGAAAAAGGGTGAGGCAGGTGAGGGTAGGAGGGTGGAGGAGAATGCTCTCAGAGAAAAAGAGGAGGAGAAATGGGATGGGGAGGTTCGTGGAGGGGAGACCAGGTAAGAGGACAACACATGAGAGGTAAATAAATAAAATAATCAACTAATAAATCAATCAATAAAAAAGATTTACAGGGTCATGGCTATAAAATTGGGGACACCTCTTTTTTTTAGTGAGTTTTAAAACACCTATATATTGATGGTAATTCCTTTTATTTTAGGGTTAAACAAAATACAAAAATTTTATATGTATGAGTAAAGTAAAAGGACTTATTTTTAGAAGAAATGACTGTAAAAAAGAACAGATAAGTGAGAAATATACATTGGAGAGATAGTGACTTCAGGTTTTTTAGTTACCGGAAGGCAAAACATGACTGATTGAAGAACTTCACAATGATAGACAGAAAGCTGACACTTAGCAGGATATTTCAGGAGTCAGAAAGGAAATACATGTACCTATTTTTTGGCAAGGTATATATTCACGACTATTGGTTAAGTGCTAATATTATCCATATAGTTCATATGAAGGAATGAAAGTGTGGAGAGGATAAGTAACTTAAAATCATACAGCCAGTATATGAAAGCTGGATTCAAAACATATATATTTTCAAAACAAAATAATATTAAGAAAGTAGTATGGCTTGAATGTTAGAATGATGGACAGTTTTAATTAGAGATTCAGTGGGAAGCCAATGATAATTAGATATAGGTTGTGAAGTGAGCAAAATTGTGTCTTAAAGGAACAAAGTCAGAAATATGATTCAGGATAGCCATGTGTTAGTAGAATGCATAGAAATTAATAAATATTCTTTATACCTCCCAAATTATTAGTTTTGCTTTATTTTGTAAGTTAACCACTATGATTTATATCAGATGGTAAGGAAAAATATAAATATCACACACATGTAATTTTCTATTACAACTTTCAATACTTTTTCTTTATATTTAGGGTTTTAAGCATAAAATGCTGAGCAAAGTTTTTTTGATCTTTCTATACATTTGATGTTCTGTGTGCTTCTTACATACATGTAGGAGTATGCTCCGTGTTTATTTATATAATCTCTCTCTCTCATATATATATATATATATATATATATATATATATATATATATATATATATATATATTCACTGGAATGAGTTGGAAAGCAGTAAAGTCAGAAGGACCTTTGTTGTTCCAGTATAGACAGCAGAGTTACATGTATCATCTACAGTATATAAACAATTGATCATTTGAGAAACAAGCCTCAGAGAACCTTCAGAAATTAACAAAAGAGCCCCAGAATGCTACTGCATACTAAATTCTGCATATTATTTAAATAATGATGTTGATCTCATTTTATTTATAAAATGTAAAGTTAATTCAGAAAACATTGAACATATATGAATTATCAAAATTTTAATTTAATTTTCATCTTTGGAAATTAGATAATGGGGACCCAGAAAAGGGGAAATCAATTGATATGTAAATAAAGAATACATTGAATAAAAAAAAAGAATGAAAGGAGGAAGTGTTGATATCTGATATAAACTCAGATCTATAGAATAAAACAGATTGCTTAGTAGATGCTTAAAATTGTAATGATTTTAACAATGTCAATAGTAAGATTGATGTAGCCATGGTTTATGTTTAGAATTTTAGAAATGATGGAGAGGATTACAAGTTTGATAAAATAATTAGAGGTACATCCTCTACCAGAGTCTAACTAGTCCTTTGAAATGTTTGCTAGTGAGAATTAACTACACCAGTGGTTCTCAACCACTTTAATATATAGTTCCTCATGTTGTGCTATCTTCCAACCATAAGATTATTTTTGTTGCTACTTAATAATTGCAGTTTTTCTAGTGTTATGAATCACATTGTTAACATCTTTGCTTTTTGATGGTCTTAGGCAATTCCTATGAATGGGGTCATGACCCACAATTTGAGAAACACTGACCTTGACAAAGATTTTAAAAGAACAATTATGAATTTATCAACAAATTTAAGCAATTTAAAAAAGACTTAAAAATTTGTCAGTGAAGTTTAAGATAATGAATATCCCAGAAGTTTGTATATTCATGGTCCAGGGACTGGTACTATTAGAGGTACAGCCTTGTTGGAATAGATGTTTCACTGTGGGCCTGGGCTTCATCCTAGATGCCTAGAAGTTAGTCTTCCACTAGAAACTTTCAGAAGATGTAGAACTCTTAACTATGTGTACATGGTATTGGTACAGGGACAGGCAAGCAGATCAGTGGAATAGAGTTGAAGACCCAGAAATGAACCCACACACCTATGGTCACTTGATCTTTGAAAAAGGAGGTAAAACCATCCAGTGGAAAAAAAGATAGCCTTTTCAACAAATAGTGTTGGTTCAATGGGCAGCTAACATGCAGAATAATGCAAATCAATCCATTCTTTTCTCCTTGTACTAAGCTCAAGTCCAAGTGGATCAAGGAGCTCCACACAAAACCAGACACACTGAAACTAATAGAAAAAAAACTGTGGAAGACCCTTGAGCACATGAGCACAGGAGAAAATTTCCTGAACAGAACACCAATAGCTCACGCTTTAAGATCAATAATTGACAAATGGGACCTCATAAAATTACAATGTTTCTATAAGTCAAAGGACATTGTCAATAAGACAAAATGGCAACCAACAAATTAGGTAAAGATCTTTACAAACCCTACATCCAACAGAGTGCTAATATCCAATATATACAAAGAATTCAAGAAGGTAGACTCCAGAGAACCAAATAACCCTATTTAAAAATGGGATATTAGCAAACAAAGACATTTCAACTGAGGAATAAGGAATGGCTGAGTAGCACCTAAAGAAATGTTCAACATCCTTAGTCATCAGGGAAATGCAAATCAAAACAACCCTTATATTTCACCTCACACCAGTCAGAATGGCTAAGACCAAAAACTCAGGATATAGCAGGTACTGGCAAGGATGTGGTGAAAGGGGAACACTCCTCCACTGCTGGTGGGATGGCAAGCTGATACAACCACTATGGAAATCAGTTTAGCTGTTCCTCAGAAAATTGAGCATAATACTGTATCCTCCCGCAGCTTTTGAGCTGGGTTTTTGAACCTCTGCACAAATCACTAGTTCTCAGCCCTTGAAGTTCCTGGCCCTTTGTTCTCCATAGAACAACATAGAGTCCTGTTTATTTACTATGAGCCACTAGCTGCACTTGAGCTAGAGGGGGTGGAGTGGGAGGGGTGGGCGCGCAGAGCATTGAAGCCCTTTGATCTGTAAGACCTAAAGTTTCCTGAATTAAGCAGGCTACCTGTTGAGCAGTGTGAAACACTGAATCCAACACCCATGGAATTTGGGGAAGGGACTCGCCCTTAAAAGCCATATATATTGTGAGACCCTGATTAAACATTACATCTCGAACAGCAATGTTGTCCTGATGTCATTTCTTTCTCACTGCCCCCCCCCCACACACACACACATTCCCATCTCATCAAAGCTTCTCTTCCAGGGACCCAGTTTACAGTAGCTGCTGGCCACAACATAATACTACTGGGGAACCCTGCTATACCACTCCTGGGCATATACCCAGGGGATTCTCCAGCATGTAATAAGGACACATAATCCACTATGTTCATAACAGCCCTATTGATAATTGACAGAAGCTGGAAAGAACCCAGATGTCCCTCAACTGAGGAATGGATACAGAAAAATGTGGTATATTTACACTATGGAATACTAGTCATCTGTTAAAGATAATGAATTCCTGAAATTCTTAGACAAATGGATGGAATTAGAAAATATAATCCTGAGTGAGGTAACTCAATCACAAAAGAACACAAATAGTATGCACTCACTGATAAGTGGATATTAGCCCAGAAGCTTGGAATACCCAAGACACATTTCATATATCAAATGATGCTCAAGAAGAAGGAAGAACAATGTATAGATACTCTAGTCCTTTTTAGAAGGGGGAACAAAATTCCCACAGAATACAAAGTGAGGATCAGAGTCTGAGGGAAGGACCATCCAGAGACTACCCCACCTAGTGATTCATCCCATATACAGTTACAAAACCCAGACACTATTATTAATGCCCACAAGTTCTTACCGACATGAGCTGGATATAGCTGTTACCTTGGAAGCTCTGCTAGTGCATGAGAAATACAGAGGGGGACACTCTCAGCCAGCCACTGAGCTGAGCACAGGGTCCCCAATGAGAACCTAGAGATAGGATTTAAGGAATTGAAGGGGTTTGCAGCATCATAGGAGGAATGACATTATGAGCCACCCAGTATTTCCAGAGCTCCCAGGGACAAAACCATCAACCAGAGAGTGCACATGGAGTTAACCATGCCTTCAGACACATAGGCAGTAGAGGATGGCCTTATTTGACATCAAAGGGAGGAAAGGCCCTTTGTCCTGAAAAGGCTGGATGCTGCACTGTAGAAGAATACCAGGACAGGGAAGCTGGAGAGGGTTGATTGGGGAAAAGAGGGAGAGGAGATGGGTTGAGACTTTCAGGGGGATGGGGACCAAGAAAGGGAACAACATTTGAAATTTAAATGAAGAATATATCTAATAAAAAAAGATAAAAAATGGCTGATGGAAATGGCAAAGACAATCCAAGATTCAAAACTGGAATTCAATACAGATGGAAACACTGAAGAGAACTCGAGCTCAAATAATATGGAGCTGAAAAAACCAATGACTGAACTACAAACCTCAAGGGAAAATATTGCAAGGAGAATGATTCAAGAAGATCTAATATTAGGACTCAACAATAAACTAGAGGATCTGGAATAAGTAAGCAAACAGAGAATGAAAAATAAAAAGAATTCTTAAAATCTTTGAATTGTAGTCATAGACGAGGAAGAAGAATCCAAGGTCAATGTCATAGGACAGATGATCTTCAACAAGATCATGGGAAAAAAATCTTTCACAAACTAAGGAAAGACATATTTCTATGCAGATAAGCACATAGAGCACAAAATGAATAGTAAGATCACAAAACAACTTTTTCTCAGCATATCAGAGTTAAAACATTAAATCTATAGAAAAAGGAAGAAGCACCAAAGTTGAAGGAGAAAAACAAAGGTCACACATAAAAGAAAATCCATCAAAATAACAGCTGATTTCTCAGTAGAAATTTTGAAATCCAGAAGACCCATGAGCAGTATACCTCAAGTCCTAAAAGACTACTGCTGCATATTTAGACTGATGTACCCAGTTGTCTTAGTTAGAGTTTTACTGCTAGAAACAGACACCATGACCAAGGCAAGTCTTATAAAGGACAACATTGAACTGGGACTGGCTTACAGGATCAGATGCTCAGTCCATTATCATCAAGGAAGGAACATGGCCATATCTAGGCAGGCATGGGACAGGCAGAGCTGAGAATTCTACATCTTTATCTGAAGGCTGCTAGTGGAAGACTCACTTCCAGGCATCTAGCATGAGGGTCTTGAATCCCATGACCACAGTGACACACTTACTCCAACAGGGCTACCCTTCTAATAATGCTATTCCCTGGCTGATCATATACAAACCATCACACTTGTAAAACGCTCTACCTAAAATTGTCTTCACTCATATTGACAAGTCTTCTGAGAACTGGAAAAAAGGTACAGAACATGGTACTAAAGGATAAAGATACACACCAACACAACTCACCATCTACAAGAGTGACCCTCCTGCATGATATGATGGTGCAAATATTGTGATTTTATGATACGCTCCATAGGATGTGATTGATACCTAACACAGCTCAGTTAGCTAAGATCTTAGACAGGACATAGGCTTAAGGAAAAAAAAAAACAAATACCATTGTTCTGCTAAATGAATATAGCAAGAAAATGAGACTCAACTCTAGCTGCTATACTCATATCTATGTGCCTCACTCAATTATCATAGGGTTGTTTTTGCTTACAGTAGATAGGAACTAACACAGAGATCCACAACTAGATAATGTGCAGAGAGTGAAGGACTTTGAAACATTCAGTCCTAAGTGGAATGTTTTTATGAAACCTCTTCTCACAGTTTTGGGATCTATGTAGAAGATCGGAAAAGATTAAAGAGGCAATGATGATGGAAGGCACCAAGACTGTCTTACAGATACAACAGGGATAGGAATTCACAGAAAGTGTTGTAACATGCACAGAGCTTACACACATTCAAGAGACCTAGCACTGAGGAAGGGAAGTGAGCACATGTTTTCATCTCCAAACATGAATCAATCTCCAACAGACAGATCCATTTGCAAAGACAAAATTAGTTCTGTCCAATGCAGTCTCACTTGTATAATAACTACATTTGGTGGTAAGGCCGATGCCCAGCAGATGATGACTAACACTGAATGAACTTATTGGCAGTTTTAACAGTCTTTTTCTGCTTCAGATTTCTGTGTTTGGGCATTTTTTTTTCTTACTGGTCTTTTTTTTTTTTGTATAATATGTATTCCAATTTTATATTTTCATGATGTTCATGTGTGTTTCTTATTTTGTATTGTTTTTCTTATGTTTTTCTTTTATTATTATGTTTTTTGTTTGTTTGCTTGGTTCATTTTTTTTGATGTTTTGTTCATTTTCTAAATAGAGCGAAAGAAAGTATGAAGTGAATTTTTTCTAAAGCAAGACAGGTGTGTAGAAAGGCAAGGAAGTGGGGAGGAATTGAGAGGAATTGGGGAAGAAGGAAACAAATTCATACTATAGTAAATGAAAACACATTTTTAATAAATAAGAAAATATCACAGTTACCACAGTAAACAGACAAAGAAATATTTCTCATGATGTAAGGAGCCTATAAATTATGCCTAACAAATCAAACTGAGAAAAAATACACTAATAATATTTCAGATTAAAGAGAGCAATAAGAATACCCAAAAGACTGGAGGAAGGAAACAGATAAGTTATAATCACTGAAACTCAAATTACCATTGAGAACACAAATGATACTGTCAAACTTTCAAACACATAATGACTGCAAGCCACACATATCTTCCAATAATACCTTTTAGCTTTATTGACCTCAATTCTCAAGTTAAAAGAAATAGACTAGTTGAGCAGAACAAAAACAAAATCAACCTATCTTTTGTCTACAAGAAATATATCTTAGCATTAAAGATTGTTACCATGTTACAGTGAAAAGATCTAGAAAAGTATTCAAGTAAAGCAAGACTAAGAAGCAAGCAGGCATCACGATTTGCAGAAGATTGATATTGTACATATGGAATCACAAAAATTATCTCACTGAAATTGTCATAAAATTTTAGCAATGTGCTAGGATACTATATAAACTGAAAATACAATGGCTTTTCTTTATAGTACCAACACACATGCATAGAAGAACATTGTTGATACTCTCATTCACATTATCATAAAGAAAAATGAAACATTTAGGAATTACCCTACTTAAGAAAGTTAAAGACAACAATGATAAAATTTAAAAATTATGAAGAATAAGATAGCAAAAGACTCTAGAAAATCAAAAGATATTGCATGTTTACTGATTTGTACCACAGTGTTAAGATAATTATTCTATCAAATGTCACTTAAAGAGACAATACAATTTCAATCAAAGTCCACATCTTATTATTCACAGGAAAATAAATCCTAACATTCTCTCACGGAAATGCAAAAGAACAGTGCTAAAGGGACTAAAATTTAGAGCTCAAGATAAAGTCATAATAATGATATACAGGATTAATATGTAATTATAATGTAGTGTCAAATATACATATATACTTATATCATAAGTACAACTTAAAACATACATATATATATATATATATATATATATATATATATATATATATATATATACACGAGCTCAACTCGTAGGTGCTCTGAAACACCCAGGAACACAGGATCACAGGATGACAGAAAAAGCTTGATACACAGGAGATAGGACACACCAAGGAGCGTGAAGCTCTGACACACTCAAGATCACATTTGAGGCCACAACATTTTTCCCAACACCCAGCAAGTCTAGGAACCCAAGGAGGAACCAGAAAAACATAAACCCCATCCAGCCAGAGGCATGGGTTCCTTCCAGCTTGCATCTATGCCTGGGACAAACCTAGAGCTCTGGCTCCTCCCACCCCTGAAATACCCAAAGAAAGATTGACTCCCAGGATCTCAGGAGCTCAGCAACACCAGAATTCCAGATTCCAGAGCATATTTTATTCGCAGGAGCTCTGACACACAGAGGAGCTTAGGATCACAGGATCTCAGAATCATAGGATCATAGAGACACCTGGATTCTTAGTTCTGACACAACCAAGATCACAGGAGAGACAGGCTCCAATCAAGAGACAGCACTAGAGGTAATCAGAAGGTGAGAGGCAATCCCAAGAATATAAGCAACAGAAACCAGAGCTAATTGGCATTATCAGAACCCAGTTCTCCCACCACAACAAGTCCTGGATACCCCATCATACCAGAAAAGCAAGACTTGGATTTAAAACCATTTCTCATGATTATGACAGGGAACTTTAAGAAGGACATAAATAACTCCTTTAAATAAATACAGGAAAACAGAGGTAAATAGCTAGAAGCCCTTAAAGAGGAAACACAAAAATCCCTTAAAGAATTTTAGGACAAAAACAACCAAACAGGTGAAGTAATTGAACAACCTTCCAGGATCTAAAAATGGGAATATAAACAATAAAGAAATCACAAACGGAGACATCCCTGGAGCTAAAAAACCTAGGAAAGAGATCAGGAGTCATAGATGCAAGCATAACCAACAAAATACAACAGATGGAAGAGAGTATCTCAGGTGCAAAAGATATCATAGAAAACATTCACACAACAGTCAAAGAAAATGCAAAATGCAAAAAGCTCCAATACAAAACATCCAGGAAACCCAGGACACAATAAGAAGACCAATTCTAAGGATAATAGGTATAGAAGATAGCAAAAATTCCTAACTTAAAGGGCCAGTAAATATCTTCAATAAAATTATAGAAGAAAACTTCCCTAACTTAAAGAAAGTGATGTCCATGAACATATATGATGCCTACATAACTCCAAATAGATTGGGCCATAAAAAAAAATTCCTTCTGTCACATAATAATCAAAACAACAAATGCACAAAACAAAGAAAGAGTATTAAAAGTAGTAAGGAAAAAATGTCAAGTAGCATAAGATACATTCAATTTGAAGGTTTTTTTTTTTGTTTTTGTTTTGTTTTTGTTTTTTTTTTTCTTGAGAATGTGAGAGAGAAGATTCCTTTTGGGCAGTTGGCTGAAGCGGAAGGTGGGCTGTCTGAGCTAGTAGACTTTTACCCTCCATCTAAGTTCCTATTCGTCATTTGGTAAAATTGAAGGAATGAGATTTTGTTTAAAACAACAATGTTATGTATAGGAGAATTAATGTTGCCTAGAGAAAGCATCTGTAATTGTTCATCCAATACTAAACAGTAGCCCTGAAATCACACATATGAAAAACTTTATGCAGAGTTTGCAGTTTATATTTATATATTTCAGAATGATGTAACCCTTAATTCCTTTGTAAAGACAATTTCCCCATTTCAGAGACAGTGATTATGGTTGCTTATTATTTAAAATCACTTCATGCCACAGCACTGTCAATAAATCTACTGATGTTAAGGATTTTTCTACTTTGGATTTTCTAGTATTTTTTAAAGATATATTTTGTTAAGTTTTCAAATTTAAAATAATAATTTTAGTATGTATGATGAAAAATTTGAGCCTAACAATAACTAAGACAATGAGAAAGGAAATTTAACTTATACATAGTTTCTGCCATAGTGAATCTTCATATCTCAAAGTATAATTAATTGAAGATTTAGGTTATAAAATGAATATAACAAGAAGCAGGGCATATAAGCATGTCTAAGTGGAAGACAGCCAATGTGTACTTTAGAGTCTTTCATCCACTTTTCTAATTATGGTCATTAGAATCACCTTACCTACACAAGTATAATCTCAGAAGTCAAAATGATTCTTCTTCCATGATATAAATACATACATTTAAGTTTAAGATATAATACAGATTTTCTTGTCTGAAAATGCTTTTTATATACCTCCTATTCATAAAATATTTCTAAAATATGTTTCTAAATTTACCACAGATAATTTGGCCCAAAGATAGAAAACACAATATCAGCATTTGCATATTTATTTATTTGTTCAGTGAATGTTTATTAAATGTGCTGTTCATTCTAAACATGGAAAAAATAAATAAAAGAAACAAAATAATTATTTTCCTAGAGCATACATTTTACTGGGAATAAAAGATGTTTTTCTGAGTTTGAGTCCTCCAACACCTGGTTCCAAGTCAGAGGCATTATTATGGAGGACATGCAGCCTTACTAGAAGAAATACATCACTGGGGCTGACTTGAAGAACATTATCAACTAACTGGACCACCCAGAGCTCCCAGAGACTAAACCACCAACCAAAGAGTACATGGAGGGGTCCGTGGCTCCAGATATTTATGTAGGAGCCCCTTGGTCCTGAGAAGGCTTGATGCCTCAGTATCGGGGATACTAGAGCAGTGAGGCTGGAGTGGGTGAGTGGTTGGGAGAGTACACTCATAGAGGCAAAGGGGAGGTGGGGGAGGGGGATGGGATGGAGGGTTGTGCAGGGGTAACTAGGAAGGAGGATACCATTTCAAATATAAATGAATGAAATGATTTTTTTAAAAAAATAACTCATAGCCTCTTATCTCCAGTGTGCTATCCCTGGTTATTATTTGATGTTGAAGATATGTCCTCTCAGGCTTCTACCATTGCCACATTTCTGTTTTTTATTCCCTATCATGTCTGCCTATCATGGTGGACTTGTTGCTCTGGAAGCAAATAAATCGTTCCCTTGCTAAGTTACTTTGGTCATGGTATCTTATAACAACAGTAGAAAATAACTAGTAGAAAAGTTGGTGTCAAAATAGTGACTGCTGCTGTGAAGAACCTAACTGTAGATTTATATAAGTCTTTCTGTTTTTCTGTCTGTCTGTCTGTCTGTCTGTATGTATGTATGTATGTATGTTTGCTTGATGCTTTTTTGAATGTGGAAATTTTTTAAAATTTTAGATTTAAAAATCAGTTCGAATGCTATATGCATTTTATAATCACACATTCCAGAAGACTGTAGTTCTACAGTAATGCAGACTTGCCTAAGAGACTTCAAAAAGAATAAAGCTTTGATGCTACCATCCATTCATATGATATTTTGGCAAAGAGATTTGATGGCTTTTTTTCTTGTCCTAAGAACTGTCCTGGGGATAAATTTAAAGTAGTGGACTATTTTCTTTGACCAATAAAATTTTAAAACAGTACAATAGTTAATCAGTGGCATTTTTTTTTAATAATTTCCTTTTTGTTGTCACAAAAGACAACAAATAGGTCAGATAGAAATACAAAATGTACAGTTTGGAGAGAAATAGAGCACTAAGTAGCTTAATGTTGCAGTCAAAGCAAGTGCTGAAACTAAGACTGTAATTGTTAAAGAGATTAGCATCATTAAGGAGAGACCTCTTGCTCTTCAGTGGAACAGAAGGAATGGTTCATTCAGGGCAAGACTTCAGTTTGATAAGCTTCCAACTTGTGAACGAGAGCCTGAGGACTTTCAGCTTCTTGAAAGCTACTGAATATAAAAACTGTTGTTGATGTGATTCAAGGGAGCCAGGGTGCTGGATTCTGCCTCCTTAATTACAGAGTCAGTGCAGCTAGCTAATGTGTGGCAAGGACATTCCTGTGCCAAGGTCCTGAAAAGGCAAGAAACCCAGAAAGTCTATAGCATGAACCATAACATGAATAAAACTTAGTTTATAATATTGGCCATGCCAAATTTGTGACACATACACCAAGGGAGTGAAACCAGCCCACAAGAGAGATGTATGTTGCAGATAGAAAAGCTGGAGGGGCAGAGACATGAAGCCCGCTCATAATAACATCCAACTATAGGACTTTCTGTTTGATTTACTGGGTTTTGGTTCAGTTTTAATCCAGTATTTCTTCACTATACTCTCATCTCCCCCCCTTTTTTAAAAAAAGGAAATGTATATTCTTTGACATTTTATGTTAGGAGGATGTAATTTGCTCTTTTTAAATTTTATTTTATGGGGAGTTTTGGTCACAACTAAGGGACCTCATTGATTCTTAATATAGACCTTCTCCATATAAACTCTTGAGAATGATAAAGAACTGTAAGACTGTGAAGGTAGATTAAATATGGTCTGTATTAAAACATAAAGAGCATGGGGGACTGTGTAGGGGGATGCAGTGTCAAAGAGAATGTTTCCCTAAAGCATGGATATTTGAACACTTAATTCCCAGTTGGTAGCTCAACTTATGGAGAATGTGCAATCTTGCTGGAGAATTCATCACTGTGTGAGGGCATTGAGAATTTAGAATCTCTCTGCTTCTTCTTTACTCTGTTTCTTGCTTGCTGTTGAAGATGTGATCTCCCAGCTACTTGCCTCTGCACCTATGCCTACTAGTTGCTCATGTGTTTGTGCTATAAGGAAACATTTATATTTTATTTCAAGGGGTGTTGGGTATTGGTTCTAACTTGATCTTCTGGTTCCTTGACATGGGAACAGCCCAGTAATTGGCTTAGACATAAAAAATGTCTCTAGCCAAAACTCCAGCTAAAATTAGATGATAAATCTTGTTGCTTATGGAATCTCTAAGATTCTTTAGATTCTTAGTTACATGACATAAATAAGATTTATTACAATTGGTTATTGATCAAATTAGCTTAAAAAAATAAGACAGTTATGTTTCACCTGCTCAATAAAGGAGCAAAAAATTCATCCTTAACTGACCTGTGCACTGTGCATAGTCCATACAAATATTGTAATAGTACTACAATATTGGTTATGAGATTTATTACAAAATGTACACCTTCTCAAAACTCATTTGCAGGACCCTGAAATGATCTGCTGCTCCAGCCCCTTCCTCCTGGAGGTGTTTCCCAAGAACTGCTTTCAAAACAGCTTCACGAATAAGTGAAGATTCCAGATAACCTTGCCTCATCCAAACTTTCAGATAGATCCAGTCAGAACTCCAGTCAAATCCTAAGCCTGGATAACAAATGCTCAAGTTAGATTTCTTAAGTCTTATCAATTTTTCTAATTTTTCTACCCCTCTCCAAAACTTTAAAGACTCTATTGTCACCCCTATTCAGCAGGAAGAAGTTATGGAGAGTCATCAACCTGAAACATTAGGTTTGGGTGTCTCGTTATCATTATTTTATAAATTATAAATAAGTTGTCATTTTAAGAGATAAATTGGAAATGGTCATAATTTTAAACAGGAAGGAAATAAATGAGATGAATTACTAAATTTATTCTTAAGTGAAACATAATATAGGCACAATCTTACATTAATAGTACTCTTTGTAATTGATACAAATTGAAGTTATAATTTTATATTGGTACAGAATTGGTAGACTGATACAGATTTAAGGTTTTCATTGCTATAAATGTTATATATGATACAAAATTTGAAATTAATATTGTTACTCTTAGATAGGCTTAGATAAAGTCCTTCTAATAACTGCTATTGTGAATTATTTGGGATGACTTATTAGTGCAAGATAAAGGCCAGATTATAAACTCATGTTTATATTAGATTTTGCTCTAATTGTATTAAGGTGCTTTCTACAATATTCAAATAGAAATAGCTAAGAAAAGTCATGGTTCAACAACTCAGATATTCTTTATATAGATAGTCTTCAAAAACATCACAAATCACAGAATGTTTTATTATTTATCATTCATTCATTTATTATTAATTCATTATCAAAGATTATTAGAATAGAGAAATATCTGCTCTTAAAAGTACCTCCTTCTTGGTGCAACGAAGAAATAGAGCATCAAAACATTCATATGGAGTTGCTCCAGTATGACAAAATAGCCACGCACAAAAATTACCCTATTCATCTATAGACAAAAAATACTGTCCAAGAAAGGACACACAATGAAGGATAGGTGACTGTTTAGTTCTGCCAATACAGTGTAAGCAAGTCCTTCATAATTATTGCTTCATTTCAACATTTCTCAGATGGTTCTGAGTCAGAAGAATGAAGATTGATGATCCAATATTTTGAGGAATGAGGAGTTGTCCAGATAGTCAGGTGTCTCAACAGATTGTTTAAGTTTTGAAAGCTATGTTTTGTGCTTCCTATATATTCAGATAAAAAGTTGTTCTTGGATTTCTGAAGTATTGAAGTTTTTATATAATCTCACAATCAAACTCAAATTGTTTAACATTGAGGAAGATCATATAGAAATGATAGTTTCAGATGGTAATTCAAGTTAAATTCAAAACATAAATCAATTATAAAATTGTAATCTCTTAAGTCAAAATAAATAGTTAAGTGTCTCAGTTGACAAATATGATGGATGTTCATCCAGTAACTAGATGTTCATTCAAGTACCTGATACCTTAGGCAAGGCAGAAACTAAACAAATACCAATATAATTTTTCTGGCAGTGAAAACTCACAAGGATATATGCAAAATGTAAGTATAGAAAAGAGGGCTTTTTAAAGTAATCAAAAACAATGAAAGTTAGAAATGTAGTATCTGAGAGGAGGATTTTAATCAACTGTGTTTAACCTTAAAAATGGGTTAAAAGAAGATGAAAGTGACCAAGAGGGCAGTGCCAAAATAAAAGAGCATTGCTATGGAATAATATAAAACATATAGTTGTATAAAAGAAGTCAGTTTTGGATATAAAGAATCTCATCCCTTTTAAATAAGTATATGGAAATATTGAGCATACCATATAATATTATGTTTAATTGAGGGTTGAACAGTCATGGTAAAATCTTAGAAACTCCTGATTCCATGTACTTTTTTAAAGTTAGAAAATAGGAAGTGCTTTAAAATCTAAGTCAAAAAAATGAGATGACCTAGGAAACCGATCAAGGAAGGAAATACAATGATAGGAAAGAAAAAAATGAAAGAAAATACCATTAAAAAGAAGAGTTCCAGGAAAGCAGCTGGAGGGTGATTTTTAGGAAGTTTAGGGTATAATTCCACTTTAAGGTGGTATGGTATATTGAGAGAGTATTCAAAGGCGCCTAAGGACCAGTAATTGATTAAAAACATGGAAACTGCAAATAATAATAGATGTTGAGTCTAATAATATTAAAATATCCGCGGGGCTGGAGAAATGGCCCAGTGGTTAATAACACCAATTGATCTCTTGAGTTCAATTCCCAGCAACCACATGGTGGCTCACAAGCATCTGTAATGGGGTCTGATGCCCTCTTCTGGTGTCTGAAGAGAGCAATGGTGGTGTACTCATATGTATAAAATAAATAAATCCTAACAATAAATCCACAGAATTAGATTTAAGAAAGTAGGAGAAAGATGCATAATGACAATGCACTTCACAGTTATTCTTTTGTTTTCTATATTGTTTGTTTACATTCCAAATGATTTCCCCTTTCCCGGTTCCCCACTCCCCATTAGTCCCATAAGCTCCCTTCCTTCAGCCCATTCCCCTATCACCCTCCCTCTCATTTCTCTGTCCCCCTACAATGCTGCATCAAGCCTTTCCAGGACCAGGGCCCTCTCCTTCCTTCTTCTTGGGAATCATTTGATATGTTAATTATGTCTTGAGTATTCAGAGCTTTTGGGCTAATTAATAGTCACTTATCAGTGACTGCATTCCATATGTATTCTTTTGTGATTGGGACAGAAAGCAATTTGCACATGACTTGGAGGAAAACATGGCACTAAAGAGATTTTTTTTTCTACTTATCTTTACAGAACATTAATTGGAAAGATCTAGGACAGACTAAAGTACTAGTGAGGTCATTGCTATGCCTAAAGCCTAATGTTGTTTTTCTTGTTAGTTTTTATCAGTTTTAGTGGTTCTTGCCTAAGATTAAGATCTTCAATCAAACTTAAATTGATTTTGTGTAGGGACAAGATATATGCATCTCATTTTATTTTTCTGAAGGTAGATATTCACATTTGCCAGTAACTTTAATTGAGAGTGCTATCTTTTTCCATCTCAAATGTTTTCATCATTGTTAAACACCTGGTGTCCATACTCATCTGGGTTTACCTGCAGGCCTTCTGTTCTGTTTCATTAGTTTTTATGTCTGTTTATATGCCAGTATCCTGCTGTCTTCGTCACCATGGGTCTGTAATCTGTAATATAGTCTGAATTTAGTAATATGGTATCTCTGGCTGTATTTATACTTCTTTGGCACTCGCAATCTTTTGGGGTTCCATACCAATTTTTGAAATTTTTCTCATTCTCTGAAGAATGTCATTAGACTACTGATAGAGATCACATTGAAGGTTTAGAGTATTTTTGGTTGTATAGATATTCTCATAATATTAATGTGATAAACCAATAACATAGAAAGTCTTCCACCATTTAGTGTTCTCAAATATTTTGCCCTTGTCATATACTATTGCCATTATAAGGAAAGAACAACCTTTATCCAGTATTGGTGGGATTATAAACAAGAACAGCTATTATAAATATCAATATTGCTGAGAAGATCTCAAAAGCTAAAAACTGAACATATGATCCAGCTATCCCAGTCCTGAGTAAATACAAAAAGACAGCCACATTCTGTGACAAAGATACTTGCACACAGGTTTTACTGCACACTGCTACTTATACAACAGCAAGGGAATGGGACCAACCTGGATACTCAAAAAACAAAGAATGTGGTGTGTGTGTGTATGTATGTATGTATGTGTGTATGAGTGTGTGTGTGTGTGTGTGCATGTGCACATTTATGGTGAAAAGAAACATGAAATTATGAAATATACAGAAAAATAGATGGAGCTTGGAAACATATTCAGCAGGATAATATTAAGCGGCAGATGGTGATTACCATGGTTTTATTCAGGGTTTCTATTCCTGTAATGAAATAGCATCACCACAAAGCAAGTTGGAAAGGGAAGGATTTCTTCAGCTTATACTTCCATATCATTGTCTATCTTGAAGGAAATCACTGCAGAAACTCAAGTAGTACAGAAACCTGGAGGTAGACACTGATACAAAGGCCATAGAGGAGTGCTCTTTACTGGCTTGCTTTCCATGGCTTGGTCAGATTGCTATGTTAAAGTGCCAGTAACTACCAGCATAGGCATAGCACCACCCACAATGGGCAGAGCCTTCCCACACCAATCACTAATAAAGAAAATGCCCTATAGACCTGCCTACAGCTCAATCTTATGGAGGCATTTTCTCTATTAAGGCTCCTTCCTATGCAAATAAATCTGATGAAATTGTCTATGAGCTCTCTTATAAGCCTCTTATTTAATTATTTATTAATGAGATGAGGGGATCTCAACTTTTCCAGTGATATTAACTCAACTTCAGAAAGACAACTAACACATGTTCTTTGTCATATGCAGGTGCTGGGTATTAACTGTTACAAATGTACAGCCATGTGGCATCAACATGGGTAAAAATCAGGAAAGTAGGATCCAGGACAAAAAAACCAAACATATAAAGGAGGACAGTGTAAAAGAGGAAACAATAAGCAGGAAGGGTATACAGGGAGTGAAAGTGTACAGAAATCAAAGACTGGGATGAGGTGACCATGAGCAACTACAACAAATTTTTTTTTAAAATGACATATAGAAATCTGTACCTTTGTAAACTAATAAAAATAATATTGCAAATCAAATAAGAGAGTATTAGCAATTTCACTAAACTGCTACATAAGGCTAAACATGAAATATGAATTCTGGATCTACACAGAATCTGAGATTAGCAAAGTTAGACTGAGAAACTTTTATTTGTATCCCCTGTACTTTAACAAGGATATGCAAAATAAGACATCATATCAGAGTAAGAAGGAGAAAGGTAGTGCATGAATTATCTAGAAGATGTAAAAAAGAAAGGCCATTTAAACTACTTCCATGTTTCTGACAGGGCCTCCTACAGATATAAACATACAACCTGAATTTAGGATCACAATTTTCTACTTGACTATTATGAAGACAGATTAAGTACTGTAAGCATTAAATGTTATACAAACAAACTTTGAGGCAGGTTTTCAGTAACTTAATAGTATGCTGTCCTAAACATCAGAATACCATTTAGGTGTAATTTAGCTAATAATTTGTGCAGAATTCTATTTTGTGAAAGGCACTATCAAAATCAGGACTTTGTGTGTCTTATTGCTAAGAAGAAATGTTTTCACGTGTTTAGAAATAAAATCAATACAAGATATTTCCTCCTTTAAAAACGGGAAAGACTGTAGGCGGGTGAGTAGAGAGAATGCCATGATATTAATCATCACAGCCTGGATAGAGCAGAGAGAGTAGTGCCATCGGGGCATTCTCTAACTGAAATCATTTCTCTAGCACTTTTTCCAAACTCTGTTGATTGCAATTTATACAAGCTATGCCTTGAAGACTTTCTAAAGAAAAAATATTTTTTTCTTAGATAAAAAGGCAGTCATTCTATTTTCAAGCTCTAATGTTTTTATCCTCCAAAGGATTTAAGTAATTTTATAGTTTAAAACCTTTAATGAATAAAACATAAATATTGTACTTAAATATGTTTATTTTAGTCTTATTTATTTAAAAACTAATATTTTCTCTTTTTAATTCAATTTTTGAGGATTTAGCACAATGTATTTTGACTATATTTAGTATCTTACCCAAACTCCTCCAAGAATTGTTCCCTTTCCTTACCCAGAAAATTTGATGTGCTTTTATTCAAGTCTAGCATGTGCAATTTGTATTATATATATAAGACTATATATATATATATATATATATATATATATATGAGAATGGTCATCTTAGCAGAAAACAAACCCTTTGAGAAAACTGGTTTGTTTTTTTTTTCCCTTTCTCAGAAGCCATACATTTCCAGTGTCTCTTCAGCTTGTGACAGGACTTCCTGCTCATGTCCACCTCAATGCTAGGTTTTATTTAACTGAAACTTGTATAGATTTTGTGCCTGATGTCACTGCCACATTGTGCGTTCATATGCACAACGCTCCACTGTGTCCTAAAGCACTGTTTCTTATAGTCATTATGGCCCTTATGGTCTAAATTTTTTTCCTGACCCCTCTTCTGCAACAATCCCTGAGTCTTAAAGAAAAAAGAGTGGGATACAGACAAACAATTTAGGGCTGACCTTTCCATGTCTCTTAATGTCTATTATTTGGTAGTTGTAAGTTTCTGTGCTAATTGCCATCTGCTGCAAACAGAAGCACTTTTTGATATAAGAGCCTTCTGTGACTGAAAGGCCCTAAAGATTCCACCAGAAGTCCTTTACTTCAGATGAACATATTCATCAATGCTGCCAAATGCAAAATTAATACATAAAAATCGGTAGCCATCCAATACAAAATAAAATACTAAGTGAAAAGGAAATCAAGAAAACTCTCATTCAAAATAGCCTCAAAAATATGCACTAGATTAAACTTAACTAGCACACTGAAAGAAAGACATGTACAATGAGAATTTTAATACTCTCAAGAAAGAATTTGAGGAAGATAAGCTGAAAACAGAAAGATCAGATGCTCACAGATTGGTAGCACTAATATAACCAAAAAAGGTCATTTGTCAAAGCTATTTTCCAATTCAAGGAAATTGTCTCAAGGTTCCAATATGATTTTTCACCGAAATAAGAATCTTAAATTTCATCTGTAAACACAAAAGACCTTGGATACATATATCAATCCAGAACAATATAACAACTGTAGGAAGTATCATTATATCTGATTTCAAGTTATATGACTGAGGCATAGTCATAAAAATGCATAGGATAGGCATAAAAACACATTGATAAATGGATTAGGGGAACCACATATAAGCCCACACATGAACAGATACACAATTTTAAAAAAAAGCTTTATTTATTTTTATGTTTGTGCACTGACATATCTGTATGTGTACTGCATGAATGCAATACCTAAGGAGGCTATTAGAATATCTAGACCTGGAGTTACACAGGATCATTAGTTAATAGATTCTGAAAACATATGTAGGTTTCCCAGATCTCTGCAAACACATTTGATTTTAATTGTTAATCCATTTCTCCAGTCTCAAAAGCAAAACTTAACAAAATAAAAAATCAAACCTAAATAAATAAACAAAAAGAAAATAAAGTAAATAAATAACAAAACAAAATGACCAAACAAACATAACCGCACCTGATTACTGTCAAAGAGGCCATCCACAACCACTGGAAAACAGACTATATCAACAACAAATGCTGTTTACAGTACAGAACAGGTGCATGTTGAAGAATGCAGCCAGATCCCTATCTCTCCCAAATCTCAAGCATCAAGTACATGATGAAGATCTAACACTCTTACTGGGAGAGTTGTATTTAGGAAATGTGTTTGAAATTATTGGCACAGGAAAAGACTTTCTGAACAGGATCCCACTAACATGCATTTACATCAACAATTAATAGATGAAATTTCAGAAAACTGAAGAACTTCTCTACAGCAAAAGTCACCATCAATCAAGTGAAAGGACAGCCTACAACATGGAAAACATCTCTACCAGATATATATCTGACAGATGGTAATTATTCAGAATAAACAAATAACTAAAACAAAAGCAATAACTTAAAAAAAATAAAATGGGATATAGAACTAAACACAGTGTTCTCAAAAAATCTAAACACCTAGGAACCACTAAAGAATGTTCTTCATCAGTAGACACAGGTACATTTATGTTAAATCTATTTTGAGAGTTGATCCTTCCCCTGTCATAAGAGATAGGATCAAAAGAGCTAATGATTATAAATACTTGCAAAGATGCAGGGAAAGGAGATGCTTTATTTATTATTAGTATGAGTGCAAACTGGTATAGTCGATGTGGAAATCAGTGTGGTAGTTCTTCAAACTGTGGTAGTAGATCTATCACTTGAAAGGACTATACTATAGATGGCATATAACCGAAAGACCTCTAGATTCTATTATTGAGATACCTGCTAATCCATGTTCATTACTACTCTATCAACAATAGCTTTGCATTTCCACAATAGCTTTCCATACCTGAAATAGAAACAACCTACATTCCCATCAGCTAATGAGGGAATAATGAACATGATGTAATTTTAAACAATGCAATATTATCCAGGTGTTAGAAAATATTTTAGAAACTATTAAATTATTAAGAAAATGAAAGGAACTGAAAACATTTATTCTGAGTGAGGCAATCCAGAACCAGAAAGCAAAAGTCACATGCTTTCTTTAATTTGTGAATGTTAGTTTTGAATCTCCAGATATGTGTGTTTCATTTGAAATAATCTTAGAGGACAGGAAATTAGAAAAAGATCATGGGGGTATTACTAGTGACAGGAAATTGAAACAGTATTATAAATAGGGACGTGGAATAATGGAATGGGGAGGACTGATTAAAGAGGGGATATGAGATCAGGGTGAAGGATGGGGTATGAAGACTGACAACAAACATTAAGACATTTCAAAGGTAAGTCATAAAGAAATTCACTACTGTAGATGCTTCCTCAAATATATGCATACACACATGTGAAACACTTTGCTCTGTAATGAGGCAGTGATGCCCTGATTAGACACCACATGCTAACAATTAAACACCCAAGGCCAGGAAAGGGTTATCTCTTTTGGAAATGTTAGAAAGTGGCATCAAATAGTCACCAAAACATAAATGACTATTGCCAAAGCTTTTAACCACCCCAATTGCTGAAGACTATACATATGTGATTCAATGAAAATGGAAAAAAAAATCAAGCATCCACTGACCTAGAAGCTGAATTCCTAGTAGGTAGCTTTCAGAGAGCTGCAAAGTGTTACTGAAGGGAAACACAGTAATCATCAGTCATGCCCAGCTGTGAACCCTGTAAGTCCCAATTATGACTTCCCTTCTAAGATGAGCCCAGTAGTGTGGTAGTGGTTCAGTAAACAAAGGAGGAACCAACTACATTATATCAGGTTTATATATAATTCTACAAGTTGAAACCCTAAAGAGTGACCAAGAAACTGTTGCTAGAAAATTTCCTAGGTACCAGGTGTAGACATAGTAGCTTTCTTTTGCTAAATGTTCAGAATATTGAACATATTATTAATGATTTGTATCATTATACCTATAAACTTCTTATCTCTCAGTCACTTGTCATTTCTACAAACATAAATATTTCACTTTTTGTCATTATTCATATTTTTTCTAATATTAAAAATAGACAACTCTAGGCATGTGTGTAATTCATTAAATTTTCTAATTTGAGGATTTGATAATGATTTGCCAGCTATTTAACAAAAATATACTTTAAGAATATAAAGAAAGTTATACCTACCACACTATTGGATAAAAACAAAGTTTATTTATTATTGTAACTATAGCTTATACATGTATCATTTTTTTCATATCAGAAAAGTCCCCCAGATTAATTGCAGAGAGAAATCATTTTGAACACTAATGAAGGATGTGCTTTCTTGTCATGGGTAATGCTTCCCTAAACTATGAGTAAATCAAAGGAGTGATAACATAACGTGCAAGATCCTAAGATCAACTCATCTTGTTCTCACTTATTCATCTTGCAACTCTGTTGCTGATTAAAATATAGATGTGTTAAGAAATGCACTAGACTATGAAGATCATGATGTATTCAAGCCAACAAGAAAAACAAAAAGGAAGCAATAAAAATATTCATGAGGAGTTATTATGCCTTGTGCTGTTCTACTCTTGAACAGCTTTTAGATAGGAACAAAAACTATGTCATGTCATTTGCGAAACAGAAATGCTACTGGAAATTTTCATCCTGTCCATTTCATATAATTTACTTTGCAAAGTCATGGTGGTACCCATAACATATGTACCAGAAGTAATTCTTCATAATAAGGGAATATTTTCTATGATGAGGCAACCTGCTCAGGATTTCAGATATATGGACTAATACTAAAATTTGCACAGGGAAGAGCTTCTGCCATCACAGCTTGGTTGTAGATAGCAGAGTTCATTTGAAGCAGACTCTCCTTAGCTCACATAAAGTCATTTTAACATTTCAGGTTTTTCTGAAAGATGGACATGACACATTCAAGGAATTAGGACACAGTTGCTCAAACCACCCTAATGACAGATCCTCTCCAAAATAACAGTTAGTTCTGAATAATATGGCAAAAATGTCAAATACTAATATTCTTTACAGTTAGATCCAGGATTTTGGTTCTTCTTTTGTTTAACCCCAACGCCATTATATCCTCATCTTGATTCACAGACATGTACCCAGTGCATAATCTTTTCTAAGCAGTGAGAGATTTTCCTGTCACTAGCTATTATATGTTCATACTGTGATCTACCTATGTGTGACACATAGAGAACAACAAACCAAATTACTCTTCTCTGAGGGTTGACTGGAATCACCCCTAGCTAAGAACACTTCACATCTCATCTTGTCACCAAATGCCAATCATATATACAGGTCACTGAGAGGAACTTTGCAAGGATCAAACAGTCCAGGTGCAACACTGGACCAGTCCAATGATCTTTCCCAAGAAGCTCTTTGGAGATATACAGTACTCCATGACATTAGTCTCATAAGAAACACTTAATGTGAGGTGAGTTTTTAAAAACTAACCTTAGAAGACTGCTTTAATAACTGAACTGCAAGCAGCATTGTGAGGGAGACAAATTCTCTCCTCTGCAGCATCCCACCTGCTGTCCATGAAGCAGAAGCAGCCCAGACACTGATGCTGCTTAATTATCCAGCCACAAATACCTTATTACTGAATCAGGAGATGTTAAATTATATCTGTGCTTTTAATTTAGAAGATGGGAAGTTACAGTTTTAATTTCTCTCTCTCTTACTCTTTTCTTCCATATCATAACGATGGAAACAGCACGCAGCACAGGTACATTGTTTCCTCAGCTCTGTTTAGTGTCACACTTCCTTGCAGGAAACTAAAGTAAGACTTCAAGTGCCTAGCACTTTCATCTCAGTCCAGCTTCTTTTATTCTCTAAATCAGTGAGCAGCAAAAGTAAAAGATACGCATTTCCATTGTCAGTTCTGAAAACATGTGTGGTAACTTATACAGATTGGCTAAGTTGTACATAGATAATTAGGAACACAAGCACACACACACACACAAACACACACCTTATCACATGTATAGAAAAACAATTAAAATATACGGCATGGATTTGAAAGATAACAAGAAGGGTGAATGTGAGAGGGTCTAGAGAAAAACGTTTAAGTGGGAAGTTATGTAATAGTCTTATAATCTGAAAAAGCAAAAGTAATAATTTAAAAAAAGATACGAAAGAATATTGAAGCCAGTCAATGATACATATCTCCCAAGGTTCTAGCTGCTCCACTCCCTAAAAGAACACTCTCGCTAACTTTGACTTTATGATGATGATCATAAAATCAATGTAGGGCTCTACTCATTGCCATTAATTCAGTATAATCCGTGGAACTCCACTGTTCAAGGATTCTGATTTTAGAAAGCGGTTAGGGCAGTGAACAAACAAACCAACAAGACTGAATTTATCAAACTAAAACTGCCAAAAGCTTGCTAAGCGTCCTCCATTCCTGGAACTGGTACTCTGTGAGCCTGCTTTATAGCTTAAGTTCAAGTATACCCATATTTATATACTTTTTAATATCAAAGTTAATTTAAGTCTTTTAACAAGAAGAAAGATATATGTATCAAAAAATTTTAAGTTTCAAAGTAAACAAGTCACTATCAAAATTTTATCTGTAAAAATGGAATCTCAAAACATTCAGAAAGTTTCACTGGGTAGCTCTAAATGATTGTTTTAAACTTAATCTTTGATTAGACATTTTTTACCTCTTAGTACAAATTCCTCTTTAGTCATAAATAATAGTTCATCTATTAGTAGGTTTCATCCAATAATACAGGATTATTGCAGTCTTCACACTTGATGTTACTTTACAACTGTAAGTTATGGACTCTCTTGTAAATTTCTCCTGTTTGAGTTAAATAGTGCACAGTACCAAGTGTGACTGCAGTCATTTGCCTATAAAAGTTTCCAACTCAAAAGTGTTTAATTACACATATTTACACTTAATGAGGTGGACACAGAATGTAAAATGATTGGGGCAAATCCTCCAATCCTTCTTGAATTAAGAACTAAAGCTACTTGCTTACTATTGTTCCCTTTCATCCTTATCACAAAACCTGTGTGTGATACCCCTCTCTCAATTAAGCATATTTT
Organism: Apodemus sylvaticus; assembly: GCF_947179515.1. Lineage (NCBI taxonomy): Eukaryota > Metazoa > Chordata > Mammalia > Rodentia > Muridae > Apodemus > Apodemus sylvaticus. The sequence continues at coordinate 21,312,705 of NC_067476.1, forward strand.
ATAAAGACGTTCTCAAGGCTTCTAAATTTTACATGTGCCTAGGCATGATGCTATAAGGATGAAATAACCAATCAACTGTATTAATTTGCCTAATTACTAAGGATTGAAAGCAGAGCCCTACAGTCTTGCCTTGGAGTGAACAGTTAAAAGGCCATAACATTAATTGAAATGTTAGCACCTTTATAAGCAGTTTAAAAGACATTTAGCTATCTGTTCTTATGAAGAACCTCTGTACCTAGGAACATTATCTCTCCTATTTTTTCTTTCCATAATAGTATTTTTATTCATTTTACATCCCAGTTGCAGTCCCCTTTTCTTCTATCAGTCCCACCCATACAAACCCCAAATTCCTGACACTTATTACTCCCCCACTTTCTCATCTGAGAATGGGAAGACCCCATTGGCTACCACTCCACACTGGGACATCTAGTCCCAGAAGGACTAAGCACATCCGTGCCCACTGATGTTCACCCAGATGTCCAGGAAGGGGAAGGGGTTCAAAGGGAAGGCAAAAGTCAGAGACAGCCCCTGCTCCAATTGTTAGGGACCCACATGAAGACCAAGCTTCACGCCTGCTGTGAATGTGTCAGAGGCCTAGGTCCAGCTTCTGTATGCTGTTTGAATGGTGGTTCAATCTTTGTGGAACCGCCATGAGCTCAGATTTGTTGACTCTCTAGGTCTTCTTGTGGTGTCCTTGACTCTTCCTCCTCATAAAATTCTATCACCTACCCTTCCCATACTAAATTCCACAGATCCAAAGAAACAGGGTAACAAGTAGGGCCCAAGAGAGGAAGTGTGAATCTCATTCAGAAGGGAACTATCAGGGGTGGATGGGGAGAGAGAACTGGATGGTAGAGGGCATGAGGAAGGAGAATGGCGATGGGGATCAGTTATGGATGGAGAGAGGAGCAGAAGAGAGCTGGGAATGAGAGTGGAAAGCAGTGAGGAGCATCTCTGAGACTAGCTGGAGACCCGAGATGAGTGCTACTATAAGGAGTCTCTAGGGGTGACCCTAGCTGAAATGTCTACCACTGGGAGGAAAAAGACTGAAGTAGGCAGGAAGGAGGGGGACATCAATGGATCCACAAAAGCTTCAATCCAAAATGTGTCCTGCCTACAAGATGTGCAGGGATAAAGATAAAGCAAAGACTGAGGGAATGGCAAACCAATTGACTGGCTCAACCTGAAACGCCTCCCTTGGAAAAGATCCCACTCCTGACACTTGATTACACTCTGCTATGCTTGCAAACTGGAACCTAGAATAACTGTCTTCGGAGAGGCTTCATCCATCAGCTGATGAAAACAGACACAGAGACCCATGACCGAACATGAGGTGTAGTTCAGGGAGTCTTGTAGAAGATAGCATTGTGCGAGCCCAAGATCTCTCTGTAATACTATCCTCCTCAGTTTGGTTCTAGCTAACTTCTCCATCATTTGGCTTTGATAGTTGTCTATTTCCCTAATCTCTCGAAAAATTTTAACAATAATTTGTTAATGTGGGGCATTAACTATATGTGTAACCAAAGCCAACTCTTTTCTCTGGCTCATGTACTATAAAAGTAAGAAAACTGAAATAGGCTAATGACATTTTTCCTGAATTGTGCAAATGCACGGAATCAAATATTTATGTGACCTTCAAAAGTAGATGCTCTTTGGTACAGACTTAGGCCCTTATTATTAGCAGCTCATTTTCTTTAAACTTTAAGCCGAAACACTATCTCCATAGCAACAGTTTATTTTTCAACCTCTGTAGGCAGATATTGTCTTCAAGCTAAGGGCATAGAGGTGATTTGTATATTCCATTATCAGTTACCGAGCCATCACCTTTCCTTGATACAGTGTGACATTACTATGTACCACCCTTCTCTAGTCATATCCTATTACAGTCAGATAAGCTACTTCTGTAGAAAGGGAAGCAGTGTTTTCATGAGTCAGGCTTATCACGTTTCTTTCTTTCTCATTTTCTCTAACATTGTGCTATGCAGTAGAAACAGCAAAAACTCTGCTTTCTTTGGTACATTAATATGTTGAATCAGGGATCTTAATGAAATAACATAGAACATGGCTTAATGGTTTTAAAGATATGAATCTCACACCTAAATAATTAATTCAAAGTAAAAAACACGAAGAATTGAAGAAGGTTCTCTTTATGATTTTGAGTACGTTTTTCTTTTTAATTACTTATATACTATCTCAAAGACATGGTAAAACATGGTATGAGGTCTATAAAAGAAAAAGCAGCAACTTACTAAGCATCATATTTTCCTCTTGTAATTTGTTACTTACTAATAAAGGCTCAAGAGAGGTGGGAGGGTAGTCATTTCTTTCTCATCGCTATCTGAAATACTTGATATGAAAACAGACTTAAGGCGAATTATTCAGCCTAGGTGGAATATTGTCTACAATATTCCCTCACAATATTCTTGAGCTAATTCAGCTTCATAAGAAGGTAGTGCCCTGTGGTTTCTGGTGTATTACCAAGATACTTGATAAACAATATTTATAAGGATTTAATACCTGCTAAAAGTTTTGTAGAAACTGATAGTTTAATTGACTAGTAAGAAGTAATAAAAGAAAAAAAAAGAAGTAATAAAAGAAGCATTTTAAACATCAAATTTAAGCATTGAAAGATGAATATGTTAATTTTATAATTTTATTTGAAGAATAAATTCATATTCGTAACCTACCATCTCTCCATCATTTATTTTTCTCTAATTCCACTTATATTTCCTTTCCTTTGCTTTCCCCAGAATTCTAAAGGTAAATGGTAAATCATATAGTAAGGAAGAAATAAAATTGACCCTAAACTGAATTAATCTCAAATAGTAGTTCAATGATTCTGGGAAAGCATATGGTATTAGAGCACACACACACACACACACACACACACACACACACACAAACACACACACATACATACACAGAGACAGACACAAACACAGGCACACACAGACACAGACACAGACATACAGACACACAGACACACACAGAGACATGTGCGCGTGCGCACACACACACACACACACACACACAAACACCAAAAATAGATAGTGATGGAGAGTATACACCTTTATGAGTTTTCTGAGGGGTTACCCTTGTGGCAGAGCCTTGAAAAAGAATGGAAGAGGCACCTGATTTGGATAGCCAAGAGTATTTCAGGCTGGAATGTGGAATGACTCAAGGCAAGACTAGTACAGTTGACGCAAGAAAATAATTTCTGGGATAGACAACAGGAGAGCTGGGATAAAGGACAGGGACATAAGCATGGAATTGGAAAGATGAAAGGTAAAGTGCATTGTTGGGTTTTCATAATCCTTCCAATAGTTCTCATTTTATTCTCAGGATGGGAAGAAGGTAATAATGGATTTCAAGTAACTGAGTAGAGTAACAGGTTTTAAGTAAAGGAGTAGAGTGAACTAGGCTTTAGGAGATTATGTTACACATGGAGTAGAAATTTTAGACAAAATTTCTCAAGGCAAACCCACTAAGAACACACTTATAATAGAGTGCAGTAAAGAATTGGCAGTTAAGATCCATTACTCCAGCCATTTTCTAAGTAGACATTTGTCCAGTTGATGAGGTCTTGTATGAATGACAACTATCAAAAGTGCTGCTCTGAGGCTCTAACACAATCAGTGTGTAAATATGTCCTTGCACTCGTTCACACGGCTGCACCACAGTGCAGAAGAAAGAATTATGAAAAAGAACAAAATAGAGGCTCTGCAAGAACAAACACTATAACTTACCATTTTTGACCTTACAAGATCTGTTGTCTGACTGCATTATATAACCTTCCACACAGCTGCAAGCATAGGATCCATATGTATTCTTGCAGGTCTGGCTGCAAACACCATAAATGCTACATTCATCTTGATCTGAAAGAAAAATTAATGTCATTTCTAAGAAAATTTATGCTTGAACATTTGATTTTGTTGACAAAAATACATATTTTCAAACAGACAATTGTTTTAAAAGGTAAGCTAATTTCAATAAGCTATTTAAAATAATTTCAACTAAATGTTAAGTTCATTGTTCTAATATTTGTTAAGTTAGGTTAAATTAAGCATAAATTTATTTGTATATATAAAAGAATACTGACATTAATTGTGTTGGTCATTTTACCCAGAAAATATTAGTGTTTTTACTGCTTTAAAATTCACTTTAATACATATTTTAGTAAGTCCAATATTTAAAGAAATAACTCTTTCCATCTTTTATCTAAGAATTAACCTAGTAGACGGTTGTTAATCTGAAGATTAAACGTGATTTTTGAACAGAGACATATAAATAATCTTCACAATTTTGAACAGAGACAAAGTGTGAAGCAGAGTCTGAGGGAAAGACCATCCAGAGACTACCCCACCCAGGGATCCATCTCATATATAGTTACAAAACCTAGACACTATTATCGATGCCCACAAGTATTTGCTGACTAGAGCTGGATATAGCTGTCCCCTGGGAGGCTGTGCTAGTGTATGAGAAATACAGAGGGGACACTCTCAATCAGCCACTGAACTGAGCACAGGGTCCCCAATGGAGGAGCCAGAGAAAGGACCCAAGGATCTGAAGGGGTTTGTAGGATTGTAGCACCATAGGGGGAAAAACAATATGAGCCACCCAGTACTCCCAGAGCTCCCAGGAACAAAACCATCAACCAAAGAGTACACATGGAGTTACCCATAACTCCAGATACATAGGCAGCAGAGGATGATCTTATTAGACACCAAAGAGAGGAGAGGCCCTTGGTCCTAGAAAGCCTTGATGCTGTAGTGTAAAGGAATGCCAGGAGGGTGAAGCAGGGGAGGGTTAATTGGGGAAGGGCAGATGGTTTATGGAATTTTGGGAGGAGGGGGGAACCAGGAAATAGCACAACATTTGAAATGTAAATAAAGAATACATCTAATAAAAAAGGTAAACTGTTGAACATTTACTAAACAAAATAAAGGTATCATTTTTAGATGTAAAAGATTTTATGTTGATATTTGGTATTAGATATTGTGTATATGCGTCTGATATATATATATATATATATATATATATATATATATATATATATACACACACACATGCAAATACATATACATGACATGCATGCAAAAGTAAGAGGAAAAAGGACAGCTTATTGTAGTCAGTTCTCTCCAACATTTGATTTTTATGGATTATACAGATTCATCTTTAGACATCAGGTTTGTACAAAATGCTTTCATCTGATGAGCTATCTGTCCAGGCCTCAAGACTTTGGTCTATTTCTATTATTTTGAATGATAACTTGTCTTCAAGGGGAAAAAGGATTTATTTCTCCAGAGAAGTCACATTGGAGATAGAAACCATGCTTAAGGGAAATTGAGCGCAGGTAGTAGATGACGATCACAAAATGAGCTCAATGGTAATTGTAGAGAATATATATAATGTACACACACACACACGCACACACACACACACACACACACACACATATATATATATATAAAATACAGTCTTGGAATGAGCAACCTCACAGATCTTTCATGAATCATTTATGGTTTCTAATTTTGTTTGTTGTTGTTGTTTTGTGTGTGTGTGTGTGGGCGCGCACATGTGTGCATCTGTATATGTTTTCTATAAATTTTTGGTTCTTTGTCTCACATGTGTGCTTTTTCTGTCCTATTTTGTTTTGCATTTATTTTACCATATTTTAATATTTTCAGATTCCTATTTGATTTGTAATAAGAGAGGGAAAGAAAATGTGTGTGTTTGAGTGGGTGGGAACGTGGGGAAGGTCTTGAAGGATTTGAGGTAGAAGCAACAATAATCCAAATATATTGTATGAAAAAGTATTTTCAATAAAAAGAGAAAATGTCCTAATTAACTGAGAATAAGCAATATTGAAATTTCCTTAACCCAACAAAACATACACTAGAGTTATTCTCTGCAGCTTCTAGCAGGTATTGTGATGGCATGGGGATTTCATGTGAAGGAGTCAAGTAAGGCAAAGGAGTAGAAGTGGAAGTGGTAATTTGTAGTACTGATAATGAATTATTTTGTATGCTAATCTAGAGTGTTGACTCTAGATCATGTACAACATTTGGAAGGTATTAATTAAGAAGGAACCAGAAAATGATCTTTGTTTTAAAAAACTAAATAAATCTGGGTTACAGGTGGATTGATGAATGTTGAAACTAAACTAGAATGGTAATTGATTACTTTAGAAAATATACATATATATTCAATTTATATATACATGTGTATTCAACACGCGAACATGTGACTTGACTAGACAGGCAGCAAATGGACAGTTGTTTTAAAGATAAGTAAGAAGGGTGGGAACTGAAGGGAACATTAATCAATACATGTGATGGGTTAAATAAATATAAAACGATAAAAGTTAAAATATAAACTTAGGTGTTTGGGAATTTAAAAAATCCATTGGTGTATTTAAATATAAGAGAGAAGTAATAAGTTCATATAATGAACCAGGGTATCCTATCAACCAGGGGAACCTATCAAGATCTGTTTTGAGAAATGCAATTCTAATGACCAAAGATGAAGGAAACAAGTTTAAACACCATACGGTTGGAGAACAAAGAATTCCTTAATATAATTTTGAGAGACTCTCAAGAGACCTATAGCAAATAAAAACTGTCAGCTTTCCAATGATTGTTCAGTGTGATTTCACAAGGAAAGGTCTGTGACAACCCTGATCCAGCAGAAAGAAAGGCTTGAAACATTCTAGGAGAGATGATCTCATCTTCAACATGCAACCATTCATTCCAGAGAATGACAGTGCTAAATGTTCTAGTTCTTTCCTCCTCTTCCTACATGACATTGCCACATAGTTAGGCTTCAATCAGAATTTGCTGTGACTGCATTTATCCTTTAAATATTAATAATCTTAATATTTGTGCCACCTTTTACTATTATTATTATGATATTACAAGAAAAGGGAAAAAGAGGGAGTAAAACAGTGTGGATGGAAGAAATAGAGAAAGGGTGGTAAGAAAACAGAAAATAAAGCAGAGAAGATTGACTGAAAAACAAAAAGAAAACAAGAACCTTTCATTTAACTTCTTGTTTCAGGGTTGAGTTTTGGGAAATCCAAAGCTAATAAAGGAATTTAATAGGGGAAAAAGAAAAAAAATTGCTGTATAGCATAAGGAGCTATTTAAATTGGCAAAGAATTAACCTATATGGAATTCTTTGCTCTGACTTTGTATTTTTTTTTTATAGTCCTATAATAACCTGAAGTCATGGATGGCTCATTTAAAATAAGTACTTTGGGAAATAGAAAGAACACTGTTTAGAGCTATATCTACTGTAATGCTGAAAGAAATTTAGTTTTGTACTTGTAAAAGTTCAGCCCTTGATTGCAATAATGATGCTTGCATACTTTCATAAACATTTCCAACTTTAATATTATTGGTTTCTATTTTAGTTTTATTGATGTGATTATGTTAACCAGGAGAGAAATGTAATTAATGATTTCTGTTGTTCTTTTAACCTAGGTAGCATATCCTCCTGTGACATTTATTCAACTCCACCAAGCCGACTGCACAAGGATATTCATGTCATTTCCTGTGTGTTGCCTTCTTTTTTTCCAATAAGGACCAAAAATTGTCTGGAGATACAGCTGAACACAATTGATTGTCATATGGGGCAACTAAAGAATGGGAAAAAATAAAAGGAACTTACTTTCTATGTGTTACTTCAAATACAGTTAGCACATAATTGCTTTTGTTTTTTCCTTCTTTCATCAGAAGAAATACATTGGGACTGAATTTGCCATTATTTAATAAGTTAAAGATTCTTAAACTTGCACCATTTGTTAAAATTCTTTTATTATGTTTCTTTTGTTTATTTGTTCCATTTCTTTGTTTCTTTCCTTCTTTCTTTCACTCTTTCTTTCTTTCCTTTTTTTCTATTGTATGAGTTTAGATTTGTCAAAAATCTAAACACTAAAAAGTGTCTGTAGGTGTATGGATTTATTTCTGGGTCTTTGAATTTATTCCATTTATCAACATGTCTGTTTTTAATGCCAGTACCATAGGATTTTATTACTATTACCCTGTAGTACAGCTTGAAGTCAGGTATGGTGATAACTCCATGCACTCTTTTATTGTACAGAATTGTTTTAGCTATCTTCTTGTTTTTCCATATGAAGCTAAGAATTGCTCTTTCAATGTCTGTAAAGAATTGCTTCGGAATTTTGATGGGGATTGCATTGAATCTGTAGATTGCATGTAGAAGAATACAAATAGATCCATATCTATCACTGTGCACAAAATTCAAGTCCAAGTGGACCAAAGACCTCAACACAAAACTAGATACACTAAATCTGATAGTATAGAAAGTGGGGAATAGCCTTGAAGGCAGTGGTACAAAAGACAGAATACCTATAGCTTAATCATCAAGATCAATAATTAGTATAAATAACCTCATGAAATTCAAAGGCCTCTGTAAGGCAAAAGATATTTTCAATAGGACAAATCTATAGCCTACAGAATGGGAAAAGATTTTCACCAACTCTATACCCAACAGATGGCAAATACCCAAAAGAAATAATGAACTCACAAAATTAGATACTCATAAACCAAATAATCCAATTAAAAATGGTGTACATAGCAAAACTGAATTCTTAACAGAGCAATATCAAATGGTTAGGAACACTTATGCCATCCTTAGTCAGCTGGGAAATGCAAATCAAAACTATTATGAGATTCCTTTTTACAGTACTCAGAATGTGACATATTAAAAACTCAAGTGACAACATATGCTGGCAAGGATGTGGAGCAGGGGCACACTCCTCCATTGTTGGTGGCAATTCAAATTTGTATAACTAATTTGGAAATCAATTTGGCAGTTTCTTAGAAAATTGGGACTAGATTTACCTTAAGAACCAGCTATACTACTTCTGGACATATACCCAAAAGATTTTCCTCCATACAACAAGTACATTTGCTCAACTATATTCATGGCAGCTTTATTCATAATAGCCAGAATTTGGAAACAACCTAGATATCCCTCAACTAAAGAGTGGAAAAAGAAAATGTGGTTCATTTATACAACGTAATACTACACAACTATTAACAACAAAGACATTATGAGATTTTCAGGCAAATGGATGGAACTAGAAAAGATCATCTTGAGTGAGGTAACTCAGACCCAGACAGACATGAATAGCACGTGCTCACTTTTCAGTGGTTATTTGTACATAAAGCACAGAATATCCGTGTTGTAATCTACAGAGCCCAAAATCTATGTTATAACGAGAGAGCAAAAGAAGATGCTTGAATCTTATTCACAATAAAATAGACATCAGACATAGATAGAAGGGGGCAACTGGAACAAGAGTAGAGATCAGCTATCTAAGAAGAGAGACAACTGGATTAAAAAGGGAAATAAGTGTGGGAGTGTATCTCTAGGACATGCTAGAGTTTTGGCATTGGGAGGCTCACAGAAGCCTGTGGGGTTGACCCTATCTGAGACTCCAAGGAGTGAGGAATATAGAGACTGATGTGGCCACCTCTTTTATCCAAGTAAGACTTCCAATGGAAGGAGTGGGGTGCCAACACACCCACAAAACTCTTTACCCAAAATTTGCCCTGCCTACAAGATTTGCAAGGATAACAATGAAGCAGAGATTGGGGGGTGGGGGGATGGCCAACCAATGAACATTCAATTTGAGACCCATTCTATAGAACAGATACAACCACTGTTAATGATTCTCTGCTATGCTTTGAGACAGGTAACTTAGCATTATTGTCCTCTGAAAAGCCTCATCCAGCTGCTGATGCAAACACATGCAGAGACCCACAACTAAACATCAGGAGCTACTCCTGGTATCATGTGGAAGAATGAAAGGAAGAACTGAAGGAACTGGATGGGTAACAGACACTACAAGAAGACATTAAGAGACAACTAACCTTGGCACATGGGGTCTTACAGAGACTGAACCACCAACCAAAGAGCATGCAAGTAATGGACCTCTGCACATATGTAGCAAATGTATAGCATAGTTTTATGTGAATCCTCTATTACGTTGATTAGGGTCTGACTCTTGAGTCTGATGCATTCTTTTGGATAACTTTAAACTAGATGGGTTGCCCCCTACAGTGTTGGTCATTTGAATCTTTGATTGCCAGTAGACACTGCTATTTGAGAGGCATTTTTAAAATAATGATGCATGTGAAAATGAAATTTGGCATTTTTGTCATTGAGGACGTCAAAGTTTAAAAGATTTATGCCATTCCCATTTGGTATCTCTGCTGTTTCTAGCTCCATGCCCCCTTGCCAGTATGGTCTTTATTCATAGCACTGAAAAGTCATTAAAATAATCTTAGATCATTTTTAATGGTTTTGATAATAAAATTTTGAAAAAAAAAGTTTATCACAATTCTTTTAAGTTTAAAATCCTGTATTAAGACAACAAGAATTTTGCAAGCAAATGAATGGAACTAGAAAATATGATCCTGAGTGAGATAACAAAAACTCACAAAGACATGCATAGTTTACTCACTGATAAATTGATATTAGCCCTAAAGTACAGAATACCCATGACATACTCCACACCTATGGCCACTTGATCCTTGACAAAGGGGCTGAAAACATCCAATGGAAAAAAGATAGCCTTTTCAACAAATGGTGCTGGTTCAACTGGAGGTCAGCAAGCAGAAGAATGCGAATTGATCCATCTTTATCGCCTTGTACTAAGCTCAAATCCAAATGGATCAAGGACCTCCACATAAAGCCAGACACTCTGAAGCTAATAGAAAAGAAACTGGGGAAGACCCTTGAGGACATTGGTACGGGGAGAAATTTCTGAACAGAACACCAATAGCGTATGCTCTAAGATCAAGAATTGACAAATGGGACCTCATAAAATTACAAAGTTTCTGTACGGCAAAGGACACCATCAAAAGGACAAATCGGCAACCAACAAATTGGGAAAAGATCTTCACCAATCCTACATCAGATAGAGGGCTAATATCCAATATATATAAAGAACTTAAGAAGTTAGACTCCAGAAAACCAAACAACCCTATTAAAAAATGGGGTACAGAGTTAAACAGGGAATTCTCACCTGAAGAACTTCGGATGGCGGAGAAGCATCTTAAAAAATGCTCAACTTCATTAGTCATTAGGGAAATGCAAATCAAAACAACTCTGAGATTTCACCTTATGAGAGTCAGAATGGCTAAGATTAAAAATTCATGAGACAGCAGGTGTTGGAGAGGATGTGGAGAAAGAGGAACACTCCTCCACTGCTGGTGGGGTTGCAAATTGGTACAACCACTCTGGAAATAAGTGTGGAGGTTCCTCCAAAAACTGGGCACCTCACTTCCAGAAGATCCTGCTATACCACTCCTGGGCGTATACCCAGAGGATTCCCCACCATGTAATAAGGATACATGCTCTACTATGTTCATAGCAGCCCTATTTATAATTGCCAGATGCTGGAAAGAACCCAGGTATCCCTCAACAGAAGAGTGGATGCAAAAAATGTGGTATATCTACACAATGGAGTACTATTCAGCCATTAGAAACAATGAATTCATGAAATTCTTAGGCAAATGGATGGAGCTAGAAAACATCATACTAAGTGAGGTAACCCAGACTCAAAAGGTGACTCATGGTATGCACTCACTAATAAGTGGATATTAACCTAGAAAACTGGAATACCCCAAACATAATCCATACATCAAATGAGGTACAAGAAGAAAGGAGGAGTGGCCCCTTGTTCTAGAAAGACTCAGTGAAGAAGTATAGGGCAAAACCAGAACGGGGAAGTGGGAAGGGGTGGGTGGGAGGACAGGGGGAGAAAAGGGGGCTTATGGGACTTTCAGGGAGTGGGGGGCTAGAAAAGGGGAAATCATTTGAAATGTAAATAAAAAATATATCGAATAAAAAAAAAGTTAACCAAGAAGACAGGTGCAAATAAATATGCTTGAATCCCACTTAGAAGGGGAAACAAAATAGTCATGTGAGGCAGGAGGGAGAGACCTAAGTCGGAAAGGGGAGGAGGGGAGGATTGGAGGCGGGGAGGATCAGGTATGGGAAGAAACTGGAGAGAGGGCTAGAGGGCCAGGAGAATGAATGGAAATATGAGGCTGCAGGACATGGGGAGGGATTGGCAGTAATTTCTATGAAGTTCCAGAGACCTGGGATAGGGGAACTCCCAGGAGTAAATATGTTTGACCTTAGCCAAGATGCCTACAATGGGAATGTAGAACCTAAAGAAGTCACCTCCTATAGCTAGGCAGAATCCCCAGTGTAGGGATAAAGACCAACCCATCCACAAAGCTTTTGCCACAAAATTGGTGCTGTCTAAAAGAAATGCAGCGAAAAAGATGGAGTGGAGACTGAAGGAATGGACAACCAATAACCCTCCCAACTTGAGACCTATCCCATGATCAAGCACCAATCCCTGACAGTATTAATGATACAAAATGGAGCCTAGTATAACTGTCCTCTGAGAGGTTTTATCTGACTGAAACAGATACAGATACCCACAGCCAATCATTGGACAAGTTTCTAGAACCATTATGGAAGAACTGCTTAAGGATTGATAGCCCTGAAATGAATCAGAACCCCACAGAAAAACCAACAATGTCAACTAACCTGGCCCCCTGCAAGTGCTCAGACTCTGAGCATCCAAACAAAGAGCATAGACAGGAACAAAGAGCCCCAGGTACCAGAGGGCTGCCTTATCCTGTCTCAGTGGGTAAGGGTACACCTAATTCTACAGAGATTCCATGTGCCAGGGTGGGCCTTTCCTCCTAGAGGCAAAGAGAAGGTAGCAAAGAAGGGACTCTTTAATGGGAGCACTGAAATTACAGCAATGTTGGGAGAGTAAATAAATAAATAAATAAATAAATAAATAAAATCCTGTTTTAAACCAAAAGTAGTAAGATAATCAGCTAAGCAAAAGTACTTACAAATTATTTTTATTATAGTTTATCAGTTGTTTGGACAATATAGTTATAATCTGTTCTTATATTGCATTTATGTAATTTATAAATATATCTTATGTGCATAGTTAACAGACTTAACCATATGGATATGTATAAATATACATATACTGGGTACCGTGTAAATGCACATAACATAATGTGTTTATAAATATGTAAACATTATACATATGTTAACATTCATAATATAAGTCAACATAATAGAGCAATGATCGTAATCATTTCAGTGTTCCATGCTAATCATTTTGGAGAATAAAGATTTGCTGAAGAGTGTTCACAGCATCTAAAGCACTTAACACTTTTGATAGATGGATCCACACCCAGTTTCTCACACATGCTAGGCAAACTTTGCATGATCAACCTCTAAGCCTTCAAATTACAATTAAAAAATGTAAATAATGTGAAAGTCAATACATATATTGATTGCTGTGGTAATAATAAAATGTCAAATTCCAAAGTTACTGACCTAACATTTTTAAATACCATTACATACATAGTAATCATCAACTTCTTTAATGATATGGTCACTATATTACAGTAGTATGATAGCTAAAACCAACTATGAAGTTAAAATAGTTTAATCTAATTTGGTAGAAGAAGACTTAAATATTACTTCTGTTACTTCCAAATTTTACTATTATTGCAAAATAAATAGAAAATTGGTACAAATTCATATGTAATGTTTATACTTTATGGGTAATATTAGCCTTTATATTTAAGAAAAATAAAAATTGTAAAAATTTAACCTGGCAAATGGTTTTTTTCAGATACCTTATTTAATTTCTATCAATGAAGCCTATAAACAGGTATTAAATAGTACTAAATTTTGGACTGTCCTTGGTGTCTCAAGGAACATACTTGGACCCTGCTATTAATGGGAAGTGGCAAAGCAATCCAAGCACTAGGGCATAGTGGGTAGCCTGTAGTCAACAGGATTGCTCTTGAAAGGGACTGTGTACCTTCACCTTCCAGTTCTCTATGTGTTCATGGCATAGGGAAACAGGCTTTGTCTATCACATTCTCGTGTAGAAATGCTATGATGCTTGATAACAAGGATCTGAATCCTCAAGAGCTGTGGGACAAAATCAAGCTTCCTACTTCTTACTCTGCTTATTTTGTGTACTTGCGTAGAATAATGACATGTCAAATAATACAAAGAGAGTCACATTCCATACTTGCCTCTACAACTTCTCCCATCTTCTGTTACTTCAAATCCATCCTCACAATAACATCTTGTAGCATTTCTGACCATTGCACATTTGAACTGGCAATTCAACCGTTGACAACTTGGCAACAATTCTGTAGAGAAAAAAAAATACAGTCTCTATATCAAATTGTCTAAATAAATGTTTAAATTAAACATAAGAAATATATATATATATATATATATATATATATATATATATATATATATATATATATATATATTATAATTGGCTCAAGGAGGAAGTTAATCTGTTGTCTTAAAAAAAAACACTGGTTAACAATTATTTTAAGGCTTGGGAAAATTTAATGTAGCCTGGTGTTCATTTTTCTTCTTGTTAGCATATTACTATGCTCAAATAGCAAGTTTGTTCAAATTCCAGTAAATTAAATTATTTCATGAGGAAAAGTGTCAGTGTGTAGGTTCATTTCCTTAACCATGCCTTCTCTGCCTAACACATCAATTGATTTTCTATCTTTGGAAGCTTGTTTTGATTTACCAATCCATGAGTAACCTGCATAAAATCAATGTGTGTCTATTCTACCCCAATAATTTACTTTCATTGGTGGAAAATTATTGTAGAAATACTGGACATAATATATTTCATTATGCTTGAGTTCTTCCAGAAGAAATATGTCATTGAAATACAACTTAGCCAACCCTCCAAATAAATTCAGATTCATTGTGATAAATGTACAAGACAGTGGGTAGGAGGAACACATTGAAGGTGCTAATGAGGTAGTATTTGATAGACTTGAAAAGTATTTTCATTGGAGATATGACTGCTTATGTGCCATGAAAATATTGTTCTAGTGTATTTTTAAAATAAAATTCTCCCATAGGATGAATGATATTAAAGTTAAATGAGTCAAAATATCTTGCTATTTGACACAAATTTTAGTTGGTGCTTTTTATAAATATTTAAAAGATAACAGGCAACAAATAAAAATACTATATCTGGAGCATTGTAAATTGAAAGCTTTGTATTTTAGTAGGGCATAATTACCTGTACTGTTGCCTTACCTTAATTACTTTTCAATTACAATGTAAGACTGTTTCATTCTCCTCTTAAAACTAAAAACCTACGTCCTAATTTTCACTCATTTATGCTAACCTTGTTTCTTAATGTCTTTTAGGAAACTAAAGTGGTCAGAAATGATTTTACTAGTTGTTCAGTCCATATCTGATAACCTATGCAAATTCTGTGTGCCTACTTTTCAAACTTAGCTGACCCAAAGCCCCACTCTACTACTTCTCTGCTACTCAATCCTATTCAAGGTCGTTGCTTAAGTTGGACTCCAATTCCTTCACTAATGATTATTTTATTGTTTATATTCGGTCTGGGTTGCAAACAAAAACTCACTCTATTTACAAATTGGGTAAATACTTGTGTTTGGAATGTAGCCTCATTATTTACATACATATTCCACCTGCTTTCCTAACACCTCAGAGACAACAAAGCCCACAATGCATGAAGTCTGTTCTCCTGTCTGTTACAGAAGAGGTTTTCTGAATGCTATGTTACTTCAATCTCAGTTCTGAACATGCTTTTTATTTTCACCAATTACAAACAAAGGCCATAGATATCAGCCCAGCCCTCTGCTTCTTTATTCCCAATTCTTTTGCTATTTGTATCTTTAGGCAATTGTAACTATATACATACCTACATACTTCATTCTTTGTGAATTTCTACATTAAACTTATTTCATCAACTAACTTTACAGGCTCATTAATGTACCTTAGTAGTACTATGATAGTATGGTAATAATACCAGAAAGTCCTGGTAAGCTTCATGCTTTAAGTTCACTAGCCCTGTTTGACTTTCAATTGTTTTGAGCAACTATCAGCTTTTTTACTTCCAGAATAACAGGTGCGTAGCTTGTGACCCATCTCATGGCCTATTTTGTTAAATTCCATTTTATCTCATCTACCTAATGTAATGTGCCAAGGCAGAAACTGTGGTCTTTTTCTCTGTCTGGAGGACACATGTGATCTCCATTGTTTGGAACATAAATGCTGTTCTTAAATTTGAAGGCTAGTTGTATCCTCCATAATTTCTAAATTGTATAAAACAAATAATCATTGAAATGTCATATTAGCTCTCTTTTTGGAATTTTATAACTTTTCTTAATGTAACTTCAACCAATAAAAACACAGCTATATTTACTTTCAATTTCACGTACAAGATTCATGACAACAAAATATAGACATAAATATTTTTCATTATTTTATTCAGAATGCCTCTGATTTTTATCTAAATGATGCTAATTCAGAATATGTAATGCATAATTCTTCTAAAATCTCAACTCTTTATACTATGTCTGGTTGAATTTAAGAATTCGGTCTGGATAGAAAATATCTTTGAATCTTTAAGAATTTTAGAAGACACTGTATCTACAAGCTAGACGAAGATTCTACTGTAAATGTTGGACAGAACTTTAGTGTAGGTGCAGTCACCTGCAAACCTGTGTGATTTCTCAATATCGAATTAAGAAAAGTATACAATTAATTGATAAATTATTCTTAATTTTACTTTAATAATTATCTTGTAGAGATACAGAACTTTGTTTATGGTTTGGTATTAGATCATCAAATCAATGTAATTTCTTGACTTAAGAATGAGAGTTAACATTAGTCATTATTTCTAGTTAATTAATATACGCTAAACCTTTAAGAGAGTTCATTTACTTTCTAAGGGTAATTGACCTGTGAATCATGGAAGCAATCCAAACTTTATTTCAATTTGCAGGACACTTCAGTCTGATGTTCTCTGAGCACTTACTCAATACTAAGTCACTAAGTACTGTTTTAGTGATACATTCTAAGATTTTGTATAGATCTATGTATCAGTTACAATAGGGCATGGTAGTGAATGTAGTTAAATAACAAGGATAACAATGTAAAAACTATCAAAAGAACATATGAAAAACAATGATTTCATTAGTTACAAGAAGGACTCTTCCATGATTAAGAAATGTAGAAAGGCATCAGGGAAATATTTGAGAAATAAAATACAGGTATACTTTCAATGTGAGGATAAGAGCTGGCTCATCAGTTAAGAGCACTTGTTCTGCAACAATGAAGAACTGAATTTGAATCAAGTCCCCACATAAAAATCTAGAAGTCATCTTACACAGGCCTATCATCTCTGTTGTGGGGAGCAGAACCCAGAAAATCAATAGTAATTACTGAATGGAAGCCCAAAGAAGAAATGTAAGTTTGAGGAAAGACCTTCCCTTAAAGCAGTAAGGTAAAAAATGATCTGGCACACCTCTCTCTGGTTTCTCTGTGTGGTATTCAGACGAACAGATGCAGAAAGGCATGTGGTTTTGTGTCACCCAACACATACATACTAATGAGTGTCCATGCATACCACTCCACACATATATGCACATAAAGACATATATATCATAAATATTTCATATACATATACCATTTTACACACACACATATATATATATATTTATATGACAATAAAATTATAGAGAGCAGTTATAAAAATGCATCCCAGCTAAAAGGATAAAGTAAATAAATACTTTAGATGATATGGAAACAAAGATAAAACACAGACAATAGAGTTTGAATGCAATAGTTAATATTGTAAGAAGTGTGTAGAGTATTATTACAGAGGCAGAACATGAGGTCATATTGTTAAGTGAATATAATTTTCTAGTTTTACAGTAACAGGGTTGTTCTGTTAGTGATATAATGTGTCACTTTCCATTTAATTCTCTTGCCCAGATTACTCTTGTTAAGTTCAAAATTCACAATAGAAGCTCCAAATAGCCCCTGTTTCAACTCTAGACTCCCTTTAATTGGGTAATGCCTATGGAATAAAGAGTGTGGCCTACTGAAAATTTTCCAACAAGGAGAACGAGAATGGGCAGGCAAGGAGAAATGAAAAAAAAAGAGAGAGAAATAATAGATGTGGAAGGTTAGATGATAACCCAGTTTCTTGTCTAAAATAAAAATATAGAAAGGAATTTCGACTATATTTGATTGACCTTACTGAGTATTCTCTTCCCAAGGGAATGTTTATGTTTCTATACAGAACATAGGAAGGCAATAAAACAGTATATGGAATTGTAGGGAATTGCTAAATATCAACTCTGCTAACAGATCACAAATGGTGATCTAAAGAACTAACATTATGCAACTTAAAATCAATATTGTATTTATTTAGAAAAGTACTATGAAATATGTAAAGTTATTTATTTGTATTGCTTGGCGTCTGTGCTTAATTACAGATGAAACTATAATGAATATGTTGAATCTGTCCATGTGGCTAGAAAGCTTATTCAACTACTACACAATTTCCGTTATTAATTACTATTTTTTTTCAGAATGACTTTCAGGTAGCAAAGTCATTGGCTGATGTGTCATCATCATAAGGTTTGGTCTCATACTGAATTAGCAATACCTGTAGTACCTAAATCAATGATATATTCAGATGGTAATGCAGACCTTAGACAAATCTGGTGCCTATTTTTCAATATTGACACAAAACATGACCATTTCTTTCATTTTAAAAATGACAGTAGTATTTTAAAGACTCAATCAGCTTCTATTGATGGAGATTTTCCTCCATTGATCTATTTAAAAAAATCTTTTTACTGATCTTACAAAAACTGCAAAGAAGGAAAGGTCAAAAGGGAGATTAAAAAGAGGTCCATAAAGTTTATCTAATGCAAACTAAGTTTCCAAAAAGTATGTAGCTTTGTAACATCTAAAATTTGAAGTTCTTAGTTTTTCAAAATAAATTTTTGGATTTGTATTGTTAGAATATAGAAAAAGTAAGAGGAAAATAGTTAATTTATGAAATAACTAAGGTTATTCTATTTCTTACATTTGCTTTTGCTTGGAAGTGGTGGAGTATTATGTTGATATAATAAAAATGGTGAATCAAGAGAATTTTAACTCTTGATTAATCCACCTTAGGGATTGCAGGCTGTGAAGTGCTTCAAAGAGCAGGGAAAGTTTCATTATCAAGTTTCATCCAGCTACTTCTTCCTAGGAAAAAATAATGGTCATTTCCTCACATCTGAACCATTTCTATGTCTTTAGTCTACACTACTGACACTATAAGTAGTAGCTTACTATTCTACTGTATGACTATAAGCAGTCTGTTTGCAAACTGATACACATTTGGTTGTTTTCAGTTCAGTGTTATATGATAAACACTGAAGTATTTTTTGTATAAATATAAATTGTTATTTGGATAATTCTGAGATTTCTGAGTTACATAATAGGAGAATATTTCACATCAGAAGAAACTACAAAGATATTTCTAGAGAATATACTAGGGCTAGGCATATTTTTTCAATGTTATGTGTTGCCAACCCACATACTGATCATTTTTGTAGTATACTGATACTTTTAGAACAAGAAAATATGCAGTCTGGCAACATGTGTCTTTACAATGTTCTTTTCTATTAGCATTTTAAGTATTCCAACTCTACTTTATTTCCCCCTGCAATTTTTCCAAGTGCTTAGCCATTTTTCAACCTTTTTTGAAACCTAATATATGAAAAGAAAAAGAAAAAGAAAAAATACAAATAGAAAAACAAAACAAAGCCAAACAGAGCAGAACATTCCCCCAGGGGAGCAAATCAGGGCATATTACAGCACTAGCACCCTCAATAAAATGTTTGTTGACCTTTTGAAAAAAATCCATTGTTTAATCCATGCCATTTCCTCTATGAAATTTGAAATAAAATCTCTCTCTCATCAAGCCCCACATTTGAGTGCCACTCACAGCATTTTTCCTATTTTGTGGGTTTTTCTTTTGCCCACAATTTATCTCTCCTGGTTTTACTTCCTAACATTTTATTGGAGAGAAAAAAGTGTAGAGTAGACAGATCCTTGAATCTAATTTCTTTTTCCCTTCTCTTCTCTGAGGATGACTATCTACAAACTGCAACCAACCTTCTTGAATAACCAACAATCACCCAGTCTATCTTAGGGGCTCTATCATTTATATACCCTCTGAAAATTTCCCAGAATTTCAAATACAGCACAGTTGCAAAAGTTATCTTCAGCTAGCACAACCATGCATCTTCTACATCACATGACAAATCAAGGTAGCTGCTGTGGACAGTCTGAAGTAGGCCCATACCCCAACACCTGGGATTAAAATGAAATCACATTTTTATGTGTTTTTTAAAGAAACAAAAAGTTTCAAAATTTTCACCACATTTGCCCTCTTCTGTTTTAAGCCAATAAGTAGTGGGAAAGTATAAAGAGACTACATGCTTTTCAAGTTTAGTAGCCAAGGTTTTCAGTCAATGTTTTCAAGATTTCCTCCTCAGTTCTAAGCTTTATCAGATTTGATGGTATCCACAACTTGTAATTTTTTTGTGGAGATATAAATAAATTCATATTCACAACATAAAACTTTCTCTGGCTTCTAAACTGATGTTAAAACATCCTTTTAATATATAGGCTAAATAAATTCCACAGTTTTGTGTGTGTGTGCATGTGTGTTTGTTTGTTTTTCTATAACCTGGTGAGGCTCTCTTGCTAAGTGCTGAGATTTTTGGTCCCCAAGTTAACTTCTGGCTGACAAAATGTAAATAGTTGATAATCCCTTATCCATTAATCCATAAACCCTGCTTGTACCTTTAAAGATCTGATAACTCTTTACATTTGATATTTGAATTTTCATAAACACGGTCTCTATTAACACCTTTATTGCATCATGTCTAATATAACTTTGTTCACAAATAAGTCTAAGTTTCATAAACAATGAAAGCATCTTCAGAACCTTCTATAATCTTCATAAATCATGTGAATTTTTTCCTGGGATCCCCAAAGTTGTTCCAAGTTCTTAAAGTGACTAAGAGACATTGTTCTATAGTAACATCATCAAATTTAGTCTGTTATTTTATATATATATATATATATATATATATATATATATATATATATATATATATCAGAGTACTGCCCTTTGTCTAGCAACTGATCTTTTTCTATATTTGTTCTCCTCAATTTATTTTGCTGTTCAAAATTCTCATTTCTTTATTGCCCCATATTAATCATTGCAACTGCAGACAGGCCTCTGGTATAGCTGTTACCACTCTCTTCAAGTCTTGGGGACTAATTCTATTTTGAGTAGCCCAATTACTAAGAATTTCTTTCACATAAGGTGAGTGTGTTCTATATGATAGCATGGAATCCATAGAATGTCTTAGATCTATAGTTTCTATAGGACAAAATCTGATCTCATCATAAGCATTTTCCATACCATTAGCAGGAATATTATGTATGACTATTTGGAAAGCTAATGTGATCTTTTAACAGTGGGTCCTACCTTCTCTCAATCTGATGGCATGGTTAATTCAAGATTAACACTTTCTCTAGAAATGGAGTATTTCAACAGATTGTTCTCCTGCTTTTTCAGATTTTTCTCTGAGCCAGTTGTTCTCAGGCACAGCTTCTTTTCTTCTTTCTTCCTGAGGCAGAATCCTGTTGTCTTGCTCTCTTTTTTCAAGTGTTCTTGCTTCCCAAGAGCTTCTATCTTTAACCACTACCTCTCCAATTACAAAGCCAACTCTCTGACCCTTTCAGAAAAGAGCGAGTATAGTGACTATTTTTGTTTTCTAATTTCAGCCATTTTGTTTCTCAGGCCTCTCCATTTCTTTCAACAATTTCCCCAATGGCTCAGCCATTCTTCCAACCTTTCTTGAAACAACGTATGTAAAGAAGAAGAAAAAGAGACAGATAATATCCTCTGGTAGAAAAGCAAGGGATATCCAAACAGTAGTAGTCGTGTTAATTTTTTCACTGGTCTATTAAAATAAGAATCCATTTTTTCAATCCATGTTTCCTCTACAGCATTTGAAATCAAATTTCTCTTTATTAAACCCCATATGTGGGTGTCACTTATAGATGCTCTTTGCTACTTTACAGCAATGTGGTATACTATTCTATTTTTTTTGTTATTGTAAAAAATATACAAAGCTATTATCTTTGTAAAACTAAGAGTTTTATTTTCCTTACTGTTTTTGAGGGACAGGATAGATCTTATTACTAGCTTAGCTTTGGTAAAGACTCACGACAGATGGTGCTACAATAGTGCTTCAATAGTAAGAAGATACAGAGGTATATAAGCCACATTTTAAATTGGCAACCCAAGTAAATGTTCAGGACACAACTTAAAAGCTGATAAAACTGGCTCCAACAAGACCAGTCCATGGGAGCATTGCCATGGATGTCTTGAAAATGTTCCATTAGGTACCAACATTTAAAATTCATATCTCCCAAATGCCACATTTAGGATTGAATTCCCAACAATCCTTTCTAGAAACATTCTTAAACTACATTGAAATCTTAACAGCATGATATGTTAGTTTTAGTAATAAAAATTAATCACAATTCATATTGTTCAGTATACTTAATTGTGACTAGAGAGAGAAAAATATCTTTAGTTTAGAAAATATAATTTCCAAGTAAAAATTTCAGG
Source organism: Apodemus sylvaticus (assembly GCF_947179515.1). NCBI lineage: Eukaryota > Metazoa > Chordata > Mammalia > Rodentia > Muridae > Apodemus > Apodemus sylvaticus. Next base: position 21,335,317 of record NC_067476.1, read on the forward strand.
TATACAATTAGAGACATTTTCATTTTAGGAGGAATCAAGGAAAAATAATATGTAGTTGAAACCTAGCCTTCCATCATTTGAAGTGCCAGGGTGGGGATGCAAAGAGAATAAATTAAAACAAATGTTAAAGACCTGTGTTGATAGCACATCTGAAATAACTTTGTCCTGATTTAATAGCTGTCTGGAATATAATGGCATTAGAAACATCTGAAGCAGATAAAGAATCAATTTCTAAGTCAATGATCTTCAACTTTCAGAATATGCATCACAGACCGCATGCCCATCTGCATGACATCTGGCATGAACAGAAACTTCCTTTTCAAGGATTTGGAACCAAGAAAAGAGCAAAGGATACCTGCTATCCTTACAGGCAGGAATAAGTGAAAGCACTAAACCAGGAAATGACTTCTTCATTTAACTTGAAGAACTACTGGATCAGATGAATCTTATGATATATGCATATACATGTATACACATATACATGCTTTATTTCAGACTGCTTAATTTAAAATAAGAAGCAGAGAATGTCACTATAGGAGCTTAGGTTATAGCCTATTACACCATACTTTCACCAGTGAATGGAATCTCTTTAAGGTTCTGTTTTACCAGATTTTGTATTTTCACCGATGCACTTCCCTTAAGGACTATCAAAAAAAGGTGTTCTTTTTCAATCTTTTCTTCCTTGCCTTAAGTGTAATTGTGCAAACAGTTGAGGAAACACTTGGAAATATTCTCCCAGGCTGTGATTAAGCAGAAGTTAATGCTAGAATCAAGAGATAAAAGATAACAGACAACTGCAAACTCAGGAAACACATCTGCAGATAATAGACAGCACACTAGGGAAATATATTTTTACACAAAACATATTAAACTCTGGAGAAACACCCAATTGCCTGTTTCATTCCTTTGATGATGGTGGTGCGAGTATTCAAAAATCAACTCTCATTGACAATCAGAGACAAAGAGCTGTGAGGAAAACTAACCAAAGAGAAGATTACATGATTCCCTATTATTTAGAAGTGTGCACATAGTAAGCCAATTAAGGAAGAAATTAATGTATTAACCACAAATGCTATGCAGAGGGCCAGATTACATAAATTTGAATATTGAAGACAACATAAAACTTTCAAAACTCTTGGTGAAAAAATAATAATTTAATAAATATTTTAATGATATATAAGAATAATAAAATCTATACTTCATGATAAGAATAAGTACCATTATTGGTCATAAATACAACTCAATTTCATCTACTCAGTGAAAGGATACATTAAAAAATTTAAATTTCTAAGAATGAATCAAGCTACATAAAAACACTAATTATCTCTTACTCATTTCTTAGGTTCATTATACACACACACTGTACAAAGATTAGAGTCTGCTAATATAATGAAAAAAACGTAAATGTAATTTGTGATAATTTATAATACTATGGAGAATATTGAGACAGTATATAGGTTTCTCAGAAAACTAAATATGAAACTACTATATTGTAGACCTCTGATGCAAAACCCTTAAACAAAGACAGTACAGAAAGTACATAGAGACTTTATTTTATTCACATGAAAGTAATTCTACATGCTAATTTATGGTCATTGAAGCAATATTCAAAATAGCTTCAGGTGTGAAATGAGCCTCACTACACTTCAGCAAGGAAATGATTAAAGAGGCCCTGCTGGAGACACATTCTTCAGATCTACTACTGTGCCTGGAGGCAGATCAGGTGCTGCAGCAACCCTCCCCCCTCCATAATACACCCTGAGAAAGTTTGACTCCTATGAAGTCTGTTATAACCAAGCTAGCAGATAAGACACCCTCAACCTCAAAACCTTACCCAACTTGAACTGGAGACCCATCCTTCTTCCTGACCACAATGATGCCCAGGGCAGAGCCAGTACTCCAGGCTCCCTCCCATGCCAAGAGACATCTTGACACCCCTATTCCAATACCTGGCCTTATTGGGACCCCCACAGGGACCTACTTGAGATATATCATCCTTCATGTTCACAACTACATGGTGCCCAGAGACAGATATGGTGCTTTAGCATGTGTGTGCGCGAGCACGCGCGCGCGCGCACACGCACACACACACACACACACACACACACACAGCCTGACTCAAGGAATTTCATTATAACCAGGTTCACTGAAGAGACAGGATCCAGCCAGATACACCAAGGTTAAAAACAAGATAATCACATGGCTAGAGGCAAGCACAAGAACATAAGCAACAGAAATCAATGGCACTTTGCACCATCAGAACCCAGTCCTCCAAGTATAGCAAGCCCTGGATTCTCTAATACACCTAAAAAGCAAGATTCTTACCTAAAATCCCATCTCATGAAGATGATAGAGGTCCTTAATGGAGAACATAAATAACTCCCTTAAGGAAAAACAGGAGAACACAGGTAAGCAGGTAGAAGCCCGTAAAGAGGAAACACATAAATCCCCCAAAGAAATACAGGAAAACACAAAGAAGTGAAGGAATGGAAATAGAAATAATAAAGAAATCACAAAGCAAGGCAACCCTGCTATACTACTCCTGAGCATATACCCAGAGGATTCTCCCACATGAAATAAGGACATACGCTCCACTATGTTCAGAGCAGCCCTATTTATAATAGCCAGAAGCTGGAAAGAACCCAGATGTCCCTCAATGAAGGAATGGATATAGAAAATATGGTATATACACACAATGGCATACTATTCAGCCATTAAAAACAATGAATTCATGAAATTCTTAGACAAGTGGATGGAACTGGAGAATATCATCCTGAGTGAGGTAACCCAATCACAAAAGAACACTCATGGTATAAAGTCACTGATAAGTGGATATTAGCCTAAAAACTTGGAATATCCAAGTACACTTGATATAGGACACATTTCACATATCAAATGATGCCCAAGAGGAGGAAGAACAAAGTATGGATCCTTGGGTCCTTTGGAGAAAGGGGAAATATAACCACAGAAGAAGATACAGAGACAAAAGGTTGAGCAGAATCTGAGGGAAAGACCATCCAGAGATTACCCCACCTGGGAATGCATCCTATATCCAGTTACAAAAACTCAGGCACTATTGTGGGTGCTCACAAGTGCTGGCTGACCGGAGCCAGAAATAGCTATCACCTGGGAGGTTCGCCTAGTGCATGACAAATACAGAGGGGGGCACTCTTGGCCAGCCATTGAACTGAGCACAGGGTCCCCAATGTGGGGGCAGGGGAGAGAAAGGTCCCAAGGAGCTGAAGGTGTTTTCAGTACCATAGGAGGATTAACAAAATGAGTCACCAAGTATTCCCAGAGCTCCCAGGGACAAAACCATCAACCAAAGAGTACACATGGAGTTACCCATGGCTCCAGACTCATCGGCAGCAGAGGATGATCTTGTTGGACACCAAATGAGGGAGAGGCCCTTGGTCCTGGAAAGTCTTTTTTTTTTCCATATTATAGCATGCATAGCACTTTATTCCTTTTTATTTGTGAGTAATATTTCATTTCATATCCTACTACATTTATTTACCCATTAACAATCATTTGAGTTAATTTTACTTCTAGATTTTACAGACAGTGGATGTTAACAAAGGCATACGGTGCTTATATAGTTTTTTTTTTTGTTTTGTTTTCTTTTTTTTATTATTCGATATACTTTATTTACATTTCAAATGATTTCCCCTTTTCTAGCCCCCCCACTCCCCGAAAGTCCCGCAAGCCCCCTTCTCTTCCCCTGTCCTCCCACCCACCCCTTCCCACTTCCCCGTTCTGGTTTTGCTGAATACTGTTTCACTGAGTCTTTCCAGAACCAGGGGCCACTCCTCCTTTCTTCTTGTACCTCATTTGATGTGTGGATTATGTTTTGGGTATTCCAGTTTTCTAGGTTAATATCCACTTATTAGTGAGTGCATACCATGATTCACCTTTTGAGTCTGGGTTACCTCACTTAGTATGATATTCTCTAGCTCCATCCATTTGCCTAAGAATTTCATGAATTCATTGTTTCTAATGGCTGAATAGTACTCCATTGTGTAGATATACCACATTTTTTGCATCCACTCTTCTGTTGAGGGATACCTGGGTTCTTTCCAGCATCTGGCAATTACAAACAGGGCTGCTATGAACATAGTAGAACATGTATCCTTATTACATGGTGGGGAGTCTTCTGGGTATATGCCCAGGAGTGGTATAGCAGGATCTTCTGGAAGTAAGGTGCCCAGTTTTCGGAGGAACCGCCAGACTGATTTCCAGAGTGGTTGTACCAATTTGCAACCCCACCAGCAGTGGAGGAGTGTTCCTCTTTCTCCACACCCTCTCCAACACCTGCTGTCTCCTGAATTTTTAATCTTAGCCATTCTGACTGGTGTAAGATGAAATCTTAGGGTTGTTTTGATTTGCATTTCCCTAATGACTAATGAAGTTGAGCATTTTTTAAGATGCTTCTCCGCCATCCGAAGTTCTTCAGGTGAGAATTCTTTGTTTAACTCTGTACCCCATTTTTTAATAGGGTTGTTTGGTTTTCTGGAGTCTAACTTCTTGAGTTCTTTATATATATTGGATATTAGCCCTCTATCTGATGTAGGATTGGTGAAGATCTTTTCCCAATTTGTTGGTTGCCGATTTGTCCTCTTGATGGTGTCCTTTGCCTTACAGAAACTTTGTAATTTTATGAGGTCCCATTTGTCAATTCTTGCTCTTAGAGCATACGCTATTGGTGTTCTGTTCAGAAACTTTCTCCCTGTACCGATGTCCTCAAGGGTCTTCCCCAGTTTCTTTTCTATTAGCTTCAGAGTGTCTGGCTTTATGTGGAGGTCCTTGATCCATTTGGATTTGAGCTTAGTACAAGGAGACAAGGATGGATCAATTCGCATTCTTCTGCATGCTGACCTCCAGTTGAACCAGCACCATTTGTTGAAAAGGCTATCTTTTTTCCATTGGATGTTTTCAGCCTCTTTGTCGAGGATCAAGTGGCCATAGGTGTGTGGGTTCATTTCTGGATCTTCAATCCTGTTCCATTGATCCTCCTGCCTGTCACTGTACCAATACCATGCAGTTTTTAACACTATTGCTCTGTAGTATTGCTTGAGGTCAGGGATACTGATTCCCCCAGATTTCCTTTTGTTGCTGAGAATAGTTTTAGCTATCCTGGGTTTTTTGTTGTTCCAGATGAATTTGATAATTGCTCTTTCTAACTCTGTGAAGAATTGAGTTGGGATTTTGATGGGTATTGCATTGAATCTGTATAGTGCTTTAGGCAAAATGGCCATTTTAACTATATTGATTCTACCGATCCATGAGCATGGGAGGTTTAAAGATCTGTATGACAAGAACTTCAAGACTCTGAAGAAGGAAATGGAAGAAGACCTCAAAAAATGGGAAAACCTCCCATGCTCATGGTCCTGGAAAGTCTTGATAGTGTAGTATAGAGGAATAACAGGACAGAAAAGTGGGGGTGGGTTGATTGGGGAAGGAAAGTTGGCTAATGGGATTTTCAGGGGAACCAGGGAAAGTGGACAACCTTTGAAGTGTAAATAATGAATATATGTAATAAAAAAGAAGAAAAAAAGAAAACCTAAGAAAGAGAGCAGGAATTACAGGTGCAAGCATCACCAAGAGAATATAAGAAAAGCAAGAGAGAATCTCGGGCATAGAAGATACTATAGAAGATAATGACACAACAATCAAAGAAAATTTGAAATTTAAAAAGTGTTACAAATGCTGAACAGTGCCTCTTGGTAAAACTACTTGATTATAAGTGCCAGAAAATTAACTGTTATATACTGCATACTATGTTACATGCTGCATACTATATGTTATACAGTAAATACAATGTGCTATATGCTGCAAATGCATACTTCCTTTACCCAGAGAAAAGAAATAAAAATCAACTAAATGATTTTCCCAGAAAAAAAAAAAAACAATTTTAGAAGGCCATGTCTCAATTCTTAGATTTGTTTGCTTCAACATCTTAGAAATTTTAATATAAAAAGCCAAGTATTTCCCAGTTGCACACTATTTCAAGGAATTATTATTGTTTAACTGTCATCATAGTTAAAATCAGTATTGAGAATTAAATTATAATTTGAGAGGCTAATATTATGCAATGAAAACAAATATAGGCTGCCAACTTTGCTCCTGTGACTGAGCAAACAGGTGCAGTCAGGTACTCAGAGAACATCTGAGTGTAAGATCACTTGGGACTTGGTCTGCCAGAGTCCCACATGCACCCAAGAGCTGGCAGTTCCACATCCATCTGTGCACCTATCCTTCCAGGGGACATCTGCCTTGCAGGAAGTTCCGCATTTAGAGGGAGTCCCTCATTTAGAGGTGATGTCTCCATCTTTGTTCCTGTGACTGAACAGATAGGTGTAGCCAGGTACACAAGGAACACCCTAATGTAAGATCAGTTGGAACTCAGTCCACCAGGTCACACCTGTACCCAGGAGCTGGGCAGTGCCAGAGCACTGTATGCTAGGGAAGAGCCGGTCACCCAGGGGTGCTGATACAGGCTTTCAGGCATACAGGAGGGACAAGCACCAGCAAGAGACAGCAGGACCAACTAACACCAGAGACAACCAGATGGCAACAGGAAAATGTAGGAACTTAACTAACAGAAATCATGGCAACACGGCACCATCCAAAACCAATTCTCCCACAGCAGCAAGTCTTGCATACCCCAACACACCAGAAAAGCAAGATTTGGATTTAAAATCACAGCTCATGATGCTGATAGAAGGCTTCAAGAAGGATATAAATAACTCCCATAAAGAAATACAGGAGAACACAATTAAACAGGAAGAAGCCCTTAAACAACTGCAGGAAAACACCCAAATTTGGGAAGGAATTGAACAAAACCATCCAGGATCTAAAAATAGAGGTAGAAACAATAAAGAAATCACAAAGGGAAAAAACTGTACATAGAAAACCTAGGACAGAAGTCAGGAGTCATGGATCCAAGCATCAACAACAAAATACAAGAGATAGAAGAGAGAGAATCTCAGATGCAGAAGATACCATAGAAAGCACTGACATAAGAGTCAAAGAAAATTCAAAACGCATAAAGCTCCTGACCCAAAACATCCAGGAAATCCAGGACAAAATGAGAAAACCAAACATAAGGATAATAGTTATAGAAGAGAGCAAAGATTTACATATTAAAGGGCCAATAAATGTCGTCAACAAAATTAGAGACGAAAACTTCCCTAAAGAAAGAGATGAACATACAAGAAGCCTACAGAACTCCAAATAAATTTGACCAGAAAAGAAATTCATCCTGTCACATAATAATTAAAATACCAAATGCACTAAACAAATAAAGAATATTAAAAGCAGTAAGGGAAAAAGGTCAAGTAACATACAAAGTGAGACCTATCAGAATTATACCAAACTTCTCACCAGAGACTATGAAAGCCAGAGAAGCCTTGGCAAATGTCATATAGATCCTAAGTAAACACAAATGCAACCCATATGGCTGTACCTAGTAGATCTCACAATTTCCATAGTTGGAGAAACTAAGTATTTTGTATTCCAGGACAAAAACAAATTTACACAGTATCTTTCCACAAATCCAGTCCTTCAAAAGATAATGAATGGAAAACATCAACAAAGAAAGGGAAACAACACACTAGAAAAAGCAAGAAATTAATTTTCTTTCAACAAATCCAAAGGAAGATAACCACAAAAACATAAATATTACATAAAAAATAGGAAGCAACAATCACTATTCCTTAATATCTCTTAACATCAATGGACTCAATTCCCGAATAAAAAGACATAGAATAACAGACTGGACACATAAACAGGACCCAACATTTTGCTGCATAAAGTAAACACATCTCAGTGTCAAAAACAAACACTATCTCAGAGTAAAAGGCTGGAAAACAATTTTTCAAGCAAATGGTTCCAGGAAACATGCTGGAGTAGCCATTCTAATATGTAATAAAACAGACTTTCAACCAAAAGTCATCAAAAAAGACACGGGAGGATTATACTCATCAAAAGAAAAATTTACCAATTTAGAGAAGAACTCTAAATTCTGGACATTTATGCTCCAAATAAAAGGGCAACCTCATTTGTAAAAAAAAAAAATTACTAAAGATTAAAGCACATATTGCACCTCACGAAATAATTGTGGGTGACTTCAACACCCCACTTTTCTCAATGGACAGATCAGGGAAACACAAATTAAACAGAGACACAGTGAAACTAACAGAAGTTTTGAACCAAATGGATTTAATAGATATCTGTAGAACATTTCATCCTAAATCAAAAGAATATACCTTCTTCTCAGCACCTATTGGTACCTTCTACGAAATTGACCGTATAATTGGTCACAAAACAGACTTCAACAGATATAAGATCGAACTAATCCCATGCCTCTTATAAGATACAATGAAAGCAGTGGTAAGAGGAAAACTCATAGTTCTGAGTACCTCCAAAAAGGAGCTGGGGAAAGCATATACTAGCAGCTTAACAGTGCACCTTAAAGCTTTAGAACAGAAACAAGCTAATATACCCAAGAGGAGGAGATGGCCAGAAATCATCAAACTCAGAGCTGAAATTAACCAAGTAGAAACAAAAATAACTATACAACGAATCAAAAAAACAGGATCTTGTTCTTTGAGAAAATCAACAAGATAGATAAACATTTAGCCAGACTAAGTAGAGGGCACAGAGACAGTATCCAAATTAACAAACTCGGAAATAGCAAGGGAAATATAACAACAGAAACTGAGAAAATTCAAAAATCATCAGATCCTACTACAAAAGCTTATACTCAACACAACTGGAAAATCTGGAAGAAATGAACAATTTCCTAGACAGATGCCAAATACCAAAGTTAAATCAGTATCAGATAGATCATCTAAATGGTCGCATATCCCCTAAAGAAATATAAGTGGTCATTGAAAGTCTCCCAAAGAAAAAAGGCACAGGACTATATGGTTTTAGTGCAAAATTCTATCAGACCTTCAAAGAAGACCTAATACCAATACCCTTCAAACTATTCCACAATATAAACAGAAGATACCCAACTTGTTCTATGAAGCTGAGTTACCTAATTCATACAAAGATCCAACAAAGAAAGAGATCTTCAGACCAATGTCCCTTATGAATATTGATGCAAAAATACTCAATAAAATTCTTGCCAACTGATTCCAAGAACATGTCAATATGACCACTCACCAAGATCAAGTAGGCTTCATCCCAGTGATGCAGGGATGGTTCAATATGCGGAAATCCATCAATGCAGTCCACTACATAAACAAACTCAAAGCAAAAGAACCACATGGTCATTTCACTAGATGCTGAAAAAGCATTTAACAAAATTTAGCATCATTTCATGATAAATGTCTTGGAAAGAACAGGAATTCAAGGCCCATACCTAAACATAGTAATATACAGCAAACCAGTAGCCAACATCAAAGTGAATGGAGAGAAACTTGAAGCAATCCCACTAAATCAGGGACTATACAAGGCTGCCCTCTCTCTCCATATTTATTCATCATAGTACTTGAATTTCTAGCTAGAGCAATTAGAAAACAAAAGAAACTCAAATGGATATGAATTGGAAAGAAAGAAGTCAAATTATTACTATTTGCAGATGATTTGATAGTATACATAAGCTCCCCCCCCAAAAAAAAACTGGACCAGAGAACTCCTACAGCTGATAAACAACTTCAGCAAAGTGGCTAGATATAAAATTATTTCAAACAAATCAGTAGCTTTCTTATACTCAAAGGATAAACAGGCTGAGAAAGAAATTAAGGAAATGACACCTTTCACAATAGTCACAAACAAAAGAAACTATCTTGGTGTGACTCTAACCAAACAAGTTAGATCTGTATGACAATGAAGAACAAAATCAAAGAAGACCTCAGAAGATGGAAAGATCTTCCATGCTCATGGATTGGCAGGATTAATATAGTAAAAATAGCCATCTTGCCAAAAGTAATATACAGATTAAATGCAATCCCCGTCAATATCCCAAGTCAATTCTTCATAGAGTTAGAAAGAGGAATTCTTAAGTTCTTCTGGAATAAGGAAAAACCCAGGATAGCTAAAACTATTCTCAACAGAACTGATTCTGGGGGAATCAGTATCCCAGACCTCAAGCAGTGCTACAAAGCAATAGTGTTAACAACTGCATGGTATTGGTACAGTAACTAGCAAGTAGATCAATGAAATTGAATTGAAGACCCAGAAATGAACCGACATACCTATGTTCACATGATCTTTGACAAATGAGCTAAAAAGTGGAAAAACATAGCCTTTTCAACAAATGGTGCTGTTTCAACTGGAGGTGAGCATGCAGGAGAATGCAAACTGATCCATTCTTATCACCTTTCACTAAGTTCAAGTCCAAGTGGATCAAGGACCTCATATAAAACCAGACACACTGAAACTAATAGAAAAGAAATTGGGGAAGTCCCTTGAGAACATGTGCTCAGGGGAAAATCTGAACAGAACACCAATAGATTATGCTCTAAGATCAAGAATTGACAAATGGAACCTCATAAAATTACAGTTTCTGTAAAGCAAAGGACATTGTCAAAAGGACAAACCAGCAACCAACAAATTGGGAAAGACGTTTGCCAACCCTGCAGAAGGCTAATATCCAATATAGATAAAGAACTCAAGAAGTTAGACTCCAGAGAGCCAAATAACGCTATTAAAAAATGGGGTACAGAGCCAAACAAAGAATTTTCACCTAAGGAATATAGAATGTCGAAGAAGAACCTAAAGTAATGTTCAACATCCTTAGTCATCAGGTAAATGCAAATCAAAACAACCCTGAGATTTCAACTCTTACCAGTCAGAATGGCTAAGATCAAAACTCAGGAGAAAACAGATGCTGGCGAGGATGTGGTGAAAGAGGAACACTCCTCCACTGTTGGTAGTACTGCAAACTGGTACAACAACTCTTGAAATCAGTTTGGCGGTTCCTCAGAAACCTAGCCATAATACTACTTGAGGACCCTGTTATACCACTTCTGGGCATACACCCAGAGGATTCCCCATCATGCCGTAAGGGCACATGCTCCACTATGTTCATAGAAGCCCTATTTATAATAGCCAGAAGCTGGAAAGAACCCAGATGTCCCTCACCGGGGGAATGGATTCAGCAAATGTGGTAAATATTCCACAATGGAATATTTGTAAAAAAATGTGGTACATTTACACTACTCAGCTATTAAAAACAATGAATTCATGAGATTTTTAGGCAAATGGGTGGAACTGGAAAATATCATCCTAAGTGAGGAAACCCAATCACGAAAGAACATACATGGTATGTACTTACTGGGCTAATATAAGTGGGTATTAGTCTAGAAGCTTGGAATACCCAAGACACAATTCACATATCAAAGGGTGCCCAAGAAGAATGAAGAACAAAGTATGGATACTCTGGTCCTTCTTAGAAGGGGGGAACAAAATACCCACAGAAGGATATACAGAGACAAGTGTAGAGTCGAGACTGATGGAAAGACCATCAAGAGACTACTACACCTAGTGATTTATCCCATACACAGTTACAAACCTCAGACACCATTATTGATGCCCACAAGTACTTGCTGATTCAAGCCAGATATAGCTGTCAACTGGAGGTTCTGCTAGTCCATGACAAATACAGAAGGGACACTCTCAGCCAGCCATTGAACTGAGCACAGGGTTCCCAATGAAGAGGCTACAGAAAGGACCCAAGGAGTTGAAGGGGTTTGCAGCTCCATAACAGGAAGAAAGATATGGTCTACCCAGTAGTCCCAGAGCTCCCAGGGACAAAACATCAACTAGATGGTACACTTGGTGTTACATACGGCTCCAGAGGCATAGGCAGCAGAGGATGGCCTTGTTGGACATCAAAGTGAGTAGAGGACCCTGGTCCTGGAAAGACTCAATACAGCAGTGTAGTGGAATGCCAGGACAGGGAAGAGGGAGGGGCATGATTGAGGAACAGGGGAAGGGGAGATACCTTACAGGACTTTCAAGGGGGGTAGAGATCATGAAAGGAAAATTCATTTGAAATGTAAATAAATAATATATCTAATAAATAATTAAAATAATAGAATGAATATAAATGGCTAAGTGATTCTTTCTCAGTGTGGTATATATTTTAGCTGGGGCCCTTGTAAATTGTAATATGCCAATAAAATGTACCAAGGGGAAAGACAGCTTGTAAACCAAAATATACAAAAATTCAGCTCACAATGAAAAGGCCAAATCTAAGAATAATATGAAGAGAATGAAGATTATCAATTCAAAGGGACAGAAAATATCTTTCACATAATCATAGAAGAAAACTTCCCTAATCTCAAGAAAGAGAGGTCCATAAATGTACAAGAAGCATACATAACAAGAAGACTGGACCTGAAAAGAAAAGAAATTCTTCCCATCACATAATAATCAAAACACTAAATAAACAGATCAATAAAAGAATATTAAAAGCAGTAAGGGAAAAGGTTAAGCAATACATAAAGGCAGACTTATCAGAATTACACCAGACTTCTCAAAAGACTCTGAAAGCTAGAAGATCTTGTGCAGATGTCATGGAGACCATAAAAGATCACAAATGTCAGACCAGGATACTATTCCCAGCCAAACTCTCGATTACCATAGATGGAGAACACATGATATCCAAGACAAAATCAAATTAAAACAATCACCTTTTCATTAATCCAACCCTACAGTTGATAAGGGAAAGAAAACTCCACCATAATAAAGAGAAATTTCATTGAAGAATAACCAAGAAATTGATCCTCTCACAGCAAATTAAAAGAAGAAAACTGCAAAAATATTATGCCACCTCAAACAATCAAACAAACCAGAAGCAAACAATCATTGGTCTTCAATATCTCTCAACATGAATGTACTTAATTCCCACCCAAAAAGATGAAGGCTACCAGACTGTGTACAGAAACAGAACCCAGTATTTTGTTGCATATAGGAAACACAAATCAGTAACAAAGACAGACACTATCTCAGAGTAAAAGGTTGGAAATTTTTTTCCGAGCAAATGGTCCCAAGCAACCACCTAAAGTAGCCATTCTAATAAAATAGAATTTCATACAAAAGCTATCAAAAAAGATGGGAAAGTATACTTCATATTCATCAAAGAAAAATCCATCAAAAGGAAATATCAGTTCTGAACCTGTGCTCCCCAAATGCAAGGACACCCACATTTGTAAAAGAAATGTTACTAAAGCTCAAAGCATACATTGAAACTTACACAATAATAGTAGGAGACTTCAACACCCCAGTTTCATCAATGGATAGATCATGGAAACAGAAACTATACAGAGACATGGTAAAACTAACAGAAGCTAGAAAGAAAATAGATTTAACAAATATCTATAGAACATTTCACCTTAAAAAAAAGAATATACATTCTTTCAGCAACTTAAGGTACTTTGTCCTTAATCAGACAGAAAAGAAGACTCAACTGATATAAGACAAATGAAATACTCCCATACATTCTATCTGATAACCTCAGATTAAGGATGGTCTTCCATAACAAGAAAAGTAACAGAAAGCCCAAATATTCATGGAAACTGAACAATTCTCTACTCAGTAATGGATTAGTTAGGGATGAAATAAAGACACACATTAAAGACTTTCTAGAATTTAACAAAAATGAAGGCTCAACATACCAAAACCTGTGGGAAACAATTGAAGCAGTGTTAAGAGGAAAATTCATAGCACAGAGTACCTTCATAAAGATATTGAAGAGCTCCTACACAGCAGCTTAATACCACATCTGAAAGCTCAATAAAATAAAGATGCAAACACACCAAAGAGGAGCAAGATCTAATATTAATACTCCTCAATCTATTCTACAAAACAGAAAAAAATACCTAGTAATTTGTTCTATGAAGCCACAGTTATACTAATATCTAAACTACCCAAGACCAGAATGTTAACTTTTTAAAATCACTATTTTTCTTTTGTTTTGCACTCCAGTTTTTATACACTTCCAAGACTACCCTCCAACTGTTCCACATCCCATACCTCCTAACCACCCACCTTTCTGTCTCTATGAGGATATCTCTGCCCACTCTACCAATCTCTATACTCCCTGGGGCCTCCAGACTATTGAGAGTTAGGTGTATCTTCTCTGACTGAACCCAGACCAGACTGTCCTCTGCTATATTGTGTTGGGAGCCTCATATTTAATTTAATTTTAATT